>NW_028237772.1:2869166-4297500 GCF_034619465.1 Leptosomus discolor
GGATTGAACTCTAGAATTTGGGTTTGAAATCTATATATTTTGCTTTTCCTCTAGATGTTGGGCTTTACCTCTAGATATCTGGCTTTACCTCTAGATGTTGGGTTTTACCTCTAGATATTGGTCTTTAACTTTAGATTTTGGGCGTTAGATCTAGAATTTGGGCTATACATCTAGATTTTGGGCTTTAGATCAAGAAGCTGGGCTTTACATCTAGATTTTGGCCTTTACGTCTTGATATTGGGCTTTACCTCTAGATTTTGGGTTTTAAATCTATATATTTGGCTTTTCCTCTAGATGTTGGGCTTTACCCCTAGATATCTGGCTTTACCTCTAGATGTTGGGCTTTACCTCTAGATTTTGGGTTTTAAATATATATATATTTGGCTTTTCCTCTAGATGTTGGGCTTTACCTCTAGATTTGGGGTTTTACATCTAGATGTTTGCCTTCACCTCTGTAAGTTGGGCTTTACCTGCAGACATTGGGCTGTAGGACTAGATGATGGGCTTTACCTCTCGA
Organism: Leptosomus discolor; assembly: GCF_034619465.1. Classification (NCBI taxonomy): domain Eukaryota; kingdom Metazoa; phylum Chordata; class Aves; order Leptosomiformes; family Leptosomidae; genus Leptosomus; species Leptosomus discolor. Next base: position 2,869,684 of record NW_028237772.1, read on the forward strand.
AGTTGGGCTTTACATCTAGATTTGGGCTTTACCTCTAAATGATGCGCTTAAACACTAAATATTGGGCCTTACCTCTAGATGTTGGGCTTTAGATTTAGAAGTTGGGCTTTACAGCTATATTTTGGGCTTTAGATCTAGAAGTTGGGCTTTACATCTAGATTTTGGGCTTTACGTCTAGATATTGGGCTTCACCTCTACATTTTGTGGTTTAGATCTATATATTTGGCTTTTCCACTAGATGTTGGCCTTTACCCCTAGATATCTGGCTTTACCTCTAGATGTTGGGCTTTACCTCTAGATTTGGGGTTTTACATCTAGATGTTTGCCTTCACCTCTGTAAGTTGGGCTTTACCTGCAGACATTGGGCTGTAGGACTAGATGATGGGCTTTACCTCCAGACGTTGGGCTTTACCTCTAGATATCTGGCTTTACCTCTAGATGTTGGGTTTTACCTCTAGCTATTGGTCTTTACCTCTAGATGTTGGGCTTTAGATCTAGAAGTTGTGCTTTTCATCTAGATTTTGGGCTTTACGTCTAGATATTGGGCTTTACCTCTAGATTTTGGGTTTTATATCTATATTTTTGGCTTTTCATCTAGATGTTGGGCTTTACCCCTAGATATCTGGATTTACCTGTAGATGTTGGGCTTTACCTCTAGATTTTGGGTTTTCCATCTGGATTTTTGGCTTCTCTCTAGAATCTGGGCTTTACCTCCAGACGTTGGGCTTTACCACTAGATGTTGGGTTTTACCTCTAGATGTTGGTCTTTAGGTCTAGATATTGGACTTTACCTCTAGATGTAGGGTTTTACATCTAGATGTTTTGCTTTACATTTAGATGTTGGTCTTTATCTCTAGATGTTGGGTTATACCTCTATATGTTGTGCTTCACCTCTAGATGTTAGGCTTTCCCTCTAGATGTTTGGATTACATCTAGATGTTTTGCTTTACATTTAGATGTTCGGCTTTATCTCTAGATTTTGGGTTTTAAATCTATATATTTGGCTTTTCCTCTACATGTTGGGCTTTACCGTCAGATATCTGGCTTTACGTCTAGATGTTGGGCTTTACCTCTAGAAGTTGGGCTTTAACTCTAGACTTTGGGCTTTACCTCAAGACGTTCGGCTTTAACTCTAGCTGTTGGGCTTTACCTCTAGATTTTGGGCCTTACCTCTAGAAGTTGGGGGTTATATCTATATGGTTGGATTTAACTGTAGATGTCAGGCCTTAACACTTGATTTTGGAATTCACCTCTAGATGTTAGGCTTTACATCTAGATTCTGGGCTTTCCCTCTAGATGTTGGGCTTTAACTCTAGATTTTGGGCTTTACTCGAAAGGATGCGCTTTAACTCTAGATATTCGGCTTTACCTCTAGAAGTTGGGTTTTACATCTAGATGTTTGGCTTTAACTGTAGGTGTCGGTCTTTAACACTAGATATTGGAATTCACCTCTAGATCTTAGTCTTTACCTCTACATGTTGGGCTTTACCTCTAGAGTATTTGGCTTTACCTCTAGAGTATTTGGCTTTAGATCTAGCAATTAGGCCTAGATTTGGGGCTTTAGCTCTAGATGTTGGGCTTTACCTCCAGATTTTGGATTTTAAATCTATATATCTGGCTTTATCTCTAGATGTTGGGCTTTATCTCTAGATTTTGGGCTCTAACTCTAGGTATTGGTGTTTACCTCTAGATTTTGGACTTTAACTCTGGAAGTTGGGCTTTACCTCTAGATATTGGGATTTAACTCTAGAATTTGGGTTTGAAATCTATATATTTTGCTTTTCCTCTAGATGTTGGGCTTTACCACTAGATATCTGGCTTTACCTCTAGATGTTGGGTTTTACCTCTAGATATTGGTCTTTACCTCTAGATTTTGGGTGTTAGATCTTGAATTTGGGCTTTAGATCTGGGCTTTACATCTAGATTTTGGGCTTTACGTCTAGATATTGGGCTTTACCTCCAGATTTTGGGTTTTAAATCTATATATTTGGCTTTTCCTCTAGATGTTGGGCTTTATCTCTAGATTTTGGGCTCTAACTCTAGGTATTGGTGTTTACCTCTAGATTTTGGACTTTAACTCTGGGAGTTGGGCTTTACCTCTAGATGTTGGGATTTAACTCTAGAATTTGGGTTTGAAATCTATATATTTTGCTTTTCCTCTAGATGTTGGGCTTTACCTCTAGATATCTGGCTTTACCACTAGATGTTGGGTTTTACTTCTAGATATAGGTCTTTACCTCTAGATTTTGGGTGTTAGATCTAGAATTTGGGCTTTACATCTAGATTTTGGGCTTTAGATCTACAAGTTGGGCTTTACATCTAGATTTTGGGCTTTAGGTCTAGATATTGGGCTTTACCTCTAGATTTTGGGTATTAAATCTATATATTTGGCTTTTCCTCTAGATGTTGGTCTTTACCTCTAGATTTTGGGTTTTAAATCTAGATGTTTGCCTTCACCTCTGTAAGTTGGGCTTTACCTGCAGACATTGGGCTGTAGGACTAGATGATGGGCTTTACCTCTAGAAGTTGGGCTTTACCTCTAGATATCTGGCTTTACCTCTAAATGATGCGTTTAAACTCTAAATATTGGGCTTTACCTCTAGATGTTGGGCTTTAGATTTAGAAGTTGGGCTTTACATCAATATTTTGGGCTTTAGATCTAGAAGTTGGGCTTTACATCTAGATTTTGGGCTTTACGTCTAGATATTGGGCTTCACCTCTAGATTTTGGGGTTTAGATCTATATATCTGGCTTTATCTCTAGATGTTGGGCTTTACCTCTACATTTTGGGCTCTACCTCTAGGTATTGGTATTTATATTTAGATTTTTGACTTTAAATCTGGAAGTTGAGCTTTACATCTAGACTTTGGGATTTACCTCTAGATGTTGGGATTGAACTCTAGAATTTGGGTTTGAAATCTATATATTTTGCTTTTCCTCTAGATGTTGGGCTTTACCTCTAGATATCTGGCTTTACCTCTAGATGTTGGGTTTTACCTCTAGATGTTGGTCTTTACCTCTAGATGTTGGGCTTTAGATCTGGAAGTTGTGCTTTTCATCTAGATTTTGGGCTTTACGTCTAGATATTGGGCTTTACCTCTAGATTTTGGGTTTTATATCTATATATTTGGCTTTTCCTCTAGATGTTGGGCTTTACCCCTAGATATCTGGATTTACCTGTAGATGTTGGGCTTTACCTCTAGATTTTGGGTTTTCCATCTGGATTTTTGGCTTCTCTCTAGAATCTGGGCTTTACCTCCAGACGTTGGGCTTTACCTCTAGATGTTGGGTTTTACCTCTAGATGTTGCCATAAGGTCTAGATATTGGACTTTATCTCTAGATGTAGGGTTTTAAATCTAGATGTTTTGCTTTACATTTAGATGTTGGTCTTTATCTCTAGATGTTGGGTTTTAAATCTATATATTTGGCTTTTCCTCTAGATGTTGGGCTTTACCGTCAGATATCTGGCTTTACCTCTAGATGTTGGGCTTTACCTCTAGAAGTTGGGCTTTAACTCTAGACTTTGGGCTTTACCTCAAGACGTTCGTCTTTAACTCTAGCTGTTGGGCTTTACCTCTAGATTTTGGGCCTTACATCTAGAAGTTGGGGGTTATATCTATATGGTTGGATTTAACTGTAGATGTCAGGCCTTAACATTTGATTTTGGAATTCACCTCTAGATGTTAGGCTTTACATCTAGATTCTGGGCTTTCCCTCTAGATGTTGGGCTTTAACTCTAGATTTTGGGCTTTACTCTAAAGGATGCGCTTTAACTCCAGATATTCGGCTTTACCTCTAGAAGTTGGGTTGTACATCTAGATGTTTGGCTTTAACTGTAGGTGTCGGGCTTTAACACTAGATATTGGAATTCACCTCTAGATCTTAGTCTTTACCTCTACATGTTGGGCTTTACCTCTAGAGTATTTGGCTTTAGATCTAGCAATTGGGCTTTACCTCCAGATTTTGGATTTTAAATCTATATATCTGGCTTTATCTCTAGATGTTGGGCTTTATCTCTAGATTTTGGGCTCTAACTCTAGGTATTGGTGTTTACCTCTAGATTTTGGACTTTAACTCTGGGAGTTGGGCTTTACCTCTAGATATTGGGCTTTACCTCTAGATTTTTGGTTTTAAATCTATATATTTGGCTTTTCCCCTAGATGTTGGGCTTTACCTCTAGATGTTGGGCTTTACATCTAGATTTTGGGCTTTACATCTATATTTTGGGCTTTAGATCAAGAAGTTGGGCTTTACGTCTAGATTTTGGGCTTTACGTCTAGATATTGGGCTTCACCTCTAGATTTTGGGGTTTAGATCTATACATCTGGCTTTATCTCTAGATTTTGGGCTTTACCTCTACATTTTGGGCTCTACCTCTATGTATTGGTATTTACATTTAGATTTTTGACTTTAAATCTGGAAGTTGAGCTTTACATCTAGACTTTGGGATTTACCTCTAGATGTTGGGATTGAACTCTAGAATTTGGGTTTGAAATCTATATATTTTGCTTTTCCTCTAGATGTTGGGCTTTACCTCTAGATATCTGGCTTTACCTCTAGATGTTGGGTTTTACCTCTAGATATTGGTCTTTATCTCTAGATTTTGGGCGTTAGATCTAGAATTTGGGCTTTACATCTAGATTTTGGGCTTTAGATCAAGAAGCTGGGCTTTACATCTAGATTTTGGCCTTTACGACTTGATATTGGGCTTTACCTCTAGATTTTGGGTTTTAGATCTATATATTTGGCTTTTCCTCTAGATGTTGGCCTTTACCCCTAGATATCTGGCTTTACATCTAGATGTTGGCCTTTACCTCTAGATTTTGGGTTTTAAATCTATATGTTTGGCTTTTCCTCTAGATGTTGGGCTTTAGATCTGGAAGTTGTGCTTTTCATCTAGATTTTGGGCTTTACGTCTAGATATTGGGCTTTACCTCTAGATTTTGGGTTTTATATCTATATATTTGGCTTTTCCTCTAGATGTTGGGCTTTACCCCTAGATATCTGGATTTACCTGTAGATGTTGGGCTTTACCTCTAGATTTTGGGTTTTCCATCTGGATTTTTGGCTTCTCTCTAGAATCTGGGCTTTACCTCCAGACCTTGGGCTTTACCACTAGATGTTGGGTTTTACCTCTAGATGTTGGTCTTTAGGTCTAGATATTGGACTTTACCTCTAGATGTAGGGTTTTACATCTAGATGTTTTGCTTTACATTTAGATGTTGGTCTTTATCTCTAGATGTTGGGTTATACCTCTATATGTTGTGCTTCACCTCTAGATGTTAGGTTTTACCTCTAGATGTTTGGATTACATCTAGATGTTTTGCTTTACATTTAGATGTTCGGCTTTATCTCTAGATTTTGGGTTTTAAATCTATATATTTGGCTTTTCCTCTAGATGTTGGGCTTTACCGTCAGATATCTGGCTTTACGTCTAGATGTTGGGCTTTACCTCTAGAAGTTGGGCTTTAACTCTAGACTTTGGGCTTTACCTCAAGACGTTCGGCTTTAACTCTAGCTGTTGGGCTTTACCTCTAGATTTTGGGCCTTACCTCTAGAAGTTGGGGGTTATATCTATATGGTTGGATTTAACTGTAGATGTCAGGCCTTAACACTTGATTTTGGAATTCACCTCTAGATGTTAGGCTTTACATGTAGATTCTGGGCTTTCCCTCTAGATGTTGGGCTTTAACTCTAGATTTTGGGCTTTACTCTAAAGGATGCGCTTTAACTCCAGATATTCGGCTTTACCTCTAGAAGTTGGGTTTTACATCTAGATGTTTGGCTTTAACTGTAGGTGTCGGGCTGTAACACTAGATATTGGAATTCACCTCTAGATCTTAGTCTTTACCTCTACATGTTGGGCTTTACCTCTAGAGTATTTGGCTTTAGATCTAGCAATTGGGCTTTACATCTAGATTTGGGGCTTTAGCTCTAGATGTTGGGCTTTACCTCCAGATTTTGGATTTTAAATCTATATATCTGGCTTTATCTCTAGATGTTGGACTTTATCTCTAGATTCTGGGCTCTAACTCTAGGTATTGGTGTTTACCTCTAGATTTTGGACTTTAACTCTGGAAGTTGGGCTTTACCTCTAGATGTTGGGATTGAACTCTAGAATTTGGGTTTGAAATCTATATATTTTGCTTTTCCTCTAGATGTTGGGCTTTACCTCTAGATATCTGGCTTTACCTGTAGATGTTGGGTTTTACCTCTAGATATTGGTCTTTACCTCTAGATGTTGGGCTTTAGATCTAGAAGTTGGGCTTTATATCTAGATTTTGATCTTTACGTCTAGATATTGGGCTTTACCTCTAGATTTTGGGGTTTATATCTATATATTTGGCTTTTCCTCTAGATGTTGGGCTTTACCCCTAGATATCTGGTTTTACCTGTAGATGTTGGGCTTTACCTCTAGATTTTGGGTTTTCCATCTGGATTTTAGGCTTCTCTCTAGAATCTGGGCTTTACCTCCAGACGTTGGGCTTTACCACTAGATGTTCGGTTTTACCTCTAGATGTTGGTCTTTAGGTCTAGATATTGGAATTTACCTCTAGATGTAGGGTTTTACATCTAGATGTTTTGCTTTACATTTAGATGTTGGTCTTTATCTCTAGATGTTGGGTTATACCTCTATATGTTGTGCTTCACCTCTAGTTGTTAGGCTTTACCTATAGATGTTTGGATTACATCTAGATGTTTTGCTTTACATTTAGATGTTCGGCTTTATGTCTAGATTTTGGGTTTTAAATCTATGTATTTGGCATATCTCTAGATGTTGGGGTCTAACTCTAGGTATTGGTGTTTACCTCTAGATTTTGGACTTTAACTCTGGAAGTTGGGGTTTACCCCTAGATGTTGGGATTTAACTCTAGAATTTGGGTTTGAAATCTATATATTTTCCTTTTCCTCTAGATGTTGGGCTTTACCTCTAGATATCTGGCTTTACCTCTAGATGTTGGGTTTTACCTCTAGATATTGGTCTTTATCTCTAGATTTTGGGCGTTAGATATAGAATTTGGGCTTTACATCTAGATGTTGGACTTTAGATCTAAAGGTTGGGCTTTACATCTAGATTTTGGGCTTTAAATCTATATATTTGGCTTTTCCTCTAGATGTTGGGCTTTACCCCTAGATATCTGGATTTACCTGTAGATGTTGGGCTTTACCTCTAGATTTTGGGTTTTCCATCTGGATTTTTGGCTTCTCTCTAGAATCTGGGCTTTACCTCCAGACGTTGGGCTTTACCACTAGATGTTGGGTTTTACCTCTAGATGTTGGTCTTTAGGTCTAGATATTGGACTTTACCTCTAGATGTAGGGGTTTACATCTAGATGTTTTGCTTTACATTTAGATGTTGGTCTTTATCTCTAGATGTTGGGTTATACCTCTATATGTTGTGCTTCACCTCTAGATGTTAGGCTTTACCTCTAGATGTTTGGATTACATCTAGATGTTTTGCTGTACATTTAGATGTTCGGCTTTATCTCTAGATTTTGGGTTTTAAATCTATATATTTGGCTTTATCTCTAGATGTTGGGCTTTATCTCTAGATTTTGGGCTCTAACACTAGGTATTGGTGTTTACCTCTAGATTTTGGACTTTAACTTTGGAAGTTGGGCTTTACATCTAGATGTTGGGATTTAACTCTAGAATTTGGGTTTGAAATCTATATATTTTGCTTTTCCTCTAGATGTTGGGCTTTACCCCTAGATATCTGGCTTTACCTCTAAATGTTGGGCATTACCTCGATATTTTGGGTTTTAAATACATATATATTTGGCTTTTCCTCTAGATGTTGGGCTTTACCTCTAGATTTGGGGTTTTACATCTAGATGTTTGCCTTCACCTCTGTAAGTTGGGCTTTACCTGCAGACATTGGGCTGTAGGACTAGATGATGGGCTTTACCTCCAGACGTTGGGCTTTACCTCTAGATATCTGGCTTTACCTCTAGATGTTGGGTTTTACCTCTAGATATTGGTCTTTACCTCTAGATGTTGGGCTTTAGATCTAGAAGTTGTGCTTTTCATCTAGATTTTGGGCTTTACGTCTAGATATTGGGCTTTTCCTCTAGATGTTGGGCTTTACCTCTAGATTTTGGGTTTTACATCCTGATGTTTGCCTTCACCTCTGTAAGTTGGGCTTTACCTGCAGCCATTAGGCTGTAGGACTAGATGATGGGCTTTACCTCTAGAAGTTGAGCTTTACATCTAGATTTTGGGCTTTACGTCTAAATTATGCGCTTAAACTCTAAATATTGGGCTTTACCTCTAGAAGTTGGACTTTAGATTTAGAACTTGGGATTTACATCTATATTTTGGGCTTTTGATCTAGAAGTTGGGATTTATATCTAGATTTTGATCTTTACGTCTAGATATTGGGCTTTACCTCTAGATTTTGGGGTTTATATCTATATATTTGGCTTTTCCTCTAGATGTTGGGTTTTACCCCTAGATATCTGGATTTACCTGTAGATGTTAGGCTTTACCTCTAGATGTTTGGATTACATCTAGATGTTTTGGTTTACATTTAGATGTTCGCTTTATCTCTAGATTTTGGGTTTTAAATCTATATATTTGGCTTTTCCTCTAGATGTTGGGCTCTAACTCTAGGTATTGGTGTTTACCTCTAGATTTTTGACTTTAACTCTGGAAGTTGGGGTTTACCCCTAGATGTTGGGATTTAACTCTAGCATTTGGGTTTGAAATCTATATATTTTGCTTTTCCTCTAGATGTTGGGCTTTACCTCTAGATATCTGGCTTTACCTCTAGATGTTGGGTTTTACCTCTAGATATTGGTCTTTACCTCTAGATTTTGGGTGTTAGACCAAGAATTTGGGCTTTACATCTAGATTTTCGGCGTTAGATCTAGAATTTGGGATTTACATCTAGAATTTGGGCTTTACGTCTAGATATTGGGCTTTACTCTAGGTTTTGGGTTTTAAATCTATATATATTTGGCTTTTCCTCTAGATGTTGGGCTTTACCTCTAGATTTGGGGTTTTACATCTAGATGTTTGCCTTCACCTCTGTAAGTTGGGCTTTACCTGCAGACATTGGGCTGTAGGACTAGATGATGGGCTTTACCTCCAGACGTTGGGCTTTACCTCTAGATATCTGGCTTTACCTCTAAATGATGCGCTTAAACTCTAAATATTGGGCTTTTCCTCCAGATATTGGGCTTTAGATTTAGAAGTTGGTCTTTACAACTATATTTTCGGCTTTACGTCTAGATATTGGGCTTTACCTCTAGATTTTGGGTTTTATATCTATATATTTGGCTTTTCCTCTAGATGTTGGGCTTTACCGCTAGATTTGGGGTTTTACATCTAGATGTTTGCCTTCACCTCTGTAAGTTGGGCTTTACCTGCAGACATTGGGCTGTAGGACTAGATGATGGGCTTTACCTCCAGACGTTGGGCTTTACCTCTAGATATCTGGCTTTACCTCTAGATGTTGGGTTTTACCTCTAGCTATTGGTCTTTACCTCTAGATGTTGGGCTTTCGATCTAGAAGTTGTGCTTTTCATCTAGATTTTGGGCTTTACGTCTTGATATTGGGCTTTACCTCTAGATTTTGGGTTTTAAATCTATATATTTTGCTTTTCCTCTAGATGTTGGCCTTTACCCCTAGATATCTGGCTTTACCTCTAGATGTTGGGCTTTACCTCTAGATTTGGGGTTTTACATCTAGATGTTTGCCTTCACCTCTGTAAGTTGGGCTTTACCTGCAGACATTGGGCTGTAGGACTAGATGATGGGCTTTACCTCCAGACGTTGGGCTTTACCTCTAGATATCTGGCTTTACCTCTAAATGATGCGCTTAAACTCTAAATATTGGGCTTTTCCTCCAGATATTGGGCTTTAGATTTAGAAGTTGGGCTTTACAACTATATTTTGGGCTTTACGTCTAGATATTGGGCTTTACCTCTAGATTTTGGGTTTTATATCTATATATTTGGCTTCACCTCTAGATTTTGGGGTTTAGATCTATATATCTGGCTTTATCTCTAGATGTTGGGCTTTACCTCTACATTTTGGGCTCTACCTCTAGGTATTGGTATTTACATTTAGATTTTTGACTTTAAATCTGGAAGTTGAGCTTTACATCTAGACTTTGGGATTTACCTCTAGATGTTGGGATTTAACTCTAGAAATTGGGTTTGAAATCTATATATTTTGCTTTTCCTCCAGACGTTGGGCTTTACCTCTAGATATCTGGCTTTACCTCTAGATGTTTGGTTTTACCTCTAGATATTGGTCTTTACCTCGAGATGTTGGGATTTAGATCTAGAAGTTGGGCTTTTCATCTAGATTTTGGGCTTTACGTCTAGATATTGAGCTTTACCTCTAGATTTTGGGTTTTATATCTATATATTTGGCTTTTCCTCTAGATGTTGGGCTTTACCCCTAGATATCTGGATTTACCTGTAGATGTTGGGCTTTACTTCTAGATTTTAGGTTTTCCATCTGGATTTTTGGCTTCTCTCTAGAATCTGGGCTTTACCTCCAGACGTTGGGCTTTACCACTAGATGTTGGGTTTTACCTCTAGATGTTGGTCTTTAGGTCTAGATATTGGACTTTACCTCTAGATGTAGGGTTTTACATCTAGATGTTTTGCTTTACATTTAGATGTTGGTCTTTATCTCTAGATGTTGGGTTATACCTCTATATGTTGTGCTTCACCTCTAGATGTTAGGCTTTACCTCTAGATGTTTGGATTACATCTAGATGTTTTGCTTTACATTTAGATGTTCGGCTTTATCTCTAGATTTTGGGTTTTAAATCTATGTATTTGGCATATCTCTAGATGTTGGGCTCTAACTCTAGGTATTGGTGTTTACCTCTAGATTTTGGACTTTAACTCTGGAAGTTGGGCTTTACCTCTAGAAGTTGGGCTTTAACTCTAGACTTTGGGCTTTACCTCAAGACGTTCGGCTTTAAGTCTAGCTGTTGGGCTTTACCTCTGGATTTTGGGCCTTACCTCTAGAAGTTGGGGGTTATATCTATATGGTTGGATTTAACTGTAGATGTCAGGCCTTAACACTTGATTTTGGAATTCACCTCTAGACGTTAGGCTTTCCATCTAGATTCTGGGCTTTCCCTCTAGATGTTGGGCTTTAACTCTAGATTTTGGGCTTTACTCTAAAAGATGCGCTTTAACTCTAGATATTCGGCTTTACCTCTAGAAGTTGGGTATTACATCTAGATGTTTGGCTTTAACTGTAGGTGTCAGGCTTTAACACTATATATTGGAATTCACCTCTAGATCTTAGTCTTTACCTCTACGTGTTGGGCTTTACCTCTAGAGTATTTGGCTTTCGATCTAGCAATTGGGCTTTACATCTAGATTTGGGGCTTTAGCTCTAGATGATGGGCTTTACCTCTAGATGTTGGGCTTTACCTCCAGATTGTGGATTTTAAATCTATATATCTGGCTTTATCTCTAGATGTTGGGCTTTATCTCTAGATTTTGGGCTCTAACTCTAGGTATTGGTGTTTACCTCTAGACTTGGGACTTTAACTCTGGAAGTTGGGCTTTAGCTCTAGATGTTGGGATTGAACTCTAGAATTTGGGTTTGAAATCCATATATTTTGCTTTTCCTCTAGATGTTGGGCTTTACCTCTAGATATCTGGCTTTACCTCTAGATGTTGGGTTTTACCTCTAGATATTGGTCTTTACCTCTAGATTTTGGCTGTTAGATCTAGAATTTGGGCTTTAGATCTAGAAGTTGGGCTTTACATCTAGATTTTGTGCTTTAGGTCTAGATATTGGGCTTTACCTCTAGATTTTGGGTTTTAAATCTATATATTTGGCTTTTCCTCTAGATGTTGGGTTTTCCATCTGGATTTTTGGCTTCTCTCTAGAATCTGGGCTTTACCTCCAGACGTTGGGCTTTACCACTAGATGTTGGGTTTTACCTCTAGATGTTGGTCTCTAGGTCTAGATATTGGACTTTACCTCTAGATGTAGGGGTTTACATCTAGATGTTTTGCTTTACATTTAGATTTTGGTCTTTATCTCTAGATGTTGGGTTATACCTCTATATGTTGTGCTTCACCTCTAGATGTTAGGCTTTACCTCTAGATGTTTGGATTACATCTAGATGTTTTGCTTTACATTTAGATGTTCGGCTTTATCTCTAGATTTTGGGTTTTAAATCTATATATTTGGCTTTTCCTCTAGATGTTGGGCTTTACCGTCATGTATCTGGCTTTACGTCTAGATGTTGGGCTTTACCTCTAGAAGTTGGGCTTTAACTCTAGACTTTGGGCTTTACCTCAAGACGTTCGGCTTTAACTCTAGCTGTTGGGCTTTACCTCTAGTTTTTGGGCCTTACCTCTAGAAGTTGGGGGTTGCATCTATATGTTTGGATTTAACTGTAGATGTCAGGCCTTAACACTTGATTTTGGAATTCACCTCTAGATGTTAGGCTTTACATCTAGATTCTGGGCTTTCCCTCTAGATGTTGGGCTTTAACTCTAGATTTTGGGCTTTACTCTAAAAGATGCGCTTTAACTCTAGATATTCGGCTTTGCCTCTAGAAGATGGGTTGTACATCTAGATGTTTGGCTTTAACTGTAGGTGTCGGGTTTTAACACTAGATATTGGAATTCACCTCTAGATCTTAGTCTTTACCTCTACATGTTGGGCTTTACCTCTAGAGTATTTGGCTTTAGATCTAGCAATTAGGCTTTACATCTAGATTTGGGGCTTTAGCTCTAGATCTTGGGCTTTACCTCCAGATTTTGGATTTTAAATCTATATATCTGGCTTTATCTCTAGATGTTGGGCTTTATCTCTAGATTTTGGGCTCTAACTCTAGGTATTGGTGTTTACCTCTAGATTTTGGACTTTAACTCTGGAAGTTGGGTTTTACCTCTAGATGTTGGGATTGAACTCTAGAATTTGGGTTTGAAATGTATATATTTTGCTTTTCCTCTAGATGTTGGGCTTTACCTCTAGATATCTGGCTTTACCTCTAGATGTTGGGTTTTACCTCTAGATATTGGTCTTTAACTCTAGATTTTGGGTGTTAGACCAAGAATTTGGGCTTTACATCTTGATTTTGGGCGTTAGATCTAGAATTTGGGCTTTACATCTAGATTTTGGGTTTTACGTCTAGATATTGGGCTTTACCTCTAGGTTTTGGTTTTTAAATCTATATATATTTGGCTTTTCCTCTAGATGTTGGGTTTACATCTAGATTTGGGGTTTTACATCTAGATGTTTGCCTTCACCTCTGTAAGTTGGGCTTTACCTGCAGACATTGGGCTGTAGGACTAGATGATGGGCTTTACCTCCAGACGTTGGGCTTTACCTCTAGATATCTGGCTTTACCTCTAAATGATGCGCTTAAACTCTAAATATTGGGCTTTTCCTCCAGATGTTGGGCTTTAGATTTAGAAGTTGGGCTTTACAACTATATTTTCGGCTTTAGATCTAGAAGTTGGGCTTTACATCTAGATTTTGGGCTTTACGTCTAGATATTGGGCTTCACCTCTAGATTTTGGGGTTTAGATCTATATATCTGGCTTTATCTCTAGATGTTGGGCTTTACCTCTACATTTTGGGCTCTACCTCTAGGTATTGGTATTTACATTTAGATTTTTGACTTTAAATCTGGAAGTTGAGCTTTACATCTAGACTTTGGGATTTACCTCTAGATTTTGGGATTTAACTCTAGAATTTGGGTTTGAAATCTATATATTTTGCTTTTCATCTAGATGTTGGGCTTTACCTCTAGATATCTGGCTTTACCTCTAGATGTTTGGTTTTACCTCTAGATATTGGTCTTTACCTCTAGATGTTGGGCTTTCGATCTAGAAGTTGTGCTTTTCATCTAGATTTTGGGCTTTACGTCTAGATATTGGGCTTTACCTCTAGATTTTGGGTTTTATATCTATATATTTGGCTTTTCCTCTAGATGTTGGGCTTTACCGCTAGATTTGGGGTTTTACATCTAGATGTTTGCCTTCACCTCTGTAAGTTGGGCTTTACCTGCAGACATTGGGCTGTAGGACTAGATGATGGGCTTTACCTCCAGACGTTGGGCTTTACCTCTAGATATCTGGCTTTACCTCTAGATGTTGGGTTTTACCTCTAGCTATTGGTCTTTACCTCTAGATGTTGGGCTTTCGATCTAGAAGTTGTGCTTTTCATCTAGATTTTGGGCTTTACGTCTAGATATTGGGCTTTACCTCTAGATTTTGGGTTTTATATCGATATATTTGGCTTTTCCTCTAGATGTTGGGCTTTACCCCTAGATATCTGGATTTACCTGTAGATGTTGGGCTTTACCTCTAGATTTTGGGTTTTCCATCTGGATTTTTGGCTTCTCTCTAGAATCTGGGCTTTACCTCCAGACGTTGGGCTTTACCACTAGATGTTGGGTTTTACCTCTAGATGTTGGTCTTTAGGTCTAGATATTGGACTTTACCTCTAGATGTAGGGGTTTACATCTAGATGGTTTGCTTTACATTTAGATGTTGGTCTTTATCTCTAGATGTTGGGTTATACCTCTATATGTTGTGCTTCACCTCTAGATGTTAGGCTTTACCTCTAGATGTTTGGTTTACATCTAGATGTTTTGCTGTACATTTAGATGTTCGGCTTTATCTCTAGATTTTGGGTTTTAAATCTATATATTTGGCTTTTCTTCTAGATGTTGGGCTTTACCTCTAGATTTTGGGCTCTAACACTAGGTATTGGTGTTTACCTCTAGATTTTGGACTTTAACTTTGGAAGTTGGGCTTTACATCTAGATGTTGGGATTTAACTCTAGAATTTGGGTTTGAAATCTATATATTTGGCTTTCCCTCTAGATGTTGGGCTTTACCCCTAGATATCTGGATTTACCTGTAGATGTTAGGCTTTACCTCTAGATGTTTGGATTACATCTAGATGTTTTGCTTTACATTTAGATGTTCGGCTTTATCTCTAGATTTTGGGTTTTAAATCTATATATTTGGCATATCTCTAGATGTTGGGCTCTAACTCTAGGTATTGGTGTTTACCTCTAGATTTTGGACTTTAACTCTGGAAGTTGGGCTTTACCTCTAGAAGTTGGGCTTTAACTCTAGACTTTGGGCTTTACCTCAAGACGTTCGGCTTTAACTCTAGCTGTTGGGCTTTACATCTAGATTTTGGGCCTTACCTCTAGAAGTTGGGGGTTATATCTATATGGTTGGATTTAACTGTAGATGTCAGGCCTTAACACTTGATTTTGGAATTCACTTCTAGATGTTAGGCTTTACATCTAGATTCTGGGCTTTCCCTCTAGATGTTGGGCTTTAACTCTAGATTTTGTGCTTTACTCTAAAGGATGCGCTTTAACTCTAGATATTCGGCTTTACCTCTAGAAGTTGGGTTGTATATCTAGATGTTTGGCTTTAACTGTAGGTGTCGGCCTTTAACACTAGATATTGGAATTCACCTCTAGATCTTAGTCTTTACCTCTACATGTTGGGCTTTACCTCTAGAGTATTTGGCTTTCGATCTAGCAATTGGGCTTTACATCTAGATTTGGGGCTTTAGCTCTAGATGATGGGCTTTACCTCTAGATGTTGGGCTTTACCTCCAGATTGTGGATTTTAAATCTATATATCTGGCTTTATCTCTAGATGTTGGGCTTTATCTCTAGATTTTGGGCTCTAACTCTAGGTATTGGTGTTTACCTCTAGACTTTGGACTATAACTCTGGAAGTTGGGCTTTAGCTCTAGATGTTGGGATTGAACTCTAGAATTTGGGTTTGAAATCCATATATTTTGCTTTTCCTCTAGATGTTGGGCTTTACCTCTAGATATCTGGCTTTACCTCTAGATGTTGGGTTTTACCTCTAGATATTGGTCTTTACCTCTAGATTTTGGCTGTTAGATCTAGAATTTGGGCTTTAGATCTAGAAGTTGGGCTTTACATCTAGATTTTGTGCTTTACGTCTAGATATTGGGCTTTACCTCTAGATTTTGGGTTTTAAATCTATATATTTGGCTTTTCCTCTAGATTTTGGGTTTTCCATCTGGATTTTTGGCTTCTCTCTAGAATCTGGGCTTTACCTCCAGACGTTGGGCTTTACCACTAGATGTTGGGTTTTACCTCTAGATGTTGGTCTTTAGGTCTAGATATTGGACTTTACCTCTAGATGTAGGGTTTTACATCTAGATGGTTTGCTTTACATTTAGATGTTGGTCTTTATCTCTAGATGTTGGGTTATACCTCTATATGTTGTGCTTCACCTCTAGATGTTAGGCTTTACCTCTAGATGTTTGGATTACATCTAGATGTTTTGCTGTACATTTAGATGTTCGGCTTTATCTCTAGATTTTGGGTTTTAAATCTATATATTTGGCTTTTCTTCTAGATGTTGGGCTTTACCTCTAGATTTTGGGCTCTAACACTAGGTATTGGTGTTTACCTCTAGATTTTGGACTTTAACTTTGGAAGTTGGGCTTTACATCTAGATGTTGGGATTTAACTCTAGAATTTGGGTTTGAAATCTATATATTTGGCTTTCCCTCTAGATGTTGGGCTTTACCCCTAGATATCTGGATTTACCTGTAGATGTTAGGCTTTACCTCTAGATGTTTGGATTACATCTAGATGTTTTGCTTTACATTTAGATGTTCGGCTTTATCTCTAGATTTTGGGTTTTAAATCTATATATTTGGCATATCTCTAGATGTTGGGCTCTAACTCTAGGTATTGGTGTTTACCTCTAGATTTTGGACTTTAACTCTGGAAGTTGGGCTTTACCTCTAGAAGTTGGGCTTTAACTCTAGACTTTGGGCTTTACCTCAAGACGTTCGGCTTTAACTCTAGCTGTTGGGCTTTACCTCTAGATTTTGGGCCTTACCTCTAGAAGTTGGGGGTTATATCTATATGGTTGGATTTAACTGTAGATGTCAGGCCTTAACACTTGATTTTGGAATTCACCTCTAGATGTTAGGCTTTACATCTAGATTCTGGGCTTTCCCTCTAGATGTTGGGCTTTAACTCTAGATTTTGTGCTTTACTCTAAAGGATGCGCTTTAACTCTAGATATTCGGCTTTACCTCTAGAAGTTGGGTTGTATATCTAGATGTTTGGCTTTAACTGTAGGTGTCGGCCTTTAACACTAGATATTGGAATTCACCTCTAGATCTTAGTCTTTACCTCTACATGTTGGGCTTTACCTCTAGAGTATTTGGCTTTCGATCTAGCAATTGGGCTTTACATCTAGATTTGGGGCTTTAGCTCTAGATGATGGGCTTTACCTCTAGATGTTGGGCTTTACCTCCAGATTGTGGATTTTAAATCTATATATCTGGCTTTATCTCTAGATGTTGGGCTTTATCTCTAGATTTTGGGCTCTAACTCTAGGTATTGGTGTTTACCTCTAGACTTTGGACTATAACTCTGGAAGTTGGGCTTTAGCTCTAGATGTTGGGATTGAACTCTAGAATTTGGGTTTGAAATCCATATATTTTGCTTTTCCTCTAGATGTTGGGCTTTACCTCTAGATATCTGGCTTTACCTCTAGATGTTGGGTTTTACCTCTAGATATTGGTCTTTACCTCTAGATTTTGGCTGTTAGATCTAGAATTTGGGCTTTAGATCTAGAAGTTGGGCTTTACATCTAGATTTTGTGCTTTACGTCTAGATATTGGGCTTTACCTCTAGATTTTGGGTTTTAAATCTATATATTTGGCTTTTCCTCTAGATTTTGGGTTTTCCATCTGGATTTTTGGCTTCTCTCTAGAATCTGGGCTTTACCTCCAGACGTTGGGCTTTACCACTAGATGTTGGGTTTTACCTCTAGATGTTGGTCTTTAGGTCTAGATATTGGACTTTACCTCTAGATGTAGGGTTTTACATCTAGATGGTTTGCTTTACATTTAGATGTTGGTCTTTATCTCTAGATGTTGGGTTATACCTCTATATGTTGTGCTTCACCTCTAGATGTTAGGCTTTACCTCTAGATGTTTGGATTACATCTAGATGTTTTGCTGTACATTTAGATGTTCGGCTTTATCTCTAGATTTTGGGTTTTAAATCTATATATTTGGCTTTTCTTCTAGATGTTGGGCTTTACCTCTAGATTTTGGGCTCTAACACTAGGTATTGGTGTTTACCTCTAGATTTTGGACTTTAACTTTGGAAGTTGGGCTTTACATCTAGATGTTGGGATTTAACTCTAGAATTTGGGTTTGAAATCTATATATTTGGCTTTCCCTCTAGATGTTGGGCTTTACCCCTAGATATCTGGATTTACCTGTAGATGTTAGGCTTTACCTCTAGATGTTTGGATTACATCTAGATGTTTTGCTTTACATTTAGATGTTCGGCTTTATCTCTAGATTTTGGGTTTTAAATCTATATATTTGGCATATCTCTAGATGTTGGGCTCTAACTCTAGGTATTGGTGTTTACCTCTAGATTTTGGACTTTAACTCTGGAAGTTGGGCTTTACCTCTAGAAGTTGGGATTTAACTCTAGAATTTGGGTTTGAAATCTATATATTTTGCTTTTCCTCTAGATGTTGGGCTTTACCACTAGATATCTGGCTTTACCTCTAGATGTTGGGTTTTACCTCTAGATATTGGTCTTTACCTCTAGATTTTGGGTGTTAGATCTTGAATTTGGGCTTTAGATCTGGAAGTTGGGCTTTACATCTAGATTTTGGGCTTTACGTCTAGATATTGGGCTTTACCTCCAGATTTTGGGTTTTAAATCTATATATTTGGCTTTTCCTCTAGATGTTGGGCTTTATCTCTAGATTTTGGGCTCTAACTCTAGGTATTGGTGTTTACCTCTAGATTTTGGACTTTAACTCTGGGAGTTGGGCTTTACCTCTAGATGTTGGGATTTAACTCTAGAATTTGGGTTTGAAATCTATATATTTTGCTTTTCCTCTAGATGTTGGGCTTTACCTCTAGATATCTGGCTTTACCACTAGATGTTGGGTTTTACTTCTAGATATAGGTCTTTACCTCTAGATTTTGGGTGTTAGATCTAGAATTTGGGCTTTACATCTAGATTTTGGGCTTTAGATCTACAAGTTGGGCTTTACATCTAGATTTTGGGCTTTAGGTCTAGATATTGGGCTTTACCTCTAGATTTTGGGTATTAAATCTATATATTTGGCTTTTCCTCTAGATGTTGGTCTTTACCTCTAGATTTTGGGTTTTAAATCTAGATGTTTGCCTTCACCTCTGTAAGTTGGGCTTTACCTGCAGACATTGGGCTGTAGGACTAGATGATGGGCTTTACCTCTAGAAGTTGGGCTTTACCTCTAGATATCTGGCTTTACCTCTAAATGATGCGTTTAAACTCTAAATATTGGGCTTTACCTCTAGATGTTGGGCTTTAGATTTAGAAGTTGGGCTTTACATCTATATTTTGGGCTTTAGATCTAGAAGTTGGGCTTTACATCTAGATTTTGGGCTTTACGTCTAGATATTGGGCTTCACCTCTAGATTTTGGGGTTTAGATCTATATATCTGGCTTTATCTCTAGATGTTGGGCTTTACCTCTACATTTTGGGCTCTACCTCTAGGTATTGGTATTTATATTTAGATTTTTGACTTTAAATCTGGAAGTTGAGCTTTACATCTAGACTTTGGGATTTACCTCTAGATGTTGGGATTGAACTCTAGAATTTGGGTTTGAAATCTATATATTTTGCTTTTCCTCTAGATGTTGGGCTTTACCTCTAGATATCTGGCTTTACCTCTAGATGTTGGGCTTTAGATCTGGAAGTTGTGCTTTTCATCTAGATTTTGGGCTTTACGTCTAGATATTGGGCTTTACCTCTAGATTTTGGGTTTTATATCTATATATTTGGCTTTTCCTCTAGATGTTGGGCTTTACCCCTAGATATCTGGATTTACCTGTAGATGTTGGGCTTTACCTCTAGATTTTGGGTTTTCCATCTGGATTTTTGGCTTCTCTCTAGAATCTGGGCTTTACCTCCAGACGTTGGGCTTTACCTCTAGATGTTGGGTTTTACCTCTAGATGTTGCCATAAGGTCTAGATATTGGACTTTATCTCTAGATGTAGGGTTTTAAATCTAGATGTTTTGCTTTACATTTAGATGTTGGTCTTTATCTCTAGATGTTGGGTTTTAAATCTATATATTTGGCTTTTCCTCTAGATGTTGGGCTTTACCGTCAGATATCTGGCTTTACCTCTAGATGTTGGGCTTTACCTCTAGAAGTTGGGCTTTAACTCTAGACTTTGGGCTTTACCTCAAGACGTTCGTCTTTAACTCTAGCTGTTGGGCTTTACCTCTAGATTTTGGGCCTTACCTCTAGAAGTTGGGGGTTATATCTATATGGTTGGATTTAACTGTAGATGTCAGGCCTTAACATTTGATTTTGGAATTCACCTCTAGATGTTAGGCTTTACATCTAGATTCTGGGCTTTCCCTCTAGATGTTGGGCTTTAACTCTAGATTTTGGGCTTTACTCTAAAGGATGCGCTTTAACTCCAGATATTCGGCTTTACCTCTAGAAGTTGGGTTGTACATCTAGATGTTTGGCTTTAACTGTAGGTGTCGGGCTTTAACACTAGATATTGGAATTCACCTCTAGATCTTAGTCTTTACCTCTACATGTTGGGCTTTACCTCTAGAGTATTTGGCTTTAGATCTAGCAATTGGGCTTTACCTCCAGATTTTGGATTTTAAATCTATATATCTGGCTTTATCTCTAGATGTTGGGCTTTATCTCTAGATTTTGGGCTCTAACTCTAGGTATTGGTGTTTACCTCTAGATTTTGGACTTTAACTCTGGGAGTTGGGCTTTACCTCTAGATATTGGGCTTTACCTCTAGATTTTTGGTTTTAAATCTATATATTTGGCTTTTCCCCTAGATGTTGGGCTTTACCTCTAGATGTTGGGCTTTACATCTAGATTTTGGGCTTTACATCTATATTTTGGGCTTTAGATCAAGAAGTTGGGCTTTACGTCTAGATTTTGGGCTTTACGTCTAGATATTGGGCTTCACCTCTAGATTTTGGGGTTTAGATCTATACATCTGGCTTTATCTCTAGATTTTGGGCTTTACCTCTACATTTTGGGCTCTACCTCTAGGTATTGGTATTTACATTTAGATTTTTGACTTTAAATCTGGAAGTTGAGCTTTACATCTAGACTTTGGGATTTACCTCTAGATGTTGGGATTGAACTCTAGAATTTGGGTTTGAAATCTATATATTTTGCTTTTCCTCTAGATGTTGGGCTTTACCTCTAGATATCTGGCTTTACCTCTAGATGTTGGGTTTTACCTCTAGATATTGGTCTTTATCTCTAGATTTTGGGCGTTAGATCTAGAATTTGGGCTTTACATCTAGAATTTGGGCTTTAGATCAAGAAGCTGGGCTTTACATCTAGATTTTGGCCTTTACGACTTGATATTGGGCTTTACCTCTAGATTTTGGGTTTTAGATCTATATATTTGGCTTTTCCTCTAGATGTTGGCCTTTACCCCTAGATATCTGGCTTTACATCTAGATGTTGGCCTTTACCTCTAGATTTTGGGTTTTAAATCTATATGTTTGGCTTTTCCTCTAGATGTTGGGCTTTATATCTGGAAGTTGTGCTTTTCATCTAGATTTTGGGCTTTACGTCTAGATATTGGGCTTTACCTCTAGATTTTGGGTTTTATATCTATATATTTGGCTTTTCCTCTAGATGTTGGGCTTTACCCCTAGATATCTGGATTTACCTGTAGATGTTGGGCTTTACCTCTAGATTTTGGGTTTTCCATCTGGATTTTTGGCTTCTCTCTAGAATCTGGGCTTTACCTCCAGCCCTTGGGCTTTACCACTAGATGTTGGGTTTTACCTCTAGATGTTGGTCTTTAGGTCTAGATATTGGACTTTACCTCTAGATGTAGGGTTTTACATCTAGATGTTTTGCTTTACATTTAGATGTTGGTCTTTATCTCTAGATGTTGGGTTATACCTCTATATGTTGTGCTTCACCTCTAGATGTTAGGCTTTACCTCTAGATGTTTGGATTACATCTAGATGTTTTGCTTTACATTTAGATGTTCGGCTTTATCTCTAGATTTTGGGTTTTAAATCTATATATTTGGCTTTTCCTCTAGATGTTGGGCTTTACCGTCAGATATCTGGCTTTACGTCTAGATGTTGGGCTTTACCTCTAGAAGTTGGGCTTTAACTCTAGACTTTGGGCTTTACCTCAAGACGTTCGGCTTTAACTCTAGCTGTTGGGCTTTACCTCTAGATTTTGGGCCTTACCTCTAGATGTTGGGGGTTATATCTATATGGTTGGATTTAACTGTAGATGTCAGGCCTTAACACTTGATTTTGGAATTCACCTCTAGATGTTAGGCTTTACATCTAGATTCTGGGCTTTCCCTCTAGATGTTGGGCTTTAACTCTAGATTTTGGGCTTTACTCTAAAGGATGCGCTTTAACTCCAGATATTCGGCTTTACCTCTAGAAGTTGGGTTTTACATCTAGATGTTTGGCTTTAACTGTAGGTGTCGGGCTGTAACACTAGATATTGGAATTCACCTCTAGATCTTAGTCTTTACCTCTACATGTTGGGCTTTACCTCTAGAGTATTTGGCTTTAGATCTAGCAATTGGGCTTTACATCTAGATTTGGGGCTTTAGCTCTAGATGTTGGGCTTTACCTCCAGATTTTGGATTTTAAATCTATATATCTGGCTTTATCTCTAGATGTTGGACTTTATCTCTAGATTCTGGGCTCTAACTCTAGGTATTGGTGTTTACCTCTAGATTTTGGACTTTAACTCTGGAAGTTGGGCTTTACCTCTAGATGTTGGGATTGAACTCTAGAATTTGGGTTTGAAATCTATATATTTTGCTTTTCCTCTAGATGTTGGGCTTTACCTCTAGATATCTGGCTTTACCTGTAGATGTTGGGTTTTACCTCTAGATATTGGTCTTTACCTCTAGATGTTGGGCTTTAGATCTAGAAGTTGGGCTTTATATCTAGATTTTGATCTTTACGTCTAGATATTGGGCTTTACCTCTAGATTTTGGGGTTTATATCTATATATTTGGCTTTTCCTCTAGATGTTGGGCTTTACCCCTAGATATCTGGATTTACCTGTAGATGTTGGGCTTTACCTCTAGATTTTGGGTTTTCCATCTGGATTTTAGGCTTCTCTCTAGAATCTGGGCTTTACCTCCAGACGTTGGGCTTTACCACTAGATGTTCGGTTTTACCTCTAGATGTTGGTCTTTAGGTCTAGATATTGGAATTTACCTCTAGATGTAGGGTTTTACATCTAGATGTTTTGCTTTACATTTAGATGTTGGTCTTTATCTCTAGATGTTGGGTTATACCTCTATATGTTGTGCTTCACCTCTAGTTGTTAGGCTTTACCTATAGATGTTTGGATTACATCTAGATGTTTTGCTTTACATTTAGATGTTCGGCTTTATGTCTAGATTTTGGGTTTTAAATCTATGTATTTGGCATATCTCTAGATGTTGGGGTCTAACTCTAGGTATTGGTGTTTACCTCTAGATTTTGGACTTTAACTCTGGAAGTTGGGGTTTACCCCTAGATGTTGGGATTTAACTCTAGAATTTGGGTTTGAAATCTATATATTTTCCTTTTCCTCTAGATGTTGGGCTTTACCTCTAGATATCTGGCTTTACCTCTAGATGTTGGGTTTTACCTCTAGATATTGGTCTTTATCTCTAGATTTTGGGCGTTAGATATAGAATTTGGGCTTTACATCTAGATGTTGGACTTTAGATCTAAAGGTTGGGCTTTACATCTAGATTTTGGGCTTTAAATCTATATATTTGGCTTTTCCTCTAGATGTTGGGCTTTACCCCTAGATATCTGGATTTACCTGTAGATGTTGGGCTTTACCTCTAGATTTTGGGTTTTCCATCTGGATTTTTGGCTTCTCTCTAGAATCTGGGCTTTACCTCCAGACGTTGGGCTTTACCACTAGATGTTGGGTTTTACCTCTAGATGTTGGTCTTTAGGTCTAGATATTGGACTTTACCTCTAGATGTAGGGGTTTACATCTAGATGTTTTGCTTTACATTTAGATGTTGGTCTTTATCTCTAGATGTTGGGTTATACCTCTATATGTTGTGCTTCACCTCTAGATGTTAGGCTTTACCTCTAGATGTTTGGATTACATCTAGATGTTTTGCTGTACATTTAGATGTTCGGCTTTATCTCTAGATTTTGGGTTTTAAATCTATATATTTGGCTTTATCTCTAGATGTTGGGCTTTATCTCTAGATTTTGGGCTCTAACACTAGGTATTGGTGTTTACCTCTAGATTTTGGACTTTAACTTTGGAAGTTGGGCTTTACATCTAGATGTTGGGATTTAACTCTAGAATTTGGGTTTGAAATCTATATATTTTGCTTTTCCTCTAGATGTTGGGCTTTACCCCTAGATATCTGGCTTTACCTCTAAATGTTGGGCTTTACCTCGATATTTTGGGTTTTAAATACATATATATTTGGCTTTTCCTCTAGATGTTGGGCTTTACCTCTAGATTTGGGGTTTTACATCTAGATGTTTGCCTTCACCTCTGTAAGTTGGGCTTTACCTGCAGACATTGGGCTGTAGGACTAGATGATGGGCTTTACCTCCAGACGTTGGGCTTTACCTCTAGATATCTGGCTTTACCTCTAGATGTTGGGTTTTACCTCTAGATATTGGTCTTTACCTCTAGATGTTGGGCTTTAGATCTAGAAGTTGTGCTTTTCATCTAGATTTTGGGCTTTACGTCTAGATATTGGGCTTTTCCTCTAGATGTTGGGCTTTACCTCTAGATTTTGGGTTTTACATCCTGATGTTTGCCTTCACCTCTGTAAGTTGGGCTTTACCTGCAGCCATTAGGCTGTAGGACTAGATGATGGGCTTTACCTCTAGAAGTTGAGCTTTACATCTAGATTTTGGGCTTTACGTCTAAATTATGCGCTTAAACTCTAAATATTGGGCTTTACCTCTAGAAGTTGGACTTTAGATTTAGAACTTGGGATTTACATCTATATTTTGGGCTTTTGATCTAGAAGTTGGGATTTATATCTAGATTTTGATCTTTACGTCTAGATATTGGGCTTTACCTCTAGATTTTGGGGTTTATATCTATATATTTGGCTTTTCCTCTAGATGTTGGGTTTTACCCCTAGATATCTGGATTTACCTGTAGATGTTAGGCTTTACCTCTAGATGTTTGGATTACATCTAGATGTTTTGCTTTACATTTAGATGTTCGCTTTATCTCTAGATTTTGGGTTTTAAATCTATATATTTGGCTTTTCCTCTAGATGTTGGGCTCTAACTCTAGGTATTGGTGTTTACCTCTAGATTTTTGACTTTAACTCTGGAAGTTGGGGTTTACCCCTAGATGTTGGGATTTAACTCTAGCATTTGGGTTTGAAATCTATATATTTTGCTTTTCCTCTAGATGTTGGGCTTTACCTCTAGATATCTGGCTTTACCTCTAGATGTTGGGTTTTACCTCTAGATATTGGTCTTTACCTCTAGATTTTGGGTGTTAGACCAAGAATTTGGGCTTTACATCTAGATTTTCGGCGTTAGATCTAGAATTTGGGATTTACATCTAGAATTTGGGCTTTACGTCTAGATATTGGGCTTTACTCTAGGTTTTGGGTTTTAAATCTATATATATTTGGCTTTTCCTCTAGATGTTGGGCTTTACCTCTAGATTTGGGGTTTTACATCTAGATGTTTGCCTTCACCTCTGTAAGTTGGGCTTTACCTGCAGACATTGGGCTGTAGGACTAGATGATGGGCTTTACCTCCAGACGTTGGGCTTTACCTCTAGATATCTGGCTTTACCTCTAAATGATGCGCTTAAACTCTAAATATTGGGCTTTTCCTCCAGATATTGGGCTTTAGATTTAGAAGTTGGTCTTTACAACTATATTTTCGGCTTTACGTCTAGATATTGGGCTTTACCTCTAGATTTTGGGTTTTATATCTATATATTTGGCTTTTCCTCTAGATGTTGGGCTTTACCGCTAGATTTGGGGTTTTACATCTAGATGTTTGCCTTCACCTCTGTAAGTTGGGCTTTACCTGCAGACATTGGGCTGTAGGACTAGATGATGGGCTTTACCTCCAGACGTTGGGCTTTACCTCTAGATATCTGGCTTTACCTCTAGATGTTGGGTTTTACCTCTAGCTATTGGTCTTTACCTCTAGATGTTGGGCTTTCGATCTAGAAGTTGTGCTTTTCATCTAGATTTTGGGCTTTACGTCTTGATATTGGGCTTTACCTCTAGATTTTGGGTTTTAAATCTATATATTTTGCTTTTCCTCTAGATGTTGGCCTTTACCCCTAGATATCTGGCTTTACCTCTAGATGTTGGGCTTTACCTCTAGATTTGGGGTTTTACATCTAGATGTTTGCCTTCACCTCTGTAAGTTGGGCTTTACCTGCAGACATTGGGCTGTAGGACTAGATGATGGGCTTTACCTCCAGACGTTGGGCTTTACCTCTAGATATCTGGCTTTACCTCTAAATGATGCGCTTAAACTCTAAATATTGGGCTTTTCCTCCAGATATTGGGCTTTAGATTTAGAAGTTGGGCTTTACAACTATATTTTGGGCTTTACGTCTAGATATTGGGCTTTACCTCTAGATTTTGGGTTTTATATCTATATATTTGGCTTCACCTCTAGATTTTGGGGTTTAGATCTATATATCTGGCTTTATCTCTAGATGTTGGGCTTTACCTCTACATTTTGGGCTCTACCTCTAGGTATTGGTATTTACATTTATATTTTTGACTTTAAATCTGGAAGTTGAGCTTTACATCTAGACTTTGGGATTTACCTCTAGATGTTGGGATTTAACTCTAGAAATTGGGTTTGAAATCTATATATTTTGCTTTTCCTCCAGACGTTGGGCTTTACCTCTAGATATCTGGCTTTACCTCTAGATGTTTGGTTTTACCTCTAGATATTGGTCTTTACCTCGAGATGTTGGGATTTAGATCTAGAAGTTGGGCTTTTCATCTAGATTTTGGGCTTTACGTCTAGATATTGAGCTTTACCTCTAGATTTTGGGTTTTATATCTATATATTTGGCTTTTCCTCTAGATGTTGGGCTTTACCCCTAGATATCTGGATTTACCTGTAGATGTTGGGCTTTACTTCTAGATTTTAGGTTTTCCATCTGGATTTTTGGCTTCTCTCTAGAATCTGGGCTTTACCTCCAGACGTTGGGCTTTACCACTAGATGTTGGGTTTTACCTCTAGATGTTGGTCTTTAGGTCTAGATATTGGACTTTACCTCTAGATGTAGGGTTTTACATCTAGATGTTTTGCTTTACATTTAGATGTTGGTCTTTATCTCTAGATGTTGGGTTATACCTCTATATGTTGTGCTTCACCTCTAGATGTTAGGCTTTACCTCTAGATGTTTGGATTACATCTAGATGTTTTGCTTTACATTTAGATGTTCGGCTTTATCTCTAGATTTTGGGTTTTAAATCTATGTATTTGGCATATCTCTAGATGTTGGGCTCTAACTCTAGGTATTGGTGTTTACCTCTAGATTTTGGACTTTAACTCTGGAAGTTGGGCTTTACCTCTAGAAGTTGGGCTTTAACTCTAGACTTTGGGCTTTACCTCAAGACGTTCGGCTTTAAGTCTAGCTGTTGGGCTTTACCTCTGGATTTTGGGCCTTACCTCTAGAAGGTGGGGGTTATATCTATATGGTTGGATTTAACTGTAGATGTCAGGCCTTAACACTTGATTTTGGAATTCACCTCTAGACGTTAGGCTTTCCATCTAGATTCTGGGCTTTCCCTCTAGATGTTGGGCTTTAACTCTAGATTTTGGGCTTTACTCTAAAAGATGCGCTTTAACTCTAGATATTCGGCTTTACCTCTAGAAGTTGGGTATTACATCTAGATGTTTGGCTTTAACTGTAGGTGTCAGGCTTTAACACTATATATTGGAATTCACCTCTAGATCTTAGTCTTTACCTCTACGTGTTGGGCTTTACCTCTAGAGTATTTGGCTTTCGATCTAGCAATTGGGCTTTACATCTAGATTTGGGGCTTTACCTCTAGATGTTGGGCTTTACCTCCAGATTGTGGATTTTAAATCTATATATCTGGCTTTATCTCTAGATGTTGGGCTTTATCTCTAGATTTTGGGCTCTAACTCTAGGTATTGGTGTTTACCTCTAGACTTGGGACTTTAACTCTGGAAGTTGGGCTTTAGCTCTAGATGTTGGGATTGAACTCTAGAATTTGGGTTTGAAATCCATATATTTTGCTTTTCCTCTAGATGTTGGGCTTTACCTCTAGATATCTGGCTTTACCTCTAGATGTTGGGTTTTACCTCTAGATATTGGTCTTTACCTCTAGATTTTGGCTGTTAGATCTAGAATTTGGGCTTTAGATCTAGAAGTTGGGCTTTACATCTAGATTTTGTGCTTTAGGTCTAGATATTGGGCTTTACCTCTAGATTTTGGGTTTTAAATCTATATATTTGGCTTTTCCTCTAGATGTTGGGTTTTCCATCTGGATTTTTGGCTTCTCTCTAGAATCTGGGCTTTACCTCCAGACGTTGGGCTTTACCACTAGATGTTGGGTTTTACCTCTAGATGTTGGTCTCTAGGTCTAGATATTGGACTTTACCTCTAGATGTAGGGGTTTACATCTAGATGTTTTGCTTTACATTTAGATTTTGGTCTTTATCTCTAGATGTTGGGTTATACCTCTATATGTTGTGCTTCACCTCTAGATGTTAGGCTTTACCTCTAGATGTTTGGATTACATCTAGATGTTTTGCTTTACATTTAGATGTTCGGCTTTATCTCTAGATTTTGGGTTTTAAATCTATATATTTGGCTTTTCCTCTAGATGTTGGGCTTTACCGTCATGTATCTGGCTTTACGTCTAGATGTTGGGCTTTACCTCTAGAAGTTGGGCTTTAACTCTAGACTTTGGGCTTTACCTCAAGACGTTCGGCTTTAACTCTAGCTGTTGGGCTTTACCTCTAGTTTTTGGGCCTTACCTCTAGAAGTTGGGGGTTGCATCTATATGTTTGGATTTAACTGTAGATGTCAGGCCTTAACACTTGATTTTGGAATTCACCTCTAGATGTTAGGCTTTACATCTAGATTCTGGGCTTTCCCTCTAGATGTTGGGCTTTAACTCTAGATTTTGGGCTTTACTCTAAAAGATGCGCTTTAACTCTAGATATTCGGCTTTGCCTCTAGAAGATGGGTTGTACATCTAGATGTTTGGCTTTAACTGTAGGTGTCGGGTTTTAACACTAGATATTGGAATTCACCTCTAGATCTTAGTCTTTACCTCTACATGTTGGGCTTTACCTCTAGAGTATTTGGCTTTAGATCTAGCAATTAGGCTTTACATCTAGATTTGGGGCTTTAGCTCTAGATCTTGGGCTTTACCTCCAGATTTTGGATTTTAAATCTATATATCTGGCTTTATCTCTAGATGTTGGGCTTTATCTCTAGATTTTGGGCTCTAACTCTAGGTATTGGTGTTTACCTCTAGATTTTGGACTTTAACTCTGGAAGTTGGGTTTTACCTCTAGATGTTGGGATTGAACTCTAGAATTTGGGTTTGAAATGTATATATTTTGCTTTTCCTCTAGATGTTGGGCTTTACCTCTAGATATCTGGCTTTACCTCTAGATGTTGGGTTTTACCTCTAGATATTGGTCTTTAACTCTAGATTTTGGGTGTTAGACCAAGAATTTGGGCTTTACATCTTGATTTTGGGCGTTAGATCTAGAATTTGGGCTTTACATCTAGATTTTGGGTTTTACGTCTAGATATTGGGCTTTACCTCTAGGTTTTGGTTTTTAAATCTATATATATTTGGCTTTTCCTCTAGATGTTGGGTTTACATCTAGATTTGGGGTTTTACATCTAGATGTTTGCCTTCACCTCTGTAAGTTGGGCTTTACCTGCAGACATTGGGCTGTAGGACTAGATGATGGGCTTTACCTCCAGACGTTGGGCTTTACCTCTAGATATCTGGCTTTACCTCTAAATGATGCGCTTAAACTCTAAATATTGGGCTTTTCCTCCAGATGTTGGGCTTTAGATTTAGAAGTTGGGCTTTACAACTATATTTTCGGCTTTAGATCTAGAAGTTGGGCTTTACATCTAGATTTTGGGCTTTACGTCTAGATATTGGGCTTCACCTCTAGATTTTGGGGTTTAGATCTATATATCTGGCTTTATCTCTAGATGTTGGGCTTTACCTCTACATTTTGGGCTCTACCTCTAGGTATTGGTATTTACATTTAGATTTTTGACTTTAAATCTGGAAGTTGAGCTTTACATCTAGACTTTGGGATTTACCTCTAGATTTTGGGATTTAACTCTAGAATTTGGGTTTGAAATCTATATATTTTGCTTTTCATCTAGATGTTGGGCTTTACCTCTAGATATCTGGCTTTACCTCTAGATGTTTGGTTTTACCTCTAGATATTGGTCTTTACCTCTAGATGTTGGGCTTTCGATCTAGAAGTTGTGCTTTTCATCTAGATTTTGGGCTTTACGTCTAGATATTGGGCTTTACCTCTAGATTTTGGGTTTTATATCTATATATTTGGCTTTTCCTCTAGATGTTGGGCTTTACCGCTAGATTTGGGGTTTTACATCTAGATGTTTGCCTTCACCTCTGTAAGTTGGGCTTTACCTGCAGACATTGGGCTGTAGGACTAGATGATGGGCTTTACCTCCAGACGTTGGGCTTTACCTCTAGATATCTGGCTTTACCTCTAGATGTTGGGTTTTACCTCTAGCTATTGGTCTTTACCTCTAGATGTTGGGCTTTCGATCTAGAAGTTGTGCTTTTCATCTAGATTTTGGGCTTTACGTCTAGATATTGGGCTTTACCTCTAGATTTTGGGTTTTATATCGATATATTTGGCTTTTCCTCTAGATGTTGGGCTTTACCCCTAGATATCTGGATTTACCTGTAGATGTTGGGCTTTACCTCTAGATTTTGGGTTTTCCATCTGGATTTTTGGCTTCTCTCTAGAATCTGGGCTTTACCTCCAGACGTTGGGCTTTACCACTAGATGTTGGGTTTTACCTCTAGATGTTGGTCTTTAGGTCTAGATATTGGACTTTACCTCTAGATGTAGGGTTTTACATCTAGATGGTTTGCTTTACATTTAGATGTTGGTCTTTATCTCTAGATGTTGGGTTATACCTCTATATGTTGTGCTTCACCTCTAGATGTTAGGCTTTACCTCTAGATGTTTGGATTACATCTAGATGTTTTGCTGTACATTTAGATGTTCGGCTTTATCTCTAGATTTTGGGTTTTAAATCTATATATTTGGCTTTTCTTCTAGATGTTGGGCTTTACCTCTAGATTTTGGGCTCTAACACTAGGTATTGGTGTTTACCTCTAGATTTTGGACTTTAACTTTGGAAGTTGGGCTTTACATCTAGATGTTGGGATTTAACTCTAGAATTTGGGTTTGAAATCTATATATTTGGCTTTCCCTCTAGATGTTGGGCTTTACCCCTAGATATCTGGATTTACCTGTAGATGTTAGGCTTTACCTCTAGATGTTTGGATTACATCTAGATGTTTTGCTTTACATTTAGATGTTCGGCTTTATCTCTAGATTTTGGGTTTTAAATCTATATATTTGGCATATCTCTAGATGTTGGGCTCTAACTCTAGGTATTGGTGTTTACCTCTAGATTTTGGACTTTAACTCTGGAAGTTGGGCTTTACCTCTAGAAGTTGGGCTTTAACTCTAGACTTTGGGCTTTACCTCAAGACGTTCGGCTTTAACTCTAGCTGTTGGGCTTTACCTCTAGATTTTGGGCCTTACCTCTAGAAGTTGGGGGTTATATCTATATGGTTGGATTTAACTGTAGATGTCAGGCCTTAACACTTGATTTTGGAATTCACCTCTAGATGTTAGGCTTTACATCTAGATTCTGGGCTTTCCCTCTAGATGTTGGGCTTTAACTCTAGATTTTGTGCTTTACTCTAAAGGATGCGCTTTAACTCTAGATATTCGGCTTTACCTCTAGAAGTTGGGTTGTATATCTAGATGTTTGGCTTTAACTGTAGGTGTCGGCCTTTAACACTAGATATTGGAATTCACCTCTAGATCTTAGTCTTTACCTCTACATGTTGGGCTTTACCTCTAGAGTATTTGGCTTTCGATCTAGCAATTGGGCTTTACATCTAGATTTGGGGCTTTAGCTCTAGATGATGGGCTTTACCTCTAGATGTTGGGCTTTACCTCCAGATTGTGGATTTTAAATCTATATATCTGGCTTTATCTCTAGATGTTGGGCTTTATCTCTAGATTTTGGGCTCTAACTCTAGGTATTGGTGTTTACCTCTAGACTTTGGACTATAACTCTGGAAGTTGGGCTTTAGCTCTAGATGTTGGGATTGAACTCTAGAATTTGGGTTTGAAATCCATATATTTTGCTTTTCCTCTAGATGTTGGGCTTTACCTCTAGATATCTGGCTTTACCTCTAGATGTTGGGTTTTACCTCTAGATATTGGTCTTTACCTCTAGATTTTGGCTGTTAGATCTAGAATTTGGGCTTTAGATCTAGAAGTTGGGCTTTACATCTAGATTTTGTGCTTTACGTCTAGATATTGGGCTTTACCTCTAGATTTTGGGTTTTAAATCTATATATTTGGCTTTTCCTCTAGATTTTGGGTTTTCCATCTGGATTTTTGGCTTCTCTCTAGAATCTGGGCTTTACCTCCAGACGTTGGGCTTTACCACTAGATGTTGGGTTTTACCTCTAGATGTTGGTCTTTAGGTCTAGATATTGGACTTTACCTCTAGATGTAGGGTTTTACATCTAGATGGTTTGCTTTACATTTAGATGTTGGTCTTTATCTCTAGATGTTGGGTTATACCTCTATATGTTGTGCTTCACCTCTAGATGTTAGGCTTTACCTCTAGATGTTTGGATTACATCTAGATGTTTTGCTGTACATTTAGATGTTCGGCTTTATCTCTAGATTTTGGGTTTTAAATCTATATATTTGGCTTTTCTTCTAGATGTTGGGCTTTACCTCTAGATTTTGGGCTCTAACACTAGGTATTGGTGTTTACCTCTAGATTTTGGACTTTAACTTTGGAAGTTGGGCTTTACATCTAGATGTTGGGATTTAACTCTAGAATTTGGGTTTGAAATCTATATATTTGGCTTTCCCTCTAGATGTTGGGCTTTACCCCTAGATATCTGGATTTACCTGTAGATGTTAGGCTTTACCTCTAGATGTTTGGATTACATCTAGATGTTTTGCTTTACATTTAGATGTTCGGCTTTATCTCTAGATTTTGGGTTTTAAATCTATATATTTGGCATATCTCTAGATGTTGGGCTCTAACTCTAGGTATTGGTGTTTACCTCTAGATTTTGGACTTTAACTCTGGAAGTTGGGCTTTACCTCTAGAAGTTGGGCTTTAACTCTAGACTTTGGGCTTTACCTCAAGACGTTCGGCTTTAACTCTAGCTGTTGGGCTTTACCTCTAGATTTTGGGCCTTACCTCTAGAAGTTGGGGGTTATATCTATATGGTTGGATTTAACTGTAGATGTCAGGCCTTAACACTTGATTTTGGAATTCACCTCTAGATGTTAGGCTTTACATCTAGATTCTGGGCTTTCCCTCTAGATGTTGGGCTTTAACTCTAGATTTTGTGCTTTACTCGAAAGGATGCGCTTTAACTCTAGATATTCGGCTTTACCTCTAGAAGTTGGGTTGTATATCTAGATGTTTGGCTTTAACTGTAGGTGTCGGCCTTTAACACTAGATATTGGAATTCACCTCTAGATCTTAGTCTTTACCTCTACATGTTGGGCTTTACCTCTAGAGTATTTGGCTTTCGATCTAGCAATTGGGCTTTACATCTAGATTTGGGGCTTTAGCTCTAGATGATGGGCTTTACCTCTAGATGTTGGGCTTTACCTCCAGATTGTGGATTTTAAATCTATATATCTGGCTTTATCTCTAGATGTTGGGCTTTATCTCTAGATTTTGGGCTCTAACTCTTGGTATTGGTGTTTACCTCTAGACTTTGGACTATAACTCTGGAAGTTGGGCTTTAGCTCTAGATGTTGGGATTGAACTCTAGAATTTGGGTTTGAAATCCATATATTTTGCTTTTCCTCTAGATGTTGGGCTTTACCTCTAGATATCTGGCTTTACCTCTAGATGTTGGGTTTTACCTCTAGATATTGGTCTTTACCTCTAGATTTTGGCTGTTAGATCTAGAATTTGGGCTTTAGATCTAGAAGTTGGGCTTTACATCTAGATTTTGTGCTTTACGTCTAGATATTGGGCTTTACCTCTAGATTTTGGGTTTTAAATCTATATATTTGGCTTTTCCTCTAGATGTTGGGTTTTCCATCTGGATTTTTGGCTTCTCTCTAGAATCTGGGCTTTACCTCCAGACGTTGGGCTTTACCACTAGATGTTGGGTTTTACCTCTAGATGTTGGTCTTTAGGTCTAGATATTGGACTTTACCTCTAGATGTAGGGTTTTACATCTAGATGGTTTGCTTTACATTTAGATGTTGGTCTTTATCTCTAGATGTTGGGTTATACCTCTATATGTTGTGCTTCACCTCTAGATGTTAGGCTTTACCTCTAGATGTTTGGATTACATCTAGATGTTTTGCTGTACATTTAGATGTTCGGCTTTATCTCTAGATTTTGGGTTTTATATCTATATATTTGGCTTTTCTTCTAGATGTTGGGCTTTACCTCTAGATTTTGGGCTCTAACACTAGGTATTGGTGTTTACCTCTAGATTTTGGACTTTAACTTTGGAAGTTGGGCTTTACATCTAGATGTTGGGATTTAACTCTAGAATTTGGGTTTGAAATCTATATATTTGGCTTTCCCTCTAGATGTTGGGCTTTACCCCTAGATATCTGGATTTACCTGTAGATGTTAGGCTTTACCTCTAGATGTTTGGATTACATCTAGATGTTTTGCTTTACATTTAGATGTTCGGCTTTATCTCTAGATTTTGGGTTTTAAATCTATATATTTGGCATATCTCTAGATGTTGGGCTCTAACTCTAGGTATTGGTGTTTACCTCTAGATTTTGGACTTTAACTCTGGAAGTTGGGCTTTACCTCTAGAAGTTGGGCTTTAACTCTAGACTTTGGGCTTTACCTCAAGACGTTCGGCTTTAACTCTAGCTGTTGGGCTTTACCTCTAGATTTTGGGCCTTACCTCTAGAAGTTGGGGGTTATATCTATATGGTTGGATTTAACTGTAGATGTCAGGCCTTAACACTTGATTTTGGAATTCACCTCTAGATGTTAGGCTTTACATCTAGATTCTGGGCTTTCCCTCTAGATGTTGGGCTTTAACTCTAGATTTTGTGCTTTACTCTAAAGGATGCGCTTTAACTCTAGATATTCGGCTTTACCTCTAGAAGTTGGGTTGTATATCTAGATGTTTGGCTTTAACTGTAGGTGTCGGCCTTTAACACTAGATATTGGAATTCACCTCTAGATCTTAGTCTTTACCTCTACATGTTGGGCTTTACCTCTAGAGTATTTGGCTTTCGATCTAGCAATTGGGCTTTACATCTAGATTTGGGGCTTTAGCTCTAGATGATGGGCTTTACCTCTAGATGTTGGGCTTTACCTCCAGATTGTGGATTTTAAATCTATATATCTGGCTTTATCTCTAGATGTTGGGCTTTATCTCTAGATTTTGGGCTCTAACTCTTGGTATTGGTGTTTACCTCTAGACTTTGGACTATAACTCTGGAAGTTGGGCTTTAGCTCTAGATGTTGGGATTGAACTCTAGAATTTGGGTTTGAAATCCATATATTTTGCTTTTCCTCTAGATGTTGGGCTTTACCTCTAGATATCTGGCTTTACCTCTAGATGTTGGGTTTTACCTCTAGATATTGGTCTTTACCTCTAGATTTTGGCTGTTAGATCTAGAATTTGGGCTTTAGATCTAGAAGTTGGGCTTTACATCTAGATTTTGTGCTTTACGTCTAGATATTGGGCTTTACCTCTAGATTTTGGGTTTTAAATCTATATATTTGGCTTTTCCTCTAGATGTTGGGTTTTCCATCTGGATTTTTGGCTTCTCTCTAGAATCTGGGCTTTACCTCCAGACGTTGGGCTTTACCACTAGATGTTGGGTTTTACCTCTAGATGTTGGTCTTTAGGTCTAGATATTGGACTTTATCTCTAGATGTAGGGTTTTACATCTAGATGTTTTGCTTTACATTTAGATGTTGGTCTTTATCTCTAGATGTTGGGTTATACCTCTATATGTTGTGCTTCACCTCTAGATCTTAGGCTTTACCTCTAGATGTTTGGATTACATCTAGATGTTTTGCTTTACATTTAGATGTTCGGCTTTATCTCTAGATTTTGGGTTTTAAATCTATATATTTGGCTTTATCTCTAGATGTTGGGCTTTATCTCTAGATTTTGGGCTCTAACACTAGGTATTGGTGTTTCCCTCTAGATTTTGGACTTTAACTTTGGAATTTGGGCTTTACATCTAGATGTTGGGATTTAACTCTAGAATTTGGGTTTGAAATCTATATATTTTGCTTTTCCTCTAGATGTTGGGCTTTACCCCTAGATATCTGGCTTTACCTCTAAATGTTGGGCTTTACCTCGAGATTTTGGTTTTTAAATACATATATATTTGGCTTTTCCTCTAGATGTTGGGCTTTACCTCTAGATCTGGGGTTTTACATCTAGATGTTTGCCTTCACCTCTGTAAGTTGGGCTTTACCTGCAGACATTGGGCTGTAGGACTAGATGATGGGCTTTACCTCCAGACGTTGGGCTTTACCTCTAGATATCTGGCTTTACCTGTATATGTTGGGTTTTACCTCTAGATATTGCTCTTTACCTCTAGATGTTGGGCTTTAGATCTAGAAGTTGTGCTTTTCATCTAGATTTTGGGCTTTACGTCTAGATATTGGGATTTTCCTCTAGATGTTGGGCTTTACCTCTAGATTTTGGGTTTTACATCCTGATGTTTGCCTTCACCTCTGTAAGTTGGGCTTTACCTGCAGCCATTAGGCTGTAGGACTAGATGATGGGCTTTACCTCTAGAAGTTGAGCTTTACATCTAGATTTTGGGCTTTACGTCTAAATGATGCGCTTAAACTCTAAATATTGGGCTTTACCTCTAGAAGTTGGACTTTAGATTTAGAACTTGGGATTTACATCTATATTTTGGGCTTTAGATCTAGAAGTTGGGATTTATATCTGGATTTTGATCTTTACGTCTAGATATTGGGCTTTACCTCTAGATTTTGGGGTTTATATCTATATATTTGGCTTTTCCTCTAGATGTTGGGCTTTACCCCTAGATATCTGGATTTACCTGTAGATGTTAGGCTTTACCTCTAGATGTTTGGATTACATCTAGATGTTTTGCTTTACATTTAGATGTTCGGCTTTATCTCTAGATTTTGGGTTTTAAATCTATATATTTGGCTTTTCCTCTAGATGTTGGGCTGTAACTCTAGGTATTGGTGTTTACCTCTAGATTTTGGACTTTAACTCTGGAAGTTGGGGTTTACCCCTAGATGTTGGGATTTAACTCTAGAATTTGGGTTTGAAATCTATATATTTTGCTTTTCCTCTAGATGTTGGGCTTTACCTCTAGATATCTGGCTTTACCTCTAGATGTTGGGCTTTACCTCTAGATATCTGGCTTTACCTCTAGATGTTGGGTTTTACCTCTAGATATTGGTCTTTAACTCTAGATTTTGGGTGTTAGACCAAGAATTTGGGCTTTACATCTTGATTTTGGGCGTTAGATCTAGAATTTGGGCTTTACATCTAGATTTTGGGCTTTACGTCTAGATATTGGGCTTTACCTCTAGGTTTTGGTTTTTAAATCTATATATATTTGGCTTTTCCTCTAGATGTTGGGCTTTACATCTAGATTTGGGGTTTTACATCTAGATGTTTGCCTTCACCTCTGTAAGTTGGGCTTTACCTGCAGACATTGGGCTGTAGGACTAGATGATGGGCTTTACCTCCAGACGTTGGGCTTTACCTCTAGATATCTGGCTTTACCTCTAAATGATGCGCTTAAACTCTAAATATTGGGCTTTTCCTCCAGATGTTGGGCTTTAGATTTAGAAGTTGGGCTTTACAACTATATTTTCGGCTTTAGATCTAGAAGTTGGGCTTTACATCTAGATTTTGGGCTTTACGTCTAGATATTGGGCTTCACCTCTAGATTTTGGGGTTTAGATCTATATATCTGGCTTTATCTCTAGATGTTGGGCTTTACCTCTACATTTTGGGCTCTACCTCTAGGTATTGGTATTTACATTTAGATTTTTGACTTTAAATCTGGAAGTTGAGCTTTACATCTAGACTTTGGGATTTACCTCTAGATGTTGGGATTGAACTCTAGAATTTGGGTTTGAAATCTATATATTTTGCTTTTCCTCTAGATGTTGGGCTTTACCTCTAGATATCTGGCTTTACCTCTAGATGTTTGGTTTTACCTCTAGATATTGGTCTTTACCTCTAGATGTTGGGCTTTCGATCTAGAAGTTGTGCTTTTCATCTAGATTTTGGGCTTTACGTCTAGATATTGGGCTTTACCTCTAGATTTTGGGTTTTATATCTATATATTTGGCTTTTCCTCTAGATGTTGGACTTTACCGCTAGATTTGGGGTTTTACATCTAGATGTTTGCCTTCACCTCTGTAAGTTGGGCTTTACCTGCAGACATTGGGCTGTAGGACTAGATGATGGGCTTTACCTCCAGACGTTGGGCTTTACCTCTAGATATCTGGCTTTACCTCTAGATGTTGGGTTTTACCTCTAGCTATTGGTCTTTACCTCTAGATGTTGGGCTTTCGATCTAGAAGTTGTGCTTTTCATCTAGATTTTGGGCTTTACGTCTAGATATTGGGCTTTACCTCTAGATTTTGGGTTTTATATCGATATATTTGGCTTTTCCTCTAGATGTTGGGCTTTACCCCTAGATATCTGGATTTACCTGTAGATGTTGGGCTTTACCTCTAGATTTTGGGTTTTCCATCTGGATTTTTGGCTTCTCTCTAGAATCTGGGCTTTACCTCCAGACGTTGGGCTTTACCACTAGATGTTGGGTTTTACCTCTAGATGTTGGTCTTTAGGTCTAGATATTGGACTTTACCTCTAGATGTAGGGGTTTACATCTAGATGGTTTGCTTTACATTTAGATGTTGGTCTTTATCTCTAGATGTTGGGTTATACCTCTATATGTTGTGCTTCACCTCTAGATGTTAGGCTTTACCTCTAGATGTTTGGTTTACATCTAGATGTTTTGCTGTACATTTAGATGTTCGGCTTTATCTCTAGATTTTGGGGTTTAAATCTATATATTTGGCTTTTCTTCTAGATGTTGGGCTTTACCTCTAGATTTTGGGCTCTAACACTAGGTATTGGTGTTTACCTCTAGATTTTGGACTTTAACTTTGGAAGTTGGGCTTTACATCTAGATGTTGGGATTTAACTCTAGAATTTGGGTTTGAAATCTATATATTTGGCTTTCCCTCTAGATGTTGGGCTTTACCCCTAGATATCTGGATTTACCTGTAGATGTTAGGCTTTACCTCTAGATGTTTGGATTACATCTAGATGTTTTGCTTTACATTTAGATGTTCGGCTTTATCTCTAGATTTTGGGTTTTAAATCTATATATTTGGCATATCTCTAGATGTTGGGCTCTAACTCTAGGTATTGGTGTTTACCTCTAGATTTTGGACTTTAACTCTGGAAGTTGGGCTTTACCTCTAGAAGTTGGGCTTTAACTCTAGACTTTGGGCTTTACCTCAAGACGTTCGGCTTTAACTCTAGCTGTTGGGCTTTACCTCTAGATTTTGGGCCTTACCTCTAGAAGTTGGGGGTTATATCTATATGGTTGGATTTAACTGTAGATGTCAGGCCTTAACACTTGATTTTGGAATTCACCTCTAGATGTTAGGCTTTACATCTAGATTCTGGGCTTTCCCTCTAGATGTTGGGCTTTAACTCTAGATTTTGTGCTTTACTCTAAAGGATGCGCTTTAACTCTAGATATTCGGCTTTACCTCTAGAAGTTGGGTTGTATATCTAGATGTTTGGCTTTAACTGTAGGTGTCGGCCTTTAACACTAGATATTGGAATTCACCTCTAGATCTTAGTCTTTACCTCTACATGTTGGGCTTTACCTCTAGAGTATTTGGCTTTCGATCTAGCAATTGGGCTTTACATCTAGATTTGGGGCTTTAGCTCTAGATGATGGGCTTTACCTCTAGATGTTGGGCTTTACCTCCAGATTGTGGATTTTAAATCTATATATCTGGCTTTATCTCTAGATGTTGGGCTTTATCTCTAGATTTTGGGCTCTAACTCTAGGTATTGGTGTTTACCTCTAGACTTTGGACTATAACTCTGGAAGTTGGGCTTTAGCTCTAGATGTTGGGATTGAACTCTAGAATTTGGGTTTGAAATCCATATATTTTGCTTTTCCTCTAGATGTTGGGCTTTACCTCTAGATATCTGGCTTTACCTCTAGATGTTGGGTTTTACCTCTAGATATTGGTCTTTACCTCTAGATTTTGGCTGTTAGATCTAGAATTTGGGCTTTAGATCTAGAAGTTGGGCTTTACATCTAGATTTTGTGCTTTACGTCTAGATATTGGTCTTTACCTCTAGATTTTGGGTTTTAAATCTATATATTTGGCTTTTCCTCTAGATTTTGGGTTTTCCATCTGGATTTTTGGCTTCTCTCTAGAATCTGGGCTTTACCTCCAGACGTTGGGCTTTACCACTAGATGTTGGGTTTTACCTCTAGATGTTGGTCTTTAGGTCTAGATATTGGACTTTACCTCTAGATGTAGGGGTTTACATCTAGATGTTTTGCTTTACATTTAGATGTTGGTCTTTATCTCTAGATGTTGGGTTATACCTCTATATGTCGTGCTTCACCTCTAGATGTTAGGCTTTACCTCTAGATGTTTGGATTACATCTAGATGTTTTGCTTTACATTTAGATGTTCGGCTTTATCTCTAGATTTTGGGTTTTAAATCTATATATTTGGCTTTTCCTCTAGATGTTGGGCTTTACCGTCATGTATCTGGCTTTACGTCTAGATGTTGGGCTTTACCTCTAGAAGTTGGGCTTTAACTCTAGACTTTGGGCTTTACCTCAAGACGTTCGGCTTTAACTCTAGCTGTTGGGCTTTACCTCTAGTTTTTGGGCCTTACCTCTAGAAGTTGGGGGTTGCATCTATATGTTTGGATTTAACTGTAGATGTCAGGCCTTAACACTTGATTTTGGAATTCACCTCTAGATGTTAGGCTTTACATCTAGATTCTGGGCTTTCCCTCTAGATGTTGGGCTTTAACTCTAGATTTTGGGCTTTACTCTAAAAGATGCGCTTTAACTCTAGATATTCGGCTTTGCCTCTAGAAGATGGGTTGTACATCTAGATGTTTGGCTTTAAGTGTAGGTGTCGGGTTTTAACACTAGATATTGGAATTCACCTCTAGATCTTAGTCTTTACCTCTACATGTTGGGCTTTACCTCTAGAGTATTTGGCTTTAGATCAAGCAATTAGGCTTTACATCTAGATTTGGGGCTTTAGCTCTAGATGTTGGGCTTTACCTCCAGATTTTGGATTTTAAATCTATATATCTGGCTTTATCTCTAGATGTTGGGCTTTATCTCTAGATTTTGGGCTCTAACTCTAGGTATTGGTGTTTACCTCTAGATTTTGGACTTTAACTCTGGAAGTTGGGTTTTACCTCTAGATGTTGGGATTGAACTCTAGAATTTGGGTTTGAAATCTATATATTTTGCTTTTCCTCTAGATGTTGGGCTTTACCTCTAGATATCTGGCTTTACCTCTAGATGTTAGGTTTTACCTCTAGATATTGGTCTTTAACTCTAGATTTTGGGTGTTAGACCAAGAATTTGGGCTTTACATCTTGATTTTGGGCGTTAGATCTAGAATTTGGGCTTTACATCTAGATTTTGGGCTTTACGTCTAGATATTGGGCTTTACCTCTAGGTTTTGGTTTTTAAATCTATATATATTTGGCTTTTCCTCTAGATGTTGGGCTTTACATCTAGATTTGGGGTTTTACATCTAGATGTTTGCCTTCACCTCTGTAAGTTGGGCTTTACCTGCAGACATTGGGCTGTAGGACTAGATGATGGGCTTTACCTACAGACGTTGGGCTTTACCTCTAGATATCTGGCTTTACCTCTAAATGATGCGCTTAAACTCTAAATATTGGGCTTTTCCTCCAGATGTTGGGCTTTAGATTTAGAAGTTGGGCTTTACAACTATATTTTCGGCTTTAGATCTAGAAGTTGGGCTTTACATCTAGATTTTGGGCTTTACGTCTAGATATTGGGCTTCACCTCTAGATTTTGGGGTTTAGATCTATATATCTGGCTTTATCTCTAGATGTTGGGCTTTACCTCTACATTTTGGGCTCTACCTCTAGGTATTGGTATATACATTTAGATTTTTGACTTTAAATCTGGAAGTTGAGCTTTACATCTAGACTTTGGGATTTACCTCTAGATTTTGGGATTTAACTCTAGAATTTGGGTTTGAAATTATATATTTTGCTTTTCCTCTAGATGTTGGGCTTTACCTCTAGATATCTGGCTTTACCTCTAGATGTTTGGTTTTACCTCTAGATATTGGTCTTTACCTCTAGATGTTGGGCTTTCGATCTAGAAGTTGTGCTTTTCATCTAGATTTTGGGCTTTACGTCTAGATATTGGGCTTTACCTCTAGATTTTGGGTTTTATATCTATATATTTGGCTTTTCCTCTAGATGTTGGACTTTACCGCTAGATTTGGGGTTTTACATCTAGATGTTTGCCTTCACCTCTGTAAGTTGGGCTTTACCTGCAGACATTGGGCTGTAGGACTAGATGATGGGCTTTACCTCCAGACGTTGGGCTTTACCTCTAGATATCTGGCTTTACCTCTAGATGTTTGGTTTTACCTCTAGATATTGGTCTTTACCTCTAGATGTTGGGCTTTCGATCTAGAAGTTGTGCTTTTCATCTAGATTTTGGGCTTTACGTCTAGATATTGGGCTTTACCTCTAGATTTTGGGTTTTATATCTATATATTTGGCTTTTCTTCTAGATGTTGGGCTTTACCTCTAGATTTTGGGCTCTAACACTAGGTATTGGTGTTTACCTCTAGATTTTGGACTTTAACTTTGGAAGTTGGGCTTTACATCTAGATGTTGGGATTTAACTCTAGAATTTGGGTTTGAAATCTATATATTTGGCTTTCCCTCTAGATGTTGTGCTTTACCCCTAGATATCTGGATTTACCTGTAGATGTTAGGCTTTACCTCTAGATGTTTGGATTACATCTATATGTTTTGCTTTACATTTAGATGTTCGGCTTTATCTCTAGATTTTGGGTTTTAAATCTATATATTTGGCATATCTCTAGATGTTGGGCTCTAACTCTAGATATTGGTGTTTACCTCTAGATTTTGGACTTTAACTCTGGAAGTTGGGCTTTACCTCTAGAAGTTGGGCTTTAACTCTAGACTTTGGGCTTTACCTCAAGACGTTCGGCTTTAACTCTAGCTGTTGGGCTTTACCTCTAGATTTTGGGCCTTACCTCTAGAAGTTGGGGGTTATATCTATATGGTTGGATTTAACTGTAGATGTCAGGCCTTAACACTTGATTTTGGAATTCACCTCTAGATGTTAGGCTTTACATCTAGATTCTGGGCTTTCCCTCTAGATGTTGGGCTTTAACTCTAGATTTTGTGCTTTACTCTAAAGGATGCGCTTTAACTCTAGATATTCGGCTTTACCTCTAGAAGTTGGGTTGTATATCTAGATGTTTGGCTTTAACTGTAGGTGTCGGCCTTTAACACTAGATATTGGAATTCACCTCTAGATCTTAGTCTTTACCTCTACATGTTAGGCTTTACCTCTAGAGTATTTGGCTTTCGATCTAGCAATTGGGCTTTACATCTAGATTTGGGGCTTTAGCTCTAGATGATGGGCTTTACCTCTAGATGTTGGGCTTTACCTCCAGATTGTGGATTTTAAATCTATATATCTGGCTTTATCTCTAGATGTTGGGCTTTATCTCTAGATTTTGGGCTCTAACTCTAGGTATTGGTGTTTACCTCTAGACTTTGGACTATAACTCTGGAATTTGGGCTTTAGCTCTAGATGTTG
The DNA here is from genome assembly GCF_034619465.1 of Leptosomus discolor. Lineage (NCBI taxonomy): Eukaryota > Metazoa > Chordata > Aves > Leptosomiformes > Leptosomidae > Leptosomus > Leptosomus discolor. The sequence continues at coordinate 2,913,899 of NW_028237772.1, forward strand.
GGATTGAACTCTAGAATTTGGGTTTGAAATCCATATATTTTGCTTTTCCTCTAGATGTTGGGCTTTACCTCTAGATATCTGGCTTTACCTCTAGATGTTGGGTTTTACCTCTAGATATTGGTCTTTACCTCTAGATTTTGGCTGTTAGATCTAGAATTTGGGCTTTAGATCTAGAAGTTGGGCTTTACATCTAGATTTTGTGCGTTACGTCTAGATATTGGGCTTTACCTCTAGATTTTGGGTTTTAAATCTATATATTTGGCTTTTCCTCTAGATTTTGGGTTTTCCATCTGGATTTTTGGCTTCTCTCTAGAATCTGGGCTTTACCTCCAGACGTTGGGCTTTACCACTAGATGTTGGGTTTTACCTCTAGATGTTGGTCTTTAGGTCTAGATATTGGACTTTATCTCTAGATGTAGGGTTTTACATCTAGATGTTTTGCTTTACATTTAGATGTTGGTCTTTATCTCTAGATGTTGGGTTATACCTCTATATGTTGTGCTTCACCTCTAGATGTTAGGCTTTACCTCTAGATGTTTGGATTACATCTAGATGTTTTGCTTTACATTTAGATGTTCGGCTTTATCTCTAGATTTTGGGCTCTAACACTAGGTATTGGTGTTTCCCTCTAGATTTTGGACTTTAACTTTGGAAGTTGGGCTTTACATCTAGATGTTGGGATTTAACTCTAGAATTTGGGTTTGAAATCTATATATTTTGCTTTTCCTCTAGATGTTGGGCTTTACACCTAGATATCTGGCTTTACATCTAAATGTTGGGCTTTACCTCTAGATTTTGGGTTTTAAATATATATATATTTGGCTTTTCCTCTAGATGTTGGGCTTTACCTCTAGATTTGGGGTTTTACATCTAGATGTTTGCCTTCACCTCTGTAACTTGGGCTTTACCTGCAGCCATTAGGCTGTAGGACTAGATGATGGGCTTTACCTCTAGAAGTTGAGCTTTACATCTAGATTTTGGGCTTTACCTCTAAATGATGTGCTTAAACTCTAAATATTGGGCTTTACCTCTAGATGTTGGGCTTTAGATTTAGAAGTTGGGATTTACATCTATATTTTGGGCTTTAGATCTAGAAGTTGGGATTTATATCTAGATTTTGATCTTTACGTCTAGATATTGGTCTTTACCTCTAGATTTAGGGGTTTATATCTATATATTTGTGTTTCCCTCTAGATGTTGGGCTTTACCCCTAGATATCTGGATTTACCTGTAGATGTTAGGCTTTACCTCTAGATGTTTGGATTACATCTAGATGTTTTGCTTTACATTTAGATGTTCGGCTTTATCTCTAGATTTTGGGTTTTAAATCTATGTATTTGGCATATCTCTAGATGTTGGGCTCTAACTCTAGGTATTGGTGTTTACCTCTAGATTTTGGACTTTAACTCTGGAAGTTGGGGTTTACCCCTAGATGTTGGGATTTAACTCTAGAATTTGGGTTTGAAATCTATATATTTTGCTTTTCCTCTAGATGTTGGGCTTTACCTCTAGATATCTGGCTTTACCTCTAGATGTTGGGTTTTACCTCTAGATATTGGTCTTTACCTCTAGATTTTGGGTGTTAGACCAAGAATTTGGGCTTTACATCTTGATTTTGGGTGTTAGATCTAGAATTTGGGCTTTACATCTAGATTTTGGGCTTTACGTCTAGATATTGGGCTTTACCTCTAGGTTTTGGTTTTTAAATCTATATATATTTGGCTTTTCCTCTAGATGTTGGGCTTTACATCTAGATTTGGGGTTTTACATCTAGATGTTTGCCTTCACCTCTGTAAGTTGGGCTTTACCTGCAGACATTGGGCTGTAGGACTAGATGATGGGCTTTACCTCCAGACGTTGGGCTTTACCTCTAGATATCTGGCTTTACCTCTAAATGATGCGCTTAAACTCTAAATATTGGGCTTTTCCTCCAGATGTTGGGCTTTAGATTTAGAAGTTGGGCTTTACAACTATATTTTCGGCTTTATATCTAGAAGTTGGGCTTCACCTCTAGATTTTGGGCTTTACCTCTAGATATCTGGCTTTACCTCTAGATGTTTGGTTTTACCTCTAGATATTGGTCTTTACCTCTAGATGTTGGGCTTTCGATCTAGAAGTTGTGCTTTTCATCTAGATTTTGGGCTTTACGTCTAGATATTGGGCTTTACCTCTAGATTTTGGGTTTTATATCTATATATTTGGCTTTTCCTCTAGATGTTGGGCTTTACCCCTAGATATCTGGATTTACCTGTAGATGTTGGGCTTTACCTCCAGATTTTGGGTTTTCCATCTGGATATTTGGCTTCTCTCTAGAATCTGGGCTTTACCTCCAGACGTTGGGCTTTACCACTAGATGTTCGGTTTTACCTCTAGATGTTGGTCTTTAGGTCTAGATATTGGACTTTACCTCTAGATGTAGGGTTTTACATCTAGATGTTTTGCTTTACATTTAGATGTTGGTCTTTATCTCTAGATGTTGGGTTATACCTCTATATGTTGTGCTTCACCTCTAGTTGTTAGGCTTTACCTATAGATGTTTGGATTACATCTAGATGTTTTGCTTTACATTTAGATGTTCGGCTTTATGTCTAGATTTTGGGTTTTAAATCTATATATTTGGCATATCTCTAGATGTTGGGCTCTAACTCTAGGTATTGGTGTTTACCTCTAGATTTTGGACTTTAACTCTGGAAGTTGGGGTTTACCCCTAGATGTTGGGATTTAACTCTAGAATTTGGGTTTGAAATCTATATATTTTGCTTTTCCTCTAGATGTTGGGCTTTACCTCTAGATATCTGGCTTTACCTCTAGATGTTGGGTTTTACCTCTAGATATTGGTCTTTATCTCTAGATTTTGGGCGTTAGATATAGAATTTGGGCTTTACATCTAGATGTTGGGTTTTACCTATAGCTATTGGTCTTTACCTCTAGATGTTGGGCTTTAGATCTAGAAGTTGTGCTTTTCATCTAGATTTTGGGCTTTACGTCTAGATATTGGGCTTTTCCTCTAGATGTTGGGCTTTACCTCTAGATTTTGGGTTTTACATCCTGATGTTTGCCTTCACCTCTGTAAGTTGGGCTTTACCTGCAGCCATTAGGCTGTAGGACTAGATGATGGGCTTTACCTCTAGAAGTTGAGCTTTACATCTAGATTTTGGGCTTTACGTCTAAATGATGCGCTTAAACTCTAAATATTGGGCTTTACCTCTAGAAGTTGGATTTTAGATTTAGAACTTGGGATTTACATCTATATTTTGGGCTTTAGATCTAGAAGTTGGGATTTATATCTAGATTTTGATCTTTACGTCTAGATATTGGGCTTTACCTCTAGATTTTGGGGTTTATATCTATATATTTGGCTTTTCCTCTAGATGTTGGGCTTTACCCCTAGATATCTGGATTTACCTGTAGATGTTAGGCTTTACCTCTAGATGTTTGGATTACATCTAGATGTTTTGCTTTACATTTAGATGTTCGGCTTTATCTCTAGATTTTGGGTTTTAAATCTATATATTTGGCTTTTCCTCTAGATGTTGGGCTTTACCGTCATGTATCTGGCTTTACCTCTAGATGTTGGGTTTTACCTCTAGATATTGGTCTTTACCTCTAGATTTTGGGTGTTAGACCAAGAATTTGGGCTTTACATCTAGATTTTGGGCGTTAGATCTAGAATTTGGGATTTACATCTAGATTTTGGGCTTTAAGTCTAGATATTGGGCTTTACTCTAGGTTTTGGGTTTTAAATCTATATATATTTGCCTTTTCCTCTAGATGTTGGGCTTTACCTCTAGATTTGGGGTTTTACATCTAGATGTTTGCCTTCACCTCTGTAAGTTGGGCTTTACCTGCAGACATTGGGCTGTAGGACTAGATGATGGGCTTTACCTCCAGACGTTTGGCTTTACCTCTAGATATCTGGCTTTACCTCTAAATGATGCGCTTAAACTCTAAATATTGGGCTTTTCCTCCAGATATTGGGCTTTAGATTTAGAAGTTGGGCTTTACAACTATATTTTCGGCTTTAGATCTAGAAGTTGGGCTTTACATCTAGATATTGGGCTTTACATCTAAATATTGGGCTTCACCTCTAGATTTTGGGGTTTAGATCTATATATCTGGCTTTATCTCTAGATGTTGGGCTTTACCTCTACATTTTGGGCTCTACCTCTAGGTATTGGTATTTACATTTAGATTTTTGACTTTAAATCTGGAAGTTGAGCTTTACATCTAGACTTTGGGATTTACCTCTAGATGTTGGGATTTAACTCTAGAAATTGGGTTTGAAATCTATATATTTTGCTTTTCCTCCAGACGTTGGGCTTTACCTCTAGATATCTGGCTTTACCTCTAGATGTTTGGTTTTACCTCTAGATATTGGTCTTTACCTCGAGATGTTGGGCTTTAGATCTAGAAGTTGTGCTTTTCATCTAGATTTTGGGCTTTACGTCTAGATATTGAGCTTTACCTCTAGATTTTGGGTTTTATATCTATATATTTGGCTTTTCCTCTAGATGTTGGGCTTTACCCCTAGATATCTGGATTTACCTGTAGATGTTGGGCTTTACTTCTAGATTTTAGGTTTTCCATCTGGATTTTTGGCTTCTCTCTAGAATCTGGGCTTTACCTCCAGACGTTGGGCTTTACCACTAGATGTTGGGTTTTACCTCTAGATGTTGGTCTTTAGGTCTAGATATTGGACTTTACCTCTAGATGTAGGGTTTTACATCTAGATGTTTTGCTTTACATTTAGATGTTGGTCTTTATCTCTAGATGTTGGGTTATACCTCTATATGTTGTGCTTCACCTCTAGATGTTAGGCTTTACCTCTAGATGTTTGGATTACATCTAGATGTTTTGCTTTACATTTAGATGTTCGGCTTTATCTCTAGATTTTGGGTTTTAAATCTATATATTTGGCATATCTCTAGATGTTGGGCTCTAACTCTAGGTATTGGTGTTTACCTCTAGATTTTGGACTTTAACTCTGGAAGTTGGGCTTTACCTCTAGAAGTTGGGCTTTAACTCTAGACTTTGGGCTTTACCTCAAGACGTTCGGCTTTAACTCTAGCTGTTGGGTTTTACCTCTAGATTTTGGGCCTTACCTCTAGAAGTTGGGGGTTATATCTATATGGTTGGATTTAACTGTAGATGTCAGGCCTTAACACTTGATTTTGGAATTCACCTCTAGATGTTAGGCTTTACATCTAGATTCTGGGCTTTCCCTCTAGATGTTGGGCTTTAACTCTAGATTTTGTGCTTTACTCTAAAGGATGCGCTTTAACTCTAGATATTCGGCTTTACCTCTAGAAGTTGGGTTGTATATCTAGATGTTTGGCTTTAACTGTAGGTGTCGGCCTTTAACACTAGATATTGGAATTCACCTCTAGACCTTAGTCTTTACCTCTACATGTTGGGCTTTACCTCTAGAGTATTTGGCTTTCGATCTAGCAATTGGGCTTTACATCTAGATTTGGGGCTTTAGCTCTAGATGATGGGCTTTACCTCTAGATGTTGGGCTTTACCTCCAGATTGTGGATTTTAAATCTATATATCTGGCTTTATCTCTAGATGTTGGGCTTTATCTCTAGATTTTGGGCTCTAACTCTAGGTATTGGTGTTTACCTCTAGACTTTGGACTATAACTCTGGAAGTTGGGCTTTAGCTCTAGATGTTGGGATTGAACTCTAGAATTTGGGTTTGAAATCCATATATTTTGCTTTTCCTCTAGATGTTGGGCTTTACCTCTAGATATCTGGCTTTACCTCTAGATGTTGGGTTTTACCTCTAGATATTGGTCTTTACCTCTAGATTTTGGCTGTTAGATCTAGAATTTGGGCTTTAGATCTAGAAGTTGGGCTTTACATCTAGATTTTGTGCTTTACGTCTAGATATTGGTCTTTACCTCTAGATTTTGGGTTTTAAATCTATATATTTGGCTTTTCCTCTAGATTTTGGGTTTTCCATCTGGATTTTTGGCTTCTCTCTAGAATCTGGGCTTTACCTCCAGACGTTGGGCTTTACCACTAGATGTTGGGTTTTACCTCTAGATGTTGGTCTTTAGGTCTAGATATTGGACTTTATCTCTAGATGTAGGGTTTTACATCTAGATGTTTTGCTTTACATTTAGATGTTGGTCTTTATCTCTAGATGTTGGGTTATACCTCTATATGTTGTGCTTCACCTCTAGATCTTAGGCTTTACCTCTAGATGTTTGGATTACATCTAGATGTTTTGCTTTACATTTAGATGTTCGGCTTTATCTCTAGATTTTGGGATTTAAATCTATATATTTGGCTTTATCTCTAGATGTTGGGCTTTATCTCTAGATTTTGGGCTCTAACACTAGGTATTGGTGTTTCCCTCTAGATTTTGGACTTTAACTTTGGAAGTTGGGCTTTACATCTAGATGTTAGGATTTAACTCTAGAATTTGGGTTTGAAATCTATATATTTTGCTTTTCCTCTAGATGTTGGGCTTTACCCCTAGATATCTGGCTTTACATCTAAATGTTGGGCTTTACCTCTAGATTTTGGGTTTTAAATATATATATATTTGGCTTTTCCTCTAGATGTTGGGCTTTACCTCTAGATTTGGGGTTTTACATCTAGATGTTTGCCTTCACCTCTGTAAGTTGGGCTTTACCTGCAGACATTGGGCTGTAGGACTAGATGATGGGCTTTACCTCCAGACGTTGGGCTTTACCTCTAGATATCTGGCTTTACCTCTAGATGTTGGGTTTTACCTCTAGATATTGGTCTTTACCTCTAGATGTTGGGCTTTAGATCTAGAAGTTGTGCTTTTCATCTAGATTTTGGGCTTTACGTCTAGATATTGGGCTTTAGGTCTAGATATTGGGCTTTACCTCTAGATTTTGGGTTTTACATCCTGGTGTTTGCCTTCACCTCTGTAACTTGGGCTTTACCTGCAGCCATTAGGCTGTAGGACTAGATGATGGGCTTTACCTCTAGAAGTTGAGCTTTACATCTAGATTTTGGGCTTTACCTCTAAATGATGCGCTTAAACTCTAAATATTGGGCTTTACCCTAGATGTTGGGCTTTAGATTTAGAAGTTGGGATTTACATCTATATTTTGGGCTTTAGATCTAGAAGTTGGGATTTATATCTAGATTTTGATCTTTACGTCTAGATATTGGGCTTTACCTCTAGATTTTGGGGTTTATATCTATATATTTGGGTTTCCCTCTAGATGTTGGGCTTTACCCCTAGATATCTGGATTTACCTGTAGATGTTAGGCTTTACCTCTAGATGTTTGGATTACATCTAGATGTTTTGCTTTACATTTAGATGTTCGGCTTTATCTCTAGATTTTGGGTTTTAGATCTATGTATTTGGCATATCTCTAGATGTTGGGCTCTAACTCTAGGTATTGGTGTTTACCTCTAGATTTTGGACTTTAACTCTGGAAGTTGGGGTTTACCCCTAGATGTTGGGATTTAACTCTAGAATTTGGGTTTGAAATCTATATATTTTGCTTTTCCTCTAGATGTTGGGCTTTACCTCTAGATATCTGGCTTTACCTCTAGATGTTGGGTTTTACCTCTAGATATTGGTCTTTAACTCTAGATTTTGGGTGTTAGACCAAGAATTTGGGCTTTACATCTTGATTTTGGGCGTTAGATCTAGAATTTGGGCTTTACATCTAGATTTTGGGCTTTACGTCTAGATATTGGGCTTTACCTCTAGGTTTTGGTTTTTAAATCTATATATATTTGGCTTTTCCTCTAGATGTTGGGCTTTACATCTAGATTTGGGGTTTTACATCTAGATGTTTGCCTTCACCTCTGTAAGTTGGGCTTTACCTGCAGACATTGGGCTGTAGGACTAGATGATGGGCTTTATCTCCAGACGTTGGGCTTTACCTCTAGATATCTGGCTTTACCTCTAAATGATGCGCTTAAACTCTAAATATTGGGCTTTTCCTCCAGATGTTGGGCTTTAGATTTAGAAGTTGGGCTTTACAACTATATTTTCGGCTTTATATCTAGAAGTTGGGCTTCACCTCTAGATTTTGGGGTTTAGATCTATATATCTGGCTTTATCTCTAGATGTTGGGCTTTACCTCTACATTTTGGGCTCTACCTCTAGGTATTGGTATTTACATTTAGATTTTTGACTTTAAATCTGGAAGTTGAGCTTTACATCTAGACTTTGGGATTTACCTCTAGATTTTGGGATTTAACTCTAGAATTTGGGTTTGAAATCTATATATTTTGCTTTTCCTCTAGATGTTGGGCTTTACCTCTAGATATCTGGCTTTATCTCTAGATGTTTGGTTTTACCTCTAGATATTGGTCTTTACCTCTAGATGTTGGGCTTTCGATCTAGAAGTTGTGCTTTTCATCTAGATTTTGGGCTTTACGTCTAGATATTGGGCTTTACCTCTAGATTTTGGGTTTTATATATATATATTTGGCTTTTCCTCTAGATGTTGGGCTTTACCCCTAGATATCTGGATTTACCTGTAGATGTTGGGCTTTACCTCCAGATTTTGGGTTTTCCATCTGGATTTTTGGCTTCTCTCTAGAATCTGGGCTTTACCTCCAGACGTTGGGCTTTACCACTAGATGTTGGGTTTTACCTCTAGATGTTGGTCTTTAGGTCTAGATATTGGACTTTACCTCTAGATGTAGGGGTTTACATCTAGATGTTTTGCTTTACATTTAGATGTTGGTCTTTATCTCTAGATGTTGGGTTATACCTCTATATGTTGTGCTTCACCTCTAGATCTTAGGCTTTACCTCTAGATGTTTGGATTACATCTAGATGTTTTGCTTTACATTTAGATGTTCGGCTTTATCTCTAGATTTTGGGTTTTAAATCTATATATTTGGCTTTATCTCTAGATGTTGGGCTTTATCTCTAGATTTTGGGCTCTAACACTAGGTATTTGTGTTTCCCTCTAGATTTTGGACTTTAACTTTGGAAGTTGGGCTTTACATCTAGATGTTGGGATTTAACTCTAGAATTTGGGTTTGAAATCTATATATTTTGCTTTTCCTCTAGATGTTGGGCTTTACCCCTAGATATCTGGCTTTACATCTAAATGTTGGGCTTTACCTCTAGATTTTGGTTTTTAAATATATATATATTTGGCTTTTCCTCTAGATGTTGGGCTTTACCTCTAGATTTGGGGTTTTACATCTAGATGTTTGCCTTCACCTCTGTAAGTTGGGCTTTACCTGCAGACATTGGGCTGTAGGACTAGATGATGGGCTTTACCTCCAGACGTTGGGCTTTACCTCTAGATATCTGGCTTTAACTCTAGATGTTGGGTTTTACCTCTAGATATTGGTCTTTACCTCTAGATGTTGGGCTTTAGATCTAGAAGTTGTGCTTTTCATCTAGATTTTGGGCTTTACGTCTAGATATTGGGCTTTAGGTCTAGATATTGGGCTTTACCTCTAGATTTTGGGTTTTACATCCTGATGTTTACCTCCACCTCTGTAACTTGGGCTTTACCTGCAGCCATTAGGCTGTAGGACTAGATGATGGGCTTTACCTCTAGAAGTTGAGCTTTACATCTAGATTTTGGGCTTTACCTCTAAATGATGCGCTTAAACTCTAAATATTGGGCTTTACCTCTAGATGTTGGGCTTTAGATTTAGAAGTTGGGATTTACATCTATATTTTGGGCTTTATATCTAGAAGTTGGGATTTATATCTATATTTTGATCTTTACGTCTAGATATTGGGCTTTACCTCTAGATTTTGGGTTTTATATCTATATATTTGGCTTTTCCTCTAGATGTTGGGCTTTACCCCTAGATATCTGGATTTACCTGTAGATGTTAGGCTTTACCTCTAGATGTTTGGATTACATCTAGATGTTTTGCTTTACATTTAGATGTTCGGCTTTATCTCTAGATTTTGGGTTTTAAATGTATGTATTTGGCATATCTCTAGATGTTGGGCTCTAACTCTAGGTATTGGTGTTTACCTCTAGATTTTGGACTTTAACTCTGGAAGTTGGGGTTTAGCCCTAGATGTTGGGATTTAACTCTAGAATTTGGGTTTGAAATCTATATATTTTGCTTTTCCTCTAGATGTTGGGCTTTACCTCTAGATATCTGGCTTTACCTCTAGATGTTGGGTTTTACCTCTAGATATTGGTCTTTACCTCTAGATTTTGGGTGTTAGATCTAGAATTTGGGCTTTACATCTAGATTTTGGGCTTTACGTCTAGATATTGGGCTTTACTCTAGGTTTTGGGTTTTAAATCTATATATATTTGGCTTTTCCTCTAGATGTTGGGCATTACATCTAGATTTGGGGTTTTACATCTAGATGTTTGCCTTCACCTCTGTAAGTTGGGCTTTACCTGCAGACATTGGGCTGTAGGACTAGGTGATGGGCTTTACCTCCAGACGTTGGGCTTTACCTCTAGATATCTGGCTTTACGTCTAAATGATGCGCTTAAACTCTAAATATTGGGCTTTTCCTCCAGATGTTGGGCTTTAGATTTAGAGGTTGGGCTTTACAACTATATTTTCGGCTTTAGATCTAGAATTTGGGCTTTACATCTAGATTTTGGGCTTTACATCTAAATATTGGGCTTCACCTCTAGATTTTGGTGTTTAGATCTATATATCTGGCTTTATCTCTAGATGTTGGGCTTTACCTCTACATTTTGGGCTCTACCTCTAGGTATTGGTATTTACATTTAGATTTTTGACTTTAAATCTGGAAGTTGAGCTTTACATCTAGACTTTGGGATTTACCTCTAGATGTTGGGATTTAACTCTAGAATTTGGGTTTGAAATCTATATATTTTCCTTTTCCTCTAGATGTTGGGCTTTACCTCTAGATATCTGGCTTTACCTCTAGATGTTTGGTTTTACCTCTAGATATTGGTCTTTACCTCTAGATGTTGGGCTTTCGATCTAGAAGTTGTGCTTTTCATCTAGATTTTGGGCTTTACGTCTAGATATTGGGCTTTACCTCTAGATTTTGGGTTTTATATCTATATATTTGGCTTTTCCTCTAGATGTTGGGCTTTACCCCTAGATATCTGGATTTACCTGTAGATGTTGGGCTTTACCTCTAGATTTTGGGTTTTCCATCTGGATTTTTGGCTTCTCTCTAGAATCTGGGCTTTACCTCCAGACGTTGGGCTTTACCACTAGATGTTGGGTTTTACCTCTAGAGGTTGGTCTTTAGGTCTAGCTATTGGACTTTACCTCTAGATGTAGGGTTTTACTTCTAGATGGTTTGCTTTACATTTAGATGTTGGTCTTTATCTCTAGATGTTGGGTTATACCTCTATATGTTGTGCTTCACCTCTAGATGTTAGGTTTTACCTCTAGATGTTTGGATTACATCTAGATGTTTTGCTTTACATTTAGATGTTCGGCTTTATCTCTAGATTTTGGGTTTTAAATCTATATATTTGGCATATCTCTAGATGTTGGGCTCTAACTCTAGGTATTGGTGTTTACCTCTAGATTTTGGACTTTAACTCTGGAAGTTGGGCTTTACCTCTAGAAGTTGGGCTTTAACTCTAGACTTTGGGCTTTACCTCAAGACGTTCGGCTTTAACTCTAGCTGTTGGACTTTACCTCTAGATTTTGGGCCTTACCTCTAGAAGTTGGGGGTTATATCTATATGGTTGGATTTAACTGTAGATGTCAGGCCTTAACACTTGATTTTGGAATTCACCTCTAGATGTTAGGCTTTACATCTAGATTCTGGGCTTTCCCTCTAGATGTTGGGCTTTAACTCTAGATTTTGGGCTTTACTCTAAAGGATGCGCTTTAACTCTAGATATTCGGCTTTACCTCTAGAAGATGGGTTGTACATCTAGATGTTTGGCTTTAAATGTAGGTGTCGGCCTTTAACACTAGATATTGGAATTCACCTCTAGATCTTAGTCTTTACCTCTACATGTTGGGCTTTACCTCTAGAGTATTTGGCTTTCGATCTAGCAATTGGGCTTTACATCTAGATTTGGGGCTTTAGCTCTAGATGTTGGGCTTTACCTCCAGATTTTGGATTTTAAATCTATATATCTGGCTTTATCTCTAGATGTTGGGCTTTATCTCTAGATGTTGGGCTCTAACTCTAGGTATTGGTGTTTACCTCTAGACTTTGGACTTTAACTCTGGAAGTTGGGCTTTAGCTCTAGATGTTGGGATTGAACTCTAGAATTTGGGTTTGAAATCCATATATTTTGCTTTTCCTCTAGATGTTGGGCTTTACCTCTAGATATCTGGCTTTACCTCTAGATGTTGGGTTTTACCTCTAGATATTGGTCTTTACCTCTAGATTTCGGCTGTTAGATCTAGAATTTGGGCTTTAGATCTAGAAGTTGGGCTTTACATCTAGATTTTGTGCTTTAGGTCTATATACTGGGCTTTACCTCCAGATTTTGGGTTTTAAATCTATATATTTGGCTTTTCCTCTAGATTTTGGGTTTTCCATCTGGATATTTGGCTTCTCTCTAGAATCTGGGCTTTACCTCCAGACGTTGGGCTTTACCACTAGATGTTGGGTTTTACCTCTAGATGTTGGTCTTTAGGTCTAGATATTTGACTTTACCTCTAGATGTAGGGTTTTACATCTAGATGTTTTGCTTTACATTTAGATGTTGGTCTTTATATCTAGATGTTGGGTTATACCTCTATATGTTGTGCTTCACCTCTAGATGTTAGGCTTTACCTCTAGATGTTTGGATTACATCTAGATGTTTTGCTTTACATTTAGATGTTCGGCTTTATCTCTAGATTTTGGGTTTTAAATCTATATATTTGGCATATCTCTAGATGTTGGGCTCTAACTCTAGGTATTGGTGTTTACCTCTAGATTTTGGACTTTATGTCTGGAAGTTGGGCTTTACCTCTAGAAGTTGGGCTTTAACTCTAGACTTTGGGCTTTACCTCAAGACGTTCGGCTTTAACTCTAGCTGTTGGGCTTTACCTCTAGATTTTGGGCCTTACCTCTAGAAGTTGGGGGTTATATCTATATGGTTGGATTTAACTGTAGATGTCAGGCCTTAACACTTGATTTTGGAATTCACCTCTAGATGTTAGGCTTTACATCTAGATTCTGGGCTTTCCCTCTAGATGTTGGGCTTTAACTCTAGATTTTGTGCTTTACTCTAAAGGATGCGCTTTAACTCTAGATATTCGGCTTTACCTCTAGAAGTTGGGCTTTACATCTAGATTTTGGTCTTTACGTCTAGTTATTGGGCTTTACCTCTAGATGTAGGGTTTTACATCTGGATGTTTTGCTTTATATTTAGATGTTGGTCTTTATCTCTAGATGTTGGGTTATACCTCTATATGTTTTGCTTCACCTCTAGATGTTAGGCTTTACCTCTAGATGTTTGGATTACATCTAGATGTTTTGCTTTACATTTAGATGTTCGGCTTTATCTCTAGATTTTGGGTTTTAAATCTATATATTTGGCATATCTCTAGATTTTGGGCTCTAACTCTAGGTATTGGTGTTTACCTCTAGATTTTGGACTTTAACTCTGGAAGTTGGGCTTTACCTTTAGATGTTGGGATTTAACTCTAGAATTTGGGTTTGAAATCCATATATTTTGCTTTTCCTCTAGATGTTGGGCTTTACCTCTAGATATCTGGCTTTACCTGTAGATGTTGGGTTTTACCTCTAGATATTGGTCTTTACCTCTAGATCTTGGGTGTTAGATCTAGAATTTGGGCTTTACATCTAGATTTTGGGCTTTAGATCTAGAAGTTGGGGTTTACATCTAGATTTTGGGCTTTACGTCTAGATGTTGGGATTTAACTCTAGAATTTGGGTTTGAAATCTATATATTTTGCTTTTCCTCTAGATGTTGGGCTTTACCTCTAGATATCTGGCTTTACCTCTAGATGTTGGGCTTTACCTCTAGATTTTGGGTTTTAAATATATATATATTTGTTTTTTCCTCTAGATGTTGGGCTTTACCTCTAGATTTGGGGTTTTACATCTAGATGTTTGCCTTCACCTCTGTAAGTTGGGCTTTACCTGCAGACATTGGGCTGTAGGACTAGACGATGGGCTTTACCTCCAGACGTTGGGCTTTACCTCTAGATATCTGACTTTACCTCTAGACGTTGGGTTTTACCTCTAGATATTGGTCTTTACCTCTAGATGTTGGGCTTTAGATCTAGAAGTTGTGCTTTTCATCTAGATTTTGGGCTTTACGTCTAGATATTGGGCTTTAGGTCTAGATATTGGGCTTTACCTCTAGATTTTGGGTTTTAAATCTATATATTTGGCTTTTCCTCTAGATGTTGGGCTTTACCTCTAGATTTTGGGTTTTACATCCTGATGTTTGCCTTCACCTCTGTAAGCTGGGCTTTACCTGCAGCCATTAGGCTGTAGGACTAGATGATGGGCTTTACCTCTAGAAGTTGAGCTTTACATCTAGATTTTGGGCTTTACCTCTAAATGATGCGCTTAAACTCTAAATATTGGGCTTTACCTCTAGATGTTGGGCTTTAGATTTAGAAGTTGGGATTTACATCTATATTTTGGGCTTTAGATCTAGAAGTTGGGATTTATATCTAGATTTTGATCTTTACGTCTAGATATTGGGCTTTACCTCTAGATTTTGGGTTTTATATCTATATATTTGGCTTTTCCTCTAGATGTTGGGCTTTACCCCTAGATATCTGGATTTACCTGTAGATGTTAGGCTTTACCTCTAGATGTTTGGATTACATCTAGATGTTTTGCTTTACATTTAGATGTTCGGCTTTATCTCTAGATTTTGGGTTTTAAATCTATATATTTGGCATATCTCTAGATGTTGGGCTCTAACTCTAGGTATTGGTGTTTACCTCTAGATTTTGGACTTTAACTCTGGAAGTTGGGGTTTACCCCTAGATGTTGGGATTTAACTCTAGAATTTGGGTTTGAAATCTATATATTTTGCTTTTCCTCTAGATGTTGGGCTTTACCTCTAGATATCTGGCTTTACCTCTAGATGTTGGGTTTTACCTCTAGATATTGGTCTTTACCTCTAGATTTTGGGTGTTAGACCAAGAATTTGGGCTTTACATCTAGATTTTGGGCTTTAGATCTAGAATTTGGGCTTTACATCTAGATTTTGTGCTTTACGTCTAGATATTGGGCTTTAGGTCTAGGTATTGGGCTTTACCTCTAGGTTTTGGGTTTTAAATCTATATATATTTGGCTTTTCCTCTAGATGTTGGGCTTTACCTCTAGATTTTGGGTTTTACATCTAGATGTTTGCCTTCACCTCTGTAAGTTGGGCTTTACCTGCAGACATTGGGCTGTAGGACTAGATGATGGGCTTTACCTCCAGACGTTGGGCTTTACCTCTAGATATCTGGCTTTACCTCTAGATGTTGGGCTTTACCTCTAGATTTTGGGTTTTAAATATATATATATTTGGCTTTTCCTCTAGATGTTGGGCTTTACCTCTAGATTTTGGGGTTTACATCTAGATATTTGCCTTCACCTCTGTAAGTTGGGCTTAACTGCAGACATTGGGCTGTAGGAATAGATGATGGGCTTTACCTCCAGACGTTGGGCTTTACCTCTAGATATCTGGCTTTACCTGTAGATGTTGGGTTTTACCTCTAGATATTGGTCTTTAACTCTAGATGTTGGGCTTTAGATCTAGAAGTTGGGATTTTCATCTAGATTTTGGGCTTTACGTCTAGATATCTGGCTTTACGTCTAGATGTTGGGCTTTACCTCTAGAAGTTGGGCTTTAACTCTAGACTTTGGGCTTTACCTCAAGACGTTCGGATTTAACTCTAGCTGTTGGGCTTTACCTCTAGATTTTGGGTTTTCCATCTGGATGTTTGGCTTCCCTCTAGAATCTGGGCTTTACCTCCAGACCTTGGGCTTTACCACTAGATGTTGGGTTATACCTCTAGATGTTGGTCTTTAGGTCTAGATATTGGACTTTACCTCTAGATGTAGGGTTTTACATCTAGATGTTTTGCTTTACATTTAGATGTTCGGATTTATCTCTAGTTTTTGGGTTTTAAATCTATATATTTTGTTTTTCCTCTAGATGTTGGGCTTTACCGTCAGATATCTGGCTTTACGTCTAGATGTTGGGCTTTACCTCTAGAAGTTGGGCTTTAACTCTAGACTTTGGGCTTTACCTCAAGACGTTCGGCTTTAACTCTAGCTGTTGGACTTTACCTCTAGATTTTGGGCCTTACCTCTAGAAGTTGGGGGTTATATCTATATGGTTGGATTTAACTGTAGATGTCAGGCCTTAACACTTGATTTTGGAATTCACCTCTAGATGTTAGGCTTTACATCTAGATTCTGGGCTTTCCCTCTAGATGTTGGGCTTTAACTCTAGATTTTGGGCTTTACTCTAAAGGATGCGCTTTAACTCTAGATATTCGGCTTTACCTCTAGAAGTTGGGTTGTACATCTAGATGTTTGGCTTTAACTGTAGGTGTCGGCCTTTAACACTAGATATTGGAATTCACCTCTAGATCTTCGTCTTTACCTCTACATGTTGGGCTTTACCTCTAGAGTATTTGGCTTTCGATCTAGCAATTGGGCTTTACATCTAGATTTGGGGCTTTAGCTCTAGATGTTGGGCTTTACCTCCAGATTTTGGATTTTAAATCTATATATCTGGCTTTATCTCTAGATGTTGGGCTTTATCTCTAGATGTTGGGCTCTAACTCTAGGTATTGGTGTTTACCTCTAGACTTTGGACTTTAACTCTGGAAGTTGGGCTTTAGCTCTAGATGTTGGGATTGAACTCTAGAATTTGGGTTTGAAATCCATATATTTTGCTTTTCCTCTAGATGTTGGGCTTTACCTCTAGATATCTGGCTTTACCTCTAGATGTTGGGTTTTACCTCTAGATATTGGTCTTTACCTCTAGATTTTGGCTGTTAGATCTAGAATTTGGGCTTTAGATCTAGAAGTTGGGCTTTACATCTAGATTTTATGCTTTAGGTCTAGATATTGGGCTTTACCTCCAGATTTTGGGTTTTAAATCTATATATTTGGCTTTTCCTCTAGATTTTGGGTTTTCCATCTGGATATTTGGCTTCTCTCTAGAATCTGGGCTTTACCTCCAGACGTTGGGCTTTACCACTAGATGTTGGGTTTTACCTCTAGATGTTGGTCTTTAGGTCTAGATATTGGACTTTACCTCTAGATGTAGGGTTTTACATCTAGATGTTTTGCTTTACATTTAGATGTTGGTCTTTATCTCTAGATGTTGGGTTATACCTCTATATGTTGTGCTTCACCTCTAGATGTTAGGCTTTACCTCTAGATGTTTGGATTACATCTAGATGTTTTGCTTTACATTTAGATGTTCGACTTTATCTCTAGATTTTGGGTTTTAAATCTATATATTTGGCATATCTCTAGATTTTGGGCTCTAACTCTAGGTATTGGTGTTTACCTCTAGATTTTGGACTTTAAGTCTGGAAGTTGGGCTTTACCTCAAGAAGTTGGGCTTTAACTCTAGACTTTGGGCTTTACCTCAAGACGTTGGCCTTTAACTCTAGCTGTTGGGCTTTACCTCTGTATTTTGGGCCTTACCTCTAGAAGTTGGGGGTTATATCTATATGGTTGGATTTAACTGTAGATGTCAGGCCTTAACACTTGATTTTGGAATTCACCTCTAGATGTTAGGCTTTACATCTAGATTTTGGGCTTTAGATCTAGAAGCTGGGCTTTACATCTAGATTTTGTGCTTTACGTCTAGATATTGGGCTTTACCTCTAGATTTTGTGTTTTAACTCTATATATTTGGCTTTTCCTCTAGATGTTGGGCTTTACCCCTAGATATCTGGCTTTACCTCTAGATGTTGGGCTTTACCTCTAGGTTTTGGGTATTAAATATATATATATTTGGCTTTTCCTCTAGATGTTGGGCTTTACCTCTAGATTTTGGGTTTTACATCTAGATGTTTGCCTTCACCTCTGTAAGTTGGGCTTTACCTGCAGACATTGGGCTGTAGGACTAGATGATGGGCTTTACCTCCAGACGTTGGGCTTTACCCCTAGATATCTGGCTTTACCTCTAAATGTTGGGCTTTACCTCTAGATTTTGGGTTTTAAATATATATATATTTGGCTTTTCCTCTAGATGTTGGGCTTTACCTCTAGATTTGGGGGTTTACATCTAGATGTTTGCCTTCACCTCTGTAAGTTGGGCTTTACCTGCAGACATTGGGCTGTAGGACTAGATGATGAGCTTTACCTCCAGACGTTGGGCTTTACCTCTAGATATCTGGCTTTACCTCTAGATGTTGGGTTTTACCTCTAGATATTGGTCTTTACCTCTAGATGTTGGGCTTTAGATCTAGAAGTTGTGCTTTTCATCTAGATTTTGGGCTTTACATCTAGATATTGGGCTTTACCTCTAGATTTTTGGGTTTATATCTATATATTTGGCTTTTCCTCTAGATATTGGGCTTTAACCCTAGATATCTGGATTTACCTGTAGATGTTGGGCTTTACTTCTAGATTTTAGGTTTTCCATCTGGATTTTTGGCTTCCCTCTAGAATCTGGGCTTTACCTCCAGACGTTGGGCTTTACCACTAGATGTTGGGTTTTACCTCTAGATGTTGGTCTTTAGGTCTAGATATTGAACTTTACCTCTAGATGTAGGGTTTTACATCTAGATGTTTTGCTTTACATTTAGATGTTGGTCTTTATCTCTAGATGTTGGGTTATACCTCTATATGTTGTGCTTCACCTCTAGATGTTAGGCTTTACCTCTAGATGTTTGGATTACATCTAGATGTTTTGCTTTACATTTAGATGTTCGGCTTTATCTCTAGATTTTGGATTTTAAATCTATATATTTGGCTTTATCTCTAGATGTTGGGCTTTATCTCTAGATTTTGGGCTCTAACACTAGGTATTGGTGTTTACCTCTAGATTTTGGACTTTAACTTTGGAAGTTGGGCTTTACATCTAGATGTTGGGATTTAACTCTAGAATTTGGGTTTAAAATCTATATATTTGGCTTTTCCTCTAGATGTTGGGCTTTACCTCTAGATATCTGGCTTTACCTCCAGACGTTGGGCTTTACCTCTAGATATCTGGCTTTACCTCTAGATGTTGGGTTTTACCTCTAGATATTGGTCTTAACCTCTAGATTTTGGGTGTTAGACCAAGAATTTGGGCTTTACATCTAGATTTTGGGCTTTACGTCTAGATATTGGGCTTTACCTCTAGGTTTTGGGTTTTAAATCTATATATATTTGGCTTTTCCTCTAGATGTTGGGCTTTACCTCTAGATTTTGGGTTTTAAATATATATATATTTGGCTTTTCCTCTAGAGGTTGGGCTTTACCTCTAGATTTGGGGTTTTACATCTAGATGTTTGCCTTCACCTCTGTAAGTTGGGCTTTACCTGCAGACATTGGGCTGTAGGACTAGATGATGGGCTTTACCTCCAGACGTTGGGCTTTACCTCTAGATATCTGGCTTTACCTCTAAATGATGCGCTTAAACTCTAAATATTGGGCTTTTCCTCCAGATGTTGGGCTTTAGATTTAGAAGTTGGGCTTTACAACTATATTTTCGGCTTTAGATCTAGAAGTTGGGCTTTACATCTAGATTTTGGGCTTTACATCTAAATATTGGGCTTCACCTCTAGATTTTGGTGTTTAGATCTATATATCTGGCTTTATCTCTAGATGTTGGGCTTTACCTCTACATTTTGGGCTCTACCTCTAGGTATTGGTATTTACATTTAGATTTTTGACTTTAAATCTGGAAGTTGAGCTTTACATCTAGACTTTGGGATTTACCTCTAGATGTTGGGATTGAACTCTAGAATTTGGGTTTGAAATCTATATATTTTGCTTTTCCTCTAGATGTTGGGCTTTACCTCTAGATATCTGGCTTTACCTCTAGATGTTGGGTTTTACCTCTAGATATTGGTCTTTACCTCTAGATGTTGGGCTTTCGATCTAGAAGTTGTGCTTTTCATCTAGATTTTGGGCTTTACGTCTAGATATTGGGCTTTACCTCTAGATTTTGGGTTTTATATCGATATATTTGGCTTTTCCTCTAGATGTTGGGCTTTACCCCTAGATATCTGGATTTACCTGTAGTTGTTGGGCTTTACCTCTAGATTTTGTGTTTTCCATCTGGATTTTTGGCTTCTCTCTAGAATCTGGGCTTTACCTCCAGACGTTGGGCTTTACCACTAGATGTTGGGTTTTACCTCTAGATGTTGGTCTTTAGGTCTAGATATTGGACTTTACCTCTAGATGTAGGGTTTTACATCTAGATGTTTTGCTTTACATTTAGATGTTGGTCTTTATCTCTAGATGTTGGGTTATACCTCTATATGTTGTGCTTCACCTCTAGATGTTAGGCTTTACCTCTAGATGTTTGGATTACATCTAGATGTTTTGCTTTACATTTAGATGTTCGGCTTTATCTCTAGATTTTGGGTTTTAAATCTATATATTTGGCTTTTCCTCTAGATGTTGGGCTTTACCGTCAGATATCTGGCTTTACGTCTAGATGTTGGGCTTTACCTCTAGAAGTTGGGCTTTAACTCTAGACTTTGGGCTTTACCTCAAGACGTTCGGCTTTAACTCTAGCTGTTGGGCTTTACCTCTAGAAGTTGGGGGTTATATCTATATGGTTGGATTTAACTGTAGATGTCAGGCCTTAACACTTGATTTTGGAATTCACCTCTAGATGTTAGGCTTTACATCTAGAATCTGGGCTTTCCCTCTAGATGTTGGGCTTTAACTCTAGATTTTGGGCTTTACTCTAAAGGATGCGCTTTAACTCTAGATATTTGGCTTTACCTCTAGAAGTTGGGTTTTACATCTAGATGTTTGGCTTTAACTGTAGGTGTCGGCCTTTAACACTAGATATTGGAATTCACCTCTAGATCTTAGTCTTTACCTCTACATGTTGGGCTTTACCTCTAGAGTATTTGGCTTTAGATGTAGCGATTGGGCTTTACATCTAGATTTGGGGCTTTAGCTCTAGATGTTGGGCTTTACCTCCAGATTTTGGATTTTAAATCTATATATCTCGCTTTATCTCTAGATGTTGGGCTTTATCTCTAGATGTTGGGCTCTAACTCTAGGTATTGGTATTTACATTTAGATTTTTTGACTTTAAATCTGGAAGTTGAGCTTTACATCTAGACTTTGGGATTTACCTCTAGATGTTGGGATTTAACTCTAGATTTTGGGTTTTAAATCTATATATTTGGCTTTTCCTCTAGATGTTGGGCTTTACCTCTAGATTTTGGGTTTTACATTTGGATGTTTGCCTTCACCTCTGTAAGTTGGGCTTTACCTGCAGACATTGGGCTGTAGGACTAGATGATGGGCTTTACCTCCAGACGTTGGGCTTTACCTCTTGATATCTGGCTTTACCTCTAGATGTTGGGATTTACCTCTAGATTTTGGGCTTTACCTCTAAATGATGCGCTTAAAATCTAAATATTGGGCTTTACCTCTAGATGTTGGGCTTTAGATTTAGAAGTTGGCTTTACATCTATATTTTGGGCTTTAGATCTAGAAGTTGGGCTTTATATCTAGATTTTGATCTTTAAGTCTAGATATTGGGCTTTACCTCTAGATTTTGGGGTTTATATCTATATATTTGTCTTTTCCTCTCGATGTTGGGCTTTACCCCTAGATATCTGGATTTACCTGTAGATGTTGGGCTTTACCTCTAGATTTTGAGTTTTCCATCAGGATTTTTGGCTTCCCTCTAGAATCTGGGCTTTCCCTCCAGACGTTGGGCTTTAACACTAGATGTTGGGTTTTACCTCTAGATGTTGGTCTTTAGGTCTAGATATTGGACTTTACCTCTAGATGTAGGGTTTTACATCTAGATGTTTTGCTTTACATTTAGATGTTGGTCTTTATCTCTAGATGTTGGGTTATACCTCTATATGTTGTGCTTCACTTCTAGATGTTAGGCTTTACCTCTAGATCTTTGGATTACATCTCGATGTTTTGCTTTACATTTAGACGTTCGGCTTTATCTCTAGATTTTGGGTTTTTAATCTATATATTTGGCATATCTCTAGATTTTGGGCTCTAAATCTAGGTATTGGTGTTTACCTGTAGATTTTGGACTTTAACTCTGGAAGTTGGGGTTTACCCCTAGATGTTGGGATTTAACTCTAGAATTTGGGTTTTAAATCTATATATTTGGCTTTTCCTCTAGATGTTGGCCTTTACCCCTAGATATCTGGCTTTACCTCTAGATGTTGGGCTTTACCTCTAGATATCTGGGTTTACCTCTAGATGTTGGGTTTTACCTCTAGATATTGGTCTTTACCTCTAGATTTTGGGTGTTAGATCTAGAATTTGGGCTTTACATCTAGATTTTGGGCTTTAGATCAAGAAGTTGGGCTTTACATCTAGATTTTGGGCTTTACGTCTAGATATTGGGCTTTACCTCTAAATTTTGGTTTTTACATCTAGGTGTTATCCCTCACGTCTGGAAGTTGGGTTTTACCTGCAGACATTGGGCTGTAGGACTAGATGATGGGCTTTACCACCAGACGTTGGGCTTTACCTCTAGATATCTGGCTTTACCTCTAGATGTTCGGCTTTATCTCTAGATGTTGGGTTTTAAATCTATATATTTGGCTTTTCCTCTAGATGTTGGGCTTTACCGTCAGATATCTGGCTTTACGTCTAGATGTTGGGCTTTACCTCTAGAAGTTGGGCTTTAACTCTAGACTTTGGGCTTTACCTCAAGACGTTCGGCTTTAACTCTAGCTGTTGGGCTTTACCTCTAGATTTTGGGCCTTACCTCTAGAAGTTGGGCTTTACCTCTAGAAGTTGGGCTTTACCTCTAGACTTTGGACTTTACCTCAAGACATTCGGCTTTAACTCTAGCTGTTGGGCTTTACCTCTAGAAGTTGGGGGTTATATCTATATGGTTGGGTTTAACTGTAGATGTCAGGCCTTAACACTTGATTTTGGAATTCACCTCTAGATGTTAGGCTTTACATCTAGATTCTGGGCTTTCCCTCTAGATGTTGGGCTTTAATTCTAGATTTTGGGCTTTACTCTAAAGGATGCGCTTTAACTCTAGATATTCGGCTTTACCTCTAGAAGTTGGGTTTTACATCTAGATGTTTGGCTTTAACTGTAGGTGTCAGGCTTTAACACTAGATATTGGAATTCACCTCTAGATCTTCGTCTTTACCTCTACATGTTGGGCTTTACCTCTAGAGTATTTGGCTTTAGATGTAGCGATTGGGCTTTACATCTAGATTTGGGGCTTTAGCTCTAGATGTTGGGCTTTACCTCCAGATTTTGGATTTTAAATCTATATATCTGGCTTTATCTCTAGATGTTGGGCTTTATTACTAGATTTTGGGCTCTAACTCTAGGTATTGGTGTTTACCTCTAGATTTTGGACTTTAACTCTGGAAGTTGGGCTTTACCTCTAGATGTTGGGATTGAACTCTAGAATTTGGGTTTGAAATCTATATATTTTGCTTTTCCTCTAGATGTTGGGCTTTACCTCTAGATATCTGGCTTTACCTCTAGATGTTGGGTTTTACCTCTAGATATTGGTCTTTACCTCTAGATTTTGGGTGTTAGATCTAGAATTTGGGCTTTACATCTAGATTTTGGGCTTTAGATCTAGAAGTTGGGCTTTAAATCTAGATTTTGGGCTTTACGTCTAGATATTGGGCTTTACCTCTAGATTTTGGGTTTTAAATCTATATATTTGGCTTTTCCTCTAGATGTTGGGCTTTACCTCTAGATTTTGGGTTTTACATCTAGATGTTTGCCTTCACCTCTGTAAGTTGGGCTTTACCTGCAGACATTTGGCTGTAGGACTAGATGATGGGCTTTACCTCTAGAAGTTGGGCTTTACATCTAGATTTTGGGCTTTACCTCTAAATGATGCGCTTAAATTCTAAATATTGGGCTTTACCTCTAGATGTTGGGCTTTAGATTTAGAAGTTGGGCTTTACATCTATATTTTGGGCTTTAGATCTAGAAGTTGGGCTTTACATCTAGATTCTGGGCTTTCCCTCTAGATGTTGGGCTTTACCTCTAGATTTTGGGCTTTACATCTAG
The DNA here is from genome assembly GCF_034619465.1 of Leptosomus discolor. Classification (NCBI taxonomy): domain Eukaryota; kingdom Metazoa; phylum Chordata; class Aves; order Leptosomiformes; family Leptosomidae; genus Leptosomus; species Leptosomus discolor. The sequence continues at coordinate 2,937,936 of NW_028237772.1, forward strand.
ATGTTTGCCTTCACCTCTGTAAGTTGGGCTTTACCTGGAAACATTGGGCTGTAGGACTAGATGATGGGCTTTACCTCTAGAAGTTGGGCTTTACATCTAGATTTTGGGATTTACGTCTAGATATTGGGCTTCACCTCTAGATTTTGGGGTTTAGATCTATATATCTGGCTTTATCTCTAGATGTTGGGCTTTACCTCTACATTTTGGGCTCTACCTCTAGGTATTGGTATTTACATTTAGATTTTTGACTTTAAATCTGGAAGTTGAGCTTTACATCTAGACTTTGGGATTTACCTCTAGATGTTGGAATTGAACTCTAGAATTTGGGTTTGAAATCTATATATTTTGCTTTTCCTCTAGATGTTGGGCTTTACCTCTAGATATCTGGCTTTACCTCTAGATGTTGGGTTTTACCTCTAGATATTGGTCTTTACCTCTAGATTTTTGGCTATTGATCTAGAATTTGGGCTTTACATCTAGATTTTGGGCTTTAGATCTAGAAGTTGGGCTTTATATCTAGACTTTGGGCCTTAGGTCTAGATATTGGGCTTTACCTCTAGATTTTGGGTTTTAAATCTATATATTTGGCTTTTCCTCTAGATGTTGGGCTTTACCTCTAGATTTTGGGTTTTACAATTGGATGTTTGCCTTCACCTCTGTAAGTTGGGCTTTACCTGCAGACATTGGGCTGTAGGACTGGATGATGGGCTTTACCTCCAGACGTTGGGCTTTACCTCTTGATATCTGGCTTTACCTCTAGATGTTGGGATTTACCTCTAGATTTTGGGCTTTACCTCTAAATGATGCGCTTAAACTCTAAATATTGGGCTTTACCTCTAGATTTTGGGCTTTAGATTTAGAAGTTGGGCTTTACATCTATATTTTGGGCTTTAGATCTAGAAGTTGGGCTTTATATCTAGATTTTGATCTTTAAGTCTAGATATTGGGCTTTACCTCTAGATTTTGGGGTTTATATCTATATATTTGTCTTTTCCTCTAGATGTTGGGCTTTACCCCTAGATATCTGGATTTACCTGTAGATGTTGGGCTTTACCTCTAGATTTTGAGTTTTCTCATCTGGATTTTTGGCTTCCCTCTAGAATCTGGGCTTTACCTCCAGACGTTGGGCTTTACCTCCAGATGTTGGTCTTTAGGTCTAGATATTGGACTTTACCTCTAGATGTAGGGTTTTACATCTAGATGTTTTGCTTTACATTTAGATGTTGGTCTTTATCTCTAGATGTTGGGTTATACCTCTATATGTTGTGCTTCACCTCTAGATGTTAGGCTTTACCTCTAGATGTTTGGATTACATCTAGATGTTTTGCTTTACATTTAGACGTTCGGCTTTATCTCTAGATTTTGGGTTTTTAATCTATATATTTGACATATCTCTAGATTTTGGGCTCTAAATCTAGGTATTGGTGTTTACGTGTAGATTTTGGACTTTAACTCTGGAAGTTGGGGTTTACCCCTAGATGTTGGGATTTAACTCTAGAATTTGGGTTTTAAATCTATATATTTGGCTTTTCCTCTAGATGTTGGCCTTTAACCCTAGATATCTGGCTTTACTTCTAGATGTTGGGCTTTACCTCTAGATTTTGGGTTTTAGATATATATATATTTGGCTTTTCCTCTAGATGTTGGGCTTTACCTCTAGATTTGGGGTTTTACATCTAGATGTTTGCCTTCACCTCGGTAAGTTGGGCTTTACCTGCAGACATTGGGCTGTAGGACTAGATGATGGGCTTTACCTCTAGAAGTTGGGCTTTACATGTAGATTTTGGGCTTTACCTCTAAATGATGCGCTTAAACTCTAAATATTGGGCTTTACCTCTAGATGTTGGGCTTTAGATTTAGAAGTTGGGCTTTACATCTAGATTTTGGGCTTTAGATCTAGAAGTTGGGCTTTACAGCTAGATATTGGGCTTTACGTCTAGATATTGGGCTTCACCTCTAGATTTTGGGTTTTAGATCTATATATCTGGCTTTAGATGTTAAGCTTTATCTCTAGATTTTGGGTTTTACATATAGATTTTTGCCTTCACCTCTGTAAGTTGGGCTTTACCTGCAGACATTGGGCTGTAGGACTAGATGATGGGCTTTACCTCTAGAAGTTGGGCTTTACATCTAGATTTTGGGCTTTACGTCTAGATATTGGTCTTTACCTCTAGATTTTGGGTTTTACATCTAGATGTTTGCCTTCACCTCTGTATGTTGGGCTTTACCTGCAGACATTGGGCTGTAGGACTAGATGATGGGCTTTACCTCTAGAAGTTGGGCTTTACATCTAGATTTTGGGCTTTACCTCTAAATGATGCGCTTAAACTCTAAATATTGGGCCTTACCTCTAGATGTTGGGCTTTAGGTTTAGAAGTTGGGCTTTACATCTATATTTTGGGCTTTAGATCAAGAAGTTGGGCTTTACATCTAGATTTTGGCCTTTACGTCTTGATATTGGGCTTTACCTCTAGATTTTGGGTTTTAAATCTATATATTTGGCTTTTCCTCTAGATGTTGGTGTTTACCCCTAGATATCTGGCTTTACCTCTAGATGTTGGGCTTTACCTCTAGATTTTGAGTTTTAAATATATATATATTTGGCTTTTCCTCTAGATGTAGGGCTTTACCTCTAGATTTGGGGTTTTACATCTAGATGTTTGCCTTCACCTCTGTAAGTTGGGCTTTACCTGCAGACATTGGGCTGTAGGACTAGATGATGGGCTTTACCTCCAGACGTTGGGCTTTACCTCTAGATATCTGGCTTTACCTCTAGATGTTGGGTTTTACCTCTAGCTGTTGGTCTTTACCTCTAGATGTTGGGCTTTAGATCTAGAAGTTGTGCTTTTCATCTAGATTTTGGGCTTTACGTCTAGATATTGGGCTTTACCTCTAGATTTTGGGTTTTATATCTATATATTTGGCTTTTCCTCTAGATGTTGGGCTTTACCCCTAGATATCTGGATTTACCTGTAGATGTTGGGCTTTACCTCTAGATTTTGGGTTTTCCATCTGGATTTTTGGCTTCTCTCTAGAATCTGGGCTTTACCTCCAGACGTTGGGCTTTACCACTAGATGTTGGGTTTTACCTCTAGATGTTGGTCTTTAGGTCTAGATATTGGACTTTACCTCTAGATGTAGGGTTTTACATCTAGATGTTTTGCTTTACATTTAGATGTTGGTCTTTATCTCTAGATGTTGGGTTATACCTCTATATGTTGTGCTTCACCTCTAGATGTTAGGCTTTACCTCTAGATGTTTGGATTACATCTAGATGTTTTGCTTTACATTTAGATGTTGGGATTTATCTCTAGATTTTGGGTTTTAAATCTATATATTTGGCTTTTCCTCTAGATGTTGGGCTTTACCGTCAGATATCTGGCTTTACGTCTAGATGTTGGGCTTTACCTCTAGAAGTTGGGCTTTAACTCTAGACTTTGGGCTTTACCTCAAGACGTTCGGCTTTAACTCTAGCTGTTGGGCTTTACCTCTAGATTTTGGGCCTTACCTCTAGAAGTTGGGGGTTATATCTATATGGTTGGATTTAACTGTAGATGTCAGGCCTTAACATTTGATTTTGGAATTCACCTCTAGATGTTAGGCTTTACATCTAGATTCTGGGCTTTCCCTCTAGATGTTGGGCTTTAACTCTAGATTTTGGGCTTTACTCTAAAGGATGCGCTTTAACTCTAGATATTCGGCTTTACCTCTAGAAGTTGGGTTTTACATCTAGATGTTTGGCTTTAACTGTAGGTGTCGGCCTTTAACACTAGATATTGGAATTCACCTCTAGATCTTAGTCTTTACCTCTACATGTTGGGCTTTACCTCTAGAGTATTTGGCTTTAGATCTAGCAATTGGGCTTTACCTCTAGATGTTGGGCTTTACCTCCAGATTTTGAATTTTAAATCTATATATCTGGCTTTATCTCTAGATGTTGGGCTTTATCTCTAGATGTTGGGCTCTACCTCTAGGTATTGGTATTTACATTTAGATTTTTTGACTTTAAATCTGGAAGTTGAGCTTTACATCTAGACTTTGGGATTTACCTCTAGATGTTGGGATTTAACTCTAGATTTTGGGTTTTATATCTATATATTTGGCTTTTCCTCTAGATGTTGGGCTTTACCTCTAGATATCTGCTTTACCTCTAGATGTTGGGTTTTACTTCTAGATATTGGTCTTTATCTCTAGATTTTGGGCGTTAGATCTAGAATTTGGGCTTTACATCTAGAATTTGGGCTTTAGATCTAGATGTTGGGGTTTACATCTAGATTTTGGGCTTTACGTCTAGATATTGGGATTTACCTCTAGATTTTGGGTTTTAAATCTATATATTTGGCATATCTCTAGATTTTGGGCTCTAAATCTAGGTATTGGTGTTTACCTGTAGATTTTGGACTTTAACTCTGGAAGTTGGGGTTTACCCCTAGATGTTGGGATTTAACTCTAGAATTTGGGTTTTAAATCTATATATTTGGCTTTTCCTCTAGATGTTGGCCTTTACCCCTAGATATCTGGCTTTACCTCTAGATGTTGGGCTTTACCTCTAGATTTTGGGTTTTAAATATATATATATTTGGCTTTTCCTCTAGATGTTGGGCTTTACCTCTAGATTTGGGGTTTTACATCTAGATGTTTGCCTTCACCTCGGTAAGTTGGGCTTTACCTGCAGACATTGGGCTGTAGGACTAGATGATGGGCTTTACCTCTAGAAGTTGGGCTTTACATCTAGATTTTGGGCTTTACGTCTAGATATTGGTCTTTACCTCTAGATTTTGGGTTTTACATCTAGATGTTTGCCTTCACCTCTGTATGTTGGGCTTTACCTGCAGACATTGGGCTGTAGGACTAGATGATGGGCTTTACCTCTAGAAGTTGGGCTTTACATCTAGATTTTGGGCTTTACCTCTAAATGATGCACTTAAACTCTAAATATTGGGCCTTACCTCTAGATGCTGGGCTTTAGGTTTAGAAGTTGGGCTTTACATCTATATTTTGGGCTTTAGATCAAGAAGTTGGGCTTTACATCTAGATTTTGGCCTTTACGTCTTGATATTGGGCTTTACCTCTAGATTTTGGGTTTTAAATCTATATATTTGGCTTTTCCTCTAGATGTTGGTGTTTACCCCTAGATATCTGGCTTTACCTCTAGATGTTGGGCTTTATCTCTAGATTTTGAGTTTTAAATATATATATATTTGGCTTTTCCTCTAGATGTAGGGCTTTACCTCTAGATTTGGGGTTTTACATCTAGATGTTTGCCTTCACCTCTGTAAGTTGGGCTTTACCTGCAGACATTGGGCTGTAGGACTAGATGATGGGCTTTACCTCTAGAAGTTGGGCTTTACATCTAGATTTTGGGCTTTACCTCCAAATGGTGCGCTTAAACTCTAAATATTGGGCTTTACCTCTAGATGTTGGGCTTTAGATTTAGAAGTTGGGCTTTACATCTATATTTTGGGCTTTAGATCTAGAAGTTGGGCTTTACATCTAGATTTTGGGCTTTACGTCTAGATATTGGTCTTTACCTCTTGATTTTGGGTTTTACATCTAGATGTTTGCCTTCATGTCTGTAAGTTGGGCTTTACCTGCAGACATTGGGCTGTAGGACTAGATGATGGGCTTTACCTCCAGACGTTGGGCTTTACCTCTAGATATCTGGCTTTACCTCTAGATGTTGGGATTTACCTCTAGATATTGGTCTTTATCTCTAGATTTTGGGCGTTAGACCTAGAAGTTGTGCTTTTCATCTAGATTTTGGGCTTTACGTCTAGATATTGGGCTTTACCTCTAGATTTTGGGTTTTATATCTATATATTTGGCTTTTCCTCTAGATGTTGGGCTTTACCCCTAGATATCTGGATTTACCTGTAGATGTTGGGCTTTACCTCTAGATTTTGGGTTTTCCATCTGGATTTTTGACTTCTCTCTAGAATCTGGGCTTTACCTCCAGACGTTTGGCTTTACCACTAGATGTTGGGTTTTACCTCTAGATGTTGGTCTTTAGGTCTAGATATTGGACTTTACCTCTAGATGTAGGGTTTTACATCTAGATATTTTGCTTTACATTTGGATGTTGGTCTTTATCTTTAGATGTTGGGTTATACCTCTATATGTTGTGCTTCACCTCTAGTTGTTAGGCTTTACCTCTAGATGTTTGGATTACATCTAGATGTTTTGCTTTACATTTAGGTGTTCGGCTTTATCTCTAGATTTTGGGTTTTAAATCTATATATTTGGCATATCTCTAGATTTTGGGTTCTAACTCTAGGTATTGGTGTTTACCTCTAGATTTTGGACTTTAACTCTGGAAGTTGGGGTTTACCCCTAGATGTTGGGATTTAACTCTAGAATTTGAGTTTGAAATCTATATATTTTGCTTTTCCTCTAGATTTTGGGCTTTACCTCTAGATATCTGGCTTTACCTCTAGATGTTGGGTTTTACCTCTAGATTTTGGTCTTTATCTCCAGATTTTGGGCGTTAGATCTAGAATTTGGGCTTTACATCTAGATGTTGGGCTTTAGATCTAGAAGCTGGGCTTTACATCTAGATTTTGGGCTTTAAATCTATATATTTGGCTTTTCCTCTAGATGTTGGGCTTTACCCCTAGATATCTGGATTTATCTGTAGATGTTGGGCTTTACCTCTAGATTTTGGGTTTTCCATCTGGATTTTTGGCTTCTCTCTAGAATCTGGGCTTTACCTCCAGACGTTGGGCTTTACCACTAGATGTTGGTTTTTACCTCTAGATCTTTGTCTTTAGGTCTAGATATTGGACTTTACCTCTAGATGTAGGGTTTTACGTCTAGATGTTTTGCTTTATATTTAGATGTTGGTCTTTATCTCTAGATGTTGGGTTATACCTCTATATGTTGTGCTTCACCTCTAGATGTTAGGCTTTACCTCTAGATGTTTGGATTACATCTAGATGTTTTGCTTTACATTTAGATGTTCAGCTTTATCTCTAGATTTTGGGTTTTAAATCTATATATTTGGCATATCTCTAGATTTTGGGCTCTAACTCTAGGTATTGGCATTTACCTCTAGATTTTGGACTTTAACTCTGGAAGTTGGGGTTTACCCCTAGATGTTGGGATTTAACTCTAGAATTTGGGTTTGAAATCTATATATTTGGCTTTTCCTCTAGATGTTGGGCTTTACCTCTAGATATCTGGCTTTACCTCTAGATGTTGGGTTTTACCTCTAGATATTGGTCTTTACCTCGAGATTTTGGGTGTTAGATCTAGAATTTGGGCTTTACATCTAGATTTTGGGTTTTAGATCTAGAAGCTGGGCTTTACATCTAGATTTTGGGCTTTACGTCTAGATATTGGGCTTTACCTCTAGATTTTGGGTTTTAAATCTATATATTTGGCTTTTCCTCTAGATGTTGGGCTTTACCCCTAGATATCTGGCTTTACCTCTAAATGTTGGGCTTTACCTCTAGATTTTGGGTTTTAAATATATATATATTTGGCTTTTCCTCTAGATGTTGGGCTTTACCTCTAGATTTGGGGTTTTACATCTAGATGTTTGCCTTCACCTCTGTAAGTTGGGCTTTACCTGCAGACATTGGGCTGTAGGACTAGATGATGGGCTTTACCTCCAGACGTTGGGCTTTACCTCTAGATATCTGGCTTTACCTCTAGATGTTGGGTTTTACCTCTAGCTATTGGTATTTACCTCTAGATGTTGGGCTTTAGATCTAGAAGTTGTGCTTTTCATCTAGATTTTGGGCTTTACGTCTAGATATTGGGCTTTACCTCTGGATTTTGGGTTTTATATCGATATATTTGGCTTTTCCTCTAGTTGTTGGCCTTTACCCCTAGATATCTGGATTTACCTGTAGATGTTGGGCTTTACCTCTAGATTTTGGGTTTTCCATCTGGATTTTTGGCTTCTCTCTAGAATCTGGGCTTTACCTCCAGACGTTGGGCTTTACCACTAGATGTTGGTTTTTACCTCTAGATCTTTGTCTTTAGGTCTAGATATTGGGCTTTACCTCTAGATGTAGGGTTCTACATCTAGATGTTTTGCTTTACATTTAGATGTTGGTCTTTATCTCTAGATGTTGGGTTATACCTCTATATGTTGTGCTTCACCTCTAGATGTTAGGCTTTACCTCTAGATGTTTGGATTACATCTAGATGTTTTGCTTTACATTTAGATGTTGGGCTTTATCTCTAGATTTTGGATTTTAAATCTATATATTTGGCTTTTCCTCTAGATGTTGGGCTTTACCGTCAGATATCTGGCTTTACGTCTAGATGTTGGGCTTTACTTCTAGAAGTTGGGCTTTAACTCTAGACTTTGGGCTTTACCTCAAGACGTTCGGCTTTAACTCTAGCTGTTGGGCTTTACCTCTAGATTTTGGGCCTTACCTCTAGAAGTTGGGGGTTATATCTATATGGTTGGATTTAACTGTAGATGTCAGGCCTTAACACTTGATTTTGGAATTCACCTCTAGATGTTAGGCTTTACATCTAGATTCTGGGCTTTCCCTCTAGATGTTGGGCTTTAACTCTAGATTTTGGGCTTTACTCTAAAGGATGCGCTTTAACTCTAGATATTCGGCTTTACCTCTAGAAGTTGGGTTTTACATCTAGATGTTTGGCTTTAACTGTAGGTGTCAGGCTTTAACACTAGATATTGGAATTCACCTCTAGATCTTAGTCTTTACCTCTACATGTTGGGCTTTACCTCTAGAGTATTTGGCTTTAGATCTAGCAATTGGGCTTTACATCTAGATTTGGGTCTTTAGCTCTAGATGTTGGGCTTTACCTCCAGATTTTGGATTTTAAATCTATATATCTGGCTTTATCTCTAGATGTTGGGCTTTACCTCTACATTTTGGGCTCTACCTCTAGGTATTGGTAGTTACATTTAGATTTTTGACTTTAAATCTGGAAGTTGATCTTTACATCTAGACTTTGGGATTTAACTCTAGATGTTGGGATTGAACTCTAGAATTTGGGTTTGAAATCTATATATTTTGCTTTTCCTCTAGATGTTGGGCTTTACCTCTAGATATCTGGCTTTACCTCTAGATGTTGGTTTTTACCTCTAGATATTGGTCTTTACCTCTAGATGTTGGGCTTTAGATCTAGAAGTTGTGCTGTACATCTAGATTTTGGGCTTTAGATCAAGAAGCTGGGCTTTACATCTAGATTATGGCCTTTACGTCTTGATATTGGGCTTTACCTCTAGATTTTGGGTTTTAAATCTATATATTTGGCTTTTCCTCTAGATGTTGGCCTTTAACCCTAGATATCTGGCTTTACCTCTAGATGTTGGGCTTTACCTCTAGATTTTGGGTTTTAAATATATACATATTTGGCTTTTCCTCTAGATGTTGGGCTTTACCTCTAGATTTGGGGTTTTACATCTAGATGTTTGCCTTCACCTCTGTAAGTTGGGCTATACCTGCAGGCATTGGGCTGTAGGACTAGATGATGGGCTTTACCTCCAGACGTTGGGCTTTACCTCTAGATATCTGGCTTTACCTCTAGATGTTGGGATTTACCTCTAGCTATTGGTCTTTACCTCTAGATGTTGGGCTTTATCTCTAGATGTTGGGCTCTAACTTTAGGTATTGGTGTTTACCTCTAGATTTTGGACTTTAACTCTGGAAGTTGGGCTTTACCTCTAGATGTTGGGATTGAACTCTAGAATTTGGGTTTGAAATCTATATATTTTGCTTTTCCTCTAGATGTTGGGTTTTACCTCTAGATATTGGTCTTTACCTCTAGATTTTGGGTGTTAGATCTAGAATTTGGGCTTTACATCTAGATTTTGGGCTTTAGATCTAGAAGTTGGGCTTTACATCTAGATCTTGGGCTTTAGGTCTAGATATTGGGCTTTACCTCTAGATTTTGGGTTTTAAATCTATATATTTGGCTTTTCCTCTAGATGTTGGGCTTTACCTCTAGATTTTGGGTTTTACATCTAGATGTTTGCCTTCACCTCTGTAAGATGTGCTTTACCTGCAGACATTGGGCTGTAGGACTAGATGATGGGCTTTACCTCTAGAAGTTGGGCTTTACATCTAGATTTTGGGCTTTACCTCTAAATGATGCGCTTAAACTCTAAATATTGGGCTTTACCTCTAGATGTTGGGCTTTAGATTTAGAAGTTGGGCTTTACAGCTATATTTTGGGCTTTAGATCTAGAAGTTGGGCTTTACATCTAGATTTTGGGCTTTACGTCTAGATATTGGGCTTCACCTCTAGATTTTGGGGTTTAGATCTATATATCTGGCTTTATCTCTAGATGTTGGGCTTTACCTCTACATTTTGGGCTCTACCTCTAGGTATTGGTATTTACATTTAGATTTTTGACTTTAAATCTGGAAGTTGAGCTTTACATCTAGACTTTGGGATTTACCTCTAGATGTTGGGATTGAACTCTAGAATTTGGGTTTGAAATCTATATATTTTGCTTTTCCTCTAGATGTTGGGCTTTACCTCTAGATATCTGGCTTTACCTCTAGATGTTGGGTTTTACCTCTAGATATTGGTCTTTATCTCTAGATTTTGGGCGTTAGATCTAGAATTTGGGCTTTACATCTAGATTTTGGGCTTTAGATCAAGAAGCTGGGCTTTACATCTAGATTTTGGCCTTTACGTCTTGATATTGGGCTTTACCTCTAGATTTTGGGTTTTAAATCTATATATTTGGCTTTTCCTCTAGATGTTGGCCTTTAACCCTAGATATCTGGCTTTACCTCTAGATGTTGGGCTTTACCTCTAGATTTTGGGTTTTAAATATATATATATTTGGCTTTTCCTCTAGATGTTGGGCTTTACCTCTAGATTTGGGGTTTTACATCTAGATGTTTGCCTTCACCTCTGTAAGTTGGGCTATACCTGCAGGCATTGGGCTGTAGGACTAGATGATGGGCTTTACCTCCAGACGTTGGGCTTTACCTCTAGATATCTGGCTTTACCTCTAGATGTTGGGATTTACATCTAGCTATTGGTCTTTACCTCTAGATGTTGATCTTTAGATCTAGAAGTTGTGCTTTTCATCTAGATTTTGGGCTTTACGTCTAGATATTGGGCTTCACCTCTAGATTTTGGGTTTTATATCGATATATTTGGCTTTTCCTCTAGATGTTGGGCTTTACCCCTAGATATCTGGATTTACCTGTAGATGTTGGGCTTTACCTCTAGATTTTGGGTTTTCCATCTGGATTTTTGCCTTCTCTCTAGAATCTGGGCTTTACCTCCAGACGTTGGGCTTTACCACTAGATGTTGGGTTTTACCTCTAGATGTTGGTCTTTAGGTCTAGATATTGGACTTTACCTCTAGATGTAGGGGTTTACATCTAGATGTTTTGCTTTACATTTAGATGTTGGTCTTTACCTCTAGATGTTGGGTTATACCTCTATATGTTGTGCTTCACATCTAGATGTTAGGCTTTACCTATAGATGTTTGGATTACATCTAGATGTTTTGCTTTACATTTAGATGTTCGGCTTTATCTCTAGATTTTGGGTTTTAAATCTATATATTTGGCTTTTCCTCTAGATGTTGGGCTTTACCTCTAGAAGTTGGGCTTTAACTCTAGACTTTGGGCTTTACCTCTAGAAGTTGGGCTTTAACTCTAGACTTTGGGCTTTACCTCAAGACGTTCGTCTTTAACTCTAGCTGTTGGGCTTTACCTCTAGATTTTGGGCCTTACCTCTAGAAGTTGGGGGTTATATCTATATGGTTGGATTTAACTGTAGATGTCAGGCCTTACCACTTGATTTTGGAATTCACCTCTAGATGTTAGGCTTTACATCTAGATTCTGGGCTTTCCCTCTAGATGTTGGGCTTTAACTCTAGATTTTGGGCTTTACTCTAAAGGATGCGCTTTAACTCTAGATATTCGGCTTTACCTCTAGAAGTTGGGTTTTACATCTAGATGTTTGGCTTTAACTGTAGGTGTCGGCCTTTAACACTAGATATTGGAATTCACCTCTAGATCTTAGTCTTTACCTCTACATGTTGGGCTTTACCTCTAGAGTATTTGGCTTTAGATCTAGCAATTGGGCTTTACATCTAGATTTGGGGCTTTAGCTCTAGATGTTGGGCTTTACCTCCAGATTGTGGATTTTAAATCTATATATCTGGCTTTATCTCTAGATGTTGGGCTTTATCTCTAGATTTTGGGCTCTAACTTTAGGTATTGGTGTTTACCTCTAGATTTTGGACTTTAACTCTGGAAGTTGGGCTTTACCTCTAGATGTTGGGATTGAACTCTAGAATTTGGGTTTGAAATCTATATATTTTGCTTTTCCTCTAGATGTTGGGCTTTACCTCTAGATATCTGGCTTTACCTCTAGATGTTGGGGTTTACCTCTAGATATTGGTCTTTACCTCTAGATTTTGGGTGTTAGATCTAGAATTTGGGCTTTACATCTAGATTTTGGGCTTTAGATCTAGAAGTTGGGCTTTACATCTAGATTTTGGGCTTTAGGTCTAGATATTGGGCTTTACCTCTAGATTCTGGGTTTTAAATCTATATATTTGGCTTTTCCTCTAGATGTTGGGCTTTACCTCTAGATTTTGGGTTTTACATCTAGATGTTTGCCTTCACCTCTGTAAGTTGGACTTTACCTGCAGACATTGGGCTGTAGGACTAGATGATGGGCTTTACCTCTAGAAGTTGGGCTTTACATCTAGATTTTGGGCTTTACCTCTAAATGATGCGCTTAAACACTAAATATTGGGCCTTACCTCTAGATGTTGGGCTTTAGATTTAGAAGTTGTGCTTTACAGCTATATTTTGGGCTTTAGATCTAGAAGTTGGGCTTTACATCTAGATTTTGGGCTTTACGTCTAGATATTGGGCTTCACCTCTAGATTTTGGGGTTTAGATCTATATATCTGGCTTTATCTCTAGATGTTGGGCTTTACCTCTACATTTTGGGCTCTACCTCTAGGTATTGGTATTTACATTTAGATTTTTGACTTTAAATCTGGAAGTTGAGCTTTACATCTAGACTTTGGGATTTACCTCTAGATGTTGGGATTGAACTCTAGAATTTGGGTTTGAAATCTATATATTTTGCTTTTCCTCTAGATGTTGGGCTTTACCTCTAGATATCTGGCTTTACCTCTAGATGTTGGGTTTTACCTCTAGATATTGGTCTTTAACTTTAGATTTTGGGCGTTAGATCTAGAATTTGGGCTATACATCTAGATTTTGGGCTTTAGATCAAGAAGCTGGGCTTTACATCTAGATTTTGGCCTTTACGTCTTGATATTGGGCTTTACCTCTAGATTTTGGGTTTTAAATCTATATATTTGGCTTTTCCTCTAGATGTTGGACTTTAACCCTAGATATCTGGCTTTACCTCTAGATGTTGGGCTTTACCTCTAGGTTTTGGGTTTTAAATATATATATATTTGGCTTTTCCTCTAGATGTTGGGCTTTACCTCTAGATTTGGGGTTTTACATCTAGATGTTTGCCTTCACCTCTGTAAGTTGGGCTTTACCTGCAGACATTGGGCTATAGGACTAGATGATGGGCTTTACCTCCAGACGTTGGGCTTTACCTCTAGATATCTGGCTTTACCTCTAGATGTTGGGATTTACCTCTAGCTATTGGTCTTTACCTCTAGATGTTGGGCTTTAGATCTAGAAGTTGTGCTTTTCATCTAGATTTTGGGCTTTATGGCTAGATATTGGGCTTTACCTCTAGATTTTGGGTTTTATATCTATATATTTGGCTTTTCCTCTAGATGTTGGGCTTTACCTCTAGATATCTGGCTTTACCTCTAGATGTTGGTTTTTACCTCTAGATATTGGTCTTTACCTCTAGATGTTGGGCTTTAGATCTAGAAGTTGTGCTGTACATCTAGATTTTGGGCTTTAGATCAAGAAGCTGGGCTTTACATCTAGATTATGGCCTTTACGTCTTGATATTGGGCTTTACCTCTAGATTTTGGGTTTTAAATCTATATATTTGGCTTTTCCTCTAGATGTTGGCCTTTAACCCTAGATATCTGGCTTTACCTCTAGATGTTGGGCTTTACCTCTAGATTTTGGGTTTTAAATATATACATATTTGGCTTTTCCTCTAGATGTTGGGCTTTACCTCTAGATTTGGGGTTTTACATCTAGATGTTTGCCTTCACCTCTGTAAGTTGGGCTATACCTGCAGGCATTGGGCTGTAGGACTAGATGATGGGCTTTACCTCCAGACGTTGGGCTTTACCTCTAGATATCTGGCTTTACCTCTAGATGTTGGGATTTACCTCTAGCTATTGGTCTTTACCTCTAGATGTTGGGCTTTATCTCTAGATGTTGGGCTCTAACTTTAGGTATTGGTGTTTACCTCTAGATTTTGGACTTTAACTCTGGAAGTTGGGCTTTACCTCTAGATGTTGGGATTGAACTCTAGAATTTGGGTTTGAAATCTATATATTTTGCTTTTCCTCTAGATGTTGGGTTTTACCTCTAGATATTGGTCTTTACCTCTAGATTTTGGGTGTTAGATCTAGAATTTGGGCTTTACATCTAGATTTTGGGCTTTAGATCTAGAAGTTGGGCTTTACATCTAGATCTTGGGCTTTAGGTCTAGATATTGGGCTTTACCTCTAGATTTTGGGTTTTAAATCTATATATTTGGCTTTTCCTCTAGATGTTGGGCTTTACCTCTAGATTTTGGGTTTTACATCTAGATGTTTGCCTTCACCTCTGTAAGATGTGCTTTACCTGCAGACATTGGGCTGTAGGACTAGATGATGGGCTTTACCTCTAGAAGTTGGGCTTTACATCTAGATTTTGGGCTTTACCTCTAAATGATGCGCTTAAACTCTAAATATTGGGCTTTACCTCTAGATGTTGGGCTTTAGATTTAGAAGTTGGGCTTTACAGCTATATTTTGGGCTTTAGATCTAGAAGTTGGGCTTTACATCTAGATTTTGGGCTTTACGTCTAGATATTGGGCTTCACCTCTAGATTTTGGGGTTTAGATCTATATATCTGGCTTTATCTCTAGATGTTGGGCTTTACCTCTACATTTTGGGCTCTACCTCTAGGTATTGGTATTTACATTTAGATTTTTGACTTTAAATCTGGAAGTTGAGCTTTACATCTAGACTTTGGGATTTACCTCTAGATGTTGGGATTGAACTCTAGAATTTGGGTTTGAAATCTATATATTTTGCTTTTCCTCTAGATGTTGGGCTTTACCTCTAGATATCTGGCTTTACCTCTAGATGTTGGGTTTTACCTCTAGATATTGGTCTTTATCTCTAGATTTTGGGCGTTAGATCTAGAATTTGGGCTTTACATCTAGATTTTGGGCTTTAGATCAAGAAGCTGGGCTTTACATCTAGATTTTGGCCTTTACGTCTTGATATTGGGCTTTACCTCTAGATTTTGGGTTTTAAATCTATATATTTGGCTTTTCCTCTAGATGTTGGCCTTTAACCCTAGATATCTGGCTTTACCTCTAGATGTTGGGCTTTACCTCTAGATTTTGGGTTTTAAATATATATATATTTGGCTTTTCCTCTAGATGTTGGGCTTTACCTCTAGATTTGGGGTTTTACATCTAGATGTTTGCCTTCACCTCTGTAAGTTGGGCTTTACCTGCAGACATTGGGCTGTAGGACTAGATGATGGGCTTTACCTCCAGACGTTGGGCTTTACCTCTAGATATCTGGCTTTACCTCTAGATGTTGGGATTTACATCTAGCTATTGGTCTTTACCTCTAGATGTTGATCTTTAGATCTAGAAGTTGTGCTTTTCATCTAGATTTTGGGCTTTACGTCTAGATATTGGGCTTCACCTCTAGATTTTGGGTTTTATATCGATATATTTGGCTTTTCCTCTAGATGTTGGGCTTTACCCCTAGATATCTGGATTTACCTGTAGATGTTGGGCTTTACCTCTAGATTTTGGGTTTTCCATCTGGATTTTTGCCTTCTCTCTAGAATCTGGGCTTTACCTCCAGACGTTGGGCTTTACCACTAGATGTTGGGTTTTACCTCTAGATGTTGGTCTTTAGGTCTAGATATTGGACTTTACCTCTAGATGTAGGGGTTTACATCTAGATGTTTTGCTTTACATTTAGATGTTGGTCTTTACCTCTAGATGTTGGGTTATACCTCTATATGTTGTGCTTCACATCTAGATGTTAGGCTTTACCTATAGATGTTTGGATTACATCTAGATGTTTTGCTTTACATTTAGATGTTCGGCTTTATCTCTAGATTTTGGGTTTTAAATCTATATATTTGGCTTTTCCTCTAGATGTTGGGCTTTACCTCTAGAAGTTGGGCTTTAACTCTAGACTTTGGGCTTTACCTCTAGAAGTTGGGCTTTAACTCTAGACTTTGGGCTTTACCTCAAGACGTTCGTCTTTAACTCTAGCTGTTGGGCTTTACCTCTAGATTTTGGGCCTTACCTCTAGAAGTTGGGGGTTATATCTATATGGTTGGATTTAACTGTAGATGTCAGGCCTTACCACTTGATTTTGGAATTCACCTCTAGATGTTAGGCTTTACATCTAGATTCTGGGCTTTCCCTCTAGATGTTGGGCTTTAACTCTAGATTTTGGGCTTTACTCTAAAGGATGCGCTTTAACTCTAGATATTCGGCTTTACCTCTAGAAGTTGGGTTTTACATCTAGATGTTTGGCTTTAACTGTAGGTGTCGGCCTTTAACACTAGATATTGGAATTCACCTCTAGATCTTAGTCTTTACCTCTACATGTTGGGCTTTACCTCTAGAGTATTTGGCTTTAGATCTAGCAATTGGGCTTTACATCTAGATTTGGGGCTTTACCTCTAGATGTTGGGCTTTACCTCCAGATTGTGGATTTTAAATCTATATATCTGGCTTTATCTCTAGATGTTGGGCTTTATCTCTAGATTTTGGGCTCTAACTTTAGGTATTGGTGTTTACCTCTAGATTTTGGACTTTAACTCTGGAAGTTGGGCTTTACCTCTAGATGTTGGGATTGAACTCTAGAATTTGGGTTTGAAATCTATATATTTTGCTTTTCCTCTAGATGTTGGGCTTTACCTCTAGATATCTGGCTTTACCTCTAGATGTTGGGGTTTACCTCTAGATATTGGTCTTTACCTCTAGATTTTGGGTGTTAGATCTAGAATTTGGGCTTTACATCTAGATTTTGGGCTTTAGATCTAGAAGTTGGGCTTTACATCTAGATTTTGGGCTTTAGGTCTAGATATTGGGCTTTACCTCTAGATTCTGGGTTTTAAATCTATATATTTGGCTTTTCCTCTAGATGTTGGGCTTTACCTCTAGATTTTGGGTTTTACATCTAGATGTTTGCCTTCACCTCTGTAAGTTGGACTTTACCTGCAGACATTGGGCTGTAGGACTAGATGATGGGCTTTACCTCTAGAAGTTGGGCTTTACATCTAGATTTTGGGCTTTACCTCTAAATGATGCGCTTAAACACTAAATATTGGGCCTTACCTCTAGATGTTGGGCTTTAGATTTAGAAGTTGTGCTTTACAGCTATATTTTGGGCTTTAGATCTAGAAGTTGGGCTTTACATCTAGATTTTGGGCTTTACGTCTAGATATTGGGCTTCACCTCTAGATTTTGGGGTTTAGATCTATATATCTGGCTTTATCTCTAGATGTTGGGCTTTACCTCTACATTTTGGGCTCTACCTCTAGGTATTGGTATTTACATTTAGATTTTTGACTTTAAATCTGGAAGTTGAGCTTTACATCTAGACTTTGGGATTTACCTCTAGATGTTGGGATTGAACTCTAGAATTTGGGTTTGAAATCTATATATTTTGCTTTTCCTCTAGATGTTGGGCTTTACCTCTAGATATCTGGCTTTACCTCTAGATGTTGGGTTTTACCTCTAGATATTGGTCTTTAACTTTAGATTTTGGGCGTTAGATCTAGAATTTGGGCTATACATCTAGATTTTGGGCTTTAGATCAAGAAGCTGGGCTTTACATCTAGATTTTGGCCTTTACGTCTTGATATTGGGCTTTACCTCTAGATTTTGGGTTTTAAATCTATATATTTGGCTTTTCCTCTAGATGTTGGACTTTAACCCTAGATATCTGGCTTTACCTCTAGATGTTGGGCTTTACCTCTAGGTTTTGGGTTTTAAATATATATATATTTGGCTTTTCCTCTAGATGTTGGGCTTTACCTCTAGATTTGGGGTTTTACATCTAGATGTTTGCCTTCACCTCTGTAAGTTGGGCTTTACCTGCAGACATTGGGCTATAGGACTAGATGATGGGCTTTACCTCCAGACGTTGGGCTTTACCTCTAGATATCTGGCTTTACCTCTAGATGTTGGGATTTACCTCTAGCTATTGGTCTTTACCTCTAGATGTTGGGCTTTAGATCTAGAAGTTGTGCTTTTCATCTAGATTTTGGGCTTTATGGCTAGATATTGGGCTTTACCTCTAGATTTTGGGTTTTATATCTATATATTTGGCTTTTCCTCTAGATGTTGGGCTTTACCCCTAGATATCTGGATTTACCTGTAGATGTTGGGCTTTACCTCTAGATTTTGGGTTTTCCATCTGGATTTTTGGCTTCTCTCTAGAATCTGGGCTTTACCTCCAGACGTTGGGCTTTACCACTAGATGTTGGGTTTTACCTCTAGATGTTGGTCTTTAGGTCTAGATATTGGACTTTACCTCTAGATGTAGGGTTTTACATCTAGATGTTTTGCTTTACATTTAGATGTTGGTCTTTATCTCTAGATGTTGGGTTATACCTCTATATGTTGTGCTTCACCTCTAGATGTTAGGCTTTACCTCTAGATGTTTGGATTACATCTCGATGTTTTGCTTTACATTTAGGTGTTCGGCTTTATCTCTAGATTTTGGGTTTTAAATTTATATATTTGGCTTTTCCTCTAGATGTTGGGCTTTACCTCTAGAGTATTTGGCTTTAGATCTAGCAATTGGGCTTTACATCTAGATTTGGGGCTTTAGGTCTAGATGTTGGGCTTTACCTCCAGATTTTTGATTTTAAATCTATATATCTGGCTTTATCTCTAGATGTGGGCTTTATCTCTAGATTTTGGGCTCTAACTCTAGGTATTGGTGTTTACCTCTAGATTTTGGACTTTAACTCTGGAAGTTGGGCTTTACCTCTAGATGTTGGGATTGAACTCTAGAATTTGGGTTTGAAATCTATATATTTTGCTTTTCCTCTAGATGTTGGGCTTTACCTCTAGATATCTGGCTTTACCTCTAGATGTTGGGTTTTACCACTAGATATTGGTCTTTACCTCTAGATTTTGGGTGTTAGATCTAGAATTTGGGCTTTAGATCTTGAAGTTGGGCTTTAGATCTGGAAGTTGGGCTTTACATCTAGATTTTGGGCTTTACGTCTAGATATTGGGCTTTACCTCTAGATTTTGGGTTTTACATCTAGATGTTTGCCTTCACCTCTGTAAGTTGGGCTTTACCTGCAGACATTGGGCTGTAGGACTAGATGATGGGCTTTACCTCTAGAAGTTGGGCTTTACATCTAGATTTTGGGCTTTACCTCTAAATGATGAGCTTAAACTCTAAATATTGGGCTTTACCTCTAGATGTTGGGCTTTAGATTTAGAAGTTGGGCTTTACATCTATATTTTGGGCTTTAGATCTAGAATTTGGGCTTTACATCTAGATTTTGGGCTTTACGTCTAGATATTGGGCTTCACCTCTAGATTTTGGGTTTTAAATCTATATATTTGTCTTTTCCTCTAGATGTTGGGCTTTACCTGTAGATATCTGTGTTTACATCTAGATTTTGGGCTTTACGTCTAGATATTGGTCTTTACCCCTAGAATTTTAGGTTTACATCTAGATGTTTGCCTTTACCTCTGTAAGTTGGGCTTTACCTGCAGACATTGGGCTGTAGGACTAGATGATGGGCTTTACCTCTAGAAGTTGGGCTTTACCTCTAGATATCTGGCTTTACCTCTAGATGTTGGGTTTTACCTCTAGATATTGGTCTTTACCTCTAGATGTTGGGCTTTAGACCTAGAATTTGGGCTTTACATCTAGATTTTGGGCTTTACGTCTAGATATTGGGCTTCACCTCTAGATTTTGGGGTTTAGATGTATATATCTGGCTTTATCTCTAGATGTTGGGCTTTAGATCTAGAATTTGGGCTTTACATCTAGATTTTGGGCTTTAAATCAAGAAGCTGGGCTTTACATCTAGATTTTGGCCTTTACGTCTAGATATTGGGCTTTACCTCTAGATTTTGGGTTTTAAATCTATATATTTGGCTTTTCCTCTAGATGTTGGCCTTTACCCCTAGATATCTGGCTTTACCTCTAGATGTTGGGCTATACCTCTAGATTTTGGGTTTTAAATATATATATATATTTGGCTTTTCCTCTAGATGTTGGGCTTTACCTCTAGATTTGGGGTTTTACATCTAGATGTTTGCCTTCACCTCTGTAAGTTGGGCTTTACCTGCAGACATTGGGCTGTAGGACTAGATGATGGGCTTTACCTCTAGAAGTTGGGCTTTACCTCTAGATATCTGGCTTTACCTCTAGATGTTGGGTTTTACCTCTAGATGTTGGTCTTTACCTCTAGATGTTGGGCTTTAGATCTAGAAGTTGTGCTTTTCATCTAGATTTTGGGCTTTACGTCTCGATATTGGGCTTTACCTCTAGATTTTGGGTTTTATATCGATATATTTGGCTTTTCCTCTAGATGTTGGGCTTTACCCCTAGATATCTGGATTTACCTGTAGATGTTGGGCTTTACCTCTAGATTTTGGGTTTTCCATCTGGATTTTTGCCTTCTCTCTAGAATCTGGGCTTTACCTCCAGACGTTGGGCTTTACCACTAGATGTTGGGTTTTACCTCTAGATGTTGGTCTTTAGGTCTAGATATTGGACTTTACCTCTAGATGTAGTGGTTTACATCTAGATGTTTTGCTTTACATTTAGATGTTGGTCTTTATCTCTAGATGTTGTGTTATACCTCTATATGTTGTGCTTCACCTCTAGATGTTAGGCTTTACCTCTAGATGTTTGGATTACATCTAGATGTTTTGCTTTACATTTAGATGTTCGGCTTTATCTCTAGATTTTGGGTTTTAAATCTATATATTTGGCTTTTCCTCTAGATGTTGGGCTTTACCGTCAGATATCTGGCTTTACGTCTAGATGTTGGGCTTTACCTCTAGAAGTTGGGCTTTAACTCTAGACTTTGGGCTTTACCTCAAGACGTTCGGCTTTAACTCTAGCTGTTGGGCTTTACCTCTAGATTTTGGGCCTTACCTCTAGAAGTTGGGGGTTATATCTATATGGTTGGATTTAACTGTAGATGTCAGGCCTTAACACTTGATTTTGGAATTCACCTCTAGATGTTAGGCTTTACATCTAGATTCTGGGCTTTCCCTCTAGATGTTGGGCTTTAACTCTAGATTTTGGGCTTTACTCAAAAGGATGCGCTTTAACTCTAGATATTCGGCTTTACCTCTAGAAGTTCGGTTGTACATCTAGATGTTTGGCTTTAACTGTAGGTGTCGGCCTTTAACACTAGATATTGGAATTCACCTCTAGATCTTAGTCTTTACCTCTACATGTTGGGCTTTACCTCTAGAGTATTTGGCTTTAGATCTAGCAATTGGGCTTTACATCTAGATTTGGGGCTTTACCTCTAGATGTTGGGCTTTACCTCCAGATTTTGGATTTTAAATCTATATATCTGGCTTTATCTCTAGATGTTGGGCTTTATCTCTAGATTTTGGGCTCTAACTTTAGGTATTGGTGTTTACCTCTAGATTTTGGACTTTAACTCTGGAAGTTGGGCTTTACCTCTAGATGTTGGGATTGAACTCTAGAATTTGGGTTTGAAATCTATATATTTTGCTTTTCCTCTAGATGTTGGGCTTTACCTCTAGATATCTGGCTTTACCTCTAGCTGTTGGGTTTTACCTCTAGATATTGGTCTTTACCTCTAGATTTTGGGTGTTAGATCTAGAATTTGGGCTTTACATCTAGATTTTGGGCTTTAGATCTAGAAGTTGGGCTTTACATCTAGATTTTGGGCTTTAGGTCTAGATATTGGGCTTTACCTCTAGATTTTGGGTTTTAAATCTATATATTTGGCTTTTCCTCTAGATGTTGGGCTTTACCTCTAGATTTTGGGTTTTACATCTAGATGTTTGCCTTCACCTCTGTAAGATGTGCTTTACCTGCAGACATTGGGCTGTAGTACTAGATGATGGACTTTACCTCTAGAAGTTGGGCTTTACATCTAGATTTTGGGCTTTACCTCTAAATGATGCGCTTAAACTCTAAATATTGGGCTTTACCTCCAGATGTTGGGCTTTAGATTTAGAAGTTGGGCTTTACATCTCGATTTTGGGCTTTAGATCTAGAAGTTGGGCTTTACATCTAGATTTTGGGCTTTACGTCTAGATATTGGGCTTCAACTCTAGATTTTGGGGTTTAGATCTATATATCTGGCTTTATCTCTAGATGTTGGGCTTTACCTCTACATTTTGGGCTCTACCTCTAGGTATTGGTATTTACATTTAGATTTTTGACTTTAAATCTGGAAGTTGAGCTTTACATCTAGACTTTGGGATTTACCTCTAGATGTTGGGATTGAACTCTAGAATTTGGGTTTGAAATCTATATATTTTGCTTTTCCTCTAGATGTTGGGCTTTACCTCTAGATATCTGGCTTTACCTCTAGATGTTGGGATTTACCTCTAGATATTGGTCTTTACCTCTAGATTTTGGGCGTTAGATCTAGAATTTGGGCTTTACATCTAGATTTTGGGCTTTACGTCTAGATATTGGGCTTTACCTCTAGATTTTGGGTTTTAAATCTATATATTTGGCTTTTCCTCTAGATGTTAGGCTTTACCTCTAGATTTTGGGTTTTACATCTAGATGTTTGCCTTCACCTCTGTAAGTTGGGCTTTACCTGCAGACATTGGGCTGTAGGACTAGATGATGGGCTTTACCTCTAGAAGTTGGGCTTTACCTCTAGATGTTGGGCTTTAGATTTAGAAGTTGGGCTTTACATCTATATTTTGGGCTTTAGATCTAGAAGTTGGGCTTTACATCTAGATATTGGGCTTTACGTCTAGATATTGGGCTTCACCTCTAGGTTTTGGGGTTTAGATCTATATATCTGGCTTTATCTCTAGGTGTTGGGCTTTATCTCTAGATTTTTGGTTTTAAATCTATATATTTGGCTTTTCCTCTAGATGTTGGCCTTTACCGCTAGATATCTGGCTTTACATCCAGATGTTGGGCTTTACCTCTTGATTTTGGATTTTAAATATATATATATATGGCTTTTCCTCTAGACGTTGGGCTTTACCTCTAGATTTGGGGTTTTACATCTAGATGTTTGCCTTCACCTCTGTAAGTTGGGCTTTACCTGCAGACATTGGGCTGTAGGACTAGATGATGGGCTTTACCTCCAGATGTTGGGCTTTACCTCTAGATATCTGGCTTTATCTCTAGATGTTGGGTTTTACTTCTAGCTATTGATCTTTACCTCTAGATGTTGATCTTTAGATCTAGAAGTTGTGCTTTTCATCTAGATTTTGGGCTTTATGTCTAGATATTGGGCTTTACCTCTAGATTTTGTGTTTTATATCTATATATTTGGCTTTTCCTCTAGATGTTGGGCTTTACCCCTAGATATCTGGATTTACCTGTAGATGTTGGGCTTTACCTCTAGATTTTGGGTTTTCCATCTGGATTTTTGGCTTCTCTCTAGAATCTGGGCTTTACCTCCAGACGTTGGGCTTTACCACTAGATGTTGGGTTTTACCTCTAGATGTTGGTCTTTAGGTCTAGATATTGGACTTTACCTCTAGATGTAGGGTTTTACATCTAGATGTTTTGCTTTACATTTAGATGTTGGTCTTTATCTCTAGATGTTGGGTTATATCTCTATATGTTGTGCTTCACCTCTAGATGTTAGGCTTTACCTCTAGATGTTTGGATTACATCTAGATGTTTTGCTTTACATTTAGGTGTTCGGCTTTATCTCTAGATTTTGGGTTTTAAATCTATATATTTGGCTTTTCCTCTAGATGTTGGGCTTTACCTCTAGAGTATTTGGCTTTAGATCTAGCAATTGGGCTTTACATCTAGATTTGGGGCTTTAGGTCTAGATGTTGGGCTTTACCTCCAGATTTTTGATTTTAAATCTATATATCTGGCTTTATCTCTAGATGTGGGCTTTATCTCTAGATTTTGGGCTCTAACTCTAGGTATTGGTGTTTACCTCTAGATTTTGGACTTTAACTCTGGAAGTTGGGCTTTACCTCTAGATGTTGGGATTGAACTCTAGAATTTGGGTTTGAAATCTATATATTTTGCTTTTCCTCTAGATGTTGGGCTTTACCTCTAGATATCTGGCTTTACCTCTAGATGTTGGGTTTTACCACTAGATATTGGTCTTTACCTCTAGATTTTGGGTGTTAGATCTAGAATTTGGGCTTTAGATCTTGAAGTTGGGCTTTAGATATGGAAGTTGGGCTTTACATCTAGATTTTGGGCTTTACGTCTAGATATTGGGCTTTACCTCTAGATTTTGGGTTTTACATCTAGATGTTTGCCTTCACCTCTGTAAGTTGGGCTTTACCTGCAGACATTGGGCTGTAGGACTAGATGATGGGCTTTACCTCTAGAAGTTGGGCTTTACATCTAGATTTTGGGCTTTACCTCTAAATGATGCGCTTAAACTCTAAATATTGGGCTTTACCTCTAGATGTTGGGCTTTAGATTTAGAAGTTGGGCTTTACATCTCGATTTTGGGCTTTAGATCTAGAAGTTGGGCTTTACATCTAGATTTTGGGCTTTACGTCTAGATATTGGGCTTCACCTCTAGATTTTGGGGTTTAGATCTATATATCTGGCTTTATCTCTAGATGTTGGGCTTTACCTCTACATTTTGGGCTCTACCTCTAGGTATTGGTATTTACATTTAGATTTTTGACTTTAAATCTGGAAGTTGAGCTTTACATCTAGACTTTGGGATTTACCTCTAGATGTTGGGATTGAACTCTAGAATTTGGGTTTGAAATCTATATATTTTGCTTTTCCTCTAGATGTTGGGCTTTACCTTAGATATCTGGCTTTACCTCTAGATGTTGGGATTTACCTCTAGATATTGGTCTTTACCTCTAGATTTTGGGCGTTAGATCTAGAATTTGGGCTTTACATCTAGATTTTGGGCTTTACGTCTAGATATTGGGCTTTACCTCTAGATTTTGAGTTTTAAATCTATATATTTGGCTTTTCCTCTAGATGTTAGGCTTTACCTCTAGATTTTGGGTTTTACATCTAGATGTTTGCCTTCACCTCTGTAAGTTGGGCTTTACCTGCAGACATTGGGCTGTAGGACTAGATGATGGGCTTTACCTCTAGAAGTTGGGCTTTACCTCTAGATGTTGGGCTTTAGATTTAGAAGTTGGGCTTTACATCTATATTTTGGGCTTTAGATCTAGAAGTTGGGCTTTACATCTAGATATTGGGCTTTACGTCTAGATATTGGGCTTCACCTCTAGGTTTTGGGGTTTAGATCTATATATCTGGCTTTATCTCTAGGTGTTGGGCTTTATCTCTAGATTTTTGGTTTTAAATCTATATATTTGGCTTTTCCTCTAGATGTTGGCCTTTACCGCTAGATATCTGGCTTTACATCCAGATGTTGGGCTTTACCTCTTGATTTTGGATTTTAAATATATATATATATGGCTTTTCCTCTAGACGTTGGGCTTTACCTCTAGATTTGGGGTTTTACATCTAGATGTTTGCCTTCACCTCTGTAAGTTGGGCTTTACCTGCAGACATTGGGCTGTAGGACTAGATGATGGGCTTTACCTCCAGATGTTGGGCTTTACCTCTAGATATCTGGCTTTATCTCTAGATGTTGGGTTTTACTTCTAGCTATTGATCTTTACCTCTAGATGTTGATCTTTAGATCTAGAAGTTGTGCTTTTCATCTAGATTTTGGGCTTTATGTCTAGATATTGGGCTTTACCTCTAGATTTTGTGTTTTATATCTATATATTTGGCTTTTCCTCTAGATGTTGGGCTTTACCCCTAGATATCTGGATTTACCTGTAGATGTTGGGCTTTACCTCTAGATTTTGGGTTTTCCATCTGGATTTTTGGCTTCTCTCTAGAATCTGGGCTTTACCTCCAGACGTTGGGCTTTACCACTAGATGTTGGGTTTTACCTCTAGATGTTGGTCTTTAGGTCTAGATATTGGACTTTACCTCTAGATGTAGGGTTTTACATCTAGATGTTTTGCTTTACATTTAGATGTTGGTCTTTATCTCTAGATGTTGGGTTATACCTCTATATGTTGTGTTTCACCTCTAGATGTTAGGCTTTACCTCTAGATGTTTGGATTACATCTAGATGTTTTGCTTTACATTTAGGTGTTCGGCTTTATCTCTAGATTTTGGGTTTTAAATCTATATATTTGGCTTTTCCTCTAGATGTTGGGCTTTACCTCTAGAGTATTTGGCTTTAGATCTAGCAATTGGGCTTTACATCTAGATTTGGGGCTTTAGGTCTAGATGTTGGGCTTTACCTCCAGATTTTTGATTTTAAATCTATATATCTGGCTTTATCTCTAGATGTGGGCTTTATCTCTAGATTTTGGGCTCTAACTCTAGGTATTGGTGTTTACCTCTAGATTTTGGACTTTAACTCTGGAAGTTGGGCTTTACCTCTAGATGTTGGGATTGAACTCTAGAATTTGGGTTTGAAATCTATATATTTTGCTTTTCCTCTAGATGTTGGGCTTTACCTCTAGATATCTGGCTTTACCTCTAGATGTTGGGTTTTACCACTAGATATTGGTCTTTACCTCTAGATTTTGGGTGTTAGATCTAGAATTTGGGCTTTAGATCTTGAAGTTGGGCTTTAGATATGGAAGTTGGGCTTTACATCTAGATTTTGGGCTTTACGTCTAGATATTGGGCTTTACCTCTAGATTTTGGGTTTTACATCTAGATGTTTGCCTTCACCTCTGTAAGTTGGGCTTTACCTGCAGACATTGGGCTGTAGGACTAGATGATGGGCTTTACCTCTAGAAGTTGGGCTTTACATCTAGGTTTTGGGCTTTACCTCTAAATGATGAGCTTAAACTCTAAATATTGGGCTTTACCTCTAGATGTTGGGCTTTAGATCTAGAATTTGGGCTTTACATCTAGATTTTGGGCTTTACGTCTAGATATTGGGCTTCACCTCTAGATTTTGGGTTTTAAATCTATATATTTGTCTTTTCCTCTAGATGTTGGGCTTTACCTGTAGATATCTGTGTTTACATCTAGATTTTGGGCTTTACGTCTAGATATTGGTCTTTACCCCTAGATTTTTAGGTTTACATCTAGATGTTTGCCTTCACCTCTGTAAGTTGGGCTTTACCTGCAGACATTGGGCTGTAGGACTAGATGATCGGCTTTACCTCTAGAAGTTGGGCTTTACCTCTAGATATTGGTCTTTACCTCTAGATGTTGGGCTTTAGATCTAGAAGTTGGGCTTTTCATCTAGATTTTGGGCTTTAACTCTAGATTTTGGGCTTTACCTCTAAATGATGAGCTTAAACTCTAAATATTGGGCCTTACCTCTAGATGTTGGGCTTTAGATCTAGAATTTGGGCTTTACATCTAGATTTTGGGCTTTACGTCTAGATATTGGGCTTCACCTCTAGATTTTGGGGTTTAGATCTATATATCTGGCTTTATCTCTAGATGTTGGGCTTTAGATCTAGAATTTGGGCTTTACATCTAGATTTTGGGCTTTAGATCAAGAAGCTGGGCTTTACATCTAGATTTTGGCCTTTACGTCTAGATATTGGGCTTTACCTCTAGATTTTGGGTTTTAAATCTATATATTTGGCTTTTCCTCTAGATGTTGGCCTTTACCCCTAGATATCTGGCTTTACCTCTAGATGTTGGGCTATACCTCTAGATTTTGGGTTTTAAATATATATATATATTTGGCTTTTCCTCTAGATGTTGGGCTTTACCTCTAGATTTGGGGTTTTACATCTAGATGTTTGCCTTCACCTCTGTAAGTTGGGCTATACCTGCAGGCATTGGGCTGTAGGACTAGATGATGGGCTTTACCTCCAGACATTGGGCTTTACCTCTAGATATCTGGCTTTACCTCTAGATGTTGGGTTTTACCTCTAGATGTTGGTCTTTACCTCTAGATGTTGGGCTTTAGATCTAGAAGTTGTGCTTTTCATCTAGATTTTGGGCTTTACGTCTAGATATTGGGCTTTACCTCTAGATTTTGGGTTTTATATCGATATATTTGGCTTTTCCTCTAGATGTTGGGCTTTACCCCTAGATATCTGGATTTACCTGTAGATGTTGGGCTTTACCTCTAGATTTTGGGTTTTCCATCTGGATTTTTGGCTTCTCTCTAGAATCTGGGCTTTACCTCCAGACGTTGGGCTTTACCACTAGATGTTGGGTTTTACCTCTAGATGTTGGTCTTTAGGTCTAGATATTGGACTTTACCTCTAGATGTAGGGGTTTACATCTAGATGTTTTGCTTTACATTTAGATGTTGGTCTTTATCTCTAGATATTGGGTTATACCTCTATATGTTGTGCTTCACCTCTAGATGTTAGGCTTTACCTCTAGATGTTTGGATTACATCTAGATGTTTTGCTTTACATTTAGATGTTTGGCTTTATCTCTAGATTTTGGGTTTTAAATCTATATATTTGGCTTTTCCTCTAGATGTTGGCCTTTACCGTCAGATATCTGGCTTTACCTCTAGATGTTGGGCTTTACCTCTAGAAGTTGGGCTTTAACTCTAGACTTTGGGCTTTACCTCAAGACGTTCGGCTTTAACTCCAGCTGTTGGGCTTTACCTCTAGATTTTGGGCCTTACCTCTAGAAGTTGGGGGTTATATCTATATGGTTGGATTTAACTGTAGATGTCAGGCCTTAACACTTGATTTTGGAATTCACCTCTAGATGTTAGGCTTTACATCTAGATTCTGGGCTTTCCCTCTAGATGTTGGGCTTTAACTCTAGATTTTGGGCTTTACTCGAAAGGATGCGCTTTAACTCTAGATATTCGGCTTTACCTCTAGAAGTTGGGTTGTACATCTAGATGTTTGGCTTTAACTGTAGGTGTCGGCCTTTAACACTAGATATTGGAATTCACCTCTAGATCTTAGTCTTTACCTCTACATGTTGGGCTTTACCTCTAGAGTATTTGGCTTTAGATCTAGCAATTGGGCTTTACATCTAGATTTGGGGCTTTAGCTCTAGATGTTGGGCTTTACCTCCAGATTTTGGATTTTAAATCTATATATCTGGCTTTATCTCCAGATGTTGGGCTTTATCTCTAGATTTTGGGCTCTAACTTTAGGTATTGGTGTTTACCTCTAGATTTTGGACTTTAACTCTGGAAGTTGGGCTTTACCTCTAGATGTTGGGATTGAACTCTAGAATTTGGGTTTGAAATCTATATATTTTGCTTTTCCTCTAGATGTTGGGCTTTACCTCTAGATATCTGGCTTTACCTCTAGATGTTGGGTTTTACCTCTAGATATTGGTCTTTACCTCTAGATTTTGGGTGTTAGATCTAGAATTTGGGCTTTAGATCTTGAAGTTGGGCTTTAGATCTGGAAGTTGGGCTTTACATCTAGATTTTGGGCTTTACGTCTAGATATTGGGCTTTACCTCTAGATTTTGGGTTTTACATCTAGATGTTTGCCTTCACCTCTGTAAGTTGGGCTTTACCTGCAGACATTGGGCTGTAGGACTAGATGATGGGCTTTACCTCTAGAAGTTGGGCTTTACATCTAGATTTTGGGCTTTACCTCTAAATGATGAGCTTAAACTCTAAATATTGGGCTTTACCTCTAGATGTTGGGCTTTAGATTTAGAAGTTGGGCTTTACATCTATATTTTGGGCTTTAGCTCTAGAATTTGGGCTTTACATCTAGATTTT
The DNA here is from genome assembly GCF_034619465.1 of Leptosomus discolor. Taxonomy (NCBI): domain Eukaryota; kingdom Metazoa; phylum Chordata; class Aves; order Leptosomiformes; family Leptosomidae; genus Leptosomus; species Leptosomus discolor. The sequence goes on from NW_028237772.1 coordinate 2,967,881, forward strand.
GGGCTTTACGTCTAGATATTGGGCTTCACCTCTAGATTTTGGGTTTTAAATCTATATATTTGTCTTTTCCTCTAGATGTTGGGCTTTACCTGTAGATATCTGTGTTTACATCTAGATTTTGGGCTTTACGTCTAGATATTGGTCTTTACCCCTAGATTTTTAGGTTTACATCTAGATGTTTGCCTTCACCTCTGTAAGTTGGGCTTTACCTGCAGACATTGTGCTGTAGGACTAGATGATCGGCTTTACCTCTAGAAGTTCAGCTTTACCTCTAGATATCTGGCTTTACCTCTAGATGTTGGGTTTTACCTCTAGATATTGGTCTTTACCTCTAGATGTTGGGCTTTAGATCTAGAAGTTGGGCTTTTCATCTAGACTTTGGGCTTTAACTCTAGATTTTGGGCTTTACCTCTAAATGATGAGCTTAAACTCTAAATATTGGGCCTTACCTCTAGATGTTGGGCTTTAGATCTAGAATTTGGGCTTTACATCTAGATTTTGGGCTTTACGTCTAGATATTGGGCTTCACCTCTAGATTTTGGGGTTTAGATCTATATATATGGCTTTATCTCTAGATGTTGGGCTTTAGATCTAGAATTTGGGCTTTACATCTAGATTTTGGGCTTTAGATCAAGAAGCTGGGCTTTACATCTAGATTTTGGCCTTTACGTCTAGATATTGGGCTTTACCTCTAGATTTTGGGTTTTAAATCTATATATTTGGCTTTTCCTCTAGATGTTGGGCTTTACCCCTAGATATCTGGATTTACCTGTAGATGTTGGGTTTTACCTCTAGATTTTGGGTTTTCCATCTGGATTTTTGGCTTCTCTCTAGAATCTGGGCTTTACCTCCAGACGTTGGGCTTTACCACTAGATGTTGGGTTTTACCTCTAGATGTTGGTCTTTAGGTCTAGATATTGGACTTTACCTCTAGATGTAGGGGTTTACATCTAGATGTTTTGCTTTACATTTAGATGTTGGTCTATATCTCTAGATGTTGGGTTATACCTCTATATGTTGTGCTTCACCTCTAGATGTTAGGCTTTACCTCTAGATGTTTGGATTACATCTAGATGTTTTGCTTTACATTTAGATGTTCGGCTTTATCTCTAGATTTTGGGTTTTAAATCTATATATTTGGCTTTTCCTCTAGATGTTGGGTTTACCGTCAGATATCTGGCTTTACGTCTAGATGTTGGGCTTTACCTCTAGAAGTTGGGCTTTACCTCAAGACGTTCGGCTTTAACTCTAGCTGTTGGGCTTTACCTCTAGATTTTGGGCCTTACCTCTAGAAGTTGGGGGTTATATCTATATGGTTGGATTTAACTGTAGATGTCAGGCCTTAACACTTGATTTTGGAATTCACCTCTAGATGTTAGGCTTTACATCTAGATTCTGGGCTTTCCCTCTAGATGTTGGGCTTTAACTCTAGATTTTGGGCTTTACTCTAAAGGATGCGCTTTAACTCTAGATATTCGGCTTTACCTCTAGAAGTTGGGTTGTACATCTAGATGTTTGGCTTTAACTGTAGGTGTCGGCCTTTAACACTAGATATTGGAATTCACCTCTAGATCTTAGTCTTTACCTCTACATGTTGGGCTTTACCTCTAGAGTATTTGGCTTTAGATCTAGCAATTGGGCTTTACATCTAGATTTGGGGCTTTACCTCTAGATGTTGGGCTTTACCTCCAGATTTTGGATTTTAAATCTATATATCTGGCTTTATCTCTAGATTTTGGGCTTTATCTCTAGATTTTGGGCTCTAACTTTAGGTATTGGTGTTTACCTCTAGATTTTGCACTTTAACTCTGGAAGTTGGGCTTTACCTCTAGATGTTGGGATTGAACTCTAGAATTTGGGTTTGAAATCTATATATTTTGCTTTTCCTCTAGATGTTGGGCTTTACCTCTAGATATCTGGCTTTACCTCTAGATGTTGGGTTTTACCTCTAGATATTGGTCTTTATCTCTAGATTTTGGGTGTTAGATCTAGAATTTGGGCTTTACATCTAGATTTTGGGCTTTAGGTCTAGATATTGGGCTTTACCTCTAGATTCTGGGTTTTAAATCTATATATTTGGCTTTTCCTCTAGATGTTGGGCTTTACCTCTAGATTTTGGGTTTTACATCTAGATGTTTGCCTTCACCTCTGTAAGATGTGCTTTACCTGCAGACATTGGGCTGTAGGACTAGATGATGGGCTTTACCTCTAGAAGTTGGGCTTTACATCTAGATTTTGGGCTTTACCTCTAAATGATGCGCTTAAACTCTAAATATTGGGCTTTACCTCTAGATGTTGGGCTTTAGATTTAGAAGTTGGGCTTTACAGATATATTTTGGGCTTTAGATCTAGAAGTTGGGCTTTACATCTAGATTTTGGGCTTTACGTCTAGATATTGGGCTTCACCTCTAGATTTTGGGGTTTAGATCTATATATCTGGCTTTATCTCTAGATGTTGGGCTTTACCTCTACATTTTGGTCTCTACCTCTAGGTATTGGTATTTACATTTAGATTTTTGACTTTAAATCTGGAAGTTGAGCTTTACATCTAGACTTTGGGATTTACCTCTAGATGTTGGGATTGAACTCTAGAATTTGGGTTTGAAATCTATATATTTTGCTTTTCCGCTAGATGTTGGGCTTTACCTCTAGATATCTGGCTTTACCTCTAGATGTTGGGTTTTACCTCTAGATATTGGTCTTTATCTCTAGATTTTGGGCGTTCGATCTAGAATTTGGGCTTTACATCTAGATTTTGGGCTTTAGATCAAGAAGCTGGGCTTTACATCTAGATTTTGGCCTTTACGTCTTGATATTGGGCTTTACCTCTAGATTTTGGGTTTTAAATCTATATATTTGGCTTTTCCTCTAGATGTTGGGCTTTACCCCTAGATATCTGGCTTTACCTCTAGATGTTGGGCTTTACCTCTAGATTTTGGGTTTTAAATATATATATATTTGGCTTTTCCTCTAGATGTTGGGCTTTACCTCTAGATTTGGGGTTTTACATCTAGATGTTTGCCTTCACCTCTGTAAGTTGGGCTTTACCTGCAGACATTGGGCTGTAGGACTAGATGATGGGCTTTACCTCCAGACGTTGGGCTTTACCTCTAGATATCTGGCTTTACCTCTAGATGTTGGGTTTTACCTCTAGCTATTGGTCTTTACCTCTAGATGTTGATCTTTAGATCTAGAAGTTGTGCTTTTCATCTAGATTTTGGGCTTTACGTCTAGATATTGGGCTTTACCTCTAGATTTTGGGTTTTATATCGATATATTTGGCTTTTCCTCTAGATGTTGGGCTTTACCCCTAGATATCTGGATTTACCTGTAGATGTTGGGCTTTACCTCTAGATTTTGGGTTTTCCATCTGGATTTTTGGCTTCTCTCTAGAATCTGGGCTTTACCTCCAGACGTTGGGCTTTACCACTAGATGTTGGGTTTTACCTCTAGATGTTGGTCTTTAGGTCTAGCTATTGGACTTTACCTCTAGATGTAGGGTTTTACATCTAGATGTTTTGCTTTACATTTAGATGTTGGTCTTTATCTCTTGATGTTGGGTTATACCTCTATATGTTGTGCTTCACCTCTAGATGTTAGGCTTTACCTCTAGATGTTTGGATTACATCTAGATGTTTTGCTTTACATTTAGATGTTCGGCTTTATCTCTAGATTTTGGGTTTTAAATCTATATATTTGGCTTTTCCTCTAGATGTTGGGCTTTACCGTCAGATATCTGGCTTTACGTCTAGATGTTGGGCTTTACCTCTAGAAGTTGGGCTTTAACTCTAGACTTTGGGCTTTACCTCAAGACGTTCGTCTTTAACTCTAGCTGTTGGGCTTTACCTCTAGATTTTGGGCCTTACCTCTAGGAGTTGGGGGTTATATCTATATGGTTGGATTTAACTGTAGATGTCAGGCCTTAACACTTGATTTTGGAATTCACCTCTAGATGTTAGGCTTTACATCTAGATTCTGGGCTTTCCCTCTAGATGTTGGGCTTTAACTCTAGATTTTGGGCTTTACTCTAAAGGATGCGCTTTAACTCTAGATATTCGGCTTTACCTCTAGAAGTTGGGTTGTACATCTAGATGTTTGGCTTTAACTGTAGGTGTCGGCCTTTAACACTAGATATTGGAATTCACCTCTAGATCTTAGTCTTTACCTCTACATGTTGGGCTTTACCTCTAGAGTATTTGGCTTTAGATGTAGCGATTGGGCTTTAGCTCTAGATTTGGGGCTTTACCTCTAGATTGTGGATTTTAAATCTATATATCTGGCTTTATCTCTAGATGTTGGGCTTTATCTCTAGATTTTGGGCTCTAACTCTAGGTATTGGTGTTTACCTCTAGATTTTGGACTTTAACTCTGGAAGTTGGGCTTTACCTCTAGATGTTGGGATTGAACTCTAGAATTTGGGTTTGAAATCTATATATTTTGCTTTTCCTCTAGATGTTGGGCTTTACCTCTAGATATCTGGCTTTACCTCTATATCTGGGGTTTTACCACTAGATATTGGTCTTTACCTCTAGATTTTGGGTGTTAGATCTAGAATTTGGGCTTTACATCTAGATTTTGGGCTTTAGGTCTAGATATTGGGCTTTACCTCTAGATTTTGGGTTTTAAATCTATATATTTGGCTTTTCCTCTAGATGTTGGGCTTTACCTCTAGATTTTGGGTTTTACATCTAGATGTTTGCCTTCACCTCTGTAAGATGTGCTTTACCTGCAGACATTGGGCTGTAGGACTAGATGATGGGCTTTACCTCTAGAAGTTGGGCTTTACATCTAGATTTTGGGCTTTACCTCTAAATGATGCGCTTAAACTCTAAATATTGGGCTTTACCTCTAGATGTTGGCCTTTAGATCTAGAAGTTGGGCTTTACATCTAGATTTTGGGCTTTACGTCTAGATTCTGGGCTTCACCTCTAGATTTTGGGGTTTAGATCTATATATCTGGCTTTATCTCTAGATGTTGGGCTTTAACTCTACATTTTGGGCTCTACCTCTAGGTATTGGTATTTACATTTAGATTTTTGACTTTAAATCTGGAAGTTGAGCTTTACATCTAGACTTTGGGATTTACCTCTAGATGTTGGGATTGAACTCTAGAATTTGGGTTTGAAATCTATATATTTTGCTTTTCCTCTAGATGTTGGGCTTTACCTCTAGATTTGGGGTTTTACATCTAGATGTTTGCCTTCACCTCTGTAAGTTGGGCTTTACCTGCAGACATTGGGCTGTAGGACTAGATGATGGGCTTTACCTCCAGACGTTGGGCTTTACCTCTAGATATCTGGCTTTACCTCTAGATGTTGGGTTTTACCTCTAGCTATTGGTCTTTACCTCTAGATGTTGGGCTTTAGATCTAGAAGTTGTGCTTTTCATCTAGATTTTGGGCTTTACGTCTAGATATTGGGCTTTACCTCTAGATTTTGGGTTTTATATCTATATATTTGGCTTTTCCTCTAGATGTTGGGCTTTACCCCTAGATATCTGGATTTACCTGTAGATGTTGGGCTTTACCTCTAGATTTTGGGTTTTCCATCTGGATTTTTGGCTTCTCTCTAGAATCTGGGCTTTACCTCCAGACGTTGGGCTTTACCACTAGATGTTGGGTTTTACCTCTAGATGTTGGTCTTTAGGTCTAGCTATTGGACTTTACCTCTAGATGTAGGGTTTTACATCTAGATGTTTTGCTTTACATTTAGATGTTGGTCTTTATCTCTTGATGTTGGGTTATACCTCTATATGTTGTGCTTCACCTCTAGATGTTAGGCTTTACCTCTAGATGTTTGGATTACATCTAGATGTTTTGCTTTACATTTAGATGTTCGGCTTTATCTCTAGATTTTGGGTTTTAAATCTATATATTTGGCTTTTCCTCTAGATGTTGGGCTTTACCGTCAGATATCTGGCTTTACCTCTAGATGTTGGGCTTTACCTCTAGAAGTTGGGCTTTAACTCTAGACTTTGGGCTTTACCTCAAGACGTTCGTCTTTAACTCTAGCTGTTGGGCTTTACCTCTAGATTTTGGGCCTTACCTCTAGGAGTTGGGGGTTATATCTATATGGTTGGATTTAACTGTAGATGTCAGGCCTTAACACTTGATTTTGGAATTCACCTCTAGATGTTAGGCTTTACATCTAGATTCTGGGCTTTCCCTCTAGATGTTGGGCTTTAACTCTAGATTTTGGGCTTTACTCTAAAGGATGCGCTTTAACTCTAGATATTCGGCTTTACCTCTAGAAGTTGGGTTGTACATCTAGATGTTTGGCTTTAACTGTAGGTGTCGGCCTTTAACACTAGATATTGGAATTCACCTCTAGATCTTAGTCTTTACCTCTACATGTTGGGCTTTACCTCTAGAGTATTTGGCTTTAGATGTAGCGATTGGGCTTTACATCTAGATTTGGGGCTTTACCTCTAGATTGTGGATTTTAAATCTATATATCTGGCTTTATCTCTAGATGTTGGGCTTTATCTCTAGATTTTGGGCTCTAACTCTAGGTATTGGTGTTTACCTCTAGATTTTGGACTTTAACTCTGGAAGTTGGGCTTTACCTCTAGATGTTGGGATTGAACTCTAGAATTTGGGTTTGAAATCTATATATTTTGCTTTTCCTCTAGATGTTGGGCTTTACCTCTAGATATCTGGCTTTACCTCTATATCTGGGGTTTTACCACTAGATATTGGTCTTTACCTCTAGATTTTGGGTGTTAGATCTAGAATTTGGGCTTTACATCTAGATTTTGGGCTTTAGGTATAGATATTGGGCTTTACCTCTAGATTTTGGGTTTTAAATCTATATATTTGGCTTTTCCTCTAGATGTTGGGCTTTACCTCTAGATTTTGGGTTTTACATCTAGATGTTTGCCTTCACCTCTGTAAGATGTGCTTTACCTGCAGACATTGGGCTGTAGGACTAGATGATGGGCTTTACCTCTAGAAGTTGGGCTTTACATCTAGATTTTGGGCTTTACCTCTAAATGATGCGCTTAAACTCTAAATATTGGGCTTTACCTCTAGATGTTGGCCTTTAGATCTAGAAGTTGGGCTTTACATCTAGATTTTGGGCTTTACGTCTAGATTCTGGGCTTCACCTCTAGATTTTGGGGTTTAGATCTATATATCTGGCTTTATCTCTAGATGTTGGGCTTTAACTCTACATTTTGGGCTCTACCTCTAGGTATTGGTATTTACATTTAGATTTTTGACTTTAAATCTGGAAGTTGAGCTTTACATCTAGACTTTGGGATTTACCTCTAGATGTTGGGATTGAACTCTAGAATTTGGGTTTGAAATCTATATATTTTGCTTTTCCTCTAGATGTTGGGCTTTACCTCTAGATTTGGGGTTTTACATCTAGATGTTTGCCTTCACCTCTGTAAGTTGGGCTTTACCTGCAGACATTGGGCTGTAGGACTAGATGATGGGCTTTACCTCCAGACGTTGGGCTTTACCTCTAGATATCTGGCTTTACCTCTAGATGTTGGGTTTTACCTCTAGCTATTGGTCTTTACCTCTAGATGTTGGGCTTTAGATCTAGAAGTTGTGCTTTTCATCTAGATTTTGGGCTTTACGTCTAGATATTGGGCTTTACCTCTAGATTTTGGGTTTTATATCTATATATTTGGCTTTTCCTCTAGATGTTGGGCTTTACCCCTAGATATCTGGATTTACCTGTAGATGTTGGGCTTTACCTCTAGATTTTGGGTTTTCCATCTGGATTTTTGGCTTCTCTCTAGAATCTGGGCTTTACCTCCAGACGTTGGGCTTTACCACTAGATGTTGGGTTTTACCTCTAGATGTTGGTCTTTAGGTCTAGCTATTGGACTTTACCTCTAGATGTAGGGTTTTACATCTAGATGGTTTGCTTTACATTTAGATGTTGGTCTTTATCTCTTGATGTTGGGTTATACCTCTATATGTTGTGCTTCACCTCTAGATGTTAGGCTTTACCTCTAGATGTTTGGATTACATCTAGATGTTTTGCTTTACATTTAGATGTTCGGCTTTATCTCTAGATTTTGGGTTTTAAATCTATATATTTGGCTTTTCCTCTAGATGTTGGGCTTTACCGTCAGATATCTGGCTTTACCTCTAGATGTTGGGCTTTACCTCTAGAAGTTGGGCTTTAACTCTAGACTTTGGGCTTTACCTCAAGACGTTCGTCTTTAACTCTAGCTGTTGGGCTTTACCTCTAGATTTTGGGCCTTACCTCTAGGAGTTGGGGGTTATATCTATATGGTTGGATTTAACTGTAGATGTCAGGCCTTAACACTTGATTTTGGAATTCACCTCTAGATGTTAGGCTTTACATCTAGATTCTGGGCTTTCCCTCTAGATGTTGGGCTTTAACTCTAGATTTTGGGCTTTACTCTAAAGGATGCGCTTTAACTCTAGATATTCGGCTTTACCTCTAGAAGTTGGGTTGTACATCTAGATGTTTGGCTTTAACTGTAGGTGTCGGCCTTTAACACTAGATATTGGAATTCACCTCTAGATCTTAGTCTTTACCTCTACATGTTGGGCTTTACCTCTAGAGTATTTGGCTTTAGATGTAGCGATTGGGCTTTACATCTAGATTTGGGGCTTTAGCTCTAGATTTGGGGCTTTACCTCTAGATTGTGGATTTTAAATCTATATATCTGGCTTTATCTCTAGATGTTGGGCTTTATCTCTAGATTTTGGGCTCTAACTCTAGGTATTGGTGTTTACCTCTAGATTTTGGACTTTAACTCTGGAAGTTGGGCTTTACCTCTAGATGTTGGGATTGAACTCTAGAATTTGGGTTTGAAATCTATATATTTTGCTTTTCCTCTAGATGTTGGGCTTTACCTCTAGATATCTGGCTTTACCTCTATATCTTGGGTTTTACCACTAGATATTGGTCTTTACCTCTAGATTTTGGGTGTTAGATCTAGAATTTGGGCTTTACATCTAGATTTTGGGCTTTAGGTCTAGATATTGGGCTTTACCTCTATATTTTGGGTTTTAAATCTATATATTTGGCTTTTCCTCTAGATGTTGGGCTTTACCTCTAGATTTTGGGTTTTACATCTAGATGTTTGCCTTCACCTCTGTAAGATGTGCTTTACCTGCAGACATTGGGCTGTAGGACTAGATGATGGGCTTTACCTCTAGAAGTTGGGCTTTACATCTAGATTTTGGGCTTTACCTCTAAATGATGCGCTTAAACTCTAAATATTGGGCTTTACCTCTAGATGTTGGGCTTTAGATTTAGAAGTTGGGCTTTACATCTAGATTTTGGGCTTTACGTCTAGATATTGGGCTTCACCTCTAGATTTTGGGGTTTAGATCTATATATCTGGCTTTATCTCTAGATGTTGGGCTTTACCTCTACATTTTGGGCTCTACCTCTAGGTATTGGTGTTTACCTCTAGATTTTGGACTTTAACTCTGGAAGTTGAGCTTTACATCTAGACTTTGGGATTTACCTCTAGATGTTGGGATTTAACTCTAGAATTTGGGTTTGAAATCTATATATTTTGCTTTTCCTCTAGATGTTGGGCTTTACCTCTAGATATCTGGCTTTACCTCTAGATGTTGGGTTTTACCTCTAGATATTGGTCTTTATCTCTAGATTTTGGGCATTCGATCTAGAATTTGGGCTTTACATCTAGATTTTGGGCTTTAGATCAAGAAGCTGGGCTTTACATCTAGATTTTGGCCTTTACGTCTTGATATTGGGCTTTACCTCTAGATTTTGGGGTTTAAATCTATATATTTGGCTTTTCCTCTAGATGTTGGGCTTTACCCCTAGATATCTGGCTTTACCTCTAGATGTTGGGCTTTACCTCTAGATTTTGGGTTTTAAATATATATATATTTGGCTTTTCCTCTAGATGTTGGGCTTTACCTCTAGATTTGGGGTTTTACATCTAGATGTTTGCCTTCACCTCTGTAAGTTGGGCTTTACCTGCAGACATTGGGCTGTAGGACTAGATGATGGGCTTTACCTCCAGACATTGGGCTTTACCTCTAGATATCTGGCTTTACCTCTAGATGTTGGGTTTTACCTCTAGCTATTGGTCTTTACCTCTAGATGTTGGGCTTTAGATCTAGAAGTTGTGCTTTTCATCTAGATTTTGGGCTTTACGTCTAGATATTGGGCTTTACCTCTAGATTTTGGGTTTTATATCTATATATTTGGCTTTACCTCTAGATGTTGGGCTTTACCCCTAGATATCTGGATTTACCTGTAGATGTTGGGCTTTACCTCTAGATTTTGGGTTTTCCATCTGGATTTTTGGCTTCTCTCTAGAATCTAGACTTTACCTCCAGACGTTGGGCTTTACCACTAGATGCTGGTTTTTACCTCTAGATGTTGGTCTTTAGGTCTAGATATTGGACTTTACCTCTAGATGTAGGGTTTTACATCTAGATGTTTTGCTTTACATTTAGATGTTGGTCTTTATCTCTTGATGTTGGGTTATACCTCTATATGTTGTGCTTTACATACAACATAGATGTTGGGTTATACCTCTATATGCTGTGCTTTACATACAATAGATCTATTAATATAGATGTTGGGTTTTACCTCTAGATATTGGTCTTTACCTCTAGATTTTGGGTGTTAGATCTAGAATTTGGGCTTTACATCTAGATTTTGGGCTTTAGGTCTAGATATTGGGCTTTACCTCTAGATTTTGGGTTTTAAATCTATATATTTAGCTTTTCCTCTAGATGTTGGGCTTTACCTCTCGATTTGGGGTTTTACATCTAGATGTTTGCCTTCACCTCTGCAAGTTGGGCTTTACCTGCAGACATTGGGCTGTAGGAATAGATGATGGGCTTTACCTCTAGAAGTTGGGCTTTACATCTAGATTTTGGGCTTTACCTCTAAATGATGCGCTTATACTCTAAATATTGGGCTTTACCTCTAGATGTTGGGCTTTAGTTTTAGAAGTTGGGCTTTACATCTATATTTTGGGCTTTAAATCTAGAAGTTGAGCTTTACATCTAGATATTGGGCTTTACGTCTAGATATTGGGCTTCACCTCTAGATTTTGGAGTTTAGATCTATATATCTGGCTTTATCTCTAGATGTTGGGCTTTACCTCTAGATTTTCGGTTTTAAATCAATATATTTGGCTTTTCCTCTAGATGTTGGGCTTTACATCTAGAAGTTGGGCTGTACATCTAGATGTTTGTCTTTAACTGTAGGTGTCGGGCTTTAACACTAGATATTGGAATTCACCTCTAGATCTTACTCCTTACCTCTACATGTGGGCTTTACCTCTAGAGTATTTGGCTTTAGCTCTAGATGTTGGGCTTTACCTCTAGATATCTGGCTTTACCTCTAGATGTTGGGTTTTACCTCTAGATATTGGTCTTTATCTCTAGATTTTGGGCGTTAGATCTAGAATTTGGGCTTTACATCTAGATTTTGGGCTTTAGATCAAGAAGTTGGGCTTTACATCTAGATTTTGGGCTTTACGTCTTGATATTGGGCTTTACCTCTAGATTTTGGGGTTTAAATCTATATATTTGGCTTTTCCTCTAGATGTTGGCCTTTACCCCTAGATATCTGGCTTTACCTCTAGATGTTGGGCTTTACCTCTAGATTTTGGGTTTTACATCTAGATGTTTGCCTTCACCTCTGTAAGTTGGGCTTTACCTGCAAACATTGGGCTGTAGGACTAGATGATGGGCTTTACGTCCAGACGTTGGGCTTTACCTCTAGATATGTGGATTTACTTCTAGATGTTGGTCTTTACCTCTAGATGTTGGTCTTTAGTTCTAGATATTGGACTTTACCTCTAGATGTAGGGTTTTACATCTAGATGTTTTGCTTTACATTTAGATGTTGGTCTTTATCTCTAGATGTTGGGTTATACCTCTATATGTTGTGCTTCACCTCTAGATGTTAGGCTTTACCTCTAGATGTTTGGATTACATCTAGATGTTTTGCTTTACATTTAGATGTTCGGCTTTATCTCTAGATTTTGGGTTTTAAATCTATATATTTGGCTTTTCCTCTAGATGTTGGGCTTTACCGTCAGATATCTGGCTTTACGTCTAGATGTTGGGCTTTACCTCTAGAAGTTGGGCTTTAACTCTGGACTTTGGGCTTTACCTCAAGACGTTCGGCTTTAACTCTAGCTGTTGGGCTTTACCTCTAGATTTTGGGCCTTACCTCTAGAAGTTGGGGGTTATATCTATATGGTTGGATTTAACTGTAGATGTCAGGCCTTAACACTTGATTTTGGAATTCACCTCTAGATGTTAGGCTTTACATCTAGATTCTGGGCTTTCCCTCTAGATGTTGGGCTTTAACTCTAGATTTTGGGCTTTACTCTAAAGATGCGCTTTAACTCCAGGTATTCGGCTTTACCTCTAGAAGTTGGGTTGTACATCTAGATGTTTGGCTTTAACTGTAGGTGTCAGGCTTTAACACTAGATATTGGAATTCACCTCTAGATCTTAGTCTTTACCTCTACATGTTGGGCTTTACCTCTAGAGTATTTGGCTTTAGATCTAGCAATTGGGCTTTACATCTAGATTTGGGGCTTTAGCTCTAGATGTTGGGCTTTACCTCCAGATTGTGGATTTTAAATCTATATATCTGGCTTTATCTCTAGATGTTGGGCTTTATCTCTAGATTTTGGGCTCTAACTCTAGGTATTGGTGTTTACCTCTAGATTTTGGACTTTAACTCTGGAAGTTGGGCTTTACCTCTAGATGTTGGGATTGAACTCTAGAATTTGGGTTTGAAATCTATATATTTTGCTTTTCCTCTAGATGTTGGGCTTTACCTCTAGATATCTGGCTTTACCTCTAGATGTTGGGTTTTACCTCTAGATATTGGTCTTTATCTCTAGATTTTGGGTGTTAGATCTAGAATTTGGGCTTTACATCTAGATTTTGGGCTTTAGATCAAGAAGCTGGGCTTTACATCTAGATTTTGGCCTTTACGTCTTGATATTGGGCTTTACCTCTAGATTTTGGGTTTTAAATCTATATATTTGGCTTTTCCTCTAGATGTTGGGCTTTACCCCTAGATATCTGGCTTTACCTCTAGATGTTGGGCTTTACCTCTAGATTTTGGGTTTTAAATATATATATATTTGGCTTTTCCTCTAGATGTTGGGCTTTACCTCTAGATTTGGGGTTTTACATCTAGATGTTTGCCTTCACCTCTGTAAGTTGGGCTTTACCTGCAGACATTGGGCTGTAGGACTAGATGATGGGCTTTACCTCCAGACGTTGGGCTTTACCTCTAGATATCTGGCTTTACCTCTAGATGTTGGGTTTTACCTCTAGCTATTGGTCTTTACCTCTAGATGTTGGGCTTTAGATCTAGAAGTTGTGCTTTTCATCTAGATTTTGGGCTTTACGTCTAGATATTGGGCTTTACCTCTAGATTTTGGGTTTTATATCTATATATTTGGCTTTTCCTCTAGATGTTGGCCTTTACCCCTAGATATCTGGATTTACCTGTAGATGTTGGGCTTTACCTCTAGATTTTGGGTTTTCCATCTGGATTTTTGGCTTCTCTCTAGAATCTGGGCTTTACCTCCAGACGTTGGGCTTTACCACTAGATGTTGGGTTTTACCTCTAGATGTTGGTCTTTAGGTCTAGATATTGGACTTTACCTCTAGATGTAGGGTTTTACATCTAGATGTTTTGCTTTACATTTAGATGTTGGTCTTTATCTCTTGATGTTGGGTTATACCTCTATATGTTGTGCTTCACCTCTAGATGTTAGGCTTTACCTCTAGATGTTTGGATTACATCTAGATGTTTTGCTTTACATTTAGATGTTTGGCTTTATCTCTAGATTTTGGGTTTTAAATCTATATATTTGGCTTTTCCTCTAGATGTTGGGCTTTACGTCAGATATCTGGCTTTACCTCTAGATGTTGGGCTTTACCTCTAGAAGTTGGGCTTTAACTCTAGACTTTGGGCTTTACCTCAAGACGTTCGGCTTTAACTCCAGCTGTTGGGCTTTACCTCTAGATTTTGGGCCTTACCTCTAGAAGTTGGGGGTTATATCTATATGGTTGGATTTAACTGTAGATGTCAGGCCTTAACACTTGATTTTGGAATTCACCTCTAGATGTTAGGCTTTACATCTAGATTCTGGGCTTTCCCTCTAGATGTTGGGCTTTAACTCTAGATTTTGGGCTTTACTCGAAAGGATGCGCTTTAACTCTAGATATTCGGCTTTACCTCTAGAAGTTGGGTTGTACATCTAGATGTTTGGCTTTAACTGTAGGTGTCGGCCTTTAACACTAGATATTGGAATTCACCTCTAGATCTTAGTCTTTACCTCTACATGTTGGGCTTTACCTCTAGAGTATTTGGCTTTAGATCTAGCAATTGGGCTTTACATCTAGATTTGGGGCTTTAGCTCTAGATGTTGGGCTTTACCTCCAGATTGTGGATTTTAAATCTATATATCTGGCTTTATCTCTAGATGTTGGGCTTTATCTCTAGATTTTGGGCTCTAACTCTAGGTATTGGTGTTTACCTCTAGATTTTGGACTTTAACTCTGGAAGTTGGGCTTTACCTCTAGATGTTGGGATTGAACTCTAGAATTTGGGTTTGAAAACTATATATTTTGCTTTTCCTCTAGATGTTGGGCTTTACCTTAGATATCTGGCTTTACCTCTAGATGTTGGGTTTTACCTCTAGATATTGGTCTTTATCTCTAGATTTTGGGCGTTAGATCTAGAATTTGGGCTTTACATATAGATTTGGGGCTTTAGGTCTAGATATTGGGCTTTACCTCTATATTTTGGGTTTTAGATCTATATATTTGGCTTTTCCTCTAGATGTTGGGCTTTACCTCTAGATTTTGGGTTTTACATCTAGATGTTTGCCTTCACCTCTGTAAGCTGGGCTTTACCTGCAGACATTGGGCTGTAGGACTAGATGATGGGCTTTACCTCTAGAAGTTGGGCTTTGCATCTAGATTTTGGGCTTTACCTCTAGATGTTGGGATTGAACTCTAGAATTTGGGTTTGAAAACTATATATTTTGCTTTTCCTCTAGATGTTGGGCTTTACCTCTAGATATCTGGCTTTACCTCTAGATGTTGGGTTTTACCTCTAGATATTGGTCTTTACCTCTAGATTTTGGGTGTTAGATCTAGAATTTGGGCTTTATATCTAGATTTTGGGCTTTAGATCTAGAAGTTGGTCTTTACATCTAAATTTTGGGCTTTACGTCTAGATATTGGGCTTTACCTCTAGATTCTAGGTTTTAAATCTATATATTTGGCTTTTCCTCTAGATGTTGGGCTTTACCTCTGGATTTTGGGTTTTACATCTAGATGTTTGCCTTCACCTCTGTAAGTTGGACTTTACCTGCAGACATTGGGCTGTAGGACTAGATGATGGGCTTTACCTCTAGAAGTTGGGCTTTACATCTAGATTTTGGGCTTTACCTCTAAATGATGCGCTTAAACACTAAATATTGGGCCTTACCTCTAGATGTTGGGCTTTAGATTTATAAGTTGAGCTTTACAGCTATATTTTGGGCTTTAGATCTAGAAGTTGGGCTTTACATCTAGATTTTGGGCTTTACGTCTAGATATTGGGCTTCACCTCTAGATTTTGGGGTTTAGATCTATATATCTGACTTTATCTCTAGATGTTGGGCTTTACCTCTACATTTTGGGCTCTACCTCTAGGTATTGGTATTTACATTTAGATTTTTGACTTTAAATCTGGAAGTTGAGCTTTACATCTAGACTTTGGGATTTACCTCTAAATGTTGGGATTGAACTCTAGAATTTGGGTTTGAAATCTATATATTTTGCTTTTCCTCTAGATGTTGGGCTTTACCTCTAGATATCTGGCTTTACCTCTAGATGTTGGGTTTTACCTCTAGATATTGGTCTTTACCTCTAGATGTTGGGCTTTAGATCTAGAAGTTGTGCTTTACATCTAGATTTTGGGCTTTAGATCTAGAAGCTGGGCTTTACATCTAGATTTTGGGCTTTACGTCTAGATATTGGGCTTTACCTCTAGATTTTGGGTTTTAAATCTATATATTTGGCTTTTCCTCTAGATGTTGGCCTTTACCCCTAGATATCTGGCTTTACCTCTAGATGTTGGGCTTTACCTCTAGATTTTGGGTTTTAAATATATATATATTTGGCTTTTCCTCTAGATGTTGGGCTTTACCTCTAGATTTGGGGTTTTACATCTAGATGTTTGCCTTCACCTCTGTAAGTTGGGCTTTACCTGCAGACATTGGGCTGTAGGACTAGATGATGGGCTTTACCTCCAGACGTTGGGCTTTACCTCTAGATATCTGGCTTTACCTCTAGATGTTGGGTTTTACCTCTAGCTATTGGTATTTACCTCTAGATGTTGGGCTTTAGATCTAGAAGTTGTGCTTTTCATCTAGATTTTGGGCTTTACGTCTAGATATTGGGCTTTACCTCTAGATTTTGGGTTTTATATCGATATATTTGGCTTTTCCTCTAGATGTTGGGCTTTACCCCTAGATATCTGGATTTACCTGTAGATGTTGGGCTTTACCTCTAGATTTTGGGTTTTCCATCTGGATTTTTGGCTTCTCTCTAGAATCTGGGCTTTACCTCCAGACGTTGGGCTTTACCACTAGATGTTGGGTTTTACCTCTAGATGTTGGTCTTTAGGTCTAGATATTGGACTTTACCTCTAGATGTAGGGTTTTACATCTAGATGTTTTGCTTTACATTTAGATGTTGGTCTTTATCTCTTGATGTTGGGTTATACCTCTATATGTTGTGCTTCACCTCTAGATGTTAGGCTTTACCTCTAGATGTTTGGATTACATCTAGATGTTTTGCTTTACATTTAGATGTTCGGCTTTATCTCTAGATTTTGGGTTTTAAATCTATATATTTGGCTTTTCCTCTAGATGTTGGGCTTTACCGTCAGATATCTGGCTTTACGTCTAGATGTTGGGCTTTACCTCTAGAAGTTGGGCTTTAACTCTAGACTTTGGGCTTTACCTCAAGACGTTCGGCTTTAACTCCAGCTGTTGGGCTTTACCTCTAGATTTTGGGCCTTACCTCTAGAAGTTGGGGGTTATATCTATATGGTTGGATTTAACTGTAGATGTCAGGCCTTAACACTTGATTTTGGAATTCACCTCTAGATGTTAGGCTTTACATCTAGATTCTGGGCTTTCCCTCTAGATGTTGGGCTTTAACTCTAGATTTTGGGCTTTACTCTAAAGGATGCGCTTTAACTCTAGATATTCGGCTTTACCTCTAGAAGTTGGGTTGTACATCTAGATGTTTGGCTTTAAATGTAGGTGTCGGCCTTTAACACTAGATATTGGAATTCACCTCTAGATCTTAGTCTTTACCTCTACATGTTGGGCTTTACCTCTAGAGTATTTGGCTTTAGATCTAGCAATTGGGCTTTACATCTAGATTTGGGGCTTTAGCTCTAGATGTTGGGCTTTACCTCCAGATTGTGGATTTTAAATCTATATATCTGGCTTTATCTCTAGATGTTGGGCTTTATCTCTAGATTTTGGGCTCTAACTCTAGGTATTGGTGTTTACCTCTAGATTTTGGACTTTAACTCTGGAAGTTGGGCTTTACCTCTAGATGTTGGGATTGAACTCTAGAATTTGGGTTTGAAATCTATATATTTTGCTTTTCCTCTAGATGTTGGGCTTTACCTTAGATATCTGGCTTTACCTCTAGATGTTGGGTTTTACCTCTAGATATTGGTCTTTATCTCTAGATTTTGGGCGTTAGATCTAGAATTTGGGCTTTACATATAGATTTGGGGCTTTAGGTCTAGATATTGGGCTTTACCTCTATATTTTGGTTTTAAATCTATATATTTGGCTTTTCCTCTAGATGTTGGGCTTTACCTCTAGATTTTGGGTTTTACATCTAGATGTTTGCCTTCACCTCTGTAAGTTGGGCTTTACCTGCAGACATTGGGCTGTAGGACTAGATGATGGGCTTTACCTCTAGAAGTTGGGCTTTGCATCTAGATTTTGGGCTTTACCTCTAGATGTTGGGATTGAACTCTAGAATTTGGGTTTGAAAACTATATATTTTGCTTTTCCTCTAGATGTTGGGCTTTACCTTAGATATCTGGCTTTACCTCTAGATGTTGGGTTTTACCTCTAGATATTGGTCTTTATCTCTAGATTTTGGACTTTAACTCTGGAAGTTGTGCTTTACCTCTAGATGTTGGGATTGAACTCTAGAATTTGGGTTTGAAATCTATATATTTTGCTTTTCCTCTAGATGTTGGGCTTTACCTTAGATATCTGGCTTTACCTCTAGATGTTGGGTTTTACCTCTAGATATTGGTCTTTATCTCTAGATTTTGGGCTTTAGATCTAGAAGTTGGGCTTTACATCTAGATTTTGGGCTTTACCTCTAAATGATGCGCTTAAACACTAAATATTGGGCCTTACCTCTAGATGTTGGGCTTTAGATTTAGAAGTTGAGCTTTACAGCTATATTTTGGGCTTTAGATCTAGAATTTGGGCTTTACATCTAGATTTTGGGCTTTACGTCTAGATATTGGGCTTCACCTCTAGATTTTGGGGTTTAGATCTATATATCTGACTTTATCTCTAGATGTTGGGCTTTACCTCTACATTTTGGGCTCTACCTCTAGGTATTGGTATTTACATTTAGATTTTTGACTTTAAATCTGGAAGTTGAGCTTTACATCTAGACTTTGGGATTTACCTCTAGATGTTGGGATTGAACTCTAGAATTTGGGTTTGAAATCTATATATTTTGCTTTTCCTCTAGATGTTGGGCTTTACCTCTAGATATCTGGCTTTACCTCTAGATGTTGGGTTTTACCTCTAGATATTAGTCTTTACCTCTAGAATTTGGGCTTTAGATCTAGAAGTTGTGCTTTACATCTAGATTTTGGGCTTTAGATCAAGAAGCTGGGCTTTACATCTAGATTTTGGCCTTTACGTCTTGATATTGGGCTTTAACTCTAGATTTTGGGTTTTAAATCTATATATTTGGCTTTTCCTCTAGATGTTGGCCTTTACCCCTAGATATCTGGCTTTACCTCTAGATGTTGGGCTTTACCTCTAGATTTTGGGTTTTAAATATATATATATTTGGCTTTTCCTCTAGATGTTGGGCTTTACCTCTAGATTTGGGGTTTTACATCTAGATGTTTGCCTTCACCTCTGTAAGTTGGGCTTTACCTGCAGACATTGGGCTGTAGGACTAGATGATGGGCTTTACCTCCAGACGTTGGGCTTTACCTCTAGATATCTGGCTTTACCTCTAGATGTTGGGTTTTACCTCTAGCTATTGGTATTTACCTCTAGATGTTGGGCTTTAGATCTAGAAGTTGTGCTTTTCATCTAGATTTTGGGCTTTACGTCTAGATATTGGGCTTTACCTCTAGATTTTGGGTTTTATATCTATATATTTGGCTTTTCCTCTAGATGTTGGGCTTTACCCCTAGATATCTGGATTTACCTGTAGATGTTGGGCTTTACCTCTAGATTTTGGGTTTTCGATCTGGATTTTTGGCTTCTCTCTAGAATCTGGGCTTTACCTCCAGACGTTGGGCTTTACCACTAGATGTTGGGTTTTACCTCTAGATGTTGGTCTTTAGGTCTAGATATTGGACTTTACCTCTAGATGTAGGGTTTTACATCTAGATGTTTTGCTTTACATTTAGATGTTGGTCTTTATCTCTTGATGTTGGGTTATACCTCTATATGTTGTGCTTCACCTCTAGATGTTAGGCTTTACCTCTAGATGTTTGGATTACATCTAGATGTTTTGCTTTACATTTAGATGTTCGGCTTTATCTCTAGATTTTGGGTTTTAAATCTATATATTTGGCTTTTCCTCTAGATGTTGGGCTTTACCGTCAGATATCTGGCTTTACGTCTAGATGTTGGGCTTTACCTCTAGAAGTTGGGCTTTAACTCCAGCTGTTGGGCTTTACCTCTAGATTTTGGGCCTTACCTCTAGAAGTTGGGGGTTATATCTATATGGTTGGATTTAACTGTAGATGTCAGGCCTTAACACTTGATTTCGGAATTCACCTCTAGATGTTAGGCTTTACATCTAGATTCTGGGCTTTCCCTCTAGATGTTGGGCTTTAAATCTAGATTTTGGGCTTTACTCTAAAGGATGCGCTTTAACTCTAGATATTCGGCTTTACCTCTATAAGTTGGGTTGTACATCTAGATGTTTGGCTTTAAATGCAGGTGTCGGCCTTTAACACTAGATATTGGAATTCACCTCTAGATCTTAGTCTTTACCTCTACATGTTGGGCTTTACCTCTAGAGTATTTGGCTTTAGATCTAGCAATTGGGCTTTACATCTAGAATTGGGGCTTTAGCTCTAGATGTTGGGCTTTACCTCCAGATTGTGGATTTTAAATCTATATATCTGGCTTTATCTCTAGATGTTGGGCTTTATCTCTAGATTTTGGGCTCTAACTCTAGGTATTGGTGTTTACCTCTAGATTTTGGACTTTAACTCTGGAAGTTGGGCTTTACCTCTAGATGTTGGGATTGAACTCTAGAATTTGGGTTTGAAATCTATATATTTTGCTTTTCCTCTAGATGTTGGGCTTTACCTTAGATATCTGGCTTTACCTCTAGATGTTGGGTTTTACCTCTAGATATTGGTCTTTATCTCTAGATTTTGGGCGTTAGATCTAGAATTTGGGCTTTACATATAGATTTGGGGCTTTAGGTCTAGATATTGGGCTTTACCTCTATATTTTGGGTTTTAAATCTATATATTTGGCTTTTCCTCTAGATGTTGGGCTTTACCTCTAGATTTTGGGTTTTACATCTAGATGTTTGCCTTCACCTCTGTAAGCTGGGCTTTACCTGCAGACATTGGGCTGTAGGACTAGATGATGGGCTTTACCTCTAGAAGTTGGGCTTTGCATCTAGATTTTGGGCTTTACGTCTAGATGTTGGGATTGAACTCTAGAATTTGGGTTTGAAAACTATATATTTTGCTTTTCCTCTAGATGTTGGGCTTTACCTCTAGATATCTGGCTTTACCTCTAGATGTTGGGTTTTACCTCTAGATATTGGTCTTTACCTCTAGATGTTGGGCTTTAGATCTAGAAGTTGTGCTTTACATCTAGATTTTGGGCTTTAGATCAAGAATCTGGGCTTTACATCTAGATTTTGGCCTTTACGTCTTGATATTGGGCTTTAGATTTTGGGTTTTAAATCTATATATTTGGCTTTTCCTCTAGATGTTGGCCTTTACCCCTAGATATCTGGCTTTACCTCTAGATGTTGGGCTTTACCTCTAGATTTTGGGTTTTAAATATATATATATTTGGCTTTTCCTCTAGATGTTGGGCTTTACCTCTAGATTTGGGGTTTTACATCTAGATGTTTGCCTTCACCTCTGTAAGTTGGGCTTTACCTGCAGACATTGGGCTGTAGGACTAGATGATGGGCTTTACCTCCAGACGTTGGGCTTTACCTCTAGATATCTGGCTTTACCTCTAGATGTTGGGTTTTACCTCTAGCTATTGGTATTTACCTCTAGATGTTGGGCTTTAGATCTAGAAGTTGTGCTTTTCATCTAGATTTTGGGCTTTACGTCTAGATATTTGGCTTTACCTCTAGATTTTGGGTTTTATATCTATATATTTGGCTTTTCCTCTAGATGTTGGGCTTTACCCCTAGATATCTGGATTTACCTGTAGATGTTGGGCTTTACCTCTAGATTTTGGGTTTTCCATCTGGATTTTTGGCTTCTCTCTAGAATCTGGGCTTTACCTCCAGACGTTGGGCTTTACCACTAGATGTTGGGTTTTACCTCTAGATGTTGGTCTTTAGGTCTAGATATTGGACTTTACCTCTAGATGTAGGGTTTTACATCTAGATGTTTTGCTTTACATTTAGATGTTGGTCTTTATCTCTTGATGTTGGGTTATACCTCTATATGTTGTGCTTCACCTCTAGATGTTAGGCTTTACCTCTAGATGTTTGGATTACATCTAGATGTTTTGCTTTACATTTAGATGTTCGGCTTTATCTCTAGATTTTGGGTTTTAAATCTATATATTTGGCTTTTCCTCTAGATGTTGGGCTTTACCGTCAGATATCTGGCTTTACGTCTAGATGTTGGGCTTTACCTCTAGAAGTTGGGCTTTAACTCTAGACTTTGGGCTTTACCTCAAGACGTTCGGCTTTAACTCCAGCTGTTGGGCTTTACCTCTAGATTTTGGGCCTTACCTCTAGAAGTTGGGGGTTATATCTATATGGTTGGATTTAACTATAGATGTCAGGCCTTAACACTTGATTTTGGAATTCACCTCTAGATGTTAGGCTTTACATCTAGATTCTGGGCTTTCCCTCTAGATGTTGGGCTTTAACTCTAGATTTTGGGCTTTACTCTAAAGGATGCGCTTTAACTCTAGATATTCGGCTTTACCTCTATAAGTTGGGTTGTACATCTAGATGTTTGGCTTTAAATGTAGGTGTCGGCCTTTAACACTAGATATTGGAATTCACCTCTAGATCTTAGTCTTTACCTCTACATGTTGGGCTTTACCTCTAGAGTATTTGGCTTTAGATCTAGCAATTGGGCTTTACATCTAGAATTGGGGCTTTAGCTCTAGATGTTGGGCTTTACCTCCAGATTGTGGATTTTAAATCTATATATCTGGCTTTATCTCTAGATGTTGGGCTTTATCTCTAGATTTTGGGCTCTAACTCTAGGTATTGGTGTTTACCTCTAGATTTTGGACTTTAACTCTGGAAGTTGGGCTTTACCTCTAGATGTTGGGATTGAACTCTAGAATTTGGGTTTGAAATCTATATATTTTGCTTTTCCTCTAGATGTTGGGCTTTACCTCTAGATATCTGGCTTTACCTCTAGATGTTGGGTTTTACCTCTAGATATTGGTCTTTACCTCTAGATTTTGGGTGTTAGATCTAGAATTTGGGCTTTATATCTAGATTTTGGGCTTTAGATCTAGAAGTTGGGCTTTACATCTAGATTTTGGGCTTTACGTCTAGATATTGGGCTTTACCTCTAGATTCTGGGTTTTAAATCTATATATTTGGCTTTTCCTCTAGATGTTGGGCTTTACCTCTGGATTTTGGGTTTTACATCTAGATGTTTGCCTTCACCTCTGTAAGTTGGACTTTACCTGCAGACATTGGGCTGTAGGACTAGATGATGGGCTTTACCTCTAGAAGTTGGGCTTTACATCTAGATTTTGGGCTTTACCTCTAAATGATGTGCTTAAACACTAAATATTGGGCCTTACCTCTAGATGTTGGGCTTTAGATCTAGAAGTTGGGCTTTACATCTATATTTTGGGCTTTACGTCTAGATATTGGGCTTCACCTCTAGATTTTGGGGTTTAGATCTATATATCTGGCTTTATCTCTAGATGTTGGGCTTTACCTCTACATTTTGGGCTCTACCTCTAGGTATTGGTATTCACATTTAGATTTTTGACTTTAAATCTGGAAGTTGAGCTTTACATCTAGACTTTGGGATTTACCTCTAGATGTTGGGATTGAACTCTAGAATTTGGGTTTGAAATCTATATATTTTGCTTTTCCTCTAGATGTTGGTCTTTACCTCTAGATATCTGGCTTTACCTCTAGATGTTGGGTTTTACCTCTAGATATTGGTCTTTACCTCTAGATGTTGGGCTTTAGATCTAGAAGTTGTGCTTTACATCTAGATTTTGGGCTTTAGATCAAGAAGCTGGGCTTTACATCTAGATTTTGGGCTTTAGGTCTAGATATTGGGCTTTACCTCTAGATTTTGGGTTTTAAATCTATATATTTGGCTTTTCCTCTAGATGTTGGCCTTTACCCCTAGATATCTGGCTTTACCTCTAGATGTTGGGCTTTACCTCTAGATTTTGGGTTTTAAATAGATATATATTTGGCTTTTCATCTAGATGTTGGGCTTTACCCCTAGATATCTGGATTTACCTGTAGATGTTGGGCTTTACCTCTAGATTTTGGGTTTTCCATCTGGATTTTTGGCTTCTCTCTAGAATCTGGGCTTTACCTCCAGACGTTGGGCTTTACCACTAGATGTTGGGTTTTACCTCTAGATGTTGGTCTTTAGGTCTAGATATTGGACTTTACCTCTAGATGTAGGGTTTTACATCTAGATGTTTTGCTTTACATTTAGATGTTGGTCTTTATCTCTTGATGTTGGGTTATACCTCTATATGTTGTGCTTCACCTCTAGATGTTAGGCTTTACCTCTAGATGTTTGGATTACATCTAGATGTTTTGCTTTACATTTAGATGTTCGGCTTTATCTCTAGATTTTGGGTTTTAAATCTATATATTTGGCTTTTCCTCTAGATGTTGGCCTTTACCGTCAGATATCTGGCGTTACCTCTAGATGTTGGGCTTTACCTCTAGAAGTTGGGCTTTAACTCTAGACTTTGGGCTTTACCTCAAGACGTTCGGCTTTAACTCCAGCTGTTGGGCTTTACGTCTAGATTTTGGGCCTTACCTCTAAAAGTTGGGGGTTATATCTATATGGTTGGATTTAACTGTAGATGTCAGGCCTTAACACTTGATTTTGGAATTCACCTCTAGATGTTAGGCTTTACATCTAGATTCTGGGCTTTCCCTCTAGATGTTGGGCTTTAACTCTAGATTTTGGGCTTTACTCTAAAGGATGCGCTTTAACTCTAGATATTCGGCTTTACCTCTAGAAGTTGGGTTGTACATCTAGATGTTTGGCTTTAACTGTAGGTGTCGGCCTTTAACACTAGATATTGGAATTCACCTCTAGATCTTAGTCTTTACCTCTACATGTTGGGCTTTACCTCTAGAGTATTTGGCTTTAGATCTAGCAATTGGGCTTTACATCTAGATTTGGGGCTTTAGCTCTAGATGTTGGGCTTTACCTCCAGATTGTGGATTTTAAATCTATATATCTGGCTTTATCTCTAGATGTTGGGCTTTATCTCTAGATTTTGGGCTCTAACTCTAGGTATTGGTGTTTACCTCTAGATTTTGGACTTTAACTCTGGAAGTTGGGCTTTACCTCTAGATGTTGGGATTGAACTCTAGAATTTGGGTTTGAAATCTATATATTTTGCTTTTCCTCTAGATGTTGGGCTTTACCTCTAGATATCTGGCTTTACCTCTAGATGTTGGGTTTTACCTCTAGATATTGGTCTTTACCTCTAGATTTTGGGTGTTAGATCTAGAATTTGGGCTTTACATCTAGATTTTGGGCTTTAGGTCTGGATATTGGGCTTTACCTCTAGATTCTGGTTTTAAATCTATATATTTGCTTTTCCTCTAGATGTTGGGCTTTACCTCTGGATTTTGGGTTTTACATCTAGATGTTTGCCTTCACCTCTGTAAGTTGGACTTTACCTGCAGACATTGGGCTGTAGGACTAGATGATGGGCTTTACCTCTAGAAGTGGGCTTTACATCTAGATTTTGGGCTTTACCTCTAAATGATGCGCTTAAACACTAAATATTGGGCCTTACCTCTAGATGTTGGGCTTTAGATTTAGAAGTTGGGCTTTACAGCTATATTTTGGGCTTTAGATCTTGAAGTTGGGTTTTACATCTAGATTTTGGGCTTTACGTCTAGATATTGGGCTTCACCTCTAGATTTTGGGGTTTAGATCTATATATCTGGCTTTATCTCTAGATGTTGGGCTTTACCTCTACATTTTGGGCTCTACCTCTAGGTATTGGTATTTACATTTAGATTTTTGACTTTAAATCTGGAAGTTGAGCTTTACATCTAGACTTTGGGATTTACCTCTAGATGTTGGGATTGAACTCTAGAATTTGGGTTTGAAATCTATATATTTTGCTTTTCCTCTAGATGTTGGGCTTTACCTCTAGATATCTGGCTTTACCTCTAGATGTTGGGTTTTACCTCTAGATATTGGTCTTTATCTCTAGATTTTGGGCGTTAGATCTAGAATTTGGGCTTTACATCTAGATTTTGGGCTTTACGTCTTGATATTGGGCTTTACCTCTAGATTTTGGGTTTTAAATCTATATATATTTGGCTTTTCCTCTAGATGTTGGGCTTTACCTCTAGATTTGGGGTTTTACATCTAGATGTTTGCCTTCACCTCTGTAAGTTGGGCTTTACCTGCAGACATTGGGCTGTAGGACTAGATGATGGGCTTTACCTCCAGACGTTGGGCTTTACCTCTAGATATCTGGCTTTACCTCTAGATGTTGGGTTTTACCTCTAGCTATTGGTCTTTACCTCTAGATGTTGGGCTTTAGATCTAGAAGTTGTGCTTTTCATCTAGATTTTGGGCTTTACGTCTAGATATTGGGCTTTACCTCTAGATTTTGGGTTTTATATCTATATATTTGGCTTTTCCTCTAGATGTTGGGCTTTACCCCTAGATATCTGGATTTACCTGTAGATGTTGGGCTTTACCTCTAGAATTTGGGTTTTCCATCTGGATTTTTGGCTTCTCTCTAGAATCTGGGCTTTACCTCCAGACGTTGGGCTTTACCACTAGATGTTGGGTTTTACCTCTAGATGTTGGTCTTTAGGTCTAGCTATTGGACTTTACCTCTAGATGTAGGGTTTTACATCTAGATGTTTTGCTTTACATTTAGATGTTGGTCTTTATCTCTTGATGTTGGGTTATACCTCTATATGTTGTGCTTCACCTCTAGATGTTAGGCTTTACCTCTAGATGTTTGGATTACATCTAGATGTTTTGCTTTACATTTAGATGTTCGGCTTTATCTCTAGATTTTGGGTTTTAAATCTATATATTTGGCTTTTCCTCTAGATGTTGTGTTTACCGTCAGATATCTGGCTTTACGTCTAGATGTTGGGCTTTACCTCTAGAAGTTGGGCTTTAACTCTAGACTTTGGGCTTTACCTCAAGACGTTCGGCTTTAACTCCAGCTGTTGGGCTTTACCTCTAGATTTTGGGCCTTACCTCTAGAAGTTGGGGGTTATATCTATATGGTTGGATTTAACTGTAGATGTCAGGCCTTAACACTTGATTTTGGAATTCACCTCTAGATGTTAGGCTTTACATCTAGATTCTGGGCTTTCCCTCTAGATGTTGGGCTTTAACTCTAGATTTTGGGCTTTACTCTAAAGGATGCGCTTTAACTCTAGATATTCGGCTTTACCTCTAGAAGTTGGGTTGTACATCTAGATGTTTGGCTTTAAATGTAGGTGTCGGCCTTTAACACTAGATATTGGAATTCACCTCTAGATCTTAGTCTTTCCCTCTACATGTTGGGCTTTACCTCTAGAGTATTTGGCTTTAGATCTAGCAATTGGGCTTTACATCTAGAATTGGGGCTTTAGCTCTAGATGTTGGGCTTTACCTCCAGATTGTGGATTTTAAATCTATATATCTGGCTTTATCTCTAGATGTTGGGCTTTATCTCTAGATTTTGGGCTCTAACTCTAGGTATTGGTGTTTACCTCTAGATTTTGGACTTTAACTCTGGAAGTTGGGCTTTACCTCTAGATGTTGGGATTGAACTCTAGAATTTGGGTTTGAAATCTATATATTTTGCTTTTCCTCTAGATGTTGGGCTTTACCTCTAGATATCTGGCTTTACCTCTAGATGTTGGGTTTTACCTCTAGATATTGGTCTTTACCTCTAGATTTTGGGTGTTAGATCTAGAATTTGGGCTTTACATCTAGATTTTGGGCTTTAGGTCTGGATATTGGGCTTTACCTCTAGATTCTGGGTTTTAAATCTATATATTTGCTTTTCCTCTAGATGTTGGGCTTTACCTCTGGATTTTGGGTTTTACATCTAGATGTTTGCCTTCACCTCTGTAAGTTGGACTTTACCTGCAGACATTGGGCTGTAGGACTAGATGATGGGCTTTACCTCTAGAAGTGGGCTTTACATCTAGATTTTGGGCTTTACCTCTAAATGATGCGCTTAAACACTAAATATTGGGCCTTACCTCTAGATGTTGGGCTTTAGATTTAGAAGTTGGGCTTTACAGCTATATTTTGGGCTTCAGATCTAGAATTTTGGCTTTACATCTAGATTTTGGGCTTTACGTCTAGATATTGGGCTTCACCTCTAGATTTTGGGGTTTAGATCTATATATCTGGCTTTATCTCTAGATGTTGGGCTTTACCTCTACATTTTGGGCTCTACCTCTAGGTATTGGTATTTACATTTAGATTTTTGACTTTAAATCTGGAAGTTGAGCTTTACATCTAGACTTTGGGATTTACCTCTAGATGTTGGGATTGAACTCTAGAATTTGGGTTTGAAATCTATATATTTTGCTTTTCCTCTAGATGTTGGGCTTTACCTCTAGATATCTGGCTTTACCTCTAGATGTTGGGTTTTACCTCTAGATATTGGTCTTTATCTCTAGATTTTGGGCGTTAGATCTAGAATTTGGGCTTTACATCTAGATTTTGGGCTTTAGATCTTGAAGTTGGGGGTTATATCTATATGGTTGGATTTAACTGTAGATGTCAGGCCTTAACACTTGATTTTGGAATTCACCTCTAGATGTTAGGCTTTACATCTAGATTCTGGGCTTTCCCTCTAGATGTTGGGCTTTAACTCTAGATTTTGGGCTTTACTCTAAAGGATGCGCTTTAACTCTAGATATTCGGCTTTACCTCTAGAAGTTGGGTTGTACATCTAGATGTTTAGCTTTAACTGTAGGTGTCAGGCTTCAACACTAGATATTGGAATTCACCTCTAGATCTTAGTCTTTACCTCTACATGTTGGGCTTTGCCTCTAGAGTATTTGGCTTTAGATCTAGCAATTGGGCTTTACATCTAGATTTGGGGCTTTAGCTCTAGATGTTGGGCTTTACCTCCAGATTGTGGATTTTAAATCTATATATCTGGCTTTATCTCTAGATGTTGGGCTTTATCTCTAGATTTTGGGCTCTAACTCTAGGTATTGGTGTTTACCTCTAGATTTTGGACTTTAACTCTGGAAGTTGGGCTTTACCTCTAGATGTTGGGATTGAACTCTAGAATTTGGGTTTGAAATCTATATATTTTGCTTTTCCTCTAGATGTTGGGCTTTACCTCTAGATATCTGGCTTTACCTCTAGATGTTGGGTTTTACCTCTAGATATTGGTCTTTACCTCTAGATTTTGGGTGTTAGATCTAGAATTTGGGCTTTACATCTAGATTTTGGGCTTTAGGTCTAGATATTGGGCTTTACCTCTAGATTCTGGGTTTTAAATCTATATATTTGCCTTTTCCTCTAGATGTTGGGCTTTACCTCTAGATTTTGGGTTTTACATCTAGATGTTTGCCTTCACCTCTGTAAGTTGGGCTTTACCTGCAGACATTGGGCTGTAGGACTAGATGATGGGCTTTACCTCTAGAAGTTGGGCTTTACATCTAGATTTTGGGCTTTACCTCTAAATGATGCGCTTAAACTCTAAATGTTGGGCTTTACCTCTAGATGTTGGACTTTAGATTTAGAAGTTGGGCTTTACATCTATATTTTGGGCTTTAGATCTAGACGTTGGGCTTTTCATCTAGATTTTGGGCTTTACGTCTAGATATTGGGCTTTACCTCTAGATTTTGTGTTTTAAATCTATATATTTGGCTTTTCCTCTAGATGTTGGGCTTTACCTCTAGAACTTGGGTTGTACATCTAGATATTTGTCTTTAAATGTAGGTGTCGGGCTTTAACACTAGATATTGGAATTCGCCTCTAGATCTTAGTCCTTACCTCTACATGTTGGGCTTTACCTCTAGAGTATTTGGCTTTAGCTCTAGATGTTGGGCTTTACCTCCAGATTTTGGATTTTAAATCTATATATCTTGCTTTATCTCTAAATGTTGGGCTTTATCTCTAGGTTTTGGGCTCTAACTCTAGGTGTTTACCTCTAGATTTTGGACTTTAACTCTGGAAGTTGGGCTTTACCTCTAGATGTTGGGATTGAACTCTAGAATTTGGGTTTGAAATCTATATATTTTGCTTTTCCTCTAGATGTTGGGCTTTACCTCTAGATATCTGGCTTTACCTCTAGATGTTGGGTTTTACCTCTAGATATTGGTCTTTATCTCTAGATTTTGGGCGTTAGATCTAGAATTTGGGCTTTACATCTAGATTTTGGGCTTTACGTCTTGATATTGGGCTTTACCTCTAGATTTTGGGTTTTAAATCTATATATATTTGGCTTTTCCTCTAGATGTTGGGCTTTACCTCTAGATTTGGGGTTTTACATCTAGATGTTTGCCTTCACCTCTGTAAGTTGGGCTTTACCTGCAGACATTGGGCTGTAGGACTAGATGATGGGCTTTACCTCCAGACGTTGGGCTTTACCTCTAGATATCTGGCTTTACCTCTAGATGTTGGGTTTTACCTCTAGCTATTGGTCTTTACCTCTAGATGTTGGGCTTTAGATCTAGAAGTTGTGCTTTTCATCTAGATTTTGGGCTTTACGTCTCGATATTGGGCTTTACCTCTAGATTTTGGGTTTTCCATCTGGATTTTTGGCTTCTCTCTAGAATCTGGGCTTTACCTCCAGACGTTGGGCTTTACCACTAGATGTTGGGTTTTACCTCTAGATGTTGGTCTTTAGGTCTAGCTATTGGACTTTACCTCTAGATGTAGGGTTTTACATCTAGATGTTTTGCTTTACATTTAGATGTTGGTCTTTATCTCTTGATGTTGGGTTATACCTCTATATGTTGTGCTTCACCTCTAGATGTTAGGCTTTACCTCTAGATGTTTGGATTACATCTAGATGTTTTGCTTTACATTTAGATGTTCGGCTTTATCTCTAGATTTTGGGTTTTAAATCTATATATTTGGCTTTTCCTCTAGATGTTGGCCTTTACCGTCAGATATCTGGCTTTACCTCTAGATGTTGGGCTTTACCTCTAGAAGTTGGGCTTTAACTCTAGACTTTGGGCTTTACCTCAAGACGTTCGGCTTTAACTCCAGCTGTTGGGCTTTACCTCTAGATTTTGGGCCTTACCTCTAGAAGTTGGGGGTTATATCTATATGGTTGGATTTAACTGTAGATGTCAGGCCTTAACACTTGATTTTGGAATTCACCTCTAGATGTTAGGCTTTACATCTAGATTCTGGGCTTTCCCTCTAGATGTTGGGCTTTAACTCTAGATTTTGGGCTTTACTCTAAAGGATGCGCTTTAACTCTAGATATTCGGCTTTACCTCTAGAAGTTGGGTTGTACATCTAGATGTTTGGCTTTAACTGTAGGTGTCAGGCTTCAACACTAGATATTGGAATTCACCTCTAGATCTTAGTCTTTACCTCTACATGTTGGGCTTTACCTCTAGAGTATTTGGCTTTAGATCTAGCAATTGGGCTTTACATCTAGATTTGGGGCTTTAGCTCTAGATGTTGGGCTTTACCTCCAGATTGTGGATTTTAAATCTATATATCTGGCTTTATCTCTAGATGTTGGGCTTTATCTCTAGATTTTGGGCTCTAACTCTAGGTATTGGTGTTTACCTCTAGATTTTGGACTTTAACTCTGGAAGTTGGGCTTTACCTCTAGATGTTGGGATTTAACTCTAGAATTTGGGTTTGAAATCTATATATTTTGCTTTTCCTCTAGATGTTGGGCTTTACCTCTAGATATCTGGCTTTACCTCTAGATGTTGGGTTTTACCTCTAGATATTGGTCTTTACCTCTAGATTTTGGGTTTTAAATCTATATATTTGCTTTTCCTCTAGATGTTGGGCTTTACCTCTGGATTTTGGGTTTTACATCTAGATGTTTGCCTTCACCTCTGTAAGTTGGACTTTACCTGCAGACATTGGGCTGTAGGACTAGATGATGGGCTTTACCTCTAGAAGTGGGCTTTACATCTAGATTTTGGGCTTTACCTCTAAATGATGCGCTTAAACACTAAATATTGGGCCTTACCTCTAGATGTTGGGCTTTAGATTTAGAAGTTGGGCTTTACAGCTATATTTTGGGCTTTAGATCTAGAAGTTGGGCTTTACATCTAGGTTTTGGGCTTTACGTCTAGATATTGGGCTTCACCTCTAGATTTTGGGGTTTAGATCTATATATCTGGCTTTATCTCTAGATGTTGGGCTTTACCTCTACATTTTGGGCTCTACCTCTAGGTATTGGTATTTACATTTAGATTTTTGACTTTAAATCTGGAAGTTGAGCTTTACATCTAGACTTTGGGATTTACCTCTAGATGTTGGGATTGAACTCTAGAATTTGGGTTTGAAATCTATATATTTTGCTTTTCCTCTAGATGTTGGGCTTTACCTCTAGATATCTGGCTTTACCTCTAGATGTTGGGTTTTACCTCTAGATATTGGTCTTTATCTCTAGATTTTGGGCTTTAGATCTAGAAGTTGTGCTTTACATCTAGATTTTGGGCTTTAGATCAAGAAGCTGGGCTTTACATATAGATTTTGGCCTTTACGTCTTGATATTAAGCTTTACCTCTAGATTTTGGGTTTTAAATATATATATTTGGCTTTTCCTCTAGATGTTGGCCTTTAACCCTAGATATCTGGCTTTACCTCTAGATGTTGGGCTTTACCTCTAGATTTTGGGTTTTAAATCTATATATATTTGGCTTTTCCTCTAGATGTTGGGCTTTACCTCTAGATTTGGGGTTTTACATCTAGATGTTTGCCTTCACCTCTGTAAGTTGGGCTTTACCTGCAGACATTGGGCTGTAGGACTAGATGATGGGCTTTACCTCCAGACGTTGGGCTTTACCTCTAGATGTTGGGTTTTACCTCTAGCTATTGGTCTTTACCTCTAGATGTTGGGCTTTAGATCTAGAAGTTGTGCTTTTCATCTAGATTTTGGGCTTTACGTCTAGATATTGGGCTTTACCTCTAGATTTTGGGTTTTATATCTATATATTTGGCTTTTCCTCTAGATGTTGGGCTTTACCCCTAGATATCTGGATTTACCTGTAGATGTTGGGCTTTACCTCTAGATTTTGGGTTTTCCATCTGGATTTTTGGCTTCTCTCTAGAATCTGGGCTTTACCTCCAGACATTGGGCTTTACCACTAGATGTTGGGTTTTACCTCTAGAGGTTGGTCTTTAGGTCTAGCTATTGGACTTTACTTCTAGATGTAGGGGTTTACATCTAGATGTTTTGCTTTACATTTAGATGTTGGTCTTTATCTCTTGATGTTGGGTTATACCTCTATATGTTGTGCTTCACCTCTAGATGTTAGGCTTTACCTCTAGATGTTTGGATTACATCTAGATGTTTTGCTTTACATTTAGATGTCGGCTTTATCTCTAGATTTTGGGTTTTAAATCTATATATTTGGCTTTTCCTCTAGATGTTGGGCTTTACCGTCAGATATCTGGCTTTACGTCTAGATGTTGGGCTTTACCTCTAGAAGTTGGGCTTTAACTCTAGATTTTGGGCTTTACTCTAAAGGATGCGCTTTAACTCCAGATATTCGGCTTTATCTCTAGAAGTTGGGTTGTACATCTAGATGTTTGGCTTTAACTGTAGGTGTCAGGCTTTAACACTAGATATTGGAATTCACCTCTAGATCTTAGTCTTTACCTCTACATGTTGGGCTTTACCTCTAGAGTATTTGGCTTTAGATCTAGCAATTGGGCTTTACATCTAGATTTGGGGCTTTAACTCTAGATGTTGGGCTTTACCTCCAGATTGTGGATTTTAAATCTATATATCTGGCTTTATCTCTAGATGTTGGGCTTTATCTCTAGATTTTGGGCTCTAACTCTAGGTATTGGTGTTTACCTCTAGATTTTGGACTTTAACTCTGGAAGTTGGGCTTTACCTCTAGATGTTGGGATTGAACTCTAGAATTTGGGTTTGAAATCTATATATTTTGCTTTTCCTCTAGATGTTGGGCTTTATCTTAGATATCTGGCTTTACCTCTAGATGTTGGGTTTTACCTCTAGATATTGGTCTTTACCTCTAGATTTTGGGCGTTAGATCTAGAATTTGGGCTTTACATCTAGATTTTGGGCTTTAGGACTAGATATTGGGCTTTAATTCTAGATTTTGGGTTTTAAATCTATATATTTGGCTTTTCCTCTAGATGTTGGGCTTTACCTCTAGATTTTGGGTTTTACATCTAGATGTTTGCCCTCACCTCTGTAAGTTGGGCTTTACCTGCAGACATTGGGCTGTAGGACTAGATGATGGGCTTTACCTCTAGAAGTTGGGCTTTACATCTAGATTTTGGGCTTTACCTCTAAATGATGCGCTTAAACTCTAAATATTGGGCTTTACCTCTAGATGTTGGGCTTTAGATTTAGAAGTTGGGCTTTACATCTATATTTTGGGCTTTAGATCTAGAAGTTGGGCTTTACATCCAGATTTTGGGCTTTACGTCTAGATATTGGTCTTTACCTCTAGATTTTGGGTTTTACATCTAGATGTTTGCCTTCACCTCTGTAAGTTCGGCTTTACCTGCAGACATTGGGCTGTAGGACTAGATGATGGGCTTTACCTCTAGAAGTTGGGCTTTACATCTAGATTTTGGGCTTCACCTCTAGATTTTGGGGTTTAGATATATATATTTGGCTTTACCTCTAGATGTTGGGATTTAACTCTAGAATTTGGGTTTGAAATCTATATATTTTGCTTTTCCTCTAGATGTTGGGCTTTACCTCTAGATATCTGGCTTTACCTCTAGATGTTGGGCTTTACCTCTAGATTTTGGGTTTTACATCTAGATGTTTGCCCTCACCTCTGTAAGTTGGGCTTTACCTGCAGACATTGGGCTGTAGGACTAGATGATGGGCTTTACCTCTAGAAGTTGGGCTTTACATCTAGATTTTGGGCTTTACCTCTAAATGATGCGCTTAAACTCTAAATATTGGGCTTTACCTCTAGATGTTGGGCTTTAGATCTAGAATTTGGGCTTTACATCTAGATTTTGGGCTTTAGATCAAGAAGTTGGGCTTTACATCTAGATTTTGGCCTTTACGTCTTGATATTGGGCTTTACCTCTAGATTTTGGGTTTTAAATCTATATATTTGGCTTTTCCTCTAGATGTTGGCCTTTACCCCCAGATATCTGGCTTTACCTCTAGATGTTGGGCTTTACCTCTAGATTTTGGGTTTTAAATCTATATATATTTGGCTTTTCCTCTAGATGTTGGGCTTTACCTCTAGATTTGGGGTTTTAAATCTATATATATTTGGCTTTTCCTCTAGATGTTGGGCTTTACCTCTAGATTTGGGGTTTTACATCTAGATGTTTGCCTTCACCTCTGTAAGTTGGGCTTTACCTGCAGACATTGGGCTGTAGGACTAGATAATGGGCTTTACCTCCAGACGTTGGGCTTTACCTCTAGATATCTGGCTTTACCACTAGATGTTGGGTTTTACCTCTAGATGTTGGTCTTTAGGTCTAGATATTGGACTTTATCTCTAGATGTAGGGTTTTACATCTAGATGTTTTGCTTTACATTTAGATGTTGGTCTTTATCTCTAGATGTTGGGTTTTACATCTAGATGTTTTGCTTTACATTTAGATCTTGGTCTTTATCTCTAGATGTTGGGTTATACCTCTATATGTTGTGCTTCACCTCTAGATGTTAGGCTTTACCTCTAGATGTTTGGATTACATCTAGATGTTTTGCTTTACATTTAGATGTTCGGCTTTATCTCTAGATTTTGGGTTTTAAATCTATATATTTGGCTTTTCCTCTAGATGTTGGGCTTTACCTCTAGATATCTGGCTTTACGTCTAGATGTTGGGCTTTACCTCTAGAAGTTGGGCTTTAACTCTAGACTTTGGGCTTTACCTCAAGACGTTCGGCTTTAACTCTAGCTGTTGGGCTTTCCCTCTAGATTTTGGGCCTTACCTCTAGAAGTTGGGGGTTATATCTATATGGTTGGATTTAACTGTAGATGTCAGGCCTTAACACTTGATTTTGGAATTCACCTCTAGATGTTAGGCTTTACATCTATATTTTGGGCTTTCCCTCTAGATGTTGGGCTTTAACTCTAGATTTTGGGCTTTACTCTAAAGGATGCGCTTTAACTCTAGATATTCGGCTTTACCTCTAGAAGTTGGGTTTTACATCTAAATGTTTTGCTTTAACTGTAGGTGTCGGCCTTTAACACTAGATATTGGAATTCACCTCTAGATCTTAGTCTTTACCTCTACATGTTGGGCTTTACCTCTAGAGTATTTGGCTTTAGATCTAGCAATTGGGCTTTACATCTAGATTTGGGGCTTTAGCTCTAGATGTTGGGCTTTACCTCCAGATTTTGGATTTTAAATCTATATATCTGGCTTTATCTCTAGATGTTGGGCTTTATCTCTAGATTTTGGGCTCTAACTCTAGGTATTGGTGTTTACCTCTAGATTTTGAACTTTAACTCTGGGAGTTGGGTTTGAAATCTATATATTTTGCTTTTCCTCTAGATGTTGGGCTTTACCTTAGATATCTGGCTTTACCTCTAGATGTTGGGTTTTACCTCTAGATATTGGTCTTTATCTCTAGATTTTGGGCGTTAGATCTAGAATTTGGGCTTTACATCAAGATTTTGGGCTTTAGATCAAGAAGTTGGGCTTTACATCTAGATTTTGGGCTTGACGTCTTGATATTGGGCTTTACCTCTAGATTTTGGGTTTTAGATTTAGAAGTTGGGCTTTACATCTATATTTTGGGCTTTAGATCTAGAATTTTGGCTTTACATCTAGATTTTGGGCTTTACGTCTAGATATTGGGCTTCACCTCTAGATTTTGGGGTTTAGATCTATATATCTGGCTTTATCTCTAGATGTTGGGCTTTACCTCTACATTTTGGGTTCTACCTCTAGGTATTGGTATTTACATTTAGATTTTTGACTTTAAATCTGGAAGTTGAGCTTTACATCTAGACTTTGGGATTTACCTCTAGATGTTGGGATTTAACTCTAGAATTTGGGTTTGAAATCTATATATTTTGCTTTTCCTCTAGATGTTGGGCTTTACCTCTAGATATCTGGCTTTACCTCTAGATGTTGGTTTTTACCTCTAGATATTGGTCTTTACCTCTAGATTTTGGGTGTTAGATCTAGAATTTGGGCTTTACATCTAGGTTTTGGGCTTTAGATCTAGAAGCTGGGCTTTACATCTAGATTTTGGGCTTTAGGTCTAGATATTGGGCTTTACCTCTAGATTTTGGGTTTTAAATATATATATTTGGCTTTTCCTCTAGATGTTGGGCTTTACCTCTAGATTTTGGGTTTTAAATCTAGATGTTTGCCTTCACCTCTGTAAGTTGGGCTTTACCTGCAGACATTGGGCTGTAGGACTAGATGATGGGCTTTACCTCCAGACGTTGGGCTTTACCTCTAGTTATCTGGCTTTACCTCTAAATGATGCGCTTAAACTCTAAATATTGGGCTTTACCTCTAGATGTTGGGCTTTAGATTTAGAAGTTGGGCTTTACATTTATATTTTGGGCTTTAGATCAAGAAGTTGGGCTTTACATCTAGATTTTGGGCTTTACGTCTTGATATTGGGCTTTAATTCTAGATTTTGGGTTTTAAATCTATATATTTGGCTTTTCCTCTAGATGTTGGGCTTTACCTCTAGATTTTGGGTTTTACATCTAGATGTTTGCCCTCACCTCTGTAAGTTGGGCTTTACCTGCAGACATTGGGCTGTAGGACTAGATGATGGGCTTTACCTCTAGAAGTTGGGCTTTACATCTAGATTTTGGGCTTTACCTCTAAATGATGCGCTTAAACTCTAAATATTGGGCTTTACCTCTAGATGTTGGGCTTTAGATTTAGAAGTTGGGCTTTACATCTATATTTTGGGCTTTAGATCTAGAAGTTGGGCTTTACATCCAGATTTTGGGCTTTACGTCTAGATATTGGTCTTTACCTCTAGATTTTGGGTTTTACATCTAGATGTTTGCCTTCACCTCTGTAAGTTCGGCTTTACCTGCAGACATTGGGCTGTAGGACTAGATGATGGGCTTTACCTCTAGAAGTTGGGCTTTACATCTAGATTTTGGGCTTCACCTCTAGATTTTGGGGTTTAGATATATATATTTGGCTTTACCTCTAGATGTTGGGATTTAACTCTAGAATTTGGGTTTGAAATCTATATATTTTGCTTTTCCTCTAGATGTTGGGCTTTACCTCTAGATATCTGGCTTTACCTCTAGATGTTGGGCTTTACCTCTAGATTTTGGGTTTTACATCTAGATGTTTGCCCTCACCTCTGTAAGTTGGGCTTTACCTGCAGACATTGGGCTGTAGGACTAGATGATGGGCTTTACCTCTAGAAGTTGGGCTTTACATCTAGATTTTGGGCTTTACCTCTAAATGATGCGCTTAAACTCTAAATATTGGGCTTTACCTCTAGATGTTGGGCTTTAGATCTAGAATTTGGGCTTTACATCTAGATTTTGGGCTTTAGATCAAGAAGTTGGGCTTTACATCTAGATTTTGGCCTTTACGTCTTGATATTGGGCTTTACCTCTAGATTTTGGGTTTTAAATCTATATATTTGGCTTTTCCTCTAGATGTTGGCCTTTACCCCCAGATATCTGGCTTTACCTCTAGATGTTGGGCTTTACCTCTAGATTTTGGGTTTTAAATCTATATATATTTGGCTTTTCCTCTAGATGTTGGGCTTTACCTCTAGATTTGGGGTTTTACATCTAGATGTTTGCCTTCACCTCTGTAAGTTGGGCTTTACCTGCAGACATTGGGCTGTAGGACTAGATAATGGGCTTTACCTCCAGACGTTGGGCT
Source organism: Leptosomus discolor (assembly GCF_034619465.1). Lineage (NCBI taxonomy): Eukaryota > Metazoa > Chordata > Aves > Leptosomiformes > Leptosomidae > Leptosomus > Leptosomus discolor. The sequence goes on from NW_028237772.1 coordinate 3,006,536, forward strand.
TTACCTCTAGATATCTGGCTTTACCACTAGATGTTGGGTTTTACCTCTAGATGTTGGTCTTTAGGTCTAGATATTGGACTTTATCTCTAGATGTAGGGTTTTACATCTAGATGTTTTGCTTTACATTTAGATGTTGGTCTTTATCTCTAGATGTTGGGTTTTACATCTAGATGTTTTGCTTTACATTTAGATCTTGGTCTTTATCTCTAGATGTTGGGTTATACCTCTATATGTTGTGCTTCACCTCTAGATGTTAGGCTTTACCTCTAGATGTTTGGATTACATCTAGATGTTTTGCTTTACATTTAGATGTTCGGCTTTATCTCTAGATTTTGGGTTTTAAATCTATATATTTGGCTTTTCCTCTAGATGTTGGGCTTTACCTCTAGATATCTGGCTTTACGTCTAGATGTTGGGCTTTACCTCTAGAAGTTGGGCTTTAACTCTAGACTTTGGGCTTTACCTCAAGACGTTCGGCTTTAACTCTAGCTGTTGGGCTTTCCCTCTAGATTTTGGGCCTTACCTCTAGAAGTTGGGGGTTATATCTATATGGTTGGATTTAACTGTAGATGTCAGGCCTTAACACTTGATTTTGGAATTCACCTCTAGATGTTAGGCTTTACATCTATATTTTGGGCTTTCCCTCTAGATGTTGGGCTTTAACTCTAGATTTTGGGCTTTACTCTAAAGGATGCGCTTTAACTCTAGATATTCGGCTTTACCTCTAGAAGTTGGGTTTTACATCTAGATGTTTTGCTTTAACTGTAGGTGTCGGCCTTTAACACTAGATATTGGAATTCACCTCTAGATCTTAGTCTTTACCTCTACATGTTGGGCTTTACCTCTAGAGTATTTGGCTTTAGATCTAGCAATTGGGCTTTACATCTAGATTTGGGGCTTTAGCTCTAGATGTTGGGCTTTACCTCCAGATTTTGGATTTTAAATCTATATATCTGGCTTTATCTCTAGATGTTGGGCTTTATCTCTAGATTTTGGGCTCTAACTCTAGGTATTGGTGTTTACCTCTAGATTTTGAACTTTAACTCTGGGAGTTGGGTTTGAAATCTATATATTTTGCTTTTCCTCTAGATGTTGGGCTTTACCTTAGATATCTGGCTTTACCTCTAGATGTTGGGTTTTACCTCTAGATATTGGTCTTTATCTCTAGATTTTGGGCGTTAGATCTAGAATTTGGGCTTTACATCAAGATTTTGGGCTTTAGATCAAGAAGTTGGGCTTTACATCTAGATTTTGGGCTTGACGTCTTGATATTGGGCTTTACCTCTAGATTTTGGGTTTTAGATTTAGAAGTTGGGCTTTACATCTATATTTTGGGCTTTAGATCTAGAATTTTGGCTTTACATCTAGATTTTGGGCTTTACGTCTAGATATTGGGCTTCACCTCTAGATTTTGGGGTTTAGATCTATATATCTGGCTTTATCTCTAGATGTTGGGCTTTACCTCTACATTTTGGGTTCTACCTCTAGGTATTGGTATTTACATTTAGATTTTTGACTTTAAATCTGGAAGTTGAGCTTTACATCTAGACTTTGGGATTTACCTCTAGATGTTGGGATTTAACTCTAGAATTTGGGTTTGAAATCTATATATTTTGCTTTTCCTCTAGATGTTGGGCTTTACCTCTAGATATCTGGCTTTACCTCTAGATGTTGGTTTTTACCTCTAGATATTGGTCTTTACCTCTAGATTTTGGGTGTTAGATCTAGAATTTGGGCTTTACATCTAGGTTTTGGGCTTTAGATCTAGAAGCTGGGCTTTACATCTAGATTTTGGGCTTTAGGTCTAGATATTGGGCTTTACCTCTAGATTTTGGGTTTTAAATCTATATATTTGGCTTTTCCTCTAGATGTTGGTCTTTACCTCTAGATTTTGGGTTTTAAATCTAGATGTTTGCCTTCACCTCTGTAAGTTGGGCTTTACCTGCAGACATTGGGCTGTAGGACTAGATGATGGGCTTTACCTCCAGACGTTGGGCTTTACCTCTAGTTATCTGGCTTTACCTCTAAATGATGCGCTTAAACTCTAAATATTGGGCTTTACCTCTAGATGTTGGGCTTTAGATTTAGAAGTTGGGCTTTACATTTATATTTTGGGCTTTAGATCAAGAAGTTGGGCTTTACATCTAGATTTTGGGCTTTACGTCTTGATATTGGGCTTTAATTCTAGATTTTGGGTTTTAAATCTATATATTTGGCTTTTCCTCTAGATGTTGGGCTTTACCTCTAGATTTTGGGTTTTACATCTAGATGTTTGCCCTCACCTCTGTAAGTTGGGCTTTACCTGCAGACATTGGGCTGTAGGACTAGATGATGGGCTTTACCTCTAGAAGTTGGGCTTTACATCTAGATTTTGGGCTTTACCTCTAAATGATGCGCTTAAACTCTAAATATTGGGCTTTACCTCTAGATGTTGGGCTTTAGATTTAGAAGTTGGGCTTTACATCTATATTTTGGGCTTTAGATCTAGAAGTTGGGCTTTACATCCAGATTTTGGGCTTTACGTCTAGATATTGGTCTTTACCTCTAGATTTTGGGTTTTACATCTAGATGTTTGCCTTCACCTCTGTAAGTTGGGCTTTACCTGCAGACATTGGGCTGTAGGACTAGATGATGGGCTTTACCTCTAGAAGTTGGGCTTTACATCTAGATTTTGGGCTTCACCTCTAGATTTTGGGGTTTAGATATATATATTTGGCTTTACCTCTAGATGTTGGGATTTAACTCTAGAATTTGGGTTTGAAATCTATATATTTTGCTTTTCCTCTAGATGTTGGGCTTTACCTCTAGATATCTGGCTTTACCTCTAGATGTTGGGCTTTACCTCTAGATTTTGGGTTTTACATCTAGATGTTTGCCCTCACCTCTGTAAGTTGGGCTTTACCTGCAGACATTGGGCTGTAGGACTAGATGATGGGCTTTACCTCTAGAAGTTGGGCTTTACATCTAGATTTTGGGCTTTACCTCTAAATGATGCGCTTAAACTCTAAATATTGGGCTTTACCTATAGATGTTGGGCTTTAGATCTAGAATTTGGGCTTTACATCTAGATTTTGGGCTTTAGATCAAGAAGTTGGGCTTTACATCTAGATTTTGGCCTTTACGTCTTGATATTGGGCTTTACCTCTAGATTTTGGGTTTTAAATCTATATATTTGGCTTTTCCTCTAGATGTTGGCCTTTACCCCCAGATATCTGGCTTTACCTCTAGATGTTGGGCTTTACCTCTAGATTTTGGGTTTTAAATCTATATATATTTGGCTTTTCCTCTAGATGTTGGGCTTTACCTCTAGATTTGGGGTTTTACATCTAGATGTTTGCCTTCACCTCTGTAAGTTGGGCTTTACCTGCAGACATTGGGCTGTAGGACTAGATAATGGGCTTTACCTCCAGACGTTGGGCTTTACCTCTAGATATCTGGCTTTACCACTAGATGTTGGGTTTTACCTCTAGATGTTGGTCTTTAGGTCTAGATATTGGACTTTATCTCTAGATGTAGGGTTTTACATCTAGATGTTTTGCTTTACATTTAGATGTTGGTCTTTATCTCTAGATGTTGGGTTTTACATCTAGATGTTTTGCTTTACATTTAGATCTTGGTCTTTATCTCTAGATGTTGGGTTATACCTCTATATGTTGTGCTTCACCTCTAGATGTTAGGCTTTACCTCTAGATGTTTGGATTACATCTAGATGTTTTGCTTTACATTTAGATGTTCGGCTTTATCTCTAGATTTTGGGTTTTAAATCTATATATTTGGCTTTTCCTCTAGATGTTGGGCTTTACCTCTAGATATCTGGCTTTACGTCTAGATGTTGGGCTTTACCTCTAGAAGTTGGGCTTTAACTCTAGACTTTGGGCTTTACCTCAAGACGTTCGGCTTTAACTCTAGCTGTTGGGCTTTCCCTCTAGATTTTGGGCCTTACCTCTAGAAGTTGGGGGTTATATCTATATGGTTGGATTTAACTGTAGATGTCAGGCCTTAACACTTGATTTTGGAATTCACCTCTAGATGTTAGGCTTTACATCTATATTTTGGGCTTTCCCTCTAGATGTTGGGCTTTAACTCTAGATTTTGGGCTTTACTCTAAAGGATGCGCTTTAACTCTAGATATTCGGCTTTACCTCTAGAAGTTGGGTTTTACATCTAGATGTTTTGCTTTAACTGTAGGTGTCGGCCTTTAACACTAGATATTGGAATTCACCTCTAGATCTTAGTCTTTACCTCTACATGTTGGGCTTTACCTCTAGAGTATTTGGCTTTAGATCTAGCAATTGGGCTTTACATCTAGATTTGGGGCTTTAGCTCTAGATGTTGGGCTTTACCTCCAGATTTTGGATTTTAAATCTATATATCTGGCTTTATCTCTAGATGTTGGGCTTTATCTCTAGATTTTGGGCTCTAACTCTAGGTATTGGTGTTTACCTCTAGATTTTGAACTTTAACTCTGGGAGTTGGGTTTGAAATCTATATATTTTGCTTTTCCTCTAGATGTTGGGCTTTACCTTAGATATCTGGCTTTACCTCTAGATGTTGGGTTTTACCTCTAGATATTGGTCTTTATCTCTAGATTTTGGGCGTTAGATCTAGAATTTGGGCTTTACATCAAGATTTTGGGTTTAGATCAAGAAGTTGGGCTTTACATCTAGATTTTGGGCTTGACGTCTTGATATTGGGCTTTACCTCTAGATTTTGGGTTTTAGATTTAGAAGTTGGGCTTTACATCTATATTTTGGGCTTTAGATCTAGAATTTTGGCTTTACATCTAGATTTTGGGCTTTACGTCTAGATATTGGGCTTCACCTCTAGATTTTGGGGTTTAGATCTATATATCTGGCTTTATCTCTAGATGTTGGGCTTTACCTCTACATTTTGGGTTCTACCTCTAGGTATTGGTATTTACATTTAGATTTTTGACTTTAAATCTGGAAGTTGAGCTTTACATCTAGACTTTGGGATTTACCTCTAGATGTTGGGATTTAACTCTAGAATTTGGGTTTGAAATCTATATATTTTGCTTTTCCTCTAGATGTTGGGCTTTACCTCTAGATATCTGGCTTTACCTCTAGATGTTGGTTTTTACCTCTAGATATTGGTCTTTACCTCTAGATTTTGGGTGTTAGATCTAGAATTTGGGCTTTACATCTAGGTTTTGGGCTTTAGATCTAGAAGCTGGGCTTTACATCTAGATTTTGGGCTTTAGGTCTAGATATTGGGCTTTACCTCTAGATTTTGGGTTTTAAATCTATATATTTGGCTTTTCCTCTAGATGTTGGTCTTTACCTCTAGATTTTGGGTTTTAAATCTAGATGTTTGCCTTCACCTCTGTAAGTTGGGCTTTACCTGCAGACATTGGGCTGTAGGACTAGATGATGGGCTTTACCTCCAGACGTTGGGCTTTACCTCTAGTTATCTGGCTTTACCTCTAAATGATGCGCTTAAACTCTAAATATTGGGCTTTACCTCTAGATGTTGGGCTTTAGATTTAGAAGTTGGGCTTTACATCTATATTTTGGGCTTTAGATCTAGAAGTTGGGCTTTACATCCAGATTTTGGGCTTTACGTCTAGATATTGGTCTTTACCTCTAGATTTTGGGTTTTACATCTAGATGTTTGCCTTCACCTCTGTAAGTTCGGCTTTACCTGCAGACATTGGGCTGTAGGACTAGATGATGGGCTTTACCTCTAGAAGTTGGGCTTTACATCTAGATTTTGGGCTTTACGTCTAGATATTGGGCTTCACCTCTAGATTTTGGGGTTTAGATATATATATTTGGCTTTACCTCTAGATGTTGGGATTTAACTCTAGAATTTGGTTTTGAAATCTATATATTTTGCTTTTCCTCTAGATGTTTGGCTTTACCTCTAGATATCTGGCTTTACCTCTAGATGTTGGGTTTTACCTCTAGATATTGGTCTTTATCTCTAGATTTTGGGCGTTAGATCTAGAATTTGGGCTTTACATCTAGATTTTGGGCTTTAGATCAAGAAGTTGGGCTTTACATCTAGATTTTGGCCTTTACGTCTTGATATTGGGCTTTACCTCTAGATTTTGGGTTTTAGATTTAGAAGTTGGGCTTTACATCTATATTTTGGGCTTTAGATCTAGAATTTTGGCTTTACATCTAGATTTTGGGCTTTACGTCTAGATATTGGGCTTCACCTCTAGATTTTGAGGTTTAGATCTATATATCTGGCTTTATCTCTAGATGTTGGGCTTTACCTCTACATTTTGGGTTCTACCTCTAGGTATTGGTATTTACATTTAGATTTTTGACTTTAAATCTGGAAGTTGAGCTTTACATCTAGACTTTGGGATTTACCTCTAGATGTTGGGATTGAACTCTAGAATTTGGGTTTGAAATCTATATATTTTGCTTTTCCTCTAGATGTTGGGCTTTACCTCTAGATATCTGGCTTTACCTCTAGATGTTGGTTTTTACCTCTAGATATTGGTCTTTACCACTAGATTTTGGGTGTTAGATCTAGAATTTGGACTTTACATCTAGGTTTTGGGCTTTAGATCTAGAAGCTGGGCTTTACATCTAGATTTTGGGCTTTAGGTCTAGATATTGGGCTTTACCTCTAGATTTTGGGTTTTAAATCTATATATTTGGCTTTTCCTCTAGATGTTGGTCTTTACCTCTAGATTTTGGGTTTTAAATCTAGATGTTTGCCTTCACCTCTGTAAGTTGGGCTTTACCTGCAGACATTGGGCTGTAGGACTAGATGATGGGCTTTACCTCCAGACGTTGGGCTTTACCTCTAGTTATCGGGCTTTACCTCTAAATGATGCGCTTAAACTCTAAATATTGGGCTTTACCTCTAGATGTTGGGCTTTAGATTTAGAAGTTGGGCTTTACATTTATATTTTGGGCTTTAGATCAAGAAGTTGGGCTTTACATCTAGATTTTGGGCTTTACGTCTTGATATTGGGCTTTAATTCTATATTTTGGGTTTTAAATCTATATATTTGGCTTTTCCTCTAGATGTTGGCCTTTACCCCTAGATATCTGGCTTTACCTCTAGATGTTGGGCTTTACCTCTAGATTTTGGGTTTTAAATCTATATATATTTGGCTTTTCCTCTAGATGTTGGGCTTTACCTCTCGATTTGGGGTTTTACATCTAGATGTTTGCCTTCACCTCTGTAAGTTGGGCTTTACCTGCAGACATTGGGCTGTAGGACTAGATGATGGGCTTTACCTCCAGACGTTGGGCTTTACCTCTAGATATCTGGCTTTACCTCTAGATGTTGGGTTTTACCTCTAGCTATTGGTCTTTACCTCTAGATGTTGGGCTTTAGATCTAGAAGTTGTGCTTTTCATCTAGATTTTGGGCTTTACGTCTAGATATTGGGCTTTACCTCTAGATTTTGGGTTTTATATCTATATATTTGGCTTTTCCTCTAGATGTTGGGCTTTACCCCTAGATATCTGGATTTACCTGTAGATGTTGGGCTTTACCTCTAGATTTTGGGTTTTCCATCTGGATTTTTGGCTTCTCTCTAGAATCTGGGCTTTACCTCCAGACGTTGGGCTTTACCACTAGATGTTGGGTTTTACCTCTAGAGGTTGGTCTTTAGGTCTAGCTATTGGACTTTACCTCTAGATGTAGGGTTTTACTTCTAGATGGTTTGCTTTACATTTAGATGTTGGTCTTTATCTCTAGATGTTATGTTATACCTTTATATGTTGTGCTTCACCTCTAGATGTTAGGCTTTACCTCTAGATGTTTGGATTACATCTAGATGTTTTGCTGTACATTTAGATGTTCGGCTTTATCTCTAGATTTTGGGTTTTAAATCTATATATTTGGCATATCTCTAGATTTTGGGCTCTAACTCTAGGTATTGGTGTTTACCTCTAGATTTTGGACTTTAACTCTGGAAGTTGGGCTTTACCTCTAGAAGTTGGGCTTTAACTCTAGACTTTGGGCTTTACCTCAAGACGTTCGGCTTTAACTCTAGCTGTTGGGCTTTCCCTCTAGATTTTGGGCCTTACCTCTAGAAGTTGGGGGTTATATCTATATGGTTGGATTTAACTGTAGATGTCAGGCCTTAACACTTGATTTTGGAATTCACCTCTAGATGTTAGGCTTTACATCTAGATTCTGGGCTTTCCCTCTAGATGTTGGGCTTTAACTCTAGATTTTGGGCTTTACTCTAAAGGATGCGCTTTAACTCTAGATATTCGGCTTTACCTCTAGAAGTTGGGTTTTACATCTAGATGTTTGGCTTTAACTGTAGGTGTCGGGCTTTAACACTAGATATTGGAATTCACCTCTAGATCTTAGTCTTTACCTCTACATGTTGGGCTTTACCTCTAGAGTATTTGGCTTTAGATCTAGCAATTGGGCTTTACATCTAGATTTGGGGCTTTAGCTCTAGATGTTGGGCTTTACCTCCAGATTGTGGATTTTAAATCTATATATCTGGCTTTATCTCTAGATGTTGGGCTTTATCTCTAGATTTTGGGCTCTAACTCTAGGTATTGGTGTTTACCTCTAGATTTTGAACTTTAACTCTGGGAGTTGGGTTTGAAATCTATATATTTTGCTTTTCCTCTAGATGTTGGGCTTTACCTTAGATATCTGGCTTTACCTCTAGATGTTGGGTTTTACCTCTAGATATTGGTCTTTATCTCTAGATTTTGGGCGTTAGATCTAGAATTTGGGCTTTACATCAAGATTTTGGGCTTTAGATCAAGAAGTTGGGCTTTACATCTAGATTTTGGGCTTGACGTCTTGATATTGGGCTTTACCTTTAGATTTTGGGTTTTAGATTTAGAAGTTGGGCTTTACATCTATATTTTGGGTTTTAGATCTAGAATTTTGGCTTTACATCTAGATTTTGGGCTTTACGTCTAGATATTGGGCTTCACCTCTAGATTTTGGGGTTTAGATCTATATATCTGGCTTTATCTCTAGATGTTGGGCTTTACCTCTACATTTTGGGTTCTACCTCTAGGTATTGGTATTTACATTTAGATTTTTGACTTTAAATCTGGAAGTTGAGTTTTACATCTAGACTTTGGGATTTACCTCTAGATGTTGGGATTTAACTCTAGAATTTGGGTTTGAAATCTATATATTTTGCTTTTCCTCTAGATGTTGGGCTTTACCTCTAGATATCTGGCTTTACCTCTAGATGTTGGTTTTTACCTCTAGATATTGGTCTTTACCTCTAGATTTTGGGTGTTAGATCTAGAATTTGGGCTTTACATCTAGGTTTTGGGCTTTAGATCTAGAAGCTGGGCTTTACATCTAGATTTTGGGCTTTAGGTCTAGATATTGGGCTTTACCTCTAGATTTTGGGTTTTAAATCTATATATTTGGCTTTTCCTCTAGATGTTGGTCTTTACCTCTAGATTTTGGGTTTTAAATCTAGATGTTTGCCTTCACCTCTGTAAGTTGGGCTTTACCTGCAGACATTGGGCTGTAGGACTAGATGATGGGCTTTACCTCCAGACGTTGGGCTTTACCTCTAGTTATCGGGCTTTACCTCTAAATGATGCGCTTAAACTCTAAATATTGGGCTTTACCTCTAGATGTTGGGCTTTAGATTTAGAAGTTGGGCTTTACATTTATATTTTGGGCTTTAGATCAAGAAGTTGGGCTTTACATCTAGATTTTGGGCTTTACGTCTTGATATTGGGCTTTAATTCTATATTTTGGGTTTTAAATCTATATATTTGGCTTTTCCTCTAGATGTTGGCCTTTACCCCTAGATATCTGGCTTTACCTCTAGATGTTGGGCTTTACCTCTAGATTTTGGGTTTTAAATCTATATATATTTGGCTTTTCCTCTAGATGTTGGGCTTTACCTCTCGATTTGGGGTTTTACATCTAGATGTTTGCCTTCACCTCTGTAAGTTGGGCTTTACCTGCAGACATTGGGCTGTAGGACTAGATGATGGGCTTTACCTCCAGACGTTGGGCTTTACCTCTAGATATCTGGCTTTACCTCTAGATGTTGGGTTTTACCTCTAGCTATTGGTCTTTACCTCTAGATGTTGGGCTTTAGATCTAGAAGTTGTGCTTTTCATCTAGATTTTGGGCTTTACGTCTAGATATTGGGCTTTACCTCTAGATTTTGGGTTTTATATCTATATATTTGGCTTTTCCTCTAGATGTTGGGCTTTACCCCTAGATATCTGGATTTACCTGTAGATGTTGGGCTTTACCTCTAGATTTTGGGTTTTCCATCTGGATTTTTGGCTTCTCTCTAGAATCTGGGCTTTACCTCCAGACGTTGGGCTTTACCACTAGATGTTGGGTTTTACCTCTAGAGGTTGGTCTTTAGGTCTAGCTATTGGACTTTACCTCTAGATGTAGGGTTTTACTTCTAGATGGTTTGCTTTACATTTAGATGTTGGTCTTTATCTCTAGATGTTATGTTATACCTTTATATGTTGTGCTTCACCTCTAGATGTTAGGCTTTACCTCTAGATGTTTGGATTACATCTAGATGTTTTGCTGTACATTTAGATGTTCGGCTTTATCTCTAGATTTTGGGTTTTAAATCTATATATTTGGCATATCTCTAGATTTTGGGCTCTAACTCTAGGTATTGGTGTTTACCTCTAGATTTTGGACTTTAACTCTGGAAGTTGGGCTTTACCTCTAGAAGTTGGGCTTTAACTCTAGACTTTGGGCTTTACCTCAAGACGTTCGGCTTTAACTCTAGCTGTTGGGCTTTCCCTCTAGATTTTGGGCCTTACCTCTAGAAGTTGGGGGTTATATCTATATGGTTGGATTTAACTGTAGATGTCAGGCCTTAACACTTGATTTTGGAATTCACCTCTAGATGTTAGGCTTTACATCTAGATTCTGGGCTTTCCCTCTAGATGTTGGGCTTTAACTCTAGATTTTGGGCTTTACTCTAAAGGATGCGCTTTAACTCTAGATATTCGGCTTTACCTCTAGAAGTTGGGTTTTACATCTAGATGTTTGGCTTTAACTGTAGGTGTCGGGCTTTAACACTAGATATTGGAATTCACCTCTAGATCTTAGTCTTTACCTCTACATGTTGGGCTTTACCTCTAGAGTATTTGGCTTTAGATCTAGCAATTGGGCTTTACATCTAGATTTGGGGCTTTAGCTCTAGATGTTGGGCTTTACCTCCAGATTGTGGATTTTAAATCTATATATCTGGCTTTATCTCTAGATGTTGGGCTTTATCTCTAGATTTTGGGCTCTAACTCTAGGTATTGGTGTTTACCTCTAGATTTTGAACTTTAACTCTGGGAGTTGGGTTTGAAATCTATATATTTTGCTTTTCCTCTAGATGTTGGGCTTTACCTTAGATATCTGGCTTTACCTCTAGATGTTGGGTTTTACCTCTAGATATTGGTCTTTATCTCTAGATTTTGGGCGTTAGATCTAGAATTTGGGCTTTACATCAAGATTTTGGGCTTTAGATCAAGAAGTTGGGCTTTACATCTAGATTTTGGGCTTGACGTCTTGATATTGGGCTTTACCTTTAGATTTTGGGTTTTAGATTTAGAAGTTGGGCTTTACATCTATATTTTGGGTTTTAGATCTAGAATTTTGGCTTTACATCTAGATTTTGGGCTTTACGTCTAGATATTGGGCTTCACCTCTAGATTTTGGGGTTTAGATCTATATATCTGGCTTTATCTCTAGATGTTGGGCTTTACCTCTACATTTTGGGTTCTACCTCTAGGTATTGGTATTTACATTTAGATTTTTGACTTTAAATCTGGAAGTTGAGCTTTACATCTAGACTTTGGGATTTACCTCTAGATGTTGGGATTTAACTCTAGAATTTGGGTTTGAAATCTATATATTTTGCTTTTCCTCTAGATGTTGGGCTTTACCTCTAGATATCTGGCTTTACCTCTAGATGTTGGTTTTTACCTCTAGATATTGGTCTTTACCTCTAGATTTTGGGTGTTAGATCTAGAATTTGGGCTTTACATCTAGGTTTTGGGCTTTAGATCTAGAAGCTGGGCTTTACATCTAGATTTTGGGCTTTAGGTCTAGATATTGGGCTTTACCTCTAGATTTTGGGTTTTAAATCTATATATTTGGCTTTTCCTCTAGATGTTGGTCTTTACCTCTAGATTTTGGGTTTTAAATCTAGATGTTTGCCTTCACCTCTGTAAGTTGGGCTTTACCTGCAGACATTGGGCTGTAGGACTAGATGATGGGCTTTACCTCCAGACGTTGGGCTTTACCTCTAGTTATCGGGCTTTACCTCTAAATGATGCGCTTAAACTCTAAATATTGGGCTTTACCTCTAGATGTTGGGCTTTAGATTTAGAAGTTGGGCTTTACATTTATATTTTGGGCTTTAGATTTAGAAGTTGGGCTTTACATTTATATTTTGGGCTTTAGATCAAGAAGTTGGGCTTTACATCTAGATTTTGGGCTTTACGTCTTGATATTGGGCTTTAATTCTAGATTTTGGGTTTTAAATCTATATATTTGGCTTTTCCTCTAGATGTTGGCCTTTACCCCTAGATATCTGGCTTTACCTCTAGATGTTGGGCTTTACCTCTAGATTTTGGGTTTTAAATCTATATATATTTGGCTTTTCCTCTAGATGTTGGGCTTTACCTCTCGATTTGGGGTTTTACATCTAGATGTTTGCCTTCACCTCTGTAAGTTGGGCTTTACCTGCAGACATTGGGCTGTAGGACTAGATGATGGGCTTTATCTCCAGACGTTGGGCTTTACCTCTAGATATCTGGCTTTACCTCTAGATGTTGGGTTTTACCTCTAGCTATTGGTCTTTACCTCTAGATGTTGGGCTTTAGATCTAGAAGTTGTGCTTTTCATCTAGATTTTGGGCTTTACGTCTAGATATTGGGCTTTACCTCTAGATTTTGGGTTTTATATCTATATATTTGGCTTTTCCTCTAGATGTTGGGCTTTACCCCTAGATATCTGGATTTACCTGTAGATGTTGGGCTTTACCTCTAGATTTTGGGTTTTCCATCTGGATTTTTGGCTTCTCTCTAGAATCTGGGCTTTACCTCCAGACGTTGGGCTTTACCACTAGATGTTGGGTTTTACCTCTAGAGGTTGGTCTTTAGGTCTAGCTATTGGACTTTACCTCTAGATGTAGGGTTTTACTTCTAGATGGTTTGCTTTACATTTAGATGTTGGTCTTTATCTCTAGATGTTATGTTACACCTTTATATATTGTGCTTCACCTCTAGATGTTAGGCTTTACCTCTAGATGTTTGGATTACATCTAGATGTTTTGCTTTACATTTAGATGTTCGGCTTTATCTCTAGATTTTGGGTTTTAAATCTATATATTTGGCATATCTCTAGATTTTGGGCTCTAACTCTAGGTATTGGTGTTTACCTCTAGATTTTGGACTTTAACTCTGGGAGTTGGGTTTGAAATCTATATATTTGGCTTTTCCTCTAGATGTTGGGCTTTACCGTCAGATATCTGGCTTTATGTCTAGATGTTGGGCTTTACCTCTAGAAGTTGGGCTTTAACTCTAGACTTTGGGCTTTACCTCAAGACGTTCGGCTTTAACTCTAGCTGTTGGGCTTTACCTCTAGATTTTGGGCCTTACCTCTAGAAGTTGGGGGTTATATCTATATGGTTGGATTTAACTGTAGATGTCAGGCCTTAACACTTGATTTTGGAATTCACCTCTAGATGTTAGGCTTTACATCTAGATTCTGGGCTTTCCCTCTAGATGTTGGGCTTTAACTCTAGATTTTGGGCTTTACTCTAAAGGATGCGCTTTAACTCTAGATATTCGGCTTTACCTCTAGAAGTTGGGTTTTACATCTAGATGTTTGGCTTTAACTATAGGTGTCGGCCTTTAACACTAGATATTGGAATTCACCTCTAGATCTTAGTCTTTACCTCTACATGTTGGGCTTTACCTCTAGAGTATTTGGCTTTCGATCTAGCAATTGGGCTTTACATCTAGATTTGGGGCTTTAGCTCTAGATGTTGGGCTTTACCTCCAGATTTTGGATTTTAAATCTATATATCTGGCTTTATCTCTAGATGTTGGGCTTTATCTCTAGATTTTGGGCTCTAACTCTAGGTATTGGTGTTTACCTCTAGATTTTGAACTTTAACTCTGGGAGTTGGGTTTGAAATCTATATATTTTGCTTTTCCTCTAGATGTTGGGCTTTACCTTAGATATCTGGCTTTACCTCTAGATGTTGGGTTTTACCTCTAGATATTGGTCTTTATCTCTAGATTTTGGGCGTTAGATCTAGAATTTGGGCTTTACATCAAGATTTTGGGCTTTAGATCAAGAAGTTGGGCTTTACATCTAGATTTTGGGCTTGACGTCTTGATATTGGGCTTTACCTCTAGATTTTGGGTTTTAGATTTAGAAGTTGGGCTTTACATCTATATTTTGGGTTTAAGATCTAGAATTTTGGCTTTACATCTAGATTTTGGGCTTTACGTCTAGATATTGGGCTTCACCTCTAGATTTTGGGGTTTAGATCTATATATCTGGCTTTATCTCTAGATGTTGGGCTTTACCTCTACATTTTGGGTTCTACCTCTAGGTATTGGTATTTACATTTAGATTTTTGACTTTAAATCTGGAAGTTGAGCTTTACATCTAGACTTTGGGATTTAACTCTAGATGTTGGGATTTAACTCTAGAATTTGGGTTTGAAATCTATATATTTTGCTTTTCCTCTAGATGTTGGGCTTTACCTCTAGATATCTGGCTTTACCTCTAGATGTTGGTTTTTACCTCTAGATATTGGTCTTTACCTCTAGATTTTGGGTGTTAGATCTAGAATTTGGGCTTTACATCTAGGTTTTGGGCTTTAGATCTAGAAGCTGGGCTTTACATCTAGATTTTGGGCTTTAGGTCTAGATATTGGGCTTTACCTCTAGATTTTGGGTTTTAAATCTATATATTTGGCTTTTCCTCTAGATGTTGGTCTTTACCTCTAGATTTTGGGTTTTAAATCTAGATGTTTGCCTTCACCTCTGTAAGTTGGGCTTTACCTGCAGACATTGGGCTGTAGGACTAGATGATGGGCTTTACCTCCAGACGTTGGGCTTTACCTCTAGTTATCTGGCTTTACCTCTAAATGATGCGCTTAAACTCTAAATATTGGGCTTTACCTCTAGATGTTGGGCTTTAGATTTAGAAGTTGGGCTTTACATTTATATTTTGGGCTTTAGATCAAGAAGTTGGGCTTTACATTTATATTTTGGGCTTTAGATCAAGAAGTTGGGCTTTACATCTAGATTTTGGGCTTTACGTCTTGATATTGGGCTTTAATTCTAGATTTTGGGTTTTAAATCTATATATTTGGCTTTTCCTCTAGATGTTGGCCTTTACCCCTAGATATCTGGCTTTACCTCTAGATGTTGGGCTTTACCTCTAGATTTTGGGTTTTAAATCTATATATATTTGGCTTTTCCTCTAGATGTTGGGCTTTACCTCTCGATTTGGGGTTTTACATCTAGATGTTTGCCTTCACCTCTGTAAGTTGGGCTTTACCTGCAGACATTGGGCTGTAGGACTAGATGATGGGCTTTACCTCCAGACGTTGGGCTTTACCTCTAGATATCTGGCTTTACCTCTAGATGTTGGGTTTTACCTCTAGCTATTGGTCTTTACCTCTAGATGTTGGGTTTTACCTCTAGCTATTGGTCTTTACCTCTAGATGTTGGGGTTTAGATCTAGAAGTTGTGCTTTTCATCTAGATTTTGGGCTTTACATCTAGATATTGGGCTTTACCTCTAGATTTTGGGTTTTATATCTATATATTTGGCTTTTCCTCTAGATGTTGGGCTTTACCCCTAGATATCTGGATTTACCTGTAGATGTTGGGCTTTACCTCTAGATTTTGGGTTTTCCATCTGGATTTTTGGCTTCTCTGTAGAATCTGGGCTTTACCTCCAGACGTTGGGCTTTACCACTAGATGTTGGGTTTTACCTCTAGAGGTTGGTCTTTAGGTCTAGCTATTGGACTTTACCTCTAGATGTAGGGTTTTACATCTAGATGGTTTGCTTTACATTTAGATGTTGGTCTTTATCTCTAGATGTTATGTTATACCTCTATATGTTGTGCTTCACCTCTAGATGTTAGGCTTTACCTCTAGATGTTTGGATTACATCTAGATGTTTTGCTTTACATTTAGATGTTCGGCTTTATCTCTAGATTTTGGGTTTTAAATCTATATATTTGGCATATCTCTAGATTTTGGGCTCTAACTCTAGGTATTGGTGTTTACCTCTAGATTTTGGACTTTAACTCTGGAAGTTGGGCTTTACCTCTAGAAGTTGGGCTTTAACTCTAGACTTTGGGCTTTACCTCAAGACGTTCGGCTTTAACTCTAGCTGTTGGGCTTTCCCTCTAGATTTTGGGCCTTACCTCTAGAAGTTGGGGGTTATATCTATATGGTTGGATTTAACTGTAGATGTCAGGCCTTAACACTTGATTTTGGAATTCACCTCTAGATGTTAGGCTTTACATCTAGATTCTGGGCTTTCCCTCTAGATGTTGGGCTTTAACTCTAGATTTTGGGCTTTACTCTAAAGGATGCGCTTTAACTCTAGATATTCGGCTTTACCTCTAGAAGTTGGGTTTTACATCTAGATGTTTGGCTTTAACTGTAGGTGTCGGGCTTTAACACTAGATATTGGAATTCACCTCTAGATCTTAGTCTTTACCTCTACATGTTGGGCTTTACCTCTAGAGTATTTGGCTTTAGATCTAGCAATTGGGCTTTACATCTAGATTTGGGGCTTTAGCTCTAGATGTTGGGCTTTACCTCCAGATTTTCTATTTTAAATCTATATATCTGGTTTTATCTCTAGATGTTGGGCTTTATCTCTAGATTTTGGGCTCTAACTCTAGGTATTGGTGTTTACCTCTAGATTTTGAACTTTAACTCTGGGAGTTGGGTTTGAAATCTATATATTTTGCTTTTCCTCTAGATGTTGGGCTTTACCTTAGATATCTGGCTTTACCTCTAGATGTTGGGTTTTACGTCTAGATATTGGTCTTTATCTCTAGATTTTGGGCGTTAGATCTAGAATTTGGGCTTTACATCTAGATTTTGGGCTTTAGATCAAGAAGTTGGGCTTTACATCTAGATTTTGGGCTTGACGTCTTGATATTGGGCTTTACCTCTAGATTTTGGGTTTTAGATTTAGAAGTTGGGCTTTACATCTATATTTTGGGCTTTAGATCTAGAATTTTGGCTTTACATCTAGATTTTCGGCTTTACGTCTAGATATTGGGCTTCACCTCTAGATTTTGGGGTTTAGATCTATATATCTGGCTTTATCTCTAGATGTTGGGCTTTACCTCTACATTTTGGGCTCTACCTCTAGGTATTGGTATTTACATTTAGATTTTTGACTTTAAATCTGGAAGTTGAGCTTTACATCTAGACTTTGGGATTTACCTCTAGATGTTGGGATTGAACTCTAGAATTTGGGTTTGAAATCTATATATTTTGCTTTTCCTCTAGATGTTGGGCTTTACCTCTAGATATCTGGCTTTACCTCTAGATGTTGGTTTTTACCTCTAGATATTGGTCTTTACCTCTAGATTTTGGGTGTTAGATCTAGAATTTGGGCTTTACATCTAGGTTTTGGGCTTTAGATCTAGAAGCTGGGCTTTACATCTAGATTTTGGGCTTTAGGTCTAGATATTGGGCTTTACCTCTAGATTTTGGGTTTTAAATCTATATATTTGGCTTTTCCTCTAGATGTTGGTCTTTACCTCTAGATTTTGGGTTTTAAATCTAGATGTTTGCCTTCACCTCTGTAAGTTGGGCTTTACCTGCAGACATTGGGCTGTAGGACTAGATGATGGGCTTTACCTCCAGACGTTGGGCTTTACCTCTAGTTATCTGGCTTTACCTCTAAATGATGCGCTTAAACTCTAAATATTGGGCTTTACCTCTAGATGTTGGGCTTTAGATTTAGAAGTTGGGCTTTACATTTATATTTTGGGCTTTAGATCAAGAAGTTGGGCTTTACATCTAGATTTTGGGCTTTACGTCTTGATATTGGGCTTTAATTCTAGATTTTGGGTTTTAAATCTATATATTTGGCTTTTCCTCTAGACGTTGGGCTTTACCTCTAGATATCTGGCTTTACCTCTAAATGATGCGCTTAAACTCTAAATATTGGGCTTTACCTCTAGATGTTGGGCTTTAGATTTAGAAGTTGGTCTTTACATCTAGATTTTGGGCTTTAGATCTAGAAGTTGGGCTTTACATCTAGATTTTGGGCTTTACGTCTGGATATTGGGCTTCACCTCTAGATTTTGGGGTTTAGATCTATATATCTGGCTTTATCTCTAGATGTTGGGCTTTACCTCTACATTTTGGGCTCTACTTCTAGGTATTGGTATTTACATTTAGATTTTTGACTTTAAATCTGGAAGTTGAGCTTTACATCTAGACTTTGGGATTTACCTCTAGATGTTGGGATTTAACTCTAGAATTTGGGTTTCAAATCTATATATTTTGCTTTTCCTCTAGATGTTGGGCTTTACCTCTAGATATCTGGCTTTACCTCTAGATGTTGGGTTTTACCTCTAGATATTGGTCTTTATCTCTAGATTTTGGGCGTTAGATCTAGATTTTGGGCTTTAGATCAAGAAGTTGGGCTTTACATCTAGATTTTGGGCTTTACGTCTTGATATTGGGCTTTACCTCTAGATTTTGTGTTTTAAATCTATATATTTGGCTTTTCCTCTAGATGTTGGCCTTTACACCTAGATATCTGGCTTTTCCTCTAGATGTTGGGCTTTACCTCTAGATGTTGGGCTTTACCTCTAGATTTGGGGTTTTACATCTAGATGTTTGCCTTCACCTCTGTAAGTTGGGCTTTACCTGCAAATATTGGGCTGTAGGACTAGATGATGGGCTTTACGTCCAGACGTTGGGCTTTACCTCTAGATGTTGGGTTTTACCTCTAGATGTTGGTCTTTAGGTCTAGCTATTGGACTTTACCTCTAGATGTAGGGTTTTACATCTAGATGTTTTGCTTTACATTTAGATGTTGGTCTTTATCTCTTGATGTTGGGTTATACCTCTATATGTTGTGCTTCACCTCTAGATGTTAGGCTTTACCTCTAGATGTTTGGATTACATCTAGATGTTTTGCTTTACATTTAGATGTTCGGCTTTATCTCTAGATTTTGGGTTTTAAATCTATATATTTGGCTTTTCCTCTAGATGTTGGGCTTTACCGTCAGATATCTGGCTTTACCTCTAGATGGTGGGCTTTACCTCTAGGTTTTGGGTTTTAAATCTAGATGTTTGCCTTCACCTCTGTAAGTTGGGCTTTACCTGCAGACATTGGGCTGTAGGAATAGATGATGGGCTTTACCTCTAGAAGTTGGGCTTTACATCTGATTTTGGGCTTTACCTCTAAAAGATGAGCTTAAACTCTAAATATTGGGCTTTACATCTAGATTTTGGGCTTTACGTCTAGATATTGGGCTTTACCTCTAGATTTTGGGTTTTATATCTATATATTTGGCTTTTCCTCTAGGTGTTGGGCTTTACCCCTAGATATCTGGATTTACCTGTAGATGCTGGGCTTTACCTCTAGATTTTGGGTTTTCCATCTGGATTTTTGGCTTCTCTCTAGAATCTGGGCTTTACCTCCAGACGTTGGGCTTTACCACTAGATGTTGGGTTTTACCTCTAGAGGTTGGTCTTTAGGTCTAGATATTGGACTTTACCTCTAGATGTAGGGTTTTACATCTAGATGTTTTGCTTTACATTTAGATGTTGGTCTTTATCTCTAGATGTTGGGTTTTACATCTAGATGTTTTGCTTTACATTTAGATGTTGGTCTTTATCTCTAGATATTGGGTTATACCTCTATATGTTGTGCTTCACCTCTAGATGTTAGGCTTTACCTCTAGATGTTTGGATTACATCTACATGTTTTGCTTTACATTTAGATGTTCGGCTTTATCTCTAGATTTTGGGTTTTAAATCTATATATCTGGCTTTACCTCTAGAAGTTGGGCTTTAACTCTAGACTTTGGGCTTTACCTCAAGACGTTCGGCTTTAACTCTAGCTGTTGGGCTTTACCTCTAGATTTTGGGCCTTACCTCTAGAAGTTGGGGGTTATATCTATATGGTTGGATTTAACTGTAGATGTCAGGCCTTAACACTTGATTTTGGAATTCACCTCTAGATGTTAGGCTTTACATCTAGATTCTGGGCTTTCCCTCTAGATGTTGGGCTTTAACTCTAGATTTTGGGCTTTACTCTAAAGGATGCGCTTTAACTCTAGATATTCGGCTTTACCTCTAGAAGTTGGGTTTTACATCTAGATGTTTGGCTTTAACTGTAGGTGTCGGGCTTTAACACTAGATATTGGAATTCACCTCTAGATCTTAGTCTTTACCTCTACATGTTGGGCTTTACCTCTAGAGTATTTGGCTTTAGATCTAGCAATTGGGCTTTACATCTAGATTTGGGGCTTTAGCTCTAGATGTTGGGCTTTACCTCCAGATTTTGGATTTTAAATTAATATATATGGCTTTATCTCTAGATGTTGGGCTTTATCTCTAGATTTTGGGCTCTAACTCTAGGTATTGGTGTTTACCTCTAGATTTTGGACTTTAACTCTGGAAGTTGGGCTTTACCTCTAGATGTTGGGATTTAACTCTAGAATTTGGGTTTGAAATCTATATATTTTGCTTTTCCTCTAGATGTTGGGCTTTACCTCTAGATATCTGGCTTTACCTGTAGATGTTGGGTTTTACCTCTAGATATTGGTCTTTACTTCTAGATTTTGGGTGTTAGATCTAGAATTTGGGCTTTACATCTGGATTTTGGTCTTTAGATCTAGAAGTTGGGCTTTACAACTAGACTTTGGGCTTTACGTCTAGATATTGGGCTTTACCTCTAGATTTTGGGTTTTAAATCTATATATTTGGCTTTTCCTCTAGATGTTGGGCTTTACCTCTAGATTTGGGGTTTTAAATCTAGATGTTTGCCTTCACCTCTGTAAGTTGGGCTTTACCTGCAGACATTGGGCTGTAGGACTAGATGATGGGCTTTACCTCTAGAAGTTGGGCTTTACATCTGGATTTTGGGCTTTACCTCTAAAATATGCGCTTAAACTCTAAATATTGGTCTTTACATCTATATTTTGGGTTTTACGACTGGATATTGGGCTTCACCTCTGGATTTTGGGGTTTAGATCTATATATCTGGCTTTATCTCTAGATGTTGGGCTTTACCTCTACATTTTGGGCTCTACATCTATGTATTGGTATTTACATTTAGATTTTTGACTTTAAATCTGGAAGTTGATCTTTACATCTAGACTTTGGGATTTACCTCTAGATGTTGGGATTTAACTCTAGAATTTGGGTTTGAAATCTATATATTTTGCTTTTCCTCTAGATGTTGGGCTTTACCTCTAGATATCTGGCTTTACCTCTAGATGTTGGGTTTTACCTCTAGATATTGGTCTTTATCTCTAGATTTTGGGCGTTAAATCTAGAATTTGGGCTTTACATCTAGATTTTGGGCTTTAGATCTAGAAGTTGTGCTTTACATCTAGATTTTGGGCTTTACGTCTTGATATTGGGCTTTACCTCTAGATTTTGGGTTTTAAATCTATATATTTGGCTTTTCCTCTAGATGTTGGGCTTTACCACTAGATATCTGGCTTTACCTCTAGATGTTGGGTTTTCCATCTGGATTTTTGGCTTCTCTCTAGAATCTGGGCTTTACCTCCAGACGTTGGGCTTTACCACTAGATGTTGGGTTTTACCTCTAGATGTTGGTCTTTAGGTCTAGCTATTGGACTTTACCTCTAGATGTAGGGTTTTACATCTAGATGTTTTGCTTTACATTTAGATGTTGGTCTTTATCTCTTGATGTTGGGTTATACCTCTATATGTTGTGCTTCACCTCTAGATGTTAGGCTTTACCTCTAGATGTTTGGATTACATCTAGATGTTTTGCTTTACATTTAGATGTTCGGCTTTATCTCTAGATTTTGGGTTTTAAATCTATATATTTGGCTTTTCCTCTAGATGTTGGGCTTTACCGTCAGATATCTGGCTTTACCTCTAGATGTTGGGCTTTACCTCTAGGTTTTGGGTTTTAAATCTAGATGTTTGCCTTCACCTCTGTAAGTTGGGCTTTACCTGCAGACATTGGGCTGTAGGAATAGATGATGGGCTTTACCTCTAGAAGTTGGGCTTTACATCTGATTTTGGGCTTTACCTCTAAAAGATGAGCTTAAACTCTAAATATTGGGCTTTACATCTAGATTTTGGGCTTTACGTCTAGATATTGGGCTTTACCTCTAGATTTTGGGTTTTATATCTATATATTTGGCTTTTCCTCTAGGTGTTGGGCTTTACCCCTAGATATCTGGATTTACCTGTAGATGCTGGGCTTTACCTCTAGATTTTGGGTTTTCCATCTGGATTTTTGGCTTCTCTCTAGAATCTGGGCTTTACCTCCAGACGTTGGGCTTTACCACTAGATGTTGGGTTTTACCTCTAGAGGTTGGTCTTTAGGTCTAGATATTGGACTTTACCTCTAGATGTAGGGTTTTACATCTAGATGTTTTGCTTTACATTTAGATGTTGGTCTTTATCTCTAGATGTTGGGTTTTACATCTAGATGTTTTGCTTTACATTTAGATGTTGGTCTTTATCTCTAGATATTGGGTTATACCTCTATATGTTGTGCTTCACCTCTAGATGTTAGGCTTTACCTCTAGATGTTTGGATTACATCTACATGTTTTGCTTTACATTTAGATGTTCGGCTTTATCTCTAGATTTTGGGTTTTAAATCTATATATCTGGCTTTACCTCTAGAAGTTGGGCTTTAACTCTAGACTTTGGGCTTTACCTCAAGACGTTCGGCTTTAACTCTAGCTGTTGGGCTTTACCTCTAGATTTTGGGCCTTACCTCTAGAAGTTGGGGGTTATATCTATATGGTTGGATTTAACTGTAGATGTCAGGCCTTAACACTTGATTTTGGAATTCACCTCTAGATGTTAGGCTTTACATCTAGATTCTGGGCTTTCCCTCTAGATGTTGGGCTTTAACTCTAGATTTTGGGCTTTACTCTAAAGGATGCGCTTTAACTCTAGATATTCGGCTTTACCTCTAGAAGTTGGGTTTTACATCTAGATGTTTGGCTTTAACTGTAGGTGTCGGGCTTTAACACTAGATATTGGAATTCACCTCTAGATCTTAGTCTTTACCTCTACATGTTGGGCTTTACCTCTAGAGTATTTGGCTTTAGATCTAGCAATTGGGCTTTACATCTAGATTTGGGGCTTTAGCTCTAGATGTTGGGCTTTACCTCCAGATTTTGGATTTTAAATTAATATATATGGCTTTATCTCTAGATGTTGGGCTTTATCTCTAGATTTTGGGCTCTAACTCTAGGTATTGGTGTTTACCTCTAGATTTTGGACTTTAACTCTGGAAGTTGGGCTTTACCTCTAGATGTTGGGATTTAACTCTAGAATTTGGGTTTGAAATCTATATATTTTGCTTTTCCTCTAGATGTTGGGCTTTACCTCTAGATATCTGGCTTTACCTGTAGATGTTGGGTTTTACCTCTAGATATTGGTCTTTACTTCTAGATTTTGGGTGTTAGATCTAGAATTTGGGCTTTACATCTGGATTTTGGTCTTTAGATCTAGAAGTTGGGCTTTACAACTAGACTTTGGGCTTTACGTCTAGATATTGGGCTTTACCTCTAGATTTTGGGTTTTAAATCTATATATTTGGCTTTTCCTCTAGATGTTGGGCTTTACCTCTAGATTTGGGGTTTTAAATCTAGATGTTTGCCTTCACCTCTGTAAGTTGGGCTTTACCTGCAGACATTGGGCTGTAGGACTAGATGATGGGCTTTACCTCTAGAAGTTGGGCTTTACATCTGGATTTTGGGCTTTACCTCTAAAATATGCGCTTAAACTCTAAATATTGGTCTTTACATCTATATTTTGGGTTTTACGACTGGATATTGGGCTTCACCTCTGGATTTTGGGGTTTAGATCTATATATCTGGCTTTATCTCTAGATGTTGGGCTTTACCTCTACATTTTGGGCTCTACATCTATGTATTGGTATTTACATTTAGATTTTTGACTTTAAATCTGGAAGTTGATCTTTACATCTAGACTTTGGGATTTACCTCTAGATGTTGGGATTTAACTCTAGAATTTGGGTTTGAAATCTATATATTTTGCTTTTCCTCTAGATGTTGGGCTTTACCTCTAGATATCTGGCTTTACCTCTAGATGTTGGGTTTTACCTCTAGATATTGGTCTTTATCTCTAGATTTTGGGCGTTAAATCTAGAATTTGGGCTTTACATCTAGATTTTGGGCTTTAGATCTAGAAGTTGTGCTTTACATCTAGATTTTGGGCTTTACGTCTTGATATTGGGCTTTACCTCTAGATTTTGGGTTTTAAATCTATATATTTGGCTTTTCCTCTAGATGTTGGGCTTTACCACTAGATATCTGGCTTTACCTCTAGATGTTGGGCTTTACCTCTAGATTTTGGGTTTTCCATCTGGATTTTTGGCTTCTCTCTAGAATCTGGGCTTTACCTCCAGACGTTGGGCTTTACCACTAGATGTTGGGTTTTACCTCTAGATGTTGGTCTTTAGGTCTAGCTATTGGACTTTACCTCTAGATGTAGGGTTTTACATCTAGATGTTTTGCTTTACATTTAGATGTTGGTCTTTATCTCTTGATGTTGGGTTATACCTCTATATGTTGTGCTTCACCTCTAGATGTTAGGCTTTACCTCTAGATGTTTGGATTACATCTAGATGTTTTGCTTTACATTTAGATGTTCGGCTTTATCTCTAGATTTTGGGTTTTAAATCTATATATTTGGCTTTTCCTCTAGATGTTGGGCTTTACCGTCAGATATCTGGCTTTACCTCTAGATGTTGGGCTTTACCTCTAGGTTTTGGGTTTTAAATCTAGATGTTTGCCTTCACCTCTGTAAGTTGGGCTTTACCTGCAGACATTGGGCTGTAGGAATAGATGATGGGCTTTACCTCTAGAAGTTGGGCTTTACATATGATTTTGGGCTTTACCTCTAAAAGATGAGCTTAAACTCTAAATATTGGGCTTTACATCTAGATTTTGGGCTTTACGTCTAGATATTGGGCTTTACCTCTAGATTTTGGGTTTTATATCTATATATTTGGCTTTTCCTCTAGATGTTGGGCTTTACCCCTAGATATCTGGATTTACCTGTAGATGCTGGGCTTTACCTCTAGATTTTGGGTTTTCCATCTGGATTTTTGGCTTCTCTCTAGAATCTGGGCTTTACCTCCAGACGTTGGGCTTTACCACTAGATGTTGGGTTTTACCTCTAGAGGTTGGTCTTTAGGTCTAGATATTGGACTTTACATCTAGATGTAGGGTTTTACATCTAGATGTTTTGCTTTACATTTAGATGTTGGTCTTTATCTCTAGATGTTGGGTTTTACATCTAGATGTTTTGCTTTACATTTAGATGTTGGTCTTTATCTCTAGATATTGGTTATACCTCTATATGTTGTGCTTCACCTCTAGATGTTAGGCTTTACCTCTAGATGTTTGGATTACATCTACATGTTTTGCTTTACATTTAGATGTTCGGCTTTATCTCTAGATTTTGGGTTTTAAATCTATATATCTGGCTTTACCTCTAGAAGTTGGGCTTTAACTCTAGACTTTGGGCTTTACCTCAAGACGTTCGGCTTTAACTCTAGCTGTTGGGCTTTACCTCTAGATTTTGGGCCTTACCTCTAGAAGTTGGGGGTTATATCTATATGGTTGGATTTAACTGTAGATGTCAGGCCTTAACACTTGATTTTGGAATTCACCTCTAGATGTTAGGCTTTACATCTAGATTCTGGGCTTTCCCTCTAGATGTTGGGCTTTAACTCTAGATTTTGGGCTTTACTCTAAAGGATGCGCTTTAACTCTAGATATTCGGCTTTACCTCTAGAAGTTGGGTTTTACATCTAGATGTTTGGCTTTAACTGTAGGTGTCGGGCTTTAACACTAGATATTGGAATTCACCTCTAGATCTTAGTCTTTACCTCTACATGTTGGGCTTTACCTCTAGAGTATTTGGCTTTAGATCTAGCAATTGGGCTTTACATCTAGATTTGGGGCTTTAGCTCTAGATGTTGGGCTTTACCTCCAGATTTTGGATTTTAAATTAATATATATGGCTTTATCTCTAGATGTTGGGCTTTATCTCTAGATTTTGGGCTCTAACTCTAGGTATTGGTGTTTACCTCTAGATTTTGGACTTTAACTCTGGAAGTTGGGCTTTACCTCTAGATGTTGGGATTTAACTCTAGAATTTGGGTTTGAAATCTATATATTTTGCTTTTCCTCTAGATGTTGGGCTTTACCTCTAGATATCTGGCTTTACCTGTAGATGTTGGGTTTTACCTCTAGATATTGGTCTTTACTTCTAGATTTTGGGTGTTAGATCTAGAATTTGGGCTTTACATCTGGATTTTGGTCTTTAGATCTAGAAGTTGGGCTTTACAACTAGACTTTGGGCTTTACGTCTAGATATTGGGCTTTACCTCTAGATTTTGGGTTTTAAATCTATATATTTGGCTTTTCCTCTAGATGTTGGGCTTTACCTCTAGATTTGGGGTTTTAAATCTAGATGTTTGCCTTCACCTCTGTAAGTTGGGCTTTACCTGCAGACATTGGGCTGTAGGACTAGATGATGGGCTTTACCTCTAGAAGTTGGGCTTTACATCTGGATTTTGGGCTTTACCTCTAAAATATGCGCTTAAACTCTAAATATTGGTCTTTACATCTATATTTTGGGTTTTACGACTGGATATTGGGCTTCACCTCTGGATTTTGGGGTTTAGATCTATATATCTGGCTTTATCTCTAGATGTTGGGCTTTACCTCTACATTTTGGGCTCTACATCTATGTATTGGTATTTACATTTAGATTTTTGACTTTAAATCTGGAAGTTGATCTTTACATCTAGACTTTGGGATTTACCTCTAGATGTTGGGATTTAACTCTAGAATTTGGGTTTGAAATCTATATATTTTGCTTTTCCTCTAGATGTTGGGCTTTACCTCTAGATATCTGGCTTTACCTCTAGATGTTGGGTTTTACCTCTAGATATTGGTCTTTATCTCTAGATTTTGGGCGTTAAATCTAGAATTTGGGCTTTACATCTAGATTTTGGGCTTTAGATCTAGAAGTTGTGCTTTACATCTAGATTTTGGGCTTTACGTCTTGATATTGGGCTTTACCTCTAGATTTTGGGTTTTAAATCTATATATTTGGCTTTTCCTCTAGATGTTGGGCTTTACCACTAGATATCTGGCTTTACCTCTAGATGTTGGGCTTTACCTCTAGATTTTGGGTTTTCCATCTGGATTTTTGGCTTCTCTCTAGAATCTGGGCTTTACCTCCAGACGTTGGGCTTTACCACTAGATGTTGGGTTTTACCTCTAGATGTTGGTCTTTAGGTCTAGCTATTGGACTTTACCTCTAGATGTAGGGTTTTACATCTAGATGTTTTGCTTTACATTTAGATGTTGGTCTTTATCTCTTGATGTTGGGTTATACCTCTATATGTTGTGCTTCACCTCTAGATGTTAGGCTTTACCTCTAGATGTTTGGATTACATCTAGATGTTTTGCTTTACATTTAGATGTTCGGCTTTATCTCTAGATTTTGGGTTTTAAATCTATATATTTGGCTTTTCCTCTAGATGTTGGGCTTTACCGTCAGATATCTGGCTTTACCTCTAGATGTTGGGCTTTACCTCTAGGTTTTGGGTTTTAAATCTAGATGTTTGCCTTCACCTCTGTAAGTTGGGCTTTACCTGCAGACATTGGGCTGTAGGAATAGATGATGGGCTTTACCTCTAGAAGTTGGGCTTTACATATGATTTTGGGCTTTACCTCTAAAAGATGAGCTTAAACTCTAAATATTGGGCTTTACATCTAGATTTTGGGCTTTACGTCTAGATATTGGGCTTTACCTCTAGATTTTGGGTTTTATATCTATATATTTGGCTTTTCCTCTAGATGTTGGGCTTTACCCCTAGATATCTGGATTTACCTGTAGATGCTGGGCTTTACCTCTAGATTTTGGGTTTTCCATCTGGATTTTTGGCTTCTCTCTAGAATCTGGGCTTTACCTCCAGACGTTGGGCTTTACCACTAGATGTTGGGTTTTACCTCTAGAGGTTGGTCTTTAGGTCTAGATATTGGACTTTACATCTAGATGTAGGGTTTTACATCTAGATGTTTTGCTTTACATTTAGATGTTGGTCTTTATCTCTAGATGTTGGGTTTTACATCTAGATGTTTTGCTTTACATTTAGATGTTGGTCTTTATCTCTAGATATTGGGTTATACCTCTATATGTTGTGCTTCACCTCTAGATGTTAGGCTTTACCTCTAGATGTTTGGATTACATCTACATGTTTTGCTTTACATTTAGATGTTCGGCTTTATCTCTAGATTTTGGGTTTTAAATCTATATATCTGGCTTTACCTCTAGAAGTTGGGCTTTAACTCTAGACTTTGGGCTTTACCTCAAGACGTTCGGCTTTAACTCTAGCTGTTGGGCTTTACCTCTAGATTTTGGGCCTTACCTCTAGAAGTTGGGGGTTATATCTATATGGTTGGATTTAACTGTAGATGTCAGGCCTTAACACTTGATTTTGGAATTCACCTCTAGATGTTAGGCTTTACATCTAGATTCTGGGCTTTCCCTCTAGATGTTGGGCTTTAACTCTAGATTTTGGGCTTTACTCTAAAGGATGCGCTTTAACTCTAGATATTCGGCTTTACCTCTAGAAGTTGGGTTTTACATCTAGATGTTTGGCTTTAACTGTAGGTGTCGGGCTTTAACACTAGATATTGGAATTCACCTCTAGATCTTAGTCTTTACCTCTACATGTTGGGCTTTACCTCTAGAGTATTTGGCTTTAGATCTAGCAATTGGGCTTTACATCTAGATTTGGGGCTTTAGCTCTAGATGTTGGGCTTTACCTCCAGATTTTGGATTTTAAATTAATATATATGGCTTTATCTCTAGATGTTGGGCTTTATCTCTAGATTTTGGGCTCTAAATCTAGGTATTGGTGTTTACCTCTAGATTTTGGACTTTAACTCTGGAAGTTGGGCTTTACCTCTAGATGTTGGGATTTAACTCTAGAATTTGGGTTTGAAATCTATATATTTTGCTTTTCCTCTAGATGTTGGGCTTTACCTCTAGATATCTGGCTTTACCTGTAGATGTTGGGTTTTACCTCTAGATATTGGTCTTTACTTCTAGATTTTGGGTGTTAGATCTAGAATTTGGGCTTTACATCTGGATTTTGGTCTTTAGATCTAGAAGTTGGGCTTTACAACTAGACTTTGGGCTTTACGTCTAGATATTGGGCTTTACCTCTAGATTTTGGGTTTTAAATCTATATATTTGGCTTTTCCTCTAGATGTTGGGCTTTACCTCTAGATTTGGGGTTTTAAATCTAGATGTTTGCCTTAACCTCTGTAAGTTGGGCTTTACCTGCAGACATTGGGCTGTAGGACTAGATGATGGGCTTTACCTCTAGAAGTTGGGCTTTACATCTAGATTTTGGGCTTTACCTCTAAAAGATGCGCTTAAACTCTAAATATTGGTCTTTACAGCTATATTTTGGGTTTTACGACTGGATATTGGGCTTCACCTCTGGATTTTGGGGTTTAGATCTATATATCTGGCTTTATCTCTAGATGTTGGGCTTTACCTCTACATTTTGGGCTCTACATCTATGTATTGGTATTTACATTTAGATTTTTGACTTTAAATCTGGAAGTTGATCTTTACATCTAGACTTTGGGATTTACCTCTAGATGTTGGGATTTAACTCTAGAATTTGGGTTTGAAATCTATATATTTTGCTTTTCCTCTAGATGTTGGGCTTTACCTCTAGATATCTGGCTTTACCTCTAGATATCTGTCTTTACCTCTAGATGTTGGGTTTTACCTCTAGATATTGGTCTTTATCTCTAGATTTTGGGCGTTAAATCTAGAATTTGGGCTTTACATCTAGATTTTGGGCTTTAGATCTAGAAGTTGTGCTTTACATCTAGATTTTGGGCTTTACGTCTTGATATTGGGCTTTACCTCTAGATTTTGGGTTTTAAATCTATATATTTGGCTTTTCCTCTAGATGTTGGGCTTTACCACTAGATATCTGGCTTTACCTCTAGATGTTGGGCTTTACCTCTAGATTTTGGGTTTTCCATCTGGATTTTTGGCTTCTCTCTAGAATCTGGGCTTTACCTCCAGACGTTGGGCTTTACCACTAGATGTTGGGTTTTACCTCTAGATGTTGGTCTTTAGGTCTAGCTATTGGACTTTACCTCTAGATGTAGGGTTTTACATCTAGATGTTTTGCTTTACATTTAGATGTTGGTCTTTATCTCTTGATGTTGGGTTATACCTCTATATGTTGTGCTTCACCTCTAGATGTTAGGCTTTACCTCTAGATGTTTGGATTACATCTAGATGTTTTGCTTTACATTTAGATGTTCGGCTTTATCTCTAGATTTTGGGTTTTAAATCTATATATTTGGCTTTTCCTCTAGATGTTGGGCTTTACCGTCAGATATCTGGCTTTACCTCTAGATGTTGGGCTTTACCTCTAGAAGTTGGGCTTTAACTCTAGACTTTGGGCTTTACCTCAAGACGTTCGGCTTTAACTCTAGCTGTTGGGCTTTACCTCTAGATTTTGGGCCTTACCTCTAGAAGTTGGGGGTTATATCTATATGGTTGGATTTAACTGTAGATGTCAGGCCTTAACACTTGATTTTGGAATTCACCTCTAGATGTTAGGCTTTACATCTAGATTCTGGGCTTTCCCTCTAGATGTTGGGCTTTAACTCTAGATTTTGGGCTTTACTCTAAAGGATGCGCTTTAACTCTAGATATTCGGCTTTACCTCTAGAAGTTGGGTTTTACATCTAGATGTTTGGCTTTAACTGTAGGTGTCGGCCTTTAACACTAGATATTGGAATTCACCTCTAGATCTTAGTCTTTCCCTCTACATGTTGGGCTTTACCTCTAGAGTATTTGGCTTTAGATCTAGCAATTGGGCTTTACATCTAGATTTGGGGCTTTAGCTCTAGATGTTGGGCTTTACCTCCAGATTTTGGATTTTAAATCTCTATATCTGGCTTTATCTCTACATGTTGGGCTTTATCTCTAGATTTTGGGCTCTAACTCTAGGTATTGGTGTTTACCTCTAGATTTCGGACTTTAACTCTGGAAGTTGGGCTTTACCTCTAGATGTTGGGATTGAACTCTAGAATTTGGGTTTGAAATCTACATATTTTGCTTTTCCTCTAGATGTTCGGCTTTACCTCTAGATATCTGGCTTTACCTCTAGATGTTGGGTTTTACCTCTAGATATTGGTCTTTACCTCTAGATTTTGGGTGTTAGATCTAGAATTTGGGCTTTACATCTAGATTTTGGGCTTTAGATCTTGAAGTTGGGCTTTACATCTAGACTTTGGGCTTTACGTCTAGATATTGGGCTTTACCTCTAGATTTTGGGTTTTAAATCTATATATTTGGCTTTTCCTCTAGATGTTGGGCTTTACCTCTAGATTTGGGGTTTTAAATCTAGATGTTTGCCTTAACCTCTGTAAGTTGGGCTTTACCTGCAGACATTGGGCTGTAGGACTAGATGATGGGCTTTACCTCTAGAAGTTGGGCTTTACATCTAGATTTTGGGCTTTACCTCTAAAAGATGCGCTTAAACTCTAAATATTGGTCTTTACAGCTATATTTTGGGTTTTACGACTGGATATTGGGCTTCACCTCTGGATTTTGGGGTTTAGATCTATATATCTGGCTTTATCTCTAGATGTTGGGCTTTACCTCTACATTTTGGGCTCTACATCTATGTATTGGTATTTACATTTAGATTTTTGACTTTAAATCTGGAAGTTGATCTTTACATCTAGACTTTGGGATTTACCTCTAGATGTTGGGATTTAACTCTAGAATTTGGGTTTGAAATCTATATATTTTGCTTTTCCTCTAGATGTTGGGCTTTACCTCTAGATATCTGGCTTTACCTCTAGATATCTGTCTTTACCTCTAGATGTTGGGTTTTACCTCTAGATATTGGTCTTTATCTCTAGATTTTGGGCGTTAAATCTAGAATTTGGGCTTTACATCTAGATTTTGGGCTTTAGATCTAGAAGTTGTGCTTTACATCTAGATTTTGGGCTTTATGTCTTGATATTGGGCTTTACCTCTAGATTTTGGGTTTTAAATCTATATATTTGGCTTTTCCTCTAGATGTTGGGCTTTACCACTAGATATCTGGCTTTACCTCTAGATGTTGGGCTTTACCTCTAGATTTTGGGTTTTCCATCTGGATTTTTGGCTTCTCTCTAGAATCTGGGCTTTACCTCCAGACGTTGGGCTTTACCACTAGATGTTGGGTTTTACCTCTAGATGTTGGTCTTTAGGTCTAGCTATTGGACTTTACCTCTAGATGTAGGGTTTTACATCTAGATGTTTTGCTTTACATTTAGATGTTGGTCTTTATCTCTTGATGTTGGGTTATACCTCTATATGTTGTGCTTCACCTCTAGATGTTAGGCTTTACCTCTAGATGTTTGGATTACATCTAGATGTTTTGCTTTACATTTAGATGTTCGGCTTTATCTCTAGATTTTGGGTTTTAAATCTATATATTTGGCTTTTCCTCTAGATGTTGGGCTTTACCGTCAGATATCTGGCTTTACCTCTAGATGTTGGGCTTTACCTCTAGAAGTTGGGCTTTAACTCTAGACTTTGGGCTTTACCTCAAGACGTTCGGCTTTAACTCTAGCTGTTGGGCTTTACCTCTAGATTTTGGGCCTTACCTCTAGAAGTTGGGGGTTATATCTATATGGTTGGATTTAACTGTAGATGTCAGGCCTTAACACTTGATTTTGGAATTCACCTCTAGATGTTAGGCTTTACATCTAGATTCTGGGCTTTCCCTCTAGATGTTGGGCTTTAACTCTAGATTTTGGGCTTTACTCTAAAGGATGCGCTTTAACTCTAGATATTCGGCTTTACCTCTAGAAGTTGGGTTTTACATCTAGATGTTTGGCTTTAACTGTAGGTGTCGGCCTTTAACACTAGATATTGGAATTCACCTCTAGATCTTAGTCTTTCCCTCTACATGTTGGGCTTTACCTCTAGAGTATTTGGCTTTAGATCTAGCAATTGGGCTTTACATCTAGATTTGGGGCTTTAGCTCTAGATGTTGGGCTTTACCTCCAGATTTTGGATTTTAAATCTCTATATCTGGCTTTATCTCTACATGTTGGGCTTTATCTCTAGATTTTGGGCTCTAACTCTAGGTATTGGTGTTTACCTCTAGATTTCGGACTTTAACTCTGGAAGTTGGGCTTTACCTCTAGATGTTGGGATTGAACTCTAGAATTTGGGTTTGAAATCTACATATTTTGCTTTTCCTCTAGATGTTCGGCTTTACCTCTAGATATCTGGCTTTACCTCTAGATGTTGGGTTTTACCTCTAGATATTGGTCTTTACCTCTAGATTTTGGGTGTTAGATCTAGAATTTGGGCTTTACATCTAGATTTTGGGCTTTAGATCTTGAAGTTGGGCTTTACATCTAGACTTTGGGCTTTACGTCTAGATATTGGGCTTTACCTCTAGATTTTGGGTTTTAAATCTATATATTTGGCTTTTCCTCTAGATGTTGGGCTTTACCTCTACATTTTGGGTTTTACATCTAGATGTTTGCCTTCACCTCTGTAAGTTGGGCTTTACCTGCAGACATTGGGCTGTAGGACTAGATGATGGGCTTTACCTCTAGAAGTTGGGCTTTACATCTAGACTTTGGGCTTTACGTCTAGATATTGGGCTTTACCTCTAGATTTTGGGTTTTAAATCTAGATGTTTGCCTTCACCTCTGTAAGTTGGGCTTTACCTGCAGACATTGGGCTGTAGGACTAGATGATGGGCTTTACCTCTAGAAGTTGGGCTTTACATCTAGATTTTGGGCTTTACCTCTAAAAGATGCGTGTAAACTCTAAATATTAGGCTTTACATCTAGATTTTGGGCTTTACGTCTGGATATTGGGCTTCACCTCTAGATTTTGGGCTTTAGATCTATATATCTGGCTTTATCTCTAGATGTTGGGCTTTACCTCTAGATATCTGGCTTTACCTCTAGATATTGGGTTTTACCTCTAGATATTGGACTTTATCTCTAGATTTTGGGCGTTAAATCTAGAATTTGGGCTTTACATCTAGGTTTTGGGCTTTAGATCTAGAAGTTGTGCTTTACATCTAGATTTTGGGCTTTACGTCTTGATGTTGGGCTTTACCTCTAGATTTCTGGTTTTAAATCTATATATTTGGCTTTTCCTCTAGATGTTGGGCTTTACCCCTAGATATCTGGCTTTACCTCTAGATGTTGGGCTTTACCTCTAGGTGTTTGGATTACATCTAGATGTTTTGCTTTACATTTAGATGTTCGGCTTTATCTCTAGATTTTGGGTTTTAAATCTATATATTTGACTTTTCCTCTAGATGTTGGGCTTTACCGTTATGTATCTGGCTTTAAGTCTAGATGTTGGGCTTTACCTCTAGAAGTTGGGCTTTAACTCTAGACTTTGTGCTTTACCTCAAGACGTTTGGCTTTAACTGTAGCTGTTGGGATTTACCTCTAGATTTTGGGCCTTACCTCTAGAAGTTGGGGGTTATATCTATATGGTTGGATTTAACTGTAGATGTCAGGCCTTAACACTTGATTTTGGAATTCACCTCTAGATGTTAGGCTTTACATCTAGATTCTGGGCTTTCCCTCTAGATGTTGGGCTTTAACTCTAAATTTTGGGCTTTACTCTAAATGATGCGCTTTATATATTCGGCTTTACATCTAGAAGTTGGGCTTTACATATAGATTTTGGGCCTTACCTCTAGAAGTTGGGGGTTACATCTATATGTTTGGCTTTAACTGTAGATGTCGGGTCTTAAGACTTGATTTAAGAATTCACCTCTAGATATTAGGCTTTACCTCTAGATTCTGGGCTTTACCTCTAGATGTTGGGCTTTAACACTAGATTTTGGGTTTTCCATCTGGATTTTTGGCTTCTCTCTAGAATCTGGGCTGTACCTCCAGACGTTGGGCTTTACCTCAAGATGTTGGGTTTTACCTCTAGATGTTGGTCTTTAAGTCTAGATATTGGACTTTACATCTAGATGTAGGGTTTTACATCTAGATGTTTTGCTTTACATTTAGATGTTGGGCTTTCTCTCTAGATTTTGGGTTTTAAATCTATATATTTGACTTTTCCTCTAGATGTTGGGCTTTACCTCTAGATATCTGGCTTTACGTCTAGATGTTAGTCTTTACCTCTAGATTTTGGCTCTACCACTAGGTCTTGGGCTTTACCTCTACATTTTGGACTTTACCTCTAGAAGTTAGGCTTTAGATCTAGAAGTTGGGCTTTACATATAGATTTTGGGCTTTACCTCTCGATATTGGACTTTACCTCTGGATTTTGGGATTTAAATCTATATATTTGGCTTTTCCTCTAGATGTTGGTCTTTACCTCTAGATGTCGGGTTTTACATCTAGATGTTTTGCTTTACATTTAGATGTTGGGCTTTATCGCTAGATTTTGGGGTTTAAATCTATATATTTGGCTTTTCCTATAGATGTTGGGCTTTACCTCTAGATATATGGCTTTACTTCCAGATGTGTGGCTTTAGCTCTAGATTTTGGACTTTACCTCAAGACGTTCATCTTTAACTCTAGCTGTTGGGCTTTACCTCTAGATTTTGGGCCTTACCTCTAGAAGTTGGGGGTTATATCTATATGGTTGGATTTAACTGTAGATGTCAGGCCTTAACACTTGATTTTGGAATTCACTTCTAGATGTTAGGCTTTACATCTAGATTCTGGGCTTTCCCTCTAGATGTTGGGCTTTATCTCTAGATTTTGGGCTTTACTCGAAAGGATGCGCTTTAACTCTAGATATTCGGCTTTACCTCTAGAAGTTGGGTTTTACATCTAGATGTTTGGCTTTAACTGTAGGTGTCGGGCTTTAACACTAGATATTGGAATTCACCTCTAGATCTTAGTCTTTCCCTCTACATGTTGGGCTTTACCTCTAGAGTATTTGGCTTTAGATCTAGCAATTGGGCTTTACATCTAGATTTGGGGTTTTAGCTCTAGATGTTGGGCTTTACCTCCAGATTTTGGATTTTAAATCTATATATCTGGCTTTATCTCTAGATGTTGGGCTTTATATCTAGATTTAGGGCTCAAACTCTAGGTATTGGTGTTTACCTCTAGATTTTGGACTTCAACTCTGGAAGTTGGGATTTACCTCTAGATGTTGGGATTTAACTCTAGAATTTGGGTTTGAAATCTATATATTTTGCTTTTCCTCTAGATGTTGGGCTTTACCTCAAGATATCTGGCTTTACCTCTAGCTGTTGGGTTTTACCTCTAGATAGTGGTCTTTACCTCGAGATTTTGGGTGTTAGATCTAGAATTTGGGCTTTACATCTAGATTTTGGGCTTTAGATCTAGAAGCTGGGCTTTACATATAGATTTTGGGCTTTAGGTCTAGGTATTGGGCTTTACCTCTAGATTTTGGGTTTTAAATCTATATATTTGGCTTTTCCTCTAGATGTTGGGCTTTACCTCTAGATTTTGGGTTTTACATCTAGATGTTTGCCTTCACCTCTGTAAGTTGGGCTTTACCTGCAGACATTGGGCTGTAGTTCTAGATGATGGGCTTTACCTCTAGAAGTTGGGCTTTACATCTAGATTTTGGGCTTTACATCTAGATATTGGGCTTCACCTCTAGATTTTGGGGTTTAGATCTATATATCTGGCTTTATATCTAGGTGTTGGGCTTTACCTCTACATTTTAAGCTCTACCTCTAGGTATTGGTATTTACATTTAGATTTTTGACTTTAAATCTGGAAGTTGAGCTTTACATCTAGATTTTGGGCTTTACCCCTAGATGTTGGGATTTAACTCTAGAAATTGGGTTTGAAATCTATATATTTTGCTTTTCCTCTAGATGTTGGGCTTTACCTCTAGATATCTGGCTTTACGTCTCGATGTTGGGTTTTACCTCTAGATATTGGTCTTCACCTCTAGATGTTGGGCTTTAGATCTAGAAGTTGTGCTTTACATCTAGATTTTGGGCTTTACGTCTAGATATTGGGCTTTACCTCTAGATTTTGGGTTTTATATCTATATATTTGGCTTTTCCTCTAGATGTTGGGCTTCACCCCTACATATCTGGATTTACCTGTAGATGTTGGGCTTTAACACTAGATTTTGGGTTTTCCATCTGGATTTTTGGCTTCTCTCTAGAATCTGGGCTTTACCTCCAGACGTTGAGCTTTACCACTAGATGTTGGGTTTTACCTCTAGATGTTGGTCTTTAGGTCTAGATATTGGACTTTACCTCTAGATGTAGGGTTTTACATCTAGATGTTTTGCTTTACATTTAGATGTTGGTCTTTATCTCTAGATGTTGGGTTATACCTCTATATGTTGTGCTTCATCTCTAGATGTTAGGCTTTACCTCTAGATGTTTGGATTACATCTAGATGTTTTGCTTTACATTTAGATGTTCGGCTTTATCTCTAGATTTTGGGTTTTAAATCTATATATTTGGCTCTTCCTCTAGATGTTGGGCTTTACCGTCAGATATCTGGCTTTACGTCTAGATGTTGGGCCATACCTCTAGAAGTTGAGCTTTAACTCTAGACCTTGGGCTTTACCTCAAGACGTTCGGCTTTAACTCTAGCTGTTGGGCTTTACCTCTAGATTTTGGGCCTTACCTCTAGAAGTTGGGGGTTATATCTATATGGTTGGATTTAACTGTAGATGTCAGGCCTTATCTAGAGGTAAAGCCCAAGTCTGGAGGTAAAGCCCAGATTCTAGAGAGAAGCCAAAAATCCAAATGGAAAACCCAAAATCTAGAGGTAAAGCCCATCATCTAGAGGTAAAGCCAGATATCTAGGGGTAAACCCCAACATCTAGAGGAAAAGCCAAATATATAGATTTAAAACCCAAAATCTAGAGGTAAAGCCCAATATCTAGACGTAAAGACCAATATCTAGATGTAAAGCCCAACTTCTAGATCTAAAGCCCAAAATCTAGATGTAAAGCCCAACTTCTAGAGGTAAAGACGAATATCTAGATTAGAGCGCATCATTTAGAGTAAAGCCCAAAATCTAGAGTTAAAGAACAACATCTAGAGGGAAAGCCCAGAATCTAGAGGTAAAGCCTAACATCTAGAGGTGAATTCCAAAATCAAGTGTTAAGGCCCGACATCTACAGTTAAATCCAAACATATAGATGTAACCCCCAACTTCTAGACGTAAGGCCCAAAAAATAGAGGTAAAGCCGAACATCTAGAGGTAAAGCCGAACGTCTTGAGGTAAAGCCCAAAGTCTAGATGTAAAGCCCAACTTCTAGAGGTAAAGTCCAAATTCTAGAGGTAAAGCCCAAGACCTAGTGGTAGAGCCCAAAATCTAGAGGTAAAGCCCAACATCTAGAGGTAAAACCAGATATCTGGAGTTAAAGCCCAACATCTAGAGGAAAAGCCAAATATATAGATTTAAAACTCAAAATCTAGAGGTAAAGCCCAATATCTAGATGTAAAGACCAATATCTAGATATAAAGCCCAACTTCTAGATCTAAAGCCCAAAATCTAGATGTAAAGCCCAACTTCTAGAGGTAAAGGCGAATATCTAGAGTTAAAGCGCATCATTTAGAGTAAAGCCCAAAATCTAGAGTTAAAGAACAACATCTAGAGGGAAAGCCCAGAATCTAGAGGTAAAGCCTAACATCTAGAGGTAAAGCCAGATATCTAGGGGTAAAGCCCAACATCTAGAGGAAAAGCCAAATATATATATTTAAAACCCAAAATCTAGAGGTAAAGACCAATATCTAGACGTAAAGCCCAAAATCTAGATGTAAAGCCCAACTTCTAGATCTAAAGCCTAACTTCTAGAGGTAAAGTCCAAA
Source organism: Leptosomus discolor (assembly GCF_034619465.1). NCBI lineage: Eukaryota > Metazoa > Chordata > Aves > Leptosomiformes > Leptosomidae > Leptosomus > Leptosomus discolor. Next base: position 3,045,606 of record NW_028237772.1, read on the forward strand.
ATCTAGAGGTAAAGCCCAAGACCTAGTGGTAGAGCCCAAAATCTAGAGGTAAAGCCAGATATCTAGAGGTAAAGCCCAACATCTAGAGGAAAAGCCAAATATATAGATTTAAAACCCAACATCTAGAGATAAAGCCCAACATCTAAATGTAAAGCAAAACATCTAGATGTAAAACCCGACATCTAGAGGTAAAGTCCTATATCTAGACTTAAAGACCAACATCTAGAGGTAAAACTCAACATCTAGAGGTAAAGCCCAAGTCTGGAGGTAAAGCCCAGATTCTAGAGAGAAGCCAAAAATCCAAATGGAAAACCCAAAATCTAGAGGTAAAGCCCATCATCTAGAGGTAAAGCCAGATATCTAGGGGTAAAGCCCAACATCTAGAGGAAAAGCCAAATATATAGATTTAAAACCCAAAATCTAGAGGTAAAGCCCAATATCTAGACGTAAAGACCAATATCTAGATGTAAAGCCCAACTTCTAGATCTAAAGCCCAAATATATAGATGTAGAGCACAATTTCTTATTCTAAAGCCCAAAATCTAGAGGTAAAGCCCAATATTTAGAGTTTAAGCCCATCATTTAGAGGTAAACCCCAAAATCTAGATGTAAAGCCAAACTTCTAGAGCTAAAGCCCATCATCTAGTCCTACAGCCCAATGTCTGCAGGTAAAGCATAACTTACAGAGGTAAAGGCAAACATCTAGATGCAAAACCCAAACTCTAGAGGTAAAGCCCAACATATAGAGGTATAGCCCAAATTCTAGAGATAAAGCCAACGTCTAGATGTAATCGCAACATCTAGAGGTAAAGCCTAACATCTAGAGGTGAAGCACAACATATAGAGGTATAACCCAACATCTAGAGATAAAGACCAACATCTAAATGTAAAGCAAAACATCTAGATGTAAAACCCTACATCTAGAGGGAAAGTCCAATATCTAGACATAAAGACCAACATCTGGAGGTAAAGCCCAATGTCTAGAGGTAATGACCAACTTCTAGAGCTAAAACCCCAAATCTAGATTTTAACCCCAACATCTAGAGATAAAGCCCAACTTCTAGATCTAAGCCAAACATCTAGAGGTAAAGCCCAACATCTAGAGGTAAAGCCTAACATCTAGAGGTGAATTCCAAAATCAAGTGTTAAGGCCCGACATCTACAGTTAAATCCAAACATACAGATGTAAACCCCAACTTCTAGACGTAAGGCCCAAAAAATAGAGGTAAAGCCGAATATCTAGAGGTAAAGCCGAACGTCTTGAGGTAAAGCCCAAAGTCTAGATGTAAAGCCCAACTTCTAGAGGTAAAGTCCAAAATCTAGACGTAAAGCGCAACTTCTAGAGGAAAAGTCCAAATTCTAGAGGCAAAGCCCAACACCTAGATGTAGAGCCCAAAATCTAGAGGTAAAGCCCAACATCTAGAGGTAAAGCCAGATATCTAGAGGTAAAGCCCAACATCTAGAGGAAAATCTAAATATATAGATTTAAAACCCAATATCTAGAGGTAAAGCCCAACATCTAGAGGTAAAGTATAAAATCCAGAGGTAAAGATCAAGACCTACTGGTAGAGCCCAAAATGTAGAGGTAAAGACCAACTAATACAGGAAAAGCCAAATATATAGATTTAAAACCCAAAATCTAGAGGTAAAGACCAATATCTAGACGTAAAGCCCAAAATCTAGATGTAAAGCCCAACTTCTAGATCTAAAGCCTAACTTCTAGAGGTAAAGTCCAAAATCTAGACGTAAAGCCCAAAATCTAGATGAAAAGCACATCTTCTAGATCTAAAGCCCAACATCTAGAGGTAAAGCCCAATATCTAGACGTAAAGCCCAAAATCTAGATGAAAAGCACATCTTCTAGATCTAAAGACCAACATCTAGAGGTAAAGCCCAATATTTAGAGTTTAAGCGCATCGTTTAGAGGTAAACCCAAAATCTAGATGTAAAGCCCAACTTCTAGAGGTAAAGCCCATCATCTAGTCCTACAGCCCAATGTCTGCAGGTAAAGCATAACTTCAGAGGTAAAGGCAAACATCTAGATATAAAAGCCAAACTCTAGAGGTAAAGCCCAACATATAGAGGTATAGCCCAAATTCTAGAGATAAAGTCCAACGTCTAGATGTAATCCCAACATCTAGAGGTAAAGCCCAGAATCTAGAGGTAAAGCCTAACATCTAGAGGTGAATTCCAAAATCAAGTGTTAAGGCCCGAAATCTACAGTTAAAGCCAACCATATAGATGTAACCCTCAACTTCTAGAGGTAAGGCCCAAAATCTAGAGGTAGAGCCCAACATCTAGATTTAAAGCCAGATATCTAGAGGTAAAGCCCAACATCTAGAGGAAAAGCCAAATATATAGATTTAAAACCCAAAATCTAGAGATAAAGCCCAACATCTAAATGTAAAGCAAAACATCTAGATGTAAACCCCGACATCTAGAGGGAAAGTCCAATATCTAGACTTAAAGAACATCTAGAGGTAAAGCCCAACATCTAGAGGTAAAGGCCAACGTCTGGAGGTAAAGCCCAGATTCTAGAGAGAAGCCAAAAATCGAGATGGAAAACCCAAAATCTAGAGGTAAAGCCCAACATCTAGAGGTAAAGCCAGATATCTAGGGGTAAAGCCCAACATCTAGAGGAAAAGCCAAATATATAGATTTAAAACCCAAAATCTAGAGGTAAAGCCCAATATCTAGACGTAAAGCCCAAAATCTAGATGTAAAGACCAACTTCTAGATCTAAAGACTAACTTCTAGAGGTAAAGTCCAAAATCTAGAGATAAAGCCCAAGATCTAGTGGTAGAGCCCAAAATCTAGAGGTAAAGCCCAACATCTAGAGGTAAAGCCAGATATCTAGGGGTAAAGCCCAACATCTAGAGGAAAAGCCAAATATATAGATTTAAAACCCAAAATCTAGAGGTAAAGCCCAATATCTAGACGTAGAGACCAATATCTAGATGTAAAGCCCAACTTCTAGATCTAAAGCCCAAATATATAGATGTAGAGCACAATTTCTAATTCTAAAGCCCAACATCTAGAGGCAAAGCCCAATATTTAGAGTTTAAGCGCATCATTTAGAGGTAAAGCCCAAAATCTAGATGTCAACCCCAACTTCTAGAGGTAAAGCCCATCATCTAGTCCTACAGCCCAATGTCTGCAAGTAAATCCCAACTTACAGAGGTAAAGCAAAATCTAGATGTAAAACCCAAACTCTAGAGGTAAAGCCCAACATATAGAGGTATAGCCCAAATTCTAGAGATAAAGTCCAACATCTAGATGTAATCGCAACATCTAGAGGTAAAGCCTAACATCTAGAGGTGAAGCACAACATATAGAGGTATAACCCAACATCTAGAGATAAAGACCAACATCTAAATGTAAAGCAAAACATCTAGATGTAAAACCCTACATCTAGAGGGAAAGTCCAATATCTAGACTTAAAGACCAACATCTGGAGGTAAAGCCCAATGTCTAGAGGTTATGACCAACTTCTAGAGCTAAACCCCCAAATCTAGATTTAAACCCCAACTTCTAGAGATAAAGCCCAACTTCTAGATCAAGCCAAACATCTAGAGGGAAAGCCCAGAATCTAGAGGTAAAGCCTAACATCTAGAGGTGAATTCCGAAATCAAGTGTTAAGGCCCGACATCTACAGTTAAAACCAAACATACAGATGTAAACCCCAACTTCTAGAGGTAAGGCCCAAAATCTAGAGGTAAAGCCCAACATCTAGCGTTAAAGCCCAACGTCTTGAGGTAAAGACAAATATATAGATTTAAAACCCAAAATCTAGAGGTAAAGTCCAATATCTAGACGTAAAGCCCAATATCTAGACATAAAGCCCAACTTCTAGAGGAAAAGTCCAAATTCTAGAGGCAAAGCCCAACACCTAGACGTAGAGCCCAAATTCTAGAGGTAAAACCCAACATCTAGCGTTAAAGCCCAACGTCTTGAGGTAAAGACAAATATATAGATTTAAAACCCAAAATCTAGAGGTAAAGCCCAATATCTAGACGTAAAGCCCAACTTCTAGAGAAAAAGTCCAAATTCTAGAGGCAAAGCCCAACACCTAGATGTAGAGACAAAAATCTAGAGGTAAAGCCCAACATCTAGAGGTAAAGACAAATATCTAGAGGTAAAGCCCAACATCTAGAGGAAAATCTAAATATATAGATTTAAAACCCAATATCTAGAGGTAAAGCCCGATATCTAGACGTAAATACCAAAATCTATATATGAAGCCCAACTTCTAGATCTAAAGCCCAACTTCTAAATCTAAAGCCCAACATCTAGAGGAAAAGCCAAATATATAGATTTAAAACCCAATATCTAACGATAAAGCCCAACATCGAAATGTAAAGCAAAACATCTAGATGTAAAACCCGACATCTAGAGGTAAAGACCAACATCTAGAGGAAAAGCCAAATATATAGATTTAAAACCCAAAATCTAGAGATAAAGCCCAACATCTAAATGTAAAGCAAAACATCTAGATGTAAAACCCTACATCTAGAGGTAAAGTCCAATATCTAGACTTAAAGACCAACATCTAGAGGTAAAACCCAACATCTAGAGGTAAAGCCCAACGTCTGGAGGTAAAGCCCAGATTCTAGAGAGAAGCCAAAAATCCAAACTGAAAACCCAAAATCTAGAGGTAAATCCCAACATCTAGAGGTAAAGACTAACATCTAGTGGTGAATTCCAAAATCTAGTGTTAAGGCCTGACATCTACAGTTAAAGCCAAACATATAGATTTAAACCCCAACTTCTAGAGGAAAGGCCTAAAATCTAGAGGTAAAGCCCAACATCTAGATCCAAAGCCTAACTTCTAGACGTAAAGTCCAAAGTCTAGAGGTAAAGCCCCAGACCTAGTGGTAGAGCCCAAAATCTAGAGGTAAAGCGCAACATCTAGACGTAAAGCCAGATATCTAGAGGTAAAGCCCAACATCTAGAGGAAAAGCCAAATATATAGATTTAAAACCCAAAATCTAGAGGTAAAGCCCAAAATCTAGATATAAAGGCCAACTTCTAGATCTAAGGCCCAAAATATAGATGTAAAGCCCAACTTCTACTGGTAAAGCTGAATATCTAGAGTTAAAGCGCATCATTTAGAGTAAAACCCAAAATCTAGAGTTAAAGCCCCACATCTAGTGGGAAAGCCCACAATCTAGATGTAAAGCCTATCATCTAGAGGTGAATTCCAAAATCAAGTGTTAAGGCCCGACATCTACAGTTAAAGCCAACCATATAGATGTAACCCCCAACTTCTAGAGATAAGGCCCAAAATCTAGAGGTAAAGCCCAACTTCTAGAGGTAAAGTCCAAAATCTAGAGGTAAAGCCCAAGACCTAGTGGTAGAGTCCAAAATCTAGAAATAAAGAGCAACATCTAGACGTAAAGCCAGATATCTAGAGGTAAAGCCCAATATCTAGAGGTAAAGCCTAACATCTAGTGGTGAATTCCAAAATCTAGTGTTAATGCCCGACATCTACAGTTAAAGCAAAACATCTAGATGTAAAACCCGACATCTAGATGTAAAGCCCAACATCTAGAGGAAAAGCCCAACATCTAGAGGAAAAGCCAAATATATAGATTTAAAACCCAAAATCTAGAGGTAAAGCCCAACATCTAGAGGTAAAGCCAGATATCTAGAGGTAAAGCCCAACATCTAGAGGAAAAGACAAATATATAGATTTAAAACCCAATATCTAGAGGTAAAGCCCGATATCTAGACGTAAATACCAAAATCTAGATATAAAGCCCAACTTCTAGATCTAAAGCCCAAATATATAGATGTAGAGCACAATTTCTAATTCTAAAGCCCAACATCTAGAGGCAAAGCCCAATATTGAGAGTTTAAGCGCATCATTTAGAGATAAAGCCCAAAATCTAGATGTAAAGCCCAACTTCTAGAGGTAAAGCCCATCATCTTGTCCTACAGTCCAGTGTATGCAGGTAAAGCATAAATTACAGAGGTAAAGGCAAACATCTAGATGTAAAACCCAACATCTAGAGGTAAAGCCCAACGTCTGGAGGTAAAGCCCAGATTCTAGAGAGAAGCCAAAAATCCAGATGGAAAACCCAAAATCTAGAGGTAAAGCCCAACATCTAGATGTAAAGCCAAATATCTAGGAGTAAAGCCCAACATCTAGAGGAAAAGCCAAATATATAGATTTAAAACCCAAAATCTAGAGGTAAAGCCCAACATCCAGAGTTAAAGCTGAACGTCTTGAGGTAAAGCCAAAGTCTAGAGGTAAAGCCCAGCTTCTAGAGGTAAAGTCCAAAATCTAGAGGTAAAGCCCAAGACCTAGTGGTAGAGCCCAAAATCTAGAGGTAAAGCCCAACATCTAGACGTAAAGCCAGATACCTAGGGGTAAAGCCCAAAATCTAGAGGAAAAGCCAAATATATAGATTTAAAACCCAATATCTAACGATAAAGCCCAACATCGAAATGTAAAGCAAAACATCTAGATGTAAAACCCGACATCTAGAGGTAAAGACCAACATCTAGAGGAAAAGCCAAATATATAGATTTAAACCCCAAAATCTAGAGATAAAGCCCAACATCTAAATGTAAAGCAAAACATCTAGATGTAAAACCCTACATCTAGAGGTAAAGTCCAATATCTAGACTTAAAGACCAACATCTAGAGGTAAAACCCAACATCTAGAGGTAAAGCCCAACGTCTGGAGGTAAAGCCCAGATTCTAGAGAGAAGCCAAAAATCCAAACTGAAAACCCAAAATCTAGAGGTAAATCACAACATCTAGAGGTAAAGACTAACATCTAGTGGTGAATTCCAAAATCTAGTGTTAAGGCCTGACATCTACAGTTAAAGCCAAACATATAGATTTAAACCCCAACTTCTAGAGGAAAGGCCTAAAATCTAGAGGTAAAGCCCAACATCTAGATCCAAAGCCTAACTTCTAGACGTAAAGTCCAAAATCTAGAGTTAAAGCCCCAGACCTAGTGGTAGAGCCCAAAATCTAGAGGTAAAGCGCAACATCTAGACGTAAAGCCAGATATCTAGAGGTAAAGCCCAACATCTAGAGGAAAAGCCAAATATATAGATTTAAAACCCAAAATCTAGAGGTAAAGCCCAAAATCTAGATATAAAGGCCAACTTCTAGATCTAAGGCCCAAAATATAGATGTAAAGCCCAACTTCTACTGGTAAAGCCGAATATCTAGAGTTAAAGCGCATCATTTAGAGTAAAACCCAAAATCTAGAGTTAAAGCCCCACATCTAGTGGGAAAGCCCACAATCTAGATGTAAAGCCTATCATCTAGAGGTGAATTCCAAAATCAAGTGTTAAGGCCCGACATCTACAGTTAAAGCCAACCATATAGATGTAACCCCCAACTTCTAGAGATAAGGCCCAAAATCTAGAGGTAAAGCCCAACTTCTAGAGGTAAAGTCCAAAATCTAGAGGTAAAGCCCAAGACCTAGTGGTAGAGTCCAAAATCTAGAGGTAAAGCGCAACATCTAGACGTAAAGCCAGATATCTAGTGGTAAAGCCCAATATCTAGAGGTAAGGCCTAACATCTAGAGGTGAATTATAAAATCTAGTGTTAATGCCCGACATCTACAGTTAAAGCAAAACATCTAGATGTGAAACCCGACATCTAGATGTAAAGCCCAACATCTAGAGGAAAAGCCCAACATCTAGAGGAAAAGCCAAATATATAGATTTAAAACCCAAAATCTAGAGGTAAAGTCCAATATCGAGACGTAAAGCCCAAAATCTAGATGTAAAGCCCAACTTCTAGATCTAAAGCCGAACTTCTAGAGGTAAAGTCCAAAATCTAGACGTAAAGCCCAAGACCTAGTGGTAGAGCCCAAAATCTAGAGGTAAAGACCAACATCTAGACGTAAAGCCAGATATCTAGAGGTAAAGCCCAACATCTAGAGGTAAAGTCCAAAATCTAGAGGTAAAGATCAAGACCTAGTGGTAGAGCCCAAAATGTAGAGGTAAAGCCCAACTAATATAGGAAAAGCCAAATATATAGATTTAAACCCCAAAATCTAGAGATAAGGCCCAACATCTAAATGTAAAGCAAAACATCTAGATGTAAAACCCGACATCTAGAGGTAAAGTCCAATATCTAGACTTAAAGACCAACATCTAGAGGTAAAACCCAACATCTTGAGGTAAAGGCCAACGTCTGGAGGTACAGCCCAGATTCTAGAGAGAAGCCAAAAATCCAAATGGAAAACCCAAAATCTAGAGGTAAAGACCAACATCTAGAGGTAAAGCCAAATATCTAGGGGTAAAGCCCAACATCTACAGGTAAAGCCAAATATATAGATTTAAAGCCCAAAATCTAGAGGTAAAGCCCGATATCTAGACGTAAAGACCAAAATCTAGATGTAAAGCCCAACTTCTAAATCTAAAGCCCAACATCTAGAGGTAAAGCCCAATATTTAGAGTTTAAGCGCATCATTTAGAGGTAAACCCAAAATCTAGATGTAAAGCCCAACTTCTAGAGGTAAAGCCCATCATCTAGTCCTACAGCCCAATGTCTGCAGGTAAAGCATAACTTCAGAGTTAAAGGCAAACATCTAGATATAAAAGCCAAACTCTAGAGGTAAAGCCCAACATATAGAGGTATAGCCCAAATTCTAGAGATAAAGTCCAACGTCTAGATGTAATCCCAACATCTAGAGGTAAAGCCCAGAATCTAGAGGTAAAGCCTAACATCTAGAGGTGAATTCCAAAATCAAGTGTTAAGGCCCGACATCTACAGTTAAAGGCAACCATATAGATGTAACCCTCAACTTCTAGACGTAAGGCCCAAAATCTCGAGGTAGAGCCCAACATCTAGAGGAAAAGCCAAATATATAGATTTAAAACCCAAAATCTAGAGATAAAGCCCAACATCTAAATGTAAAGCAAAACATCTAGATGTAAAACCCGACATCTAGAGGTAAAGTCCAATATCTACACTTAAAGACCAACATCTAGAGGTAAACCCCAACATCTTGAGGTAAAGGCCAACGTCTGGAGGTACAGCCCAGATTCTAGAGAGAAGCCAAAAATCCAGATGGAAAACCCAAAATCTAGAGGTAAAGCCCAACATCTAGAGTTGAAGTTGAACGTCTTGAGGTAAAGCCAAAATCTAGAGGTAAAGCCCAACTTCTAGAGGTAAAGTCCAAAATCTAGAGTTAAAGAACAACATCTAGAGGGAAAGCCCAGAATCTAGAGGTAAAGCCTAACATCTAGAGGTGAATTCCAAAATCAAGTGTTAAGGCCCGACATCTACAGTTAAATACAAACATATAGATGTAACCCCCAACTTCTAGAGGTAAGGCCCAAAAAATAGAGGTAAAGCCGAACATCTAGAGGTAAAGCCGAACGTCTTGAGGTAAAGCCCAAAGTCTAGATGTAAAGCCCAACTTCTAGAGGTAAAGTCCAAATTCTAGAGGTAAAGCCCAAGACCTAGTGGTAGAGCTCAAAATATAGAGGTAAAGCCCAACATCTAGAGGTAAAACCAGATATCTGGAGTTAAAGCCCAACATCTAGAGGAAAAGCCAAATATATAGATTTAAAACTCAAAATCTAGAGGTAAAGCCCAATATCTAGATGTAAAGACCAATATCTAGATATAAAGCCCAACTTCTAGATCTGAAGCCCAAAATCTAGATGTAAAGCCCAACTTCTAGAGGTAAAGGCGAATACCTAGAGTTAAAGCGCATCATTTAGAGTAAAGCCCAAAATCTAGAGTTAAAGAACAACATCTAGAGGGAAAGCCCAGAATCTAGAGGTAAAGCCTAACATCTAGAGGTAAAGCCAGATATCTAGGGGTAAAGCCCAACATCTAGAGGAAAAGCCAAATATATAAATTTAAAACCCAAAATCTAGAGGTAAAGACCAATATCTAGACGTAAAGCCCAAAATCTAGATGTAAAGCCCAACTTCTAGATCTAAAGCCTAACTTCTAGAGGTAAAGTCCAAAATCTAGAGGTAAAGCCCAAGACCTAGTGGTAAAGCCCAAAATCTAGAGGTAAAGCCAGATATCTAGAGGTAAAGCCCAACATCTAGAGGAAAAGCCAAATATATAGATTTAAAACCCAACATCTAGAGATAAAGCCCAACATCTAAATGTAAAGCAAAACATCTAGATGTAAAACCCGACATCTAGAGGTAAAGTCCTATATCTAGACTTAAAGACCAACATCTAGAGGTAAAACTCAACATCTAGAGGTAAAGCCCAAGTCTGGAGGTAAAGCCCAGATTCTAGAGAGAAGCCAAAAATCCAGATGGAAAACCCAAAATCTAGAGTTGAAGCCCATCATCTAGAGGTAAAGCCAGATATCTAGGGGTAAAGCCCAACATCTAGAGGAAAAGCCAAATATATAGATTTAAAACCCAAAATCTAGTGGTAAAGCCCAATATCTAGACGTAAAGACCAATATCTAGATGTAAAGCCCAACTTATAGATCTAAAGCCCAAATATATAGATGTAGAGCACAATTTCTTATTCTAAAGCCCAACATCTAGAGGTAAAGCCCAATATTTAGAGTTTAAGCCCATCATTTAGAGGTAAACCCCAAAATCTAGATGTAAAGCCAAACTTCTAGAGGTAAAGCCCATCATCTAGTCCTACAGCCCAATGTCTGCAGGTAAAGCATAACTTACAGAGGTAAAGGCAAACATCTAGATGCAAAACCCAAACTCTAGAGGTAAAGCCCAACATATAGAGGTATAGCCCAAATTCTAGAGATAAAGTCCAACGTCTAGATGTAATCCCAACATCTAGAGGTAAAGCCTAACATGTAGAGGTGAAGCACAACATATAGAGGTATAACCCAACATCTAGAGATAAAGACCAACATCTAAATGTAAAGCAAAACATCTAGATGTAAAACCCTACATCTAGAGGGAAAGTCCAATATCTAGACTTAAAGACCAACATCTGGAGTAAAGCCCAATGTCTAGAGGTAATGACCAACTTCTAGAGCTAAAACCCAAAATCTAGATTTAAACCCCAACATCTAGAGATAAAGCCCAACTTCTAGATCTAAGCCAAATATCTAGAGGTAAAGCCCAACATCTAGAGGTAAAGCCTAACATCTAGTGGTGAATTCCAAAATCTAGTGTTAATGCCCGACATCTACAGTTAAAGACAAACATACGGATGTAAAACCCAACTTCTAGAGGTAAGGCCAAAAATCTAGAGGTAAAGCCCAACATCTAGAGTTAAAGCCCAACGTCCTGAGGTAAAGCCCAAAGTCTAGAGGTAAAGCCCAAATTCTAGAGGTAAAGCCAAATATCTAGATTTAAATCCCCAAATCTACAGGTGAAGCCCAAATTGCAGATATAAAGCCCAACATTTAGAGGTAAGGTCCAAATGCTAGAGGCAAAGCCCAACACCTAGAGGAAGAGCCCAAACTCTAGAGTTAAAGCCCAACATCTAGAGGTAAAGCCAGATATCTAGAGGTAAAGCCCAACATCTAGAGGAAAAGCCAAATATATAGATTTAAAACCCAAAATCTAGAGGTAAAGCCCAATATCTAGACGTAAAGCCCAAAATCTAGATGTAAAGCCCAACTTCTAGATCTAAGGCCCAAAATCGAGATGTAAAGCCCAACTTCTAGAGGTAAAGCCGAATATATAAAGCGCATCATTTAGAGTAAAGCCCAAAATCTAGAGTTGAAGCCCCACATCTAGAAGGAAAGCCCAGAACCTAGATGTAAAGCCTAACATCTAGAGGTGAATTCCAAAATCAAGTGTTAAGGCCCGACATCTACAGTTAAAGCCAAACATATAGATGTAACCCCCAACTTCTAGAGGTAAGGCCCAAAATCTAGAGGTAAAGCCCAACTTCTAGAGGTGAAGTCCAAAATCTAGAGGTAAAGCCCAAGACCTAGTGGTAGAGCCCAAAATCTAGAGGTAAAGCCCAACATCTAGACGTAAAGCCAGATATCTGATGATAAAGCCCAACATCTAGAGGAAAAGCCAAATATATAGATTTAAAACCCAAAATCTAGAGATAAAGCCCAACATCTAAATGTAAAGCAAAACATCTAGATGTAAAACCCTACATCTAGAGGTAAAGTCCAATATCTAGACTTAAAGACCAACATCTAGAGGTAAAACCCAACATCTTCAGGTAAAGCCCAATGTCTGGAGGTACAGCCCAGATTCTAGAGAGAAGCCAAAATTCCAGATGGAAAACCCAAAATCTAGTGTTAAAGCCCAACATCTAGAGGTAAAGCCCAGAATCTAGAGGTAAAGCCTAATATCTAGAGGTGAACTACAAAATCAAGTGTTAAGGCCCGACATCTACAGTTAAAGCCAAACATATAGATGTAACCCCCAATTTCTAGAGGTAAGGCCCAAAATCTAGATGTAAAGCCCAACTTATAGATGTAAAGCCGAATATATAAAGCGCATCATTTAGAGTAAAGCCCAAAATCTAGAGTTAAAGCCCAACATCTAGAGGTAAAGCCCAGAATCTAGATGTAAAGCCTAACATCTAGAGGTGAATTCCAAAATCAAGTGTTAAGGCCCGACAGCTACAGTTAAAGCCAAACATATAGATGTAACCCCCAACTTCTAGAGGTAAGGCCCAAAATCTAGAGGTAAAGCCCAACATCTAGAGGTAAAGCCGAACGTCTTGAGGTAAAGACAAATATATAGATTTAAAACCCAACATCTAGAGATAAAGCCCAATATCTAGACGTAAAGCCCAACTTCTAGAGGAAAAGTCCAAATTCTGGTGGCAAAGCCCAACACCTAGAGGTAGAGACCAATATCTACACTTAAAGACCAACATCTGGAGGTAAAGCCCAATGTCTAGAGGTAATGACCAACTTCTAGAGCTAAACCCCCAAATCTAGATTTTAACCTCAACACCTAGAGATAAAGCCCAACTTCTAGATCTAAGCCAAACATCTAGAGGTAAAGCCCAACATCTAGAGGTAAAGCCTAACATCTAGTGGTGAATTCCAAAATCTAGTGTTAAGGCCCGACATCTACAGTTAAAGGCAAACATATAGATGTAAAACCCAACTTCTAGAGGTAAGGCCCAAAATCTAGAGGTAAAGCCCAACACTTTGATTTAAAACCCAACATCTAGAGGTAAAGCCCAATATCTAGACGTAAAGCCCAATTCCTAGAGGAAAAGTCCAAATTCTGGAGGAAAAGCCCAACACCTAGAGGTAGAGCCCAAAATCTAGAGGTAAAGCAACATCTAGAGTTAAAGCCAGATATCTAGATGTAAAGCCCAACATCTAGAGGAAAAGCCAAATATATAGATTTAAAACCCAAAATATAGAGGTAAAGCCCGATATCTAGACGTAAAGACCAAAATCTAGATGTAAAGCCCAACTTCTAGATCTAAAGCCTAAAATCGAGATGTAAAGCCCAACTTCTAGAGGTAAAGCCGAATATATAAAGCGCATCATTTAGAGTAAAGCCCAAAATCTAGAGTTGAAGCCCCACATCTAGAGGGAAAGACCAGAATCTAGATGTAAAGCCTAACATCTAGAGGTGAATTCCAAAATCAAGAGTTAAGGACCGACATCTACAGTTAAAGCCAAACATATAGATGCAACCCCCAACTTCTAGAGGTAAGGCCCAAAATCTAGAGGTAAAGCCCAACTTCTAGAGGTAAAGTCCAAAATCTAGAGGTAAAGTACAAGACCTAGTGGTAGAGCCCAAAATCTAGAGGTAAAGCCCAACATCTAGACGTAAAGCCAGATATCTAGGGGTAAAGCCCAACATCTAGAGGAAAAGCCAAATATATAGATTTAAAACCCAAAATCTAGAGGTAAAGACCAATATCTAGACGTAAAGACCAAAATCTAGATGTAAAGCCCAACTTCTAGATCTAAAGGCCAACATCTAGAGGTAAAGCCTAACATCTAGAGTTGAATTCCAAAATCAAGTGTTAAGGCCCGACATCTACAGTTAAAGCCAAACATATAGATGTAAACCCCAACTTCTAGAGGTAAGGCCCAAAATCTAGAGGTAAAGATCAAGACGTAGTGGTAGAGCCCAAAATGTAGAGTTAAAGCCCAACATCTAGAGGAAAAGCCAAATATATAGATTTAAAACCCAAAATCTAGAGATAAAGCCCAACATCTAAATGTAAAGCAAAACATCTAGATGTAAAACCCGACATCTAGAGGTAAAGTCCAATATCTAGACTTAAAGACCAACATCTAGAGGTAAAAACCAACATCTAGAGGTAAAGCCCAACATCTGGAGGTAAAGCCCAGTTTCTAGAGAGAAGCCAAAAATCCAGATGGAAAACCCAAAATCTAGAGGTAAAGCCCAACATCTAGAGGTAAAGCCAGATATCTAGGGGTAAAGCCCAACATCTAGAGGAAAAGCCAAATATATAGATTTAAAACCCAAAATCTAGAGGTAAAGACCAATATCTAGACGTAAAGCCCAAAATCTAGATGTAAAGCCCAACTTCTAGAGGTAAAGACGAATATCTAGATTAGAGCGCATCATTTAGAGTAAAGCCCAAAATCTAGAGTTAAAGAACAACATCTAGAGGGAAAGCCCAGAATCTAGAGGTAAAGCCTAACATCTAGAGGTGAATTCCAAAATCAAGTGTTAAGGCCCGACATCTACAGTTAAATCCAAACATATAGATGTAACCCCCAACTTCTAGACGTAAGGCCCAAAAAATAGAGGTAAAGCCGAACATCTAGAGGTAAAGCCGAACGTCTTGAGGTAAAGCCCAAAGTCTAGATGTAAAGCCCAACTTCTAGAGGTAAAGTCCAAATTCTAGAGGTAAAGCCCAAGACCTAGTGGTAGAGCCCAAAATCTAGAGGTAAAGCCCAACATCTAGAGGTAAAACCAGATATCTGGAGTTAAAGCCCAACATCTAGAGGAAAAGCCAAATATATAGATTTAAAACTCAAAATCTAGAGGTAAAGCCCAATATCTAGATGTAAAGACCAATATCTAGATATAAAGCCCAACTTCTAGATCTAAAGCCCAAAATCTAGATGTAAAGCCCAACTTCTAGAGGTAAATGCGAATATCTAGAGTTAAAGCGCATCATTTAGAGTAAAGCCCAAAATCTAGAGTTAAAGAACAACATCTAGAGGGAAAGCCCAGAATCTAGAGGTAAAGCCTAACATCTAGAGGTAAAGCCAGATATCTAGGGGTAAAGCCCAACATCTAGAGGAAAAGCCAAATATATAAATTTAAAACCCAAAATTTAGAGGTAAAGCCCAATATCTAGACGTAAAGCCCAAAATCTAGATGTAAAGCCCAACTGCTAGATCTAAAGCCTAACTTCTAGAGGTAAAGTCCAAAATCTAGAGGTAAAGCCCAAGACCTAGTGGTAGAGCCCAAAATCTAGAGGTAAAGCCAGATATCTAGAGGTAAAGCCCAACATCTAGAGGAAAAGCCAAATATATAGATTTAAAACCCAAAATCTAGAGATAAAGCCCAACATCTAAATGTAAAGCAAAACATCTAGATGTAAAACCCGACATCTAGAGGTAAAGTCCTATATCTAGACTTAAAGACCAACATCTAGAGGTAAAACTCAACATCTAGAGGTAAAGCCCAAGTCTGGAGGTAAAGCCCAGATTCTAGAGAGAAGCCAAAAATCCAGATGGAAAACCCAAAATCTAGAGGTAAAGCCCATCATCTAGAGGTAAAGCCAGATATCTAGGGGTAAAGCCCAACATCTAGAGGAAAAGCCAAATATATAGATTTAAAACCCGAAATCTAGAGGTAAAGCCCAATATCTAGACGTAAAGACCAATATCTAGATGTAAAGCCCAACTTCTAGATCTAAAGCCCAAATATATAGATGTAGAGCACAATTTCTTATTCTAAAGCCCAAAATCTAGAGGTAAAGCCCAATATTTAGAGTTTAAGCCCATCATTTAGAGGTAAACCCCAAAATCTAGATGTAAAGCCCAACGTCTGGAGGTAAAGCCCATCATCTAGTCCTACAGCCCAATGTCTGCAGGTAAAGCATAACTTACAGAGGTAAAGGCAAACATCTAGATGCAAAACCCAAACTCTAGAGGTAAAGCCCAACATATAGAGGTATAGCCCAAATTCTAGAGATAAAGCCAACGTCTAGATTTAATCGCAACATCTAGAGGTAAAGCCTAACATCTAGAGGTGAAGCACAACATATAGAGGTATAACCCAACATCTAGAGATAAAGACCAACATCTAAATGTAAAGCAAAACATCTAGATGTAAAACCCTACATCTAGAGGGAAAGTCCAATATCTAGACTTAAAGACCAACATCTGGAGGTAAAGCCCAATGTCTAGAGGTAATGACCAACTTCTAGAGCTAAAACCCCAAATCTAGATTTTAACCCCAACATCTAGAGATAAAGCCCAACATCTAGAGGTAAAGCCTAACATCTAGAGGTGAATTCCAAAATCAAGTGTTAAGGCCCGACATCTACAGTTAAATCCAAACATATAGATGTAACCCCCAACTTCTAGACGTAAGGCCCAAAAAATAGAGGTAAAGCCGAATATCTAGAGGTAAAGCCGAACGTCTTGAGGTAAAGCCCAAAGTCTAGATGTAAAGCCCAACTTCTAGAGGTAAAGTCCAAAATCTAGAGGTAAAGCCCAAGACCTAGTGGTAGATCCCAAAATCTAGAGGTAAAGCCCAACATCTAGAGGTAAAACCAGATATCTAGAGTTAAAGCCCAACATCTAGAGGAAAAGCCAAATATATAGATTTAAAACTCAAAATCTAGATCTAAAGCCCAAAATCTAGATGTAAAGCCCAACTTCTAGAGGTAAAGGCGAATATCTAGAGTTAAAGCGCATCATTCAGAGTAAAGCCCAAAATCTAGAGTTAAAGAACAACATCTAGAGGGAAAGCCCAGAATCTAGAGGTAAAGCCTAACATCTAGAGGTAAAGCCCAAATTCTAGAGGAAAAGTCCAAATTCTGGAGGCAAAGCCCAACACCTAGAGGTAGAGCCCAAAATCTAGACTTAAAGACCAACATCTGGAGGTAAAGCCCAAAGTCTAGAGGTAAAGCCCAAATTCTAGAGGTAAAGCCAAATATCTAGATTTAAATCCCAAAATCTACAGGTGAAACCCAAATTGCAGATGTAAAGCCCAACATCTAGAGGCAAAGTCCAAATGCTAGTGGCAAAGCCCAACACCTAGAGGCAGAGACCAAAATCTAGAGTTAAAGCCCAACATCTAGAGGTAAAGCCAGATATCTAGAGGTAAAGCCCAACATCTAGAGGAAAAGCCAATTATATAGATTTAAAACCCAAAATTTAGAGGTAAAGCCCAATATCTAGACGTAAAGCCCAAAATCTAGATGTAAAGCCCAACTGCTAGATCTGAAGCCTAACTTCTAGAGGTAAAGTCCAAAATCTAGAGGTAAAGCCCAAGACCTAGTGGTAGAGCCCAAAATCTAGAGGTAAAGCCAGATATCTAGAGGTAAAGCCCAACATCTAGAGGAAAAGCCAAATATATAGATTTAAAACCCAACATCTAGAGATAAAGCCCAACATCTAAATGTAAAGCAAAACATCTAGATGTAAAACCCGACATCTAGAGGTAAAGTCCTATATCTAGACTTAAAGACCAACATCTAGAGGTAAAACTCAACATCTAGAGGTAAAGCCCAAGTCTGGAAATAAAGCCCAGATTCTAGAGAGAAGCCAAAAATCCAGATGGAAAACCCAAAATCTAGAGGTAAAGCCCATCATCTAGAGGTAAAGCCAGATATCTAGGGGTAAAGCCCAACATCTAGAGGAAAAGCCAAATATATAGATTTAAAACCCAAAATCTAGAGGTAAAGCCCAATATCTAGACGTAAAGACCAATATCTAGATGTAAAGCCCAACTTCTAGATCTAAAGCCCAAATATATAGATGTAGAGCACAATTTCTTATTCTAAAGCCCAAAATCTAGAGGTAAAGCCCAATATTTAGAGTTTAAGCCCATCATTTAGAGGTAAACCCCAAAATCTAGATGTAAAGCCAAACTTCTAGAGCTAAAGCCCATCATCTAGTCCTACAGCCCAATGTCTGCAGGTAAAGCATAACTTACAGAGGTAAAGGCAAACATCTAGATGCAAAACCCAAACTCTAGAGGTAAAGCCCAACATATAGAGGTATAGCCCAAATTCTAGAGATAAAGCCAACGTCTAGATGTAATCGCAACATCTAGAGGTAAAGCCTAACATCTAGAGGTGAAGCACAACATATAGAGGTATAACCCAACATCTAGAGATAAAGACCAACATCTAAATGTAAAGCAAAACATCTAGATGTAAAACCCTACATCTAGAGGGAAAGTCCAATATCTAGACTTAAAGACCAACATCTGGAGGTAAAGCCCAATGTCTAGAGGTAATGACCAACTTCTAGAGCTAAAACCCCAAATCTAGATTTTAACCCCAACATCTAGAGATAAAGCCCAACATCTAGAGGTAAAGCCTAACATCTAGAGGTGAATTCCAAAATCAAGTGTTAAGGCCCGACATCTACAGTTAAATCCAAACATATAGATGTAACCCCCAACTTCTAGACGTAAGGCCCAAAAAATAGAGGTAAAGCCGAATATCTAGAGGTAAAGCCGAACGTCTTGAGGTAAAGCCCAAAGTCTAGATGTAAAGCCCAACTTCTAGAGGTAAAGTCCAAAATCTAGAGGTAAAGCCCAAGACCTAGTGGTAGATCCCAAAATCTAGAGGTAAAGCCCAACATCTAGAGGTAAAACCAGATATCTAGAGTTAAAGCCCAACATCTAGAGGAAAAGCCAAATATATAGATTTAAAACTCAAAATCTAGATCTAAAGCCCATAATCTAGATGTAAAGCCCAACTTCTAGAGGTAAAGGCGAATATCTAGAGTTAAAGCGCATCATTTAGAGTAAAGCCCAAAATCTAGAGTTAAAGAACAACATCTAGAGGGAAAGCCCAGAATCTAGAGGTAAAGCCTAACATCTAGAGGTAAAGCCCAAATTCTAGAGGAAAAGTCCAAATTCTGGAGGCAAAGCCCAACACCTAGAGGTAGAGCCCAAAATCTAGACTTAAAGACCAACATCTGGAGGTAAAGCCCAAAGTCTAGAGGTAAAGCCCAAATTCTAGAGGTAAAGCCAAATATCTAGATTTAAATCCCAAAATCTACAGGTGAAACCCAAATTGCAGATGTAAAGCCCAACATCTAGAGGCAAAGTCCAAATGCTAGTGGCAAAGCCCAACACCTAGAGGCAGAGACCAAAATCTAGAGTTAAAGCCCAACATCTAGAGGTAAAGCCAGATATCTAGAGGTAAAGCCCAACATCTAGAGGAAAAGCCAATTATATAGATTTAAAACCCAAAATTTAGAGGTAAAGCCCAATATCTAGACGTAAAGCCCAAAATCTAGATGTAAAGCCCAACTGCTAGATCTAAAGCCTAACTTCTAGAGGTAAAGTCCAAAATCTAGAGGTAAAGCCCAAGACCTAGTGGTAGAGCCCAAAATCTAGAGGTAAAGCCCAACATCTAGACGTAAAGCCAGATATCTAGAGGTAAAGCCCAACATCTAGAGGAAAAGCCCAACTTCTAGATCTAAAGCCCAACATCTAGAGGTAAAGCCTAACATCTAGAGGTGAATTCCAAAATCAAGTGTTAAGGACCGACATCTACAGTTAAAGCCAAACATATAGATGTAAACCCCAACTTCTAGAGGTAAGGCACAAAATCTAGAGTTAAAGCCCAACATCTAGAGGAAAAGCCAAATATATAGATTTAAAACCCAAAATCTAGAGATAAAACCCAACATCTAAATGTAAAGCAAAACATCTAGATGTAAAACCCGACATCTAAGGTAAAGTCCAATATCTAGACTTAAAGACCAACATCTAGAGGTAGAACCCAACATCTAGAGGTAAAGCCCAACATCTGGAGGTAAAGCCCAGATTCTAGAGAGAAGCCAAAAATCCAGATGGAAAACCCAAAATCTAGAGAAAAACCCAACATCTAGAGGTAAAGCCAGATATCTAGGGGTAAAGCCCAACATCTAGAGGAAAAGCCAAATATATAGATTTAAAACCCAAAATCTAGAGGTAAAGGCCAATATCTAGACGTAAAGCCCAAAATCTAGATATAAAGCCCAACTTCTAGATCTAAAGCCCAACATCTAGCGGTAAAGCCTAACATCTAGTGGTGAATTCCAAAATCTAGTGTTAATGCCTGACATCTACAGTTAAAGGCAAACATATAGATGTAACCCCCAACTTCTAGAGGTAAGGCCCAAAATCTAGAGGTAAAGCCAAATCTAGAATTAAAGCCCAACGTCTATAGGAAAAGCCAAATATATAGATTTAAAACCCAAAATATAGAGGTAAAGCCCGATATCTAGATGTAAAGACCAAAATCTAGATGTAAAGCCCAACTTCTAGAGGTAAAGCCGAATATATAAAGCGCATCATTTAGAGTAAAGCCCAAAATCTAGAGTTGAAGCCCCACATCTAGAGGGAAAGCCCAGAATCTAGATGTAAAGCCTAACATCTAGAGGTGAATTCCATAATGAAGTGTTAAGGCCCGATATCTACAGTTAAAGCCAAACATATAGATGTAACCCCCAACTTCTAGAGGTAAGGCCCAAAATCTAGAGGTAAAGCCCAACATCTAGACATAAAGCCAGATATCTGATGGTAAAGCCCAACATTTAGAGGAAAAGCCAAATATATAGATTTAAAACCCAAAATCTAGAGGTAAAGCCCAACATCCAGAGTTAAATTTGAACGTCTTGAGGTAAAGCCAAAGTCTAGAGGTAAAGCCCAACTTCTAGAGGTAAAGTCCAAAATCTAGAGGTAAAGCCACTCATCTAGACGTAAAGTCAGATATCTAGAGGTAAAGCCCAACATCTATAGGAAAAACCAAATATATAGATTTAAACCCCAAAATCTAGAGATAAAGCCCAACATCTAAATGTAAAGCAAAACATCTAGATGTAAAACCCGACATCTAGAGGTAAAGTCCAATATCTAGACTTAAAGACCAACATCTAGAGGTAAAACCCAACATCTTGAGGTAAAGGCCAACGTCTGGAGGTACAGCCCAGATTCTAGAGAGAAGCCAAAAATCCAGATGGAAAACCCAAAACCTAGAGGTAAAGCCCAACATCTAGAGGTAAAGCCCAGATTCTAGAGAGAAGCCAAAAATCCAGATGGAAAACCCAAAATTTAGAGGTAAAGCACATCATCTAGAGGTAAAGCCAGATATCTAGGGGTAAAGCCCAACATCTAGAGAAAAAGACAAATATATAGATTTAAAACCCAAAATCTAGAGGTAAAGCCCAATGTCTAGACGTAAAGCCCAAAATATAGAGGTAAAGCCCAACTTCTAGAGGTAAAGCCCAATATATAAAGCGCATCATTTAGAGTAAAGCCCAAAATCTAGAGTTGAAGCCCAACATCTAGAGGGAAAGCCCAGAATCTAGATCTAAAGCCTAACATCTAGAGGTGAATTCCAAAATCAAGTGTTAAGGCCAGACATCTACAGTTAAAGCCAAACATATAGATGTAACCCCCAACTTCTAGAGGTAAGGTCCAAAATCTAGAGGTAAAGCCCAACTTCTAGAGGTAAAGTCCAAAATCTAGAGGTAAAGCCCAAGACCTAGTGGTAGAGCCCAAAATCTAGAGGTAAAGCCCAACATCTAGAGGTGAAGCACAACATATAGAGGTATAACCCAACATCTAGAGATAAAGACCACCATCTAAATGTAAAGCAAAACATCTAGATGTAAAACCCTACACCCAGAGGTAAAGTCCAATATCTAGACTTAAAGACCAACATCTGGAGGTAAAGCCCAATGTCTAGAGGTAATGACCAACTTCTAGAGCTAAACTCCCAAATCTAGATTTAAACCCCAACATCTAGAGATAAAGCCCAACTTCTAGATCTAAGCCAAACATCTAGAGGGAAAGCCCAGAATCTAGAGGTAAAGCCTAACATCTAGAGGTGAATTCCGAAATCAAGTGTTAAGACCCGACATCTACAGTTAAAGCCAAACATACAGATGTAAACCCCAACTTCTAGAGGTAAGGCCCAAAATCTAGAGGTAAAGCCCAACATCTAGCGTTAAAGCCCAACGTCTTGAG
Source organism: Leptosomus discolor (assembly GCF_034619465.1). Classification (NCBI taxonomy): domain Eukaryota; kingdom Metazoa; phylum Chordata; class Aves; order Leptosomiformes; family Leptosomidae; genus Leptosomus; species Leptosomus discolor. The sequence goes on from NW_028237772.1 coordinate 3,067,663, forward strand.
GTAAAGACAAATATATAGATTTAAAACCCAAAATCTAGAGGTAAAGCCCAATATCTAGACGTAAAGCCCAACTTCTAGAGGAAAAGTCCAAATTCTAGAGGCAAAGCCCAACACCTAGATGTAGAGCCCAAAATCTAGAGGTAAAGCCCAACTTCTAGAGGTAAAGCCAGATATCTAGAGGTAAAGCCCAACATGTAGAGGAAAAGCCAAATATATAGATTTAAAACCCAAAATCTAGAGATAAAGCCCAACATCTAAATGTAAAGCAAAACATCTAGATGTAAAACCCGACATCTAGAGGTAAAGTCCAATATCTAGACTTAAAGAACATCTAGAGGTAAAGCCCAACATCTAGAGGTAAAGGCCAACGTCTGGAGGTAAAGCCCAGATTCTAGAGAGAAGCCAAAAATCGAGATGGAAAACCCAAAATCTAGAGGTAAAGCCCAACATCTAGAGGTAAAGCCAGATATCTAGGGGTAAAGCCCAACATCTAGAGGAAAAGCCAAATATATAGATTTAAAACCCAAAATCTAGAGGTAAAGCCCAATATCTAGACGTAAAGCCCAAAATCTAGATGTAAAGACCAACTTCTAGATCTAAAGCCTAACTTTTAGAGGTAAAGTCCAAAATCTAGAGGTAAAGCCACACATCTAGACGTAAAGCCAGATATCTAGAGGTAAAGCCCAACATCTAGAGGAAAAGCCAAATATATAGATTTAAAACCCCAAATCTAGAGATAAAGCCCAACATCTAAATGTAAAGCAAAACATCTAGATGTAAAACCCGACTTCTAGAGGTAAAGTCCAATATCTAGACTTAAAGACCAACATCTAGAGGTAAAGCCCAACGTCTGGAGGTAAAGCCCAGATTCTAGAGAGAAGCCAAAAATCCAGATTGAAAACCCAAAATCTAGAGGTAAAGCCCATCATCTAGAGGTAAAGCCAGATATCTAGGGGTAAAGCCCAACATCTAGAGGAAAAGTCAAATATATAGATTTAAATCCCAAAATCTAGAGGTAAAGTCCAATATCGAGATGTAAACCCCAACTTCTAGTTGTGAAGCCCAACTTCTAGATCCAAAGCCTAACTTCTAGACGTAAAGTCCAAATCTAGAGATAAAGCCCAAGATCTAGTGGTAGAGCCCAAAATCTAGAGGTAAAGCCCGACATCTAGACGTAAAGCCAGATATCTAGAGGTAAAGCCCAACATCTATAGGAAAAGCCAAATATATAGATTTAAAACCCAAAATCTAGAGGTAAAGCCCAATATCTAGACGTAGAGACCAATATCTAGATGTAAAGCCCAACTTCTAGATCTAAAGCCCAAATATATAGATGTAGAGCACAATTTCTAATTCTAAAGCCCAACATCTAGAGGCAAAGCCCAATATTTAGAGTTTAATCGCATCATTTAGAGGTAAAGCCCAAAATCTAGATGTCAACCCCAACTTCTAGAGGTAAAGCCCATCATCTAGTCCTACAGCCCAATGTCTGCAAGTAAATCCCAACTTACAGAGGTAAAGCAAAATCTAGATGTAAAACCCAAACTCTAGAGGTAAAGCCCAACATATAGAGGTATAGCCCAAATTCTAGAGATAAAGTCCAACATCTAGATGTAATCGCAACATCTAGAGGTAAAGCCTAACATCTAGAGGTGAAGCACAACATATAGAGGTATAACCCAACATCTAGAGATAAAGACCAACATCTAAATGTAAAGCAAAACATCTAGATGTAAAACCCTACATCTAGAGGGAAAGTCCAATATCTAGACTTAAAGACCAACATCTAGAGGTAAAACCCAACATCTTGAGGTAAAGCCAGATATCTAGGGGTAAAGCCCAACATCTAGAGGAAAAGCCAAATATATAGATTTAAAACCCAAAATCTAGAGGTAAAGACCAATATCTAGACGTAAAGCCCAAAATCTAGATGTAAAGCCTAACTTCTAGAGGTAAAGAACAAAATCTAGATGTAAAGCCCCAGACCTACTGGCAGAGCCCAAAATCTAGAGGTAAAGCGCAACATCTAGACGTAAAGCCAGATATCTAGAGGTAAAGCCCAACATCTTGAGAAAAAGCCAAATATATAGATTTAAAAACCAAACTCTAGAGGTAAAGCCCAAAATCTAGATATAAAGGCCAACTTCTAGATCTAAGGCCCAAAATATAGATGTAAAGCCGAACTTCTAGAGGTAAAGCCGAATATCTAGAGTTAAAGCGCATCATTTAGAGTAAAGCCCAAAATCTAGAGTTAAAGCCCCACATCCAGTGGGAAAGCTCACAATCTAGATGTAAAGCCTATCATCTAGAGGTGAATTCCAAAATCAAGTGTTAAGGCCCGACATCTACAGTTAAAGCCAACCATATAGATGTAACCCCCAACTTCTAGAGATAAGGCCCAAAATCTAGAGGTAAAGCCCAACTTCTAGAGGTAAAGTCCAAAATCTAGAGGTAAAGGCCAAAGTCTAGAGGTAAAGCCAGATATCTAGGGGTAAAGCCCAACATCTAGAGGAAAAGTCAAATATATAGATTTAAATCCCAAAATCTAGAGGTAAAGTCCAATATCGAGACGTAAAGACCAACTTCTAGATGTAAAGCCCAACTTCTAGATCTAAAGCCCAAATATATAGATGTAAAGCCCAACTTCTAAATCTAAAGCCCAACATCTAGAGGTAAAGCCCAATATTTAGTGTTTAAGCGCATCATTTAGAGGTAAACCCAAAATCTAGATGTAAAGCCCAACTTCTAGAGGTAAAGCCCATCATCTAGTCCTACAGCCCAATGTCTGCAGGTAAAGCATAACTTACAGAGGTAAAGGCAAACATCTAGATATAAAACCCAAACTCTAGAGGTAAAGCCCAACATATAGAGGTATAGCCCAAATTCTAGAGATAAAGTCCAACGTCTAGATGTAATCCCAACATCTAGAGGTAAAGCCCAGTATCTAGAGGTAAAGCCTAACATCTAGAGGTGAATTCCAAAATCAAGTGTTAAGGCCCGACATCTACAGTTAAAGCCAACCATAGAGATGTAACCCTCAACTTCTAGAGGTAAGGCCCAAAATCTAAAGGTAGAGCCCAACATCTAGATTTAAAGCCAGATATCTAGAGGTAAAGCCCAACATCTAGAGGAAAAGCCAAATATATAGATTTAAAACACAAAATCTAGAGATAAAGCCCAACATCTAAATATAAAGCAAAACATCTAGATGTAAAACCCGACATCTAGAGGTAAAGTCCAATATCTAGACTTAAAGACCAACATCTAGAGGTAAACCCCAACATCTAGAGGTAAAGCCCAACGTCTGGAGGTAAAGCCCAGATTCTAGAGAGAAGCCAAAAATCCAGACGGAAAACCCAAAACCTAGAGGTAAAAACCAACATCTAGAGATAAAGCCCAACGTCTTGAGGTAAAGACAAATATATAGATTTAAAACCCAAAATTAGAGGTAAAGCTCAATATCTAGACGTAAAGCCCAAAATCTAGAGGTAAAGCCCAACATCCAGAGTTAAAGTTGAACGTCTTGAGGTAAAGCCAAAGTCTAGAGATAAAGCCCAACTTCTAGAGGTAAAGTCCAAAATCTAGAGGTAAAGCCACACATCTAGACGTAAAGCCAGATATCTAGAGGTAAAGCCCAACATCTATAGGAAAAGCCAAATATATAGATTTAAAACCCAAAATCTAGAGATAAAGCCCAACATCTAAATGTAAAGCAAAACATCTAGATGTAAAACCCGAAATCTAGAGGTAAAGTCCAATATCTAGACTTAAAGACCAACATCTAGAGGTAAACCCCAACATCTAGAGGTAAAGCCCAACGTCTGGAGGTACAGCCCAGATTCTAGAGAGAAGCCAAAAATCCAGATGGAAAACCCAAAATCTAGAGGTAAAGCCCAACATCTAGAGGTAAAGCCAGATATCTAGGGGTAAAGCCCAACATCTAGAGGAAAAGTCAAATATATAGATTTAAATCACAAAATCTAGAGGTAAAGTCCAATATCGAGGCGTAAAGCCCAACTTCTAGGTATAAAGCCAACTTCTAGATCTAAAGCCTAACTTCTAGACGTAAAGTCCAAAATCTAGAGGTAAAGCACAAGATCTAGTGGTAGAGCCCAAAATCTAGAGGTAAAGCCCAACATCTAGACGTAAAGCCAGATATCTAGAGGTAAAGCCCAACATCTAGAGGAAAAGCCAAAGATATAGATTTAAAACCCAAAATCTAGAGGTAAAGTCCAATTTCGAGACGTAAAGCCCAACTTCTAGATGTAAAGCCCAACTTCTAGATCCAAAGCCTAACTTCTAGACATAAAGTCCAAAATCTAGAGGTAAATCCCAACATCTAGACGTAAAGCCAGATATCTAGAGGTAAAGCCCAACATCTAGAGGAAAAGCCAAATATATAGATTTAAATCCCAAAATCAAGAGGTAACGCCCAATATCTAGACATAAAGACCAATATATAGACGTAAAGCCCAAAATCTAGATGTAAAGCCTAACTTCTAGATCTAAAGCCTAACTTCTAGAGGTAAAGTCCAAAATCTAGAGGTAAAGCCCCAGACCTAGTGGTAGAGCCCAAAATCTAGAGGTAAAGCCCAACATCTAGACGTAAAGCCAGATACCTAGAGGTAAAGCCCAACATCTAGAGGAAAAGCCAAATATATAGATGTAAAACCCAAACTCTAGAGGTAAAGCCCAAAATCTAGAGTTAAAGCCCCACATCTAGTGGGAAAGCCCACAATCTAGATGTAAAGCCTGTCATCTAGAGGTGAATTCCAAAATCAAGTGTTAAGGCCCGACATCTACAGTTAAAGCCAACCATATAGATGTAACCCCCAACTTCTAGAGATAAGGCCCAAAATCTAGAGGTAAAGCCCAACTTCTAGAGGTAAAGTCCAAAATCTAGAGGTAAAGGCCAAAGTCTAGAGGTAAAGCCAGATATCTAGGGGTAAAGCCCAACATCTAGAGGAAAAGTCAAATATATAGATTTAAATCCCAAAATCTTGAGGTAAAGTCCAATATCGAGACGTAAAGCCCAACTTCTAGATGTAAAGCCCAACTTCTAGATCTAAAGCCTAACTTCTAGAGGTAAAGTCCAAAATCTAGAGGTAAAGCCCAAGATCTAGTGGTAGAGCCCAAAATCTAGAGGTAAAGCCCAACATCTAGACGTAAAGCCAGATATCTAGAGGTAAAGCCCAACATCTAGAGGAAAAGCCAAACATATAGATTTAAAACCCGAAATCTAGAGGTAAAGACCAATATCTAGACGTAAAGCCCAAAATCTAGATGTAAAACCCAACTTCTAGATCTAAAGCCTAACTTCTAGAGGTAAAGAACAAAATCTAGAGGTAAAGCCCCAGACCTAGTGGTAGAGCCCAAAATCTAGAGGTAAAGCGCAACATCTAGACGTAAAGCCAGATACCTAGAGGTAAAGCCCAACATCTAGAGGAAAAGCCAAATATATAGATGTAAAACCCAAACTCTAGAGGTAAAGCCCAAAATCTAGATATAAAGGCCAACTTCTAGATCTAAGGCCCAAAATATAGATGTAAAGCCCAACTTCTAGAGGTAAAGCCGAATATCTAGAGTTAAAGCGCATCATTTAGAGTAAAGCCCAAAATCTAGAGTTAAAGCCCCACATCTAGTGGGAAAGCCCACAATCTAGATGTAAAGCCTGTCATCTAGAGGTGAATTCCAAAATCAAGTGTTAAGGCCCGACATCTACAGTTAAAGCCAACCATATAGATGTAACCCCCAACTTCTAGAGATAAGGCCCAAAATCTAGATGTAAAGCCCAACTTCTAGATCTAAAGTCCAAAATCTAGAGGTAAAGCCCAAGACCTAGTGGTAGAGCCCAAAATCTAGAGGTAAAGACCAACATCTAGACGTAAAGCCAGATATCTAGAGGTAAAGCCCAACATCTAGAGGTAAAGTCCAAAATCCAGAGGTTAAAGATCCAGACCTAGTGGTAGAGCCCAAAATGTAGAGGTAAAGCCCAACATCTAGAGGAAAAGCCAAATATATAGATGTAAAACCCAAACTCTAGAGGTAAAGCCCAAAATCTAGAGTTAAAGCCCCACATCTAGTGGGAAAGCCCACAATCTAGATGTAAAGCCTGTCATCTAGAGGTGAATTCCAAAATCAAGTTTTAAGGCCCGACATCTACAGTTAAAGCCAACCATATAGATGTAACCGCCAACTTCTAGAGATAAGGCCCAAAATCTAGAGGTAAAGCCCAACTTCTAGAGGTAAAGTCCAAAATCTAGAGGTAAAGGCCAAAGTCTAGAGGTAAAGCCAGATATCTAGGAGTAAAGCCCAACATCTAGAGGAAAAGTCAAATATATAGATTTAAATCCCAAAATCTAGAGGTAAAGCCCAACTTCTAGAGGTAAAGTCCAAAATCTAGAGGTAAAGGCCAAAGTCTAGAGGTAAAGCCAGATATCTAGGGGTAAAGCCCAACATCTAGAGGAAAAGTCAAATATATAGATTTAAAACCCAAAATCTAGAGGTAAATCCCAACATCTAGACGTAAAGCCCAAAATCTAGAGGTAAAGCCCAACTTCTAGAGGTAAAGTCCAAAATCTAGAGGTAAAGCCACACATCTAGACGTAAAGCCAGATATCTAGAGGTAAAGCCCAACATCTAGAGGAAAAGCCAAATATATAGATTTAAAACCCAAAATCTAGAGATAAAGCCCAACATCTAAATGTAAAGCAAAACATCTAGATGTAAAACCCGACATCTAGAGGTAAAGTCCAATATCTAGACTTAAAGACCAACATCTAGAGGTAAAACCCAACATATAAAGGTAAAGCCAGATATCTAGAGGTAAAGCCCAACATCTAGAGGAAAAGCCAAATATATAGATTTAAAACCCAAAATCTAGAGGTAAAGACCAATATCTAGACGTAAAGCCCAAAATCTAGATGTAAAGCCTAACTTCTAGATCTAAAGCCTAACTTCTAGAGGTAAAGTCCAAAATCTAGAGGTAAAGCCCCAGACCTAGTGGTAGAGCCCAAAATCTAGAGGTAAAGCGCAACATCTACACGTAAAGCCAGATACCTAGAGGTAAAGCCCAACATCTAGAGGAAAAGCCAAATGTATAGATGTAAAACCCAAACTCTACAGGTAAAGCCCAAAATCTAGATATAAAGGCCAACTTCTAGATCTAAGGCCCAAAATATAGATGTAAAGCCCAACTTCTAGAGGTAAAGCCGAATATCTAGAGTTAAAGCGCATCATTTAGAGGTAAAGCCCAATATCTAGAGTTAAAGCCCCACATCTAGTGGGAAAGCCCACAATCTAGATGTAAAACCTGTCATCTAGAGGTGAATTCCAAAATCAAGTGTTAAGGCCCGACATCTACAGTTAAAGCCAACCATATAATTGTAACCACCAACTTCTAGAGATAAGGTCCAAAATCTAGAGGTAAAGCCCAACTTCTAGAGGTAAAGGCCAAAGTCTAGAGGTAAAGCCAGATATCTAGAGGTAAAGCACAACATCTAGAGGAAAAGTCAAATATATAGATTTAAAACCCAAAATCTAGAGGTAAAGCCCAACATCTAAATGTAAAGCAAAACATCTAGATGCAAAACCCGACATCTAGAGGTAAAGTCCAATATCTAGACTTAAAGACCAACATCTAGAGGTAAAACCCAACATCTAGAGGTAAAGACCAACATCTAGAGGAAAAGCCAAATATATAGATTTAAATCCCAAAATCTAGAGGTAAAGTCCAATATGGAGACGTAAAGCCCAAAATCTAGATGTAAAGCCCAACTTTTAGATCTAAAGCCTAACTTCTAGAGGTAAAGTCCAAAATCTAGAGGTAAAGGCAAAAGTCAAGAGGTAAAGCCAGATATCTAGGGGTAAAGCCCAACATCTAGAGGAAAAGTCAAATATATAGATTTAAATCCCAAAATCTAGAGGTAAAGTCCAATATCGAGACGTAAAGCCCAACTTCTAGATGTAAAGCCCAACTTCTAGATCTAAAGCCTAACTTCTAGATGTAAAGTACAAAATCTGGAGGTAAAGCCCAAGACCTAGTGGTAGAGCCCAAAATCTAGAGGTAAAGACCAACATCTAGACGTAAAGCCAGATATCTAGAGGTAAAGCCCAACATCTAGAGGTAAAGTCCAAAATCTAGAGGTAAAGATCAAGACCTAGTGGTAGAGCCCAAAATGTAGAGGTAAAGCCCAACTAATATAGGAAAAGCCAAATATATAGATTTAAAACCCAAAATCCAGAGATAAAGCCCAACATCTAAATGTAAAGCAAAATATCTAGATGTAAAACCAGACATCTAGAGTTAAAGTCCAATATCTAGACTTAAAGACCAACATCTAGAGGTAAAACCCAACATCTAGAGGCAAAGCCCAACTTCTGGAGGTAAAGCCCAGATTCTAGAGAGAAGCCAAAAATCCAGATGGAAAACCCAAAATCTAGAGGTAAAGCCCAACATCTAGAGGTAAAGCCAGATATCTAGGAGTAAAGCCCAACATCTAGAGGAAAAGCCAAATATATAGATTTAAAACCCAAAATCTAGAGGTAAAGCCCAATATCTAGACGTAAATCCCAAAATCTAGATGTAAAGCCCAACTTCTAGATCTAAAGCCAAACTTCCAGAGGTAAAGTCCAAAATCTAGAGGTAAAGCCACATTCTAGACGTAAAGCCAGATATCTAGAGGTAAAGCCCAACATCTAGAGGAAAAGCCAAATATATAGATTTAAAATCCAAAATCTAGAGATAAAGCCCAACATCTAAATGTAAAGCAAAACATCTAGATGTAAAACCCGACATCTAGAGGTAAAGTCCAATATCTAGAATTAAAGACCAACATCTAGAGGTAAAACCCAACATCTAGAGGTAAAGCCCAACGTCTGAGGTAAAGCCCAGATTCTAGAGAGAAGCCAAAAATCCAGATGGAAAACCCAAAATCTAGAGGTAAAGCCCATCATCTAGAGGTAAAGCCAAATATCTAGGGGTAAAGCCCAACATCTAGAGGAAAAGTCAAATATATAGATTTAAATCCCAAAATCTATAGGTAAAGCCCAATATCTAGAAGTAAAGCCCAAAATACAGAGGTCAAGCCCAACATCTAGAGTTAAAGTTGAACGTCTTGAGGTAAAGCCAAAGTCTAGAGGTAAAGCCCAACTTCTAGAGGTAAATCCAAAATCTAGAGGTAAAGCCACACATCTAGAAGTAAAGCCATATATCTGGAGGTAAAGCCCAACATATATAGGAAAAGCCAAATATATAGATTTAAAACCCAAAATCTAGCGATAAAGCCCAACATCTAAATGTAAAGCAAAACATCTAGATGTAAAACCCGACATCTAGAGGTAAAGACCAACATCTAGAGGAAAAGCCAAATATATAGATTTAAATCCCAAAATCTGGAGGTAAAGTTCAATATCGAGACGTAAAGCCCAAAATCTAGATGTAAAGCCCAACTTCTAGATCTAAAGCCTAACTTCTAGAGGTAAAGTCCAAAATCTAGACGTAAAGCCCAAGACCTAGTGGTAGAGCCCAAAATCTAGAGGTAAAGCCCAACATCTAGACGTAAAGCCAGATATCTAGAGGTAAAGCCCAACATCTAGAGGAAAAGCCAAATATATAGATTTAAAACCCAAAATCTAGAGGTAAAGCCCAATATCTAGACTTAAAGACCAAAATCTAGAGGTAAAGCCCAAGACCTAGTGGTAGAGCCCAAAATCTAGAGGTAAAGCCCAACATCTAGAGGAAAAGCCAAATGTATAGATTTAAAACCCAAAATCTAGAGGTAAAGCCCAATCTCTAGACGTAAAGCCCAAACTCTAGATGTAAAGCCCAACTTCTAGATCTAAAGCCCAACATCTAGAGGTAAAGCCTAACATCTAGAGGTGAATTATAAAATCAAGTGTTAAGGCCCGACATCTACAGTTAAAGCCAAACATATAGATATAAACCCCAACTTCTAGAGGTAAGGCCCAAAATCTAGAGGTAAAGCTCAACATCTAGAGGAAAAGCCCAACGTCTTCAAGTAAAGACAAATATATAGATTTAAAACCCAAAATCTAGAGGTAAAGCCCAATATCTAGAAGTAAAGCCCAAAATACAGAGGTCAAGCCCAACATCTAGAGTTAAAGTTGAACGTCTTGAGGTAAAGCCAAAGTCTAGAGGTAAAGCCCAACTTCTAGAGGTAAATCCAAAATCTAGAGGTAAAGCCACACATCTAGAAGTAAAGCCATATATCTGGAGGTAAAGCCCAACATCTATAGGAAAATCCAAATATATAGATTTAAAACCCAAAATCTAGCGATAAAGCCCAACATCTAAATGTTAAGCAAAACATCTAGATGTAAAACCCGTCATCTAGAGGTAAAGACCAACATCTACAGGAAAAGCCAAATATATAGATTTAAACCCCAAAATCTAGAGGTAAAGCCCGATATCTAGACGTAAAGACCAAAATCTAGATGTAAAGCCCAACTTCTAGATCTAAAGCCTAACTTCTGGAGGTAAAGTCCAAAATCTAGACGTAAAGCCCAAGACCTAGTGGTAGAGCCCAAAATCTAGAGGTAAAGACCAACATCTAGACGTAAAGCCAGATATCTAGAGGTAAAGCCCAACATCTAGAGGTAAAGTCCAAAATCTAGAGGTAAAGATCAAGACCTAGTGGTAGAGCCCAAAAAGTAGAGGTAAAGCCCAACTAATATAGGAAAAGCCAAATATATAGATTTAAAACCCAAAATCTAGAGATAAGGCCCAACATCTAAAAGTAAAGCAAAACATCTAGATGTAAAACCCGACATCTAGAGGTAAAGTCCAATACCTAGACTTAAAGACCAACATCTAGAGGTAAAACCCAACATCTTGAGGTAAAGCCCAACGTCTGGAGGTACAGCCCAGATTCTAGAGAGAAGCCAAAAATCCAGATGGAAAACCCAAAATCTAGAGGTAAAGCCCAACATCTAGAGGTAAAGCCAGATATCTAGGGGTAAAGCCCAACATCTAGAGGAAAAGCCAAATATATAGATTTAAAACCCAAAATCTAGAGGTAAAGCCCAATATCTAGACGTAAAGCCCAAACTCTAGATGTAAAGCCCAACTTCTAGATCTAAAGCCCAACATCTAGAGGTAAAGCCTAACATCTAGAGGTGAATTCCAAAATCAAGTGTTAAGGCCCGACATCTACAGTTAAAGCCAAACATATAGATATAAACCCCAACTTCTAGAGGTAAGGCCCAAAATCTAGAGGTAAAGCTCAACATCTAGAGTTAAAGCCCAACGTCTTCAGGTAAAGACAAATATATAGATTTAAAACCCAAAATCTAGAGGTAAAGCCCAATATCTAGACGTAAAGCCCAAACTCTAGATGTAAAGCCCAACTTCTAGATCTAAAGCCCAACATCTAGAGGTAAAGCCTAACATCTAGAGGTGAATTATAAAATCAAGTGTTAAGGCCCGACATCTACAGTTAAAGCCAAACATATAGATGTAAACCCCAACTTCTAGAGGTAAGGCCCAAAATCTAGAGGTAAAGCCCAACATCTAGAGTTAAAGCCCAACTTCTTGAGGTAAAGACAAATATATAGATTTAAAACTCAACATCTAGAGGTAAGCCCAATATCTAGACGTAAAGCCCAAAATATAGAAGTCAAGCCCAACATCTAGAGTTAAAGTTGAACGTCTTGAGGTAAAGCCAAAGTCTAGAGGTAAAGCCCAACTTCTAGAGGTAAATCCAAAATCTAGAGGTAAAGCCACACATCTAGAAGTAAAGCCATATATCTGGAGGTAAAGCCCAACATCTATAGGAAAAGCCAAATATATAGATTTAAAACCCAAAATCTAGCGATAAAGCCCAACATCTAAATATAAAGCAAAACATCTAGATGTAAAACCCGACATCTAGAGGTAAAGACCAACATCTAGAGGAAAAGCCAAATATATAGATTTAAATCCCAAAATCTGGAGGTAAAGTTCAATATCGAGACGTAAAGCCCAAAATCTAGATGTAAAGCCCAACTTCTAGATCTAAAGCCTAACTTCTGGAGGTAAAGTCCAAAATCTAAACGTAAAGCCCAAGACCTAGTGGTAGAGCCCAAAATCTAGAGGTAAAGACCAACATCTAGACGTAAAGCCAGATATCTAGAGGTAAAGCCCAACATCTAGAGGTAAAGTCCAAAATCTAGAGGTAAAGATCAAGACCTAGTGGTAGAGCCCAAAATGTAGAGGTAAAGCCCTACTAATATAGGAAAAGCCAAATATATAGATTTAAAACCCAAAATCTAGAGATAAGGCCCAACATCTAAATGTAAAGCAAAACATCTAGATGTAAAACCCGACATCTAGAGGTAAAGTCCAATATCTAGACTTAAAGACCAACATCTAGAGGTAAAACCCAACATCTTGAGGTAAAGCCCAACGTCTGGAGGTACAGCCCAGATTCTAGAGAGAAGCCAAAAATCCAGATGGAAAACCCAAAATCTAGAGGTAAAGCCCAACATCTAGAGGTAAAGCCAGATATCTAGGGGTAAAGCCCAACATCTAGAGGAAAAGCCAAATATATAGATTTAAAACCCAAAATCTAGAGGTAAAGCCCAATATCTAGACGTAAAGCCCAAACTCTAGATGTAAAGCCCAACTTCTAGATCTAAAGCCCAACATCTAGAGGTAAAGCCTAACATCTAGAGGTGAATTCCAAAACAAGTGTTAAGGCCCGACATCTACAGTTAAAGCCAAACATATAGATATAAACCCCAACTTCTAGAGGTAAGGCCCAAAATCTAGAGGTAAAGCTCAACATCTAGAGTTAAAGCCCAACGTCTTCAGGTAAAGACAAATATATAGATTTAAAACCCAAAATCTAGAGGTAAAGCCCAATATCTAGACGTAAAGCCCAAACTCTAGATGTAAAGCCCAACTTCTAGATCTAAAGCCCAACATCTAGAGGTAAAGCCTAACATCTAGAGGTGAATTCCAAAATCAAGTGTTAAGGCCCGACATCTACAGTTAAAGCCAAACATATAGATGTAAACCCCAACTTCTAGAGGTAAGGCCCAAAATCTAGAGGTAAAGCCCAACATCTAGAGTTAAAGCCCAACTTCTTGAGGTAAAGACAAATATATAGATTTAAAACTCAACATCTAGAGGTAAGCCCAATATCTAGACGTAAAGCCCAAAATATAGAAGTCAAGCCCAACATCTAGAGTTAAAGTTGAACGTCTTGAGGTAAAGCCAAAGTCTAGAGGTAAAGCCCAACTTCTAGAGGTAAATCCAAAATCTAGAGGTAAAGCCACACATCTAGAAGTAAAGCCATATATCTGGAGGTAAAGCCCAACATCTATAGGAAAAGCCAAATATATAGATTTAAAACCCAAAATCTAGCGATAAAGCCCAACATCTAAATATAAAGCAAAACATCTAGATGTAAAACCCGACATCTAGAGGTAAAGACCAACATCTAGAGGAAAAGCCAAATATATAGATTTAAATCCCAAAATCTGGAGGTAAAGTTCAATATCGAGACGTAAAGCCCAAAATCTAGATGTAAAGCCCAACTTCTAGATCTAAAGCCTAACTTCTAGAGGTAAAGTCCAAAATCTAGACGTAAAGCCCAAGACCTAGTGGTAGAGCCCAAAATCTAGAGGTTAAGACCAACATCTAGAGGTAAAGCCAGATATCTAGGGGTAAAGCCCAACATCTAGAGGAAAAGCCAGATATTTAGATTTAAAACCCAAAATCTAGAGGTAAAGCCCAATATCTAGACGTAAAGCCCAATATCTAGATGTAAAGCCCAACTTCTAGATCTAAAGCCTAACTTCTAGAGGTAAAGTCCAAAATCTAGAGGTAAAGCCCAAGACCTAGTGGTAGAGCCCAAAATCCAGGGGTAAAGTCCAACATCTAGACGTAAAGACATATCTCTAGAAGTAAAGCCCAACATCTACAGGAAAAGCCAAATATATAGATTTAAACCCCAAAATCTAGAGGTAAAGCCCGATATCTAGACGTAAAGCCCAAAATCTAGATGTAAAGCCCAACTTCTAGATCTAAAGCCTAACTTCTGGAGGTAAAGTCCAAAATCTAGACGTAAAGCCCAAGACCTAGTGGTAGAGCCCAAAATCTAGAGGTAAAGACCAACATCTAGACGTAAAGCCAGATATCTAGAGGTAAAGCCCAACATCTAGAGGTAAAGTCCAAAATCTAGAGGTAAAGATCAAGACCTAGTGGTAGAGCCCAAAATGTAGAGGTAAAGCCCTACTAATATAGGAAAAGCCAAATATATAGATTTAAAACCCAAAATCTAGAGATAAGGCCCAACATCTAAATGTAAAGCAAAACATCTAGATGTAAAACCCGACATCTAGAGGTAAAGTCCAATATCTAGACTTAAAGACCAACATCTAGAGGTAAAACCCAACATCTTGAGGTAAAGCCCAACGTCTGGAGGTACAGCCCAGATTCTAGAGAGAAGCCAAAAATCCAGATGGAAAACCCAAAATCTAGAGGTAAAGCCCAACATCTAGAGGTAAAGCCAGATATCTAGGGGTAAAGCCCAACATCTAGAGGAAAAGCCAAATATATAGATTTAAAACCCAAAATCTAGAGGTAAAGCCCAATATCTAGACGTAAAGCCCAAACTCTAGATGTAAAGCCCAACTTCTAGATCTAAAGCCCAACATCTAGAGGTAAAGCCTAACATCTAGAGGTGAATTCCAAAATCAAGTGTTAAGGCCCGACATCTACAGTTAAAGCCAAACATATAGATATAAACCCCAACTTCTAGAGGTAAGGCCCAAAATCTAGAGGTAAAGCTCAACATCTAGAGTTAAAGCCCAACGTCTTCAGGTAAAGACAAATATATAGATTTAAAACCCAAAATCTAGAGGTAAAGCCCAATATCTAGACGTAAAGCCCAAACTCTAGATGTAAAGCCCAACTTCTAGATCTAAAGCCCAACATCTAGAGGTAAAGCCTAACATCTAGAGGTGAATTCCAAAATCAAGTGTTAAGGCCCGACATCTACAGTTAAAGCCAAACATATAGATGTAAACCCCAACTTCTAGAGGTAAGGCCCAAAATCTAGAGGTAAAGCCCAACATCTAGAGTTAAAGCCCAACTTCTTGAGGTAAAGACAAATATATAGATTTAAAACTCAACATCTAGAGGTAAGCCCAATATCTAGACGTAAAGCCCAAAATATAGAAGTCAAGCCCAACATCTAGAGTTAAAGTTGAACGTCTTGAGGTAAAGCCAAAGTCTAGAGGTAAAGCCCAACTTCTAGAGGTAAATCCAAAATCTAGAGGTAAAGCCACACATCTAGAAGTAAAGCCATATATCTGGAGGTAAAGCCCAACATCTATAGGAAAAGCCAAATATATAGATTTAAAACCCAAAATCTAGCGATAAAGCCCAACATCTAAATATAAAGCAAAACATCTAGATGTAAAACCCGACATCTAGAGGTAAAGACCAACATCTAGAGGAAAAGCCAAATATATAGATTTAAATCCCAAAATCTGGAGGTAAAGTTCAATATCGAGACGTAAAGCCCAAAATCTAGATGTAAAGCCCAACTTCTAGATCTAAAGCCTAACTTCTAGAGGTAAAGTCCAAAATCTAGACGTAAAGCCCAAGACCTAGTGGTAGAGCCCAAAATCTAGAGGTAAAGACCAACATCTAGAGGTAAAGCCAGATATCTAGGGGTAAAGCCCAACATCTAGAGGAAAAGCCAGATATTTAGATTTAAAACCCAAAATCTAGAGGTAAAGCCCAATATCTAGACGTAAAGCCCAATATCTAGATGTAAAGCCCAACTTCTAGATCTAAAGCCTAACTTCTAGAGGTAAAGTCCAAAATCTAGAGGTAAAGCCCAAGACCTAGTGGTAGAGCCCAAAATCCAGGGGTAAAGTCCAACATCTAGACGTAAAGACATATCTCTAGAAGTAAAGCCCAACATCTACAGGAAAAGCCAAATATATAGATTTAAACCCCAAAATCTAGAGGTAAAGCCCGATATCTAGACGTAAAGACCAAAATCTAGATGTAAAGCCCAACTTCTAGATCTAAAGCCTAACTTCTGGAGGTAAAGTCCAAAATCTAGACGTAAAGCCCAAGACCTAGTGGTAGAGCCCAAAATCTAGAGGTAAAGACCAACATCTAGACGTAAAGCCAGATATCTAGAGGTAAAGCCCAACATCTAGAGGTAAAGTCCAAAATCTAGAGGTAAAGATCAAGACCTAGTGGTAGAGCCCAAAAAGTAGAGGTAAAGCCCAACTAATATAGGAAAAGCCAAATATATAGATTTAAAACCCAAAATCTAGAGATAAGGCCCAACATCTAAATGTAAAGCAAAACATCTAGATGTAAAACCCGACATCTAGAGGTAAAGTCCAATATCTAGACTTAAAGACCAACATCTAGAGGTAAAACCCAACATCTTGAGGTAAAGCCCAACGTCTGGAGGTACAGCCCAGATTCTAGAGAGAAGCCAAAAATCCAGATGGAAAACCCAAAATCTAGAGGTAAAGCCCAACATCTAGAGGTAAAGCCAGATATCTAGGGGTAAAGCCCAACATCTAGAGGAAAAGCCAAATATATAGATTTAAAACCCAAAATCTAGAGGTAAAGCCCAATATCTAGACGTAAAGCCCAAACTCTAGATGTAAAGCCCAACTTCTAGATCTAAAGCCCAACATCTAGAGGTAAAGCCTAACATCTAGAGGTGAATTCCAAAATCAAGTGTTAAGGCCCGACATCTACAGTTAAAGCCAAACATATAGATATAAACCCCAACTTCTAGAGGTAAGGCCCAAAATCTAGAGGTAAAGCTCAACATCTAGAGTTAAAGCCCAACGTCTTCAGGTAAAGACAAATATATAGATTTAAAACCCAAAATCTAGAGGTAAAGCCCAATATCTAGACGTAAAGCCCAAACTCTAGATGTAAAGCCCAACTTCTAGATCTAAAGCCCAACATCTAGAGGTAAAGCCTAACATCTAGAGGTGAATTATAAAATCAAGTGTTAAGGCCCGACATCTACAGTTAAAGCCAAACATATAGATATAAACCCCAACTTCTAGAGGTAAGGCCCAAAATCTAGAGGTAAAGCTCAACATCTAGAGTTAAAGCCCAACGTCTTCAGGTAAAGACAAATATATAGATTTAAAACCCAAAATCTAGAGGTAAAGCCCAATATCTAGACGTAAAGCCCAAAATCTAGATGTAAAGCCCAACTTCTAGATCTAAAGCCCAACATCTAGAGGTAAAGCCTAACATCTAGAGGTGAATTCGAAAATCAAGTGTTAAGGCCCGACATCTACAGTTAAAGCCAAACATATAGATGTAAACCCCAACTTCTAGAGGTAAGGCCCAAAATCTAGAGGTAAAGCCCAACATCTAGAGTTAAAGCCCAACTTCTTGAGGTAAAGACAAATATATAGATTTAAAACTCAACATCTAGAGGTAAGCCCAATATCTAGACGTAAAGCCCAAAATATAGAAGTCAAGCCCAACATCTAGAGTTAAAGTTGAACGTCTTGAGGTAAAGCCAAAGTCTAGAGGTAAAGCCCAACTTCTAGAGGTAAATCCAAAATCTAGAGGTAAAGCCACACATCTAGAAGTAAAGCCATATATCTGGAGGTAAAGCCCAACATCTATAGGAAAAGCCAAATATATAGATTTAAAACCCAAAATCTAGCGATAAAGCCCAACATCTAAATATAAAGCAAAACATCTAGATGTAAAACCCGACATCTAGAGGTAAAGACCAACATCTAGAGGAAAAGCCAAATATATAGATTTAAATCCCAAAATCTGGAGGTAAAGTTCAATATCGAGACGTAAAGCCCAAAATCTAGATGTAAAGCCCAACTTCTAGATCTAAAGCCTAACTTCTAGAGGTAAAGTCCAAAATCTAGACGTAAAGCCCAAGACCTAGTGGTAGAGCCCAAAATCTAGAGGTAAAGACCAACATCTAGACGTAAAGCCAGATATCTAGAGGTAAAGCCCAACATCTAGAGGTAAAGTCCAAAATCTAGAGGTAAAGATCAAGACCTAGTGGTAGAGCCCAAAATGTAGAGGTAAAGCCCAACATCTATAGGAAAAGCCAAATATATAGATTTAAACCCAAAATCTAGAGATAAAGCCCAACATCTAAATGTAAAGCAAAACATCTAGATGTAAAACCCGACATCTAGAGGTAAAGTCCAATATCTAGACTTAAAGACCAACATCTAGAGGTAAAACCCAACATCTAGAGGTAAAGCCCAACGTCTAGAGGTAAAGCCCAACGTCTAGAGGTAAAGCCCAACGTCTAGAGGTAAAGCCCAACGTCTAGAGGTAAAGCCCAGATTCTAGAGAGAAGCCAAAAATCCAGATGGAAAATCCGAAATCTGGAGGTAAAGCCCATCATTTAGAGGTAAAGCCAGATATCTAGGGGTAAAGCCCAACATCTAGAGGAAAAGTCAAATATATAGATTTAAATCCCAAAATCTAGAGTTAAAGTCCAATATCGAGACGTAAAGCCCAACTTCTAGATCCAAAGCCTAACTTCTAGACGTAATTCCAAAATCTAGAGGTAAAGCCCAAGACCTAGTGGTAGAGCCAAACATCTAGAGGTAAAGCCCAATATTTAGAGTTTAAGCACATCATTTAGAGGTAAAGCCCAAAATCTAGATGTAAATCCCAACTTCTAGAGGTAAAGCCCATCATCTAGTCCTACAGACCAATGTCTGCAGGTAAAGCCCAACTTACAGAGGTAAAGGCAAACATCTAGATGTAAAACCCAAACTCTAGAGGTAAAGCCCAACATATAGAGGTATAGCACAAATTCTAGAGATAAAGTCCAACATCTAGATGTAATCGCAACATCTAGATGTAAAGCCTAACATCTAGAGGTGAAGCACAACATATAGAGGTATAACCCAACATCTAGAGATAAAGACCAACATCTAAATGTAAAGCAAAACATCTAGATGTAAAACCCTACATCTAGAGGTAAAGTCCAATATCTAGACTTAAAGACCAACATCTAGAGGTAAAACCCAACATCTTGAGGTAAAGCCAGATATCTAGAGGTAAAGCCCAACATCTAGAGGAAAAGCCAAATATATAGATTTAAAACCCAAAAATCTAGAGGTAAAGACCAATATCTAGACGTAAAGCCCAAAATCTAGATGTAAAGCCTAACTTCTAGATCTAAAGCCTATCTTCTAGAGGTAAAGAACAAAATCTAGAGGTAAAGCCCCAGACCTAGTGGTAGAGCCCAAAATCTAGAGGTAAAGCGCAACATCTAGACGTAAAGCCAGATATCTAGAGGTAAAGCCCAACATCTAGAGGAAAAGAAAGAAATATGGATTTAAAACCCAAAATCTAGAGGTAAAGCCCAAAATCTAGATATAAAGGCCAACTTCTAGATCTAAGGCCCAAAATATAGATGTAAAGCCCAACTTCTAGAGGTAAAGCCGAATATCTAGAGTAAAAGCGCATCATTTAGAGTAAAGTCCAAAATCTAGAGTTAAAGCCCCACATCTAGTGGGAAAGCCCACAATCTAGATGTAAAGCCTATCATCTAGAGGTGAATTCCAAAATCAAGTGTTAAGGCCCGGCATCTACAGTTAAAGCCAACCATATAGATGTAACCGCCAACTTCTAGAGATAAGGCCCAAAATCTAGAGGTAAAGCCCAACTTCTAGAGGTAAAGTCCAAAATCTAGAGGTAAAGGCCAAAGTCTAGAGGTAAAGCCAGATATCTAGAGGTAAAGCCCAACATCCAGAGGAAAAGCCAAATATATAGATTTAAAACCCAAAATCTAGAGGTAAAGACCAATATCTAGACGTAAAGACCAAAATCTAGATGTAAAGCCCAACTTCTAGATCTAAAGCCCAACATCTAGAGGTAAAGCGCAATATTTAGAGTTTAAGCGCATCATTTAGAGGTAAACCCAAAATCTAGATGTAAAGCCCAACTTCTAGAGGTAAAGCCCATCATCTAGTCCTACAGCACAATGTCTGCAGGTAAAGCATAACTTACAGAGGTAAAGGCAAACATCTAGATATAAAACCCAAACTCTAGAGGTAAAGCCCAACATATAGAGGTATAGCCCAAATTCTAGAGATAAAGTCCAACGTCTAGATGTAATCCCAACATCTAGAGGTAAAGCCCAGAATCTAGAGGTAAAGCCTAACATCTAGAGGTGAATTCCAAAATCAAGTGTTAAACCCGACATCTACAGTTAAAGCCAACCATATAGATGTAACCCTCAACTTCTAGAGGTAAGGCCCAAAATCTAGAGGTAGAGCCCAACATCTAGATTTAAAGCCAGATATCTAGAGGTAAAGCCCAACATCTAGAGGAAAAGCCAAATATATAGATTTAAAACCCAAAATCTAGAGATAAAGCCCAACATCTAAATGTAAAGCAAAACATCTAGATGTAAAACCCTTCATCTAGAGTTAAAGTCCAATGTCTAGACTTAAAGACCAACATCTAGAGGTAAAACCCAACATCTAGAGGTAAAGCCCAACGTCTGGAGGTAAAGCCCAGATTCTAGAGAGAAGCCAAAAATCCAGATGGAAAACCCAAAATCTAGAGGTAAAGCCCAACATCTAGAGGTAAAGCCAGATATCTAGGGGTAAAGCCCAACATCTAGAGGAAAAGCCAAATATATAGATTTAAAACCCAAAATCTAGAGGTAAAGCCCAATATCTAGACGTAAAGCCCAAAATCTAGAGGTAAAGCCCAACATCCAGAGTTAAAGTTGAACGTCTTGAGGTAAAGCCAAAGTCTAGAGGTAAAGCCCAACTTCTAGAGGTAAAGTCCAAAATCTAGAGGTAAAGCCACACATCTAGACGTAAAGCCAGATATCTAGAGGTAAAGCCCAACATCTATAGGAAAAGCCAAATATATAGATTTAAAACCCAAAACCTAGAGATAAAGCCCAACATCTAAATGTAAAGCAAAACATCTAGATGTAAAACCCGACATCTAGAGGTAAAGTCCAATATCTAGACTTAAAGACCAACATCTAGAGGTAAAACCCAACATCTAGAGGTAAAGCCAA
This sequence comes from Leptosomus discolor, assembly GCF_034619465.1. Taxonomy (NCBI): domain Eukaryota; kingdom Metazoa; phylum Chordata; class Aves; order Leptosomiformes; family Leptosomidae; genus Leptosomus; species Leptosomus discolor. The sequence goes on from NW_028237772.1 coordinate 3,088,704, forward strand.
ACGTCTGGAGGTAAAGCCCAGATTCTAGAGAGAAGCCAAAAATCCAGATGGAAAACCCAAAATCTAGAGGTAAAGCCCAACATCTAGAGGTAAAGCCAGATATCTAGGAGTAAAGCCCAACATCTAGAGGAAAAGCCAAATATATAGATTTAAAACCCAAAATCTGGAGGTAAAGCCCAATATCTAGACGTAAAGCCCAAAATCTAGAGGTACAGCCCAACATCCAGAGTTAAAGTTGAACGTCTTTAGGTAAAGCCAAAGTCTAGAGGTAAAGCCCAACTTCTAGAGGTAAAGTCCAAAATCTAGAGGTAAAGCCACACATCTAGACGTAAAGCCAGATAAGTAGAGGTAAAGCCCAACATCTATAGGAAAAGCCAAATATATAGATTTAAAACCCAAAATCTAGAGATAAAGCCCAACATCTAAATGTAAAGCAAAACATCTAGATGTAAAACCCGACATCTAGAGGTAAAGTCCAATATCTAGACTTAAAGACCAACATCTAGAGGTAAAACCCAACATCTAGAGGTAAAGCCCAACGTCTGGAGGTACAGCCCAGATTCTAGAGAGAAGCCAAAAATCCAGATGGAAAACCCAAAATCTAGAGTTAAAGACCATCATCTAGAGGTAAAGCCAGATAACTAGGGGTAAAGCCCAACATCTAGAGGAAAAGTCAAATATATAGATTTAAATCCCAAAATCTAGAGGTAAAGTCCAATATCGAGACGTAAAGCCCAACTTCTAAATGTAAAGCCCAACTTCTAGATCCAAAGCCTAACTTCTAGACGTAAAGTCCAAAGTCTTGAGGTAAAGCCCAACATCTAGACGTAAAGCCAGATATCTAGAGGTAAAGCCCAACATCTAAGGAAAAGCCAAATATATAGATTTAAAACCCAAAATCTAGAGGTAAAACCCAACATCTAGACGTAAAGACCAATATCTAGATGTAAAGCCCAACTTCTAGATCTAAAGCTCAAATATATAGATGTAGAGCACAATTTCTAATTCTAAAGCGCAACATCTAGAGGTAAAGCCCAATATTTAGAGTTTAAGTGCATCATTTAGAGGTAAAGCCCAAAATGTAGATGTAAATCCCAACTTCTAGAGGTAAAGCCCATCATCTAGTCCTACAGCCCAATGTCTGCAAGTAAAGCCCAACTTACAGAGGTAAAGGCAAACATCTAGCTGTAAAACCCAAACTCTAGAGTTAAAGCCCAACATATAGAGGTATAGCCCAAATTCTAGAGATAAAGTCCAACATCTAGATGTAATCGCAACATCTAGAGGTAAAGCCTAACATCTAGAGGTGAAGCACAACATATAGAGTTATAACCCAACATCTAGAGATAAAGACCAACATCTAAATGTAAAGCAAAACATCTAGATGTAAAACCCGACATCTAGAGGTAAAGTCCAATATCTAGACTTAAAGACCAACATCTAGAGGTAAAACCCAACATCTAGAGGTAAAGCCCAACGTCTGGAGGTAAAGCCCAGATTCTAGAGAGAAGCCAAAAATCCAGATGGAAAACCCAAAATCTAGAGTTAAAGACCATCATCTAGAGGTAAAGCCAGATAACTAGAGGTAAAGCCCAACATCTAGAGGAAAAGTCAAATATATAGATTTAAATCCCAAAATCTAGAGGTAAAGTCCAATATCGAGACGTAAAGCCCAACTTCTAGATGTAAAGCCCAACTTCTAGATCCAAAGCCTAACTTCTAGACGTAAAGTCCAAAATCTAGAGGTAAAGCCCAACATCTAGACGTAAAGCCAGATATCTAGAGGTAAAGCCCAACATCTATAGGAAAAGCCAAATATATAGATTTAAAACCCAAAATCTAGAGGTAAAGCCCAATATCTAGACGTAAAGACCAATATCTAGATGTAAAGCCCAACTTCTAGATCTAAAGCCCAAATATATAGATGTAGAGCACAATTTCTAATTCTAAAGCCCAACATCTAGAGGTAAAGCCCAATATTTAGAGTTTAAGTGCATCATTTAGAGGTAAAGCCCAAAATCTAGATGTAAATCCCAACTTCTAGATGTAAAGCCCATCATCTAGTCCTACAGCCCAATGTCTGCAGGTAAAGCATAACTTACAGAGGTGAAGGCAAACAGCTAGATATAAAACCCAAACTCTAGAGGTAAAGCCCAACATATAGAGGTATAGCCCAAATTCTAGAGATAAAGTCCAACGTCTAGAGGTAATCCCAACATCTAGAGGTAAAGCCCAGAATCTAGAGGTAAAGCCTAACATCTAGAGGTGAATTCCAAAATCAAGTGTTAAGGCCCGACGTCTACAGTTAAAGCCAACCATATAGATGTAACCCTCAACTTCTAGAGGTAAGGCCCAAAATCTAGAGGTAGAGCCCAACATCTAGATTTAAAGCCAGATATCTAGGAGTAAAGCCCAACATCTAGAGGAAAAGCCAAATATATAGATTTAAAAACCAAAATCTAGAGGTAAAGCCCAACATCTAGACGTAAAGCCCAAAATCTAGAGGTAAAGCCCAACATCCAGAGTTAAAGTTGAACGTCTTGAGGTAAAGCCAAAGTCTAGAGGTAAAGCCCAACTTCTAGAAGTAAAGTCCAAAATCTAGAGGTAAAGGCCAAAGTCTAGAGGTAAAGCCAGATATCTAGGGGTAAAACCCAACATCTGGAGGAAAAGTCAAATATATAGATTTAAAACCCAAAATATAGAGGTAAAGACCAATATCTAGACGTAAAGCCCAAAATATAGAGGTCAAGCCCAACATCTAGAGTTAAAGTTGAACGTCTTGAGGTAAAGCCAAAGTCTAGAGGTAAAGCCCAACTTCTAGAGGTAAAGTCCAAAATCTAGAGGTAAAGCCACACATCTAGAAGTAAAGACATATATCTGGAGGTAAAGCCCAACATCTATAGGAAAAGCAAAATATATAGATTTAAATCCCAAAATCTAGAGGTAAAGTCCAATATCGAGACGTAAAGCCCAAAATCTAGATGTAAAGCCCAACTTCTAGATCTAAAGCCTAACTTCTAGACGTGAAGTCCAAAATCTAGACATAAAGCCCAAGACCTAGTGGTAGAGCCCAAAATCTAGATGTAAAGCCCAACATCTAGACGTAAAGCCAGATATCTAGAGGTAAAGCCCAACATCTAGAGGTAAAGTCCAAAATCTAGAGGTAAAGATCAAGACCTAGTGGTAGAGCCCAAAATGTAGAGGTAAAGCCCAACAAATATAGGAAAAGCCAAATATATAGATTTAAAACCCAAAATCTAGAGATAAGGCCCAACATCTAAATGTAAAGCAAAACATCTAGATGTAAAACCCGACATCTAGAGGTAAAGTCCAATATCTAGACTTAAAGACCAACATCTAGAGGTAAAACCCAACATCTTGAGGTAAAGGCCAACGTCTGGAGGTACAGCCCAGATTCTAGAGAGAAGCCAAAAATCCAGATGGAAAACCCAAAACCTAGAGGTAAAGCCCAACATCTAGAGGTAAAACCAGATATCTAGGGGTAAAGCCCAACATCTAGAGGAAAAGCCAAATATATAGATTTAAAACCCAAAATCTAGAGGTAAAGCCCAATATCTAGACGTAAAGCCCAAAATCTAGATGTAAAGCCCAACTTCTAGATCTAAAGCCTAACTTCTAGAGGTAAAGTCCAAAATCTAGAGGTAAAGCCCAAGACCTAGTGGTAGAGCCCAAAATCTAGGGGTAAAGTCCAACATCTAGACGTAAAGACATATCTCTAGAAGTAAAGCCCAACATCTACAGGAAAAGCCAAATATATAGATTTAAACACCAAAATCTAGAGGTAAAGCCCGATATCTAGACGTAAAGACCAAAATCTAGATGTAAAGCCCAACTTCTAGATCTAAAGCCCAAAATATAGATGTAAAGCCCAACTTCTAAATCTAAAGCCCAACATCTAGAGGTAAAGCCCAATATTTAGAGTTTAAGCGCATCATTTAGAGGTAAACCCAAAATCTAGATGTAAAGCCCAACTTCTAGAGGTAAAGCCCATCATCTAGTCCTACAGCCCAATGTCTGCAGGTAAAGCATAACTTACAGAGGTAAAGGCAAACATCTAGATATAAAACCCAAACTCTAGAGGTAAAGCCCAACATATAGAGGTATAGCCCAAATTCTAGAGATAAAGTCCAACGTCTAGATGTAATCCCAACATCTAGAGGTAAAGCCCAGAATCTAGAGGTAAAGCCTAACATCTAGAGGTGAATTCCAAAATCAAGTGTTAAGGCCCGACATCTACAGTTAAAGCCAAACATATAGATGTAACCCCCAACTTCTAGAGATAAGGCCCAAATTCTAGAGGTAAAGCCCAACTTCTAGAGGTAAAGTCCAAAATCTAGAGGTAAAGGCCAAAGTCTAGAGGTAAAGCCAGATATCTAGGGGTAAAGCCCAACATCTAAATGTAAAGCAAAACATCTAGATGTAAAACCCGACATCTAGAGGTAAAGTCCAATATCTAGACTTAAAGACCAACATCTAGAGGTAAAACCCAACATCTTGAGGTAAAGCCCAACGTCTGGAGGTAAAGCCCAGATTCTAGAGAGAAGCCAAAAATCCAGATGTAAAACCCAAAATCTAGAGGTAAAGCCCATCATCTAGACGTAAAGCCAGATATCTAGAGGTAAAGCCCAACATCTAGATGAAAAGTCAAATATATAGATTTAAATCCCAAAACCTAGAGGTAAAGTCCAATATCGAGACGTAAAGCCCAACTGCTAGATGTAAAGCCCAACTTCTAGATCCAAAGCCTAACTTCTAGACATAAAGTCCAAAATCTAGAGGTAAATCCCAACATCTAGACGTAAAGCCAGATATCTAGAGGTAAAGCCCAACATCTAGAGGAAAAGCCAAATATATAGATTTAAAACCCAAAATCTAGAGGTAAAGCCCAATATCTAGACGTAAAGACCAATATCTAGAGGTAAAGCCCAAGACCTAGTGGTAGAGCCCAAAATCTAGAGGTAAAGCCCAACATCTAGACGTAAAGCCACATATCTAGAGGTAAAGCCCAACATCTAAAGGAAAAGCCAAATATATAGATTTAAACCCCAAAATCTAGAGATAAAGCCCGATATCTAGACGTAAAGACCAAAATCTAGATGTAAAGCCCAACTTCTAGATCTAAAGCCCAAAATATAGATGTAAAGCCCAACTTCTAAGTCTAAAGCCCAACATCTAGAGGTAAAGCCCAATATTTAGAGTTTAAGCGCATCATTTAGAGGTAAACCCAAAATCTAGATGTAAAGCCCAACTTCTAGAGGTAAAGCCCATCGTCTAGTCCTACAACCCAATGTCTGCAGTTAAGCCCAACTTACAGAGGTAAAAACAAACATCTAGATGTAAACCCCAAACTCTAGAGGTAAAGCCCAACATATAGAGGTATAGCCAAAATTTTAGAGATAAAGTCCAACATCTAGATGTAATCGCAACATCTAGAGGTAAAGCCTAACATCTAGAGGTGAAGCACAACATATAGAGGTATAACCCAACATCTAGAGATAAAGACCAACATCTAAATGTAAAGCAAAACATCTAGATGTAAAACCCTACATCTAGAGGTAAAGTCCAATATCTAGACTTAAAGACCAACATCTAGAGGTAAAACCCAACATCTTGAGGTAAAGCCAGATATCTAGGGGTAAAGCCCAACATCTAGAGGAAAAGCCAAATATATATATTTAAAACCGAAAATCTAGAGGTAAAGCCGGATATCTAGACGTAAAGACCAAAATATAGATATAAAGGCCAACTTCTAGATTTAAGGCCCAAAATATAGATGTAAAGCCCAACTTCTAGAGGTAAAGCCGAATATCTAGAGTTAAGGCGCATCATTTAGAGGTAAAGCCCAATATCTAGAGTTAAAGCCCCACATCTAGTGGGAAAGCCCACAATCTAGATGTAAATCCTATCATCTAGAGGTGAATTCCAAAATCAAGTGTTAAGGCCCGACATCTACAGTTAAAGCCAACCATATAGATGTTACCCCCAACTTCTAGAGATAAGGCCCAACTTCTAGATCTAAAGGCCAACTTCTAGAGGTAAAGTCCAAAATCTAGAGATAAAGCCACACATCTAGAAGTAAAGCCATATATCTAGAGGCAAAGCCCAACATCTAGAGGAAAAGCCAAATATATAGATTTAAAACCCAAAATCTAGAGGTAAAGTCCAATATCTAGACGTAAAGCCCAACTTCTAGATGTAAAGCCAACTTCTAGATCTAAAGCCTAACTTCTAGACGTAAAGTCCAAAATCTAGAGGTAAAGCCCAAGATCTAGTGGTAGAGCCCAAAATCTAGAGGTAAAGACCAACATCTAGACGTAAAGCCAGATATCTAGAGGTAAAGCCCAACATCTAGAGGAAAAGACAAAGATATAGATTTAAAACCCAAAATCTAGAGGTAAAGCCCAATATCTAGACGTAAAGCCCAAAATCTAGATGTAAAGCCCAACTTCTAGATCTAAAGCCTAACTTCTAGTGGTAAAGTCCAAAATCTAGAGGAAAAGCCCAAGACCTAGTGGTAGAGCCCAAAATCTAGAGGCAAAGCCCAACATCTAGACGTAAAGCCAGATATCTAGAGGTAAAGCCCAACATCTAGAGGAAAAGACAAAGATATAGATTTAAAACCCAAAATCTAGAGGTAAAGCCCAATATCTAGACGTAAAGCCCAACATCTAGATGTAAAGCCCAACTTCTAGATCTAAAGCCTAACTTCTAGTGGTAAAGTCCAAAATCTAGAGGAAAAGCCCAAGACCTAGTAGTAGAGCCCAAAATCTAGAGGTAAAGCCCAACATCTAGACGTAAAGCCAGATATCTAGAGGTAAAGCCCAACATCTAGAGGAAAAGCCAAATATATAGATTTAAATCCCAAAATCTAGAGGTAAAGCCCAATATCTAGACGTAAAGCCCAAAATCTAGATGTAAAGCCCAACTTCTAGATCTAAAGCCGAACTTCTAGAGGTAAAGTCCAAAATCTAGAGGTAAAGCCCAAGACCGAGTGGTAGAGCCCAAAATCTAGAGGTAAAGACCAGCATCTAGACGTAAAGCCAGATATCTAGAGGTAAAGCCAAACATCTATAGGAAAAGCCAAATATATAGATTTAAAACCCAAAATCTAGAGATAAAGCCCAACATCTAAATGTAAAGCAAAACATCTAGAGGTAAAGCCCAACATCTAGAGGAAAAGACAAAGATATAGATTTAAAACCCAAAATCTAGAGGTAAAGCCCAATATCTAGACGTAAAGCCCAACATCTAGATGTAAAGCCCAACTTCTAGATCTAAAGTCTAACTTCTAGTGGTAAAGTCCAAAATCTAGAGGAAAAGCCCAAGACCGAGTGGTAGAGCCCAAAATCTAGAGGTAAAGCCCAACATCTAGACGTAAAGCCAGATATCTAGATGTAAAGCCCAACATCTAGAGGAAAAGCCAAATATATAGATTTAAATCCCAAAATCTAGAGGTAAAGCCCAATATCTAGACGTAAAGCCCAAAATCTAGATGTAAAGCCCAACTTCTAGATCTAAAGCCGAACTTCTAGAGGTAAAGTCCAAAATCTAGAGGTAAAGCCCAAGACCGAGTGGTAGAGCCCAAAATCTAGAGGTAAAGACGAACATCTAGACGTAAAGCCACATATCTAGAGGTAAAGCCAAACATCTATAGGAAAAGCCAAATATATAGATTTAAAACCCAAAATCTAGAGATAAAGCCCAACATCTAAATGTAAAGCAAAACATCTAGATGTAAAACCCGACATCTAGAGTTAAAGTCCAATATCTAGACTTAAAGACCAACATCTAGAGGTAAAACCCAACATCTAGAGGTAAAGCCCAACGTCTGGAGGTAAAGCCCAGATTCTAGAGAGAAGCCAAAAATCCAGATGGAAAACCCAAAATCTAGAGGTAAAGCCCATCATCTAGAGGTAAAGCCAGATATCTAGGAGTAAAGCCCAACATCTAGAGGAAAAGCCAAATATATAGATTTAAAACCCAAAATCTAGAGGTAAAGCCCAACTTCTAGATCTAAAGCCTAATTTCTAGACGTAAAGTCCAAAATCTAGAGGTAAAGCCCAAGATCTAGTGGTAGAGCCCAAAATCTAGAGGTAAAGCCCAACATCTAGACGTAAAGCCAGATATCTAGGGGTAAAGCCCAACATCTAGAGGAAAAGCCAAATATATATATTTAAAACCCAAAATCTAGAGGTAAAGCCCAATATCTAGACGTAAAGACCAAAATCTAGAGGTAAAGCCCAAGACCTAGTGGTAGAGCCCAAAATCTAGAGGTAAAGCCCAACATCTAGACGTAAAGCCAGATATCTAGGGGTAAAGCCCAACATCTAGAGGAAAAGCCAAATATATAGATTTAAAACCCAAAATCTAGAGTTAAAATCCAATATCTAGAGGTAAAGCCCAAAATCTAGATGTAAAGCCCAACTTCTAGATCTAAAGCCCAACATCTAGAGGTAAAGCCTAACATCTAGAGGTGAATTCCAAAATCAAGTGTTAAGACCCGATATCTACAGTTAAAGCCAAACATATAGATGTAAACCCCAACTTCTAGAGGTAAGGCCCAAAATCTAGAGGTAAAGCCCAACATCTAGAGTTAAAGCCCAACGTCTTGAGGTAAAGAAAAATATATAGATTTAAAACCCAAAATCTAGAGGTAAAGCCCAATATCTAGACGTAAAGCCCAATATATAGAGGTCAAGCCCAACATCTAGAGTTAAAGATGAACGTCTTGAGGTAAAGCCAAAGTCTAGAGGTAAAGCCCAACTTCTAGAGGTAAAGTCCAAAATCTAAAGGTAAAGCCACACATCTAGAGGTAAAGCCTAACATCTAGAGGAAAAGCCAAATACATAGATTTAAATCCCAAAATCTAGAGGTAAAGTCCAATATCGAGACGTAAAGCCCAAAATCTAGATGTAACGACCAACTTCTAGATCTAAAGCCTAACTTCTAGAGGTAAAGTCCAAAATCTAGAGGTAAAGCCCAAGACCTAGTGGTAGAGCCCAAAATCTAGAGGTAAAGACCAACATCTAGACGTAAAGCCAGATATCTAGAGGTAAAGCCCAACATCTAGAGGTAAAGTCCAAAATCTAGAGGTAAAGATCAAGACCTAGTGGTAGAGCCCAAAATGTAGAGGTAAAGCCCAACAAATATAGGAAAAGCCAAATATATAGATTTAAAACCCAAAATCTAGAGATAAGGCCCAACATCTAAATGTAAAGCAAAACATCTAGATGTAAAACCCGACATCTAGAGGTAAAGTCCAATATCTAGACTTAAAGACCAACATCTAGAGGTAAAACCCAACATCTTGAGGTAAAGGCCAACGTCTGGAGGTACAGCCCAGATTCTAGAGAGAAGCCAAAAATCCAGATGGAAAACCCAAAACTTAGAGGTAAAGCCCAACATCTAGAGGTAAAGCCAGATATCTAGGGGTAAAGCCCAACATCTAGAGGAAAAGCCAAATATATAGATTTAAAACCAAAAATCTAGAGGTAAAGCCCAATATCTAGACGTAAAGACCAATATCTAGACGTAAAGCCCAAATATATAGATGTAGAGCACAATTTCTAATTCTAAAGCCCAACATCTAGAGGTAAAGCCCAATATTTAGAGTTTAAGCGCATCATTTAGAGGTAAATCCCAAAATCTAGATGTAAATCCCAACTTCTAGAGGTAAAGCCCATCGTCTAGTCCTACAGCCCAATGTCTGCAGGTAAAGCCCAACTTACAGAGGTAAAGGCAAACATCTAGATGTAAAACCCAAACTCTAGAGGTAAAGCCCAACATATAGAGGTATAGCCCAAATTCTAGAGATAAAGTCCAACACCTAGATGTAATCGCAACATCTAGAGGTAAAGCCTAACATCTAGAGGTGAAGCACAACATATAGAGGTATAACCCAACATCTAGAGATAAAGACCAACATCTAAATGTAAAGCAAAACATCTAGATGTAAAACCCTACATCTAGAGGTAAAGTCCAATATCTAGACTTAAAGACCAAAATCTAGAGGTAAAACCCAACATCTTGAGGTAAAGCCAGATATCTAGGGGTAAAGCCCAACATCTAGAGGAAAAGCCAAATATATAGATTTAAAACCCAAAATCTAGAGGTAAAGCCCAAAATCTAGATGTAAAGCCTAACTTCTAGATGTAAAGCCTAACTTCTAGAGGTAAAGAACAAAATCTAGAGGTGAAGCCCCAGACCTAGTGGTAGAGCCCAAAATCTAGAGGTAAAGCGCAACATCTAGACGTAAAGCCAGATATCTAGAGGTAAAGCCCAACATCTAGAGGAAAAGCCAAATATATAGATTTAAAACCCAAACTCTAGAGGTAAAGCCCAAAATCTAGATATAAAGACCAACTTCTAGATCTAAGGCCCAAAATATAGATGTAAAGCCCAACTTCTAGAGGTAAAGCCGAATATCTAGAGTTAAAGCGCATCATTTAGAGTAAAGCCCAAAATCTAGAGTTAAAGCCCCACATCTAGTGGGAAAGCCCACAATCTAGATGTAAAGCCTATCATCAAGAGGTGAATTCCAAAATCAAGTGTTAAGGCCCGACAACTACAGTTGAAGCCAACCATATAGATGTAACCCCCAACTTCTAGAGATAAGGCCCAAAATCTAGAGGTAAAGCCCAACTTCTAGAGGTAAAGTCCAAAATCTAGAGGTAAAGGCCAAAGTCTAGAGGTAAAGCCAGATATCTAGAGGTAAAGCCCAACATCGGGAGAAAAAGTCAAATATATAGATTTAAATCCCAAAATCTAGAGGTAAAGTCCAATATCGAGACGTAAAGCCCAACTTCTAAATCTAAAGCCTAACTTCTAGAGGTAAAGTCCAAAATCTAGACGTAAAGCCCAAGACCTAGTGGTAGAGCCCAAAATCTAGAGGTAAATACCAACATCTAGACGTAAAGCCAGATATCTAGAGGTAAAGCCCAACATCTAGAGGAAAAGCCAAATATATAAATTTAAATCCCAAAATCTAGAGGTAAAGCCCAATATCTAGACGTAAAGCCCAAAATCTAGATGTAAAGCCCAACTTCTAGATCTAAAGCCTAACTTCTAGAGGTAAAGTCCAAAATCTAGAGGTAAAGCCCAAGACCAAGTGGTAGAGCCCAAAATCTAGAGGTAAAGACCAACATCTAGACGTAAAGCCAGATATCTAGAGGTAAAGCCAAACATCTATAGGAAAAGCCAAATATATAGATTTAAAACCCAAAATCTACAGATAAAGCCCAACATCTAAATGTAAAGCAAAACATCTAGATGTAAAACCCTATATCTAGAGGTAAAGTCCAATATCTAGACTTAAAGACCAACATCTAGAGGTAAAACCCAACATCTTGAGGTAAAGCCAGATATCTAGGGGTAAAGCCCAACATCTAGAGGAAAAGCCAAATATATATATTTAAAACCGAAAATCTAGAGGTAAAGCCGGATATCTAGACGTAAAGACCAAAATATAGATATAAAGGCCAACTTCTAGATTTAAGGCCCAAAATATAGATGTAAAGCCCAACTTCTAGAGGTAAAGCCGAATATCTAGAGTTAAGGCGCATCATTTAGAGGTAAAGCCCAAAATCTAGAGTTAAAGCCCCACATCTAGTGGGAAAGCCCACAATCTAGATGTAAAGCCTATCATCTAGAGGTGAATTCCAAAATCAAGTGTTAAGGCCCGACATCTACAGTTAAAGCCAACCGTATAGATGTTACCCCCAACTTCTAGAGATAAGGCCCAACTTCTAGATCTAAAGGCCAACTTCTAGAGGTAAAGTCCAAAATCTAGAGGTAAAGCCACACATCTAGAAGTAAAGCCATATATCTAGAGGTAAAGCCCAACATCTAGAGGAAAAGCCAAATATATAGATTTAAAACCCAAAATCTAGAGGTAAAGTCCAATATCTAGACGTAAAGCCCAACTTCTAGATGTAAAGCCAACTTCTAGATCTAAAGCCTAACTTCTAGTGGTAAAGTCCAAAATCTAGAGGAAAAGCCCAAGACCTAGTGGTAGAGCCCAAAATCTAGAGGTAAAGCCCAACATCTAGACGTAAAGCCAGATATCTAGAGGTAAAGCCCAACATCTAGAGGAAAAGACAAAGATATAGATTTAAAACCCAAAATCTAGAGGTAAAGCCCAATATCTAGACGTAAAGCCCAACATCTAGATGTAAAGCCCAACTTCTAGATCTAAAGTCTAACTTCTAGTGGTAAAGTCCAAAATCTAGAGGAAAAGCCCAAGACCTAGTGGTAGAGCCCAAAATCTAGAGGTAAAGCCCAACATCTAGACGTAAAGCCAGATATCTAGAGGTAAAGCCCAACATCTAGAGGAAAAGCCAAATATATAGATTTAAATCCCAAAATCTAGAGGTAAAGCCCAATATCTAGACGTAAAGCCCAAAATCTAGAGGTAAAGCCCAACTTCTAGATCTAAAGCCGAACTTCTAGAGGTAAAGTCCAAAATCTAGAGGTAAAGCCCAAGACCGAGTGGTAGAGCCCAAAATCTAGAGGTAAAGACCAACATCTAGACGTAAAGCCACATATCTAGAGGTAAAGCCAAACATCTATAGGAAAAGCCAAATATATAGATTTAAAACCCAAAATCTAGAGATAAAGCCCAACATCTAAATGTAAAGCAAAACATCTAGATGTAAAACCCGACATCTAGAGTTAAAGTCCAATATCTAGAGGTAAAGACCAACATCTAGACGTAAAGCCAGATATCTAGAGGTAAAGCCCAACATCTATAGGAAAAGCCAAATATATAGATTTAAAACCCAAAATCTAGAGATAAAGCCCAACATCTAAATGTAAAGCAAAACATCTAGATGTAAAACCCGACATCTAGAGTTAAAGTCCAATATCTAGACTTAAAGACCAACATCTAGAGGTAAAACCCAACATCTAGAGGTAAAGCCCAACGTCTGGAGGTAAAGCCTAGATTCTAGAGAGAAGCCAAAAATCCAGATGGAAAACCCAAAATCTAGAGGTAAAGCCCATCATCTAGAGGTAAAGCCAGATATCTAGGAGTAAAGCCCAACATCTAGAGGAAAAGCCAAATATATAGATTTAAAACCCAAAATCTAGAGGTAAAGCCCAACTTCTAGATCTAAAGCCTAATTTCTAGACGTAAAGTCCAAAATCTAGAGGTAAAGCCCAAGATCTAGTGGTAGAGCCCAAAATCTAGAGGTAAAGCCCAACATCTAGACGTAAAGCCAGATATCTAGGGGTAAAGCCCAACATCTAGAGGAAAAGCCAAATATATATATTTAAAACCCAAAATCTAGAGGTAAAGCCCAATATCTAGACGTAAAGACCAAAATCTAGAGGTAAAGCCCAAGACCTAGTGGTAGAGCCCAAAATCTAGAGGTAAAGCCCAACATCTAGACGTAAAGCCAGATATCTAGGGGTAAAGCCCAACATCTAGAGGAAAAGCCAAATATATAGATTTAAAACCCAAAATCTAGAGTTAAAATCCAATATCTAGAGGTAAAGCCCAAAATCTAGATGTAAAGCCCAACTTCTAGATCTAAAGCCCAACATCTAGAGGTAAAGCCTAACATCTAGAGGTGAATTCCAAAATCAAGTGTTAAGACCCGATATCTACAGTTAAAGCCAAACATATAGATGTAAACCCCAACTTCTAGAGGTAAGGCCCAAAATCTAGAGGTAAAGCCCAACATCTAGAGTTAAAGCCCAACGTCTTGAGGTAAAGAAAAATATATAGATTTAAAACCCAAAATCTAGAGGTAAAGCCCAATATCTAGACGTAAAGCCCAATATATAGAGGTCAAGCCCAACATCTAGAGTTAAAGTTGAACGTCTTGAGGTAAAGCCAAAGTCTAGAGGTAAAGCCCAACTTCTAGAGGTAAAGTCCAAAATCTAAAGGTAAAGCCACACATCTAGACGTAAAGCCATATATCTAGAGGTAAAGCCCAACATCTAGAGGAAAAGCCAAATATATAGATTTAAATCCCAAAATCTAGAGGTAAAGTCCAATATCGAGACGTAAAGCCCAAAATCTAGATGTAACGACCAACTTCTAGATCTAAAGCCTAACTTCTAGAGGTAAAGTCCAAAATCTAGAGGTAAAGCCCAAGACCTAGTGGTAGAGCCCAAAATCTAGAGGTAAAGACCAACATCTAGACGTAAAGCCAGATATCTAGAGGTAAAGCCCAACATCTAGAGGTAAAGTCCAAAATCTAGAGGTAAAGATCAAGACCTAGTGGTAGAGCCCAAAATGTAGAGGTAAAGCCCAACAAATATAGGAAAAGCCAAATATATAGATTTAAAACCCAAAATCTAGAGATAAGGCCCAACATCTAAATGTAAAGCAAAACATCTAGATGTAAAACCCGACATCTAGAGGTAAAGTCCAATATCTAGACTTAAAGACCAACATCTAGAGGTAAAACCCAACATCTTGAGGTAAAGGCCAACGTCTGGAGGTACAGCCCAGATTCTAGAGAGAAGCCAAAAATCCAGATGGAAAACCCAAAACTTAGAGGTAAAGCCCAACATCTAGAGGTAAAGCCAGATATCTAGGGGTAAAGCCCAACATCTAGAGGAAAAGCCAAATATATAGATTTAAAACCAAAAATCTAGAGGTAAAGCCCAATATCTAGACGTAAAGACCAATATCTAGACGTAAAGCCCAAATATATAGATGTAGAGCACAATTTCTAATTCTAAAGCCCAACATCTAGAGGTAAAGCCCAATATTTAGAGTTTAAGCGCATCATTTAGAGGTAAATCCCAAAATCTAGATGTAAATCCCAACTTCTAGAGGTAAAGCCCATCGTCTAGTCCTACAGCCCAATGTCTGCAGGTAAAGCCCAACTTACAGAGGTAAAGGCAAACATCTAGATGTAAAACCCAAACTCTAGAGGTAAAGCCCAACATATAGAGGTATAGCCCAAATTCTAGAGATAAAGTCCAACACCTAGATGTAATCGCAACATCTAGAGGTAAAGCCTAACATCTAGAGGTGAAGCACAACATATAGAGGTATAACCCAACATCTAGAGATAAAGACCAACATCTAAATGTAAAGCAAAACATCTAGATGTAAAACCCTACATCTAGAGGTAAAGTCCAATATCTAGACTTAAAGACCAAAATCTAGAGGTAAAACCCAACATCTTGAGGTAAAGCCAGATATCTAGGGGTAAAGCCCAACATCTAGAGGAAAAGCCAAATATATAGATTTAAAACCCAAAATCTAGAGGTAAAGCCCAAAATCTAGATGTAAAGCCTAACTTCTAGATGTAAAGCCTAACTTCTAGATGTAAAGCCTAACTTCTAGAGGTAAAGAACAAAATCTAGAGGTGAAGCCCCAGACCTAGTGGTAGAGCCCAAAATCTAGAGGTAAAGCGCAACATCTAGACGTAAAGCCAGATATCTAGAGGTAAAGCCCAACATCTAGAGGAAAAGCCAAATATATAGATTTAAAACCCAAACTCTAGAGGTAAAGCCCAAAATCTAGATATAAAGACCAACTTCTAGATCTAAGGCCCAAAATATAGATGTAAAGCCCAACTTCTAGAGGTAAAGCCGAATATCTAGAGTTAAAGCGCATCATTTAGAGTAAAGCCCAAAATCTAGAGTTAAAGCCCCACATCTAGTGGGAAAGCCCACAATCTAGATGTAAAGCCTATCATCAAGAGGTGAATTCCAAAATCAAGTGTTAAGGCCCGACAACTACAGTTGAAGCCAACCATATAGATGTAACCCCCAACTTCTAGAGATAAGGCCCAAAATCTAGAGGTAAAGCCCAACTTCTAGAGGTAAAGTCCAAAATCTAGAGGTAAAGGCCAAAGTCTAGAGGTAAAGCCAGATATCTAGAGGTAAAGCCCAACATCGGGAGAAAAAGTCAAATATATAGATTTAAATCCCAAAATCTAGAGGTAAAGTCCAATATCGAGACGTAAAGCCCAACTTCTAGATGTAAAGCCTAACTTCTAGATCCAAAGCCTAACTTCTAGACATAAAGTCCAAAATCTAGAGGTAAAGCCCAACATCCAGAGTTAAAGTTGAACGTCTTGAGGTAAAGCCAAAGTCTAGAGGTAAAGCCCAACTTCTAGAGGTAAAGTCCAAAATCTAGAGGTAAAGCCCAACATCTAGACGTAAATCCAGATATCTAGAGGTAAAGCCCAACATCTAGAGGAAAAGCCAAATATATAGATTTAAAACCCAATATCTAGAGGTAAAGCCCAACATCTAAATGTAAAGCAAAACATCTAGATGTAAAACCCGACATCTAGAGGTAAAGTCCAATATCTAGACTTAAAGACCAACATCTAGAGGTAAAACCCAACATCTAGAGGTAAAGCCCAACGTCTGGAGGTAAAGCCCAGATTCTAGAGAGAAGCCAAAAATACAGATGGAAAACCCAAAATCTAGAGGTAAAGCCCATCATCTAGAGGTAAAGCCAGATATCTAGGGGTAAAGCCCAACATCTAGAGGAAAAGCCAAATATATAGATTTAAATCCCAAAATCTAGAGGTAAAGCCCAACTTCTAGATCTAAAGCCTAACTTCTAGACGTAAAGTCCAAAATCTAGAGGTAAAGCCCAAGACCTAGTGGTAGAGCCCAAAATTTGAGGTAAAGCCCAACATCTAGACGTAAAGCCAGATATCTAGAAGTAAAGCCCAACATCTAGAGGAAAAGCCAAAGATATAGATTTAAAACCCAAAATCTAGAGATTAAGCCCAACATCTAAATGTAAAGCAAAACGTCTAGATGTAAAACCCGACATCTAGAGTTAAAGTCCAATATCTAGACTTAAAGACCAACATCTAGAGGTAAAACCCAACATCTAGAGGTAAAGCCCAACGTCTGGAGGTAAAGCCCAGATTCTAGAGAGAAGCCAAAAATCCAGATGGAAAACCCAAAATCTAGAGGTAAAGCCCAACATCTAGAGGTAAAGCCAGATATCTAGGAGTAAAGCCCAACATCTAGAGGAAAAGCCAAATATATAGATTTAAAACCCAAAATCTAGAGGTAAAGCCCAATATCTAGACGTAAAGCCCAAAATCTAGAGGTAAAGCCCAACATCCAGAGTTAAAGTTGAACGTCTTGAGGTAAAGCCAAAGTCTAGAGGTAAAGCCCAACTTCTAGAGGTAAAGTCCAAAATCTAGAGGTAAAGCCACACATCTAGACGTAAAGCCAGATATCTAGAGGTAAAGCCCAACATCTAGAGGAAAAGCCAAATATATAGATTTAAAACCCAAAATCTAGCGATAAAGCCCAACATCTAAATGTAAAGCAAAACATCTAGATGTAAAACCCGACATCTAGACGTAAAGCCCAACGTCTGGAGGTAAAGCCCAGATTCTAGAGAGAAGACAAAAATCCAGATGGAAAACCCAAAATCTAGAGGTAAAGCACATCATCTAGAGGTAAAGCCAGATATCTAGGGGTAAAGCCCAACATCTAGAGGAAAAGTCAAATATATAGATTTAAATCCCAAAATCTAGAGGTAAAGTCCAATAACGAGACGTAAAGCCCAACTTCTAGATGTAAAGCCCAACTTCTAGATCCAAAGCCTAACTTCTAGAGGTAAAGTCCAAAATCTAGAGGTAAAGCCCAACATCCAGAGTTAAAGTTGAACGTCTTGAGGTAAAGCCAAAGTCTAGAGGTAAAGCCCAACTTCTAGAGGTAAAGTCCAAAATCTAGAGGTAAAGCCACACATCTAGACGTAAAGCCAGATATCTAGAGGTAAAGCCCAGCATCTAGAGGAAAAGCCAAATATATAGATTTAAAACCCAAAATCTAGAGGTAAAGCCCAACATCTAAATGTAAAGCAAAACATCTAGATGTAAAACCCGACATCTAGAGTTAAAGTCCAATATCTAGACTTAAAGACCAACATCTAGAGGTAAAACCCAACATCTAGAGGTAAAGCCCAACGTCTGGAGGTAAAGCCCAGATTCAAGAGAGAAGCCAAAAATCCAGATGGAAAACTCAAAATCTAGAGGTAAAGCCCATCATCTAGAGGTAAAGCCAGATATCTAGGGGTAAAGCCCAACATCTAGAGGAAAAGTCAAATATATAGATTTAAATCCCAAAATCTAGAGGTAAAGCCCAACTTCTAGATCTAAAGCCTAACTTCTAGTGGTAAAGTCCAAAATCTAGAGGAAAAGCCCAAGACCTAGTGGTGGAGCCCAAAATCTAGAGGTAAAGCCCAACATCTAGAGGAAAAGCCAAATATATAGATTTAAAACCCAAAATCTAGAGGTAAAGCCCAATATCTAGACGTAAAGACCAAAATCTAGATGTAAAGCCCAAGACCTAGTGGTAGAGCCCAAAATCTAGAGGTAAAGACCAACATCTAGACGTAAAGCCAGATATCTAGGGGTAAAGCACAACATCTAGAGGAAAAGCCAAATATATAGATTTAAAACCCAAAATCTAGAGGTAAAGACCAATATCTAGACGTAAAGCCCAAAATCTAGATGTAAAGCCCAACTTCTAGATCTAAAGCCTAACTTCTAGAGGTAAAGTCCAAAATCTAGACGTAAAGCCCAAGACCTAGTGGTAGAGCCCAAAATCTAGAGGTAAAGACCAACATCTAGACGTAAAGCCAGATATCTAGAGGTAAAGCCCAATATCTAGAGGTAAAGTCCAAAATCTAGAGGTAAAGATCAAGACCTAGTGGTAGAGCCCAAAATCTAGAGGTAAAGCCCAACGTCTGGAGGTAAAGCCCAGATTCTAGAGAGAAGCCAAAAATCCAGATGGAAAACCCAAAATCTAGAGGTAAAGCCCAACATCTAGAGGTAAAGCCAGATATCTAGGAGTAAAGCCCAACATCTAGACGAAAAGCCAAATATATAGATTTAAAACCCAAAATCTAGAGGTAAAGCCCAATATCTAGACGTAAAGCCCAAAATCTAGAGGTAAAGCCCAACATCCAGAGTTAAAGTTGAACTTCTTGAGGTAAAGCCAAAGTCTAGAGGTAAAGCCCAACTTCTAGAGGTAAAGTCCAAAATCTAGAGGTAAAGCCACACATCTAGACGTAAAGCCAGATATCTAGAGGTAAAGCCCAACATCTAGAGGAAAAGCCAAATATATAGATTTAAAACCCAAAATCTAGAGATAAAGCCCAACATCTAAATGTGAAGCAAAACATCTAGATGTAAAACCCGACATCTAGAGGTAAAGTCCAATATCTAGACTTAAAGACCAACATCTAGAGGTAAAACCCAACATCTAGAGGTAAAGCCCAACGTCTGGAGGTAAAGCCCAGATTCTAGAGAGAAGTCAAAAATCCAGATGGAAAACCCAAAATCTAGAGGTAATGCACATCATCTAGAGGTAAAGCCAGATATCTAGGGGTAAAGCCCAACATCTAGAGGAAAAGTCAAATATATAGATTTAAATCCCAAAAACTAGAGGTAAAGTCCAATATCGAGACGTAAAGCCCAACTTCTAGATGTAAAGCCCAACTTCTAGATCCAAAGCCTAACTTCTAGACGTAAAGTCCAAAATCTAGAGGTAAAGCCCAACATCTAGACGTAAAGCCAGATATCTAGGAGTAAAGCCCAACATCTAGAGGAAAAGCCGAATATATAGATTTAAAACCCAAAATCTAGAGGTAAAGCCCAATATCTAGACGTAAAGCCCAAAATCTAGAGGTAAAGCCCAACATCCAGAGTTAAAGTTGAACGTCTTGAGGTAAAGCCAAAGTCTAGAGGTAAAGCCCAACTTCTAGAGGTAAAGTCCAAAATCTAGAGGTAAAGCCACACATCTAGACGTAAAGCCAGATATCTAGAGGTAAAGCCCAACATCTAGAGGAAAAGCCAAATATATAGATTTAAAACACAAAATCTAGAGATAAAGCCCAACATCTAAATGTAAAGCAAAACGTCTAGATGTAAAACCCGACATCTAGAGTTAAAGTCCAATATCTAGACTTAAAGACCAACATCTAGAGGTAAAACCCAACATCTAGAGGTAAAGCCCAACGTCTGGAGGTAAAGCCAAGTTTCTAGAGAGAAACCAAAAATCCAGATGGAAAACCCAAAATCTAGAGATAAAGCCCATCATCTAGAGGTAAAGCCAGATATCTAGGGGTAAAGCCCAACTTCTAGAGGTAAAGTCCAAAATCTAGAGGTAAAGCCACACATCTAGACGTAAAGCCAGATATCTAGAGGTAAAGCCCAACATCTATAGGAAAAGCCAAATATATAGATTTAAAACCCAAAATCTAGAGATAAAGCCCAACATCTAAATGTGAAGCAAAACATCTAGATGTAAAACCCGACATCTAGAGGTAAAGTCCAATATCTAGACTTAAAGACCAACATCTAGAGGTAAAACCCAACATCTAGAGGTAAAGCCCAACGTCTGAAGGTAAAGCCCAGATTCTAGAGAGAAGTCAAAAATCCAGATGGAAAACCCAAAATCTAGAGGTAAAGCCCATCATCTAGAGGTAAAGCCAGATATCTAGGGGTAAAGCCCAACATCTAGAGGAAAAGTAAAATATATAGATTTAAATCCCAAAATCTAGAGGTAAAGTCCAATATCGAGACGTAAAGCCCAACTTCTAGATGTAAAGCCCAACTTCTAGATCCAAAGCCTAACTTCTAGACGTAAAGTCCAAAATCTAGAGGTAAAGCCCAACATCTAGACGTAAAGCCAGATATCTAGGAGTAAAGCCCAACATCTAGAGGAAAAGCCAAATATATAGATTTAAAACCCAAAATCTAGAGGTAAAGCCCAATATCTAGACGTAAAGCCCAAAATCTAGAGGTAAAGCCCAACATCCAGAGTTAAAGTTGAACGTCTTGAGGTAAAGCCAAAGTCTAGAGGTAAAGCCCAACTTCTAGAGGTAAAGTCCAAAATCTAGAGGTAAAGCCACACATCTAGACGTAAAGCCAGATATCTAGAGGTAAAGCCCAACATCTAGAGGAAAAGCCAAACATATAGATTTAAAACCCAAAATCTAGAGATTAAGCCCAACATCTAAATGTAAAGCAAAACGTCTAGATGTAAAACTCGACATCTAGAGTTAAAGTCCAATATCTAGACTTAAAGACCAACATCTAGAGGTAAAACCCAACATCTAGAGGAAAAGCCAAAGATATAGATTTAAAACCCAAAATCTAGAGGTAAAGACCAATATCTAGACGTAAAGCCCAAAATCTAGATGTAAAGCCCAACTTCTAGATCTAAAGCCTAACTTCTAGTGGTAAAGTCCAAAATCTAGAGGAAAAGCCCAAGACCTAGTGGTAGAGCCCAAAATCTAGAGGTAAAGCCCAACATCTAGAGGTAAAGTCCAAAATCTAGAGGTAAAGATCAAGACCTAGTGGTAGAGCCCAAAATCTAGAGGTAAAGCTCAACGTCTGGAGGTAAAGCCCAGATTCTAGAGAGAAGCCAAAAATCCAGATGGAAAACCCAAAATCTAGAGGTAAAGCCCAACATCTAGAGGTAAAGCCAGATATCTAGGAGTAAAGCCCAACATCTAGAGGAAAAGCCAAATATATAGATTTAAAACCCAAAATCTAGAGGTAAAGCCCAATATCTAGACGTAAAGCCCAAAATCTAGAGGTAAAGCCCAACATCCAGAGTTAAAGTTGAACTTCTTGAGGTAAAGCCAAAGTCTAGAGGTAAAGCCCAACTTCTAGAGGTAAAGTCCAAAATCTAGAGGTAAAGCCCAACATCTAGACGTAAAGCCATATATCTAGAGGTAAAGCCCAACATCTAGAGGAAAAGCCAAATATATAGATTTAAAACCCAAAATCTAGAGGTAAAGCCCAATATCTAGACGTAAAGACCAAAATCTAGAGGTAAAGCCCATGACCTAGTGGTAGAGCCCAAAATCTAGGGGTAAAGTCCAACATCTAGACGTAAAGACATATCTCTAGAAGTAAAGCCCAACATCTACAGGAAAAGCCAAATATATAGATTTAAACCCCAAAATCTAGAGGTAAAGCCCGATATCTAGACGTAAAGACCAAAATCTAGATGTAAAGCCCAACTTCTAGATCTAAAGCCCAAAATATAGATGTAAAGCCCAACTTCTAAATCTAAAGCCCAACATCTAGAGGTAAAGCCCAATATTTAGAGTTTAAGCGCATCATTTAGAGGTAAACCCAAAATCTAGAGGTAAAGCCCAACTTCTAGAGGTAAAGCCCATCATCTAGTCCTACAGCCCAATGTCTGCAGGTAAAGCATAACTTACAGAGGTAAAGGCAAACATCTAGATATAAAACCCAAACTCTAGAGGTAAAGCCCAACATATAGAGGTATAGCAGAAATTCTAGAGATAAAGTCCAACGTCTAGATGTAATCCCAACATCTAGAGGTAAAGCCAGATATCTAGAGGTAAAGCCCAACATCTAGAGGAAAAGCCAAATATATAGATTTAAAACCCAAAATCTAGAGGTAAAGCCCAATATCTAGACGTAAAGCCCAAAATCTAGAGGTAAAGCCCAACATCCAGAGTTAAAGTTGAACGTCTTGAGGTAAAGCCAAAGTCTAGAGGTAAAGCCCAACTTCTAGAGGTAAAGTCCAAAATCTAGAGGTAAAGCCACACATCTAGACGTAAAGCCAGATATCTAGAGGTAAAGCCCAACATCTAGAGGAAAAGCCAAATATATAGATTTAAAACCCAAAATCTAGAGATAAAGCCCAACATCTAAATGTAAACCAAAACATCTAGATGTAAAACCCGACATCTAGAGGTAAAGTCCAATATCTAGACTTAAAGACCAACATCTAGAGGTAAAACCCAACATCTAGACGTAAAGCCCAACGTCTGGAGGTAAAGCCCAGATTCTAGAGAGAAGACAAAAATCCAGATGGAAAACCCAAATTCTAGAGGTAAAGCACATCATCTAGAGGTAAAGCCAGATATCTAGGGGTAAAGCCCAACATCTAGAGGAAAAGTCAAATATATAGATTTAAATCCCAAAATCTAGAGGTAAAGCCCAACTTCTAGATCTAAAGCCTAACTTCTAGACGTAAAGTCCAAAATCTAGAGGTAAAGCCCAAGATCTAGTGGTAGAGCCCAAAATCTAGAGGTAAAGCCCAACATCTAGAGGTAAAGCCAGATATCTAGAGGTAAAGCCTAACATCTAGAGGAAAAGCCAAATATATAGATTTAAAATCCAAAATCTAGAGGTAAAGACCAATATCTAGACGTAAAGCCCAAAATCTAGAGGTAAAGCCCAATTTCTAGATCTAAAGCCTAACTTCTAGACGTAAAGTCCAAAATCTAGAGGTAAAGCCCAAGATCTAGTGGTAGAGCCCAAAATCTAGAGGTAAAGCCCAACATCTAGAGGTAAAGTCCAAAATCTAGAGGTAAAGATCAAGACCTAGTGGTAGAGCCCAAAATCTAGAGGTAAAGCTCAACGTCTGGAGGTAAAGCCCAGATTCTAGAGAGAAGCCAAAAATCCAGATGGAAAACCCAAAATCTAGAGGTAAAGCCCAACATCTAGAGGTAAAGCCAGATATCTAGGAGTAAAGCCCAACATCTAGAGGAAAAGCCAAATATATAGATTTAAAACCCAAAATCTAGAGGTAAAGCCCAATATCTAGACGTAAAGCCCAAAATCTAGAGGTAAAGCCCAACATCCAGAGTTAAAGTTGAACTTCTTGAGGTAAAGCCAAAGTCTAGAGGTAAAGCCCAACTTCTAGAGGTAAAGTCCAAAATCTAGAGGTAAAGCCCAACATCTAGACGTAAAGCCAGATATCTAGAGGTAAAGCCCAACATCTAGAGGAAAAGCCAAATATATAGATTTAAAACCCAAAATCTAGAGGTAAAGCCCAATATCTAGACGTAAAGACCAAAATCTAGAGGTAAAGCCCATGACCTAGTGGTAGAGCCCAAAATCTAGGGGTAAAGTCCAACATCTAGACGTAAAGACATATCTCTAGAAGTAAAGCCCAACATCTACAGGAAAAGCCAAATATATAGATTTAAACCCCAAAATCTAGAGGTAAAGCCCGATATCTAGACGTAAAGACCAAAATCTAGATGTAAAGCCCAACTTCTAGATCTAAAGCCCAAAATATAGATGTAAAGCCCAACTTCTAAATCTAAAGCCCAACATCTAGAGGTAAAGCCCAATATTTAGAGTTTAAGCGCATCATTTAGAGGTAAACCCAAAATCTAGAGGTAAAGCCCAACTTCTAGAGGTAAAGCCCATCATCTAGTCCTACAGCCCAATGTCTGCAGGTAAAGCATAACTTACAGAGGTAAAGGCAAACATCTAGATATAAAACCCAAACTCTAGAGGTAAAGCCCAACATATAGAGGTATAGCAGAAATTCTAGAGATAAAGTCCAACGTCTAGATGTAATCCCAACATCTAGAGGTAAAGCCAGATATCTAGAGGTAAAGCCCAACATCTAGAGGAAAAGCCAAATATATAGATTTAAAACCCAAAATCTAGAGGTAAAGCCCAATATCTAGACGTAAAGCCCAAAATCTAGAGGTAAAGCCCAACATCCAGAGTTAAAGTTGAACGTCTTGAGGTAAAGCCAAAGTCTAGAGGTAAAGCCCAACTTCTAGAGGTAAAGTCCAAAATCTAGAGGTAAAGCCACACATCTAGACGTAAAGCCAGATATCTAGAGGTAAAGCCCAACATCTAGAGGAAAAGCCAAATATATAGATTTAAAACCCAAAATCTAGAGATAAAGCCCAACATCTAAATGTAAACCAAAACATCTAGATGTAAAACCCGACATCTAGAGGTAAAGTCCAATATCTAGACTTAAAGACCAACATCTAGAGGTAAAACCCAACATCTAGACGTAAAGCCCAACGTCTGGAGGTAAAGCCCAGATTCTAGAGAGAAGACAAAAATCCAGATGGAAAACCCAAATTCTAGAGGTAAAGCACATCATCTAGAGGTAAAGCCAGATATCTAGGGGTAAAGCCCAACATCTAGAGGAAAAGTCAAATATATAGATTTAAATCCCAAAATCTAGAGGTAAAGCCCAACTTCTAGATCTAAAGCCTAACTTCTAGACGTAAAGTCCAAAATCTAGAGGTAAAGCCCAAGATCTAGTGGTAGAGCCCAAAATCTAGAGGTAAAGCCCAACATCTAGAGGTAAAGCCAGATATCTAGAGGTAAAGCCTAACATCTAGAGGAAAAGCCAAATATATAGATTTAAAATCCAAAATCTAGAGGTAAAGACCAATATCTAGACGTAAAGCCCAAAATCTAGAGGTAAAGCCCAATTTCTAGATCTAAAGCCTAACTTCTAGACGTAAAGTCCAAAATCTAGAGGTAAAGCCCAAGATCTAGTGGTAGAGCCCAAAATCTAGAGGTAAAGCCCAACATCTAGACGTAAAGCCAGATATCTAGAGGTAAAGCCCAACATCTAGAGGAAAAGCCAAATATATAGATTTAAAACCCAAAATCTAGAGGTAAAGCCCAATATCTAGACGTAAAGACCAAAATCTAGAGGTAAAGCCCAAGACCTAGTGGTAGAGCCCAAAATCTAGAGGTAAAGACCAACATCTAGACGTAAAGCCATATATCTAGGGGTAAAGCACAACATCTAGAGGAAAAGCCAAATATATAGATTTAAAACCCAAAATCTAGAGGTAAAGACCAATATCTAGACGTAAAGCCCAAAATCTAGATGTAAAGCCCAACTTCTAGATCTAAAGCCTAACTTCTAGAGGTAAAGTCCAAAATCTAGACGTAAAGCCCAAGACCTAGTGGTAGAGCCCAAAATCTAGAGGTAAAGACCAACATCTAGACGTAAAGCCAGATATCTAGAGGTAAAGCCCAATATCTAGAGGTAAAGTCCAAAATCTAGAGGTAAAGATCAAGACCTAGTGGTAGAGCCCAAAATCTAGAGGTAAAGCCCAACGTCTGGAGGTAAAGCCCAGATTCTAGAGAGAAGCCAAAAATCCAGATGGAAAACCCAAAATCTAGAGGTAAAGCCCAACATCTAGAGGTAAAGCCAGATATCTAGGAGTAAAGCCCAACATCTAGAGGAAAAGCCAAATATATAGATTTAAAACCCAAAATCTAGAGGTAAAGCCCAATATCTAGACGTAAAGCCCAAAATCTAGAGGTAAAGCCCAACATCCAGAGTTAAAGTTGAACGTCTTGAGGTAAAGCCAAAGTCTAGAGGTAAAGCCCAACTTCTAGAGGTAAAGTCCAAAATCTAGAGGTAAAGCCACACATCTAGACGTAAAGCCAGATATCTAGAGGTAAAGCCCAACATCTATAGGAAAAGCCAAATATATAGATTTAAAACCCAAAATCTAGAGATAAAGCCCAACATCTAAATGTAAAGCAAAACATCTAGATGTAAAACCCGACATCTAGAGGTAAAGTCCAATATCTAGACTTAAAGACCAACATCTAGAGGTAAAACCCAACATCTAGAGGTAAAGCCCAATGTCTGGAGGTAAAGCCCAGATTCTAGAGAGAAGCCAAAAATCCAGATGGAAAACCCAAAATCTAGAGGTAAAGCCCAACATCTAGAGGTAAAGCCAGATATCTAGGAGTAAAGCCCAACATCTAGAGGAAAAGTCAAATATATAGATTTAAATCCCAAAATCTAGAGGTAAAGTCCAATATCGAGACGTAAAGCCCAACTTCTAGATGTAAAGCCCTACTTCTAGATCCAAAGCCTAACTTCTAGACGTAAAGTCCAAAATCTAGAGGTAAAGCCCAACATCTAGAGGTAAAGCCAGATATCTAGGAGTAAAGCCCAACATCTAGAGGAAAAGCCAAATATATAGATTTAAAACCCAAAATCTAGAGGTAAAGCCCAATATCTAGACGTAAAGCCCAAAATCTAGAGGTAAAGCCCAACATCCAGAGTTAAAGTTGAACGTCTTGAGGTAAAGCCAAAGTCTAGAGGTAAAGCCCAACTTCTAGAGGTAAAGTCCAAAATCTAGAGGTAAAGCCACACATCTAGACGTAAAGCCAGATATCTAGAGGTAAAGCCCAACATCTATAGGAAAAGCCAAATATATAGATTTAAAACCCAAAATCTAGAGATAAAGCCCAACATCTAAATGTGAAGCAAAACATCTAGATGTAAAACCCGACATCTAGAGGTAAAGTCCAATATCTAGACTTAAAGACCAACATCTAGAGGTAAAACCCAACATCTAGAGGTAAAGCCCAACGTCTGAAGGTAAAGCCCAGATTCTAGAGAGAAGTCAAAAATCCAGATGGAAAACCCAAAATCTAGAGGTAAAGCCCATCATCTAGAGGTAAAGCCAGATATCTAGGGGTAAAGCCCAACATCTAGAGGAAAAGTCAAATATATAGATTTAAATCCCAAAATCTAGAGGTAAAGTCCAATATCGAGACGTAAAGTCCAACTTCTAGATGTAAAGCCCAACTTCTAGATCCAAAGCCTAACTTCTAGACGTAAAGTCCAAAATCTAGAGGTAAAGCCCAACATCTAGACGTAAAGCCAGATATCTAGGAGTAAAGCCCAACATCTAGAGGAAAAGCCAAATATATAGATTTAAAACCCAAAATCTAGAGGTAAAGCCCAATATCTAGACGTAAAGCCCAAAATCTAGAGGTAAAGCCCAACATCCAGAGTTAAAGTTGAACGTCTTGAGGTAAAGCCAAAGTCTAGAGGTAAAGCCCAACTTCTAGAGGTAAAGTCCAAAATCTAGAGGTAAAGCCACACATCTAGACGTAAAGCCAGATATCTAGAGGTAAAGCCCAACATCTAGAGGAAAAGCCAAATATATAGATTTAAAACCCAAAATCTAGAGATTAAGCCCAACATCTAAATGTAAAGCAAAACGTCTAGATGTAAAACTCGACATCTAGAGTTAAAGTCCAATATCTAGACTTAAAGACCAACATCTAGAGGTAAAACCCAACATCTAGAGGAAAAGCCAAAGATATAGATTTAAAACCCAAAATCTAGAGGTAAAGACCAATATCTAGACGTAAAGCCCAAAATCTAGATGTAAAGCCCAACTTCTAGATCTAAAGCCTAACTTCTAGTGGTAAAGTCCAAAATCTAGAGGAAAAGCCCAAGACCTAGTGGTAGAGCCCAAAATCTAGAGGTAAAGCCCAACATCTAGAGGTAAAGCCAGATATCTAGGAGTAAAGCCCAACATCTAGAGGAAAAGCCAAATATATAGATTTAAAACCCAAAATCTAGAGGTAAAGCCCAATATCTAGACGTAAAGCCCAAAATCTAGAGGTAAAGCCCAACATCCAGAGTTAAAGTTGAACGTCTTGAGGTAAAGCCAAAGTCTAGAGGTAAAGCCCAACTTCTAGAGGTAAAGTCCAAAATCTAGAGGTAAAGCCCAACATCTAGACGTAAAGCCAGATATCTAGAGGTAAAGCCCAACATCTAGAGGAAAAGCCAAATATACAGATTTAAAACCCAAATTCTAGAGATAAAGCCCAACATCTAAATGTAAACCAAAACATCTAGATGTAAAACCCGACATCTAGAGGTAAAGTCCAATATCTAGACTTAAAGACCAACATCTAGAGGTAAAACCCAACATCTAGAGGTAAAGCCCAACGTCTGGAGGTAAAGCCCAGATTCTAGAGAGAAGCCAAAAATCCAGATGGAAAACCCAAAATCTAGAGGTAAAGCCCATCATCTAGAGGTAAAGCCAGAAATCTAGGATTAAAGCCCAACATCTAGAGGAAAAGTCAAATATATAGATTTAAATCCCAAAATCTAGAGGTAAAGCACAACTTCTAGACGTAAAGCCAGATATCTAGAGGTAAAACCCAACATCTAGAGGAAAAGCCAAAGATATAGATTTAAAACCCAAAATCTAGAGGTAAAGACCAATATCTAGACGTAAAGCCCAAAATCTAGATGTAAAGCCCAACTTCTAGATCTAAAGCCTAACTTCTAGTGGTAAAGTCCAAAATCTAGAGGAAAAGCCCAAGACCTAGTGGTAGAGCCCAAAATCTAGAGGTAAAGCCCAACATCTAGAGGTAAAGTCCAAAATCTAGAGGTAAAGATCAAGACCTAGTGGTAGAGCCCAAAATCTAGAGGTAAAGCTCAACGTCTGGAGGTAAAGCCCAGATTCTAGAGAGAAGCCAAAAATCCAGATGGAAAACCCAAAATCTAGAGGTAAAGCCCAACATCTAGAGGTAAAGCCAGATATCTAGGAGTAAAGCCCAACATCTAGAGGAAAAGGCAAATATATAGATTTAAAACCCAAAATCTAGAGGTAAAGCCCAATATCTAGACGTAAAGCCCAAAATCTAGAGGTAAAGCCCAACATCCAGAGTTAAAGTTGAACTTCTTGAGGTAAAGCCAAAGTCTAGAGGTAAAGCCCAACTTCTAGAGGTAAAGTCCAAAATCTAGAGGTAAAGCCCAACATCTAGACGTAAAGCCAGATATCTAGAGGTAAAGCCCAACATCTAGAGGAAAAGCCAAATATATAGATTTAAAACCCAAAATCTAGAGGTAAAGCCCAATATCTAGACGTAAAGACCAAAATCTAGAGGTAAAGCCCAAGACCTAGTGGTAGAGCCCAAAATCTAGGGGTAAAGTCCAACATCTAGACGTAAAGACATATCTCTAGAAGTAAAGCCCAACATCTACAGGAAAAGCCAAATATATAGATTTAAACCCCAAAATCTAGAGGTAAAGCCCGATATCTAGACGTAAAGACCAAAATCTAGATGTAAAGCCCAACTTCTAGATCTAAAGCCCAAAATATAGATGTAAAGCCCAACTTCTAAATCTAAAGCCCAACATCTAGAGGTAAAGCCCAATATTTAGAGTTTAAGCGCATCA
The DNA here is from genome assembly GCF_034619465.1 of Leptosomus discolor. Lineage (NCBI taxonomy): Eukaryota > Metazoa > Chordata > Aves > Leptosomiformes > Leptosomidae > Leptosomus > Leptosomus discolor. The sequence goes on from NW_028237772.1 coordinate 3,118,446, forward strand.
TTTAGAGGTAAACCCAAAATCTAGATGTAAAGCCCAACTTCTAGAGGTAAAGCCCATCATCTAGTCCTACAGCCCAATGTCTGCAGGTAAAGCATAACTTACAGAGGTAAAGGCAAACATCTAGATATAAAACCCAAACTCTAGAGGTAAAGCCCAACATATAGAGGTATAGCCGAAATTCTAGAGATAAAGTCCAACGTCTAGATGTAATCCCAACATCTAGAGGTAAAGCCAGATATCTAGAGGTAAAGCCCAACATCTAGAGGAAAAGCCAAATATATAGATTTAAAACCCAAAATCTAGAGGTAAAGCCCAATATCTAGACGTAAAGCCCAAAATCTAGAGGTAAAGCCCAACATCCAGAGTTAAAGTTGAACGTCTTGAGGTAAAGCCAAAGTCTAGAGGTAAAGCCCAACTTCTAGAGGTAAAGTCCAAAATCTAGAGGTAAAGCCACACATCTAGACGTAAAGCCAGATATCTAGAGGTAAAGCCCAACATCTAGAGGAAAAGCCAAACATATAGATTTAAAACCCAAAATCTAGAGATAAAGCCCAACATCTAAATGTAAACCAAAACATCTAGATGTAAAACCCGACATCTAGAGGTAAAGTCCAATATCTAGACTTAAAGACCAACATCTAGAGGTAAAACCCAACATCTAGACGTAAAGCCCAACGTCTGGAGGTAAAGCCCAGATTCTAGAGAGAAGACAAAAATCCAGATGGAAAACCCAAAATCTAGAGGTAAAGCACATCATCTAGAGGTAAAGCCAGATATCTAGGGGTAAAGCCCAACATCTAGAGGAAAAGTCAAATATATAGATTTAAATCCCAAAATCTAGAGGTAAAGCCCAACTTCTAGATCTAAAGCCTAACTTCTAGACGTAAAGTCCAAAATCTAGAGGTAAAGCCCAAGATCTAGTGGTAGAGCCCAAAATCTAGAGGTAAAGCCCAACATCTAGACGTAAAGCCAGATATCTAGAGGTAAAGCCTAACATCTAGAGGAAAAGCCAAATATATAGATTTAAAACCCAAAATCTAGAGGTAAAGACCAATATCTAGACGTAAAGCCCAAAATCTAGATGTAAAGCCCAACTTCTAGATCTAAAGCCTAACTTCTAGTGGTAAAGTCCAAAATCTAGAGGAAAAGCCCAAGACCTAGTGGTGGAGCCCAAAATCTAGAGGTAAAGCCCAACATCTAGACGTAAAGCCAGATATCTAGAGGTAAAGCCCAACATCTAGAGGAAAAGCCAAATATATAGATTTAAAACCCAAAATCTAGAGGTAAAGCCCAATATCTAGACGTAAAAACCAAAATCTAGAGGTAAAGCCCAAGACCTAGTGGTAGAGCCCAAAATCTAGAGGTAAAGACCAACATCTAGACGTAAAGCCATATATCTAGGGGTAAAGCACAACATCTAGAGGAAAAGCCAAATATATAGATTTAAAACCCAAAATCTAGAGGTAAAGACCAATATCTAGACGTAAAGCCCAAAATCTAGATGTAAAGCCCAACTTCTAGATCTAAAGCCTAACTTCTAGAGGTAAAGTCCAAAATCTAGACGTAAAGCCCAAGACCTAGTGGTAGAGCCCAAAATCTAGAGGTAAAGACCAACATCTAGACGTAAAGCCAGATATCTAGAGGTAAAGCCCAATATCTAGAGGTAAAGTCCAAAATCTAGAGGTAAAGATCAAGACCTAGTGGTAGAGCCCAAAATCTAGAGGTAAAGCCCAACGTCTGGAGGTAAAGCCCAGATTCTAGAGAGAAGCCAAAAATCCAGATGGAAAACCCAAAATCTAGAGGTAAAGCCCAACATCTAGAGGTAAAGCCAGATATCTAGGAGTAAAGCCCAACATCTAGAGGAAAAGCCAAATATATAGATTTAAAACCCAAAATCTAGAGGTAAATCACAATATCTAGACGTAAAGCCCAAAATCTAGAGGTAAAGCCCAACATCCAGAGTTAAAGTTGAACGTCTTGAGGTAAAGCCAAAGTCTAGAGGTAAAGCCCAACTTCTAGAGGTAAAGTCCAAAATCTAGAGGTAAAGCCACACATCTAGACGTAAATCCAGATATCTAGAGGTAAAGCCCAACATCTAGAGGAAAAGCCAAATATATAGATTTAAAACCCAATATCTAGAGGTAAAGCCCAACATCTAAATGTAAAGCAAAACATCTAGATGTAAAACCCGACATTTAGAGTTAAAGTCCAATATCTAGACTTAAAGACCAACATCTAGAGGTAAAACCCAACATCTAGAGGTAAAGCCCAACATCTAGAGGTAAAGCCCAGATTCTAGAAAGAAGCCAAAAATACAGATGGAAAACCCAAAATCTAGAGGTAAAGCCCATCATCTAGAGGTAAAGCCAGATATCTAGGGGTAAAGCCCAACATCTAGAGGAAAAGCCAAATATATAGATTTAAATCCCAAAATCTAGAGGTAAAGCCCAACTTCTAGATCTAAAGCCTAACTTCTAGACGTAAAGTCCAAAATCTAGAGGTAAAGCCAAAGACCTAGTGGTAGAGCCCAAAATTTGAGGTAAAGCCCAACATCTAGACGTAAAGCCAGATATCTAGAAGTAAAGCCCAACATCTAGAGGAAAAGCCAAAGATATAGATTTAAAACCCAAAATCTAGAGTTTAAGCCCAACATCTAAATGTAAAGCAAAACGTCTAGATGTAAAACCCGACATCTAGAGTTAAAGTCCAATATCTAGACTTAAAGACCAACATCTAGAGGTAAAACCCAACATCTAGAGGTAAAGCCCAACGTCTGGAGGTAAAGCCCAGATTCTAGAGAGAAGCCAAAAATCCAGATGGAAAACCCAAAATCTAGAGGTAAAGCCCAACATCTAGAGGTAAAGCCAGATATCTAGGAGTAAAGCCCAACATCTAGAGGAAAAGCCAAATATATAGATTTAAAACCCAAAATCTAGAGGTAAAGCCCAATATCTAGACGTAAAGCCCAAAATCTAGAGGTAAAGCCCAACATCCAGCGTTAAAGTTGAACGTCTTGAGGTAAAGCCAAAGTCTAGAGGTAAAGCCCAACTTCTAGAGGTAAAGTCCAAAATCTAGAGGTAAAGCCACACATCTAGACGTAAAGCCAGATATCTAGAGGTAAAGCCCAACATCTAGAGGAAAAGCCAAATATATAGATTTAAAACCCAAAATCTAGAGATAAAGCCCAACATCTAAATGTGAAGCAAAACATCTAGATGTAAAACCCGACATCTAGAGGTAAAGTCCAATATCTAGACTTAAAGACCAACATCTAGAGGTAAAACCCAACATCTAGAGGTAAAGCCCAACGTCTGGAGGTAAAGCCCAGATTCTAGAGAGAAGTCAAAAATCCAGATGGAAAACCCAAAATCTAGAGGTAAAGCACATCATCTAGAGGTAAAGCCAGATATCTAGGGGTAAAGCCCAACATCTAGAGGAAAAGTCAAATATATAGATTTAAATCCCAAAATCTAGAGGTAAAGTCCAATATCGAGACGTAAAGCCCAACTTCTAGATGTAAAGCCCAACTTCTAGATCCAAAGCCTAACTTCTAGACGTAAAGTCCAAAATCTAGAGGTAAAGCCCAACATCTAGAGGTAAAGCCAGATATCTAGGAGTAAAGCCCAACATCTAGAGGAAAAGCCAAATATATAGATTTAAGACCCAAAATCTAGAGGTAAAGACCAATATCTAGACGTAAAGCCCAAAATCTAGAGGTAAAGCCCAACATCCAGAGTTAAAGTTGAACGTCTTGAGGTAAAGCTAAAGTCTAGAGGTAAAGCCCAACTTCTAGAGGTAAAGTCCAAAATCTAGAGGTAAAGCCACATATCTAGACGTAAAGCCAGATATCTAGAGGTAAAGCCCAACATCTAGAGGAAAAGCCAAATATATAGATTTAAAACCCAAAATCTAGAGATTAAGCCCAACATCTAAATGTAAAGCAAAACGTCTAGATGTAAAACTCGACATCTAGAGTTAAAGTCCAATATCTAGACTTAAAGACCAACATCTAGAGGTAAAACCCAACATCTAGAGGTAAAGCCCAACGTCTGGAGGTAAAGCCCAACGTCTGGAGGTAAAGCCCAGATTCTAGAGAGAAGCCAAAAATCCAGATGGAAAACCCAAAATCTAGAGGTAAAGCCCATCATCTAGAGGTAAAGCCAGATATCTAGGGGTAAAGCCCAACATCTAGAGGAAAAGTCAAATATATAGATTTAAATCCCAAAATCTAGAGGTAAAGTCCAATATCGAGACGTAAAGCCCAACTTCTAGATGTAAAGCCCAACTTCTAGACCTAAAGCCTAACTTCTAGACGTGAAGTCCAAAATCTAGAGGTAAAGCCCAAGATCTAGTGGTAGAGCCCATAATCTAGAGGTAAAGCCCAACTTCTAGATCTAAAGCCTAACTTCTAGACGTAAAGTCCAAAATCTAGAGGTAAAGCCCAACATCTAGACGTAAAGCCAGATATCTAGAGGTAAAGCCCAACATCTAGAGGAAAAGCCAAAGATATAGATTTAAAACCCAAAATCTAGAGGTAAAATCCAATATCTAGACGTAAAGCCCAAAATCTAGATGTAAAGCCCAACTTCTACATCTAAAGCCCAACATCTAGAGGTAAAACCCAACATCTTGAGGTAAAGGCCAACGTCTGGAGGTACAGCCCAGATTCTAGAGAGAAGCCAAAAATCCAGATGGAAAACCCAAAATCTAGAGGTAAAGCCCAACATCTAGAGGTAAAGCCAGATATCTAGGGGTAAAGCCCAACATCTAGAGGAAAAGCCAAATATATAGATTTAAAACCCAAAATCTAGAGGTAAAGCCCAATATCTAGACGTAAAGCCCAAAATCTAGATATAAAGCCCAACTTCTAGATCTAAAGCCTAACTTCTAGAGGTAAAGTCCAAAATCTAGAGGTAAAGCCCCAGACCTAGTGGTAGAGCCCAAAATCTAGAGGTAAAGCGCAACATCTAGACGTAAAGCCACATATCTAGAGGTAAAGCCCAACATCTACAGGAAAAGCCAAATATATAGATTTAAACCCCAAAATCTAGAGGTACAGCCCGATATCTAGACGTAAAGACCAAAATCTAGATATAAAGGCCAACTTCTAGATTTAAGGCCCAAAATATAGATGTAAAGCCCAACTTCTAGAGGTAAAGCCGAATATCTAGAGTTAAGGCGCATCATTTAGAGGTAAAGCCCAAAATCTAGAGTTAAAGCCCCACATCTAGTGGGAAAGCCCACAATCTAGAGGTAAAGCCTATCATCTAGAGGTGAATTCCAAAATCAAGTGTTAAGGCCCGACATCTACAGTTAAAGCCAACCATATAGATGTAACCCCCAACTTCTAGAGATAAGGCCCAAAATCTAGAGGTAAAGTCCAATATCGAGACGTAAAGCCCAACTTCTAGATGTAAAGCCCAACTTCTAGATCTAAAGCCTAACTTCTAGACGTAAAGTCAAAAATCTAGAGGTAAAGCCCAAGATCTAGTGGTAGAGCCAAAAATCTAGAGGTAAAGCCCAACATCTAGACGTAAAGCCAGATATCTAGAGGTAAAGCCCAACATCTAGAGGAAAAGCCAAATATATAGATTTAAAACCCAAAATCTAGAGGTAAACGCCAATATCTAGACGTAAAGCCCAAAATCTAGATGTAAAGCCCAACTTGTAGATCTAAAGCCTAACTTCTAGAGGTAAAGTCCAAAATCTAGAGGTAAAGCCCAAGACATAGTGGTAGAGCCCAAAATCTAGAGGTAAAGCCCAACATCTAGACGTAAAGCCAGATATCTAGAGGTAAAGCCCAACATCTATAGGAAAAGCCAAATATATAGATTTAAACCCAAAATCTAGAGATAAAGCCCAACATCTAAATGTAAAGCAAAACATCTAGATGTAAAACCTGACATCTAGAGTTAAAGTCCAATATCTAGACTTAAAGACCAACATCTAGAGGTAAAACCCAACATCTAGAGGTAAAGCCCAACGCCTGGAGGTAAAGCCCAGATTCTAGAGAGAAGCCAAAAATCCAGATGGAAAACCCAAAATCTAGAGGTAAAGCCCAACATCTAGAGGTAAAGCCAGATATCTAGGAGTAAAGCCCAACATCTAGAGGAAAAGCCAAATATATAGATTTAAAACCCAAAATCTAGAGGTAAAGACCAATATCTAGACGTAAAGCCCAAAATCTAGAGGTAAAGCCCAACATCCAGAGTTAAAGTTGAACGTCTTGAGGTAAAGCTAAAGTCTAGAGGTAAAGCCCAACTTCTAGAGGTAAAGTCCAAAATCTAGAGGTAAAGCCACACATCTAGACGTAAAGCCAGATATCTAGAGGTAAAGCCCAACATCTAGAGGAAAAGCCAAAGATATAGATTTAAAACCCAAAATCTAGAGGTAAAGAGCAATATCTAGACGTAAAGCCCAAAATGTAGATGTAAAGCCCAACTTCTAGATCTAAAGCCCAAATATATAGATGTAAAGCCCAACTTCTAAATCTAAAGCCCAACATCTAGAGGTAAAGCCCAATATTTAGTGTTTAAGCGCATCATTTAGAGGTAAACCCAAAATCTAGATGTAAAGCCCAACCTCTAGAGGTAAAGCCCATCATCTAGTCCTACAGCCCAATGTCTGCAGGCAAAGCATAACTTACAGAGGTAAAGGCAAACATCTAGATATAAAACCCAAACTCTAGAGGTAAAGCCCAACATATAGAGGTATAGCCGAAATTCTAGAGATAAAGTCCAACGTCTAGATGTAATCCCAACATCTAGAGGTAAAGCCCAGAATCTAGAGGTAAAGCCTAACATCTAGAGGTGAATTCCAAAATCAAGTGTTAAGGCCCGAAATCTACAGTTAAAGCCAACCATATAGATGTAACCCTCAACTTCTAGAGGTAAGGCCCAAAATCTAGAGGTAGAGACCAACATCTAGATTTAAAGCCAGGTATCTAGAGGTAAAGCCCAACATCTAGAGGAAAAGCCAAATATATAGATTTAAAACCCAAAATCTAGAGATAAAGCCCAACATCTAAATGTAAAGCAAAACATCTAGATGTAAAACCCGACATCTAGAGGTAAAGTCCAATATCTAGACTTAAAGACCAACATCTAGAGGTAAAACCCAACATCTAGAGGTAAAGCCCAACGTCTGGAGGGAAAGCCCAGATTCTAGAGAGAAGCCAAAAATCCAGATGGAAAACCCAAAATCTAGAGGTAAAGCCCATCATCTAGAGGTAAAGCCAGATATCTAGGGGTAAAGCCCAACATCTAGAGGAAAAGTCAAATATATAGATTTAAATCCCAAAATCTAGAGGTAAAGCCCAACTTCTAGATCTAAAGCCTAACTTCTAGACGTAAAGTCCAAAATCTAGAGGTAAAGCCCAAGATCTAGTGGTAGAGCCCAAAATCTAGAGGTAAAGCCCAACTTCTAGATCTAAAGCCTAAATTCTAGACGTAAAGTCCAAAATCTAGAGGTAAAGCCCAAGATCTAGTGGTAGAGCCCAAAATCTAGAGGTAAAGCCCAACATCTAGACGTAAAGCCAGATATCTAGAGGTAAAGCCCAACATCTAGAGGAAAAGCCAAAGATATAGATTTAAAACCCAAAATCTAGAGGTAAAGAGCAATATCTAGACGTAAAGCCCAAAATCTAGATGTAAAGCCCAACTTCTAGATCTAAAGCCCAAATATATAGATGTAAAGCCCAACTTCTAAATCTAAAGCCCAACATCTAGAGGTAAAGCCCAATATTTAGTGTTTAAGCGCATCATTTAGAGGTAAACCCAAAATCTAGATGTAAAGCCCAACTTCTAGAGGTAAAGCCCATCATCTAGTCCTACAGCCCAATGTCTGCAGGTAAAGCATAACTTACAGAGGTAAAGGCAAACATCTAGATATAAAACCCAAACTCTAGAGGTAAAGCCCAACATATAGAGGTATAGCCGAAATTCTAGAGATAAAGTCCAACGTCTAGATGTAATCCCAACATCTAGAGGTAAAGCCCAGAATCTAGAGGTAAAGCCTAACATCTAGACGTGAATTCCAAAATCAAGTGTTAAGGCCCGACATCTACAGTTAAAGCCAACCATATAGATGTAACCCTTAACTTCTAGAGGTAAGGCCCAAAATCTAGAGGTAGAGACCAACATCTAGATTTAAAGCCAGATATCTAGAGGTAAAGCCCAATATCTAGAGGAAAAGCCAAATATATAGATTTAAAACCCAAAATCTAGAGATAAAGCCCAACATCTAAATGTAAAGCAAAACATCTAGATGTAAAACCCGACATCTAGAGGTAAAGTCCAATATCTAGACTTAAAGACCAACATCTAGAGGTAAAACCCAACATCTAGAGGTAAAGCCCAACGTCTGGAGGTAAAGCCCAGATTCTAGAGAGAAGCCAAAAATCCAGATGGAAAACCCAAAATCTAGAGGTAAAGCCCATCATCTAGAGGTAAAGCCAGATATCTAGGGGTAAAGCCCAACATCTAGAGGAAAAGTCAAATATATAGATTTAAATCCCAAAATCTAGAGGTAAAGCCCGACTTCTAGATCTAAAGCCTAACTTCTAGACGTAAAGTCCAAAATCTAGAGGTAAAGCCCAAGATCTAGTGGTAGAGCCCAAAATCTAGAGGTAAAGCCCAACTTCTAGATCTAAAGCCTAACTTCTAGACGCAAAGTCCAAAATCTAGAGGTAAAGCCCAACATCTAGACGTAAAGCCAGATATCTAGAGGTAAAGCCCAACATCTAGAGGAAAAGCCAAAGATATAGATTTAAAACCCAAAATCTAGAGGTAAAGCCCAATATCTAGACGTAAAGCCCAAAATCTAGATGTAAAGCCCAACTTCTAGATCTAATGCCTAACTTCTAGAGGTAAAGTCCAAAATCTAGAGGTAAAGCCCAAGACCTAGTGGTAGAGCCCAAAATCTAGAGGTAAAGCCCAACATCTAGACGTAAAGCCAGATATCTAGGGGTAAAGCCCAACATCTAGAGGAAAAGCCAAATATATAGATTCAAAACCCAAAATCTAGAGGTAAAATCCAATATCTAGACGTAAAGCCCAAAATCTAGATGTAAAGCCCAACTTCTACATCTAAAGCCCAACATCTAGAGGTAAAACCCAACATCTTGAGGTAAAGGCCAACGTCTGGAGGTACAGCCCAGATTCTAGAGAGAAGCCAAAAATCCAGATGGAAAACCCAAAATCTAGAGGTAAAGCCCAACATCTAGAGGTAAAGCCAGATATCTAGGGGTAAAGCCCAACATCTAGAGGAAAAGCCAAATATATAGATTTAAAACCCAAAATCTAGAGGTAAAGCCCAATATCTAGACGTAAAGCCCAAAATCTAGATATAAAGCCCAACTTCTAGATCTAAAGCCTAACTTCTAGAGGTAAAGTCCAAAATCTAGAGGTAAAGCCCCAGACCTAGTGGTAGAGCCCAAAATCTAGAGGTAAAGCGCAACATCTAGACGTAAAGCCACATATCTAGAGGTAAAGCCCAACATCTACAGGAAAAGCCAAATATATAGATTTAAACCCCAAAATCTAGAGGTACAGCCCGATATCTAGACGTAAAGACCAAAATCTAGATATAAAGGCCAACTTCTAGATTTAAGGCCCAAAATATAGATGTAAAGCCCAACTTCTAGAGGTAAAGCCGAATATCTAGAGTTAAGGCGCATCATTTAGAGGTAAAGCCCAAAATCTAGAGTTAAAGCCCCACATCTAGTGGGAAAGCCCACAATCTAGAGGTAAAGCCTATCATCTAGAGGTGAATTCCAAAATCAAGTGTTAAGGCCCGACATCTACAGTTAAAGCCAACCATATAGATGTAACCCCCAACTTCTAGAGATAAGGCCCAAAATCTAGAGGTAAAGTCCAATATCGAGACGTAAAGCCCAACTTCTAGATGTAAAGCCCAACTTCTAGATCTAAAGCCTAACTTCTAGACGTAAAGTCAAAAATCTAGAGGTAAAGCCCAAGATCTAGTGGTAGAGCCAAAAATCTAGAGGTAAAGCCCAACATCTAGACGTAAAGCCAGATATCTAGAGGTAAAGCCCAACATCTAGAGGAAAAGCCAAATATATAGATTTAAAACCCAAAATCTAGAGGTAAACGCCAATATCTAGACGTAAAGCCCAAAATCTAGATGTAAAGCCCAACTTGTAGATCTAAAGCCTAACTTCTAGAGGTAAAGTCCAAAATCTAGAGGTAAAGCCCAAGACCTAGTGGTAGAGCCCAAAATCTAGAGGTAAAGCCCAACATCTAGACGTAAAGCCAGATATCTAGAGGTAAAGCCCAACATCTATAGGAAAAGCCAAATATATAGATTTAAACCCAAAATCTAGAGATAAAGCCCAACATCTAAATGTAAAGCAAAACATCTAGATGTAAAACCTGACATCTAGAGTTAAAGTCCAATATCTAGACTTAAAGACCAACATCTAGAGGTAAAACCCAACATCTAGAGGTAAAGCCCAACGCCTGGAGGTAAAGCCCAGATTCTAGAGAGAAGCCAAAAATCCAGATGGAAAACCCAAAATCTAGAGGTAAAGCCCAACATCTAGAGGTAAAGCCAGATATCTAGGAGTAAAGCCCAACATCTAGAGGAAAAGCCAAATATATAGATTTAAAACCCAAAATCTAGAGGTAAAGCCCAATATCTAGACGTAAAGCCCAAAATCTAGAGGTAAAGCCCAACATCCAGAGTTAAAGTTGAACGTCTTGAGGTAAAGCTAAAGTCTAGAGGTAAAGCCCAACTTCTAGAGGTAAAGTCCAAAATCTAGAGGTAAAGCCACACATCTAGACGTAAAGCCAGATATCTAGAGGTAAAGCCCAACATCTAGAGGAAAAGCCAAATATATAGATTTAAAACCCAAAATCTAGAGATTAAGCCCAACATCTAAATGTAAAGCAAAACGTCTAGATGTAAAACTCGACATCTAGAGTTAAAGTCCAATATCTAGACTTAAAGACCAACATCTAGAGGTAAAACCCAACATCTAGAGGTAAAGCCCAACGTCTGGAGGGAAAGCCCAGATTCTAGAGAGAAGCCAAAAATCCAGATGGAAAACCCAAAATCTAGAGGTAAAGCCCATCATCTAGAGGTAAAGCCAGATATCTAGGGGTAAAGCCCAACATCTAGAGGAAAAGTCAAATATATAGATTTAAATCCCAAAATCTAGAGGTAAAGCCCAACTTCTAGATCTAAAGCCTAACTTCTAGACGTAAAGTCCAAAATCTAGAGGTAAAGCCCAAGATCTAGTGGTAGAGCCCAAAATCTAGAGGTAAAGCCCAACTTCTAGATCTAAAGCCTAAATTCTAGACGTAAAGTCCAAAATCTAGAGGTAAAGCCCAAGATCTAGTGGTAGAGCCCAAAATCTAGAGGTAAAGCCCAACATCTAGACGTAAAGCCAGATATCTAGAGGTAAAGCCCAACATCTAGAGGAAAAGCCAAAGATATAGATTTAAAACCCAAAATCTAGAGGTAAAGAGCAATATCTAGACGTAAAGCCCAAAATCTAGATGTAAAGCCCAACTTCTAGATCTAAAGCCCAAATATATAGATGTAAAGCCCAACTTCTAAATCTAAAGCCCAACATCTAGAGGTAAAGCCCAATATTTAGTGTTTAAGCGCATCATTTAGAGGTAAACCCAAAATCTAGATGTAAAGCCCAACTTCTAGAGGTAAAGCCCATCATCTAGTCCTACAGCCCAATGTCTGCAGGTAAAGCATAACTTACAGAGGTAAAGGCAAACATCTAGATATAAAACCCAAACTCTAGAGGTAAAGCCCAACATATAGAGGTATAGCCGAAATTCTAGAGATAAAGTCCAACGTCTAGATGTAATCCCAACATCTAGAGGTAAAGCCCAGAATCTAGAGGTAAAGCCTAACATCTAGACGTGAATTCCAAAATCAAGTGTTAAGGCCCGACATCTACAGTTAAAGCCAACCATATAGATGTAACCCTTAACTTCTAGAGGTAAGGCCCAAAATCTAGAGGTAGAGACCAACATCTAGATTTAAAGCCAGATATCTAGAGGTAAAGCCCAATATCTAGAGGAAAAGCCAAATATATAGATTTAAAACCCAAAATCTAGAGATAAAGCCCAACATCTAAATGTAAAGCAAAACATCTAGATGTAAAACCCGACATCTAGAGGTAAAGTCCAATATCTAGACTTAAAGACCAACATCTAGAGGTAAAACCCAACATCTAGAGGTAAAGCCCAACGTCTGGAGGTAAAGCCCAGATTCTAGAGAGAAGCCAAAAATCCAGATGGAAAACCCAAAATCTAGAGGTAAAGCCCATCATCTAGAGGTAAAGCCAGATATCTAGGGGTAAAGCCCAACATCTAGAGGAAAAGTCAAATATATAGATTTAAATCCCAAAATCTAGAGGTAAAGCCCGACTTCTAGATCTAAAGCCTAACTTCTAGACGTAAAGTCCAAAATCTAGAGGTAAAGCCCAAGATCTAGTGGTAGAGCCCAAAATCTAGAGGTAAAGCCCAACTTCTAGATCTAAAGCCTAACTTCTAGACGCAAAGTCCAAAATCTAGAGGTAAAGCCCAACATCTAGACGTAAAGCCAGATATCTAGAGGTAAAGCCCAACATCTAGAGGAAAAGCCAAAGATATAGATTTAAAACCCAAAATCTAGAGGTAAAGCCCAATATCTAGACGTAAAGCCCAAAATCTAGATGTAAAGCCCAACTTCTAGATCTAATGCCTAACTTCTAGAGGTAAAGTCCAAAATCTAGAGGTAAAGCCCAAGACCTAGTGGTAGAGCCCAAAATCTAGAGGTAAAGCCCAACATCTAGACGTAAAGCCAGATATCTAGGGGTAAAGCCCAACATCTAGAGGAAAAGCCAAAGATATAGATTCAAAACCCAAAATCTAGAGGTAAAATCCAATATCTAGACGTAAAGCCCAAAATCTAGATGTAAAGCCCAACTTCTACATCTAAAGCCCAACATCTAGAGGTAAAACCCAACATCTTGAGGTAAAGGCCAACGTCTGGAGGTACAGCCCAGATTCTAGAGAGAAGCCAAAAATCCAGATGGAAAACCCAAAATCTAGAGGTAAAGCCCAACATCTAGAGGTAAAGCCAGATATCTAGGGGTAAAGCCCAACATCTAGAGGAAAAGCCAAATATATAGATTTAAAACCCAAAATCTAGAGGTAAAGCCCAATATCTAGACGTAAAGCCCAAAATCTAGATATAAAGCCCAACTTCTAGATCTAAAGCCTAACTTCTAGAGGTAAAGTCCAAAATCTAGAGGTAAAGCCCCAGACCTAGTGGTAGAGCCCAAAATCTAGAGGTAAAGCGCAACATCTAGACGTAAAGCCACATATCTAGAGGTAAAGCCCAACATCTACAGGAAAAGCCAAATATATAGATTTAAACCCCAAAATCTAGAGGTACAGCCCGATATCTAGACGTAAAGACCAAAATCTAGATATAAAGGCCAACTTCTAGATTTAAGGCCCAAAATATAGATGTAAAGCCCAACTTCTAGAGGTAAAGCCGAATATCTAGAGTTAAGGCGCATCATTTAGAGGTAAAGCCCAAAATCTAGAGTTAAAGCCCCACATCTAGTGGGAAAGCCCACAATCTAGAGGTAAAGCCTATCATCTAGAGGTGAATTCCAAAATCAAGTGTTAAGGCCCGACATCTACAGTTAAAGCCAACCATATAGATGTAACCCCCAACTTCTAGAGATAAGGCCCAAAATCTAGAGGTAAAGTCCAATATCGAGACGTAAAGCCCAACTTCTAGATGTAAAGCCCAACTTCTAGATCTAAAGCCTAACTTCTAGACGTAAAGTCAAAAATCTAGAGGTAAAGCCCAAGATCTAGTGGTAGAGCCAAAAATCTAGAGGTAAAGCCCAACATCTAGACGTAAAGCCAGATATCTAGAGGTAAAGCCCAACATCTAGAGGAAAAGCCAAATATATAGATTTAAAACCCAAAATCTAGAGGTAAACGCCAATATCTAGACGTAAAGCCCAAAATCTAGATGTAAAGCCCAACTTGTAGATCTAAAGCCTAACTTCTAGAGGTAAAGTCCAAAATCTAGAGGTAAAGCCCAAGACCTAGTGGTAGAGCCCAAAATCTAGAGGTAAAGCCCAACATCTAGACGTAAAGCCAGATATCTAGAGGTAAAGCCCAACATCTATAGGAAAAGCCAAATATATAGATTTAAACCCAAAATCTAGAGATAAAGCCCAACATCTAAATGTAAAGCAAAACATCTAGATGTAAAACCTGACATCTAGAGTTAAAGTCCAATATCTAGACTTAAAGACCAACATCTAGAGGTAAAACCCAACATCTAGAGGTAAAGCCCAACATCTAGAGGTAAAGCCCAGATTCTAGAGAGAAGCCAAAAATCCAGATGGAAAACCCAAAATCTAGAGGTAAAGCCCAACATCTAGAGGTAAAGCCAGATATCTAGGAGTAAAGCCCAACATCTAGAGGAAAAGCCAAATATATAGATTTAAAACCCAAAATCTAGAGGTAAAGCCCAATATCTAGACGTAAAGCCCAAAATCTAGAGGTAAAGCCCAACATCCAGAGTTAAAGTTGAACGTCTTGAGGTAAAGCTAAAGTCTAGAGGTAAAGCCCAACTTCTAGAGGTAAAGTCCAAAATCTAGAGGTAAAGCCACACATCTAGACGTAAAGCCAGATATCTAGAGGTAAAGCCCAACATCTAGAGGAAAAGCCAAATATATAGATTTAAAACCCAAAATCTAGAGATTAAGCCCAACATCTAAATGTAAAGCAAAACGTCTAGATGTAAAACTCGACATCTAGAGTTAAAGTCCAATATCTAGACTTAAAGACCAACATCTAGAGGTAAAACCCAACATCTAGAGGTAAAGCCCAACGTCTGGAGGGAAAGCCCAGATTCTAGAGAGAAGCCAAAAATCCAGATGGAAAACCCAAAATCTAGAGGTAAAGCCCATCATCTAGAGGTAAAGCCAGATATCTAGGGGTAAAGCCCAACATCTAGAGGAAAAGTCAAATATATAGATTTAAATCCCAAAATCTAGAGGTAAAGCCCAACTTCTAGATCTAAAGCCTAACTTCTAGACGTAAAGTCCAAAATCTAGAGGTAAAGCCCAAGATCTAGTGGTAGAGCCCAAAATCTAGAGGTAAAGCCCAACTTCTAGATCTAAAGCCTAAATTCTAGACGTAAAGTCCAAAATCTAGAGGTAAAGCCCAAGATCTAGTGGTAGAGCCCAAAATCTAGAGGTAAAGCCCAACATCTAGACGTAAAGCCAGATATCTAGAGGTAAAGCCCAACATCTAGAGGAAAAGCCAAAGATATAGATTTAAAACCCAAAATCTAGAGGTAAAGAGCAATATCTAGACGTAAAGCCCAAAATCTAGATGTAAAGCCCAACTTCTAGATCTAAAGCCCAAATATATAGATGTAAAGCCCAACTTCTAAATCTAAAGCCCAACATCTAGAGGTAAAGCCCAATATTTAGTGTTTAAGCGCATCATTTAGAGGTAAACCCAAAATCTAGATGTAAAGCCCAACTTCTAGAGGTAAAGCCCATCATCTAGTCCTACAGCCCAATGTCTGCAGGTAAAGCATAACTTACAGAGGTAAAGGCAAACATCTAGATATAAAACCCAAACTCTAGAGGTAAAGCCCAACATATAGAGGTATAGCCGAAATTCTAGAGATAAAGTCCAACGTCTAGATGTAATCCCAACATCTAGAGGTAAAGCCCAGAATCTAGAGGTAAAGCCTAACATCTAGACGTGAATTCCAAAATCAAGTGTTAAGGCCCGACATCTACAGTTAAAGCCAACCATATAGATCTAACCCTTAACTTCTAGAGGTAAGGCCCAAAATCTAGAGGTAGAGACCAACATCTAGATTTAAAGCCAGATATCTAGAGGTAAAGCCCAATATCTAGAGGAAAAGCCAAATATATAGATTTAAAACCCAAAATCTAGAGATAAAGCCCAACATCTAAATGTAAAGCAAAACATCTAGATGTAAAACCCGACATCTAGAGGTAAAGTCCAATATCTAGACTTAAAGACCAACATCTAGAGGTAAAACCCAACATCTAGAGGTAAAGCCCAACGTCTGGAGGTAAAGCCCAGATTCTAGAGAGAAGCCAAAAATCCAGATGGAAAACCCAAAATCTAGAGGTAAAGCCCATCATCTAGAGGTAAAGCCAGATATCTAGGGGTAAAGCCCAACATCTAGAGGAAAAGTCAAATATATAGATTTAAATCCCAAAATCTAGAGGTAAAGCCCGACTTCTAGATCTAAAGCCTAACTTCTAGACGTAAAGCCCAAAATCTAGATGTAAAGCCCAACTTCTAGATCTAATGCCTAACTTCTAGAGGTAAAGTCCAAAATCTAGAGGTAAAGCCCAAGACCTAGTGGTAGAGCCCAAAATCTAGAGGTAAAGCCCAACATCTAGACGTAAAGCCAGATATCTAGGGGTAAAGCCCAACATCTAGAGGAAAAGCCAAAGATATAGATTCAAAACCCAAAATCTAGAGGTAAAATCCAATATCTAGACGTAAAGCCCAAAATCTAGATGTAAAGCCCAACTTCTACATCTAAAGCCCAACATCTAGAGGTAAAACCCAACATCTTGAGGTAAAGGCCAACGTCTGGAGGTACAGCCCAGATTCTAGAGAGAAGCCAAAAATCCAGATGGAAAACCCAAAATCTAGAGGTAAAGCCCAACATCTAGAGGTAAAGCCAGATATCTAGGGGTAAAGCCCAACATCTAGAGGAAAAGCCAAATATATAGATTTAAAACCCAAAATCTAGAGGTAAAGCCCAATATCTAGACGTAAAGCCCAAAATCTAGATATAAAGCCCAACTTCTAGATCTAAAGCCTAACTTCTAGAGGTAAAGTCCAAAATCTAGAGGTAAAGCCCCAGACCTAGTGGTAGAGCCCAAAATCTAGAGGTAAAGCGCAACATCTAGACGTAAAGCCACATATCTAGAGGTAAAGCCCAACATCTACAGGAAAAGCCAAATATATAGATTTAAACCCCAAAATCTAGAGGTACAGCCCGATATCTAGACGTAAAGACCAAAATCTAGATATAAAGGCCAACTTCTAGATTTAAGGCCCAAAATATAGATGTAAAGCCCAACTTCTAGAGGTAAAGCCGAATATCTAGAGTTAAGGCGCATCATTTAGAGGTAAAGCCCAAAATCTAGAGTTAAAGCCCCACATCTAGTGGGAAAGCCCACAATCTAGAGGTAAAGCCTATCATCTAGAGGTGAATTCCAAAATCAAGTGTTAAGGCCCGACATCTACAGTTAAAGCCAACCATATAGATGTAACCCCCAACTTCTAGAGATAAGGCCCAAAATCTAGAGGTAAAGTCCAATATCGAGACGTAAAGCCCAACTTCTAGATGTAAAGCCCAACTTCTAGATCTAAAGCCTAACTTCTAGACGTAAAGTCAAAAATCTAGAGGTAAAGCCCAAGATCTAGTGGTAGAGCCAAAAATCTAGAGGTAAAGCCCAACATCTAGACGTAAAGCCAGATATCTAGAGGTAAAGCCCAACATCTAGAGGAAAAGCCAAATATATAGATTTAAAACCCAAAATCTAGAGGTAAACGCCAATATCTAGACGTAAAGCCCAAAATCTAGATGTAAAGCCCAACTTGTAGATCTAAAGCCTAACTTCTAGAGGTAAAGTCCAAAATCTAGAGGTAAAGCCCAAGACCTAGTGGTAGAGCCCAAAATCTAGAGGTAAAGCCCAACATCTAGACGTAAAGCCAGATATCTAGAGGTAAAGCCCAACATCTATAGGAAAAGCCAAATATATAGATTTAAACCCAAAATCTAGAGATAAAGCCCAACATCTAAATGTAAAGCAAAACATCTAGATGTAAAACCTGACATCTAGAGTTAAAGTCCAATATCTAGACTTAAAGACCAACATCTAGAGGTAAAACCCAACATCTAGAGGTAAAGCCCAACGCCTGGAGGTAAAGCCCAGATTCTAGAGAGAAGCCAAAAATCCAGATGGAAAACCCAAAATCTAGAGGTAAAGCCCAACATCTAGAGGTAAAGCCAGATATCTAGGAGTAAAGCCCAACATCTAGAGGAAAAGCCAAATATATAGATTTAAAACCCAAAATCTAGAGGTAAAGCCCAATATCTAGACGTAAAGCCCAAAATCTAGAGGTAAAGCCCAACATCCAGAGTTAAAGTTGAACGTCTTGAGGTAAAGCTAAAGTCTAGAGGTAAAGCCCAACTTCTAGAGGTAAAGTCCAAAATCTAGAGGTAAAGCCACACATCTAGACGTAAAGCCAGATATCTAGAGGTAAAGCCCAACATCTAGAGGAAAAGCCAAATATATAGATTTAAAACCCAAAATCTAGAGATTAAGCCCAACATCTAAATGTAAAGCAAAACGTCTAGATGTAAAACTCGACATCTAGAGTTAAAGTCCAATATCTAGACTTAAAGACCAACATCTAGAGGTAAAACCCAACATCTAGAGGTAAAGCCCAACGTCTGGAGGGAAAGCCCAGATTCTAGAGAGAAGCCAAAAATCCAGATGGAAAACCCAAAATCTAGAGGTAAAGCCCATCATCTAGAGGTAAAGCCAGATATCTAGGGGTAAAGCCCAACATCTAGAGGAAAAGTCAAATATATAGATTTAAATCCCAAAATCTAGAGGTAAAGCCCAACTTCTAGATCTAAAGCCTAACTTCTAGACGTAAAGTCCAAAATCTAGAGGTAAAGCCCAAGATCTAGTGGTAGAGCCCAAAATCTAGAGGTAAAGCCCAACTTCTAGATCTAAAGCCTAAATTCTAGACGTAAAGTCCAAAATCTAGAGGTAAAGCCCAAGATCTAGTGGTAGAGCCCAAAATCTAGAGGTAAAGCCCAACATCTAGACGTAAAGCCAGATATCTAGAGGTAAAGCCCAACATCTAGAGGAAAAGCCAAAGATATAGATTTAAAACCCAAAATCTAGAGGTAAAGAGCAATATCTAGACGTAAAGCCCAAAATCTAGATGTAAAGCCCAACTTCTAGATCTAAAGCCCAAATATATAGATGTAAAGCCCAACTTCTAAATCTAAAGCCCAACATCTAGAGGTAAAGCCCAATATTTAGTGTTTAAGCGCATCATTTAGAGGTAAACCCAAAATCTAGATGTAAAGCCCAACTTCTAGAGGTAAAGCCCATCATCTAGTCCTACAGCCCAATGTCTGCAGGTAAAGCATAACTTACAGAGGTAAAGGCAAACATCTAGATATAAAACCCAAACTCTAGAGGTAAAGCCCAACATATAGAGGTATAGCCGAAATTCTAGAGATAAAGTCCAACGTCTAGATGTAATCCCAACATCTAGAGGTAAAGCCCAGAATCTAGAGGTAAAGCCTAACATCTAGACGTGAATTCCAAAATCAAGTGTTAAGGCCCGACATCTACAGTTAAAGCCAACCATATAGATGTAACCCTTAACTTCTAGAGGTAAGGCCCAAAATCTAGAGGTAGAGACCAACATCTAGATTTAAAGCCAGATATCTAGAGGTAAAGCCCAATATCTAGAGGAAAAGCCAAATATATAGATTTAAAACCCAAAATCTAGAGATAAAGCCCAACATCTAAATGTAAAGCAAAACATCTAGATGTAAAACCCGACATCTAGAGGTAAAGTCCAATATCTAGACTTAAAGACCAACATCTAGAGGTAAAACCCAACATCTAGAGGTAAAGCCCAACGTCTGGAGGTAAAGCCCAGATTCTAGAGAGAAGCCAAAAATCCAGATGGAAAACCCAAAATCTAGAGGTAAAGCCCATCATCTAGAGGTAAAGCCAGATATCTAGGGGTAAAGCCCAACATCTAGAGGAAAAGTCAAATATATAGATTTAAATCCCAAAATCTAGAGGTAAAGCCCGACTTCTAGATCTAAAGCCTAACTTCTAGACGTAAAGTCCAAAATCTAGAGGTAAAGCCCAAGATCTAGTGGTAGAGCCCAAAATCTAGAGGTAAAGCCCAACTTCTAGATCTAAAGCCTAACTTCTAAACGTAAAGTCCAAAATCTAGAGGTAAAGCCCAACATCTAGACGTAAAGCCAGATATCTAGAGGTAAAGCCCAACATCTAGAGGAAAAGCCAAAGATATAGATTTAAAACCCAAAATCTAGAGGTAAAGCCCAATATCTAGACGTAAAGCCCAAAATCTAGATGTAAAGCCCAACTTCTAGATCTAATGCCTAACTTCTAGAGGTAAAGTCCAAAATCTAGAGGTAAAGCCCAAGACCTAGTGGTAGAGCCCAAAATCTAGAGGTAAAGCCCAACATCTAGACGTAAAGCCAGATATCTAGGGGTAAAGCCCAACATCTAGAGGAAAAGCCAAATATATAGATTCAAAACCCAAAATCTAGAGGTAAAATCCAATATCTAGACGTAAAGCCCAAAATCTAGATGTAAAGCCCAACTTCTACATCTAAAGCCCAACATCTAGAGGTAAAACCCAACATCTTGAGGTAAAGGCCAACGTCTGGAGGTACAGCCCAGATTCTAGAGAGAAGCCAAAAATCCAGATGGAAAACCCAAAATCTAGAGGTAAAGCCCAACATCTAGAGGTAAAGCCAGATATCTAGGGGTAAAGCCCAACATCTAGAGGAAAAGCCAAATATATAGATTTAAAACCCAAAATCTAGAGGTAAAGCCCAATATCTAGACGTAAAGCCCAAAATCTAGATATAAAGCCCAACTTCTAGATCTAAAGCCTAACTTCTAGAGGTAAATTCCAAAATCTAGAGGTAAAGCCCAAGACCTAGTGGTAGAGCCCAAAATCTAGAGGTAAAGCGCAACATCTAGACGTAAAGCCACATATCTAGAGGTAAAGCCCAACATCTACAGGAAAAGCCAAATATATAGATTTAAACCCCAAAATCTAGAGGTACAGCCCGATATCTAGACGTAAAGACCAAAATCTAGATATAAAGGCCAACTTCTAGATTTAAGGCCCAAAATATAGATGTAAAGCCCAACTTCTAGAGGTAAAGCCGAATATCTAGAGTTAAGGCGCATCATTTAGAGGTAAAGCCCAAAATCTAGAGTTAAAGCCCCACATCTAGTGGGAAAGCCCACAATCTAGAGGTAAAGCCTATCATCTAGAGGTGAATTCCAAAATCAAGTGTTAAGGCCCGACATCTACAGTTAAAGCCAACCATATAGATGTAACCCCCAACTTCTAGAGATAAGGCCCAAAATCTAGAGGTAAAGTCCAATATCGAGACGTAAAGCCCAACTTCTAGATGGAAAGCCCAACTTCTAGATCTAAAGCCTAACTTCTAGACATAAAGTCAAAAATCTAGAGGTAAAGCCCAAGATCTAGTGGTAGAGCCAAAAATCTAGAGGTAAAGCCCAACATCTAGACGTAAAGCCAGATATCTAGAGGTAAAGCCCAACATCTAGAGGAAAAGCCAAATATATAGATTTAAAACCCAAAATCTAGAGGTAAACCCCAATATCTAGACGTAAAGCCCAAAATCTAGATGTAAAGCCCAACTTGTAGATCTAAAGCCTAACTTCTAGAGGTAAAGTCCAAAATCTAGAGGTAAAGCCCAAGACCTAGTGGTAGAGCCCAAAATCTAGAGGTAAAGCCCAACATCTAGACGTAAAGCCAGATATCTAGAGGTAAAGCCCAACATCTATAGGAAAAGCCAAATATATAGATTTAAACCCAAAATCTAGAGATAAAGCCCAACATCTAAATGTAAAGCAAAACATCTAGATGTAAAACCCGACATCTAGAGTTAAAGTCCAATATCTAGACTTAAAGACCAACATCTAGAGGTAAAACCCAACATCTAGAGGTAAAGCCCAACGCCTGGAGGTAAAGCCCAGATTCTAGAGAGAAGCCAAAAATCCAGATGGAAAACCCAAAATCTAGAGGTAAAGCCCAACATCTAGAGGTAAAGCCAGATATCTAGGAGTAAAGCCCAACATCTAGAGGAAAAGCCAAATATATAGATTTAAAACCCAAAATCTAGAGGTAAAGCCCAATATCTAGACGTAAAGCCCAAAATCTAGAGGTAAAGCCCAACATCCAGAGCTAAAGTTGAACGTCTTGAGGTAAAGCCAAAGTCTACAGGTAAAGCCCAACTTCTAGAGGTAAAGTCCAAAATCTAGAGGTAAAGCCACACATCTAGACGTAAAGCCAGATATCTAGAGGTAAAGCCCAACATCTAGAGGAAAAGCCAAATATATAGATTTAAAACCCAAAATCTAGCGATAAAGCCCAACATCTAAATGTAAAGCAAAACATCTAGATGTAAAACCCGACATCTAGAGTTAAAGTCCAATATCTAGACTTAAAGACCAACATCTAGAGGTAAAACCCAACATCTTGAGGTAAAGCCCAACGTCTGGAGGTACAGCCCAGATTCTAGAGAGAAGCCAAAAATCCAGATGGAAAACCCAAAATCTAGAGGTAAAGCCCATCATCTAGAGGTAAAGCCAGATATCTAGGGGTAAAGCCCAACATCTAGAGGAAAAGTCAAATATATAGATTTAAATCCCAAAATCTAGAGGTAAAGTCCAATATCGAGACGTAAAGCCCAACTTCTAGATGTAAAGCTCAACTTCTAGAACCAAAGCCTAACTTCTAGTCGTAAAGTCCAAAATCTAGAGGTAAAGCCCAACATCTAGACGTAAAGCCAGATATCTAGAGGTAAAGCCCAACATCTAGAGGAAAAGCCAAATATATAGATTTAAAACCCAAAATCTAGAGGTAAAGCCCAATATCTAGACGTAAAGCCCAAAATCTAGAGGTAAAGCCCAACATCCAGAGTTAAAGTTGAACGTCTTGAGGTAAAGCTAAAGTCTAGAGGTAAAGCCCAACTTCTAGAGGTAAAGTCCAAAATCTAGAGGTAAAGCCACACATCTAGACGTAAAGCCAGATATCTAGAGGTAAAGCCCAACATCTAGAGGAAAAGCCAAATATATAGATTTAAAACCCAAAATCTAGAGATTAAGCCCAACATCTAAATGTAAAGCAAAACGTCTAGATGTAAAACTCGACATCTATAGTTGAAGTCCAATATCTAGACTTAAAGACCAACATCTAGAGGTAAAACCCAACATCTAGAGGTAAAGCCCAACGTCTGGAGGTAAAGCCCAGATTCTAGAGAGAAGCCAAAAATCCAGATGGAAAACCCAAAATCTAGAGGTAAAGCCCATCATCTAGAGGTAAAGCCAGATATCTAGGGGTAAAGCCCAACATCTAGAGGAAAAGTCAAATATATAGATTTAAATCCCAAAATCTAGAGGTAAAGCCCAACTTCTAGATCTAAAGCCTAACTTCTAGAGGTAAAGTCCAAAATCTAGAGGTAAAGCCCAAGATCTAGTGGTAGAGCCCAAAATCTAGAGGTAAAGCCCAACATCTAGACGTAAAGCCAGATATCTAGGGGTAAAGCCCAACATCTAGAGGAAAAGCCAAATATATAGATTCAAAACCCAAAATCTAGAGGTAAAATCCAATATCTAGACGTAAAGCCCAAAATCTAGATGTAAAGCCCAACTTCTAGATCTAAAGCCCAACATCTAGAGGTAAAACCCAACATCTTGAGGTAAAGGCCAACGTCTGGAGGTACAGCCCAGATTCTAGAGAGAAGCCAAAAATCCAGATGGAAAACCCAAAATCTAGAGGTAAAGCCCAACATCTAGAGGTAAAGCCAGATATCTAGGGGTAAAGCCCAACATCTAGAGGAAAAGCCAAATATATAGATTTAAAACCCAAAATCTAGAGGTAAAGCCCAATATCTAGACGTAAAGCCCAAAATCTAGATATAAAGCCCAACTTCTAGATCTAAAGCCTAACTTCTAGAGGTAAAGTCCAAAATCTAGAGGTAAAGCCCCAGACCTAGTGGTAGAGCCCAAAATCTAGAGGTAAAGCGCAACATCTAGACGTAAAGCCACATATCTAGAGGTAAAGCCCAACATCTACAGGAAAAGCCAAATATATAGATTTAAACCCCAAAATCTAGAGGTACAGCCTGATATCTAGACGTAAAGACCAAAATCTAGATATAAAGGCCAACTTCTAGATTTAAGGCCCAAAATATAGATGTAAAGCCCAACTTCTAGAGGTAAAGCCGAATATCTAGAGTTAAGGCGCATCATTTAGAGGTAAAGCCCAAAATCTAGAGTTAAAGCCCCACATCTAGTGGGAAAGCCCACAATCTAGAGGTAAAGCCTATCATCTAGAGGTGAATTCCAAAATCAAGTGTTAAGGCCCGACATCTACAGTTAAAGCCAACCATATAGATGTAACCCCCAACTTCTAGAGATAAGGCCCAAAATCTAGAGGTGAAGTCCAATATCGAGACGTAAAGCCCAACTTCTAGATGTAAAGCCCAACTTCTAGATCTAAAGCCTAACTTCTAGACGTAAAGACAAAAATCTAGAGGTAAAGCCCAAGATCTAGTGGTAGAGCCAAAAATCTAGAGGTAAAGCCCAACATCTAGACGTAAAGCCAGATATCTAGAGGTAAAGCCCAACATCTAGAGGAAAAGCCAAATATATAGATTTAAAACCCAAAATCTAGAGGTAAACCCCAATATCTAGACGTAAAGCCCAAAATCTAGATGTAAAGCCCAACTTGTAGATCTAAAGCCTAACTTCTAGAGGTAAAGTCCAAAATCTAGAGGTAAAGCCCAAGACCTAGTGGTAGAGCCCAAAATCTAGAGGTAAAGCCCAACATCTAGACGTAAAGCCAGATATCTAGAGGTAAAGCCCAACATCTATAGGAAAAGCCAAATATATAGATTTAAACCCAAAATCTAGAGATAAAGCCCAACATCTAAATGTAAAGCAAAACATCTAGATGTAAAACCCGACATCTAGAGTTAAAGTCCAATATCTAGACTTAAAGACCAACATCTAGAGGTAAAACCCAACATCTAGAGGTAAAGCCCAACGCCTGGAGGTAAAGCCCAGATTCTAGAGAGAAGCCAAAAATCCAGATGGAAAACCCAAAATCTAGAGGTAAAGCCCAACATCTAGAGGTAAAGCCAGATATCTAGGAGTAAAGCCCAACATCTAGAGGAAAAGCCAAATATATAGATTTAAAACCCAAAATCTAGAGGTAAAGCCCAATATCTAGACGTAAAGCCCAAAATCTAGAGGTAAAGCCCAACATCCAGAGCTAAAGTTGAACGTCTTGAGGTAAAGCCAAAGTCTAGAGGTAAAGCCCAACTTCTAGAGGTAAAGTCCAAAATCTAGAGGTAAAGCCACACATCTAGACGTAAAGCCAGATATCTAGAGGTAAAGCCCAACATCTAGAGGAAAAGCCAAATATATAGATTTAAAACCCAAAATCTAGCGATAAAGCCCAACATCTAAATGTAAAGCAAAACATCTAGATGTAAAACCCGACATCTAGAGTTAAAGTCCAATATCTAGACTTAAAGACCAACATCTAGAGGTAAAACCCAACATCTAGAGGTAAAGCCCAACGTCTGGAGGTACAGCCCAGATTCTAGAGAGAAGCCAAAAATCCAGATGGAAAACCCAAAATCTAGAGGTAAAGCCCATCATCTAGAGGTAAAGCCAGATATCTAGGGGTAAAGCCCAACATCTAGAGGAAAAGTCAAATATATAGATTTAAATCCCAAAATCTAGAGGTAAAGTCCAATATCGAGACGTAAAGCCCAACTTCTAGATGTAAAGCTCAACTTCTAGAACCAAAGCCTAACTTCTAGACGTAAAGTCCAAAATCTAGAGGTAATGCCCAACATCTAGACGTAAAGCCAGATATCTAGAGGTAAAGCCCAACATCTAGAGGAAAAGCCAAATATATAGATTTAAAACCCAAAATCTAGAGGTAAAGCGCAACATCTAGACGTAAAGCCACATATCTAGAGGTAAAGCCCAACATCTACAGGAAAAGCCAAATATATAGATTTAAACCCCAAAATCTAGAGGTACAGCCCGATATCTAGACGTAAAGACCAAAATCTAGATATAAAGGCCAACTTCTAGATTTAAGGCCCAAAATATAGATGTAAAGCCCAACATCTAGAGGTAAAGCCAGATATCTAGGAGTAAAGCCCAACATCTAGAGGAAAAGCCAAATATATAGATTTAAAACCCAAAATCTAGAGGTAAAGCCCAATATCTAGACGTAAAGCCCAAAATCTAGAGGTAAAGCCCAACATCCAGAGTTAAAGTTGAACGTCTTGAGGTAAAGCTAAAGTCTAGAGGTAAAGCCCAACTTCTAGAGGTAAAGTCCAAAATCTAGAGGTAAAGCCACACATCTAGACGTAAAGCCAGATATCTAGAGGTAAAGCCCAACATCTAGAGGAAAAGCCAAATATATAGATTTAAAACCCAAAATCTAGAGATTAAGCCCAACATCTAAATGTAAAGCAAAACGTCTAGATGTAAAACTCGACATCTAGAGTTAAAGTCCAATATCTAGACTTAAAGACGAACATCTAGAGGTAAAACCCAACATCTAGAGGTAAAGCCCAACGTCTGGAGGTAAAGCCCAGATTCTAGAGAGAAGCCAAAAATCCAGATGGAAAACCCAAAATCTAGAGGTAAAGCCCATCATCTAGAGGTAAAGCCAGATATCTAGGGGTAAAGCCCAACATCTAGAGGAAAAGTCAAATATATAGATTTAAATCCCAAAATCTAGAGGTAAAGCCCAACTTCTAGATCTAAAGCCTAACTTCTAGACGTAAAGTCCAAAATCTAGAGGTAAAGCCCAAGATCTAGTGGTAGAGCCCAAAATCTAGAGGTAAAGCCCAACTTCTAGATCTAAAGCCTAAATTCTAGACGTAAAGTCCAAAATCTAGAGGTAAAGCCCAAGATCTAGTGGTAGAGCCCAAAATCTAGAGGTAAAGCCCAACTTCTAGATCTAAAGCCTAAATTCTAGACGTAAAGTCCAAAATCTAGAGGTAAAGCCCAAGATCTAGTGGTAGAGCCCAAAATCTAGAGGTAAAGCCCATCATCTAGAGGTAAAGCCAGATATCTAGAGGTAAAGCCCAACATCTAGAGGAAAAGCCAAAGATATAGATTTAAAACCCAAAATCTAGAGGTAAAGAGCAATATCTAGACGTAAAGCCCAAAATCTAGATGTAAAGCCCAACTTCTAGATCTAAAGCCCAAATATATAGATGTAAAGCCCAACTTCTAAATCTAAAGCCCAACATCTAGAGGTAAAGCCCAATATTTAGTGTTTAAGCGCATCATTTAGAGGTAAACCCAAAATCTAGATGTAAAGCCCAACTTCTAGAGGTAAAGCCCATCATCTAGTCCTACAGCCCAATGTCTGCAGGTAAAGCATAACTTACAGAGGTAAAGGCAAACATCTAGATATAAAACCCAAACTCTAGAGGTAAAGCCCAACATATAGAGGTATAGCCGAAATTCTAGAGATAAAGTCCAACGTATAGATGTAATCCCAACATCTAGAGGTAAAGCCCAGAATCTAGAGGTAAAGCCTAACATCTAGACGTGAATTCCAAAATCAAGTGTTAAGGCCCGACATCTACAGTTAAAGCCAACCATATAGATGTAACCCTCAACTTCTAGAGGTAAGGCCCAAAATCTAGAGGTAGAGACCAACATCTAGATTTAAAGCCAGATATCTAGAGGTAAAGCCCAACATCTAGAGGAAAAGCCAAATATATAGATTTAAAACCCAAAATCTAGAGATAAAGCCCAACATCTAAATGTAAAGCAAAACATCTAGATGTAAAACCCGACATCTAGAGGTAAAGTCCAATATCTAGACTTAAAGACCAACATCTAGAGGTAAAACCCAACATCTAGAGGTAAAGCCCAACGTCTGGAGGTAAAGCCCAGATTCTAGAGAGAAGCCAAAAATCCAGATGGAAAACCCAAAATCTAGAGGTAAAGCCCAACATCTAGAGGTAAAGCCAGATATCTAGGAGTAAAGCCCAACATCTAGAGGAAAAGCCAAATATATAGATTTAAATCCCAAAATCTAGAGGTAAAGTCCAATATCGAGACGTAAAGCCCAACTTCTAGATGTAAAGCCCAACTTCTAGATCCAAAGCCTAACTTCTAGACGTAAAGTCCAAAATCTAGAGGTAAAGCCCAACATCTAGAGGTAAAACCCAACATCTAGAGGTAAAGCCCAACATCTAGAGGAAAAGCCAAATATACAGATTTAAAACCCAAAATCTAGCAGTAAAGCCCAATATCTAGACGTAAAGCCCAAAATCTAGAGGTAAAGCCCAACATACAGATTTAAAGTTGAACGTCTTGAGGTAAAGTCAAAGTCTAGAGGTAAAGCCCAACTTCTAGAGGTAAAGTCCAAAATCCAGAGGTAAAGCCACACATCTAGACGTAAAGCCAGATATCTAGAGGTAAAGCCCAACATCTAGAGGAAAAGCCAAATATATAGATTTAAAACCCAAAATCTAGAGATAAAGCCCAACATCTAAATGTGAAGCAAAACATCTAGATGTAAAACCCGACATCTAGAGGTAAAGTCCAATATCTAGACTTAAAGACCAACATCTAGAGGTAAAACCCAACATCTAGAGGTAAAGCCCAACGTCTGGAGGTAAAGCCCAACGTCTGGAGGTAAAGCCCAGATTCTAGAGAGAAGCCAAAAATCCAGATGGAAAACCCAAAATCTAGAGGTAAAGCCCAACATCTAGAGGTAAAGCCAGATATCTAGGAGTAAAGCCCAACATCTAGAGGAAAAGCCAAATATATAGATTTAAAACCCAAAATCTAGAGGTAAAGCCCAACTTCTAGATCTAAAGCCTAACTTCTAGATGTAAAGTCCAAAATCTAGAGGTAAATCCCAAGATCTAGTGGTAGAGCCCAAAATCTAGAGGTAAAGCCCAACATCTAGACGTAAAGCCAGATATCTAGAGGAAAAGCCAAATATATAGATTTAAAACCCAAAATCTAGAGGTAAAGACCAATATCTAGACGTAAAGCCCAAAATCTAGATGTAAAGCCCAACTTCTAGATCTAAAGCCTAACTTCTAGTGGTAAAGTCCAAAATCTAGAGGAAAAGCCCAAGACCTAGTGGTAGAGCCCAAAATCTAGAGGTAAAGCCCAACATCTAGAGGTAAAGCCAGATATCTAGAGGTAAAGCCCAATATCTATAGGAAAAGCCAAATATATAGATTTAAACCCAAAATCTAGAGATAAAGCCCAACATCTAAATATAAAGCAAAACATCTAGATGTAAAACCCGACATCTAGAGTTAAAGTCCAATATCTAGACTTAAAGACCAACATCTAGAGGTAAAACCCAACATCTTGAGGTAAAGCCCAACGTCTGGAGGTACAGCCCAGATTCTAGAGAGAAGCCAAAAATCCAGATGGAAAACCCAAAATCTAGAGGTAAAGCCCAACATCTAGAGGTAAAGCCAGATATCTAGGGGTAAAGCCCAACATCTAGAGGAAAAGTCAAATATATAGATTTAAATCCCAAAATCTAGAGGTAAAGTCCAATATCGAGACGTAAAGCCTAACTTCTAGACGTAAAGTCCAAAATCTAGAGGTAAAGCCCAACATCTAGACGTAAAGCCAGATATCTAGAGGTAAAGCCCAACATCTAGAGGAAAAGCCAGATATCTAGAGGTAAAGCCCAACATCTAGAGGAAAAGCCAAATATATAGATTTAAAACCCAAAATCTAGAGGTAAAGCCCAATATCTAGACGTAAAGCCCAAAATCTAGATGTAAAGCCCAAGACCTAGTGGTAGAGCCCAAAATCTAGTGGTAAAGTCCAACATCTAGACGTAAAGACATATCTCTAGAAGTAAAGCCCAACATCTACAGGAAAAGCCAAATATATAGATTTAAACCCCAAAATCTAGAGGTAAAGCCCGATATCTAGACGTAAAGACCAAAATCTAGATGTAAAGCCCAACTTCTAGATCTAAAGCCCAAAATATAGATGTAAAGCCCAACTTCTAAATCTAAAGCCCAACATCTAGAGGTAAAGCCCAATATTTAGAGTTTAAGCGCATCATTTAGAGGTAAACCCAAAATCTAGATGTAAAGCCCAACTTCTAGAGGTAAAGCCCATCATCTAGTCCTACAGCCCAATGTCTGCAGGTAAAGCATAACTTACAGAGGTAAAGGCAAACATCTAGATATAAACCCCAAACTCTAGAGGTAAAGCCCAACATATAGAGGTATAGCCCAAATTCTAGAGATAAAGTCCAACGTCTAGATGTAATCCCAACATCTAGAGGTAAAGCCCAGAATCTAGAGGTAAAGCCTAACATCTAGAGGTGAATTCCAAAATCAAGTGTTAAGGCCCGACATCTACAGTTAAAGCCAACCATATAGGTGTAACCCTCAACTTCTAGAGGTAAGGCCCAAAATCTAGAGGTAGAGCCCAACATCTAGATTTAAAGCCAGATATCTAGAGGTAAAGCCCAACATCTAGAGGAAAAGCCAAATATACAGATTTAAAACCCAAAATCTAGAGGTAAAGCCCAATATCTAGACGTAAAGCCCAAAGTCTAGAGGTAAAGCCCAACTTCTAATGGTAAAGTCCAAAATCTAGAGGTAAAGCCACACATCTAGACGTAAAGCCAGATATCTAGAGGTAAAGCCCAACATCTAGAGGAAAAGCCAAATATATAGATTTAAAACCCAAAATCTAGAGATAAAGCCCAACATCTAAATGTGAAGCAAAACATCTAGATGTAAAACCCGACATCTAGAGGTAAAGTCCAATATCTAGACTTAAAGACCAACATCTAGAGGTAAAACCCAACATCTAGAGGTAAAGCCCAACGTCTGGAGGTAAAGCCCAGATTCTAGAGAGAAGCCAAAAATCCAGATGGAAAACCCAAAATCTAGAGGTAAAGCCCAACATCTAGAGGTAAAGCCAGATATCTAGGGGTAAAGCCCAACATCTAGAGGAAAAGTCAAATATATAGATTTAAATCCCAAAATCTAGAGGTAAAGCCCAACTTCTAGATCTAAAGCCTAAATTCTAGACGTAAAGTCCAAAATCTAGAGGTAAAGCCCAAGATCTAGTGGTAGAGCCCAAAATCTAGAGGTAAAGCCCAACATCTAGACGTAAAGCCAGATATCTAGAGGAAAAGCCAAATATATAGATTTAAAACCCAAAATCTAGAGGTAAAGACCAATATCTAGACGTAAAGCCCAAAATCTAGACGTAAAGCCCAACTTCTAGATCTAAAGCCTAACTTCTAGTGGTAAAGTCCAAAATCTAGAGGAAAAGCCCAAGACCTAGTGGTAGAGCCCAAAATCTAGAGGTAAAGCCCAACATCTAGAGGTAAAGCCAGATATCTAGAGGTAAAGCCCAACATCTAGAGGAAAAGCCAAATATATAGATTTAAAACCCAAAATCTAGAGGTAAAGCCCAATATCTAGACGTAAAGCCCAAAATCTAGAGGTAAAGCCCAACATCCTAAGTTAAAGTTGAACGTCTTGAGGTAAAGCCAAAGTCTAGAGGTAAAGCCCAACTTCTAATGGTAAAGTCCAAAATCTAGAGGTAAAGCCCAACATCTAGACGTAAAGCCAGATATCTAGAGGAAAAGCCAAATATATAGATTTAAAACCCAAAATCTAGAGGTAAAGACCAATATCTAGACGTAAAGCCCAAAATCTAGATGTAAAGCCCAACTTCTAGATCTAAAGCCTAACTTCTAGTGGTAAAGTCCAAAATCTAGAGGAAAAGCCCAAGACCTAGTGGTAGAGCCCAAAATCTAGAGGTAAAGCCCAACATCTAGACGTAAAGCCAGATATCTAGAGGTAAAGCCCAACATCTAGAGGAAAAGCCAAATATATAGATTTAAAACCCAAAATCTAGAGGTAAAGCCCAATATCTAGACGTAAAGCCCAAAATCTAGATGTAAAGCCCAACTTCTAGATCTAAAGCCTAACTTCTATAGGTAAAGTCCAAAATCTAGACGTAAAGCCCAAGACCTAGTGGTAGAGCCCAAATTCTAGAGGTAAAGACCAACATCTAGACGTAAAGCCAGATATCTAGGGGTAAAGCCCAACATCTAGAGGAAAAGTCAAATATATAGATTTAAATCCCAAAATCTAGAGGTAAAGTCCAATATCGAGACGTAAAGCCCAACTTCTAGAGGTAAAGTCCAAAATCTAGAGGTAAAGCCCAAGATCTAGTGGTAGAGCCCAAAATCTAGAGGTAAAGCCCAACATCTAGACGTAAAGCCAGATATCTAGAGGTAAAGCCCAACATCTAGAGGAAAAGCCAAATATATAGATTTAAAACCCAAAATCTAGAGGTAAAGCCCAATATCTAGACGTAAAGACCAAAATCTAGAGGTAAAGCCCAAGACCTAGTGGTAGAGCCCAAAATCTAGAGGTAAAGCCCAACATCTAGACGTAAAGCCAGATATCTAGGGGTAAAGCCCAACATCTAGAGGAAAAGCCAAATATATAGATTTAAAACCCAAAATCTAGAGGTAAAGCCCAATATCTAGACGTAAAGCCCAAAATCTAGAGGTAAAGCCCAACATCCAGAGTTAAAGTTGAACTTCTTGAGGTAAAGCCAAAGTCTAGAGGTAAAGCCCAACTTCTAGAGGTAAAGTCCAAAATCTAGAGGTAAAGCCACACATCTAGACGTAAAGCCAGATATCTAGAGGTAAAGCCCAACATCTATAGGAAAAGCCAAATATATAGATTTAAAACCCAAAATCTAGAGATAAAGCCCAACATCTAAATGTAAAGCAAAACATCTAGATGTAAAACCCGACATCTAGAGTTAAAGTCCAATATCTAGACTTAAAGACCAACATCTAGAGGTAAAACCCAACATCTTGAGGTAAAGCCCAACGTCTGGAGGTACAGCCCAGATTCTAGAGAGAAGCCAAAAATCCAGATGGAAAACCCAAAATCTAGAGGTAAAGCCCAACATCTAGACGTAAAGCCAGATATCTAGAGGTAAAGCCCAACATCTAGACGTAAAGCCAGATATCTAGAGGTAAAGCCCAACATCTAGAGGAAAAGCCAGATATCTAGAGGTAAAGCCCAACATCTAGAGGAAAAGCCAGATATCTAGAGGTAAAGCCCAACATCTAGAGGAAAAGCCAGATATCTAGAGGTAAAGCCCAACATCTAGAGGAAAAGCCCAAAATCTAGAGGTAAAGCCCAATATCTAGACGTAAAGCCCAAAATCTAGATGTAAAGCCCAAGACCTAGTGGTAGAGCCCAAAATCTAGAGTTAATGCCCAACATCTAGACGTAAAGCCAGATATCTAGAGGTAAAGCCCAACATCTAGAGGAAAAGCCAAATATATAGATTTAAAACCCAAAATCTAGAGGTAAAGCCCAATATCTAGACGTAAAGCCCAAAATCTAGATGTAAAGCCCAAGATCTAGTGGTAGAGCCCAAAATCTAGTGGTAAAGTCCAACATCTAGACGTAAAGACATATCTCTAGAAGTAAAGCCAAACATCTACAGGAAAAGCCAAATATATAGATTTAAACCCCAAAATCTAGAGGTAAAGCCCGATATCTAGACGTAAAGACCAAAATCTAGATGTAAAGCCCAACTTCTAGATCTAAAGCCCAAAATATAGATGTAAAGCCCAACTTCTAAATCTAAAGCCCAACATCTAGAGGTAAAGCCCAATATTTAGAGTTTAAGCACATCATTTAGAGGTAAACCCAAAATCTAGATGTAAAGCCCAACTTCTAGAGGTAAAGCCCATCATCTAGTCCTACAGCCCAATGTCTGCAGGTAAAGCATAACTTACAGAGGTAAAGGCAAACATCTAGATATAAAACCCAAACTCTAGAGGTAAAGCCCAACATATAGAGGTATAGCCCAAATTCTAGAGATAAAGTCCAACGTCTAGATGTAATCCCAACATCTAGAGGTAAAGCCCAGAATCTAGAGGTAAAGCCTAACATCTAGAGGTGAATTCCAAAATCAAGTGTTAAGGCCCGACATCTACAGTTAAAGCCAACCATATAGGTGTAACCCTCAACTTCTAGAGGTAAGGCCCAAAATCTAGAGGTAGAGCCCAACATCTAGATTTAAAGCCAGATATCTAGAGGTAAAGCCCAACATCTAGAGGAAAAGCCAAATATACAGATTTAAAACCCAAAATCTAGAGGTAAAGCCCAATATCTAGACGTAAAGCCCAAAATCTAGAGGTAAAGCCCAACATCCAGAGTTAAAGTTGAACGTCTTGAGGTAAAGCCAAAGTCTAGAGGTAAAGCCCAACTTCTAATGGTAAAGTCCAAAATCTAGAGGTAAAGCCACACATCTAGACGTAAAGCCAGATATCTAGAGGTAAAGCCCAACATCTAGAGGAAAAGCCAAATATATAGATTTAAAACCCAAAATCTAGAGATAAAGCCCAACATCTAAATGTGAAGCAAAACATCTAGATGTAAAACCCGACATCTAGAGGTAAAGTCCAATATCTAGACTTAAAGACCAACATCTAGAGGTAAAACCCAACATCTAGAGGTAAAGCCCAACGTCTGGAGGTAAAGCCCAGATTCTAGAGAGAAGCCAAAAATCCAGATGGAAAACCCAAAATCTAGAGGTAAAGCCCAACATCTAGAGGTAAAGCCAGATATCTAGGAGTAAAGCCCAACATCTAGAGGAAAAGCCAAATATATAGATTTAAAACCCAAAATCTAGAGGTAAAGCCCAATATCTAGACGTAAAGCCCAAAATCTAGAGGTAAAGCCCAACATCCAGAGTTAAAGTTGAACGTCTTGAGGTAAAGCCAAAGTCTAGAGGTAAAGCCCAACTTCTAGAGGTAAAGTCCAAAATCTAGAGGTAAAGCCACACATCTAGACGTAAAGCCAGATATCTAGATGTAAAGCCCAACATCTATAGGAAAAGCCAAATATATAGATTTAAAACCCAAAATCTAGAGATAAAGCCCAACATCTAAATGTGAAGCAAAACATCTAGATGTAAAACCCGACATCTAGAGGTAAAGTCCAATATCTAGACTTAAAGACCAACATCTAGAGGTAAAACCCAACATCTAGAGGTAAAGCCCAACGTCTGGAGGTAAAGCCCAGATTCTAGAGAGAAGCCAAAAATCCAGATGGAAAACCCAAAATCTAGAGGTAAAGCCCAACATCTAGAGGTAAAGCTAGATATCTAGGGGTAAAGCCCAACATCTAGAGGAAAAGTCAAATATATAGATTTAAATCCCAAAATCTAGAGGTAAAGCCCAACTTCTAGATCTAAAGCCTAAATTCTAGACGTAAAGTCCAAAATCTAGAGGTAAAGCCCAAGATCTAGTGGTAGAGCCCAAAATCTAGAGGTAAAGCCCAACATCTAGACGTAAAGCCAGATATCTAGAGGAAAAGCCAAATATATAGATTTAAAACCCAAAATCTAGAGGTAAAGACCAATATCTAGACGTAAAGCCCAAAATCTAGATGTAAAGCCCAACTTCTAGATCTAAAGCCTAACTTCTAGTGGTAAAGTCCAAAATCTAGAGGAAAAGCCCAAGACCTAGTGGTAGAGCCCAAAATCTAGAGGTAAAGCCCAACATCTAGACGTAAAGCCAGATATCTAGAGGTAAAGCCCAACATCTAGAGGAAAAGCCAAATATATAGATTTAAAACCCAAAATCTAGAGGTAAAGCCCAATATCTAGACGTAAAGCCCAAAATCTAGATGTAAAGCCCAACTTCTAGATCTAAAGCCTAACTTCTAGTGGTAAAGTCCAAAATCTAGACGTAAAGCCCAAGACCTAGAGGTAGAGCCCAAATTCTAGAGGTAAAGACCAACATCTAGACGTAAAGCCAGATATCTAGGGGTAAAGCCCAACATCTAGAGGAAAAGTCAAATATATAGATTTAAATCCCAAAATCTAGAGGTAAAGTCCAATATCGAGACGTAAAGCCCAACTTCTAGAGGTAAAGTCCAAAATCTAGAGGTAAAGCCCAAGATCTAGTGGTAAAGTCCAATATCTAGACTTAAAGACCAACATCTAGAGGTAAAACCCAACATCTAGAGGTAAAGCCCAACGTCTGGAGGTAAAGCCCAACGTCTGGAGGTAAAGCCCAACGTCTGGAGGTAAAGCCCAACGTCTGGAGGTAAAGCCCAACGTCTAGAGGTAAAGCCCAGAATCTAGAGGTAAAGCCTAACATCTAGAGGTGAATTCCAAAATCAAGTGTTAAGGCCCGACATCTACAGTTAAAGCCAACCATATAGGTGTAACCCTCAACTTCTAGAGGTAAGGCCCAAAATCTAGAGGTAGAGCCCAACATCTAGATTTAAAGCCAGATATCTAGAGGTAAAGCCCAACATCTAGAGGAAAAGCCAAATATACAGATTTAAAACCCAAAATCTAGAGGTAAAGCCCAATATCTAGACGTAAAGCCCAAAATCTAGAGGTAAAGCCCAACATCCAGAGTTAAAGTTGAACTTCTTGAGGTAAAGCCAAAGTCTAGAGGTAAAGCCCAACTTCTAGAGGTAAAGTCCAAAATCTAGAGGTAAAGCCACACATCTAGACGTAAAGCCAGATATCTAGAGGTAAAGCCCAACATCTAGAGGAAAAGCCAAATATATAGATTTAAAACCCAAAATCTAGAGATAAAGCCCAACATCTAAATGTGAAGCAAAACATCTAGATGTAAAACCCGACATCTAGAGGTAAAGTCCAATATCTAGACTTAAAGACCAACATCTAGAGGTAAAACCCAACATCTAGAGGTAAAGCCCAACGTCTGGAGGTAAAGCCCAGATTCTAGAGAGAAGCCAAAAATCCAGATGGAAAACCCAAAATCTAGAGGTAAAGCCCAACATCTAGAGGTAAAGCCAGATATCTAGGAGTAAAGCCCAACATCTAGAGGAAAAGCCAAATATATAGATTTAAAACCCAAAATCTAGAGGTAAAGCCCAATATCTAGACGTAAAGCCCAAAATCTAGAGGTAAAGCCCAACATCCAGAGTTAAAGTTGAACGTCTTGAGGTAAAGCCAAAGTCTAGAGGTAAAGCCCAACTTCTAGAGGTAAAGTCCAAAATCTAGAGGTAAAGCCACACATCTAGACGTAAAGCCAGATATCTAGATGTAAAGCCCAACATCTATAGGAAAAGCCAAATATATAGATTTAAAACCCAAAATCTAGAGATAAAGCCCAACATCTAAATGTAAAGCAAAATATCTAGATGTAAAACCCGACATCTAGAGGTAAAGTCCAATATCTAGACTTAAAGACCAACATCTAGAGGTAAAACCCAACATCTAGAGGTAAAGCCCAACGTCTGGAGGTAAAGCCCAGATTCTAGAGAGAAGCCAAAATCCAGTTGGAAAACCCAAAATCTAGAGGTAAAGCCCAACATCTAGAGGTAAAGCCAGATATCTAGGAGTAAAGCCCAACATCTAGAGGAAAAGCCAAATATATAGATTTAAATCCCAAAATCTAGAGGTAAAGTCCAATATCGAGACGTAAAGCCCAACTTCTAGATGTAAAGCCCAACTTCTAGATCCAAAGCCTAACTTCTAGACGTAAAGTCCAAAATCTAGAGGTAAAGCCCAACATCTAGAGATAAAGCCAGATATCTAGGAGTAAAGCCCAACATCTAGAGGAAAAGCCAAATATACAGATTTAAAACCCAAAATTTAGCAGTAAAGCCCAATATCTAGACGTAAAGCCCAAAATCTAGAGGTAAAGCCCAACTTCTAGATCTAAAGCCTAACTTCTAGACGTAAAGTCCAAAATCTAGAGGTAAAGCCCAAGATCTAGTGGTAGAGCCCAAAATCTAGAGGTAAAGCCCAACATCTAGACGTAAAGCCAGATATCTAGAGGAAAAGCCAAATATATAGATTTAAAACCCAAAATCTAGAGGTAAAGACCAATATCTAGACGTAAAGCCCAAAATCTAGATGTAAAGCCCAACTTCTAGATCTAAAGCCTAACTTCTAGTGGTAAAGTCCAAAATCTAGAGGAAAAGCCCAAGACCTAGTGGTAGAGCCCAAAATCTAGAGGTAAAGCCCAACATCTAGACGTAAAGCCAGATATCTAGAGGTAAAGCCCAACATCTAGAGGAAAAGCCAAATATATAGATTTAAAACCCAAAATCTAGAGGTAAAGACCAATATCTAGACGTAAAGCCCAAAATCTAGATGTAAAGCCCAACTTCTAGATCTAAAGCCTAACTTCTAGAGGTAAAGTCCAAAATCTAGACGTAAAGCCCAAGACCTAGTGGTAGAGCCCAAAATCTAGAGGTAAAGACCAACATCTAGACGTAAAGCCAGATATCTAGGGGTAAAGCCCAACATCTAGAGGAAAAGCCAAATATATAGATTTAAAACCCAAAATCTAGAGGTAAAGCCCAATATCTAGACGTAAAGCCCAAAATCTAGATGTAAAGCCCAACTTCTAGATCTAAAGCCTAACTTCTAGAGGTAAAGTCCAAAATCTAGAGGTAAAGCCCAAGACCTAGTGGTAGAGCCCAAATTCTAGAGGTAAAGACCAACATCTAGACGTAAAGCCAGATATCTAGGGGTAAAGCCCAACATCTAGAGGAAAAGTCAAATATATAGATTTAAATCCCAAAATCTAGAGGTAAAGTCCAATATCGAGACGTAAAGCCCAACTTCTAGATGTAAAGTCCAAAATCTAGAGGTAAAGCCCAAGATCTAGTGGTAGAGCCCAAAATCTAGAGGTAAAGCCCAACTTCTAGATCTAAAGCCTAACTTCTAGACGTAAAGTCCAAAATCTAGAGGTAAACCCCAAGATCTAGTGGTAGAGCCCAAAATCTAGAGGTAAAGCCCAACATCTAGACGTAAAGCCAGATATCTAGAGGTAAAGCCCAACATCTAGAGGAAAAGCCAAATATATAGATTTAAAACCCAAAATCTAGAGGTAAAGCCCAATATCTAGACGTAAAGACCAAAATCTAGAGGTAAAGCCCAAGACCTAGTGGTAGAGCCCAAAATCTAGAGGTAAAGCCCAACATCTAGACGTAAAGCCAGATACCTAGAGGTAAAGCCCAACATCTAGAGGAAAAGCCAAATATATAGATTTAAAACCCAAAATCTAGAGATAAAGCCCAACATCTAAATGTAAAGCAAAACATCTAGATGTAAAACCTGACATCTAGAGATAAATTCCAATATCTAGACTTAAAGACCAACATCTAGAGGTAAAACCCAACATCTAGAGGTAAAGCCCAACGTCTGGAGGTAAAGCCCAGATTCTAGCGAGAAGCCAAAAATCCAGATGGAAAACCCAAAATCTAGAGGTAAAGCCCATCATCTAGAGGTAAAGCCAGATATCTAGGGGTAAAGCCCAACATCTAGAGGAAAAGTCAAATATATAGATTTAAATCCCAAAATCTAGAGGTAAAGTCCAACTTCTAGATGTAAAGCCCAACTTCTAGATCCAAAGCCTAACTTCTAGACGTAAAGTCCAAAATCTAGAGGTAAAGCCCAACATCTAGACGTAAAGCCAGATATCTAGAGGTAAAGCCCAACATCTAGAGGAAAAGCCAAATATATAGATTTAAAACCCAAAATCTAGAGGTAAAGACCAATATCTAGACGTAAAGCCCAAAATGTAGAGGTAAAGCCCAAGACCTAGTGGTAGAATCCAAAATCTAGAGTTAAAGCCCAACATCTAGACGTAAAGCCAGATATCTAGAGGTAAAGCCCAACATCTAGAGGAAAAGCCAAATATATAGATTTAAAACCCAAAATCTAGAGGTAAAGCCCAACTTCTAGATCTAAAGACTAACTTCTAGACGTAAAGTCCAAAATCTAGAGGTAAAGCCCAACATCTAGACGTAAAGCCAGATATCTAGACGAAAAGCCAAAGATATAGATTTAAAACCCAAAATCTAGAGGTAAAGACCAATATCTAGACTTAAAGCCCAAAATCTAGATGTAAAGCCCAACTTCTAGATCTAAAGCCTAACTTCTAGACGTAAAGTATAAAATCTAGAGGAAAAGCCCAAGACCTAGTGGTAGAGTCCAAAATCTAGAGGTAAAGCCCAATATCTAGACGTAAAGCCAGATATCTAGAGGTAAAGCCCAACATCTAGAGGAAAAGCCAAATATATAGATTTAAAACCCAAAACCTAGAGGTAAAGCCCAATATCTAGACGTAAAAAACAAAATCTAGAGGTAAAGCCCAAGACCTAGTGGTAGAGCCCAAAATCTAGAGGTAAAGCCCAACATCTAGACGTAAAGCCAGATATCTACGGGTAAAGCCCAACATCTAGAGGAAAAGCCAAATATATAGATTTAAAACCCAAAATCTAGAGGTAAAGACCAATATCTAGACGTAAATCCCAAAATGTAGAGGTAAAGCCCAAGACCTAGTGGTAGAATCCAAAATCTAGAGTTAAAGCCCAACATCTAGACGTAAAGCCAGATATCTAGAGGTAAAGCCCAACATCTAGAGGAAAAGCCAAATATATAGATTTAAAACCCAAAATCTAGAGGTAAAGCCAAACATCTAAATGTAAAGCAAAACATCTAGATGTAAAACCCGACATCTAGAGGTAAAGTCCAATATCTAGACTTAAAGACCAACATCTAGAGGTAAAACCCAACATCTAGAGGTAAAGCCCAACGTCTGGAGGTAAAGCCCAGATTCTAGAGAGAAGCCAAAAATCCAGATGGAAAACCCAAAATCTAGAGGTAAAGCCCATCATCTAGAGGTAAAGCCAGATATCTAGGGGTAAAGCCCAACATCTAGAGGAAAAGTCAAATATATAGATTTAAACCCCAAAATCTAGAGGTAAAGCCCAACTTCTAGATCTAAAGCCTAACTTCTAGACGTAAAGTCCAAAATCTAGAGGTAAAGCCCAACATCTAGACGTAAAGCCAGATATCTAGGGGTAAAGCCCAATATCTAGAGGAAAAGCCATATATATAGATTTAAAACCCAAAATCTAGAGGTGAAGACCAATATCTAGACGTAAAGCCCAAGACCTAGTGGTAGAGCCCAAAATCTAGAGGTAAAGACCAACATCTAGACGTAAAGCCAGATATCTAGAAGTAAAGCCCAACATCTAGAGGTAAAGTCCAAAATCTAGAGGTAAAGATCAAGACCTAGTGGTAGAGCCCAAAATCTAGAGGTAAAGCTCAACGTCTGGAGGTAAAGCCCAGATTCTAGAGAGAAGCCAAAAATCCAGATGGAAAACCCAAAATCTAGAGGTAAAGCCCAGCATCTAGAGGTAAAGCCAGATATCTAGGAGTAAAGCCCAACATCTAGAGGAAAAGCCAAACATATAGATTTAAAACCCAAAATCTAGAGGTAAAGCCCAGCATCTAGAGGTAAAGCCAGATATCTAGGAGTAAAGCCCAACATCTAGAGGAAAAGCCAAATATATAGATTTAAAACCCAAAATCTAGAGGTAAAGCCCAATATCTAGACGTAAAGCCCAAAATCTAGAGGTAAAGCCCAACATCCAGAGTTAAAGTTGAACTTCTTGAGATAAAGCCAAAGTCTAGAGGTAAAGCCCAACTTCTAGAGGTAAAGTCCAAAATCTAGAGGTAAAGCCACACATCTAGACGTAAAGCAAGATACCTAGAGGTAAAGCCCAACATCTAGAGGAAAAGCCAAATATATAGATTTAAAACCCAAAATCTAGAGATAAAGCCCAACATCTAAATGTAAAGCAAAACATCTAGATGTAAAACCTGACATCTAGAGTTAAAGTCCAATATCTAGACTTAAAGACCAACATCTAGAGGTAAAACCCAACATCTAGAGGTAAAGCCCAACGTCTGGAGGTAAAGCCCAGATTCTAGAGAGAAGCCAAAAATCCAGATGGAAAACCCAAAATCTAGAGGTAAAGCCCAACATCTAGACGTAAAGCCAGATATCTAGAGGTAAAGCCCAACATCTAGAGGAAAAGCCAAATATATAGATTTAAAACCCAAAATCTAGAGGTAAAGCCCAACTTCTAGATCTAAAGACTAACTTCTAGACGTAAAGTCCAAAATCTAGAGGTAAAGCCCAACATCTAGACGTAAAGCCAGATATCTAGACGAAAAGCCAAAGATACAGATTTAAAACCCAAAATCTAGAGGTAAAGACCAATATCTAGACGTAAAGCCCAAAATCTAGATGTAAAGCCCAACTTCTAGATCTAAAGCCTAACTTCTAGACGTAAAGTCCAAAATCTAGAGGAAAAGCCCAAGACCTAGTGGTAGAGTCCAAAATCTAGAGGTAAAGCCCAACATCTAGACGTAAAGCCAGATATCTAGAGGTAAAGCCCAACATCTAGAGGAAAAGCCAAATATATAGATTTAAAACCCAAAAACTAGAGGTAAAGCGCAATATCTAGACGTAAAAAGCAAAATCTAGAGGTAAAGCCCAAGACCTAGTGGTAGAGCCCAAAATCTAGAGGTAAAGCCCAACATCTAGACGTAAAGCCAGATATCTAGGGGTAAAGCCCAACATCTAGAGGAAAAGCCAAATATATAGATTTAAAACCCAAAATCTACAGGTAAAGACCAATATCTAGACGTAAAGCCCAAAATCTAGATGTAAAGCCCAACTTCTAGATCTAAAGCCTAACTTCTAGAGGTAAAGTCCAAAATCTAGACGTAAAGCCCAAGACCTAGTGGTAGAGCCCAAAATCTAGAGGTAAAGACCAACGTCTGGAGGTAAAGCCCAGATTCTAGAGAGAAGCCAAAAATCCAGATGAAAAACCCAAAATCTAGAGGTAAAGCCCAACATCTAGAGGTAAAGCCAGATATCTAGGAGTAAAGCCCAACATCTAGAGGAAAAGCCAAATATCTAGACATAAAGCCCAAAATCTAGAGGTAAAGCCCAACATCCAGAGTTAAAGTTGAACGTCTTGAGGTAAAGCCAAAGTCTAGAGGTAAAGCCCAACTTCTAGAGGTAAAGTCCAAAATCTAGAGGTAAAGCCACACATCTAGACGTAAAGCCAGATATCTAGAGGTAAAGCCCAACATCTAGAGGAAAAGCCAAATATATAGATTTAAAACCCAAAATCTAGAGGTAAAGCCCAACTTCTAGATCTAAAGACTAACTTCTAGACGTAAAGTCCAAAATCTAGAGGTAAAGCCCAACATCTAGACGTAAAGCCAGATATCTAGACGAAAAGCCAAAGATATAGATTTAAAACCCAAAATCTAGAGGTAAAGACCAATATCTAGACTTAAAGCCCAAAATCTAGATGTAAAGCCCAACTTCTAGATCTAAAGCCTAACTTCTAGACGTAAAGTCCAAAATCTAGAGGAAAAGCCCAAGACCTAGTGGTAGAGTCCAAAATCTAGAGGTAAAGCCCAACATCTAGACGTAAAGCCAGATATCTAGAGGTAAAGCCCAACATCTAGAGGAAAAGCCAAATATATAGATTTAAAACCAAAAAACTAGAGGTAAAGACCAATATCTAGACGTAAATCCCAAAATCTAGAGGTAAAGCCCAACTTCTAGATCTAAAGCCCAACTTCTAGATGTAAAGCCCAACTTCTAGATGTAAAGCCCAACTTCTAGATCCAAAGCCTAACTTCTAGACGTAAAGTCCAAAATCTAGAGGTAAAGCCAGATATCTAGAGGTAAAGCCCAACATCTAGAGGAAAAGCCAAATATATAGATTTAAAACCCAAAATCTAGAGGTAAAGCCAAACATCTAAATGTAAAGCAAAACATCTAGATGTAAAACCCGACATCTAGAGGTAAAGTCCAATATCTAGACTTAAAGACCAACATCTAGAGGTAAAACCCAACATCTAGAGGTAAAGCCCAACGTCTGGAGGTAAAGCCCAGATTCTAGAGAGAAGCCAAAAATCCAGATGGAAAACCCAAAATCTAGAGGTAAAGCCCATCATCTAGAGGTAAAGCCAGATATCTAGGGGTAAAGCCCAACATCTAGAGGAAAAGTCAAATATATAGATTTAAACCCCAAAATCTAGAGGTAAAGCCCAACTTCTAGATCTAAAGCCTAACTTCTAGACGTAAAGTCCAAAATCTAGAGGTAAAGCCCAACATCTAGACGTAAAGCCAGATATCTAGGGGTAAAGCCCAACATCTAGAGGAAAAGCCATATATATAGATTTAAAACCCAAAATCTAGAGGTGAAGACCAATATCTAGACGTAAAGCCCAAGACCTAGTGGTAGAGCCCAAAATCTAGAGGTAAAGACCAACATCTAGACGTAAAGCCAGATATCTAGAGGTAAAGCCCAACATC
Organism: Leptosomus discolor; assembly: GCF_034619465.1. Classification (NCBI taxonomy): domain Eukaryota; kingdom Metazoa; phylum Chordata; class Aves; order Leptosomiformes; family Leptosomidae; genus Leptosomus; species Leptosomus discolor. Next base: position 3,162,581 of record NW_028237772.1, read on the forward strand.
TAGAGGTAAAGTCCAAAATCTAGAGGTAAAGATCAAGACCTAGTGGTAGAGCCCAAAATCTAGAGGTAAAGCTCAACGTCTGGAGGTAAAGCCCAGATTCTAGAGAGAAGCCAAAAATCCAGATGGAAAACCCAAAATCTAGAGGTAAAGCCCATCATCTAGAGGTAAAGCCAGATATCTAGGGGTAAAGCCCAACATCTAGAGGAAAAGTCAAATATATAGATTTAAATCCCAAAATCTAGAGGTAAAGTCCAATATCGAGACGTAAAGCCCAACTTCTAGATGTAAAGCCCAACTTCTAGATCCAAAGCCTAACTTCTAGACGTAAAGTCCAAAATCTAGAGGTAAAGCCCAACATCTAGACGTAAAGCCAGATATATAGAGATAAAGCCCAACATCTATAGGAAAAGCCAAATATATAGATTTAAAACCCAAAATCTAGAGGTAAAGCCCAATATCTAGACGTAAAGCCCAAAATCTAGATGTAAAGCCCAAGACCTAGTGGTAGAGCCCAAAATCTAGAGTTAAAGCCCAACATCTAGACGTAAAGCCAGATACCTAGAGGTAAAGCCCAACATCTAGAGGAAAAGCCAAATATATAGATTTAAAACCCAAAATCTAAGGTAAAGCCCAACTTCTAGATCTAAAGCCCAAAATATAGATGTAAAGCCCAACTTCTAAATCTAAAGCCCAACATCTAGAGGTAAAGCCCAATATTTAGAGTTTAAGCGCATCATTTAGAGGTAAACCCAAAATCTAGAGGTAAAGCCCAACTTCTAGAGGTAAAGCCCATCATCTAGTCCTACAGCCCAATGTCTGCAGGTAAAGCATAACTTACAGAGGTAAAGGCAAACATCTAGATATAAAACCCAAACTCTAGAGGTAAAGCCCAACATATAGAGGTATAGCCCAAATTCTAGAGATAAAGTCCAACGTCTAGATGTAATCCCAACATCTAGAGGTAAAGCCCAGAATCTAGAGGTAAAGCCTAACATCTAGAGGTGAATTCCAAAATCAAGTGTTAAGGCCCGACATCTACAGTTAAAGCCAACCATATAGGTGTAACCCTCAACTTCTAGAGGTAAGGCCCAAAATCTAGAGGTAGAGCCCAACATCTAGATTTAAAGCCAGATATCTAGAGGTAAAGCCCAACATCTAGAGGAAAAGCCAAATATATAGATTTAAAACCCAAAATCTAGAGATAAAGCCCAACATCTAAATGTAAAGCAAAATATCTAGATGTAAAACCCGACATCTAGAGTTAAAGTCCAATATCTAGACTTAAAGACCAACATCTAGAGGTAAAACCCAACATCTAGAGGTAAAGCCCAACGTCTGGAGGTAAAGCCCAGATTCTAGAGAGAAGCCAAAAATCCAGATGGAAAACCCAAAATCTAGAGGTAAAGCCCAACATCTAGAGGTAAAGCCAGATATCTAGGAGTAAAGCCCAACATCTAGCGGAAAAGCCAAATATATAGATTTAAAACCCAAAATCTAGAGGTAAAGCCCAATATCTAGACGTAAAGCCCAAAATCTAGAGGTAAAGCCCAACATCCAGAGTTAAAGTTGAACGTCTAGAGGTAAAGCCAAAGTCTAGAGGTAAAGCCCAACTTCTAGAGGTAAAGTCCAAAATCTAGAGGTAAAGCCACACATCTAGACGTAAAGCCAGATATCTAGAGGTAAAGCCCAACATCTAGAGGAAAAGCCAAATATATAGATTTAAAACCCAAAATCTAGAGATAAAGCCCAACATCTACATGTAAAGCAAAACATCTAGATGTAAAACCCGACATCTAGAGGTAAAGTCCAATATCTAGACTTAAAGACCAACATCTAGAGGTAAAACCCAACATCTAGAGGTAAAGCCCAACATCTAGAGGTAAAGCCCAACATCTAGAGGTAAAGCCCAACATCTAGAGGTAAAGCCCAACGTCTGGAGGTAAAGCCCAGATTCTAGAGAGAAGCCAAAAATCCAGATGGAAAACCCAAAATCTAGAGGTAAAGCCCAACATCTAGAGGTAAAGCCAGATATCTAGGAGTAAAGCCCAACATCTAGAGGAAAAGCCAAATATATAGATTTAAAACCCAAAATCTAGAGGTAAAGCCCAATATCTAGACGTAAAGCCCAAAATCTAGAGGTAAAGCCCAACATCCAGAGTTAAAGTTGAACGTCTTGAGGTAAAGCCAAAGTCTAGAGGTAAAGCCCAACTTCTAATGGTAAAGTCCAAAATCTAGAGGTAAAGCCACACATCTAGACGTAAAGCCAGATATCTAGAGGTAAAGCCCAACATCTAGAGGAAAAGCCAAATATATAGATTTAAAACCCAAAATCTAGAGATAAAGCCCAACATCTAAATGTGAAGCAAAACATCTAGATGTAAAACCCGACATCTAGAGGTAAAGTCCAATATCTAGACTTAAAGACCAACATCTAGAGGTAAAACCCAACATCTAGAGGGAAAGCCCAACGTCTGGAGGTAAAGCCCAGATTCTAGAGAGAAGTCAAAAATCCAGATGGAAAACCCAAAATCTAGAGGTAAAGCCCATCATCTAGAGGTAAAGCCAGATATCTAGGGGTAAAGCCCAACATCTAGAGGAAAAGTCAAATATATAGATTTAAATCCCAAATTCTAGAGGTAAAGTCCAATATCGAGACGTAAAGCCCAACTTCTAGATGTAAAGCCCAACTTCTAGATCCAAAGCCTAACTTCTAGACGTAAAGTCCAAAATCTAGAGGTAAAGCCCAACATCTAGAGGTAAAGCCAGATATCTAGAGGTAAAGCCCAACATCTAGAGGTAAAGTCCAAAATCTAGAGGTAAAGATAAAGACCTAGTGGTAGAGCCCAAAATCTAGAGGTAAAGCCCAACGTCTGGAGGTAAAGCCCAGATTCTAGAGAGAAGCCAAAAATCCAGATGGAAAACCCAAAATCTAGAGGTAAAGCCCAACATCTAGAGCTAAAGCCAGATATCTAGGAGTAAAGCCCAACATCTAGAGGAAAAGCCAAATATATAGATTTAAAACCCAAAATATAGAGGTAAAGCCCAATATCTAGACGTAAAGCCCAAAATCTAGAGGTAAAGCCCAACATCCAGAGTTAAAGTTGAACTTCTTGAGGTAAAGCCAAAGTCTAGAGGTAAAGCCCAACTTCTAGAGGTAAAGTCCAAAATCTAGAGGTAAAGCCCAACATCTAGACGTAAAGCCAGATATCTAGAGGTAAAGCCCAACATCTAGAGGAAAAGCCAAATATATAGATTTAAAACCCAAAATCTAGAGGTAAAGCCCAATATCTAGACGTAAAGACCAAAATCTAGAGGTAAAGCCCAAGACCTAGTGGTAGAGCCCAAAATCTAGGGGTAAAGTCCAACATCTAGACGTAAAGACATATCTCTACAAGTAAAGCCCAACATTTACAGGAAAAGCCAAATATATAGATTTAAACCCCAAAATCTAGAGGTAAAGCCCGATATCTAGACGTAAAGACCAAAATCTAGATGTAAAGCCCAACTTCTAGATCTAAAGCCCAAAATATAAATGTAAAGCCCAACTTCTAAATCTAAAGCCCAACATCTAGAGGTAAAGCCCAATATTTAGAGTTTAAGCGCATCATTTAGAGGTAAACCCAAAATCTAGAGGTAAAGCCCAACTTCTAGAGGTAAAGCCCATCATCTAGTCCTACAGCCCAATGTCTGCAGGTAAAGCATAACTTACAGAGGTAAAGGCAAACATCTAGATATAAAACCCAAACTCTAGAGGTAAAGCCCAACATATAGAGGTATAGCCCAAATTCTAGAGATAAAGTCCAACGTCTAGATGTAATCCCAACATCTAGAGGTAAAGCCCAGAATCTAGAGGTAAAGCCTAACATCTAGAGGTGAATTCCAAAATCAAGTGTTAAGGCCCGACATCTACAGTTAAAGCCAACCATATAGGTGTAACCCTCAACTTCTAGAGGTAAGGCCCAAAATCTAGAGGTAGAGCCCAACATCTAGATTTAAAGCCAGATATCTAGAGGTAAAGCCCAACATCTAGAGGAAAAGCCAAATATATAGATTTAAAACCCAAAATCTAGAGATAAAGCCCAACATCTAAATGTAAAGCAAAACATCTAGATGTAAAACCCGACATCTAGAGTTAAAGTCCAATATCTAGACTTAAAGACCAACATCTAGAGGTAAAACCCAACATCTAGAGGTAAAGCCCAACGTCTGGAGGTAAAGCCCAGATTCTAGAGAGAAGCCAAAAATCCAGATGGAAAACCCAAAATCTAGAGGTAAAGCCCAACATCTAGAGGTAAAGCCAGATATCTAGGAGTAAAGCCCAACATCTAGAGGAAAAGCCAAATATATAGATTTAAAACCCAAAATCTAGAGGTAAAGCCCAATATCTAGACGTAAAGCCCAAAATCTAGAGGTAAAGCCCAACATCCAGAGTTAAAGTTGAACGTCTTGAGGTAAAGCCAAAGTCTAGAGGTAAAGCCCAACTTCTAATGGTAAAGTCCAAAATCTAGAGGTAAAGCCACACATCTAGACGTAAAGCCAGATATCTAGAGGTAAAGCCCAACATCTAGAGGAAAAGCCAAATATATAGATTTAAAACCCAAAATCTAGAGATAAAGCCCAACATCTAAATGTGAAGCAAAACATCTAGATGTAAAACCCGACATCTAGAGGTAAAGTCCAATATCTAGACTTAAAGACCAACATCTAGAGGTAAAACCCAACATCTAGAGGGAAAGCCCAACGTCTGGAGGTAAAGCCCAGATTCTAGAGAGAAGTCAAAAATCCAGATGGAAAACCCAAAATCTAGAGGTAAAGCCCATCATCTAGAGGTAAAGCCAGATATCTAGGGGTAAAGCCCAACATCTAGAGGAAAAGTCAAATATATAGATTTAAATCCCAAATTCTAGAGGTAAAGTCCAATATCGAGACGTAAAGCCCAACTTCTAGATGTAAAGCCCAACTTCTAGATCCAAAGCCTAACTTCTAGACGTAAAGTCCAAAATCTAGAGGTAAAGCCCAACATCTAGAGGTAAAGCCAGATATCTAGGAGTAAAGCCCAACATCTAGAGGAAAAGCCAAATATATAGATTTAAAACCCAAAATCTAGAGGTAAAGCCCAACTTCTAGATCCAAAGCCTAACTTCTAGACGTAAAGTCCAAAATCTAGAGGTAAAGCCCAAGATCTAGTGGTAGAGCCCAAAATCTAGAGGTAAAGCCCAACATCTAGACGTAAAGCCAGATATCTAGAGGTAAAGCCCAACATCTAGAGGAAAAGCCAAAGATATAGATTTAAAACCCAAAATCTAGAGGTAAAGACCAATATCTAGACGTAAAGCCCAAAATCTAGATGTAAATCCCAACTTCTAGATCTAAAGCCTAACTTCTAGTGGTAAAGTCCAAAATCTAGAGGAAAAGCCCAAGACCTAGTGGTGGAGCCCAAAATCTAGAGGTAAAGCCCAACATCTAGAGGTAAAGCCAGATATCTAGAGGTAAAGCCCAACATCTAGAGGATAAGCCAAATATATAGATTTAAAACCCAAAATCTAGAGGTAAAGCCCAATATCTAGACGTAAAGACCAAAATCTAGAGGTAAAGCCCAAGACCTAGTGGTAGAGCCCAAAATCTAGAGGTAAAGCCCAACATCTAGACGTAAAGCCAGATATCTAGGGGTAAAGCCCAACATCTAGAGGAAAAGCCAAATATATAGATTTAAAACCCAAAATCTAGAGGCAAAGTCCAAAATCTAGACGTAAAGCCCAAGACCTAGTGGTAGAGCCCAAAATCTAGAGGTAAAGACCAACATCTAGACGTAAAGCCAGATATCTAGAGGTAAAGCCCAACATCTAGAGGTAAAGTCCAAAATCTAGAGGTAAAGATAAAGACCTAGTGGTAGAGCCCAAAATCTAGAGGTAAAGCCCAACGTCTGGAGGTAAAGCCCAGATTCTAGAGCGAAGCCAAAAATCCAGATGGAAAACCCAAAATCTAGAGGTAAAGCCCAACATCTAGAGCTAAAGCCAGATATCTAGGAGTAAAGCCCAACATCTAGAGGAAAAGCCAAATATATAGATTTAAAACCCAAAATATAGAGGTAAAGCCCAATATCTAGACGTAAAGCCCAAAATCTAGAGGTAAAGCCCAACATCCAGAGTTAAAGTTGAACTTCTTGAGGTAAAGCCAAAGTCTAGAGGTAAAGCCCAACTTCTAGAGGTAAAGTCCAAAATCTAGAGGTAAAGCCCAACATCTAGACGTAAAGCCAGATATCTAGAGGTAAAGCCCAACATCTAGAGGAAAAGCCAAATATATAGATTTAAAACCCAAAATCTAGAGGTAAAGCCCAATATCTAGACGTAAAGACCAAAATCTAGAGGTAAAGCCCAAGACCTAGTGGTAGAGCCCAAAATCTAGGGGTAAAGCCCAACATCTAGACGTAAAGACATATCTCTACAAGTAAAGCCCAACATTTACAGGAAAAGCCAAATATATAGATTTAAACCCCAAAATCTAGAGGTAAAGCCCGATATCTAGACGTAAAGACCAAAATCTAGATGTAAAGCCCAACTTCTAGATCTAAAGCCCAAAATATAAATGTAAAGCCCAACTTCTAAATCTAAAGCCCAACATCTAGAGGTAAAGCCCAATATTTAGAGTTTAAGCGCATCATTTAGAGGTAAACCCAAAATCTAGAGGTAAAGCCCAACTTCTAGAGGTAAAGCCCATCATCTAGTCCTACAGCCCAATGTCTGCAGGTAAAGCATAACTTACAGAGGTAAAGGCAAACATCTAGATATAAAACCCAAACTCTAGAGGTAAAGCCCAACATATAGAGGTATAGCCCAAATTCTAGAGATAAAGTCCAACGTCTAGATGTAATCCCAACATCTAGAGGTAAAGCCCAGAATCTAGAGGTAAAGCCTAACATCTAGAGGTGAATTCCAAAATCAAGTGTTAAGGCCCGACATCTACAGATAAAGCCAATCATATAGATGTAACCCTCAACTTCTAGAGGTAAGGCCCAAAATCTAGAGGTAGAGCCCAACATCTAGATTTAAAGCCAGATATCTAGAGGTAAAGCCCAACATCTAGAGGAAAAGCCAAATATATAGATTTAAAACCCAAAATCTAGAGATAAAGCCCAACATCTAAATGTAAAGCAAAACATCTAGATGTAAAACCCGACATCTAGAGGTAAAGCCCAACGTCTGGAGGTAAAGCCCAACGTCTGGAGGTAAAGCCCAACGTCTGGAGGTAAAGCCCAACGTCTGGAGGTAAAGCCCAACGTCTGGAGGTAAAGCCCAACGTCTGGAGGTAAAGCCCAACGTCTGGAGGTAAAGCCCAACGTCTGGAGGTAAAGCCCAACGTCTGGAGGTAAAGCCCAACGTCTGGAGGTAAAGCCCAACGTCTGGAGGTAAAGCCCAACGTCTGGAGGTAAAGCCCAACGTCTGGAGGTAAAGCCCAGATTCTAGAGAGAAGCCAAAAATCCAGATGGAAAACCCAAAATCTAGAGGTAAAGCCCAACATCTAGAGGTAAAGCCAGATATCTAGGAGTAAAGCCCAACATCTAGAGGAAAAGCCAAATATATAGATTTAAAACCCAAAATCTAGAGGTAAAGCCCAATATCTAGACGTAAAGCCCAAAATCTAGAGGTAAAGCCTAACATCCAGAGTTAAAGTTGAACGTCTTGAGGTAAAGCCAAAGTCTAGAGGTAAAGCCCAACTTCTAGAGGTAAAGTCCAAAATCTAGAGGTAAAGCCACACATCTAGACGTAAAGCCAGATATCTAGAGGTAAAGCCCAACATCTAGAGGAAAAGCCAAATATATAGATTTAAAACCCAAAATCTAGAGGTAAAGCCCAATATCTAGACGTAAAGACCAAAATCTAGAGGTAAAGCCCAAGACCTAGTGGTAGAGCCCAAAATCTAGGGGTAAAGTCCAACATCTAGACGTAAAGACATATCTCTAGAAGTAAAGCCCAACATCTACAGGAAAAGCCAAATATATAGATTTAAACCCCAAAATCTAGAGGTAAAGCCCAACTTCTAGATCTAAAGCCCAAAATATAGATGTAAAGCCCAACTTCTAGAGGTAAAGCCCATCATCTAGTCCTACAGCCCAATGTCTGCAGGTAAAGCATAACTTACAGAGGTAAAGGGTGTGCTATGCACACCCATAAAGAGGGAACACAAAGCAGGCAAAGCACACCCATTGGAGGCAGGGACACGAGAAGTAGGGCCAGGCACACCCACCCTTGGCAAGGCCACCGAGTTGGGGGTGGCATGGGAAAAATCCCACCTGCAGCCACGGACGGAGGGATGGGGGGGCATAGACAGGTGCGGACGTGGTGCGCATCCTAACGGCTGCTCGATATTCTCACCTTCAAGTCCGAGGAAGGGAAATGCGGTCACAAACACTCCTCGCAAAAAACAAGTTGCCATCCTGCAGGAAGTTCAGAATTCTGGGAGAATCCAGTGCACCTAGAACAAAACAGCACCAAAACTATCAGTTAAAAAAAGGCTGTGTGTTTTAAAACCCTCCTGTCACCCCTGAACACCCCCTAGGAAACTGCCGACGTAAAAAAAAAAAAAAAAACCAAACCAAAAAAACCCCACCAAAACCCAAGCTGCAGCCCAGGGCACTCTCTCCTGTGGGTGCCGCTGGACCCTGCCCAGTCCCACAGCTCTCGCCCAGAAGGAGCTCCCTGGGCAGAGCCCGGGGCTCATCTACTCCAGGGCCCCCCGCACCGAACCGGCACTTGGGCATCCTGGAGGACTGCGGGCCCATAGAGCGCAAGTTCGGAGGACTGAGGGGCACTTCCGGCATCATGGAGGACCGCGGGGAAGCGGCGGGAGCCTGCCGGAGCCCCGGAGGAGCCGGTGAGTCCCCCGCGAAACGAGTGCCGACGGCGGCCGCGGTGGCGGCGCCGCTGTCTCGGGGCCGCATCCGCGTCGTTTCTCTCCGGAGCTGCGGCCGGTGCTTGGAGGGGGGCGGGGGGGGGGGGGGGTATGGCGCCGCCATCTTCTGAAGGCTGAGGCTGCCCGCGGCGGGGATGGGGCCGCGCGGCCAGGAGGGGACAGGCCGCCGCCCCGCCGTGCAGAGCTGCGTTCCTTGCGTGTTTCGGCAGGAATCGCTGTTGAATCCGTCTCGCTCTCGAATCCGTCTCGCTCTCCACGGCTTCCGGGCAGTTTCTCCGCCCGCCCTGCCGGTCTGCGGTTAGGCCGGCGCGGAGCACCGGTGACGGGACCTGCGGGCGTGCGGGCGTGCGTGCGTGAGGGGCTCTTGCGAGAAGAGCCTCGCAATAAGCAGGCTCAGCTCCGGGGCGACACTAGTAAATGGCGTGGTCCTCGGGCGCCGTTAATTCGTGCCACGCGTTTGAGCTGGAATTTGAGAGAATAGTCTGTTATTTAAATGGCCCGATTGAAGAGTTGACTGGTACAAAAAGCCGCTGAACGAACGGCTCACAGCCAGCGAGCGCTCCGTGTACCGCTGCTGAAGGGAGCAGGAGCAAAGCGCAGGCACCCGACTGACACAAGAGGAAAAGGTTCATTACCGTTGGAAATCACGGTTTCGGATTGTGAATTAGGACTCGAATTAGGGGTACGTTCACGACGACCATTACTCTAAACTGCTCCCAATTGGTATTCTATTTCTGCTTCCCAAGGAGAAAATTTTCATCTGATGGTGCTGCGGGGGTATCTTTAATACATCAGTTTAAGATGGCTAGTATTGTTAAACGGGCATTCATGATGCCCAGTTAGCGTTCGATCTGTTTCTAAAATGAAATCTAAGTTTTTGTTCGTCGGATTTAATTGGCGTCGGTTTTTTCTTTTAGCTCTACTTGGAAGGAATTGGTACCCGTCCCCTCCTCCCCCCCCCAACGGCTATGTTTAAATTTTGGCAGTCGTGACTCCCTGTTGGTTTTCTAATTTTCCTTTTATTTTAAATCTAAATCTTTTAGCGTTATGTTAGTTCACCACCGCCCGGGAATTCTTTTAGTACCTACGTTTAAACGTAGCCGTTATTGAACGATTCCTTTTTTTATTTCTCTTTATCTAAAAATCTAAAGCTTCGATTACTCTTTTGGTTCTAAGCAGGAGTCACTGTTGCCTCCCAGCTTGCTTACAGCGGTGTGCTCGTTTAAGCGTTAGAGCCTCCCAATTAGTTTCCAGTTCAATTGGTTTAGCAGTGGTTATGTTTAAATGGAGCTGTTAACGACTCCCAATTAGTTTTCTGTCTTTATCACTTCAAGAGGGTCTCTAAACTATTCATTTTTTGAATTGCAGTACGGACCGGGAATCATTACTGCCTGGTTCATTAAGTAACATCTGCCACTAAATTTAGTCATTACTCAACCCTAGGTAATATTTCTTCTCTTTAGGCGCGCTCTAATATTTTGTGACTTTACCACGAAGTGGATTAACTAGGACGCGTGATTTTTTTCTTTTCCTGTTAGAGTTGTTTCGCTACAGCTATTACTTCCAGTTAGTGCTCTGTCGTTGACATTCTGCTGCTTGCCCTTTGATTACATCAATGGGGAGTAAGTACTGTCTGCAAAGCGGGAAGCAATAGCTAGAGCGGACGACGGGCAGTATTTGCTCCCAAAGACTATTCTGGTTACTGTGACGGACATTTTTATTTTAAACGTTTTGACGTAAACGAGCGGTAAAAATTAAACTAATAGAAACTGACCACTTTGGAATTCCCCAGGAAAAACCATCGGAGCGCCTCGACGCGACCGGAGCCAGGACGCCTGCCGCGGTCCACTTGGGACGCTCGACAGTTTTGCACTCCATCTCCAAAGCTTGAAGCTCCGCGGAGCGCAACCTCCCCGAGCGGCGACTCGGCCTGTAGCCACCGCCCGCTCTTCTCTCCGGCTCCGCCACCCGTTTTTCCAGAGCAGCCCAAAATCCCGGGGAAGCGAACCCGCGCACAGCAGATACGCCGCGACACCAAACCTCCGGCTGTCCAGCTGCGCCGCCCCCGACCGTCGCTGCTGCGCCAACGGGAGCCTCCGGCCGACGCAGTGCCGAGCGCCCGCGACCCCGTCGGCCGCCGGCTCTGCCAGCGGCGCGGTCCGGCGAAATCCGCGACGCTGCCGAGTCTGCGGCGAGTCCGGGGCGTGTTTTTTTAGCGAAGGAAAAGGCCATTGCAAGTCTCAAGTCCGACCTGCAAGGAAAAAGAAAGCCCGCGTAACAAGGCTAGACCCGTTCCTGTCTGTTGCAGAACTTGTACCAGCGCTACATTCTGGACGGGACCGAATGACAAAGCCGAATGACAGCCTGCAAGAATCCTCCTCTCAGAGCTCTCTGGTTGCAAAGGGAATATTGTAGATCACCAGCAGTTGTAAGACACTGAGACTCCTACTTTTCTCCATCTGCCTCCCTCAACAGAAATAAGTCCCAAAGGACAGAAAACCCCAGGATAGGGTTGAAACCAAACCGAACCCAAACCAAAAACCAAAACCAAGGAAAAACCATCGGGGAAAAGAACCCCACAGCATCAGGAACTGTACCAAGCACCTTAAGTAACACTGAAGCGACTCGAACCAAAACAAGTGACAAGGCACCTCAGGAGAGGTGCCAGGAAAGACAAATGAGTCCACACAGAGCAACGCCCGTGTCCTTCTGAGAGGACTAGGCAGGTGAGAGAAGGCCCTTTGAAGGCCCGTGGTTCTGAGAAGGCCACTTGTCACGCAGATTGATTCTGGTGCCTGGATGGGAAATGGAGGGGACTGAGGGGCACACGAAGGGGAGGGAGGAACTCGGACAGCTTACGGAGATGCCTGCGGTGCAAAGCCAGGCTGCAGGATGGCTCGGCGTCGGTGCCATCGACCCCCCCCAAAAGATGCTGTGACCCCACTTGGGGACGACAACCTCTGGCCCCGGCGCCCCCGGGGCCGGGCAGAGGCAGCAGCGCTCGGCGTAGCTGGTGGCAGGGGGCCCGACGGGGGGGAACGCGTCCCGGCAGGGCCTGGCCAGGCCCAGGAGCACATCTGGTCCTCGCTGAGGGGCTGGAGCCAATGGGGGCCTGAGGAGTACAGGGGTGGCCTGGTGTCCCCGGCCGCAGCTCTTCCCTGCCGCAGCCGCCTGCGCTCCTGTCCGCGCCCGAAGCCCCATGCCCGCAGAGGCAGCTGGGTCTGGAGCTGCCAGCGCCAGCAGCCCCAGAGCAGAATGAGCTCCCTGAGCAGAGGCCGAGGCTCATATACCCCAGGCCCCGCCCCCGGGCAAGTGGTGGGGATGGGACACAAGGGGGGGGGCGGGGCCGGGGGGGGGGGGGGGGCAGCAAGGCACGCCAACAGGAGGGTGGGGCATGGGGCAAAAAAGTCACGCCCGGGGGGGGCGGTGCTGGGGTGGGGTGCAGAATAACAAAGGCAAACCCGGGAAGGGGAGGGGGTGGGGGCCGGGCAGGGCACAGCCACTGTCGGCGAGGCCATGGGGGGGGCGGTGCTGGGGCAAGGTACAAAGCAGCAAGGCACTCCCACGGGGGGAGCAATGCCGGGGCGGGGCGCGGGGAAGCAGGGCACGCCCACGGGGGGGGGGGCGGTGCCGGGGCAGAAAAGGCACACCGGGGGGGGGGTCGGGGGGGGGGGCAAGCAGGGCACGCCTACAGTGGCCAGTGCCGAAGAACAGCAGCAAGGCACGCTCACGGCGGGGGGGAGGCGCCGGGTGGATTTGGGGCCAGGCACACCCACCCTTAGCAAGGCCACCGAGTTGGGGGTGGCATGGGAAAAACCCCACCTGAAGGCGGAGACAGGGGTATGGGGGGGCATAGACAGGTGCAGACGTGGTGCGCATCCTCACGGCTGCTCGATAGTCTCACCTTCAAGTCCTAGGAAGGGAAATGCGGTCACAAACACTCCTCACAAAAAACAAGTTGCCATCCTGCAGGAAGTTCAGAATTCCGGGAAAATCCAGTGCACCTAGAACAAAACAGCACCAAAACTATCAGTTAAAAAAAAGGCTGTGTGTTTTAAAACCCTCCTGTCACCCCTGAACACCCCCTAGGAAACTGCTGACATAAAAACAAGAAAAAAAAAAAGCCCAAGCTTCATCCCAGGGCACTTTCTACTGTGGGTGCTGCTGGACCCTGCCTAGTCCCAGAGTTCTTGCCTCGCACGTAAGAAGGAGCTTCCTGGGAGAGTTCAGGGCTCATCTACCCCAGGCCCCAACCACCACCCTTCCCAAAATCATAGGCAACTGGGTAAACTGAGACACGGAGAGAGGGGACCTAGAAATGCCAGTTTCACAAGCAATGAGGAAGAATGAAATCAGAGCTGGTGGGGTGCCAGAAAGGAAACGACATAGAAAGGAAAGGTAGAAGGTGACACTTTACAGGGCAATGCTAGCAAAAGAGCAAAAAGCTTTGGGGAACCAGACAGCCTGAAAGGCAGACAGAGGCAGGGACAGGCAAGGAGGCAGGCAGAGATCCAGAGAACCGGGGCAGGGATGGCCCTGGACACACACGAGGGGACACGTGGCTCCTGGTGACAACGGCAGACCTTCACCACCCCGAGGCTTTTCTCTCTGTCTCTGCCCCTTCCTCCTCCACAGTGCCAGCTGCCTGACCTTAGGAGCAGGCGGTGGGTGACTCAATGCACTTCTCTCACGAGGTTTCCTGGACATGCAGCAGCTCACACGTGTGCAGCCAACAGAGGCGCCAAGGTCCTGGTGCTGTGTTATGGTGGCATTCTCTGTTGTGGATGGGTGGGAGGGATCCTTCCTTGCCACAGGGACCAGCTGGAGACAGTTGCCTGTGGAAGCCCCTTGGTTTGACTCCTCAGCCAGCTCCTGCAGGCAGGCATGCCCAGGCAGCCCCCTTCATAGCCCAAAGTAGGGCCAGCCCCATCATTAGCCTCACTGGCCACACCTGCCCCAGCTGGAGCCCATCAGGAACAGGGGCCTGGGCAAAGCCCCACAGCACATGGCCCCCTCCCCGGCACCTGCCCACAGCCACGAGCTCTGCACCCAGGGGCTTGAATACCATCCAGGGGCACAGAGGAGGCAGGAAAAGTTTACTCACCTCTGCCCAGAACAAATCCTGGCACTGAGCTGGCTACAAGGCTCGGTGTGCAAACACAGCAAACGCAGCAGGAGAGAAGGGAAAAAGCAGGAGGAAGGTAGAGAAGAGGTGGGGGACAGGCAGCCAGTAAACGGGATGCTGCAAACAGGAGAGGGACAGGGAGCAGGACAGTAGCATAGAGAGAGGAGTACTGGGACACTGAGCAAAAAACCCAGGGAGAGATGGAGGAATACATAAGAGCGAGGAGGAGCAGGAGAGAGAGGCCAAAGGGACCAGCAGGACCACAAAGCAGGGACAAGACAAGGGACAGCGGAATATTGTAAAGCAATAGGGGAAAAGAAACAGAGGCAAGAACTAACACATAGGGTCAGGAAGACAAAAAGAGGGAGCCTTACAAAGACAATGTAAAAAGTGACACCATTTCCACCCCCATCTTGACTTCCACATTTTCCCTGACTTCGCACCCCATCTCAGCCTCCACTTTCTTCCAGCCCTGCCTCTCCCCCTGGCTTGAGGGGAAGCCCCAGTGCAATCAGGAAGGTGTTAGGCTGTCCATCAGGCTCCCACAGCAAAGGGGCCAGGACAGAAAGCCATTGCTGGCCCTCCCCATCCCTGGGCAGCCCTTTCCCAGGCAGCAGAAGGAGCGGCAGGCAGGGCAGCAGAGGTGGACCGGGACACACACAGGAGAACGTGTGACTCACCCCAGCTCCTGGCACCAGCTCAGATCTTCAGCACCCCAACACTTTTCTCTCAACTCCCCTCCACTGCCAGGCTGGCCAGCGGCTCACACACACAGCCGATGCAGGCACCAAGCTGCCAGCAACGTGTGCTGGTGGTCTGCTCCATCATGGACAGCTCAGGGGGATCCTTCCTTACCACAGGGACCAGCCATTCCATTCTGGAGGTACCTCCAGCTACCTCCTCAGCCAGTTCCCCTTTATCAGCTCCCTCAGGCAGCCCCTTTATAGCCCACAGGAGGGCCGGCCCTGTTATTAGCCCCACTGGCCACACCTGGAGCCCATCAGGAACAGGGGCCACAGGCAAGAACAAGCACCCAGGGACAAGGAGCTCTGAAGAGGGAGATGTAGGAAGAAAATGTAAAAAGCAATACTGCTTTTCCACTCTCCCACCCACCCCTGCCCTTGGGAAAGCCTGATGGAAACCATGAGACTTCAGGGTGTCCCTGCTGGGTGCCCCTCATTCCCCCTGATATCTACTGGTGATGGCATTTTGGGCCCAAGGAAGTGCCAGAGTGAAGTTTGGAATGCAAACAGTTTGTTTAAAACAGTTTGCATCTGGAGCAGCACTTCTTGTAGTGGTGGGGGCAAGGCAGGTGCATGGAGCAGGGACAAGGGGGGGGGGACACAAAACATGGTAATGGGAGGCAGGTGCAAGGCACACCCATGGTGGGGGGGCGGGGGGGGGGGGAGGAAGGCAGGTGCACAGGGGGAGGATAGGGTGTGAGCTATGCACACCCATAAAGTGGGTACAAAAATCTGTCAGGGATAACCTGATTGAGGAAGATGAAGTTGACCTTGACAGCATTCCAGTATACCCTTGAAAAGACAGAAGAAGTGGATGAAGAATGTTGTAAACAAGTTTGAGGAAGTTATAAGAGATTGAGCAAGAAGAGACTGAGCAAGTAATACCACAGAGCAGAAACTTGGCAAGAGAACAGTAGGTACAGTGAGAAATACAGTAGGAGCTCCAGCCAATCATTATGTGAATGGAGGTGAATGGACAAAGCTATTGAGCGAATCATTTTAGCAGCCTTAGTGCATGAACAGGTGGACAGATAAGAAAGGTTATAAAAGGGTACGCTTTTTCTGCTGCACCATCTCAGCCATCTTGGTTTTTGCAACTTAATAAAGACTGCCTTCTTACATATACTCTTGTCGTTGTCCATCCCTACCATGAAAAAAAGCAGGCAAGGCAGGCCCATGGGAGGCAGGGACATGACAAGTAGGGCCAGGCACACACACGGGAGTCAAGGCCACAAAGATCGGGGTGGCATGGGAAAAACCCCACCTGAAGGCAGAGACAGGGGTATGGGGGGGCATAGACAGGTGCAGATGTGGTGCACATCCTCATGCTACTCGATAATCTCACCTTCAGTCCTAGGAAAGGAAATGGGATCACAAACCCTTGTCACAAAAAACAAGTTGCCATCCTGCAGGAAGTTCAGAATTCCAGGAAAATCCAGTGCACCTATGTCTTGGTTTGAAAGACAGGTGTCTGTGGAGGAAGGCAGGAGCCTCCCTTGAAATGGAAAGTGCAACCCCCTTCCCTCCAAATTATTATAATTTTGAAATTAACGGGCGTTCAGGCAAAGATATGGGGAATAGGAATAACAGTTCTTTACTAATATATATATATATATATAACACAAGGCAGGGAAAAAACAAACAACCCACTGGTTTACACTGACAGAGTCAGGAATACAACCTGACACCCTGTTAGGGTGGCAGTAGCAGTCCGATAAGATGCTGGCTACAGTCCTCCTGAAGCGATGGATGTAGTTCTGTGGAAGCAGCAATCAGGTAAAAGAGTCTGGTCTTCCTCCGAAGGTCCAGTGGTAGGTAGGTAGCTCTTGTCCTCTGGAACTCCAGTGGGGGGAAAAGCTCCTCTGGGAATCCAGTGGAAGAAGGCTGCTAGGGTGTTCAAAATCTCCGTTTTTATTTGGCATGGACTGCTTGGCTCCTTCCCCCCCCCCCCCCCCCGGGCGGAGCATCTCACAATGGGATGGGGAGTCGTGAGGCAGTTCCTTGATGGGCCATTAACAGGAGATAGTCCAGGAGCGAGTTATCGATGGATCAGGCGATAAGGCATTGTTGTGCCCAGTAACAGGAGATAGTCCAGGGGGGGGGGGGGGGAGGCAGAGAGCACCGCCCCACCTGGTCTCAACAGCTCCTGAAGATGGTAATAGAATATTTTTTTCTTTTGGCACATTTTACACTGTAACCCAGGACAACCTAGAACAAAACCACAGCAAAACTGTCAGTTAAAAAAGCTGTGTGTTTTAGAACCCTCTCATCACCCCTTAACACTCCGTATGAAACTGCTGACAAATAATAAAAAAAAAGCCCAAGCTGCATCCGAGGGCTCTCTCTACTGGGGGTGCTGCTGGAGCTTGCCCAATCCCACAGCTCTCACCTCGCACAGAAGGAGCTCCCTGGGCAGAGCCCGGGACTCATCTACCCCAGGCCCCGCCCACTGCCTTTCCAAACATCCCCCGGGGAAGGGGCCGCCGCGGGGCACAAAGGTGAGAGCGTCCGGTGCGTAGCCCACTCACTGTAGGCGGTAGCAGGAGAGAGCGCGGCAGCGCGCACCCGGAGCTGCAGTACCGTCTTTTGGTCACAGGGTGGCAGCAGGGTGCGCGGCAGCGCCGCCGGGGCTGCATAACCGCTTTTTGGTCATAGGGTGGCAGCAGGGAGCGCGGAAAGCTCCGCTGGGCCTGCAGTACCGACTTTCGGTCACAGGGTGGCAGCAGGGAGCGCGGCAGCGCCTTCGGGGCTGCAGTACTGCTTTTCGGTCACAGGGTGGCAGCAGGGAGCGCGGCAGCGCCTTCGGGACTGCAGTACTGCTTTTCGGTCACAGGGTGGCAGCAGGGAGCGCGGCAGCGCCTTCGGGACTGCAGTACTGCTTTTCGGTCACAGGGTGGCAGCAGGGAGCGCGGCAGCGCCTTCGGGACTGCAGTACTGCTTTTCGGTCACAGGGTGGCAGCAGGGAGCGCCACAAATCGGTGTCACCGCACACGCGCGTGTACCACGCCCCAGTACCCAACCCTAGTCAAATCGTGGTAGCAGAGCGCGCCGCGGGCGGCCGCCAGCGCGCATGCGCGTACCCCGGCCTGCAGTACCGCACACCCCCCACGCGCAGGCAGCACAAAGCGCCGTTTCACGCAGCACCCCCGTGCGGTCACAGCGGCGCAGCAGCACCTGCGTCTTTCTCTGACACTGGGGGTACAGGGGGACCCGGAGAGGGGTGGGGGATGACCGACACCAACGGCTCTCCCCGGCATAACCCACAGACGAGCACTCACCTGCCACAGCCCACGAGACAGAATCCATGCTCGATGCCTGCCCCCCGCCAGATCATCGACGCCGGCTGCCGCACAGCAGAGGGGTGGCAGGGCGTCCGCCAAAGGACGGTGCCATGGCTCTTGCTCGCACTCGGCTCTGCCACGTTCCCCGTCTCGGACCACGCCCGGACGGGCTCCCCAGAGCAACAACTGCCCCTTTCCCCACCGGACAGCCGTGGCAGAAAGCTTGGACAGAGACAGAGCTGGCCCCGCGGGGCGAGAGTGCTGAGCCACCGGCAGGCAAACCTGGGGGGGGGGGCGAGCTGCTGCGCAGCACCGGACACTCACAGCAAGACATCGGGAAACAAAAGGCCCCAGCCATAGTTCAGCACATTAGAAGAACAACACAGAAGCAAGGAGAGGAATTCAATAGAACGAGGGACAGGAGAGCAGTCGAACTGAAGGAGACCAGCCCGAAATACAGACACATCCTCTACAAACCAGAGTGATTTGAATACTTAACACTCCATAGAAAGACAAACAGATACGATTTCCAACCCCTTCTTAGCAGAAAAGCAACTGCTCTTGCTCATGTTTGATGCCCTTCCTTAGAGCGCTGCTGCAGAACAAGGCTGTACACCCCCATCTAGATCTATGCTTACACCTGTCTCCAAAATACACAGTTGTTAATTGACTCTGCTCCTGCCCCACCTTGTTCTATCATGTCACATGATTAGAAACCAAGTACTTCAGAGCGCTCTGTCAAAACACAGGGAAGAAACTCAGTAACATGCAGCTGCCTCTGGCTTGGAAAGAGTTAGAGAAACCCCTGACCGCTTAAGTACACCTCATACATTACATGCTGTACTGATTCGGCAGCGAGTTTAAACCGCGTTAGTCATTCTGCCAATTATACAATTTTAACTTTCTCTAGAGTTTCATATATGACAGGAAAAGATCAGTGAAATAATAGATCCCCCACATGGTTTTACTCATTAAAAAGAAAAAAAAAAAAAAGAAATTCAAATCCCCAGGGCTGCAACAGGTAAGGCCACCGAACAGGACTGGCAGATGCACTAAGGCTTCTGGCTGTACCAAAGCACGCAGAGGAACATTTTTTAATCGTATCTCGACCGTTGCAACCAAGAATGTAAAGACCAGCGACGCCATCCACTTTTGGAACACTTGCTGTGCTTCAGTCTTTGGAAACAAATTGACTTTGCTGTTGTTTTGTTTTTCAAAAGAGGGCAAAAAGTCTCACTGCTCATGACTTCTACAGCCAAGCACACAGAGTCCGACAGGCAGTTCGTACAACGCAATTTCTTTGAAGGAGAAAGATTTCCATTCCAGGAAAATCCCTTTTCCAACTGAAATCAAAGTTACGCACTGCAGGACAACGGTCCCTGGTCCCTCAGCTTCGCTTCCAGAGGGCTGGGGATCCGCGTCCATCCTCAGCAGAAACCACATCAACTAACCTGATTACTCCTGCAGTTGCCACGTTCCTCCTCATCGCCTACAGAAAAGAAAAAAAAAAAACCACACACACCGCTGACAGTGGTAGCTGTCACACGGGTCACCACAGACCTCCTCGAAACACCCTCCTCCTCAAAAGGAACGTGGTCTTCCGCTCAACTGCTCCGCACCGATTCCCGTGTTGGACGCTGCAGCTGTCATCGCTTGCGGCCCCCCTAAGGTAGCAACAGACAGAGAAATACCGTCACGCTTGGGAGAAATCACCAGCCCCACGCTCCTCCTTGCTGCTCCTTAGCTCACCACCTCAAAAGCTCACCCAACTCCAAAGGCAGCTGCGTAACACCTGCACAAACGCACAGAAACGCTTGACCGAGCTGCCGCAGGATGCTCCGCTCTTGGACGCCGGCCCGGCTGACAACCGCCTCGCCTCCTCAGGCCGCTGGTCGGCGCGCAGCTTCGCCCCTCCGAGGCTACGTGCGTGACCTGCGAAAGCCAAAACAAAAGGCACGTGCTGAGATACCGCCCGAAACCACAGCCTGCCCGTGCCCATTCCCCTCTCCTCCTCCTCTACCTCGGCCGCCCACCCACCCTACCTCTGCCAGCTGCCGCGTTGAGGCTCCGGTACCACCTGTAAAACACAACCCATAAGGGATGCTTATAAACTTCACAAACGACACAACGCCTGAAAAGTAACTTCTCTGCTGCAGCCCACCAGTCCCAGCTCACCTCGCCCCAGCCACCCGCAGTGCCGATACCCTGCTTCGCTCGCTACTTCGTGCCTTTGGAATACAACAAACCTACCAAGACCTGTCAGCTGCTCACACAGCCATCGGCCGCATCTGCCCGCTGACACTGCGTGCCAACCCACCTTCTTATGGCCGCTCCCCCGCCCCTCCTCTAACCCTTTGGTGCACGGCTCGTCTCACTGCATCTGAAAACGGCATCGAACGAGTCACCCGGCTGCGGAGCAACAGCTTAACGGTTCCGGAGATCTCCTTTCCATGTAGGAATACCCTCTAGACTCCAACAACAGCCAGCCAGCCATCACAGAAAACCAAAGCCAAAGCAACACCTGGCCCTACGCGTACGACCCTTAGCACCTTCCACCCCGGAAGTCAAATGCCACGGCCCCTGACGAAAAGATACGGTCGCGGCCGCAACCGCAACGGTGGACGCGCAAGAAGCCGGGCCCCAAGACCCAACATCCACAGGACGCGGAGAAGTCGTCGTCCCAGAAGAGGGCTCCGTGAGAACAGACCGCTCGACAGCGGATACCCCAGCGCATCCTGGACCACTCGTCACCTTCTCGGACACGAGACGTGCTGGACAGATCTGTGTGTGGAGCTTCTCGCGCGAGACGGGGAGCGCTCGGTCGGCGGTACCCCGGTGAGTCGAGGAGCACGAGACCCTCGGTGCGGCTACCGATGCGCCCGCCTACCGCAAAAGAATAAACCTCCGGAGCATTGAGACCTCATTAATGTGCAGTATAGCGCACACGGAACAAGCACCACCGACCGCCTCCTTACCACTGAACCCCTCAAGGAATCACAGCGGCGGTCAGCTGACGGAAAAACCACGGCGGCTGAAAGATCTAACACAGGCACCTTACAACCACAGAAACCGGTGCTAAACACACAACAGGTGAAAAACTACACGGAAACGTAACTGCTGTGACCGGCACTACGACACGTCTCATCAGGCGCGTCATGAAAAAGTCAGAAACGGAGTAATGGGAAGGCTCGCGTGCCCGGGCCTACGACAGAAGACAGACCCTGGCTGGAGACTGTTACCAGCGCAAAGAACGCAGACCCTCTTCTCTGAGAAGTTCTGGGGAAGATGCCTTCTCGAGAAACTCTCAAGCTCCGTATACAGGCGAGTACAAGATGCTCACCCTAACCCTCGCTGGACAATTTCACCATCAGTCCTATTAAGAGAGAAAAAAGAGCATAGATCAAGACATCAGCAACTTACACAGCACACAGTAAAAACGGTGGGGAAAAAAAACAAGGTTCCATCTCCCATAGTCAGGAATTCCAGAAAAATGCAATGCATCTAAAATTTAAAAAAAAAAAATGGCAGGCTATTAAACCATTTTGCCACCCCCAAACCCTCAGCGGAAAACCGCCAGCCTGAAACAACAAAAACAACTGCATAAAAGGGTACTTCCTACTATGCCTACAGCCGAACCTCGGCCGGTCTCGAAACTCTTCCCTCACACCGACGCCTCCGCTTCTTGCCGTGAGCAAACCCCCGACGCCCGCGCAGCCCAGCCGGCTCCAAGAGCTGCCGCCAGCGACCAGACCAGCGGAGCGCCCGCACCGCAGCAGCCCCGGAGCAGAACGGGCTCCCTGTGCAGAGGCCAGGGCTCGTACACCCGGGGCCCTGCTCACCACCCTTCCTGCAATCCCCTGGGAAAGGGGCTGGGGCGACCCCCAGCAGACACAAGGGCGGCCGGAGGAGCAGCGGGGAGTTTCCTCACCTGCCTCCGTGTCACGGGGTACAAAGCACTGAGCAAAGACAGCGACCCGTACCGCAAAGGCCGACACCTGCTCTTCTACTGCAGGTATCTGCGGCACCAGCAACGTGACCGGGCAGGGAATTAAACTAACGGAACCGCTTTAACTGGGAGAATAAGGACACAAACCTGAGCCAGGTGCAGTCAGCAACATCCCCGGGGAGGAACCAGCAACCAAGTCCTCAGCGCTGCCCCTGGGAGACACAAAGAACGGCCAACTGTTGTCCACAGCGACGGCCACCCCTTTCCCCAGGCAGGAACCCCTCCTTCTGCAGGAGCTCCTGGAGACGCCCCCTCCTGCCCCAGACCATTGCCAACGGCACCCGTGCTTATGGGGCAATAAAGCACGTTCGCGGGTCAGCTTGCTGCTGCGAGGGCAGGGTCTGGGGTGGTCAGGGGCTACGGGACAGGTGCTGGAGCTGTGGGCAGCTGCATGGGGCGCGCAGGCCGGAGCACTTTTCCAGGGGGTGGGAAGGCCTCCAGGTGCCCGGAGGCAGCCATCTGCCCCTCTTCCTCCTTCCTCTCCACCAGCTCACAAAACCCCTGCGAGCTGCCCTGACGGGGCCCGACGTCTGCTGTCGGCACTCTCGGGCAGGCGTGCCCTAGCAGCACCATCCCCTGGGGCTGCGGCCCCATGACACAGAGCGGCCATCGCCATCAGCCTCGCTGGCTCCCTCCGGGGCTCCTCCGGCACCAGCCCGCAGCTGCAGCCATGGCCCCTTACCCCCGCTGTGTACCTGCTCCCCTGGACTCTCTGACCGCTGCTCAGCAAGTACAAAGGAGACAGAGCGAGGGTTTATTTGCAAACCCATCTAAGTGCGAGGAACACGCCTGCTCTGGGGCTCAGAGCCCGTCCACTCACCCTTCCCTGGGACCGCTCGGCAGTCCACGCTGGGGCAGCAGGTACGGAGAACGAAAACACAGCCATGGGGAGCTGGGCAGAGGAACAGAAAGAGAAAAATAAGGTGAGGGAGAGGAACTGAGGAGCAGAGAAAGAGAGGTACCGGGAAAAGAACAGAGAGGGGGAGACACAGATAAAGAAAGGACACAGAGTCCTGGTCTGTGGAAGGAAAACGGGGTCAGGGAGCCAGGCGGGTGAAAAGAGCACGCCCACCAGCCCTGTGCCCAGGGGGCAGCAGCGGCCTTTCCTCACGGGGAAGTGGCAGCGGGCACGGCGGCCCCATCCCACAGGCCCTGCAGCATCGCGCGGCCGTTACCGGCGGCACCCGCCGGCAGGACAGCCTGCTGCTCGCCGGATGCAGCGCTGAGCATGGTGCCCAAGCCGGACGCCCGCAGGCAGCCATGCGGCCCTGGCAACGAGCCCACAGCTCGTGCGGCGGCTGTGGCGAGGGCTGGGCCGTGCCGCAGGAGCGGGGGGCCATCACTCGACCCCCGCAGCGCAGCACCTCCTCCCCTGGGCTCCCTCACAGCCCCTCGCCTGCTGTGAAGGGACTGCAAACGCAGCTGGGAGGGCAAAGGAGACTGCGAACGTTTCTTCAGTCACGCAGGTAGCGGATGCAGCGAGAGCGCCTGAGGCAGGGAACAGGATGGCGAGAGAAAGACAGGGACAGGGAGCCCGACAGGTGGAGAAAGAAGCAGCAGGGAGAGAAGAAGAGAGGCAGCAGATAGAGGGAGAAGGGAGCAGGGCAGAGACCGACAAAGGAGGACGGAGACGCAGGACAAAACTGGGACAGGCAGCACGACAGAGAGGAAGGAAAGAAGAACAGGGGCAGGAAGCTGGACCGAGACACATGGAGAAAGACAACAAAGAACAGGGCAGAGAGGGAGGATGAAACAACAGGGACAGGGAGCCAAGACAGCCAACGATGGAGGGAAGGGGCGGGGGTGGGGGGAACAACAACACGGTACAAACCACAGAGCTACACACTACAGGTGGAAGAATTAAAAAATAGAGCCGGGGAGCCAGGAAAAAAAAAAAAAAAAGCTGGAGAGCAAAAAGTATAGCGATTCATACAAAAAGGGAGGGAATATTAAAATAGCGTCATCAGGGAGCCAGAGAAAGCGAGACGGAGAAAGGACAAAAGCAACAGGCTACAGGGCAGAGAGGGAGGAACTCATGAGCAGCAACAGAGCTCCGGCCAGAGAGAGACAGAAAAAAGTACAAGACTGCAGGGGCTGCAGGGCAGAGAAGGAAGAATTGACCAACAGGGACAGGGGACCAGACAGAGCGTGATCGAGAACAGAAAAAAACAGCAGCGGGCTACAGGGAAGAGGAATTCAAGAGCAGGGACTGGGAGCTGGACAAAGAGACAGAAAAAAAAAAAAACAAACCACGAAACAGTGATGGGCTATGAGACAAATAAGGAGGAAAGAAAAAACAGCAGCAGGGAGCCAGACAGAAGAGACTGAGAAACACAGACAAATAGCTTGGGGCTATGGGACAGAGAATGTGGAATGAAAAGGCAGAGAGAGGGAGCCAGACAGAGAGCAGGGGGAAAATCCAGACAGGCTACGGAGGGGCAGAAGAAGGAATTAAAATCTGGGGACAGAGAGCTGAACAGAGAGGGATGGCGACAGCAGGGAATAGCAGCGGGTGCAGGAGTAAGAGGGAGAAAATAATCGATAGGGACAGGGAGCTGGATACAGAGGGTCAGAGAAAGGTGAAAATAGGGGTAGGGTAGAGGGCAGAGAGTAAGAATTAAAAAATGGGGGCACTGAGACACAGAGATGGAGAAAAGAAAAAAGCAACAGGCTACACAGCAAAGGAGGAGGAATTAAAAAACACGGACAGGAAGTGCGAAAGTGAGAAGGGGCTGGGGGGGGGGGGTGGGCCGGGGACTCCAGGACACACGACTCCTGACAGGCAACAGGACAGAGAGGGAGGAATTAAAAGGGAGGGACTGGGAGCTGGGAGAGGGGGAGAAAGAAAAAGAATCACGGCACACTACAGGGCTGAGAAGGAAGAAACTGAACAACAGGGACAGGGAAACGGCCAAAGAGAGCCCAACGAAAGAAAATGTGCCGATGGGCTACAGGACAGAGAGGGAGGAGTGAAACAACAGGGAGCCAGAGCCAGGCACAGAGAGATCGAGACAGAAAAAACAGCCAGGAGCAACGAGGCGGGGCAGGGGTGGGGGGAAGCTGCGAGGATCTGGAGCCAGACAGAGCAACAGCAAAAGAAAATGACAGCGACAAGCTCCAGGGAGGAGCGGGAGGAATGAAAAGACAGAGATGAGGGGCCGGACCCAGTGTGACACACGCAGGAAGCACAGCAACAGCTGGAGGGCAGAAAGGGAAGAATTAAAACACAGGGACAGGGCGCCAGAGGTGGAGTGGGGAGACAGATAAAGGGGGAGAGGGCAGACAGAAAGACAGGCTACAGGGAGAAGCAGGAGGAATTAAAGAAATGGGATCCACAGCCGGACAGAGAGAAGGAGAAAGCAGCACAATCACCACAGGCTACAGGGCCCAGAAGGAAGAAACTGAAAAACAGGGAAGCGGGAGCCGTCCAGAGAGAGATATGAAGAAAGGGAAGATAGCGGGGAGCCGCCACACGGCAGCAAGGGAAGGATTAAAAAGATGGGGCAGGGAGACGGACAGGGAGCGATGGAGAAAGAAACAAAGCCCCTTGATGGGCTACAGGACAGAGAGGGAGCAACTGAAGACTCGGGGAAAAGGAGCAGGACAGAGAACGGAAAACCAGTGACGGGCCACAGGGCAGAGGGAGGAACCACATATGTGGGGAGAGGCAACTGGCCAGAGAGAGATGAGGACAGACAGATAACAGCAGTGGGCTACAGGGCTGAGAGAGAGAAACTGAAAAACGGGGACCGAGAGCCGGGAACAGGAGACACGCAGAAACACCAAATCGCAACAGGCCACAGGACAGAGAGGGAAGAAATAAACATCTGGGACCAGGAGCAACCTACAGAGAGACGTCGGGAAACGGAAGTTTCAAGAACAATGCATACGAGGCAGAGAGGAAGGCATTTTTAGAAGTGGGTCAAGACAGGGACAGGGAGCCCAACAGAGACAGAGAGAACAAGAAAGCAACAACGGGCTGCGAGACAGACAGGGAGGAATTGAAAAATCCCAGCAGGGAGAGACGGCAAAAGGAATGAAATCGCAACACGAACTTCGAAAGCGACAGGCTGCAGGGCAGAGAGGGAGGAATTTTAAAAAATCCGGATCTTGTGCTGGACCAAGAGAGACCGAGCAAATAAAAATGGTGAGGCCTAAAAGGGCACACAGGAAGGAATTAAACAACAGGGACAGAGAGCCAGACAGAGAAAAGTCCTGACAGGCTTCCAGAGAGAGAGGGGAATTTAAAATTAGAGACCAGGAGCTGGACAGAGAGAGACTGAGACAGGGGAGGGAAAAAAAAAAAAAAAAAAAAAAGACGGGGGCGGGCAAGGGGGAAATCACAGCACCATGTGAAAGACAGGGGGCCAGGGGAGGGGGATAGGGAGGGCCTGGGACACACAAGTGGGGCGATGGGGCCCCGAGGGCCCAGGACTCACCGCATCCCTTGTTCTCAGTGCTGCCAGGAGAATTTGCCCGTTCAGACGCTTCCTTCTCTTCCTCTCCTCCCTTCCTCTTCTGCAGCTCCGGTCACATGGTGGTTCTCCACCTAAAAGATTACATGGCTGTCTCAACTCTTGCGAGACAAGGCTTCCTAGACATGTAGCCTCGCTCGTTCATGCGTCACACGGCCGTACCACGCCGTGGGTTACGCACATGGACTCTCCGCTTGCCTGCGGTGGGAGGCAGCTGCCGGCCGGCCGGCCTCTGATTCCTTCTTCTTTACCTTTCTCTGGCCTCTCCAGCTTCAGCCGCAGCAGCTCCTGTCCACTGCCCACAGCCAGCAAGCGCTCCGCCCGCCCCTTTTTGCCCCCACGCCGCGACGAGAGCGAGGTCAGGCAGAGACAACCCAGGCAAGACCGAGGCGGGTGCAGACAACAGCATCCTCAGGGGAGGAAGGGACACCTGTGCCCTCAGTGCAGCCTCTGGGAGACAAGGAGAATCAGTGACCATTATGACCGTCGATCATCCCCGGCCAAATCGCCTCCTTCCACAGCAGCTTCTGGAGATGCCACTTTTTCCCTGCACTGCAGCTAATGGCATCCACGTTAAGGCAGAATCAAGTGCATCCGAGGGCCAGCTTGCTGCCATCACAACAGGATGACCTGGGGAGACAGGCTGCAGGGGAGGTGCTGGAGCTGGAGGCAGCTGCGCGGGGCCAGCGGGGCCGGGGAAGGCTCAAGGGGAGCTCTGGCGAGTTGGGAAGGCACCCGGCGCCTGGAGGGGCGTCCGCCTCCTTCCCCTCTTCCCTCCCACCAGCTCCCGGGAGCTCCCCGGGGCTGCCCGCCGCAGCACGGGCCTTGAGGCTTCCCGTCCCGCCACCCCCGGCGGCCAGCGGCCAGCAGAGACTCCCGCACCAGCCGAAGGAGCGAGCTCGCCTCACCGCCGGCCTCGCCCCTCACCCGCCGCCATGCTGCTCTCGCGCACCGCGCATGCGCGAGCCGCCGCCGGCGCGCCGGAAGGTCTACGTCCGGCGCGCGACCGCCGCGCTGCGGGACCGCGCTTTGGCCGCGCGGCAGCAGCGCCCGCCGGGCGGCGCGTGCCCGGGGCGGCCCCGACGCTGCAGCCCCGCGCGTTGCGCGCCGAGCGCCCGCCGGCCCCGCGCCCCTGGGGCGGGAGGACACGCCCCCAGCGGGGCGGGAGCGGGGAAGGGGCGGGTCTGAGCTTGGGCTGGGGGCGAGGGGCAAGTCGGCGGGTGCAGGCGGCACCCGAGGGGCGGTGGGAGGGCCGTGCCGAGCATGGTGGGGCGGAGGGGGCACAAGGTCGGAGGGCAGGGGGTTCGGGGGCACGTCCCGCAAAAACCTCGCATGGGGCAACATCTCCATGGGAATCACTTGGGGGGGGGGGGGGGGGGGACGGGACGGGACGACACGACGGACGACAGGGATGGGGGGGGCGGGGGCGGGCAGAACAGCGGGGAGGAGACCCTCTGGGCCCCGGACTCTCCCCACCGGACAGCCCCGGCTGCAGCACCTGCAGGTCCCCGCTGGAGACAGAGCCAGGAGCCTCCGGCCGCAGGGCTGGCGCCGCCGGGCGAGCACGCTGAACGGCCGGCAGGCAAACCTGGGCAGGGGGAGCTGCCGAGCAGCACCAGACACAACACGGCAGCTCAAGAACAAAAATCCCAAGTTATGTCTCAGCATATGAGAAAAGTAACACAGGAGAAAGCAGAAGAATTCAGTGAGAATGAGGGATAGGATAGCAGTTGAGCTAAAGGAGGTCAGCTCAAACTACAACACATCTGTTCAAAGCCAGAGCCATCGGTACGCTTAAAAAAAAATTTAAAAAAAAAAATCAATACTAAGACTCATCAATACAATTTTGAAAGCATTCTCAGCATAAAAGCAAACACCCTTGATAGTGCTGGAAAACGTCTCGTCCCTTTCTCACAGCACCCCTGGGGGGAGATATACACACCCCCCCCCCCCCGCCCGTGAGACCGCATGAAGACCTCGTACCATCCTCGGACTCACCATAACAGCTACAGCCCTTGCACCACCGCCGCTGCTGCTGCACGTCTCGCTTGCTCAGTCAATAAATCTGCAGAGTGAAGTGTAAAACTCTAAATAAACATAACAAAGTCATGTTTAAAACGTTCTTTAAAGAAAGAACAAATCTCAGTCGTTCACTTTATACCGAAAAAGCACGTGGATGTTCATGTACATCCAACAAAAACGCTTACACTACCAAAGTATTTGATTTGATGTTTGCGTTAACTGCACTCACCCAGCTGCAAGCAGATACCATTAAATCACCTGTCTCCAAAATACACCGTTCCCATCCGACTGGGGGGTTTCTTGTGCATTACACCATTAGGAGGGACATCTGGGCAGCTGCACCGCCCAGGAGAGATGCCACCAAATGGCCAGGGAAATGCACCACCGAAAGCCAGACAGAAATAAAGTACTTTGGAGTGCTCCCTCCAAATATGGGGAAAACCACCCATAACATTCAGCAGCCTCTCTTTTTAAACACATAGAAGAAATACCGAATTGCTTAAACACCCTCTTCAATCGTACCCTGAAGCTCGCGGGCGGTTACAGTTTAAACAAGGCAAGTTCATTTGTATATTACACAACATGAACTGTTTGGGGTTTTTTCCTATCAGAAATGAAACTTATAAAAAATTAGTAAGATAAGAGATCCCCATACTATTTTACTTTGGGGGACACACACACACACGACACACACACGGACGGGACGATGACGGACAGGGATGACGACACAATGCAGAAATCAACTACCCAGTTCTGCAATGCTTAAGGCTACCAAACAGGACTGGAAGATTTGCCAGAGAGAGGTGGGGGGAAAAAACCCACCAAACAAGCAAAAAAACCCCAAACAACAAAACAAAACAACACAACACAAAAAAAACCCCAACCCACGACCTTGATTGCTCTTAGTACAGATGTCAGTATCTCAGTCAGGTTTTCACGTACCCCTATGAGATATTTTAAACACTTAAGGACTGAAAAAGGAGAAAGCTTTTATCTGGAACACAGTCCATTTCTTCAGAACATCCAAACTCTGACACACAGTTTCTTTCCCCTTTCAGCACCACACGATTCTCACAGAATCGTTTCTCAGCAAGCACACAAAACAGAAAGCTACGCACGCTCTCAGGAAGAGCAAATAAACGGAGGGGAGTACACTTCACACAGGCACAACGTGCTCCAGAACAGATCTTATTTTGAGTGTTTCTGCTGAAGCACTTCCTATCAAAACTAGAGAAGGAGAGCTGGCACGTTCTTCACGTTCACTTTAAAGTCCGTACTACAAGTACCTGGGGAAAAATGCAGACGCACGGGGCAGATGTACCTTGTCCTTGCAGGCCACTCGGGATCCTCTGGGCCAGTCTTGTACCTCCAGGGCAGAAGAAAGGGTCACCATGGTGAAATGATGCCAGTTGATAGTCTGCTGAGAGAGGAAAAAAAAAAAAAACAAGCCACCTTTTAGCACAAAGTGGGCTAGGAATCAAAAGCTTCCTATTTCGGCGAAGGTTTGCAATGACTACAACCGAGTGGAGGAAAAAGCATTTTGCATCATCTTTGGTACAGCTGTTGAGACAGGCCACTAGAGATTTTGGTTTTCATAGAAAACTGGGTGCTTTCTGCCTTTTTTTTTTTTTTCTTTTTTTTCCTCCTTCTGACTCATTGGCAGCTTCAGTCTCACCAGAACTCCCTTCCTTAGATCGACACAGATAACTACGCACCTTTTCTCAAGCCTACACAGAGCCAGGGTTTCCTCACCCTAGACATCCCAAATCGAATACTATCCTTAAAATGTACAGCGACCCACCTGTCCTTGTCAACCGCCTCCTTGCAGAAACTGCCCCTTCACAGCTCGTCCCCGTCTCGGCGGATTGTCCTGCTGGAGGATGAAGTGCAGAAGATGCGTATCCCCACAGCATTTGTCTGTGAGGGTACATGTTCAGAAATACTCCGAATCTGTAAGACAGACAGGTGTAATTTCTGTGATTTCAATCATCAGAACTCAATTGTGAGGAAACAAACTAACGTTTAAATGAAGGGTCTGTACGCTACAGTCCTAGGAGAGGGGCAGGGGGGAGAAAGGCATTACAAATTGGAAAAAAAAAAAAAGGGCATGATTCGGAGCTCCCAATCATGACGGAGCGGTGGGGACAGTAACAAAAGCAAAGACAAACAGCAGCAACGTTAAGTGAAATCCAGCTTTAATTCTGATCACGTCTTTAAGAGACTCCCCAAGTCTATACCTCAGTCCTACGAAGGACTAGTTCTTTTTTTTGAAGGACAAGCTTTTTTTTTTTTAACACATAAAAGTCCCAGACTGAGGGCTCCACGGAATAGCATGTGGACTGAACCACAGGACAAGCAGTCATCAACACTCTAATGAAAAAACCAAATCGACTATAAACCAAGTTTAAACATCACTGTCCATCCTGTGTCTTTGGTTACATTTCTACCGGCATCTAGGTGCTCAAGAGTTCACTGTCCTCACACCACAGGTTACTGACAATGTACTCGGGCATCTAAAAATAAAAAGCCATCTCCACCCCACCCATAAAATCAGGGTGAACCACGAGAAGAGAAACTCTCAAGGCGGCAACAGGCAGCTCTGCACTTACCACGGAGGAAAGTCTGTTCCTCGGCCCGGAAAAAAAAAACCACTCTCGACTCCCAAGAGACCTCCCGGGGAACGAACCGTGCTCCATTAACGGCGTTTTGTCTCCAGCTTCTCTGCCCCGGGCTTGGGTGGGGAGGGGCGGCGGGGCCCTTCCACTCGCCCTGGCCCCTCCGCGCTCCCCCAGCCCCACGTGGGCCATCGCCCAAGCACCGACCGCATCCGCCCGCGCGGGATCTCCCTCGTGGGACGCGGAACGCGACGCCGGGAAGAGGCGGCGGAACAGGAACCTCTTGGTCAGGTCGCCCGGCCAGCGGCGAGAAGACCGAGCAAGGTTCTGCCCGAGGGGCCGGGCAGGGCCCCCTGGAGCCCCAGCCGGCCCCTTTCCGTCCCCTTTGCCCGGCACCGAGCAGGCCCCGCCGCCCCGCCCCAGACACCGGCGAGCACCGCCCGGCCCGCTCCGGCGCACCGGCAGGGCAGCCCGGCAGCGCCGCGCCCCGGGACCGCCGCTCCCGCCGTGTCGCGAGAGGCGCCTGCCCGGCTTCCGGCCCTGCGGGGACATCGCCCTCCCCACCCTCCCCCCCACGGCGCGGCTCCCCCCCGCTCCTTCCCACACGGCGCGGCTCCGCCCGCAGCCCCCCCCCGCTCCGCGCCTCCGACACGGGCCCCGCCGGCCTGGCCGCCCGCCTCACGGCTTTCCCCGGGACCCACCGGTCGATCGCCCGCTCCCCACTCACCCGCTCCCCCGGCGGAGCCCGAGCCAGAAGAGCCCCAGCCGCAGCCCCAGCCCCAGCCCCGCAACGTTCGGTGACCGCGCCGCTCCTGCCGCAACTCGCACTGCCGGGCGGTGCACCGGAGAGTGCAGGAAGCCACGCGCCCCGGAGGGGCGGGGAGAGAGGCGGAAGTGACGCTTCCGGCGGCGCGACAGGATGCAGGAACACGCGCCCACCAGGACGGGGGGATGCGGCAAAGCGCGCCCCCTGCCGGGCGGGGGGAGCATGGAAGACACACCCCTGGGCGGGCGGGAGCACCGCTGGGCAGCGCCAAAGCACGCGCACCAGGGGCGGGAGAAGGGAGCGGGACGGCACCTCCGGGCCGCCGCCGACCAGGAGACCCCGCGCACCCGCCGAAAGGGATGACTCGCTCGCCTCACCGGTGGCCTCGGCCCTCCCCCGGCGCGCCGCCGTGCTGCTGCCGGGCACGCGTTTGCCCGGCACGCGCTTGCCCCGCCCACCACCGACGCGCCGGAGGGGCCGGAGCCGGCGCGCAAACGGGCAGAGGGCGAGGGGCAGAACGGCAGCGCCGGCCCCGCGCCCGCGGAGCGGCAGCGGGGCTGCCTTACCGGGAGGCAGCAGACGGCGCCAGGCAGCCCCCGCGGTCTCGCATGGCCGCTGCGGGCGAACGGCAGCGTGGAAACAGCGAGCGACACCGCGCATGCGCGGGTCGGGGCTGCAGTACCTGCCCTTGGCCGCATGGTGGCAGCAGAGCGCCGCAAAGCGAACTGAAACGCGCAGAAAGCCCATTTAAGAAGCGCGGGCTCTGAGGAAATCCGGGGGCGATGGACAGAAAAGGCAGCGAACGTGCCCCTCCAGCCCGTGTCCGGGGCTACACGGCAACAGCTGCCCTGTCCCCCGATGACCCCTCACTAGCCAGGGAGGGGCGTCGAGAAAAGGGGAGGAGACCTGCGGGTCGAAGTGAAATCGGGTTTAACGAGACAGCACCACTACCAACAGAGGCATGCAAAGTTACACTGGGCCAAATGAACGTGCAGCAGCCACGATCGACAGGAGAGGGGTCCTCGGGAGCAAGGAGAAGCAGGGAAAGGAGAGAGCCCTGCAGGAGCCCCGCGGGAGATCCCCTTCCTCAGCAAACCTTCCCGCTTTATACTGAGCATGACACAATGGTCCGGGCTACACCTGTAGCTGACTCAAACTGCTAACAGCCTGCTGAGCATTGCTGGGCTGTGATTCTGGACCAGCCAAACCGTGACAGTGAAACACAGACAAGCAAGTCTGTAGACAGAAACTTTTAAAAGTGATGGGGATTAAGGAAATAAGGGAAAAAAATAAAAATAGTAATGGAGAAGTAGAAAGAAAAATCTATAAAGCAAAGGCACTGAAGAAAAAGAAAAAGTTAAAACTTAAGATATCAAAAAGCAAAGAGTAGATGTAGAAAATACAGTGTAAGCAATAGGGATTAGGGAAATAAAGGGGAAAGATATAAAAATACAGAAAGTGACAGCCAACAAAAATGGAGACAGAGAAAGAAAAATTTAAAAGGATGGTGGTAAGGAAAGATAAGGCATAATTAAAAAATAAAGACAGGATGTGGGATAAAAGTAGATAGAAATCTTTAAGAGCAACAGGGTACAAGAAACAGAAATAATTTAAAAATAGGGTTGGGGAGGTGGATAGAAGAAAATTGAGGAAGAATTTTTTTTTTTTTTTAAGTGAGAGCATACAGGACAGAGAGAGGAATTAAAAAAGGAGGGACAGGGTGCCAGAGGGAGGGAAAATGAGAAAGAGAAATTGCAATGCAGTGAGGCACAAGAAACACGGGAAAGCATTAAGAAATTGGGAGAGGGAGCCAGAAAATGGGACACCATGAACAAGAGAGGGATGGAGAGGGGGACAAGGGTGTAGAGAGGAGAGCTGAGAGATTGCACCAGAAAATAGGGACTGAGAGACAAATGGGAGAGATGGGGAGTGAGGCAGAAGGGACTGACGAGACAGAGGCAAAACAAGGGCCAGGGACAAATTCTAAAGCAACAGGGGAAAAGAAACATAGGCAAGAAATTAAAAATAGAAACAGGGAGCCAAATAGAAACACATGTAGAACAAATATTTCAAAAAGCGATGGAGTACGGGAAACACAGGCAAGAAATAACACATGGGGGCAGGGTGACAGATGGAAGAAGCAAAACTGAAGAAGTGGTTGGGTAGAGGA
Organism: Leptosomus discolor; assembly: GCF_034619465.1. NCBI lineage: Eukaryota > Metazoa > Chordata > Aves > Leptosomiformes > Leptosomidae > Leptosomus > Leptosomus discolor. The sequence goes on from NW_028237772.1 coordinate 3,196,694, forward strand.
CACAGAGGGAAGAATTAAGAACTAGAGACAGGGAGATGGACAGAGGGAAAAGCAGAAAGAATATTTTAAATGTGAAAGGGTACAAGAATTAAAAGAATAGGTATATGGACCTGCGTAAAGGGATGCAGGCAAAAATGTGAAAAACAACAGGAGACGAGAAACATAGGCAAGAAATTAAAATTAGGTCAGGGAGGGGGAGAGCAAGAGAGAGGTTGCAAGAAAATTTAAAAAGCGACTGGGTTCAAGAGACTTAAGTGAGAAGTTAAAAGACAGGAACGGAGAGGTAGAAACTTTCAAAAGCGATGGGGTACAAGAAACATGCAAGAAGGAAAAAACAGGAACAGAGAGCCCAGTAGAAGCAAACTGCCATGGGTTGACCTTGGCTGGCTGTTGAGTGCCCACCAAGGTGCTCCATCACTTCCTTTCCTCAACCAGAGGAAGAAAATACAACAAAAGCGCCAGTGGAAACCCACCACACTTCCCACAATCAACAGGGACCTGGATAAATGGAGGCAGGGAGAGAGGGAGACCTAGAAATGCCCTTTTCACAAGCAAAAGAAACTTTACAGCAAACTGAAGTCACATCCACTTCCTGTCACCCCAGTTTTGGCAGGAGAGCATAAAGGGCCTTTAATCCTCAGTAGTCCCAGAGTTTCAGGAGCTTGCCCAATGATTGCTGGAAAGTCAGTGTCATAGGGAAGACCAGAGCCCCATTGCTAGTCCCTGCTCTGACTGGTCTGCTAACATGAATGAAAAGAGACTCAAGCAACTAAAACAGTTCATAAAATAAAACCAACTTAGAAAGATGTCCAAAGAGGAACAAATCTGAAGTAAGGAAAATCCGACAGTGAAGCACTTATCATATGCAGCTGTAGTGCACAGTTGATTTTAAGGACTCCAGAATTAGGACTGCAGTGTGCTGTGTTGATCAGCATGCGACACACTGGCAAATCACATTGAGTGCACTAGAAATCTTTTTGCATGTGCACTTGCCTTTTGGTAATAATCATATTTCACACAATAAGTGCAAAGCCTTTGGTCTTTTGCACGTGCATTGATGTGGCTTGTGCTTGCTTTGGTACTGCACGCCTGTTTCTTGTGTCATGCTGAAGTACAGCAAAACACTCGAGTATCTTTTTTAAGAACAAAGCCAATCAGATGCAAATTTGGACACAGGCATATGCATCTTTTTGAGTCAGAGTTAAGCAGACGTGTATGCTTTTCAGTGATGCAGTTATTCCCTCTGCTTTGCCTGATGCCATGAAGCTGCCTGCTTAATCCAGCGCTTTTATAAACTGTATTTTTCAGCTCCACTTTGACACCACCAGTCATTATAATCTGTTTTAAACATGTATGCTGATTAATCCAAGGTGTCTTGTTTGCAGCAACCTAGAACTTTGAATCTTATTCTCTAACTTAATCTCCTCATTAATTTTGAGGCTTAATTTTGGAATACAAATGACAGTGAGCAGGAGTGAGCCATGGAAGATGCCAGGCACTGCTTGCTGGCATAGGAAATGGTCTCCCAGTGGAAGCCTTGAGCCATCTTGCAGGTTGCTGCTTAGACTCTGGTAGCCTGGTACCTGTCAGAGGAAGGGGAAAGAAGCACATCCTAACAGCTGGACATGTATCCTGGTGGTCTGTCATAGTCATCAAGATTCCAAGCCTAAACCTGGGAATGTGCCGAGAGCTGATGGGTTAAGCTGGTGGTTAGGATGGCATGCTGCCTTATGAATGGTGCCAGTGTTACAAGTACTTCTTTTATTATAGGAGTACTGAGAGTTCCCAGTTATGCTGGATGCTGCCCAGTAATTCATGGGGTAAAAAATAGTCCACGACCAAAACAGCTGACCACGATATTCAGCAAGACAGTCAATGGAAGGTGCTTTACTTGAGGGGATGTTATTAGCTGTATTCTGCATATAGGTGAACTGAGGTAGAGGAGGGATGAAAATTACTAGTGCAGGGAGGATGTCTCTGACAGAATGGTTGAAGCGATTCAGGCTACAGCATGAAGCAGTTATGCCTGTAGTTTTTGAAGTGTCTGGCCTGGCATAAAAAAATAGGAAAACTGCTGTCTTGAAAATGAATCCGAAAGAAACATTTCCCATCCTTAATCCATTACACCTCTACATCCAGTCTGTACACTGCATTTTGGACTCCTTTGGAACCAAATCTTGCGGGTGGTTGTTGTTAGTATGAAAGGATACTTTCTGTAATAAATTCCAAGACTGCTTCTTGCTGGAAAAGCCTGATGTGGCATCCTGTACACCACTGGCAAATCTCCTACTGACTTGGCCAGCAGGATCTCACCTGAGCCATTTTTACAAAGCACAGCATCTGGCATTGAGCAGAAGCTGGTTGATTGTTTTATTTTTTTAGCTAGTTTCCCAGTCCACTCTGGAAAAAGACCAGCCTATCAGAATCGGCAGAGGACAAGGGTATGTTAGGATGGGGCTTGGCAGAGAAAAAATGGGCAAAACATGCTGCCATATGACCTACTTCTTGCCAGGAAAATTGATTCTCTCCCTTCCCAGAGCTCTCCCAGCTGGGATGCCAGGGAGAGGAATAGCAATGGTTTTGGCATATAAATTGCAGTGAGCACTAGGATAAGCTGAGGAAGGACTGGCATCATTTGAAGCGTGCACGTTTGTCAGAGGAATAGAAACCATAATGTTCCTCCATCGCAGATCCAATGCATCCTTGCTACAAAATTGGCTGGCTCATGAACAAACTGCCCCCGACAGCCGTAACCTCTTACTTGTCAGTACGAAATGCACACGCATGCCGCCATTCAGTTTAAACATTAGAGAAATCTTTTGCTAAGGGCCGATTGCCAGAAGGGACAGAATTTGTGACATACTTGCTCTGGACTGAAACTCTTAAACAGTAAACACTCGTGCAGTAAACCTTTCTATGGGAGTCTTCTCTAAAAGAAGGCATTTTGCAGGTAATTGGGAAATGGAGAGTCAGCAAGAGGATGAGCAAATACCTGCTGCAAAAAAAAGCCTGCCACATTTTTCCTCTAAAAATTCCAAGTGTTCCCACGTGCTTGCCACCTGGCTGTCTGTGAAGGTCATCTGTTTGCAGGAAGACAACAGACTCTGTGGGAATCAGGTATGTGTTGGCTCCTCTCTGAGCTTCCCTATTTGCCAGTCCTTGTCAGACTACCATTTGCTGAGGTGAAATGTCAGTATCTGCAAAATTCAGTCATTAATGTTGCAGAAGTAGGAGCCCTGAACTGAGTCCTCTTTGAGGTCAGACACTGTGCTTCTGCTCTGCCCCAGCAATGGCAGGAAACCAATGACTCAATACTCTCAGGAGTTTCCTCACCAGAGGGAAGCAACACAGACTGACCTGTCAGTCTGTGCACAAAAAACAGAGACAGCTTTACTTTCAGCTTTTAGCTAGAGATAGTGCTTTCTTGCCAAGCGGAAAAGGTACAGTATGAGAAGTGGTTACACATCTGCAGGCAACACTAAATTTATTCTCACAGCCCAGTTTAAGAGTAAGTGGAGTGTAGATGGGATAGACCCAGGCATACTGAAACTCCAGGTGCTCATACAACACCACAAATCACACATATCCATTCTTCCTACTGCGTGCTCTTCAGTCCTTCATTTCAGCTTCTATTCTCACTTCTTTGCTCCTTAGTTGCTTTCAGTACAGAGACCCTGAGGATCCTGCTTTATTCTCACTCCTCTTTTGGCAGTGGCAGAAGAGAGCGGTAGTGGAGAGATATAGTCTTAGTCTCGTCACGAGCAGAATTTTGGCTGGCAGGAGTACGGAGGTTGCCAGTACCAGAACTGTCCAGCATCTTTCACAGCAAGCCCTTTAGACTCTTTTGATGGCAGAGAACAAGGCCTTCGATTACTTTACAGAATTTAAGGTATGTTTTTCAAGCTGTTGAGGAGAGAAGGGGGAAGGGAGAGGCAGACTTGACCTGGGAAGCAATGTACCATAGGAGATAAATGGCCCTGCTCCAGCCAGATAAAGCGCACAAGTAACTATGTGAGAAGAAAAGATAGAAAGAGACATGGAAATCATATGTGGCTGGGGCTGGTGACAGCATTGTTCTCTGACACCTTGCTGAAAGCAGCATTCCCACAGGGAAAACATTTTCCACCCCAGTGGGTACCTATGAGAGAATACAGCAGTTGTGTCTCACTGCCTTTCTGGAAGGAAAGCATCTCTTCTTAGATTTTTTTTTTTCCCTGTCAAAGCAGAGACAGCTTCCCTGCTGGCATTGATCCCTGCTGCCCTATTGGTTTATGAAGCTTTGCCAGCGTGAGAAGAGCTATGTCTGCCATTGGAAGTTACTGCGCAATAAGGTATGATACAAATTTGCTGTGCACTAATTAATCAGCATGCTTTGTGAAGAGTGAGACTGAGGAACTGATTCCATTCAAGGGTAGTCTTACTGCATGCCAAGAACCAGACTAGCCACACACTGCTGCCCAGTGAGAGTGGTCTTCTTCCTTTCCAGTCGCCACTCTCAGTGCCACTCTCAGTGCTACCAGTTCTTTCCTGCTCTGTCCGTTGCTGACTGAGCTTACTAGCCCAGAAGAGGGCAAATCCATTTCTTTTTTGCTTGGACTGGTTTTCTGTTGGGTTGAATGATTGAATTGCCTCATGAAGTGTTCTGATGAACCCAGAAATGGCATGACACAAACAGTGGGAGTGAGGATGGTAACAGGAGACTTGGCTTTCCGTCTTGGCCACAGTGTACCATTAGATTAGATCAACCATATCATCTCTCTTAACCCCATGAGTGTCTGTATAAGGAACAGGTGTAGCATATGCCGTATGCTGCACATTCATGACCTCCCTCACTCTGAATGAACTTCCTTTTAGATGGGAGTTCCTTCCTTCGAGAAGGGTGTGCTTTTCTGGTCAAATTGCAGAAGAGGATCTTTTTTTGATTACTCCTAGGTGCATTCACATTAAATTTCCGTCTTTTTCATTGTCTCCTCTGTGTTGTCGTGTACTTCAAAGGGGATGGAGGAGAAAGGCTGCTATATTGTGTCTGTTCTTCAAAGGGATAAGATCCATTATCCTTTTCTCACTTGTGTTGGCAACCAGCCAGAGTCTTAGTCTCCTGAAAACACGGGCACTGTATGCGAGTTTTATGCTGGTCCCTAAAGGCCAAGGGAGTGTGTCCTTTAGAAGACTGCTCTTAACAAATCCGTAAGCAGAGGAGTCTGACTTTGTGGACAGTAATAGGGGCATCAGCAGAGGTAAAGCTCTATCAGTAAATGATACTATAACCCAGGAGAACTTTCCAGTTGCTCCAGAGTTTCTCAAGGCCTTGAACCTTAACATGCACTTTGCCAGTTTGAGCCCTAAAAGAGAAGGAAAAAAAAACTGGCCAGTTTTACGCCGGAACAGGAGAAGCGAGTTGCCTTGTGTGTGATGGCAGTAACCAATGAGGAAATGATCAGTATGTATCTTTTCACTGAAGAAAGAGGTTTTGCAGTCTTAGAGTATGGCTTTCCAAGTTGTCCCTGTCTTGCAGACCCATCTTTCCACCTCACATGGTCTCTCTTTCTCTTGCCTGAGAGCATTGCTCTAAGTTCCTCCTTAATTCAAAGGCATTTTGATGACCAAAAAGGACACGGAAGATGTATATGGGCAAGGAGCACTTGGAATCCTTGAATCAATGTATTGTGTCTCATTGTTTTCATTACTGTCTCAATTTTGCTTTTCCAATTGGGAAGGAAGAGACAGAATGGAAAGGTAAAAATAAAATGTGTGTTGGGAAAGGGAGCTGTTGATCCCATGGGTTACTCAGAGTGCACAGCTTTGCCCTAAACCTCATTGTTATCTGGGCCGCAGGCCAAATGTTTGGCTGAAAAAAATATGCATAGTTCCAAAACACTGTGTTAATTTATGTCCTCTATTACAATACCACTGAGTAAGAGCATAATTCTTTTTAGTAAACATCTGATAGCATGATAAATACAGTCATCTTTTCAGAGAAGCTACCCTAGCTCCGGCCGTGGTATTTATCAGAGCAAGCAAGAACAGCCAAACAATTTTGCATGTCTGGTTTTCTTCTTGAGCCTGTCTCCTCTTTAGGTCAAATCACATCTTACCCAGGAAGGTTTGGATGGATACCAAAAAATAACTCCTAATTTACCTTATGTAATGTCATTACCAAAATTCAGCATTTCTTAAAAACTGAAAGATGGAATCCAGGTTATGCTGTCTTTAGGTGTCTTTCCGCTCTTATACTTGCAATGCATTTAATCTCTCGAGCCTTACAGGCCTTTAGATGCAGCTGTCCAGGTGAAAAACAAGGGCAGTGACCCACGAGTTTTATAAAAACATGAAGGTAGAAGTTCTTAGTATGACAGTCCTCCGCTTCTTTCCTTCCCTTCAAAATATTTCAGAAGGGCAGAAACTATATTTGGCTTAAATTTTACTGAGGAGCTGCCTCCAAGTCCTATTTTCAAGCAATGAACGGATGTCCCTTCTTCACACAGGGTTGAAGTATAACGGTAGAATATCTCTCCTAGGTAGCAGAAAGACTGCTTTTTCTGCAGTCGAGTTTGCCAGATTGTTGCAGGTGACTGAAGAAAAGCTGGAGGTGATATCCCCTACCACTGAAACAGAAGAATCCTGAAGGGGACATCTGTCCACCACGTTTGATACCTACATGCTGATTCTCTTCTCATTCAGCTTTATACAGCCACAATTCCACTGAGCACATCGAATTAGTCTAGATTTACACCACAGATAAACAGAACCTGGATCAGATCTTTGGAACTAGACTGTTAACAGGCATAAGAACCCATGACTTTAAATCCTCTATATTACTGTGCTAAGCCTGTTTACCCTCTAGTTCAGTAGTCACAGTGAACGCAGTTGTAGTTTATGTCCTTAACAATTATGTTAGGAGGAGGAGGCAGCAAGATCTATGCTTCATCTCAGGACCAGCTTGCAGTAACCTGAGTAAATGGGAGTCATTAGAGTTACTCCAGTTTTAATTACAGTGGTGCACCTGCACAGAGAACGTGGCCCATGCTGGAAGGAACAAACTAGCTTTGCTCAAATCCTTTTGCAACTAAAGGGAAGAACCACGAGAAAATCACAGGCAATTGCTGTATGCAGCATTGCCACAGACTTCTTAGGGGGAGCTCCATGGAGGTATGCTAGCATCTGTGTGCGTAGAGCCCCTTTGAGAAAAGGCAGGCAGCTCAAGCATTTCTGGGTCCTATCCTATGAGAAGCCATGCGTCAGACTGTGTAACAGGGCCATGCATGTGTATGCCAATGCCTTGCAGCAGGGAACAGTCAATGGCTGCATCCAGAGACAGGATGCCTTTCAGTTGGGCTCCTTCAAATTAAAGACCTACTTAAACGGCACGCCTTCTCTGGCTACTCCTCAGCACAGATGCAGTTAGGCCGGTGTCCCTTCAACTACACTGGCCTTTGGGCAACAATGCTGAGCACATAACTCACTACAGGCCATCACTCCTCTCTCCTCGGTTGGCCTGGGCTGTAACTGTAGAAAGTAAACATCTTCCAGATGTTTACACCAAGTGAACATTTAGATCAGATCCAAAGTGTTAAAAAATTCCCTCAGTGATTTTGGAGTGAGACCCTCATTCAATGTAGCCGGTCCTTTGCGGCTTTACCACTTCATGTATATTTAAGAAGTGACCCATTAAATCTCCAAAGAAAGCACCCCCAATATATTCTTGTTCTGTCACCATTTGCCATTGAAATATATCTTTCAGCATACTCTTTAAATGCATTCTGGCAAAATGATACTATAGTTACGCGCGTATTTTTAACACCACAGTGCTATTAAAATACCATGAAAAGCAGTTTACTATGCAGTGGACGTAATCCGTGAACACTCAAGACTAAAAGAAAACTTTTTCTTTCCCAAATCTGAAGCTCAAATGCGCATGTTAAAGGGAACCTCTGGATCATTCAGAACTTGCCAACTAATATTAGCTTATATTTATTTTTGGTGCATTTTATGCCAGTGATTGAATAATCACCTGTTTTATCACGTTCCATATATGCTAGCAAATAATTCGAAACAATGTAAAGCCAAATGCTTGGATATAAATTTGCTTACTGTGTTTACAGGAGTGGGTTCAATTGTTTGGATGAAGTTTAATTTGGATGATCTTGTGGCCTGTTTGATGTGCCAAATTTTCACTCTCAAACCACAGGGAAAACAATTTAGACCTTAGCACTAGAAATTGAACTATTGTACTCTAGTATTTTTGTACTAGAGCACTGAGTTGGTGTCAGAGATTTGAACCACTGGGAAAAAAAAATTATGGCAATGGATCAGTGCAGATCTGCCAGAACAGCTACACAGGTTTTTACAAAAACACACACACACATATATAAAACCATTGGCATTGAGCTTTAGTGTGAAGTAAAGCTTGGAACATTTAATGGGTTATGTAATACGGTGTTATTTCCTGTCCCCATCAAATAAGACAGACTTCTTTCTTTGCTTTTCCTTTTACCATCTTATCAGGAATCTTAATAGACTTGCGGAAGCGTTTCTATTCTCTGCTTAGAAATGCAAATACAATGAACTTCCCTGGGCAATGCTGGAAAAATGATCATGCAACTGTTGTATACCCTAGCTGTTCTACTGGGCGCAGATCGGTTTTCAAAAGGATTGTTAATACTTGCACGAGTCACTCATAATGCTCTAATCCATAGTTCCTGTCCAGGACCAGGGAAGGCAGTGGACTTACAGAGAAGGCAAAATGGGCATCTTGTAGCCTGTTGTACATTATCACTCCTGGTGGGGCACTAGATGGAAAGAACTCAAACTTGTTTATGGGAGCCTGTGGTGAGCATGTTGGACTGGCATTTATCTAAAGAAAAACTCAAGACTCCTCTATACATAAATTGAGCATATTTTGTTCTGGACTGAAACATTTTTGTTCTTTTCTTAGTTTGGTGCCTGGCCATACCATTTTTCAATGACAGTTTTCCAAGCAGAACCTTGCCTTAAGAGGGCTAAACTAGCTATTTGAGAGAGGGGCTATGGAATGTAGTATGTTCCATGGATGCTGGTTTGCTTGTAGGGTAGATTAGATACTGTAGAAATGCCATAAGGCCCTTACAAGAAACATGTGATACTGCTACACAAATTGTTCAAACTATCACATTACTGTAGGCTGTTGTATTTGGACCATTGCTAACAGAATATTGACAGGGTTATCATAAGTCAGGTTTTCCTGGGTGTTTCCTCTTATCCTGCCAGGAGATTTTGCCAAATGAGGTTTTGAGGATTTTGTAGTTCTTGTCTAGGTTTCCCACATGCCAAATATCTTCAGTCAGGCTATCCTTCCTCTGGAAACCCTGGATGTAACCACTTATTCATCCTCCCCATGACATCCAGCCAAGCCGTGTTACCAGCTAATTTAGCTGGAACTTTGTGTTCTTTAAGGTTCTAAATCATGTCTGAAGGCATGCTAACTGGGACCTCTTTCTTGCTGAAAAAGAGCACCAGATACTGAGACAGAAAGAGGGAAGGACAGCTGAACATCAAATGCCTAGTGTGCCTTGGGCATCAAAACCTCTTAGGTAAAATTAAGCTCTGAGAATCTGTGTGTCATCTTTCCATCTTTGAATCATATCATTTGGTTTGGGTTTCACTTATGGTATTTACTTACAATACTATCTGTTTTGAGAGGCTTTTGAAGACTAATGTATTCCCATGCTTTGTCCAGCTGCAAGAGCTCAAAAGCAGGAGATTTCAAACAGGAACAGAAAGGGGGGTGTGGTTTTAGAGTACTGAAGTATGAAGCCAATTCCTCATCTGTGGCAGTGCAGACAGACAGAGAGAGTGAAAGTTGCACTTAAATTTGCTGCGAGGTTAGGAAGTATCTGAATTGTTTGTATCCTAACTTGTACTGTAAATTGTTCTAAATGCATGAATGAGAGGCAGTTTTAAATATACTAGGCTTTTATGATTATCCTGTGGTTGCTGAGTCTGGAAACAACAAAAGAATTTGATTTTCTTTGCTCTGATAGATCCTGCTGAGAGTGGGTTGAAACTTTTCTTTCGAAACACTTTTTGTCAGAAAACTGAACTTTCAACTAAATTAATATTCTGTGAAAAAATATAAGCTTTCCTTAGTAATTAAAAATATTATAAAAATGGAAATCTTTACCATAGGAGGAGGAATATTTTCCAAAGATTTACAGTATTAGTAGCATTAGCTGATAGCTGTGAGCTGTGAACTTTAATATTCACATATACACACACATATATATTATTATGAGGTAGGGTTGTATATGTTAAGAAATTACCTATGAGCAAGTGGTATTGACTTCCGTTACTTTTGCTGTAGGGTTTTACACATCCTGACTTAAACACTCTGCAACCTGGAGATGGGGTTAAAAGTCAAGGCAGAATGTCTCCAGCTTTCTCTGCTCATTCTAGATTTACAGGCTCAGCTATTAAGAGAACGATTGTTGACCACTGTTAAATGATGACTCTTTTTTGTAAGAAAGCACTCATTATCTTGTAAGACATTGGCATTTTTCTACAGCAGTGTTTCAATGCTGTAAAATAGATCCCACAAAAGAGCTCGAGGTAAGAGAAGGGGAGAGCAAGGAAAAGCAAGGATTACAGTGGTACTGGAAAAAAGGAAGGGATAAGTTGGTATGTAAAGTTATCGGTAGCTTAGATAAACGGGTTATTACATACAAATACACACACATACCCATGTCCACAGAGGAGCGTAAGCTTGTACATACAAAAATTATCAAATGCAAAAAGCTTTAAATGACAGTGTGCATCTTTGTCCTGCTTCACTGCTGGAGGGTTCTGACACAGACCTGCAGGGTTTATCTCTGTAGTGTTCTGGCAAACATCCAGGAGTCTAGGCATGCTTGTAAACATGTGTGTAAGTCAATGAGTTTTGCCTGTGAATGCAGTGTTCCTGACAGAAAGAGGCAATGATTCTGTAACGTGGTAAATCCTGTATGGTACCAAAAAGCGCTGAACGTAAAGTGCTGAACACATATAGACTAACTGATGGTGTAAATTTGCTTAAAATATATTCCAGATTTCCTTTTCCTATGAGGCTTTATGCACGAGGTACTGCCTGGCACTGCACTAGGCAATAAAGAATAACCCATTGTGACTCTGGCTAATTTGACAGAAATGTGTATCTCATCCTCTATGCACACACACTGGATCTGCTGAGTGCTTTGGCAGCTTAGTATTAATGCCCATCAAATTGCAGCCCACAGGGGGAAACTCTTCAGCATATGGGTGAGCATGGTGGGTGTGGGTCCAAGTTTGTATGCGTGAAGGGACACGTCAGCCTTCAACTTGCATGTCTAAAGGTGCATGCGTGTGCATTTCTGTCTCCGTTCTGCCAGAATCACTCTCCTCTCCCTTTGCCTCAGCGCTCCCCCCGGAAAAGATAAGCTGTGCTTGCTTTGGCATTGTCACGTAAGCAACCCTAGAAACAGCAAACACTCACCTCTCCTCTCCTCACTCTCTCTTTCCCGTTCCTCCCCGACACCCATCTCCGACTCCTTCCTCTCCCTTCCCCGCACTGGCGCGGCGACCCGCTTCAGGCCGTCCCCCTCCCGCGGCCCCGCCCACAGCCCACCGCGCCCGGCCCTCTCAGCCCCGGGCAGCTGTGAGCAAGCCCGTGCCACCGCCCCTACTCCCGCCCTCTTACGCCGTTGCCTCCTGAAATTACACCTCCTCCGCAGAAGGAGCACAGGCGCTCCGCTCTCGCGCGTGCGCCGTCTGTGCCCCCCCCCCCCCCCCCTTCGCACCGAGAGCGCGGGCCGTGGTCCGCCGGCAATGGGGGCCGGCCAGCGCGGGGGCCGGGCTTAGAGCCGCCGGGTGGCAGAGGGCGCCCGCCGCGAGGGGGAGAGACGGTGGCGGGAGGGGAGGCGGCCGGGCGTCCGCCGCTAGCGGCTCCTGAGCCGCCCGACGGGCCGCGCCGCGCAGCCTGCGGCCCGCGGAGGCCGCGGCCGGCGAGATGGATTATGCGCACAGCCGGGAGGCGCAGACTGTCTGCGAGGCCCTGGGCCGCTACGAGGACACGCTGCGGGGCACAGTCCGGGAGATCCACGGCGACATCCAGGTGTTCAAGCAAGGGGTGGGCCGGCAGGTAGAGGAGGTGCTGCGCCTCGCCAGCCCCCTGGCGCGCTCCGTCTCCAAGCTGCAGCAGGAGAACCGGCGCCTGCGGGCGCAGCTGGAGCGCCTGTCCCGGCAGGTGGAGGCCCTCGGCCGGTCGGCGGGGCTGCCGCAAGAGTGGGCGGATGAGGCGGCGGGGAGCTCTTCGGCGCAGAGTTCGCCCGGCGGCGGGTTCTCCAGCCATGCCAAGCTAACGGTCACTGGCCGGAGCCACGTAAGTGCTGGCCGCGGCCAGGGAGGCGGCGGGAGGGAGGGCCGAGAGGGAGCGTGAGCGGGTGTTTCGCGGGTGTTGCCAGGCGCTGCGCTGGCATGGGGGAGCGTTTAGGGACACGGGGCTCGTTTTTTGCAGTGCAGGGTCAACGGGCTTTTGGGAGGTGCTGTGATAAATGGTCTTGGCCCTGATACCGCCTGGAGCTGTTCCTGATTGTAGCACTGCTTGGTCAAACAGGGATCTTGGTTAGAGTGGTAGCAACCTATCAGTTCAGTGTGGTTAGAAGTAAGAAGAGAAGCGGCAGCTGTCTCAGCTATCAACATACATATGTATGCGAATATCTGTGTATCCTTTCTGGACTCGATTCAGGGGGATCTGTGTGCCAGCAATGCTGTTTGGCAGCTGGCAAGCTCACAAAGGAGAACAGCTCAGCATATAGCAGGGAGTAACATGTTTTCCTAAGACAGTGATTTAGTATCCTGCAGTGAGACTGTTTTGTTGCACAACCACTGACCTGCACTGCTGCAGCTCATCCCCGAGAGGTGGGCCTCATGCAAGTTGTCATGGTTTCCATGACCTAAACTACCACAAACACGCACGTTCCCCCCAGCCTTGTTACTCAGTATATGGAAACCCTAGTTAGTGGAAAGCTCATCTGGAACCGAGATGTTTTGTGTAATACTTTTTCTATGTGTCCAGCTCTATGGAAAGAATTGGGAGCTCCTGTACAATCCTTGACACCAGGAGGTGGCAGCCAGGCAGTACACATGATTTAGTCGCATAAAACTGCAGTACTGGAGACTTGCTTTTCACAGATGATGGCCTATTTCATGTAATCTTCAGTAAGCCATGTGTTAGGGTGTCTTTAAGACTGTTGGAGCATGAAAAGCTGGTCTGTAGTCTGTCGAGGCTTTGGAGCTGGAAAAGAAAAGCTTGAAAATGAAATTCAGTCACTTAAATTGGTGGGAGCGAACAGAGTCTGTATTGTATTCCAACCCTTTTCATTCCTGCTGATTCAAGAATGGGGGCATAGGGCTTCCTACAGCTGGGCGAGTGAAAAGGTAAAGCTGCTGCTTGATGCATTGTTCCAACATAGTGGTGGCAACTGCTGCCTTTTCCCCCATGTGACAAAGGTGTTCAGTACACATGCAGCTTTCAGATCCGTTGCTTTTTGTTTCATGGAGCCATCCACGCTTGTTTGTATTGCAAGGAGCAGAAGTGAGCCAAGTGACATGGAAGGGACAAGGGGGTGTGGTCCCTCACACCATCTCACCTGTTCCATCACCACTGCCTACATTGTAGTGTGTACTTCACGTTCTGTGAAAAGTCTTGCATTGAGGTTATGGCAATATCTAGCTTCAGGTATTGGTCTGTGCTAAAGCACAGAGTGTGCTTTTGTTTGAATTGGAGCCTTCCCGCTTTGCTTTAAGGGTTCAGGGAAGATCATTTGAGTAATGGTAGTTCTTCAGTGCCCTTGCAACAATTTTCCCTGGACAGTTGCACAACTTCCCAAGTTAGCATAGCTGACCGAGAAGGAATTTCAGTACTGAGAACTACGGGAGACGCAGCTAGATCTACACACACCAAATACATGCAGTGAAAACATGATTTTGTGGGTAAGGCTCTGAGGTGGCTGTGCTCAAATGGCTAAAGAGCAAGCCTTGGTCTAGTCACCCAGATTCTCTATAATGAAGAAAGTGTTCCCTCAGTTGCTTGTGATTTCTGGTTATGTGACCAAAGCACTTGAAACAGGGTACCGTATGTGTATGTTTTCAGATAAACGAGTACCTGTGATAAAATTAGTGACACTTACTAGCCTTAGTAAATACTTCTATAAGTATGAGATATGAGGAACCAATAATACTGACCTGGAAATAGCAGCGAATCAAGATATGCTATTTTGCTCTTAAAAAGATTTATTGGTTGAGTTCTTTTTTTACTGTGTGGTCAATGCAGTGTTTACCCCAACAAAACGCTGGGTTCTGTTGCTTTCAACTTTTCTAGCAAAATACTTGGGGTAAGAGTTAAGACTGTCTTGCAGATTGGATACTGGAGAGTCCGAGCATCTTCAGTGTTTGAACCATTATTTTCTAATATTGCTAGATTATTTTTCAAGGTAATTTGATTGAAAAAAGTAAAGCCAGGGAGTTCCAAACATAGCTCAGAAGTAAGGACACAAAGCTTTTAATTCTAATCTTCAGTCAGTCTCTGCTCTGCTGTCCTTGAATCTGGTATACCACAGTTTAAGTGCTGATTTAGATGTAATTTTAAATGGCTATTAGCCACTGTGATTTGCAGGTGAACCTTTCTGATATTTTGATACCGAACTTTAATTTGGCACTCTAACCAAGCCAGAATCTGACAGCTGCTTCTGCAAAGGTGGAAAATAGGGTGTTCAAAGAATTAACTTTAAAGTAGGATCCTGGAGCCATAGCTGCACTACTGAGGATTTATCCCTCACTGAGCAGTTTGTTGCTGTTTGTCATCCTTTGCAGTCACTGAGGTCTCTCTCCTACCTGCCTGTGATTATTAGAAAGGAAGATTTTGACCTTTTTTGTTGGTCAGATCTTGCATTTTGTCAGGAGCTTTATCACTTATGATCTTTCCGTGGTGTTTGTGGTTGAGCAAACAGGAAAGACTAAAAATACCGTAAGGGTGTTCTATTTTTATGCTGTCAGAAGAGTTTCTGTACAATGTGGACAGTCTGCTGGACAGACTGCTGCAGAGAACCTGCCCGCAGTGGTCAGGACAGCAGAGAGATGAGTAGTAGGTTATGACCACATGGGAAGATCTAAACAAATATTACTCGTTGGTGTCTCTCTGTGGTGACCTGATGGCACCCAACAGTCAGCCTTGGAGTAACTGCATGAGACATAATGACCTAGGGTATACAGGCAGGGAGATTAACTGTTCCAGCAATCACCTGGCGTTGTATACTATGATTCTAAACCATCTCGACTCTTCAACTTCCTATAATAAAGGAAATCTGGTAGTTCCATTTCCTTCTTACTGTTCTCTTGCACTTCCTGCAAGTGTCCTTTTGGAAGGGTGGCATTCATTCCAAGCTTGCCTTCATACTTATCTGGATTATTTTTTGTTGTGTGGTTTGTTTTGTTTTAATTCAGTGTGACGTAGCTGTGGGCACCTGCTGAAACTGCCAAGGTAGAATTGTTCCCTGCTGTCCACTTTTATCCAGTGTTGCTTCAAAAAAGGTTCTGTGAAAACTGCTTCTACTGTTGTTTTTCAGTGATTACTTCATCTGCAAAAGCTTTCCTAATAAGCTCGTGGTGTTCAAGGCTTTTTCTTCAAGCTGCAGGGTCAGTTACAGATAGAGAATTCTGGTGTTTTCTGAGGGACAATGGCTTTCTAATAGAAGAATTAAGGGGTAAGTGTGGTGCAGTTCTTGCTGGTGTCTAGGAGCCTTGTTTGCATTTCCTCAGACATTTCATCATTCCCCATTTCTGATGCATCAGTGATCTCTTTCTATGAAAGGAACAGCGTCAAATCTTGCCTTGCAGAAGTCAGTGGTGCTTTTGCTGTTCACCGAAGTGAAGCATCAGTTTCATCCAGTATGTAACAAGAGAGGGAGGTACTTCTCACAGATAAACAGCATTTCTAGATCCAATTATTTTTATTGTAACCCTTTTGATAATTGGTGCTTTTATGAAAGGCTTTGGATGACTGATGCCTCATTTGAGAGAGAGTAATCTCATTTTTCTGTCATTCTTCCACAATTTGACCTTGTTGCAGGCAAAAGCTTGACGAGATAACACATGTGCACTTCAGAGTCTCAGAGAGGAAATAAAAATTGTTTTTCTTTCTGATCTCATGATCTGGTGCTTACTCTTTTCTGAATGTGTGTGATTTTCATTACTGGGTTATGATATTTGCCAGTTTGATAGCAGCTTCCGGTTGTGGATCCCCAAGGTCCAACATCTTTGCAGTGAAGGAGGAATTCTGGCAGCCCTGTGACTATGGAAAGTATTATCACCCTACATGACATGGAGACTTCTGAGCTACTGAGAGATTAGTTCTAAGAGTAAGCCTGAGTAAGACATGCAAAACATTAGCGTTAACTTTCTTTTCTTTAACCAGTTCCTCATCATGTTGTTGTAACCTGAGTTGTACAAATGGGTGCTTCTCATTATTAAGCACGGATATAGGTATCTGTGTCCCCCGATGTTTACAATCTGTGTAGCCAGCATTGACAGAGGAAGTAGTGTTACACACTTGTCAGAATGCTGCCCTCTCCAAACAAAGTGGATTTTGAAGTACTTTAGCCTGACACCACTAAATGCATGGTAGAATCTGATCACAGATCCTCCCAGTGTTTCATCAGCACATGGGGCTTCCCTGTCCTCGAGCGTGGAATCAAGTTTCTTCCTGAGCATTGTTAGCCAAAACGTAATCAGGTTTGCATAAAATAAATTGATGCGGCACCTGTTACTGCGTTAAGAAACCAGTTCAGTGTGTAGGATGCTACATGATCTTTGGAATGACCACCTCATTTGACTGTTTTGCTCACCCCCAAAGCTTGTAAAGTAGGTTCGTGTTTATAGTCTATATCAGCATTTGACATATTCAGGTCATAATGGCTGACATGAATGGATAAACAATTCTATATACCACAGGTACGTTCTAGGGAGCTGCATTAGCTGTGCTTTACATTTCAGTTCTAGATATGGACAATAATTGTTGACTGGGATCTCAGTTCCATTAAATACAGCATTAAAAGTTCTGAACCCCTGATTCTGCGTGGTTTGTATAATTAATATTTTGTGTGCTTTTCTTAGGTTAATCCTGGCAGCTAGTCATAACTGAATTTATTAGTGCATAGTGCCTCCTTCTTGACAAGTATAAAAGTTTTAAAATAATTTTATTATCTCAAATTAAAAGATCTGCATATAAGGACACAAATCCAGTTTAGCAGCAGTAAGTCAGACTGTGTGGAATGGAAGCATTCTTTGTGGGGTAGCAGATGGTATAAAAATGAAAAATATTTTTGATTATTGGAGAGACAAATGTTATTTTAAAGAAGCTGTTCTTCTGGTGATCTGTTGTGAAAGAAGTTTGGAGACTAGCTTTGCAAAAGAACTTGTCACTCCTTTTGGGCCTAAGCTGAGTAACTATCTAAAGAGTGCGGCTTTGTTGGATGTGACTTCTTCTGATAACCTGTCTGTAATGAGGCCGCCAAATGCAAGAGGTCCCACAAAAATCAGTGGAGCCTAGATACCTGAATTGTAATGCTTCCGCTTGTAAGAAAGTTTTAGATATTGGGAAAGAGTGAGAATTATGAGGGTTCCCAATTCCCCAATCTAGTTTATGTTCCTTTCTTTTTAAATAAGAAAGATAGAGGAAAGTTAAAATGAAGGAAAAGTTCTCCTTGTTCAGATTGATACACTAAACTTCATTACGGGTTTGATTTGTAGCACTTGCAGTGTGTCTTAAGGCAGGCTAACCTAGTTGTGGAATGGACATTCTAACTCCCAGCTGTCTTAGGTGCACCTGCAGCCTTCGTTGGGCACCAGTGGAAATTTGTCAGTCTTATTAACCAACATTGTGCTAGAACATGGTGTTGTGCGTCTTTGCTTGTTTGAGTGGTGGTTGCTTTTAAAAAATAATAAATTTTTTAAAAAAAAAGCAGCCTCTTGTGCATTTTCATGGTAAACAGACTAAGGAATGTCTTGGCTCATCGTATAACATCTGCACTCTTATCTAGCAGAGCACATAAGTGCCTATATAACCCCAGGAAGATCATTGAAAACTTGGCAAGAGAATTAAATGAAAGCTCCTGGCTGAGAAACCTTTAAAAGTCGTCTTTTCTGAGAGTACATCTTCCACATTTTTGGAAAGTCTCCAGTCCTTTTCTGGAGAATTTTGTATTGTTTGGTTTGAAAATCATATTCAGGTGATGCTATCTCTTTTCGTCACCTAGCATGAAAAAAATTGACCTGAGAATCTGAATTTTTTTGGTTAAAAAAATAGTGTAAACCCCAATATAATAAAATACACCATCCAAGCTGAGCCTTAAAGACAGTTCATGGTATCTCAATGTCTTCCTGCCATTCCTTTCTGTGTTTTATTGTAATTCATCTTTGTAAGATGCTTCCTTAGAAGGCAGTAGGTCCTCATCTTGAAGTCAGATTAATGGAGTTTTACCACACTTTAATGGTTTCTCCAAATTACGCTGTAGTCTTGAAAAGCCTGGATACCTATTGTGATCTGAGAATGTAGGGCCCAACCTTAAGGAGGGAGATATTTCTCAACTTCAGTAGTGTAGGCGTTTACCTCAAATTCTGCTCTGTACACCTGTGTTCTGTTGGAATCAGTTGAAAGTTGACACTTAAATACCTAGGAGGATCAGAATCTAAGCCCACAACTGAATAGTCTATGACAAAATTGTGTTTAGGCTACCTTACTGTAATCTAATACTAGTTAACAAATTCTTAGCAAGATCTCAGACTGTAGTTACCAGGAGTTGACTGGGATTGGACTACTTGAGGTAGTAAAAGTTCTAGTATCTCAAGTAACAGATATTAAAACAGTCTGTGAACTCTGCAGCATCTGACAAGATTGAATGCTTTTAAAAAATCTCAAAGGTGGTTAATGTTGTTATCTGGTGTTCTTAATTAAGTTTGGATGAGTGTAAACAGATGCATGGTAAACAGCAGACAAGTTCCAAGAAACTCTTTCTGTTGATTTATCTTGAATTGATCATAGGGTTTCTGTGTCTTACATGAGATGTAGTTTTACACCCTATAAATAAATTATTCTAATAATTTGTGATGAAGCTATGGAATAAATAAGTAAAATCAAACCATTGGTTTGCCTCATATTTCCTGTGTATGGAAAAGCAGAGACAAATTAAGTTATTACATGCATACGCCCTGCCTCTTTCCTTTCCTGTTATGTTCTGTTGTTTCTGTACTTACCTGCAGTGTAAAAATCTTCTTCAGTATCTATCTTCAGTCTTTCTGTCTGTCTTTAAAAACAAAACAACCCAGAACTTGTTTCGATTGAGTTTATGAGAATTTTGAATTACGTTTATAATGGCACGGTAGAATTTTTTTTTATTCATCATTTTTTTGGCCAATCTAGTAGTTAGATACTTGTCTGGAATCAATTAAAACTTTTTCTTGAACTTTGTGTTGAGGAATTTCACTCTACTGCTTCTATATGCTGCTTCTTGGAAGCTACACTTTTTTAATTGATGTAATTGTGTGTCTGTGAAGCAGTTTCTACTTTCTCTAGTTCCTGCTAAATCGCAGAGTCCTTGTGACTTTTTTTGCATGTGCGCACACACACAAAAAAAAAAAAGCCAAAAAAATTCTTGGCTGATTTTTCTGGAATTATGTTGGCAAACATTATGGGGAAAATTGGTGCTTTTCCCAGGAAAAAACTACCCTTACAGAAGTTGCAGATTATAATGTAACGGTAAAGTTCTAGGGTCATACTTGCTTTATGTAATGCTGTTACAATATGTTATCAGAATGTTTTTGGTTTTGTTTTTCTGTAGCAAACAGGAAAAAAAAACCTGCAGAGCATTAAGGGTTTATGCAATCTCAATCAATCTCCCCACTATTCCGTGGAGTCTCCTGATTATCACCTTCACAGTGGATGGTGATACCTTTATCTAACAGAAGTGGAAGACCCTCCCTAGGTGCATGGGGTCTGTGAGGACAAGTATGTAAATATTGATGCAAGTCCTGCGTTGCCAGTGCTCGGTTTGCAGTTTTGGCTCTTGGGGTTAGATAACTGTTCCCACCTTGTGTTGTGGTCACTAACACAAGGAAGACCTGTTCTTGGCAGGTATTTCTCGATAGTCTTCTAAATCTTGCTGCTGTTTAAAATTTAGCTGTTGTGTCTATTGTCTGTTCTGACAGAGTGTAGACCTGGAGTCAGTCTACCACAAACCTGAGTTTAGAAGAGTTTTTAGTTCTTCAGTCATTGAAAATGGGCGTCAGTCTTCATCAGGTAGGAACAGAGCATGAAATGACGTAGCACTCCTTGTAAAATACCTGATCCTGGTATTCACAGAGCAGCTCTCACGTGTTGGAAGCATTGGAATCTGCTATGGTTTCAGCATGGATATTGTGCTGTGGCACTAATGCCATTTAAGTTTATTTCCTACTTAGGAGTTTAACTTTTAAATTTTACGTTTATTGTTAAGCTTGCACTATAGTGTTTCATAAATTAGAAACTATTACTGTCACATTATCTTGGAGCACTAGTGATAATAAGGCCTGCTATTCTGGATGCCATTGTAGCCCTACATCCCCAAACATTTTGCAGATTACCTGTGTGCTTCCATCCTCCTTCAGTGGAGGAAGGACTTACTCTCTCCATTTTAGAGAAAACTGAGGAAGCGTTTCATAAAACCATGAGAAGAGCAAGAATGCTGGCTTCTAACCCATGGCAGGAGATTGGGGGCGGGGGCTGCACAGAGGAAGAGGCGTAGCTTACCGAATGCAGATGATAGCGGATTAATGATCTGAAGAAGTTGTTCTTGCTGAGATTCGTGTAGGACAGGTATGATCGCTGCAAGGATCACTTACACTAGAGTTGTTTCTGCCGCGTGCTGTAAATGGTATAATGCCCCACAGGGAGAACTAGGTGGAATAATCCGAACAAAATAGAATATTGAAAAATAAAGTTGTTGCATGGAAATTGGTTTGTTAGTAACTTTGTTACAAATCTTCAAATAAACTTACTTCCTCTCTCCTTTTTCTTTTTATTCGCTAGGTCAGGCAAAAGTCTCCCGTGAACTGACCTCTTTTCAGACTCTTTTCAGACTCTTCCCCTGAAGCCCATGCCCCTGCAGTGACCTTGCAGATGCCCCATCTTCCTGTTACTGCAGTAACCAGGATATCGGAGAAGTTTTCAGGAGAGACCATCAGTTCAACAGGAACAACTAATGCATCTGCTGGCCTGCTGGAACAGAGCAAGAGCAAAAATGGAATGGCAGTGAAAACTTCCAACCAGTCAGGTAAAAGAGACAGAAGTAACTTGTTTGCTGAAGCTGTGTCCCGTTTCTTTACTTCAAGAAACTGGTGCTACGGGGTTTGTCCTGTGGTAATTATGAAACCTCCCTTCTACGGCTCCATATCCCATGGTGGGACACTGATTTAGAATATTCTGGGTCTTAGGTGGAGCTTCAGGCTATGATGTCACATCTGCTGAGAATTTTTGCTGCCTAATATAGTTGAGTGCATAGTGCAGCCTAACTTCTAGCACAGTTACTGTATCTCTTCAATGTGTCCAGCTATTTTAATAAACTATGCAGGAGTTTTTAGTGCTTTGAGACCTGAGGCCCCTTGAGAGGCTAGACAGATATTTGTCAAACGGATTCAACAGTCATTTGGGGGGAGGACTGACTGACAGCAGACTGACACATATACACAAGTCAGAATGATTGCAGAATCTTATTTATATCTAAATTGAGTTTAAAAAAAACCCTTATTTCATTCCTATTGAAGTCATTCATCTTTGAGCTGTATTTCATATACATTTAGTGATAGCGATGCTTACAGATCAGACTATATGTAGAGATCAGAAATTAGAGAGAGACCAGATGCAATTGCCAGCAAGAGATAGAGATTATTTGCAGATTATTCTTTCAACTTTCATCTTAAAGCTAAGAATGGAGCAAAGCCTTCCTTTGTCTTTTTTTCTGCTCTTTCAGTGAAGACCTGGAATTCAAGTACAGTGAGAACATCTGTGGGTTCACCTGCCACTGGAGGTGAGTGTTGCTATCCGCATGTCCTTATGCAACATAAATTGAGAGGGATTCCATGCTCAATGTCTGGGGGATTCAGATCTGAGCATGTAGTTCCAATTGGTAGGTACATGGTAATATTAAAATTGCTAACAAGACTGCATGCAGATTCAGTTTCCCAGGTATCACAGAAACTTGTTCTGCTGTATCAGATTCTCAATCAGTTCAAAAAGCAAGGGGTAGTTATCCTTGTCTGCACAGTGGTGTACATGTGTACTGTTAGGCAATCTCTGCAGTAGAAACAATAGATGCCAGAAAAGTGTGGCAGAACAGACAGCTTGAGCAGTGAGTATTTCAGCTAACCAAGTGAAAACTGTGACTGAATGCAAGGTAATGGCAGTTGGAAAGTGGTGCACCCACCCTATGGATGTTGAAGCAAATTCCTTTGAGCAGAATAGCAGTAAGTAGTCTCCTTCATATATGAATGTGTCAAAGGATTAAATGCCTTAAGGACTTCTGATTTCAGTCAAAATCGATGGGTTGAGCTCTATGCAAAAGTACTTCTGATTGATGTCACCAAGCTGTTACTGTCTATACAGTGTACTGGTATTTCACAGTGGTCTCAAGTGTCAGTTTAGTGAAGATGTAGCTCATCCAGAGTAGGGATCACACTCTTTCTCAGCTTAAAACCACTGAGATTTGTACATATATCTGGCAGTTGTTTGTGGTCCCAAATTTGTGACATCCGTATGCTGGCATTTACCAGGGTGTTTTATGTGAGAAGTCTAGTTGATCTGGATCCCTTCTATAAGTTCAGGACAGTTATGAGGTTGGATTGTTTCTAAGATGCCAGTCTTTCTTCTTTGTTTATAGAAGAAGCCTTCAATAAATGAGTTGCTGGCTTTTGCAACAAGTTTTGGTTTTAGTGTGTTAAAACTGGGCAAACCACTCCGTTGCGTTTAGAGGGTATAGCTGGAGTCCAGAGCTCAGCTCTTAAAAGGCAAAGTACTAAAGGTAGAACCTCAGGGGTAGGGGGAGGAAGATGCAAAGCTAGTTTTAAGCTACCTTTGCAACCTTTGGAATCTGTTCTACTTTACAAACTAAAATGTTTCCTGGTGGAAATCGGGTCATTTAAATTATGCTGTCAGTCATAGCAGACTTCCCAGACTCCTTATGTCTGCCAGAATGATTGTTGCAAGCTGAGCTCTATCACCACTTCTTCCTTTCACTGAAATGTCCATGACAGCGTGCCCTCGTCTGAGGTCTGCACAAGGGCCTGGAATGATCCAGCCTTCTCAATGCAGTTTTATCAAAGGCATCCTCTCACAGCCCTTTCTAGTATGTTTACACCATCCTCGCTGCAGTGCAGCAATTTTGCAGAGGGATTGAACCCCTGGAGAAAATCCCTGCCCAGCTTGTTAGCTCATGCTGGAAATTAGACAGAGACCTGCAGCTTTTCAGTGTGGTGAGTAAAAATCAGTTGTAGCTATCAGGAAATAGTTTGAAAATGTATGAGAAAAGGAGATAAAAGAAGTTTCTGCCCTGATATATCTTGTTTTTCCTGCTGTTGTACAGAGAACACCACTTCTGTCACTGAGTCTGTCTCGACTGTGAGCTATGGGATGAGTAGTGGAACCAAAACTGGTGAAAGGTACACTTTTTCTTGACATTTTGTTAGGCTGTTGTGGTCAGTATGGTCTCAAGGGACAGGTGTTCTAATGGCTTGGAGAACAGGTGAGTCCCAGATGCTGTGGTTTAAGCCCATTAAAGGTTGTGAGCTTTCCTCAGGGCTAAGTGGAACAGAGATGGGAAGGGATAAATATCTTTTGTAGAGCAGTTTAAAGCAGATCTAATTGTGGATTTCAGCGTGGTTACAGTGTTAGTCAGTAAAACTCTCAGTGCCAGCAGTGGATTTTTGTTAGGAGGAGCAAGTTGTCAGGCCCTTTGAAAACACTTGTAAAAATACTCAGCTGTGTGAAATTTGTAGTTTGGGCTTATTTTTGTAGGCCCAACATATGACTGCCATCAAATATCCTTTGTTTGTCTAGCCTAGAGTTTGGTTGGTAGATAAATGCCTTGCTGAGGACAGAAGACTGTTACGCATTCTTGATTAACTCAAAGATGCAGTTGCTTAGTATAGGATTACATGGTATCACAATTATTACTGGCATATCCAGGCATCCTCAGCATGCAAAATATCCATCAAGAAAAATAGGAGGGCAGCCAATTTAAATCTCTTAACTTGGGCTTGCATCTGCCCTGAAAATTATCCCAAATTTGCCATTATGTTTCTTCTGATTTAGTTCCAACATCAGCATTTTGATATTTGAGTCATGATATACTGAGCACCTTAGAGAACTTGCTGTCAGATTTGACCTCCAGCTGTACCAGAAATTAATGTGTGACAGTGGTGTCATTGCTCTTTGCCTCAGTTTCCCCAGCTCTGTCATGGGGAACATTTCCAAATGCTATGTGTGCCTTACTTCATTAATGCTGATTAAGTGGTTTATGGCTCAAATAAACACAAATTAGAAGATAATTCTGTATTTCTGGATCAAATTACCAGTTTGCGGTCAGTGAAGCAACACTGACATGAGCTCAAAATTATGCATACTAGAAGTAAAAATTTCAAAGGTACTTCATCGAATCATTGAATGGTTTGGGTTGGAAGGGACCTCAAAGATCATCTAGTTTCAACACCCCTGCCATGGCAGGGACACCTCCCACTAGACCAGGTTGCTCAAGGCTTCATCCAGCCTGGCCTTGAACACTTCCAGAGATGGAGCATGCACAGCTTCTTTAGGCAACCTGTTGCAGTGTCTCACCACTTCAGGGTGAAGAACTTCTTCCTTGTATATAGTCTAAACCTGCCTTCTCCCAGCTTCCAACCATTACCCCTCGTCCTGTCACTGCAGGCCCTGGCACAAAGTCCCTCCTCGGCCTTCTTGTAGGCCCCCTTCAGGTACTGGAAGGCCACTAAGAGGTCTTCCCAGAGCCTTCTCTTTTCCAGGCTGAACAAGCCCAACTGTCTCAGCCTGTCCTCATAGGAAAGGTGTTCCAACCCTCTGACCATCTCGGTAGCCCTCCTCTGGACTCGCTCCAACAGCTCCATATCTGTTTTGTGTTGGGGGCTCCAGAGCTGGATGCAGTATCCCAGGTGGGGTCTCACGAGGGCAATGCTGCCTGAATTACTCTTCAAGTTACATTTTTTAAAATGTGACTTACCCTCCAGGAACCCCACAGTTGTAAATTAAAGGGATTCAGAGCTCCTGTGTGGCCATGTCTTTTTTTTTTTTTTAATTATTATTATTTTTCTTTTCTGTTTTTTTCTTAAAAGTGTTTAAGTGTTGTTCTACTTAGTGCTTTGTCACAAAGCATTTGTGACTTGGCCAGCTGTGTCTCATTTGTAAAAGTACCTTAGACTCTTCTATACTTAAGTGCTGTTGTTTGTCAATAAAACTCTGACTTTTACTTAAATTGCTTTTGACTCATTCAGGTACTCTTGAGGTTGTGGGAGGTTTGGAGTAGGCAACAGTTGGACTTTTATGCTGATTCCTGGCACTGCAGAGAGTTATTTTTTTTCTTTAACCACATACTTTTCATGTTTTGTTTCTCCAGTGCCACTGGCAGCTGCTGTGATGTGACCCCCAGCTCTCGCTCGTCTCCTCCCACTGTACATCGCCGAGTTGAAAGGAGGAGAGAACTGGTGCGGTCTCAGACACTCCCACGGACTACAGGAACACAGGCCAGGAAAGCGCTTTTTGAGAAATTTGAACAGGATGGTGGAAAGTATGTCACACACCTTGTCTCCAGAATGGGTTGGCTAATGGGAAACTAATTTGTCAATTATTACCAGCAGAGGACAGCTGGGTGGGAGGACTCTCTCAGTGTAGGATTTTGAGCTAAGAGACAATATGTGGTCATGTGTGGATAGCTTCACTGACTTCCCAGGCTGAGCCCTGGAAATTCACCGCTACAGATTCCTCTGGCTTTGGAGTTCTTCAGCTGAAGAAGCAGGTATGTTTTATCAGGAAAGAGTGCTGTGAAAGCTGCCTTCTCCGTTATTATAAAAGACTGGGAATATAGCGACTTTCTGTTGCCACTTATTAAGGAACAAAAGCATGGACTATTCCTTATGCACAGCGATGGGGGTATGATTTAAATAGAAGAGGGCTTGGAATACTGGCTTTAGTGAAATGAAAATGAGTTTTTCTTGGAGGACCAGCAAGTTGAAGTTTCAGCAACGTGTTTCTCAAAGATCACCTGGACAGGTGCTGACTTGGGCAAGGTTGCATAGATGTTGCTGACAAATAAGTTTAAGTTTTTCTAGAATTTAATTTAATCTCATCTCTGTTAATTTTCCAGAGGAAAAGGAGAATCCAGAGCTAAGCTGAAGAGGTCGCAGAGTTTTGGGGTTGCCAGCGCTAGCAGCATTAAACAAATTCTGTTAGATATATATATATATATATAGGATACAAGGTGAAGACGTGTTAGCATTTTCAGTGTGCTTTTTTTGGGAGAATTTTCCAAAAAAATATACTCAAAGTGAATGTAAAACATGCTAGACAATGAGCTAACTTCCTCAAGATCATCAAGTTCTGTGTGGGTAACACAAACATCATGGTTTGTATGGGCAGCACTTCAAGACAGTCAGTGATTGCATGAATGAGATTCTGTATGTCTGTCAAAGCAATGCATTAGTGTTTGTCTGAAAGCCTACATTTTTGTGCTTATGGATGTAGACTTCAGTATAAGCTCACATTTTTTTTTCTTAGTTTCAGGCTATTATTTTTGCATTCTTATTATATAGGGCAAGATCTGAATAACATTTTGCCAGTACAAGGAGACTATGGCCCTTTTTCTACACAGCAGACCAAAATACTCTCTACTGGTATTAGACAAGGGAATTTGTAGTAAATGGTTGAGGTTGAATCCCATGGTGTTAATGACCTAATTTCTATGAGGTAACATCAGTGTAGCTAAAAGAATTCAGCAGTTGAGACTTTTGTAATTTTACCTGGCCTTAAACTGCAGGTGCCAAAGCAATTTCCAGGAGAAAGAAAATAGTACAGGCTTTTTTTCTGTAATATGTTTCACAACATTATTTTAAAATGTTCATTATTAGTGCTAAACTCTAAATTATAGTATTCACAAGCAGAACTAGTGAAAATTACTGTTAGTTGCTTACCAGAAAAGCTGGGGCTTGAATTTTATATGACGGAAAAGCAGTGTGAGACAAAAGCCCGAGTACGTTTCTTTTGAATGTGGTGGTAGAAAGTAACAATAAGCGTTTGTTCCAAGAATCTGATTTTGCAGTAGGCGTTAATTCTTCCTATATTTCTACTGATCTGTGTAAACAGGCATTGAATTGGGCCTTACTGAAAAGCAAAGCAAGCAAACATAGTCCTTACCTAGTGTTATTCACAGCCACAAAATGAACCATTCTTCCATTATAAATACCTCACAGGGATAAGCGGTGTCCTTGGTTTCTGCAGATACTGGTGCTTTGGGCCTGCTCCAGAGCTCACTGACATCGACAAGATTCTTCCCAGTATTTTCTTCCTGGGCTTTGGATCAGGGTCCTTGACTGTATGTCTGCTTTGCATCTGGTCATTTCAGGCAAAAAGGCTTTAATTGCTGAGTGTGCTGTTTTGTTTTTTTTTTCCTCAGAATACAAATAATATAATGGATCTACAAAGAGGGGAAGAGAAACATAAAACCTATGCTCTGTTGCTTTGGTTAGTGGGATAGAAGGATAGAAAACTGCAGTGAGCAAAATCAGCTCTTCCCTCTTCCCCCATGCTGCATTAACATGCATATTTTTTTCATCATGACAGCACATTGATCTCCAAAACTTCTCCTCAAGCTGGAATGACGGGATGGCATTCTGTGCTCTTGTGCATTCTTTCTTTCCTGAAGCTTTTGATTATAATAAGCTTGACCCAGCTAATCGCAAGCAGGACTTTGAGCTGGCCTTCACCATGGCTGAGTGAGTATCACATTAGATCTCTGTGAAGTACTTCCAGTTCAAGTCTAATGTGGCTGGGCAGCAGTAAAAAGTTTAATCATTCTTCTTGTAGATCCTGTATCACCAGCTTACACGTGTCATGCCAAAAAAAAGATAATAAAGCTCTGCATAGAGAAGGCATAGAACAGGTGACTCGGCAGTCTAAAATCAGAGGTGGTTTTATGAGGCACAGGATAGTTCATGGAGTCCTGGGTTCAGGTCATTCATCGTCTTCAGGCAGTACTTGAATTCTGCTTTCTCACCTCTGTGATTCTCACTAGTCTTAGCACTGACACTTGAGAAATCGGCCTCATGAGTTATACTTGGACAGAAGAGGAAAAAATGCTACTTCTTTCTGGGTTTTGTTTTTTTAATTATTTTATTCAAGTAATGAATGATTCTTAATGATTTTGCCAATATTAATTGTTAAAAAAGACGTTTGAGTTCATAGAGCACAAGGCATCCAATGTTTACTAACCAACAGTCCATAGAAACCGGATATACAACTGGTATTTTCTTAGCCAATCCCACCTGCTTGATACCAAATTTCAACTTGAGGCATGTTAATATATCCATCCAGTCTCTCTGGAAAAACTGTGACGCCCTGAACGGCAGGGAGCAAGTAGATTAACTTTTGGAATTGGGTTTTGTGGCAGGGTTCACATCTCTCTCCGTTTCTTTGGTTAAACAAGAATAAAGGTTAAATTCAGTGTAAGTAGAGTTAGATCAAGGCTGAGAGCTGCTCAACCTGGTAACTGCATTTTTGTAAAACAGAGCTAATACCCTCAGTCACACTGACCTGATCCTTTCTGATGCAGTATACCAGGCAATTAAATGGTAACTTGTTTATTAAATTCATCATGAGTGTGAACTTGTCAGCTAGAAATAGTAACTTTCTGAACCCAGTATCAACATGATTCTTACTTACTGTTTTATTTGACTTGTGTAACAGTAAACACTCCATGTGGTATGCAGCTGGGTTTGGTACACTTTCCAAATACTAACAGGATGTGGGAATACATGGCTAGTTTCCTGCAGCTTCTCATACAGCTTCAAACATTGGTACCACCACACTGAAGCTCTGGGGTTCATTCAGAGTGTTTTTTTTTCTTTTTTTTAAGTAATAACTTACGGAACTGGATTTGCCATTTGCCATTCCAAAGAAAAGCTTTGAAAATTCTTAGCATAATGTTGGCTCTCCTTATTACAGCCCCTAGCAAAGGAATTCATTTGGGAATTACAAGGTGTTAATACACACATATCTATACGTATATATAAAAAAATTTTGTTGCTTGTCAGTGAGTTGAAAGAGATTCTATGACACTTTTAGGTGGTTGATCTCTAAAGTAAAACTATCCAAACTCTCAAAGGAAAGTTGCAGTGTTTTTCTATCTCAGTAAGTATAGGGGAGAACAAAAGACAGCATGCGCACAAGAGTAAGAAACATTAGGTAAGAGTATCTACAGAAATTACTACTTCATAGGTGTGATTGCCTTTAAACTAACTGTTCTCTTCTAGTGCCAGAAAAGGCTTTTCTCTGTTATTGCTGTTCACCTCAGTATGAGCTCTGCTGATCAAATTGCTTCCTGCTCTTGTGATTTTTCATCTTGGGCCTCAGCAGATCTGTTCCTTTCTGTTGGGCCAGATCTCAGTCAGGCTTCTGCTCTCCAACCTGATCATCTGAGACTGTTGTCCAAGTCACACACACCTTGAAGATATGGAGTGGTGGAGAAGAAACAGCCCACAGCCACGTGGGCCTTCATTGGCACATATCATCTCTTCTCATGTTTTGCCATTCTTTTGGAGCTTCCTGTGTAATAACCAGAAAAACTCGTGATTTGCGAACTCGCATGACCTTGCTTACTGAGACTTGGACAGGGGAATGTGAGATTGGGCTACATGCTACAGATATCAGGGATGTGAATGGGAGTCAGTAGATGAAAAAAACCCAATGACCTACAGGGCTTTGGATCAGATCCCAGTATAGAGGAAGGAGGAGAAAGAATAGGAATATTCCATGGTCACAAAAATAATCTCCAACCTGAGCCTGACCATTTCATTGTGAAATGAAATCTTGCTGCTAAACCTCAGGATTTCTCTAATGCCTCAGTGATGCTCAGCGTGATCAGAGCGGCAAATGAGTCTTGGAAGTAGTTACAGGCCTTAGATTTAACTCTTGATTCACTGTGTCTGTTTTATTATTGCTACAGGAAAATGGCTCACTGCGATCGTCTGATAGAAGTGGATGACATGATGGTGATGGGTCATAAGCCGGATCCCATGCGTGTCTTCACCTATGTCCAGTCTTTATACAATCATCTGCGACGCTTTGAATAAAATCATTGACACCTCTCCAGCCAGAAGGGTCAAGTACAGTGTGCTAGTGGGAAGAGTGACATTTTGCAAATGGAACGCAGTGTTATTTCTTGCTTTTTACTGTCCCTTTGCTTACATTCAACTGCATGGCTGGCTGACTGAAGTGTTGCTGAGCAGCGCCCGAAGTGTTGATCACATCAGCATGTCAGTAAGACAGAAATATGTTTGGAAAAAAAGACAAAAACATAGGGAAAGGTAAACGCTGTCATTTTGGTGCTAGTAGTAGGTTGGACTTTTAATATTACTGTGTTTAAAGGTCCCAGGAACCTAATTTGCTGCTCGTATATCTGTTAGGCTGGGGACACAGTTTTATGCAGTGACAGGCAACTCTGCTATGAAGGTGTTCCCTCTTAAAATGCAGGTAAAACTCCAGAAGGTAGCACCTTCAATTCCACTTGTCCATTGAACATAGCACAAAAGAAATGGCATATGAACAAGGAAATTTCCATTTCACAAATAATAACCTGAAGTACTCAACCACTAGGGCAATACTGCCTCTCCTCCAACTCTGCACCCCACTCTACCGTATATGCACACACACACATGCCTCAAACAGGCATTGTTCTGTTCTTTTAAAGCAGAAAGAGAACACAGGCTCTTAATGTGCAGACTGGGGGGACAGATAACTACCATGTTACATAACATTGTTCATCTGTAATGATTAAATCTGAAGTGATTTGCTTAGAGGCTTGCTAAAGCCTCTACTGGCAGTACTGGATTAATTTCTTGATCACAAAGGATAGCAACAGGTGGGGCTGTTCTGTGTATGACATTGTGTGTTTGCACGATTGAAGATTACAGGAAAGGGGGGCAGCTAGCAAGGTACAAAATCGTTTTAACAGTTGCATAGAAGCAAGACTGTAGCATGCTTTCATCCAGACTCTGGGTGACAGCAACTCTCCAGTGTGGACAGGAATGAAGCCTTTATGATTTGCTGGGTCCTCATGCTGACACTGAGGTGGACAGGCAATATGCTAAAAAAAAGTATGGAAGATGGGGTTTTGAAATGCTTTGGACTAGCTTCTGTTTTCAGTTAAATTAGCATTAAACCCACAGTACAGTGGGATTATTCCAGATTTACTGGACAAAAATGTCATGTGTCACCCTTTCTGGTTTTCTCTTGGATAAATCAACAGAGCTTTGTTTTCACATTGAAAGTTAAAAACAAAACCACTAAAAAAGCATACTTGAAAAAAAAAAAAGCCTATTAAAATTATTTCTTTCCTAAGAACAGGCTCATAGAAAGTAAAAAAAAAAAAAAAAAAAGCCCCAAGCCCTCTGCTCACTCTAGAGAATGTTTTTTAACCTGCATTTGTGCTTTTTGTAGCTATTTATAAAGATTACTTTGGTTCTGTATTCATGACCATTTATAATAAAATATGTCAAATGCTCTTCAGATTTACTGCTTCTCCTTAGAGTGAAGTGACAAATAACAAAGTAAAATCAGTGAAAAGAACCCAGAGCTTTTGCTTAGAAGATTTTTGTTCTAGTCGTGATGCTGTGTGCTCTGAATTCAGTTTTAAAACCTATAGATGTTCAGTGGCATTTGGAATAGGATTTTAGTTCAGCCACCCTTTCTAGTGAAGTTTACTTAAGAAACCATGAATGAAGCAACCACTTTGTTAGCAGTCTCAGAAAAACAAATGAACGAACACCGAAAGTGTACAAAGGTGAAGTATAAGTTAACTGCTGAAGGTCTGGATCATGAAGTTCTGTTTGAAGTGTAGCTAGGCTGTTGCTATGACACTATGGAAACAGTTTGAAAGACTTTTAAATATGCATCTTAATATAAGTAGCCAAAAGATACTTGGTCAAACTAGCAGGATCCTTGATATTGCTAATCTCACAGCTTTAATGCAAGTGGACAGAGGTTGGGTGGATTGTTCATATTTGTCATATGACTGCCATTGTATTCAGTTTTTGACTTTGTCTTGAATGACCATAATTCTGAGTAGTAAATGCGTGCCTGTTGCTCTACCAAATGCTCTGTAAGGATAAACACACTGTACTTGTGTTTTGGAGAAGCGATTAGAGTAAGCATGATGAGAAATCTGTCCACAACTGGCACACACGATACACATATTTACATTCTCAGAGCAGAATACCTCTCATTGACTAGCAGAGCGAAGTTCCATCCTAACTACAAGAAGAGGGACAATATGGCTTTATATTCACATTCCTTCACAGTCCCAGGTCATGGATGATATTCCTGTGTGATGTGAGTGCTAAAGACAGAGGTAAGTGCTTGGCCAGTTTAGGCCTAGTAGCAAATAATTATGTAAAAGAAGTTGTAGACTGCAAGATTACTGCCAAGTCACCAGAGGGGGGTTTACATCTTTTCTAATTTAGCTTGTTTTCACAGCTACCCAGAAGCTATTTGTACAGGTTTTCTAAAGTCTTCCCACTTCAGAGAGGTGAAGGTAAAGATAAGTGGTACTTGCCAGCAAACTGATTGCAGGGGAATGGAAGACTGTAAGCTGATTTCAGCTTCTGGTGGTTTGCGTGTAAGCAGATGAGGGAGATGGTGCTATGACACAATTTTAGAAAAAAAAAAAAAAACTACAGCTTTGTGCATTAAGAGAATATGAATAACCTTGACTATTAGATTGTATGATTAAATTAAAGTATGTAATCTATGCCCCCTGCTGGTTTTTTTAGTATTTTTAATTTTAAAAAAAAAGCAGAGTTTGTGTATATATGATAGAAAATGTGTTAGCATGAGTGAGAACAATATATTAAGTTGCCATAGTGTGTATTTTACACAGATGGACTGTTGCCAGCTTTTCCAATGTTTCTGCACTGTGTCTAAAATTCAGTACTGTCAAAGGTGGTTTACTGGCAACTTGATCCTACTTGTAAAGGCTAGATTAATTTGTTCTGTGCAAGATTTTCCAAATAATCTCAGCAGAGACATCACCTAGTTTTTAAAATTATGTTTGCATATAGCTTCCCACAGCAGGGAAGTCCTCCTCCTTGAAAGTACAGTAATTGGGTGGATGACTTTCATCGCTTCTCCCTTTGTGTGACATTTCCAATAAAGCGTTTAATCTAAACATATGCTCAAACCAGTGCAAACTCTTGGATACACGTCATTAGGTATAAAATCAGCCTACATGGTTCAACATGTGTCACTAACTTAAACCTGGCCTGGCTTACACAGATAGTTTTAAAGTGTCCAGAACAAAAATTGGCATTGCTTTAGGTAAGGTGCGCCTAAAAGGCACTTTTGGTTATGCTAAAATAGCTCTATGTCTAGATAAAGCCTCAGTGGAGTTAGTAATGCAGAATCAGAAGAGTTTGGGCTGGAAGGGACCTTTAAAGACCATCTAGCCCAACAACCCCCACCAGGAGCAGGGACATCTTTAGCTGGATCAGGCTGCTCAGAGCCCCGTCTGCCTTGGCCTTGAATGTTCCCAGGACTGGGGCATCAACCACCTCTCCGGGCAGCCTGTGCCAGTGTCTCACCACCCTCACCCTAAATTTTCTTCCCACTATCTAGTCTAAACCTACCCTCTTTCAGTTTGCAACCCTTACCCCTTGTCCTATCACCACCCTCCCCGATCAGGAGTCCCTCCCCACCTTTCCTGCAGGCCCCCTTTAAGCACTGGGAGGCCGCTATAAGGTCTACCCCGGCGCCTTCTCCAGGCTGAACAACCCCAACCCTCTCAGCCTGTCCTCAGAGGGGAGTATTCTGGGCACTAGTGGAACACCAGAATTCAGACCTCTTACGTTAGCCTGCTTTGCAATTTCAGCAACATTGAAAGCAAGCAGTTGATGCTGCAGCATCAGCTCAGCCTAGAGACTTTCCCCACTTCGATGCTGCCACAGCAGTTTGGGTGACAGTCTAATCCTCTGAAGACTGAGACTATCTGTGTTATTTTGAAGGCATCTAATAAGGAACACGGCAACATATTTAATTTAGATCTAGTCTCGTGAATGCTGGTTATTTAGACTCGTCCACAGAAAACCTATTTTTCCACACTGAAGACTTGGGCCACTTTATAAATAACGAACCCGGTTTCTATATCCAGACACAAATTGCCAAGGTGAAGACCTGCTCCTTTGCAAAAATCCTTTGTAAAAGCGCCAGTACGGGCTGTGGGAGGTTAGCCGTATTTCGGCAGCGCCGAGGCCGGCGGTCGCTCACCAGCACTTCCCGCCGAGGAGGTGTCGCTTTCCCGCCCCTGTGCCCGCTGCCCGCGTGTAGGTCGCAGCGCGAAGTGTCTCCCAGCGCCGTGCTCGGCCCTGCCCGCGGGCCCGCCCCCGCCGCGCGCGCCGGCCTGTGGCCGTTGGCGGGAAGCGCGGCTGCGGGGACAGCGGTTGGCTGCAAGCAGGTGGGGCCAGGGGCAGAGGAGGGAGCTGGGGGGGCGGGGGAAGGTGAGGGGCGGGGAGGGGCGGGAGGGGGAGCTGAGGGGGCAGGGGGCGGGAGCTGAGCGGGCTGTTGCAGGCGTTGTGCTGCCCGCGAGGGACCTGGGCCGGCGCGGCGCGCGGCGGAGCCCCGTCTGCCGCGGGATCGTTTTCTCCCTTATAAACCGCTAGAGGTTCTCAGGAATTAACAAGCCTATTTGTTTTCATTCTTTTCCAACCTGTCCTCACTGCTAAGTTGGTTTTACCTGTGTTATTTGAAGAGTAGCGCACTGTTGTCAGCCTCGGAAGTCTACAATGATTTAACCCCTGAAAACCACCTAAGGTAAAAATAAAAATTTCTTATGTCATATAGTTCATATTGAAGGATCAGTTGTAAGTTTCGTATTAACAGATTAAAAGGAAATAACCTTTTTATGGTAAGTTAACCATGAGGAACAGATTCAGGGTGGGTAACTACAAATTAAATACTTTATGATGGTGTTGCTCACAAGTTGGGTCAGGACAGCACCAGATACTGGGTTTTCAGAATGAAACTGCATGGAGTCCCATGGGTCTCACAACAATGTCTTGGAGGACCGTCATTCAGGGATTCCTCACCTTTCAAAGTGTCATGGATTAGGGTTGGGCTGGCCACAAACGAATGGCAGATGCTCTTTATTACGTGACTGAGCACATTTTCAGAAACCTAACACATTAATTGTTCTCAACCACCATTCAGCTATCTCAGCATTTCAGTTTATTAGAAACCATTTTGTCATCGCTCTTTAATTTGGTCAGATTTCTAAAAGCCTTGGAATGTTACTGAGAGTACAGATAATAAAATGTTGTGGAACATGACTAATATGCAGCCTGATAACTTATTCTGTGACTTGCACTGGTCAAAGTAAACAAAGTTCAAACTAGTTTTTGAGTTCAGATCTACCTAAGTCATTGGAAAACTTTCAGTTGTTATGGAAATGGCTCCAGTTCCTGCTCCAGCTGTTCATGTGACAAAAATTACTGCTTTCAACTAGCTCTTTTTAGCATGTTATGTTAAGAAGCTGTTAAAAAGTACTCATTAGAGGGGAAAAACAAAAAAAGTACATCTAGTCCAAAGGGGGCCAGAATGTAGAAATCAAGGGCCAGCCCACAGGAGCATTGCTCTCTTGTACAAATAGTTGCAGACTTCATGTGTGCAGTACCATATAAATGGATTTACAGGTCTGCCCCAGTAGTGGTCTATGTAATTGATACTAATCAGTGTTCAGCCTAGTCATAGTTTTGCTTTGCCTCATGAATTGGGAGCATGCTGAGTGTCTGTGATCACAGCTTTCCATCCTCCTGCGTCAGTTAGCATGAATCATTCACTTTCCTTGCTTGCCTTGCGCCCCATTCTTTGCTGCTTCTCGAGTCTCTAGGTCCTTCTCTGAGGCTAATGGCATCAGTAATGTCAACCCTGTTTTCTGAAGCTTGTATTTTTCTTTGTCTAACTCTGAAATAGCTGCATTTTTCTTTAAGACGGTGTTTCTTCATCTGCAACCCCTTTTTTGTTCCTCTGGAGTACATGCAGATTTCTTTTTGCACAGCAGCTGGCATGACAGGCACTGTAGTTACCAGTTTTAATGATCACTGACAGAATTTAGGTACCGTTTGAAATTAAAGATCATCATTAACAGCTTTCTAGCTTTCACCGTGCTGTATTTGCAGCAATTGCAGTTGCTTCCCACTTTTCTGTCTTGGATCAGCTGAAGTTCTTTTGACCAATGCTACTTGCTGCTTTATCACGTTGATAGCTCTTTGAAGCTTGTTGGGAACTCTGAGCAACCCTGCTCTGATCTAAACTGGTAGGAGGGGGCACAACTGTACCATCTGGCGTGCTACTCTTTTTGTCTCCCTCATTTCTTCTGCCTGGCTCCTAATCTCTTTTGTCCCAGGAAAGCTTATAGTTGCCACAAAGGTGGAGCATACTGCCAAGGATATTTTATGGCTGACATTTTGGATAGCTAGGTGTACTTAACACACCTTTCATTTGCTTTCGCTATCTTTACGCATTTCTGCAATAAATCGATCAAAAATTACTGCCCGAAGCTGTGGGAACTATCTCAATTAATGTACAAAGAATACGTTTTTCTTTCCAGGCAGATCTTAACCGGGAACGGCTGGAAGGAAGCGCCGTGGCTGCGCGGGCGTGCTGCCTGCCGCCGGTGCTGCGGCAGGAGGCTGCTGGAGGCGGCGCTGCCCTTCCCGCCGCAGCCGGTCTGCATTCCCGTGGCAGCCGGTCTGTTGGCCTTCCGCGCTGTTCTGGGCCCCTTCCGGAACACTTCGTCACACATTTAGAAAGAAATGATGTGCTGCTGCTGTGGAGATTGAAGCTGGGACACGGCTGGGAGCAACGCCCCTCCCTGAAGGGGAACGGAGGACGTGGCCATTAGCCAGAGTTAGGCCTTGGGAGCAGCATCAGCGAGAGGTGTGTGAGGGAGAAGGGGGATGGTTTTAAGGGTACCTGTGCTGGAGTGTGGACAGAGCTGTGTGTTGCTGAGGACCAGCTGTGTGCATTTGGGGTGAGGATTTGTCTCAGAAGACTGCATGAGCGTAGTGTGAGAATAGGAAAATTGACAACCAAACTGCTGTGACTTTGCACATATTTTGGGCATTGGTTTCACCCTACATTAAACCATTATCCCGAATGTGCTTTGTTCTTTGTTCTGCTTCAGTCCTTCCTAGGCTTTTCCATTTCCTCATTTACCTGCTGTATTTCCTCCTTCAGTTTTTCAGGTGCTGTTTTCTCTCTCTTTTTTAATTTTCTAATGACCATTATATTTCTTTTTTACAACCTAGAGTTCATCCACCTCTCCAGCCATATTTTTAAAAGGTGTTTACTTCTCCAACCTATGGGAGAATATTTATATTTCATATTTGTTCACTTCTCATTTTTCTGTGACTGTCCATTTAGTAATTCCATCCTTCCTCACGGGTCTCCTTTTCTTTCTCATCTCCCTCCTATTGCAGACAACCCATCTTTTCCTCTCAGTTCCACTTTCAAGCCTCTTACCCTCTCTCCTCCTAGCTTCCATTCCCAAATTCTTCTGTTTCTTCCTTCTCCCACTTCAAACTCTCTCCCTTGCACCTTAGCAAATTCTTGGGAAGCCTTGAACGAGAAGTCTTTTCATACCAGTGTCATTTTGCAGGTAAAAGGGGCAAGAATTTTTCTCACCCTTATGGACCTGTCTTCTCCCCTTCTTGCTTCTGCAGCCAAATACAATACTATTCCCATTTTTAGGTTTCACATTCCAAGAACTGACCCGCATTATATCCAGAAACTTTCCAAAAAACAATGGCCAGACTGTTGCAAGCTGGAGAGACGTCGGAACATCTGTTGGGCTTTACGTTGGGACGTCTCTTGGGCTCTACGTCTGGTTTTAGCTCATTTGCGGCTATACGTCCGGACGTCTTCTGAGCTCTACGTTGGGACGTGTGTTGGTCTCTACGTCGGAACGTACGTTGGTTTCTACGTCTGGCTTGAGGTTAATTTCGGCTCTACGTCGGAACGTCTCTCGGGCTATACGTTGGGACGTGTGTTGGGCTCTACGTCGGAACGTACGTTGGTTTCTACGTCTGGCTTGAGGTTAATTTCGGCTCTACGTCGGAACGTCTCTCGGGCTATACGTCGGGACGTGTGTTGGGCTCTACGTCTGGCTGTAGCTCACTTTCTGCTCTGCGTCGAAACATCTGTTGGTCTCTACGTCGGGACGTCTGTTGGTCTCTACTTCGATATGTCTGGCTTGAGCTCGCTTTCGGCTCTACGTCGTAACGTCTGTTGGGCTCTACGTCGGGACATCTGTTGGGCTCTACGTCGGGACGTCTGTTCGGCTCTAAGTCAGGACGTATTTAGAGATCTAAGTCGGGACGTCTCTTGGGCTGTACGTCTGGCTTGAGCTCACTTTCAGCTCTATGTCGGGACGTCTGTTGGGCTCTACGTCGGGATGTACGCTGGCTTCTACATCTGGCTTGAGGTTAATTTCGGCTCTACGTCGGGACGTCTGTTGGGCTCTACGTCGGGACGTGTGTTGGGCTCTAGGTCGGGAAGTCGCTTGCGCTCTACGTCGGGATGTCTTTTGGGCTCTACATCTGGCTGTAGCTCACTTTCGTCTCTACGTTGGAACGTCTGTTGGGCTCTACGTCGGGACGTATGTTGGGCTCTACAACGGGACATGTATTGGACTCTACGTCGGGACGTCTGTTGGGCTCTACGTCGGGACGTCTCTTGTGCTCTACATCTGGCTTGAGCTCGCTTTCTGCTCTACGTTGGGATGTCTGTTGGTCTCAACGTCAGAACGTCTCTCGGGCTATACGTCGGGACGTGTGTTGGGTTCTACTTTAAGAAGTCTGGCTTGAGCTCGCATTCGGCTCCACGTCGGGACGTCTGTTGGTCTCAACGTCGGAACGTCTCTCGGGCTATACGTCGGGACGTGTGTTGGGTTCT
Organism: Leptosomus discolor; assembly: GCF_034619465.1. Lineage (NCBI taxonomy): Eukaryota > Metazoa > Chordata > Aves > Leptosomiformes > Leptosomidae > Leptosomus > Leptosomus discolor. The sequence continues at coordinate 3,235,986 of NW_028237772.1, forward strand.
ACTTTAAGAAGTCTGGCTTGAGCTCGCATTCGGATCCACATCGGGACGTCTGTTGGGCTCTACGTCGGGACGTCTGTTGGGCTCTAAGTCGGGACGTGTCTTGGGCTCTAGTTTGGGAAGTGTGTCTTTAGCTCGCTTTCGGACCTACGTGCGGATGTCTCTTGGGCTCTACGTTTGGCTTTAGCTCATTTGCGGCTATATTTCCGGACGTCTTTTGAGCTCTACAACTGGACGTGTGTTGGGCCCTACGTCGGAATGTACGTTGGTGTCTACGTCTGGCTTGAGGTTAATTTCGGCTCTACGTCGGAACGTCTGTTGGGCTCTACGTCGGGACGTCTCTCGGGCTCTAAGTCGGGATGTCTTTTCCGCTCTACGTCTGGCTGTAGCTCACTTTCGGCTCTACGTCGGAACGACACTTGGGCTCTGCGTCTGGAGGTCTGTTGAGCTCTACGTCCGGACGTCTCTTGGGCTCTATGTTTGGCTTTTGCTCACTTTCAGCTCTACGTCAGAACATCTGTTGGGCTCTACATCGGGACGTCTCTTGGGCTCTACGTCTGGCTTTAGTTCATTTGCGGCTATACATCGGGACATCTTCTGAGCTCTATGTCGGGACGTCTGCTGGGCGCTGCGTCGGAACGTACGTATTTTCTACATCTGGCTTGAGGTTAATTTCAGCTCTACGTCGGAATGTCTCTCGGGCTGTACATCGGGACGTGTGTTGGGCTCTAAGTCTGGCTGTAGCTCACTTTCTGCTCTACATCGAAACATCTGTTGGGCTCTACATCGGGACGTCGCTTGAGCTCTACGTCGGGACGTCTTTTGGGCTCTACGTCTGGCTGTAGCTCACTTTCGTCTCTACGTTGGAATGTCTGTTGGGCTCTACGTCGGGACATCTGTTGGGCTCTACATCTGGCTTGAGCTCGCTTTCGCCTCTACGTCGGGACATCTGTTGGGCTCTACTTCGGGACGTATGTTGGGCTCTACTTCGGGACGTATGTTGGGCTCTACAACGGGACATGTGTTGGGCTCTACATCAGGACATCTGTTGGGCTCTAAGTCGGTACATATCTTGGGCTCTACTTCTGGCTTGAGCTCGCTTTCTGCTCTACGTTGGGATGTCTCTTGGTCTCAACGTCTGGACGTCTGTTGGGCTCTACGTAGGGACATGTATTGGGTTCTACTTTAAGAAGTCTGGCTTGAGCTTGTTTTCGGATCTACGTCGGGACGTCTGTTGGGCTGTACGTCCGGACGTCTCTTGGCCTCTACGTTTGGCTTTTGCTCACTTTCAGCTCTACATCGGAACATCTGTTGGGCTCTACGTTGGGACGTCTCTTGGGCTCTACGTCGGGACGTCTCTTGGGCTCTACGTCGGGATGTCTGGCTTGAGCTTGCTTTCAGCTCTACTTCGGAACATCTGTTGTGCTTTACTTCGGGACTTCTGTTCGGCTCTACGTCAGGACGTCGGTTGGGCTCTAAGTCTGCTGTTGTCAACAGACATCCCGACTTAGAGCCCAACAGACGTCCCGACGTAGAGCCCAACAGACGTCCCGACGTAGAGCCGAACAGACGTCCAAACGTAGAGCCCAACACACGTCCCTACGTAGAGCTGAAAGTAAGCTAAATCCTGATGTAGAGCCCAACAGACGTCCCGACATACAGCCCAACAGACGTCCCGACGTAGACCCAACCGACGTCCCGACGCAGAGATGAAAGTAAGGTAAACGCTGATGTAGAGCCCAACAGAGGTCCCGACGTAGAGCCCAACAGACGTCCCGACGAAGAGCCCAACCGACGCCCCGACGTAGAGCTGAAAGTAAGCTAAACCCTGATGTAGAGCCCAACACACGTTCCGACGTAGAGCCCAACACACGTTCCGACGTAGAGCCCAACACACGTTCCGACGTAGAGCCCAACCGACGTCCCGACGTAGAGCCCAACCGACGTCCCGACGTAGAGCTGAAAGTAAGCTAAATCCTGATGTAGAGCCCAACAGACGTCCCGACGTAGAGCCCAACAGACGTCCCGACGTAGAGCCCAACACACGTCCCGACGTAGAGCCCAACAGACGTCCCGACGTAGAGCCCAACAGACGTCCCGACGTAGAGCCCAAGACACGTCCTGACGTAGAGCCCAACACACGTCCCGACGCAGAGCTGAAAGTAAGCTAAATCCTGATGTAGAGCCCAACAGACGTCCCGACGTAGAGCCCAACAGACGTCCTGACGTAGAGGCCAACAGACGTCGTGACGTAGAGCCCAACACACGTCCCGACATACAGCTGAAAGTAAGCTAAATCCTCATGTAGAGCCCAACATACGTCCCGTCGTAGAGCCCAACAGACGTCCCGACGTACAGCCCAACAGACGTCCCGACCTACAGCCCAACAGACATCCCGACGTAGAGCCCAACAGGCGTCCCGACGTAGAGCCCAACCGACGTCCAGACGAAGAGCCCAACCGACGTCCCGACGTAGAGCTGAAAGTAAACTAAACGCTGATGTAGAGCCAAACACACGTCCCGACGTACAGCCCAACAGACGTTCCGACGTAGAGCCCAACACACGTCCCGACGTAGAGCCCAACAGACGTCCCGACGTAGAGCCCAACAGACGTCCCGACGTAGAGCCCAACACACGTCCCGACGTAAATCTGAAAGTAAGCTAAATCCTGATGTAGAGCCCAACAGCCGTCCCAACGTAGAGCCCAACAGACGTCCCAACGTAGAGCCCAACAGACGTCCCGACATAGAGCCCAACAGACGTCCCGAAGTATATTCCAACAGGTGTCCCGACGTAGAGCCCAACCGATGTCCCGACGAAGAGCCCAACCGACGCCCCGACGTAGAGCTGAAAGTAAGCTAAACCCTGATGTAGAGCCCAACACACGTCCCGATGTAGAGCCCAACACACGTCCCGACGTAGAGCCCAACCGACGTCCCGACGTAGAGCCCAACCGACGTCCCGACGTAGAGCTGAAAGTAAGCTAAATCCTGATGTAGAGCCCAACAGACGTCCCGACGTAGAGCCCAACAGACGTCCCGACGTAGAGCCCAAGACACGTCCTGACGTAGAGCCCAACACACGTCCCGACGCAGAGCTGAAAGTAAGCTAAATCCTGATGTAGAGCCCAACACACGTCCCGACGTAGAGCCCAACACACGTCCTGACGTACAGCCCAACAGACGTCCCGACGTAGAGCCCAACAGGCGTCCCGACGTAGAGCCCAACCGACGTCCAGACGAAGAGCCCAACTGACATCCCGACGTAGAGCTGAAAGTAAACTAAACCCTGATGTAGAGCCCAACACACGTCCCGACGTACAGCCCAACAGACGTTCCGACGTAGAGCCCAACACACGTCCCGACGTAGAGCCCAACAGACGTCCCGACGTAGAGCCCAACAGACGTCCCGACGTAGAGCCCAACAGACGTCCCGACGTAGAGCCCAACACACGTCCCGACGTAGAGCCCAACAGACGTCCCGATGTAGAGCCCAACAGACGTCCCGATGTAGAGCCCAACAGACGTCCCGACATAGAGCCCAACACGCGTCCCGACGTAGAGCCCAAACGACGTCCCGACGTAGAGCCCAACCGACGTCCCGACGTAGAGATGAAAGTAAGCTAAACCCCGATGTAGAGCCCAACAGATGTCTTGACGTAGAGCCCAACACACGTCCCGACGTAGAGCTCAACAGACGTCCCGACGTAGAGCTGAAAGTAATCTAAATCCTGATGTAGAGCCCAACAGACGTCCCGACGTAGAGCCCAACAGACGTCCCGACGTAGAGCACAACACACGTCCTGACGAAGAGCTCAACCGACATCCCGACGTAGAGCTGAAAGTAAGCTAAACCCTGATGTAGAGCCCAACACACGTCCCGACCTAGAGCCGAACAGATGTCCCGACGTAGAGCCCAACACACGTCCCGACGTAGAGCCCAACACACGTCCCGACGTAGAGCTGAAAGTAAGCTAAATCCTGATGTAGAGCCCAACAGACGTCCCAAAGTGGAGCCCAACACATGTCCCGATCTAGAGCCCAACACAGGTCCCGACGTAAAGCCCAACACACGTCCCGACGTAAATCTAAAAGTAAGCTAAATCCTGATGTAGAGCCCAACAGACGTCCCGACATAGAGCCCAACAGACGTCCCGACATATATTCCAACAGGTGTCCCGACGTAGAGCCCAACCGACGTCCCGACGAAGAGCCCAACCGACGCCCCGACGTAGAGCTGAAAGTAAGCTAAAGCCTGATGTAGAGCCCAACACACGTCCCGACGTAGAGCCCAACACACGTTCCGATGTAGAGCCCAACCGACGTCCCGACGTAGAGCCCAACCGACGTCCCGACGTAGAGCCCAACAGGAGTCCTGACGTAGAGCCCAACCAACGTCCAGACGAAGAGCCCAACCGACATCCCGACGTAGAGCTGAAAGTAAGCTAAACGCTGATGTAGAGCCCAACACACGTCCCGACGTACAGCCCAACAGACGTTCCGACGTAGAGCCCAACACACGTCCCAACGTAGAGCCCAACACACGTCGGGACGTAGAGCCCAACACACGTCCCGAAGTAGAGCTGAAAGTAAGCTAAATCCTGATGTAGAGACCAACAGACGTCCCGACGTATAGCCCAACAGACGTCCCGACATAGAGCCCAACAGACGTCCCGACGTAGAGCCCAACACACTTCTCGACATAGAGCCCAACACACGTCCCGACATAGAGCCCAACACACGTCCAGACGTAGAGCTGGAAGTAAGCTAAATCGTGATGCAGAGCCCAACAGACGTCCCGAAGTAGAGCCCAACAGACGTCCGAACGTAGAGCCCAACAGGCGTCCCGACGTAGAGCCCAACAGGCGTCCCGACGTAGAGCACAACCGACGTCTCGACGAAGAGCACAACCGACGTCCCGACGTAGAGCTGAAAGTAAGCTAAACCCTGATGTAGAGCCCAACACACGTCCCGACGTAGAGCCCAACACACGTCCTGACGTAGAGCTGAAAGTAAGCTAAATCCTGATGTAGAGGCCAACAGACGTCCCGACGTAGAGCCCAACAGACGTCCCGACGTAGAGCCCAACACACGTCCCGACGTAGAGCCCAACATACGTCCCGACGTAGAGCTGAAAGTTAGCTAACTACAGACGTAGAGCCCAACACACGTCCCGAGGTAGAGCCCAACACACGTCCCGACGTACAGCCCAACAGACGTTCCGACGTAGAGCCCAACACACGTCCCAACGTAGAGCCCAACACAGGTCCCGACGTAGAGCTGAAAGTAAGCTAAATCCTGATGTAGAGGCCAACAGACGTCCCGACGTATAGCCCAACAGACGTCCCGACGTAGAGCCCAACAGACGTCCCGACGTAGAGCCCAACACACTTCTCGACATAGAGCCCAACACACGTCCCGACATAGAGCCCAACACACGTCCAGACGTAGAGCTGGAAGTAAGCTAAATCCTGATGCAGAGCCCAACAGACGTCCCGAAGTAGAGCCCAACAGACGTCCGAACGTAGAGCCCAACAGGCATCCCGACGTAGAGCCCAACAGGCGTCCCGACGTAGAGCACAACCGACGTCCCGACGTAGAGCTGAAAGTAAGCTAAACCCTGATGTAGAGCCCAACACACGTCCCGATGTAGAGCCCAACACACGTCCCGACGTAGAGCTGAAAGTAAGCTAAATCCTGATGTAGAGGCCAACAGACGTCCCGACGTAGAGCCCAACAGACGTCCCGACGTAGAGCCCACCACATGTCCCGACGTAGAGCCCAACACACGTCCCGACGTAGAGCCAAACACACGTCCCGATGTAGAGCTGAAAGTAAGCTAAATCCTGATGTAGAGCCCAACAGACGTCCCGAAGTGGAGCCCAACACATGTCCCGATCTAGAGCCCAACACAGGTCCCGACGTAAAGCCCAACACACGTCCCGACGTAAATCTGAAAGTAATCTAAATCCTGATATAGAGCCCAACAGACGTCCCAACGTAGAGCCCAACAGACGTCCCGACATAGAGCCCAAAGACGTCCCGACGTATATTCCAACAGGTGTCCCGACGTAGAGCCCAACCGACGTCCCGACGAAGAGCCCAACCGACGCCCCGACGTAGAGCCCAACCAACGTCCAGACGAAGAGCCCAAGCGACATCCCGACGTAGAGCTGAAAGTAAGCTAAACGCTGATGTAGAGCCCAACACACGTTCCGACGTAGAGCCCAACCGACATCCCGACGTAGAGCCCAACCGACGTTCCGACGTAGAGCCCAACCGACGTCCCGACGTAGAGCCCAACCAACGTCCAGACGAAGAGCCCAAGCGACATCCCGACGTAGAGCTGAAAGTAAGCTAAACGCTGATGTAGAGCCCAACACACGTCCCGACGTACAGCCCAACAGACGTTCCGACGTAGAGCCCAACACACGTCCCAACGTAGAGCCCAACACACGTCCCGACGTAGAGCCCAACACACGTCCCGAAGTAGAGCTGAAAGTAAGCTAAATCCTGATGTAGAGACCAACAGACGTCCCGACGTATAGCCCAACAGACGTCCCGACATAGAGCCCAACAGACGTCCCGACGTAGAGCCCAACACACTTCTCGACATAGAGCCCAACACACGTCCCGACATAGAGCCCAACACACGTCCAGACGTAGAGCTGGAAGTAAGCTAAATCGTGATGCAGAGCCCAACAGACGTCCCGAAGTAGAGCCCAACAGACGTCCGAACGTAGAGCCCAACAGGCGTCCCGACGTAGAGCCCAACAGGCGTCCCGACGTAGAGCACAACCGACGTCCCGACGTAGAGCTGAAAGTAAGCTAAACCCTGATGTAGAGCCCAACACACGTCCCGACGTAGAGCCCAACACACGTCCTGATGTAGAGCTGAAAGTAAGCTAAATCCTGATGTAGAGGCCAACAGACGTCCCGACGTAGAGCCCAACAGACGTCCCGACGTAGAGCCCAACACACGTCCCGACGTAGAGCCCAACACACGTCCCGACGTAGAGCTGAAAGTTAGCTAACTACAGACGTAGAGCCCAACACACGTCCCGAGGTAGAGCCCAACACACGTCCCGACGTAGAGCCCAACGCACGTCCCGACGTAGAGCTGAAAGTTAGCTAACTACAGACGTAGAGCCCAACACACGTCCCGACGTAGAGCTGAAAGTTAGCTAACTACAGACGTAGAGCCCAACACACGTCCCGACGTAGAGCCCAACACACGTCCCGAGGTAGAGCCCAACACACGTCCCGACGTAGAGCCCAACGCACGTCCCGACGTAGAGCTGAAAGTTAGCTAACTACAGACGTAGAGCCCAACACACGTCCCGACGTAGAGCTGAAAGTTAGCTAACTACAGACGTAGAGCCCAACACACGTCCCGACGTAGAGCCCAACACACGTGCCGACGTAGAGCTGAAAGTAACGTAAACCGTGATGTAGACCCCAACACACGTCCGACGTAGAGCCCAACACACGTCCGACGTAGAGCCCAACACACGTCCCGACGTAGAGCCCAACACACGTCCCGACGTAGAGCTGAAAGTTAGCTAACTACAGACGTAGAGCCCAACACACGTCCCGACGTAGAGCCCAACGCACGTCCCGACGTAGAGCCCAACGCACGTCCCGACGTAGAGCTGAAAGTTAGCTAACTACAGACGTAGAGCCCAACACACGTCCCGACGTAGAGCTGAAAGTTAGCTAACTACAGACTTAGAGCCCAACACACGTCCCGACGCAGAGCCCAAAGCACGTCCCGACGTAGAGCTGAATCTAAGCTAAACCGCGACATAGAGCCCAACACACGTCCCTACGTAGAACCCAACACATGTCCCGACGTAGAGCCCAACACACGTCCCGACGTAGAGCTGAAAGGAAGCTAAATCCTGATGTAGAGACCAACACACGTCCCGACGTAGAGCCCAACACACGTCCCGAAGTAGAGCCCAACACAAGTCCCGACGTAGAGCTGAAAGGAAGCTAAATCCTGATGTAGAGACCAACACACGTCCCGACGTAGAGCTGAAAGTAAGCTAAATCCTGATGTAGAGCCCAAAATAAGTCCCGACTTAGAGCACAACAGATGTCCCGACGTGGACGTGAAAGTAACCTAAATCCTGATGTAGAGCCCAACACACGTCCCAACGTAGAGCCCAACACACGTCCCGACGTAGAGCTGAATGTAAGCTAAACCCCGACGTAGAGCCCAACACATGTCCCGACGTATAGCCGAGCACACGTCCCGACGTAGAGCCCAGCACACGTCCAGACGTAGAGCCCAGCACACGTCCCGACGTAGAGCTGAAAGTTAGTTAACTACAGACATAGAGCCCAACACACGTCCCGACGTAGAGCCCAACACACATCCCGACGTAGAGCCCAACACACGTCCCGACGTAGAGCTGAAAGTAAGCTAAATCCTGATGTAGAGCCCAACACACGTCCCGACGTAGAGCCCAACACACGTCCCGACCTAGAGCCCAACACACGTCCGACGTAGAGCCCAACACATGTCCGACGTAGAGCCCAACACACGTCCGACGTAGAGCCCAACACACGTCCCGAAGTAGAGCTGAAAGTAAGCTAAATCCTGATGTAGAGCCCAACACACGTCTAGACGTAGAGCCCAACACACGTCCCGACGTAGAGCCCAACACACGTCCTGAGTAGAGCCCAACACACATCCCGACGTAGAGCTGAAAGTAAGCTAAATCCTGATGTAGAGCCCAACACACGTCTCGAAGTAGAGCCCAACACACGTCCCGACGTAGAGCCCAACACACGTCCCGACGTAGAGCGCAACACACGTCCCCACGTAGAGCCCAACACACGTCCCCACGTAGAGCCCAACACACGTCCCCACGTAGAGCCCAACACACGTCCCGACGTAGAGCCCAACACACGTCCCGACGTAGAGCTGAAAGTAAGCTAAATCCTGATGCAGAGCCCAACACACGTCCCGACGTAGAGCTGAAAGTCAGCTAAATCGTGATGCAGAGCCCAACACACGTCCCACGTAGAGCTGAAAGTCAGCTAAATCGTGATGCAGTGCCCAACACACATCCCGACGCAGAGCCCAACAGAAGTCCCGACATAGAGCCCAACACACATCCCGACGTGGAGCCCAACAGACGTCCCGACGTAGGGCCCAACCTACGTCCCGACGTAGGGCCCAACCCACATCCCGACGTAGAGCCCAACACACGTCCCAACGTACAGCTGAATGTATGCTAAACCCCCACGTAGAGCCCAACAAACGTCCCAACGTAGAGCCCAACAGACGTCCCGACGTAGAGCCCAACACACGTCCCAACGTAGAGCCCAACACACGTCCCGACGTAGAGCTGAATGTAAGCTAAACCCTGATGTAGAGCCCAACACACATCCCGACGTAGAGCCCAACAGACCTCCCGACGTAGAGATGAATGTAAGCTAAACCCCGAAGTAGAGCCCAACACACGTCCGGATGGAGAGCCCAGCACACGTCCCGACGTAGAGCCCAACACACGTCCGGATGTAGAGCCCAGCAGACGTCCCGACGTAGAGCCCAGCACACGTCGCGACGTAGAGCTGAAAGTAAGCTAAACCCTGATGTAGAGCCCAACACACGTCCCGACATAGAGCCTAACACACGTCCCGACGTAGAGCCCAACACACGTCCCAAAGTAGAGCTGAAAGTAAGCTAATTCCCGACGTAGAGCCCAACAGACGTCCCGACGTAGAGCCCAACAGACGTCGCGACGTAGAGTCCAACACACGTCCCGACGTAGAGCCCAATAGACGTCGCGACGTAGAGCCCAACACACGTCCCGACGTATTCCCAACACACGTCCCGACGTAGAGCTGAAAGTAAGTTAAATCCTGAAGTAAAGCCCAACACACGTCCCGACGTAGAGCCCAACACACGTCCCGACGAAGAGCTGAATGTAAGTTAAATCCTGATATAGAGCCCAACACACGTCCAGACATAGAGCCCAACACACGTCCTGACGTAGAGCTGAAAGTAAGATAAATCCTGATGTAGAGCCCAACACACGTCCCGACGTAGAGCCCAACACACGTCCCGACGTAGAGCCCAACACACGTCCCGAAGTAGAGCTGAAAGTCAGCTAAATCCTGATGTAGAGCCCAACACACGTCCCGACGTAGAGCCCAACACACGTCCCGACGTAGAGCCCAACACACGTCCCGAAGTAGAGCCCAACACAAGTCCCGACATAGAGCTGAAAGTAAGCTAAATCCTGATGTAGAGCCCAACACACGTCCCGACGTAGAGCCGAACACAGGTCCCGACATAGAGCCCAACACACGTCCCGACGTAGTGTCCAACACACGTCCCCACGTAGAGCCGAACACATGTCCCCACGTATAGCCCAAAACACGTCCCGACATAGAGCCCAACACACGTCCCGACGTAGAGCTGAAAGTAAGCTAAATCCTGATGTAGAGCCCAACACACGTCACGACGCAGAGCCCAACACACGTCGCGACGTAGAGCTGAAAGTAAGCTAAATCCAGATGTAGAGCCCAACACACGTCCCGACGCAGAGCCCAACACATGTCCCGACGTAGAGCTGAAAGTAAGCTAAATCCTGATGTAGAGCCCAACACACGTCCCGACGTAGAGCCCAACGCACGTCCGACGTAGAGCCCAACAGACGTCCCGATGTAGAGCCCAACAGACGTCCCAACGTAGAGCCCAACACACGTCCCGACGTAGAGCTGAAAGTAAGCTAAATCCTGATGTAGAGCCCAACACATGTCCCGACGTAGAGACCAACACACGTCGCGACGTAGAGCCCAACACACGTCCCGACGTAGAGCTGAAAGTAAGCTAAATCCTGATGTAGAGCCCAACGGACGTCCCGACGTAGAGCTGAAAGTAAGTTAAATCCTGATGTAGAGCCCAACACACGTCCCGACGTAGAGCCCAACACACGTCCCGACGTAGAGCCCAACACACGTCCCGACGTATTACCAACACACGTCCCGACGTAGAGCTGAAAGTAAGTTAAATCCTGATGTAGAGCCCAACACACGTCCCGACGTAGAGCCCAACACACGTCCCGACGTAGACCTGAATGTAAGATAAATCCTGATGTAGAGCCCAACAGACGTCCAGACGTAGAGCCCAACACACGTCCCGACGTAGAGCTGAAAGTAAGATAAATCCTGATGTAGAGCCCAACACACGTCCCCACGTAGAGCCCAACACACGTCCCGACGTAGAGCACAACACACGTCCCGACGTAGAGCCCAACACACGTCCCGACGTACAGCTGAATGTATGCTAAACCCCCACGTAGAGCCCAACAAACGTCCCAACGTAGAGCCCAACAGACATCCCGACGTAGAGCCCAACACACGTCCCAACGTAGAGCCCAACACACGTCCCGACGTAGAGGTGAATGTAAGCTAAACCCCGAAGTAGAGCCCAACACACGTCCGGATGTAGAGCTCAGCACACGTCCCGACGTAGAGCCCAACACACGTCCGGATGTAGAGCCCAGCAGACGTCCCGACGTAGAGCCCAGCACACGTCGCGACGTAGAGCTGAAAGTAAGCTAAAACCTGATGTAGAGCCCAACACACGTCCCGACATAGAGCCTAACACACGTCCCGACGAAGAGCCCAACACACGTCCCGAAGTAGAGCTGAAAGTAAGCTAATTCCCGACGTAGAGCCCAACAGACGTCCCGACGTAGAGCCCAACAGACGTCGCGACGTAGAGTCCAACACCCGTCCCGACGTAGAGCCCAACAGACATCGCGACGTAGAGCCCAACACACGTCCCGACGTATTCCCAACACACGTCCCGACGTAGAGCTGAATGTAAGTTAAATCCTGATGTAGAGCCCAACACACATCCAGACATAGAGCCCAACACACGTCCCGACGTAGAGCTGAATGTAAGTTAAATCCTGATGTAGAGCACAACACACGTCCCGCAGTAGAGCCCAACACACGTCCCGACGTAGAGCCCAACACACATCCCGACGTAGAGCCCAACACACGTCCCGACCTAGAGCCCAACACACGTCTGACATAGAGCCCAACACATGTCCGACGTAGAGCCCAACACACGTCCAACGTAGAGCCCAACACACGTCCCGAAGTAGAGCTGAAAGTAAGCTAAATCCTGTTGTAGAGCCCAACACACGTCCCGACGTAGAGCCCAACACACGTCCCGACGTAGAGCGCAACACACGTCCCGAGTAGAGTCCAACACACGTCCCGACGTAGAGCTGAAAGTAAGCTAAATCCTGATGTAGAGCCCAACACACGTCCCGACGCAGAGCCCAACACATGTCCCGACGTAGAGCTGAAAGTAAGCTAAATCCTGATGTAGAGCACAACACACGTCCCGAAGTAGAGCCCAACACACGTCCCGACGTAGAGCCCAACACACATCCCGACGTAGAGCCCAACACACGTCCCGACGTAGAGCCCAACACACGTCCCGACGTAGAGCTGAAAGTAAGCTAAATCCTGATGTAGAGCCCAACACACGTCCCGACGTAGAGCTTAAAGTAAGCTAAATCCTGATGTAGAGCCCAACACACGTCTAGACGTAGAGCCCAACACACGTCCCAACGTAGAGCCCAACACACGTCCCGACATAGAGCTCAAAGTAAGCTAAATCCTGATGTAGAGCCAAAAACACGTCTATACGTAGAGACCAACACACGTCCCAACGTAGAGCACAACACACGTCCCGACCGAGAGCCGAACACACATCCCGAAGTAGAGCCCAACACACGTCCCAACGTAGAGCCCAAAACACGTCCCAACGTAGAGCCCAACACACGTCCCGAAGTACAGCCCAACACACTTCCCGACGCAGAGCTGAATGTATGCTAAACCCCCACGTAGAGCCCAACAAACGTCCCGATGTAGAGCCCAACAGACGTCCCGACGTAGAGCCCAACACACGTCCCGACGTAGAGCTGAATGTAACCTAAACCCCGACGTACAGACCAGTACAGGTCCCGACGTAGAGCCCAGCACACGTCCCGACGTAGAGCCTAACACACGTCCCGACGTAGAGCCCAGCACACGTCCCGACGTAGAGCTGAATGTAAGCTAAACCCTGATGTAGAGCCCAACACACGTCCCGACGTAGAGCCCAACACACGTCCCTACGTACAACACAACCCACGTCCCGACGTAGAGCAGAAAGTAAGCTAAATCCTGATGTAGAGCCCAACACAAGTCCCGAAGTAGAGCCCAACACACGTCCCGACGTAGAGCCCTGCACACGTCCCGACGTAGAGCTGAATGTAAGCTAAACCCTGATGTAGAGCCCAACACACGTCCCGACGTAGAGCCCAACACACGTCCCTACGTACAACACAACCCACGTCCCGACGTAGAGCAGAAAGTAAGCTAAATCCTGATGTAGAGCCCAACACAAGTCCCGAAGTAGAGCCCAACACACGTCCCGACGTAGAGCCCAACACACGTCCCGACGTAGAGCTGAAAGGAAGCTAAATCCTGAAGTAGAGCCCAACACACTTCCCGACGTAGAGCCCATCACACTTCCCGACGTAGAGCCCAACACAAGTCTCGACGTAGAGCCCCACACACGTCCCGACGTAGAGCCCAACACACGTCCCGACGTAGAGATGAAAGTTAGCTAACTACAGACATAGAGCCCAACACACGTTCCGACGTAGAGCCCAACACACATCCCGACGTAGAGCCCAACACACGTCCCGACGTAGAGCCCAACACACGTCCCGACGTAGAGCTGGAAGTTAGCTAACTACAGACGTAGAGCCCAACACACGTCCCGACGTAGAGCCCAACACACGTCCCGACGTAGAGCCCAACACACGTCCCGACGTGGAGCCCAGCACACGTCCCGACGTAGAGCTGAAAGTAAGCTAAATCCTGATGTAGAGCCCAACACACGTCCCGACGTAGAGCCCAACACACGTCCCGACGTGGAGCCCAACACACGTCCCGACGTAGAGTCCAACATACGTCCCGACGTAGAGCAGAAAGTAAGCTAAATCCTGATGTAGAGCCCAACACAAGTCCCGAAGTAGAGCCCAACACACGTCCCGACGTAGAGCCCAACACACGTCCCGACGTACAGCCCATCACACTTCCCGACGTAGAGCCCAACACACGTCTCGACGTAGAGCCCCACACACGTCCCGAAGTAGAGCCCCACACACGTCCCGACATAGAGCCCAACACACGTCCCGACGTAGAGATGAAAGTTAGCTAACTACAGACATAGAGCCCAACACACGTTCCGACGTAGAGCCCAACACACGTCCCGACATGGAGCCCAACACACGTCCCGACGTGGAGCCCAACACACGTCCCGACATAGAGCTGAATGTATGCTAAACCCCCACGTAGAGCCCAACAAACGTCCCGACTTAGAGCCCAAAACACGTCCCAACGTAGAGCCCAACACACGTTCCGAAGTACAGCCCAACACACGTCCCGACGCAGAGCTGAATGTATGCTAAACCCCACGTAGAGCCCAACAAACGTCCCGATGTAGGGCCCAACAGACGTCCCGACGTAGAGCCCAGCACACGTCCCGACGTAGAGCTGAAAGTATGCTAAATCCTGATGTAGAGCCCAACACACGTCCCGACGTAGAGCCCAACACACGTCCCGACGTAGAGCCTAACACACGTCTCGACGTAGAGCCCAACACACGTCCCGAGGTAGAGCCCAACGCACGTCCCGACGTGGAGCCCAACACACATCCCGACGTAGAGCCCAACACACGTCCCGACGTAGAGCTGAAAGGAAGCTAAATCTTGATGTAGAGCCCAACACACTTCCCGACGTAGAGCCCAACACACGTCCCGACATAGAGCCCAACACACGTCCCTACGTAGAACCCAACCCACGTCCCGACGTAGAGCAGAAAGTAAGCTAAATCCTGATGTAGAGCCCAACACAAGTCCCGAAGTAGAGCCCAACACACGTCCCGACGTAGAGCCCAACACACGTCCCGACGTAGAGCCCAACACACGTCCCTACGTGGAACCGAACCCACGTCCCGACGTAGAGCAGAAAGTAAGCTAAATCGTGATGTAGAGCCCAACACAAGTCCCGAAGTAGAGCCCAACACACGTCCCGACGTAGAGCCCAACACACGTCCCGACGTAGAGCTGAAAGGAAGCTAAATCCTGAAGTAGAGCCCAACACACTTCCCGACGTAGAGCCCAACACACTTCCCGACGTAGAGCCCAACACACGTCTCGACGTAGAGCCCCACACACGTCCCGACGTAGAGCCCAACACACGTCCCGACGTAGAGCCCAACACACGTCCCGACGTAGAGATGAAAGTTAGCTAACTACAGACATAGAGCCCAACACACGTCCCGACGTAGAGCCCAACACACGTCCCGACATGGAGCCCAACACACGTCCCGACGTGGAGCCCAACACACGTCCCGACGTAGGGCTGAATGTATGCTAAACCCCCACGTAGAGCCCAACAAACGTCCCGACATAGACCCGACAGACGTCCCAACGTAGAGCTCAACAGACGTCCCGACGCAGAGCCCAACACACGTCCCGACGTAGAGCTGAATGTAAGCTAAACCCCGACGTAGAGCTTAGCACACGTCCCGACGTAGAGCCCAGCACACGTCCCGACGTAGAGCCCAGCACACGTCCCGACGTAGAGCTGAAAGTATGCTAAATCCTGATGTAGAGCCCAACACACGTCCCGACGTATAGCCCAACACACGTCCCGACGTAGAGCCCAACACATGTCCCGACGTAGAGCCCAACACACGTCCCGACGTAGAGCTGAAAGTAAGCTAAATCCTTATGTAGAGCCCAACACACGTCCCGACGTAGAGCCCAACACACGTCCCGACGTAGAGCCCAACACACGTCTCGACGTAGAGCCCAACACACGTCCCGAGGTAGAGCCCAACGCACGTCCCGACGTGGAGCCCAACACACGTCCCGACGTAGAGCCCAACACACGTCCCGACGTAGAGCCCAACACACGTCCCGACGTAGAGCTGAAAGTAAGCTAAATCCTGATGTAGAGCCCAACAGACGTCCCGACGTAGAGCCCAACACACGTCCCGACGTAGAGCTGAAAGTAAGCTAAATCCTGATGTAGAGCCAAACACACGTCCCGATGTAGAGCCCAACACACGTCCCGACGTAGAGCCCGACACACGTCCCGACTTAGAGCCCAACACACTTCCCGATGTAGAGCCCAACACACTTCCCGACGTAGAGCCCAACACACTTCCCGACGTAGAGCCCAACACACGTCCCGACGTAGAGCCGAAAGTAAGCTAAATCCTGATATAGAGCCCAACACACGTCCCGTCGGAGAGCCCAACGCACGTCCCGACGTAGAGACCAACGCACGTCCCGACGTAGAGCCCAACGGACGTCCCGACGTAGAGCTGAAATTTAGCTAACTACAGACGCAGAGCCCGACACACGTCCCGACGTAGAGCCCAACACACGTCCCGACGTAGAGCCCAACACACGTCCCGAAGTAGAGCCCAACACACGTCCCGACGTAGAGCTGAAAGGAAGCTAAATCTTGATGTAGAGCCCAACACACTTCCCGACGTAGAGCCCAACACACTTCCCGATGTAGAGCCCAACACACGTCCCGACGTAGAGCCCAACACACTTCCCGACGTAGAGCCCAACACACGTCCCGACGTAGAGCTGAAAGTAAGCTAAATCCTGATGTAGAGCCCAGCAGACGTCCCGACGTAGAGCCCAACACACGTCCCGACGTAGAGCTGAAAGTAAGCTAAATCCTGATGAGGAGCCCAACACACGTCCCGACGTAGAGCCCCACACACGTCCCGACGTAGAGCCCAACACACGTCCCGACGTAGAGCCCAACACATGTCCCGACGTAGAGATGAAAGTTAGCTAACTACAGACATAGAGCTCAACACACGTTCCGACGTAGAGCCCAACACACGTCCCGACATGGAGCCCAACACACGTCCCGACATGGAGCCCAACACACGTCCCGACGTGGAGCCCAACACACGTCCCGACGTAGAGCTGAATGTATGCTAAACACCCACGTAGAGCCCAACAAACGTCCCGACGTAGAGCCCAACACAGGTCCCGACGTAGAGCCCAACACACGTCCCGACGTAGAGATGAAAGTTAGCTAACTACAGACATAGAGCCCAACACACGTTCCGACGTAGAGCCCAACACACGTCCCGACATGGAGCCCAACACACGTCCCGACGTGGAGCCCAACACACGTCCCGACGTGGAGCCCAACACACGTCCCGACGTAGAGCTGAATGTATGCTAAACCCCCACATAGAGCCCAACAAACGTCCCGACGTAGAGCCCAACAGACGTCCCAACGTAGAGCTCAACACACGTCCCGACGCAGAGCCCAACACACGTCCCGACGTAGAGCTGAATTTAAGCTAAACCCCGACGTAGAGCCCAGCACACGTCCCGACGTAGAGCCCAGCACACGTCGCGACGTAGAGCTGAAAGTATGCTAAATCCTGATGTAGAGCCCAACACACGTCCCGACGTAGAGCCCAACACACGTCCCGACGTGGAGCCCAACACACGTCCCGACGTAGAGTCCAACACACGTCCCGACGTAGAGCAGAAAGTAAGCTAAATCCTGATGTAGAGCCCAACACAAGTCCCGAAGTAGAGCCCAACACACGTCCCGACGTAGAGCCCAACACACGTCCCGACGTACAGCCCATCACACTTCCCGACGTAGAGCCCAACACACGTCTCGAAGTAGAGCCCCACACACGTCCCGACATAGAGCCCAACACACGTCCCGACGTAGAGATGAAAGTTAGCTAACTACAGACATAGAGCCCAACACACGTTCCGACGTAGAGCCCAACACACGTCCCGACATGGAGCCCAACACACGTCCCGACGTGGAGCCCAACACACGTCCCGACGTAGAGCTGAATGTATGCTAAACCCCCACGTAGAGCCCAACAAACGTCCCGACTTAGAGCCCAAAACACGTCCCAACGTAGAGCCCAACACACGTTCCGAAGTACAGCCCAACACACGTCCCGACGCAGAGCTGAATGTATGCTAAACCCCCACGTAGAGCCCAACAAACGTCCCGATGTAGGGCCCAACAGACGTCCCGACGTAGAGCCCAGCACACGTCCCGACGTAGAGCTGAAAGTATGCTAAATCCTGATGTAGAGCCCAACACACGTCCCGACGTAGAGCCCAACACACGTCCCGACGTAGAGCCTAACACACGTCTCGACGTAGAGCCCAACAAACGTCCCGAGGTAGAGCCCAACGCACGTCCCGACGTGGAGCCCAACACACGTCCCGACGTAGAGCCCAACACACGTCCCGACGTAGAGCTGAAAGGAAGCTAAATCTTGATGTAGAGCCCAACACACTTCCCGACGTAGAGCCCAACACACGTCCCGACATAGAGCCCAACACACGTCCCTACGTAGAACCCAACCCACGTCCCGACGTAGAGCTGAAAGTAAGCTAAATCCTGATGTAGAGCCCAACACAAGTCCCGAAGTAGAGCCCAACACACGTCCCGACGTAGAGCCCAACACACGTCCCGACGTAGAGCCCAACACACGTCCCTACGTGGAACCGAACCCACGTCCCGACGTAGAGCAGAAAGTAAGCTAAATCGTGATGTAGAGCGCAACACAAGTCCCGAAGTAGAGCCCAACACACGTCCCGACGTAGAGCCCAACACACGTCCCGACGTAGAGCTGAAAGGAAGCTAAATCCTGAAGTAGAGCCCAACACACTTCCCGACGTAGAGCCCAACACACTTCCCGACGTAGAGCCCAACACACGTCTCGACGTAGAGCCCCACACACGTCCCGACGTAGAGCCCAACACACGTCCCGACGTAGAGCCCAACACACGTCCCGACGTAGAGATGAAAGTTAGCTAACTACAGACATAGAGCCCAACACACGTCCCGACGTAGAGCCCAACACACGTCCCGACATGGAGCCCAACACACGTCCCGACGTGGAGCCCAACACACGTCCCGACGTAGAGCTGAATGTATGCTAAACCCCCACGTAGAGCCCAACAAACGTCCCGACATAGACCCGACAGACGTCCCAACGTAGACCTCAACAGACGTCCCGACGCAGAGCCCAACACACGTCCCGACGTAGAGCTGAATGTAAGCTAAACCCCGACGTAGAGCTTAGCACACGTCCCGACGTAGAGCCCAGCACACGTCCCGACGTAGAGCCCAGCACACGTCCCGACGTAGAGCTGAAAGTATGCTAAATCCTGATGTAGAGCCCAACACACGTCCCGACGTATAGCCCAACACACGTCCCGACGTAGAGCCCAACACATGTCCCGACGTAGAGCCCAACACACGTCCCGACGTAGAGCTGAAAGTAAGCTAAATCCTTATGTAGAGCCCAACACACGTCCCGACGTAGAGCCCAACACACGTCCCGACGTAGAGCCCAACACACGTCTCGACGTAGAGCCCAACACACGTCCCGAGGTAGAGCCCAACGCACGTCCCGACGTGGAGCCCAACACACGTCCCGACGTAGAGCCCAACACACTTCCCGACGTAGAGCCCAACACACGTCCCGACGTAGAGCTGAAAGTAAGCTAAATCCTGATGTAGAGCCCAACAGACGTCCCGACGTAGAGCCCAACACACGTCCCGACGTAGAGCTGAAAGTAAGCTAAATCCTGATGTAGAGCCAAACACACGTCCCGACGTAGAGCCCAACACACGTCCCGACGTAGAGCCCGACACACGTCCCGACGTAGAGCTGAATAGAACCTAAATCTTGATGTAGAGCCCAACACACTTCCCGACGTAGAGCCCAACACACGTCCCGACTTAGAGCCCAACACACTTCCCGATGTAGAGCCCAACACACTTCCCGACGTAGAGCCCAACACACTTCCCGACGTAGAGCCCAACACACGTCCCGACGTAGAGCCGAAAGTAAGCTAAATCCTGATATAGAGCCCAACACACGTCCCGACGGAGAGCCCAACGCACGTCCCGACGTAGAGACCAACGCACGTCCCGACGTAGAGCCCAACGGACGTCCCGACGTAGAGCTGAAATTTAGCTAACTACAGACGCAGAGCCCGACACACGTCCCGACGTAGAGCCCAACACACGTCCCGACGTAGAGCCCAACACACGTCCCGAAGTAGAGCCCAACACACGTCCCGACGTAGAGCTGAAAGGAAGCTAAATCTTGATGTAGAGCCCAACACACTTCCCGACGTAGAGCCCAACACACTTTCCGATGTAGAGCCCAACACACGTCCCGACGTAGAGCCCAACACACTTCCCGATGTAGAGTCCAACACACGTCCCGACGTAGAGCTGAAAGTAAGCTAAATCCTGATGTAGAGCCCAGCAGACGTCCCGACGTAGAGCCCAACACACGTCCCGACGTAGAGCTGAAAGTAAGCTAAATCCTGATGAGGAGCCCAACACACGTCCCGACGTAGAGCCCCACACACGTCCCGACGTAGAGCCCAACACACGTCCCGACGTAGAGCCCAACACATGTCCCGACGTAGAGATGAAAGTTAGCTAACTACAGACATAGAGCTCAACACACGTTCCGACGTAGAGCCCAACACACGTCCCGACATGGAGCCCAACACACGTCCCGACATGGAGCCCAACACACGTCCCGACGTGGAGCCCAACACACGTCCCGACGTAGAGCTGAATGTATGCTAAACCCCCACATAGAGCCCAACAAACGTCCCGACGTAGAGCCCAACAGACGTCCCAACGTAGAGCTCAACACACGTCCCGACGCAGAGCCCAACACACGTCCCGACGTAGAGCTGAATTTAAGCTAAACCCCGACGTAGAGCCCAGCACACGTCCCGACGTAGAGCCCAGCACACGTCGCGACGTAGAGCTGAAAGTATGCTAAATCCTGATGTAGAGCCCAACACACGTCCCGACGTACAGCCCAACACACGTCCTGACGTAGAGCCCAACACATGTCCCGACGTAGAGCCCAACACACGTCCCGACGTAGAGCTGAAAGTAAGATAAATCCTGATGTAGAGCCCAACACACGTCCCGACGTAGAGCCCAACACACGTCCCGACGTAGAGCTGAAAGTAAGCTAAATCCTGATGTAGAGCCCAACACACGTCCCGACGTAGAGCCCAACACACGTCCCGACGTAGAGCTGAATAGAAGCTAAATCTTGATGTAGAGCCCAACACACTTCCCGACGTAGAGCCCAACACACGTCCCGACTTAGAGCCCAACACACTTCCCGACGTAGAGCCCAACACACTTCCCGACGTAGAGCCCAACACACGTACCGACGTAGAGCCGAAAGTAAGCTAAATCCTGATATAGAGCCCAACACACGTCCCGAAGTAGAGCTGAAAGTAAGCTAATTCCCGACGTAGAGCCCAACAGACGTCCCGACGTAGAGCCCAACAGACGTCGCGACGTAGAGTCCAACACACGTCCCGACGTAGAGCCCAACAGACGTCGCGACGTAGAGCCCAACACACGTCCCGACGTATTCCCAACACACGTCCCGACGTAGAGCTGAAAGTAAGTTAAATCCTGAAGTAAAGCCCAACACACGTCCCGACGTAGAGCCCAACACACGTCCCGACGAAGAGCTGAATGTAAGTTAAATCCTGATGTAGAGCCCAACACACGTCCAGACATAGAGCCCAACACACGTCCCGACGTAGAGCTGAAAGTAAGATAAATCCTGATGTAGAGCCCAACACACGTCCCGACGTAGAGCCCAACACACGTCCCGACGTAGAGCCCAACACACGTCCCGAAGTAGAGCTGAAAGTAAGCTAAATCCTGATATAGAGCCCAACACACGTCCCAACGTAGAGCCGAACACACGTCCCGACGTAGAGCCCAACACACGTCCCGACGTAGTGCCCAACACACGTCCCCACGTAGAGCCCATCACACGTCCCCACGTAGAGCCCAAAACACGTTCCGACGTAGAGCCCAACACACGTCCCGACGTAGAGCTGAAAGTAAGCTAAATCCTGATGTAGAGCCCAACACACGTCACGACGCAGAGCCCAACACACGTCGCGACGTAGAGCTGAAAGTAAGCTAAATCCAGATGTAGAGCCCAACACACGTCCCGACGTAGAGCCCAACACATGTCCCGACGTAGAGCTGAAAGTAAGCTAAATCCTGATGTAGAGCCCAGCACACGTCCCGACGTAGAGCCCAACGCACGTCCGACGTAGAGCCCAAAAGACGTCCCGACGTAGAGCTCAACACACGTCCCGACGTAGAGCCCAACACACGTCCCGACGTAGAGCTGAAAGTAAGCTAAACCCTGATGTAGAGCCCAACACACATCCCAACGTAGAGCCCAACACACGTCCCAACGTAGAGCTCAACACACGTCCCGACGTAGAGCTGAAAGTCAGCTAAACCCCGAAGTAGAGCCCAACACACGTCCCGACGTAGAGCCCAAGACACGTCCCGAAGTAGAGCCCAACACACGTCCCGACATAGAGCTGAAAGTAACCTAAATCCTAATGTAGAGCCCAACACACGTCCCGACGCAGAGCCCAACACATGTCCCGACGTAGAGCTGAAAGTAAGCTAAATCCTGATGTAGAGCACAACACACGTCCCGAAGTAGAGCCCAACACACGTCCCGACGTAGAGCCCAACACACATCCCGACGTAGAGCCCAACACACGTCCCGAAGTAGAGCCCAACACACGTCCCGACGTAGAGCTGAAAGTAAGCTAACTCCTGATGTAGAGCCCAACACACGTCCCGACGTAGAGCTTAAAGTAAGCTAAATCCTGATGTAGAGCCCAACACACGTCTAGACGTAGAGCCCAACACACGTCCCAACGTAGAGCCCAACACATGTCCCGACATAGAGCTCAAAGTAAGCTAAATCCTGATGTAGAGCCAAAAACACGTCTATACGTAGAGACCAACACACGTCCCAAAGTAGAGCACAACACACGTCCCGACCGAGAGCCGAACACACATCCCGAAGTAGAGCGCAACACACGTCCCAACGTAGAGCCCAAAACACGTCCCAACGTAGAGCCCAACACACGTCCCGAAGTACAGCCCAACACACTTCCCGACGCAGAGCTGAATGTATGCTAAACCCCCACGTAGAGCCCAACAAACATCCCGATGTAGAGCCCAACAGACGTCCCGACGTAGAGCCCAACACACGTCCCGACGTAGAGCTGAATGTAACCTAAACCCCGACGTACAGACCAGTACAGGTCCCGACGTAGAGCCCAGCACACGTCCCGACGTAGAGCCTAACACACGTCCCGACGTAGAGCCCAGCACACGTCCCGACGTAGAGCTGAATGTAAGCTAAACCCTGATGTAGAGCCCAACACACGTCCCGAAGTAGAGCCCAACACACGTCCCTACGTACAACACAACCCACGTCCCGACGTAGAGCAGAAAGTAAGCTAAATCCTGATGTAGAGCCCAACACAAGTCCCGAAGTAGAGCCCAACACACGTCCCGACGTAGAGCCCAACACACGTCCCGACGTAGAGCTGAAAGGAAGCTAAATCCTGAAGTAGAGCCCAACACACTTCCCGACGTAGAGCCCATCACACTTCCCGACGTAGAGCCCAACACAAGTCTCGACGTAGAGCCCCACACACGTCCCGACGTAGAGCCCAACACACGTCCCGACGTAGAGATGAAAGTTAGCTAACTACAGACATAGAGCCCAACACACGTTCCGACGTAGAGCCCAACACACATCCCGACATGGAGCCCAACACACGTCCCGACGTGGAGCCCAGCACACGTCCCGACGTAGAGCTGAAAGTAAGCTAAATCCTGATGTAGAGCCCAACACACGTCCCGACGTAGAGCCCAACACACGTCCCGACGTGGAGCCCAACACACGTCCCGACGTAGAGTCCAACACACGTCCCGACGTAGAGCAGAAAGTAAGCTAAATCCTGATGTAGAGCCCAACACAAGTCCCGAAGTAGAGCCCAACACACGTCCCGACGTAGAGCCCAACACACGTCCCGACGTACAGCCCATCACACTTCCCGACGTAGAGCCCAACACACGTCTCGAAGTAGAGCCCAACACACGTCCCGACATAGAGCCCAACACACGTCCCGACGTAGAGATGAAAGTTAGCTAACTACAGACATAGAGCCCAACACACGTTCCGACGTAGAGCCCAACACACGTCCCGACATGGAGCCCAACACACGTCCCGACGTGGAGCCCAACACACGTCCCGACGTAGAGCTGAATGTATGCTAAACCCCCACGTAGAGCCCAACAAACGTCCCGACTTAGAGCCCAAAACACGTCCCAACGTAGAGCCCAACACACGTTCCGAAGTACAGCCCAACACACGTCCCGACGCAGAGCTGAATGTATGCTAAACCCCCACGTAGAGCCCAACAAACGTCCCGATGTAGGGCCCAACAGACGTCCCGACGTAGAGCCCAGCACACGTCCCGACGTAGAGCTGAAAGTATGCTAAATCCTGATGTAGAGCCCAACACACGTCCCGACGTAGAGCCCAACACAATTCCCGACGTAGAGCCTAACACACGTCTCGACGTAGAGCCCAACACACGTCCCGAGGTAGAGCCCAACGCACGTCCCGACGTGGAGCCCAACACACGTCCCGACGTAGAGCCCAACACACGTCCCGACGTAGAGCTGAAAGGAAGCTAAATTTTGATGTAGAGCCCAACACACTTCCCGACGTAGAGCCCAACACACGTCCCGACATAGAGCCCAACACACGTCCCTACGTAGAAACCAACCCACGTCCCGACGTAGAGCAGAAAGTAAGCTAAATCGTGATGTAGAGCCCAACACAAGTCCCGAAGTAGAGCCCAACACACGTCCCGACGTAGAGCCCAACACACGTCCCGACGTAGAGCTGAAAGGAAGCTAAATCCTGAACTAGAGCCCAACACACTTCCCGACGTAGAGCCCAACACACTTCCCGACGTAGAGCCCAACACACGTCTCGACGTAGAGCCCCACACACGTCCCGACGTAGAGCCCAACACACGTCCCGACGTAGAGCCCAACACACGTCCCGACGTAGAGATGAAAGTTAGCTAACTACAGACATAGAGCCCAACACACGTCCCGACGTAGAGCCCAACACACGTCCCGACATGGAGCCCAACACACGTCCCGACGTGGAGCCCAACACACGTCCCGACGTAGAGCTGAATGTATGCTAAACCCCCACGTAGAGCCCAACAAACGTCCCGACATAGACCCGACAGACGTCCCAATGTAGAGCTCAACAGACGTCCCGACGCAGAGCCCAACACACGTCCCGACGTAGAGCTGAATGTAAGCTAAACCCCGACGTAGAGCTTAGCACACGTCCCGACGTAGAGCCCAGCACACGTCCCGACGTAGAGCCCAGCACACGTCCCGACGTAGAGCTGAAAGTATGCTAAATCCTGATGTAGAGCCCAACACACGTCCCGACGTATAGCCCAACACACGTCCCGACGTAGAGCCCAACACATGTCCCGACGTAGAGCCCAACACACGTCCCGACGTAGAGCTGAAAGTAAGCTAAATCCTTATGTAGAGCCCAACACACGTCCCGACGTAGAGCCCAACACACGTCCCGACGTAGAGCCCAACACACGTCTCGACGTAGAGCCCAACACACGTCCCGAGGTAGAGCCCAACGCACGTCCCGACGTGGAGCCCAACACACGTCCCGACGTAGAGCCCAACACACGTCCCGACGTAGAGCTGAAAGTAAGCTAAATCCTGATGTAGAGCCCAACAGACGTCCCGACGTAGAGCCCAACACACGTCCCGACGTAGAGCTGAAAGTAAGCTAAATCCTGATGTAGAGCCAAACACACGTCCCGACGTAGAGCCCAACACACGTCCCGACGTAGAGCCCGACACACGTCCCGACGTAGAGCTGAATAGAAGCTAAATCTTGATGTAGAGCCCAACACACTTCCCGACGTAGAGCCCAACACACGTCCCGACTTAGAGCCCAACACACTTCCCGATGTAGAGCCCAACACACTTCCCGACGTAGAGCCCAACACACTTCCCGACGTAGAGCCCAACACACGTCCCGACGTAGAGCCGAAAGTAAGCTAAATCCTGATATAGAGCCCAACACACGTCCCGACGGAGAGCCCAACGCACGTCCCGACGTAGAGACCAACGCACGTCCCGACGTAGAGCCCAACGGACGTCCCGACGTAGAGCTGAAATTTAGCTAACTACAGACGCAGAGCCCGACACACGTCCCGACGTAGAGCCCAACACACGTCCCGACGTAGAGCCCAACACACGTCCCGAAGTAGAGCCCAACACACGTCCCGACGTAGAGCTGAAAGGAAGCTAAATCTTGATGTAGAGCCCAACACACTTCCCGACGTAGAGCCCAACACACTTCCCGATGTAGAGCCCAACACACGTCCCGACGTAGAGCCCAACACACTTCCCGACGTAGAGCCCAACACACGTCCCGACGTAGAGCTGAAAGTAAGCTAAATCCTGATGTAGAGCCCAGCAGACGTCCCGACGTAGAGCCCAACACACGTCCCGACGTAGAGCTGAAAGTAAGCTAAATCCTGATGAGGAGCCCAACACACGTCCCGACGTAGAGCCCCACACACGTCCCGACGTAGAGCCCAACACACGTCCCGACGTAGAGCCCAACACATGTCCCGACGTAGAGATGAAAGTTAGCTAACTACAGACATAGAGCTCAACACAAGTTCCGACGTAGAGCCCAACACACGTCCCGACATGGAGCCCAACACACGTCCCGACATGGAGCCCAACACACGTCCCGACGTGGAGCCCAACACACGTCCCGACGTAGAGCTGAATGTATGCTAAACACCCACGTAGAGCCCAACAAACGTCCCGACGTAGAGCCCGACACAGGTCCCGACGTAGAGCCCAACACACGTCCCGACGTAGAGATGAAAGTTAGCTAACTACAGACATAGAGCCCAACACACGTTCCGACGTAGAGCCCAACACACGTCCCGACATGGAGCCCAACACACGTCCCGACGTGGAGCCCAACACACGTCCCGACGTGGAGCCCAACACACGTCCCGACGTAGAGCTGAATGTATGCTAAACCCCCACATAGAGCCCAACAAACGTCCCGACGTAGAGCCCAACAGACGTCCCAACGTAGAGCTCAACACACGTCCCGACGCAGAGCCCAACACACGTCCCGACGTAGAGCTGAATTTAAGCTAAACCCCGACGTAGAGTCCAGCACACGTCCCGACGTAGAGCCCAGCACACGTCACGACGTAGAGCTGAAAGTATGCTAAATCCTGATGTAGAGCCCAACACACGTCCCGAGGTACAGCCCAACACACGTCCTGACGTAGAGCCCAACACATGTCCCGACGTAGAGCCCAACACACGTCCCGACGTAGAGCTGAAAGTAAGATAAATCCTGATGTAGAGCCCAACACACGTCCCGACGTAGAGCCCAACACACGTCCCGACGTAGAGCTGAAAGTAAGCTAAATCCTGATGTAGAGCCCAACACACGTCCCGACGTAGAGCCCAACACACGTCCCGACGTAGAGCTGAATAGAAGCTAAATCTTGATGTAGAGCCCAACACACTTCCCGACGTAGAGCCCAACACACGTCCCGACTTAGAGCCCAACACACTACCCGACGTAGAGCCCAACACACTTCCCGACGTAGAGCCCAACACACGTACCGACGTAGAGCCGAAAGTAAGCTAAATCCTGATATAGAGCCCAACACACGTCCCGAAGTAGAGCTGAAAGTAAGCTAATTCCCGACGTAGAGCCCAACAGACGTCCCGACGTAGAGCCCAACAGACGTCGCGACGTAGAGTCCAACACACGTCCCGACGTAGAGCCCAACAGACGTCGCGACGTAGAGCCCAACACACGTCCCGACGTATTCCCAACACACGTCCCGACGTAGAGCTGAAAGTAAGTTAAATCCTGAAGTAAAGCCCAACACACGTCCCGACATAGAGCCCAACACACGTCCCGACGAAGAGCTGAATGTAAGTTAAATCCTGATGTAGAGCCCAACACACGTCCAGACATAGAGCCCAACACACGTCCCGACGTAGAGCTGAAAGTAAGATAAATCCTGATGTAGAGCCCAACACACGTCCCGACGTAGAGCCCAACACACGTCCCGACGTAGAGCCCAACACACGTCCCGAAGTAGAGCTGAAAGTAAGCTAAATCCTGATATAGAGCCCAACACACGTCCCAACGTAGAGCCGAACACACGTCCCGACGTAGAGCCCAACACACGTCCCGACGTAGTGCCCAACACACGTCCCCACGTAGAGCCCATCACACGTCCCCACGTAGAGCCCAAAACACGTTCCGACGTAGAGCCCAACACACGTCCCGACGTAGAGCTGAAAGTAAGCTAAATCCTGATGTAGAGCCCAACACACGTCACGACGCAGAGCCCAACACACGTCGCGACGTAGAGCTGAAAGTAAGCTAAATCCAGATGTAGAGCCCAACACACGTCCCGACGTAGAGCCCAACACATGTCCCGACGTAGAGCTGAAAGTAAGCTAAATCCTGATGTAGAGCCCAGCACACGTCCCGACGTAGAGCCCAACGCACGTCCGACGTAGAGCCCAACAGACGTCCCAACGTAGAGCCCAACACACGTCCCGACGTAGAGCCCAACACACGTCCCGACGTAGAGCTGAAAGTAAGCTAAACCCTGATGTAGAGCCCAACACACATCCCGACGTAGAGCCCAACACACGTCCCAACGTAGAGCTCAACACACGTCCCGACGTAGAGCTGAAAGTCAGCTAAACCCCGAAGTAGAGCCCAACACACGTCCCGACGTAGAGCCCAACACACGTCCCGAAGTAGAGCCCAACACACGTCCCGACATAGAGCTGAAAGTAATCTAAATCCTAATGTAGAGCCCAACACACGTCCGGACGTAGAGCCCAAGACACGTCCCGACGTAGAGCCCAACACACGTCCCGACGTAGAGCTGAAAGTAAGCTAAATCCTGATATAGAGCCCAACACACGTCCCAACGTAGAGCCGAACACACGTCCCGACGTAGAGCCCAACACACGTCCCGACGTAGTGCCCAACAAACGTCCCCACGTAGATCCCATCACACATCCCCACGTAGAGCCCAAAACACGTCCCGACGTAGAGCCCAACACACGTCGCGACGTAGAGCTGAAAGTAAGCTAAATCCTGATGTAGAGCCCAACACACGTCACGACGCAGAGCCCAACACACGTCGCGACGTAGAGCTGAAAGTAAGCTAAATCCAGATGTAGAGCCCAACACACGTCCCGACGTAGAGCCCAACACATGTCCCGACGTAGAGCTGAAAGTAAGCTAAATCCTGATGTAGAGCCCAGCACACGTCCCGACGTAGAGCCCAACACACGTCCGACGTAGAGCCCAACACACGTCCCGACGTAGAGCCCAACACATGTCCCGACGTACAGCTGAAAGTAAGCTAAATCCTGATGTAGAGCCCAACACACGTCCCGACGTAGAGCTGAAAGTAAGCTAAATCCTGATGTAGAGCACAACACACGTCCCGCAGTAGAGCCCAACACACGTCCCGACGTAGAGCCCAACACACGTCCCGACGTAGAGCCCAACACACGTCCCGACGTAGAGTTGAAAGTAAGCTAAATCCTGATGTAGAGCCCAACACACGTCCCGACGTAGAGCCCAACACACGTCCGACGTAGAGCCCAACACATGTCCGACGTAGAGCCCAACACACGTCCGACGTAGAGCCCAACACACGTCCCGAAGTAGAGCTGAAAGTAAGCTAAATCCTGTTATAGAGCCCAACACACGTCCCGACGTAGAGCCCAACACACGTCCTGACGTAGAGCCCAACACACGTCCCGAGTAGAGCCCAACACACGTCCCGACGTAGACCTGAATGTAAGCTAAATCCTGATGTAGAGCCCAACACACGTCCCGACGTAGAGCCCAACACATGTCCCGACGTAGAGCTGAAAGTAAGCTAAATCCTGATGTAGAGCACAACACACGTCCCGAAGTAGAGCCCAACACACGTCCCGACGTAGAGCCCAACACACATCCCGACGTAGAGCCCAACACACGTCCCCACGTAGAGCCCAACACACGTCCCCACGTAGAGACCAACACACGTCCCCACGTAGAGCCCAACACACGTCCCGACGTAGAGCCCAACACACGTCCCGACGTAGAGCTGAAAGTAAGCTAAACTCTGATGTAGAGCCCAACACACATCCTGACGTAGAGCCGAACACACGTCCCGACGTATAGCCCAACACACGTCCCGACGTAGAGCCCAACACACGTCCCGACGTAGAGCTGAAAGTCAGCTAAATCGTGATGCAGAGCCCAACACACGTCCCACGTAGAGCTGAAAGTCAGCTAAATCGTGATGCAGAGCCCAACACACGTCCTGACGCAGAGCCCAACAGACATCCCGACATAGAGCCCAACACACATCCAGACGTAGAGCCCAACAGACGTCCCGACGTAGGGCCCAACCCACGTCCCGACGTAGGGCCCAACCCACGTCCCGACGTAGAGCCCAACACACATCCCGACGTAGAGACCAACACACGTCCCGACGTAGAGCCCAACACACGTCTCGACGTAGAGCCCAACACACGTCCCGAGGTAGAGCCCAACGCACGTCCCGAGGTAGAGCCCAACGCACGTCCCGACGTGGAGCCCAACACACGTCCCGACGTAGAGCCCAACACACGTCCCGACGTAGAGCTGAAAGGAAGCTAAATCTTGATGTAGAGCCCAACACACTTCCCGACGTAGAGCCCAACACACTTCCCGACGTAGAGCCCAACACACGTCCCGACGTAGAGCCCAACACACTTCCCGACGTAGAGCCCAACACACGTCCCGACGTAGAGCTGAAAGTAAGCTAAATCCTGATGTAGAGCCCAACACATGTCCCGACGTAGAGCCCAACACACGTCCCGACGTAGAGCTGAAAGTCAGCTAAATCCTGATGTAGAGCCCAACACACGTCCCGACGTAGAGCCCAACACACGTCCCGACTTAGAGCTGAATAGAACCTAAATCTTGATGTAGAGCCCAACACACTTCCCGACGTAGAGCCCAACACACGTCCCGACTTAGAGCCCAACACACTTCCCGATGTAGAGCCCAACACACTTCCCGACGTAGAGCCCAACACACGTCCCGACGTAGAGCCCAACACACGTCCCGACGTAGAGCCGAAAGTAAGCTAAATCCTGATATAGAGCCCAACACACGTCCCGACGGAGAGCCCAACGCATGTCCCGATGTAGAGACCAACGCACGTCCCGACGTAGAGCCCAACGCACGTGCCGACGTAGAGCTGAAATTTAGCTAACTACAGACGCAGAGCCCGACACACGTCCCGACGTAGAGCCCAACACACGTCCCGATGTAGAGCCCAACACACGTCCCGAGGTAGAGCCCAACGCACGTCCCGACGTGGAGCCCAACACACGTCCCGACGTAGAGCCCAACACACGTCCCGACGTAGAGCTGAAAGGAAGCTAAATCTTGATGTAGAGCCCAACACACTTCCCGACGTAGAGCCCAACACACTTCCCGACGTAGAGCCCAACACACGTCCCGACGTAGAGCCCAACACACTTCCCGACGTAGAGCCCAACACACGTCCCGACGTAGAGCTGAAAGTAAGCTAAATCCTGATGTAGAGCCCAACACATGTCCCAACGTAGAGCCCAACACACGTCCCGACGTAGAGCTGAAAGTAAGCTAAATCCTGATGTAGAGCCCAACACACGTCCCGACGTAGAGCCTAACACACGTCCCGACGTAGAGCCCCACACACGTCCCGACGTAGAGCCCAACACACGTCCCGACGTAGAGCCCAACACACGTCCCGACGTAGAGATGAAAGTTAGCTAGCTACAGACATAGAGCTCAACACACGTTCCGACGTAGAGCCCAACACACGTCCCGACATGGAGCCCAACACACGTCCCGACATGGAGCCTAACACACGTCCCGACGTGGAGCCCAACACACGTCCCGACGTAGAGCTGAATGTATGCTAAACCCCCACGTAGAGCCCAACAAACGTCCCGACGTAGAGCCCAACACACGTCCCGACGTAGAGCCCAACACACGTCCCGACGTAGAGATGAAAGTTAGCTAACTACAGACATAGAGCCCAACACACGTTCCGACGTAGAGCCCAACACACGTCCAGACATGGAGCCCAACACACGTCCCGACGTGGAGCCCAACACACGTCCCGACATGGAGCCCAACACACGTCCCGACGTAGAGCTGAATGTATGCTAAACCCCCACATAGAGCCCAACAAACGTCCCGACGTAGAGCCCAACAGACGTCCCAACGTAGAGCTCAACACACGTCCCGACGCAGAGCCCAACACACGTCCCGACGTAGAGCTGAATGTAAGCTAAACCCCGAAGTAGAGCCCAGCACACGTCCCGACGTAGAGCCCAGCAAACGTTCCGACGTAGAGCCCAGCACACGTCCCGACGTAGAGCTGAAAGTATGCTAAATCCTGATGTAGAGCCCAACACACGTCCCGACGTATAGCCCAAGACACGTCCCGACGTAGAGCCCAACACATGTCCCGACGTAGAGCCCAACACACGTCCCGACGTAGAGCCCAACACACGTCCCGACGTAGAGCTGAAAGTAAGCTAAATCCTGATGTAGAGCCCAACACACGTCCCGACGTAGAGCCCAACACACGTCCCGACGTAGAGCCCAACGCACGTCTCGACGTAGAGCCCAACACACGTCCCGAGGTAGAGCCCAACGCACGTCCCGACGTGGAGCCCAACACACGTCCCGACGTAGAGCCCAACACACGTCCCGACGTAGATCTGAAAGGAAGCTAAATCTTGATGTAGAGCCCAACACACTTCCCGACGTAGAGCCCAACACACTTCCCGACGTAGAGCCCAACACACGTCCCGACGTAGAACCCAACACAATTCCCGACGTAGAGCCCAACACACGTCCCGACGTAGAGCTGAAATTAGCTAAATCCTGATGTAGAGCCCAACACACGTCCCGACGTAGAGCCCAACACACGTCCCGACGTAGAGCTGAAAGTAAGCTAAATCCTGATGTAGAGCCCAACACACGTCCCGACGTAGAGCCCAACACACGTCCCGACGTAGAGCCCAACACACGTCCCGACGTAGAGCTGAATAGAAGCTAAATCTTGATGTAGAGCCCAACACACTTCCCGACGTAGAGCCCAACACACGTCCCGACATAGAGCCCAACACACTTCCCGACGTAGAGCCCAAGACACTTCCCAACGTACAGCACAACACACGTCCCGACTTAGAGTCCAACACACTTCCCGACGTAGAGCCCAACACACTTCCCGACGTAGAGCCCAACACACTTCCCGACGTAGAGCCCAACACACGTCCCGACGTAGAGCCGAAAGTAAGCTAAATCCTGATATAGAGCCCAACACACGTCCCGACGGAGAGCCCAACGCACGTCCCGACGTAGACACCAACGCACGTCCCGACGTAGAGCCCAACAAACGTCCCGACGTAGAGTCCAACAGACGTCCCGACGTATAGCCCAACCCACGTCCCGACTTATTCCCAACACACGTCCCGACGTAGAGCTGAAAGTAAGTTAAATCCTGATGTAGAGCCCAACACACGTCCCGACGTAGAGCCCAACACACGTCCCGAAGTAGAGCCAAACACACGTCCCGACGTAGAGCTGAAATGAAGCTAAATCCTGATGTAGAGCCCAACACACGTCCCGACGTAGAGCCCAACACATGTCCAAACGTAGAGCCCAACACACGTCCCGACGTAGAGCTGAAAGTAAGCTAAATCCTGATGTAGAGCCCAACACACGTCCCGACGTAGAGCTGAAAGTAAGCTAAATCCTGATGTAGAGCACAACACACGTCCCGAAGTAGAGCGTAACACACGTCCCGACGTAGAGCACAATACACGTCCCGACGTAGAGCCCAACACACGTCCCGAAATAGAGCCCAACACACGTCCCGACGTATTCCGAACACACGTCCCGACGTAGAGCTGAAAGTAAGTTAAATCGTGATGTAGAGCCCAACACACGTCCCGACGTAGAGCCCAACACATGTCCCGACGTAGAGCCGAAAGTAAGCTAAATCCTGATGTAGAGCACAACACACGTCCCGAAGTAGAGCCCAACACACGTCCCGACGTAGAGCCCAACACACATCCCGACGTAGAGCCCAACACACGTCCCCACGTAGAGCCCAACACACGTCCCCACGTAGAGACCAACACACGTCCCCACGTAGAGCCCAACACACGTCCCGACGTAGAGCCCAACACACGTCCCGACGTAGAGCTGAAAGTAAGCTAAACCCTGATGTAGAGCCCAACACACATCCTGACGTAGAGCCGAACACACGTCCCGCCGTATAGCCCAACACACGTCCCGACGTAGAGCCCAACACACGTCCCGACGTAGAGCTGAAAGTCAGCTAAATCGTGATGCAGAGCCCAACACACGTCCCACGTAGAGCTGAAAGTCAGCTAAATCGTGATGCAGAGCCCAACACACGTCCTGACGCAGAGCCCAACAGACATCCCGACATAGAGCCCAACACACATCCAGACGTAGAGCCCAACAGACGTCCCGACGTAGGGCCCAACCCACGTCCCGACGTAGGGCCCAACCCACGTCCCGACGTAGAGCCCAACACACATCCCGACGTAGAGACCAACACACGTCCCGACGTAGAGCCCAACACACGTCTCGACGTAGAGCCCAACACACGTCCCGAGGTAGAGCCCAACGCACGTCCCGACGTGGAGCCCAACACACGTCCCGACGTAGAGCCCAACACACGTCCCGACGTAGAGCTGAAAGGAAGCTAAATCTTGATGTAGAGCCCAACACACTTCCCGACGTAGAGCCCAACACACTTCCCGACGTAGATCCCAACACACGTCCCGACGTAGAGCCCAACACACTTCCCGACGTAGAGCCCAACACACGTCCCGACGTAGAGCTGTAAGTAAGCTAAATCCTGATGTAGAGCCCAACACACGTCCCGACGTAGAGCCCAACACACGTCCCGACGTAGAGCTGAAAGTCAGCTAAATCCTGATGTAGAGCCCAACACACGTCCCGACGTAGAGCCCAACACACGTCCCGACGTAGAGCTGAATAGAACCTAAATCTTGATGTAGAGCCCAACACACTTCCCGACGTAGAGCCCAACACACGTCCCGACTTAGAGCCCAACACACTTCCCGATGTAGAGCCCAACACACTTCCCGACGTAGAGCCCAACACACGTCCCGACGTAGAGCCCAACACACGTCCCGACGTAGAGCCGAAAGTAAGCTAAATCCTGATATAGAGCCCAACACACGTCCCGACGGAGAGCCCAACGCATGTCCCGATGTAGAGACCAACGCACGTCCCGACGTAGAGCCCAACGCACGTGCCGACGTAGAGCTGAAATTTAGCTAACTACAGACGCAGAGCCCGACACACGTCCCGACGTAGAGCCCAACACACGTCCCGATGTAGAGCCCAACACACGTCCCGAGGTAGAGCCCAACGCACGTCCCGACGTGGAGCCCAACACACGTCCCGACGTAGAGCCCAACACACGTCCCGACGTAGAGCTGAAAGGAAGCTAAATCTTGATGTAGAGCCCAACACACTTCCCGACGTAGAGCCCAACACACTTCCCGACGTAGAGCCCAACACACGTCCCGACGTAGAGCCCAACACACTTCCCGACGTAGAGCCCAACACACGTCCCGACGTAGAGCTGAAAGTAAGCTAAATCCTGATGTAGAGCCCAACACATGTCCCAACGTAGAGCCCAACACACGTCCCGACGTAGAGCTGAAAGTAAGCTAAATCCTGATGTAGAGCCCAACACACGTCCCGACGTAGAGCCCAACACACGTCCCGACGTAGAGCCCCACACACGTCCCGACGTAGAGCCCAACACACGTCCCGACGTAGAGCCCAACACACGTCCCGACGTAGAGATGAAAGTTAGCTAGCTACAGACATAGAGCTCAACACACGTTCCGACGTAGAGCCCAACACACGTCCCGACATGGAGCCCAAAACACGTCCCGACATGGAGCCTAACACACGTCCCGACGTGGAGCCCAACACACGTCCCGACGTAGAGCTGAATGTATGCTAAACCCCCACGTAGAGCCCAACAAACGTCCCGACGTAGAGCCCAACACACGTCCCGACGTAGAGCCCAACACACGTCCCGACGTAGAGATGAAAGTTAGCTAACTACAGACATAGAGCCCAACACACGTTCCGACGTAGAGCCCAACACACGTCCAGACATGGAGCCCAACACACGTCCCGACGTGGAGCCCAACACACGTCCCGACATGGAGCCCAACACACGTCCCGACGTAGAGCTGAATGTATGCTAAACCCCCACATAGAGCCCAACAAACGTCCCGACGTAGAGCCCAACAGACGTCCCAACGTAGAGCTCAACACACGTCCCGACGCAGAGCCCAACACACGTCCCGACGTAGAGCTGAATGTAAGCTAAACCCCGAAGTAGAGCCCAGCACACGTCCCGACGTAGAGCCCAGCAAACGTTCCGACGTAGAGCCCAGCACACGTCCCGACGTAGAGCTGAAAGTATGCTAAATCCTGATGTAGAGCCCAACACACGTCCCGACGTATAGCCCAAGACACGTCCCGACGTAGAGCCCAACACATGTCCCGACGTAGAGCCCAACACACGTCCCGACGTAGAGCCCAACACACGTCCCGACGTAGAGCTGAAAGTAAGCTAAATCCTGATGTAGAGCCCAACACACGTCCCGACGTAGAGCCCAACACACGTCCCGACGTAGAGCCCAACGCACGTCTCGACGTAGAGCCCAACACACGTCCCGAGGTAGAGCCCAACGCACGTCCCGACGTGGAGCCCAACACACGTCCCGACGTAGAGCCCAACACACGTCCCGACGTAGAGCTGAAAGGAAGCTAAATCTTGATGTAGAGCCCAACACACTTCCCGACGTAGAGCCCAACACACTTCCCGACGTAGAGCCCAACACACGTCCCGACGTAGAGCCCAACACAATTCCCGACGTAGAGCCCAACACACGTCCCGACGTAGAGCTGAAATTAGCTAAATCCTGATGTAGAGCCCAACACACGTCCCGACGTAGAGCCCAACACACGTCCCGACGTAGAGCTGAAAGTAAGCTAAATCCTGATGTAGAGCCCAACACACGTCCCGACGTAGAGCCCAACACACGTCCTGACGTAGAGCCCAACACACGTCCCGACGTAGAGCTGAATAGAAGCTAAATCTTGATGTAGAGCCCAACACACTTCCCGACGTAGAGCCCAACACACGTCCCGACATAGAGCCCAACACACTTCCCGACGTAGAGCCCAAGACACTTCCCAACGTACAGCACAACACACGTCCCGACTTAGAGCCCAACACACTTCCCGACGTAGAGCCCAAGACACTTCCCGACGTAGAGCCCAACACACTTCCCGACGTAGAGCCCAACACACGTCCCGACGTAGAGCCGAAAGTAAGCTAAATCCTGATATAGAGCCCAACACACGTCCCGACGGAGAGCCCAACGCACGTCCCGACGTAGACACCAACGCACGTCCCGACGTAGAGCCCAACAAACGTCCCGACGTAGAGTCCAACAGACGTCCCGACGTATAGCCCAACCCACGTCCCGACTTATTCCCAACACAAATCCCGACGTAGAGCTGAAAGTAAGTTAAATCCTGATGTAGAGCCGAACACACGTCCCGACGTAGAGCCCAACACACGTCCCGACGTAGAGCCAAACACACGTCCCGACGTAGAGCTGAAAGGAAGCTAAATCCTGATGTAGAGCCCAACACACGTCCCGACGTAGAGCCCAACACATGTCCAAACGTAGAGCCCAACACACGTCCTGACGTAGAGCTGAAAGTAAGCTAAATCCTGATGTAGAGCCCAACACACGTCCCGACGTAGAGCTGAAAGTAAGCTAAATCCTGATGTAGAGCACAACACACGTCCCGAAGTAGAGCGTAACACACGTCCCGACGTAGAGCACAACACACGTCCCGACGTAGAGCCCAACACACGTCCCGAAATAGAGCCCAACACACGTCCCGACGTATTCCGAACACACGTCCCGACGTAGAGCCGAAAGTAAGCTAAATCCTGATATAGAGCCCAACACACGTCCCGACGGAGAGCCCAACGCACGTCCCGACGTAGACACCAACGCACGTCCCGACGTAGAGCCCAACAAACGTCCCGACTTAGAGTCCAACAGACGTCCCGACGTATAGCCCAACCCACGTCCCGACTTATTCCCAACACACGTCCCGACGTAGAGCTGAAAGTAAGTTAAATCCTGATGTAGAGCCCAACACACGTCCCGACGTAGAGCCCAACACACGTCCCGACGTAGAGCCAAACACACGTCCCGACGTAGAGCTGAAATGAAGCTAAATCCTGATGTAGAGCCCAACACACGTCCCGACGTAGAGCCCAACACATGTCCAAACGTAGAGCCCAACACACGTCCCGACGTAGAGCTGAAAGTAAGCTAAATCCTGATGTAGAGCCCAACACACGTCCTGACGTAGAGCTGAAAGTAAGCTAAATCCTGATGTAGAGCACAACACACGTCCCGAAGTAGAGCGTAACACACGTCCCGACGTAGAGCACAACACACGTCCCGACGTAGAGCCCAACACACGTCCCGAAATAGAGCCCAACACACGTCCCGACGTATTCCGAACACACGTCCCGACGTAGAGCTGAAAGTAAGTTAAATCGTGATGTAGAGCCCAACACACGTCACGACGTAGAGCCCAACACACGTCCCGACGTAGACCTGAATGTAAGTTAAATACTGATGTAGAGCCCAACAGACGTCCAGACGTAGAGCCCAACACACGTCCCGACGTATTCCCAACACACGTCCCGACGTAGAGCTGAAAGTAAGCTAAATCCTGATGTAGAGCCCAACACACGTCACGACGCAGAGCCCAACAAACGTCGTGACGTAGAGCTGAAGTTAAGCTAAATCCAGATGTAGAGCGCAACACACGTCCCGACGTAGAGCCCAACACATATCCCGACGTAGAGCTGAAAGTAAGCTAAATCCTGATGTATAGCCCAACACACGTCCCGACGTAGAGCCCAACGCACATCCGACGTAGAGCCCAACACACGTCACGACGTAGAGCTGAAAGTCAGCTAAATCGTGATGCAGAGCCCAACACACGTAATGACGCAGAGTCCAACAGACATCCCGACGTAGAGCCCAACACACGTCCCGACGTAGAGCCCAACAGACGTCCCGACGTAGGGCCCAACCCACGTCCCGACGTACAGCCCAACACACGTCCCGACGTAGAGCCCAACACACTTCCCGACGTAGAGCTAAATGTATGCTAAACCCCCACGTAGAGCCCAAAAAACGTCCCGACGTAGAGCCCAACAGACGTCCCGACGTAGAGCCCAACACACGTCGCAACGTAGAGCCCAACACACGTCCCGACGTAGAGCTGAAAGTAAGCTAATTCCCGATGTAGAGCCCAACAGACGTCCCGACGTAGAGCCCAACACACGTCCCGACGTAGAGCCCAACACACGTCCCGACGTATTCCCAACACACGACCCGACGTAGAGCTGAAAGTAAGTTAAATCCTGATGTAGAGCCCAACACACGTCCAGACGTACAGCCCAACACACGTCCCGACGTAGAGCTGAATGTAAGTTAAATCCAGATGTAGAGCCCAACACACGTCCAGACATAGAGCCCAACACACGTCCCGACGTAGAGCTGAAAGTAAGATAAATCCTGATGTAGAGCCCAACATACGTCCCGACGTAGAGCCCAACACACGTCCGACGTAGAGCCCAACACACGTCCCGACGTAGAGCCCAACATATGTCCCGACGTAGAGCTGAAAGTAAGCTAAATCCTGATGTAGAGCCCAACACACGTCCCGACGTAGAGCTGAAAGTAAGCTAAATCCTGATGTAGAGCACAACACACGTCCCGCAGTAGAGCCCAACACACGTCCCGACGTAGAGCCCAACACACGTCCCGACGTAGATCCTAACACACGTCCCGACGTAGAGTTGAAAGTAAGCTAAATCCTGATGTAGAGACCAACACACGTCCCGACGTAGAGCCCAACACACGTCCCGACCTAGAGCCCAACACATGTCCGACGTAGAGCCCAACACACGTCCGACGTAGAGCCCAACACACGTCCCGAAGTAGAGCTGAAAGTAAGCTAAATCCTGTTGTAGAGCCCAACACACGTCCCGACGTAGAGCCCAACACACGTCCCGACGTAGAGCCCAACACACGTCCCGAGTAGAGCCCAACACACGTCCCGACGTAGAGCTGAAAGTAAGCTAAATCCTGATGTAGAGCCCAACACACGTCCCGATGTAGAGCCCAACACATGTCCCGACGTAGAGCTGAAAGTAAGCTAAATCCTGATGTAGAGCACAACACACGTCCCGAAGTAGAGCCCAACACACGTCCCGACGTAGAGCCCAACACACATCCCGACGTAGAGCCCAACACACGTCCCCACGTAGAGCCCAACACACGTCCCCACATAGAGACCAACACACGTCCCCACGTAGAGCCCAACACACGTCCCGACGTAGAGCCCAACACACGTCCCGACGTAGAGCTGAAAGTAAGCTAAATCCTGATGTAGAGCCCAACACACGTCCCGACGTAGAGCCCAACACATGTCCCGACGTAGAGCTGAAAGTAAGCTAAATCCTGATGTAGAGCCCAAAACACGTCCCGATGTAGAGCCCAACGCACGTCCGACGTAGAGCCCAACACACGTCCCGACGTAGAGCCCAACACACGTCCCGACGTAAAGCTGAAAGTCAGCTAAATCGTGATGCAGAGCCCAACACACGTCCCACGTAGAGCTGAAAGTCAGCTAAATCGTGATGCAGAGCCCAACACACGTCCTGACGCAGAGCCCAACAGACATCCCGACATAGAGCCCAACACACATCCCGACGTAGAGCCCAACAGACGTCCCGACGAAGGGCCCAACCCACGTCCCGACGTAGGGCCCAACCCACGTCCCGACGTAGAGCCCAACACACGTCCCAACGTACAGCTGAATGTATGCTAAACCCCCACGTAGAGCCCAACAAACGTCCCAACGTAGAGCCCAACAGACGTCCCGACGTAGAGCCCAACACACGTCCCAACGTAGAGCCCAACACACGTCCCGACGTAGAGGTGTATGTAAGCTAAACCCCGAAGTAGAGCCCAACACACGTCCGGATGTAGAGCCCAGCACACGTCCCGACGTAGAGCCCAAGACACGTCCAGATGTAGAGCCCAGCAGACGTCCCGACGTAGAGCCCAGCACACGTCCCGACGTAGAGCTGAAAGTAAGCTAAACCCTGATGTAGTGCCCAACACACGTCACGACGCAGAGCCCAACACACGTCGCGACGTAGAGCTGAAAGTAAGCTAAATCCATATGTAGAGCCCAACACACGTCCCGACGTAGAGCCCAACACATGTCCCGACGTAGAGCTGAAAGTAAGCTAAATCCTGATGTAGAGCCCAACACACGTCCCGAAGTAGAGCCCAACG
The DNA here is from genome assembly GCF_034619465.1 of Leptosomus discolor. Taxonomy (NCBI): domain Eukaryota; kingdom Metazoa; phylum Chordata; class Aves; order Leptosomiformes; family Leptosomidae; genus Leptosomus; species Leptosomus discolor. The sequence goes on from NW_028237772.1 coordinate 3,277,689, forward strand.
CACGTCCCGAAGTAGAGCTGAAAGTAAGCTAATTCCCGACGTAGAGCCCAACAGATGTCCCGACGTAGAGCCCAACAAACGTCCCAACGTAGAGCCCAACACACGTCGAGACGTAGAGCCCAACAGACGTCCCGACGTAGAGCTGAAAGTAAGCTAAACGATGATGTAGAGCCCAACAGACGTCCCGACGTAGAGCCCAACAGACGTCCTGATGTAGAGCCCAACACACGTCCCGAGGTAGAGCCCAACACACGTCCCGACATAGAGCCCAACACACGTCCCCACATAGAGCCCAACACACGTCCCAACGTATTCCCAACACACGTCCCGACGTAGAGCTGAAAGTAAGTTAAATCCTGAAGTAAAGCCCAACACACGTCCCGACGTAGAGCCCAACACACGTCCCGACGAAGAGCTGAATGTAAGTTAAATCCTGATGTAGAGCCCAACACACGTCCCAACGTAGAGCCCAACACACGTCCCGACGTAGAGCTGAAAGTAAGCTAAATCCTGATGTAGAGCACAACACCCGTCCCGAAGTAGAGCCCAACACACGTCCCGACGTAGAGCCCAACACACATCACGACGTAGAGACCAACACACGTCCCATAGTAGAGCCCAACACACGTCTCGACGTAGAGCCCAACACACGTCCCGAGGTAAAGCCCAACGCACGTCCCGACGTGGAGCCCAACACACGTCCCGACGTAGAGCTGAATAGAAGCTAAATCTTGATGTAGAGCCCAACACACTTCCCGACGTAGAGCCCAACACACGTCCCGAAGCAGAGCCCAACACACGTCCCGACATGGAGCCCAACACACGTCCCGACGTGGAGCCCAACACACGTCCCGACGTAGAGCTGAATGTATGCTAAACCCCCACATAGAGCCCAACAAACGTCCCGACGTAGAACCCAACGCACGTCCCAACGTAGAGCTCAACACACGTCCCGACGCAGAGCCCAACACACGTCCCGACGTAGAGCTGAATGTAAGCTAAACCCCGACGTAGAGCCCAGCACACGTCCCGACGTAGAGCCCAGCAAACGTCCCGACGTAGAGCCCAACACACGTCCCGACGTAGAGCTGAAAGGAAGCTAAATCCTGATGTAGAGCCCAACACACGTCCCGACGTAGAGCCCAACACACGTCCCGACGTAGAGCCCAACGCACGTCTCGACGTAGAGCCCAACACACGTCCCGAGGTAGAGCCGAACGCACGTCCCGACGTGGAGCCCAACACACGTCCCGACGTAGAGCCCAACACACGTCCCGACGTAGAGCTGAAAGGAAGCTAAATCTTGATGTAGAGCCCAACACACTTCCCGACGTAGAGCCCAACACACTTCCCGACGTAGAGCCCAACACACGACCCGACGTACAGCCCAACACACGTCCCGACGTAGAGCTGAATGTAAGTTAAATCCAGATGTAGAGCCCAACACACGTCCAGACATAGAGCCCAACACACGTCCCGACGTAGAGCCCAACAGACGTCCCGACGTAGGGCCCAACCCACGTCCCGACGTACAGCCCAACACACGTCCCGACGTAGAGCCCAACACACTTCCCGACGTAGAGCTAAATGTATGCTAAACCCCCACGTAGAGCCCAAAAAACGTCCCGACGTAGAGCCCAACAGACGTCCCGACGTAGAGCCCAAAGCACATCCCGACGTAGAGCCCAACGCACGTTCCGACGTAGAGCCCAACGCACGTCCCGACGTAGAGCACAACGCACGTCCCGACGTAGAGCTGAAAGTTACCTAACTACAGACGTAGAGGCCAACGCACGTCCCGACGTATAGGCCAACGCACGTCCCAACGTAGAGGCCAACGCACGTCCCGACGTAGAGCTGAAAGTAAGCTAAATCCCGACGTAGAGCCCAACGCACGTCCCGACGTAGAGCCCAACGCACGTCCCGACGTAGAGCTGAAAGTTAGCTAACTACAGACGTAGAGCTCAACGCACGTCCCGACGTAGAACCCTACGCACGTCCCGACGTAGAGCCCAACGCACGTCCCGACGTAGAGCCCAACGCACGTCCCGACGTAGAGCCCAACGCACGTCCCGACGTAGAGCTGAAAGTAAGCTAAATGCCGACGTAGAGGCCAACGCACGTCCCGACGTAGTGCTGAAAGTAAGCTAAATCCCGACGTAGAGCCCAACGCACGTCCCGACTTAGAGCCCAACGCGCGTCCCGACGTAGAGCCCAACGCACGTCCCGACGTAGAGCTGAAAGTTAGCTAAACACAGACGTAGTGCCCAACGCGCGTCCCGACGTAGAGCCCAACGCACGTCCCGACGTAGAGACCAACGCACGTCCCGACGTAGAGCTGAAAGTTAGCTAACTACAGACGTAGAGCCCAACGCACGTCCCGACGTAGAGCCCAACGCACGTCCCGACGTAGAGCTGAAAGTAAGCTAAACCCTGATGTAGTGCCCAACACACGTCACGACGCAGAGCCCAACACACGTCGCGACGTAGAGCTGAAAGTAAGCTAAATCCATATGTAGAGCCCAACACACGTCCCGACGTAGAGCCCAACACATGTCCCGACGTAGAGCTGAAAGTAAGCTAAATCCTGATGTAGAGCCCAACACACGTCCCGAAGTAGAGCCCAACGCACGTCCCGAAGTAGAGCTGAAAGTAAGCTAATTCCCGACGTAGAGCCCAACAGATGTCCCGACGTAGAGCCCAACAAACGTCCCAACGTAGAGCCCAACACACGTCGAGACGTAGAGCCCAACAGACGTCCCGACGTAGAGCTGAAAGTAAGCTAAACGATGATGTAGAGCCCAACAGACGTCCCGACGTAGAGCCCAACAGACGTCCTGATGTAGAGCCCAACACACGTCCCGAGGTAGAGCCCAACACACGTCCCGACATAGAGCCCAACACACGTCCTCACATAGAGCCCAACACACGTCCCAACGTATTCCCAACACACGTCCCGACGTAGAGCTGAAAGTAAGTTAAATCCTGAAGTAAAGCCCAACACACGTCCCGACGTAGAGCCCAACACACGTCCCGACGAAGAGCTGAATGTAAGTTAAATCCTGATGTAGAGCCCAACACACGTCCCAACGTAGAGCCCAACACACGTCCCGACGTAGAGCTGAAAGTAAGCTAAATCCTGATGTAGAGCACAACACCCGTCCCGAAGTAGAGCCCAACACACGTCCCGACGTAGAGCCCAACACACATCACGACGTAGAGACCAACACACGTCCCATAGTAGAGCCCAACACACGTCTCGACGTAGAGCCCAACACACGTCCCGAGGTAAAGCCCAACGCACGTCCCGACGTGGAGCCCAACACATGTCCCGACGTAGAGCTGAATAGAAGCTAAATCTTGATGTAGAGCCCAACACACTTCCCGACGTAGAGCCCAACACACGTCCCGAAGCAGAGCCCAACACACGTCCCGACATGGAGCCCAACACACGTCCCGACGTGGAGCCCAACACACGTCCCGACGTAGAGCTGAATGTATGCTAAACCCCCACATAGAGCCCAACAAACGTCCCGACGTAGAACCCAACGCACGTCCCAACGTAGAGCTCAACACACGTCCCGACGCAGAGCCCAACACACGTCCCGACGTAGAGCTGAATGTAAGCTAAACCCCGACGTAGAGCCCAGCACACGTCCCGACGTAGAGCCCAGCAAACGTCCCTTCGTAGAGCCCAGCACACTTCCCGACGTAGAGCTGAATAGAAGCTAAATCCTGATGTAGAGCCCAACACACGTCCCGACGTATAGCCCAACACACGTCCCGACGTAGAGCCCAACACATGTCCCGACGTAGAGCCCAACACACGTCCCGACGTAGAGCCCAACACAAATCCCGACGTAGAGCTGAAAGTAAGCTAAATCCTGATGTAGAGCCCAACACACGTCCCGACGTAGAGCCCAACACACGTCCCGACGTAGAGCCCAACGCACGTCTCGACGTAGAGCCCAACACACGTCCCGAGGTAGAGCCCAACGCACGTCCCGACGTGGAGCCCAACACACGTCCCGACGTAGAGCCCAACACACGTCCCGACGTAGAGCTGAAAGGAAGCTAAATCCTGATGTAGAGCCCAACACACGTCCCGACGTAGAGCCCAACACACGTCCCGACGTAGAGCCCAACGCACGTCTCGACGTAGAGCCCAACACACGTCCCGAGGTAGAGCCGAACGCACGTCCCGACGTGGAGCCCAACACACGTCCCGACGTAGAGCCCAACACACGTCCCGACGTAGAGCTGAAAGGAAGCTAAATCTTGATGTAGAGCCCAACACACTTCCCGACGTAGAGCCCAACACACTTCCCGACGTAGAGCCCAACACACGACCCGACGTACAGCCCAACACACGTCCCGACGTAGAGCTGAATGTAAGTTAAATCCAGATGTAGAGCCCAACACACGTCCAGACATAGAGCCCAACACACGTCCCGACGTAGAGCCCAACAGACGTCCCGACGTAGGGCCCAACCCACGTCCCGACGTACAGCCCAACACACGTCCCGACGTAGAGCCCAACACACTTCCCGACGTAGAGCTAAATGTATGCTAAACCCCCACGTAGAGCCCAAAAAACGTCCCGACGTAGAGCCCAACAGACGTCCCGACGTAGAGCCCAAAGCACATCCCGACGTAGAGCCCAACGCACGTTCCGACGTAGAGCCCAACGCACGTCCCGACGTAGAGCACAACGCACGTCCCGACGTAGAGCTGAAAGTTACCTAACTACAGACGTAGAGGCCAACGCACGTCCCGACGTAGAGGCCAACGCACGTCCCAACGTAGAGGCCAACGCACGTCCCGACGTAGAGCTGAAAGTAAGCTAAATCCCGACGTAGAGCCCAACGCACGTCCCGACGTAGAGCCCAACGCACGTCCCGACGTAGAGCTGAAAGTTAGCTAACTACAGACGTAGAGCCCAACGCACGTCCCGACGTAGAACCCTACGTACGTCCCGACGTAGAGCCCAACGCACGTCCCGACGTAGAGCCCAACGCACGTCCCGACGTAGAGCCCAACGCACGTCCCGACGTAGAGCTGAAAGTAAGCTAAATGCCGACGTAGAGGCCAACGCACGTCCCGACGTAGTGCTGAAAGTAAGCTAAATCCCGACGTAGAGCCCAACGCACGTCCCGACTTAGAGCCCAACGCGCGTCCCGACGTAGAGCCCAACGCACGTCCCGACGTAGAGCTGAAAGTTAGCTAAACACAGACGTAGTGCCCAACGCGCGTCCCGACGTAGAGCCCAACGCACGTCCCGACGTAGAGACCAACGCACGTCCCGACGTAGAGCTGAAAGTTAGCTAACTACAGACGTAGAGCCCAACGCACGTCCCGACGTAGAGCCCAACGCACGTCCCGACGTAGAGCTGAAAGTAAGCTAAATCCCGACGTAGAGCCCAACGCACGTCCCGACGTAGAGCTGAAAGTAAGCTAAATCCCGACGTAGAGGCCAACGCACGTCCCGATGTAGAGGCCAACGCACGTCCCGACGTAGAGCTGAAAGTAAGCTAAATCCCGACGTAGAGGCCAACGCACGTCCCGACGTAGAGGCCAACGCACGTCCCGACGTAGTGCTGAAAGTAAGCTAAATCCCGACGTAGAGCCCAACGCACGTCCCGACGTAGAGCCCAACGCACGTCCCGACATAGAGCCCAACGCACGTCCCGACGTAGAGCTGAAAGTAAGATAAATCCCGACGTAGCGCCCAACGCACGTCCCGACGTAGCGCCCAACGCATGTCCCGACGTAGAGCCCAACGCACGTCCCGACGTAGAGCTGAAAGTAAGCTAAATCCCGACGTAGAGGCCAACGCACGTCCCGACGTAGAGGCCAACGCACGTCCCGACGTAGAGCTGAAAGTAAGCTAAATCCCGACGTAGAGCCCAACGCACGTCCCGACGTAGAGCCCAACGCACGTCCCGACGTAGAGCCCAACGCACGTTCCGACGTAGCGCCCAACGCACGTCCCGACGTAGAGCTGAAAGTTAGCTAACTACAGATGTAGAGCCCAACGCACGTCCCGACGTAGAGCTGAAAGTTAGCTAACTACAGACGTAGAGCCCAATGCACGTCCCAACGTAGAGCTGAAAGTTAGCTAACTACAGACGTAGAGCCCAACGCGCGTCCCGACGTAGAGCCCAACGCGTGTCCCGACGTAGACCTGAAAGTAAGCTAAATCCCGACGTAGAGCCCAACGCACGTCCCGACGTAGAGCCCAACGCACGTCCCGACGTAGAGCCTAACGCACGTCCCGACGTAGAGCTGAAAGTAAGCTAAATCCCGACGTAGAGCTCAACGCACGTCCCGACGTAGAACCCAACGCACGTCCCGACGTAGAGCTGAAAGTTAGCTAACTACAGACGAAGAGCCCAACGCGCGTCCCGACGTAGAGCTGAAAGTTAGCTAACTACACACGTAGAGCCCAACGCGCGTCCCGACGTAGAGCCCATCGCGTGTACCGACGTAGAGCCCAACGCACGTCCCGACGTAGAGCCCAACGCACGTCCCGACGTAGAGCTGAAAGTAAGCTAAATCCCGACGTAGAGCCCAACGCACGTCCCGATGTAGAGCCCAATGCACGTCCCGATGTAGAGGCCAATTCACGTCCCGACGTAGAGGCCAACGCACGTCTCGACGTAGAGCTGAAATTAAGCTAAATCCCGACGTAGAGGCCAACGCACGTCCCGACGTAGAGCCTAACGCACGTCCCGACGTAGCGCCCAACACACGTCCCGATGTAGAGCTGAAAGTTAGCTAACTACAGATGTAGAGCCCAACGCACGTCCCGACGTAGAGCCCTACGCACGTCCCGACGTAGACCTGAAAGTAAGCTAAATCCCGACGTAGAGCCCAACGCACGTCCCGACGTAGAGCCCAACGCACGTCCCGACGTAGAGCCTAACGCACGTCCCGACGTAGAGCTGAAAGTAAGCTAAATCCCGACGTAGAGCTCAACGCACGTCCCGACGTAGAACCCAACGCACGTCCCGACGTAGAGCTGAAAGTTAGCTAACTACAGACGAAGAGCCCAACGCGCGTCCCGACGTAGAGCTGAAAGTTAGCTAACTACACACGTAGAGCCCAACGCGCGTCCCGACGTAGAGCCCATCGCGTGTACCGACGTAGAGCCCAACGCACGTCCCGACGTAGAGCCCAACGCACGTCCCGACGTAGAGCTGAAAGTAAGCTAAATCCCGACGTAGAGCCCAACGCACGTCCCGATGTAGAGCCCAATGCACGTCCCGATGTAGAGGCCAATTCACGTCCCGACGTAGAGGCCAACGCACGTCTCGACGTAGAGATGAAAGTAAGCTAAATCCCGACGTAGAGCCCAACGCACGTCCAGACGTAGAGCCCAACGCACGTCCCGACGTAGCGCCCAACGCACGTCCCGACGTAGAGCTGAAAGTTCCCTAACTACAGACGTAGAGCCCAACGCACGTCCCGACGTAGAGCCCAATGCACGTCCCGACGTAGAGCTGAAAGTAAGCTAAATCCCGACGTAGAGCCCAACGCACGTCCCGACGTAGAGCCCAACGCACGTCCCGACATAGCGCCCAAAGCACGTCCCGACGTAGAGCTGAAAGTTAGCTAACTACAGACGTAGAGCCCAACGCACGTCCCGACGTAGAGCAGAAAGTTAGCTAACTACAGACGTAGAGCCCAACGCACGTCCCGACGTAGAGCCCAACGCACATCCCGACGTAGAGCCCAACGCACGTCCCGACGTAGAGCTGAAAGTTAGCTAACTACAGACGTAGAGCCCAACGCACGTCCCGACGTAGAACCCTACGCACGTCCCGACGTAGAGCCCAACGCACGTCCCGACGTAGAGCCCAACGCACGTCCCGACGTAGAGCTGAAAGTAAGCTAAATGCCGACGTAGAGGCCAACGCACGTCCCGACGTAGAGCTGAAAGTAAGCTAAATCCCGACGTAGAGCCCAACGCACGTTCCGACGTAGAGCCCAACGCACGTCCCGACGTAGAGCCCAACGCACGTCCCGACGTAGAGCTGAAAGGTAGCTAACTACAGACGTAGAGCCCAACGCGCGTCCCGACGTAGAGCCCAACGCACGTCCCGACGTAGAGCTGAAAGTTAGCTAACTACAGACGTAGAGCCCAACGCACGTCCCGACGTAGAGCCCAACGCACGTCCCGACGTAGAGCCCAACGCACGTCCCGACGTAGAGCTGAAAGTAAGCTAAATCCCGACGTAGAGCCCAACGCACGTCCCGACGTAGAGCTGAAAGTAAGCTAAATCCCGACGTAGAGCCCAACGCACGTCCCGACGTAGAGCTGAAAGTAAGCTAAATCCCGACGTAGAGCCCAACGCACGTCCCGATGTAGAGGCCAACGCACGTCCCGACGTAGAGCTGAAAATAAGCTAAATCCCGACGTAGAGGCCAACGCACGTCCCGACGTAGAGCCCAACGCACGTCCCGACGTAGAGCTGAAAGTAAGATAAATCCCGACGTAGCGCCCAACGCACGTCCCGAAGTAGCGCCCAACGCACGTCCCGACGTAGTGCCCAACGCACGTCCCGACATAGAGCCCAACGCACGTCCCGACGTAGAGCTGAAAGTAAGCTAAATCCCAACGTAGAGGCCAACGCACGTCCCGACGAAGAGGCCAACGCACGTCCCGACGTAGAGGCCAACGCACGTCCCGACGTAGAGCTGAAAGTAAGCTAAATCCCGACGTAGAGCCCAACGCACGTCCCGACGTAGAGCCCAACGCACGTCCCGACGTAGAGCCCAACGCACGTTCCGACGTAGCGCCCAACGCACGTCCCGACATAGAGCTGAATGTTAGCTAACTACAGATGTAGAGCCCAACGCACGTCCCGACGTAGAGCTGAAAGTTAGCTAACTACAGACGTAGAGCCCAACGCACGTCCCAACGTAGAGTTGAAAGTTAGCTAACTACAGACGTAGAGCCCAACGCACGTCCCGACGTAGAGCCCAACGCACGTCCCGACGTAGACCTGAAAGTAAGCTAAATCCCGACGTAGAGCCCAACGCACGTCCCGACGTAGAGCCCAACGCACGTCCCGACGTAGAGACCAACGCACGTCCCGACGTAGAGCTGAAAGTTAGATAACTACAGACGAAGAGCCCAACGCGCGTCCCGACGTAGAGCTGAAAGTTAGCTAACTACAGACGTAGAGCCCAACGCGCGTCCCGACGTAGAGCCCAACGCGTGTCCCGACGTAGAGCCCAACGCACGTCCCGACGTAGAGCCCAAAGCACGTCCCGACGTAGAGCTGAAAGTAAGATAAATCCCGACGTAGCGCCCAACGCACGTCCCGAAGTAGCGCCCAACGCACGTCCCGACGTAGCGCCCAACGCACGTCCCGACGTAGAGCCCAACGCACGTCCCGACGTAGAGCTGAAAGTAAGCTAAATCCCGACGTAGAGGCCAACGCACGTCCCGACGAAGAGGCCAACGCATGTCCCGACGTAGAGGCCAACGCACGTCCCGACGTAGAGCTGAAAGTAAGCTAAATCCCGACGTAGAGCCCAACGCACGTCCCGACGTAGAGCCCAACGCACGTCCCGACGTAGAGCCCAACGCACGTTCCGACGTAGCGCCCAACGCACGTCCCGACGTAGAGCTGAAAGTTAGCTAACTACAGATGTAGAGCCCAACGCACGTCCCGACGTAGAGCTGAAAGTTAGCTAACTACAGACGTAGAGCCCAACGCACGTCCCGACGTAGAGTTGAAAGTTAGATAACTACAGACGTAGAGCCCAACGCACGTCCTGACGTAGAGCCCAACGCACGTCCCGACGTAGAGCTGAAAGTAAGCTAAATCCCGACGTAGAGCCCAACGCACGTCCCGACGTAGAGCCCAACGCACGTCCCGACGTAGAGACCAACGCACGTCCCGACGTAGAGCTGAAAGTTAGCTAACTACAGACGAAGAGCCCAACGCGCGTCCCGACGTAGAGCTGAAAGTTAGCTAACTACAGACGTAGAGCCCAACGCGCGTCCCGACGTAGAGCCCAACGCGTGTCCCGACGTAGAGCCCAACGCACGTCCCGACGTAGAGCCCAAAGCACGTCCCGACGTAGAGCTGAAAGTAAGCTAAATCCCGAAGTAGAGGCCAACGCACGTCCCGACGAAGAGGCCAACGCACGTCCCGACGTAGAGGCCAACGCACGTCCCGACGTAGAGCTGAAAGTAAGCTAAATCCCGACGTAGAGCCCAACGCACGTCCCGACGTAGAGCCCAACGCACGTCCCGACGTAGAGCCCAACGCACGTTCCGACATAGTGCCCAACGCACGTCCCGACGTAGAGCTGAAAGTTAGCTAACTACAGACGAAGAGCCCAACGCGCGTCCCGACGTAGAGCTGAAAGTTAGCTAACTACACACGTAGAGCCCAACGCGCGTCCCGACGTAGAGCCCAATGCGTGTACCGACGTAGAGCCCAACGCACGTCCCGACGTAGAGCCCAACGCACGTCCCGACGTAGAGCTGAAAGTAAGCTAAATCCCGACGTAGAGCCCAACGCACGTCCCGATGTAGACCCCAATGCACGTCCCGATGTAGAGGCCAATTCACGTCCCGACGTAGAGGCCAACGCACGTCTCGACGTAGAGATGAAAGTAAGCTAAATCCCGACGTAGAGCCCAACGCACGTCCCGACGTAGAGCCCAACGCACGTCCCGACGTAGCGCCCAACGCACGTCCCGACGTAGAGCTGAAAGTTCCCTAACTACAGACGTAGAGCCCAACGCACGTCCCGACGTAGAGCCCAATGCACGTCCCGACGTAGAGCTGAAAGTAAGCTAAATCCCGACGTAGAGCCCAACGCACGTCCCGACGTAGAGCCCAACGCACGTCCCGACATAGCGCCCAACGCACGTCCCGACGTAGAGCTGAAAGTTAGCTAACTACAGACGTAGAGCCCAACGCACGTCCCGACGTAGAGCCCAACGCACGTCCCGACGTAGAGCCCAACGCACGTCCCGACGTAGAGCCCAACGCACGTCCCGACGTAGAGCTGAAAGTAAGCTAAATGCCGACGTAGAGGCCAACGCACGTCCCGACGTAGAGCTGAAAGTAAGCTAAATCCCGACGTAGAGCCCAACGCACGTTCCGACGTAGAGCCCAACGCACGTCCCGACGTAGAGCCCAACGCACGTCCCGACGTAGAGCTGAAAGGTAGCTAACTACAGACGTAGAGCCCAACGCGCGTCCCGACGTAGAGCCCAACGCACGTCCCGACGTAGAGCTGAAAGTTAGCTAACTACAGACGTAGAGCCCAACGCACGTCCCGACGTAGAGCCCAACGCACGTCCCGACGTAGAGCCCAACGCACGTCCCGACGTAGAGCTGAAAGTAAGCTAAATCCCGACGTAGAGCCCAACGCACGTCCCGACGTACAGCTGAAAGTAAGCTAAATCCCGACGTAGAGCCCAACGCACGTCCCGACGTAGAGCTGAAAGTAAGCTAAATCCCGACGTAGAGCCCAACGCACGTCCCGATGTAGAGGCCAACGCACGTCCCGACGTAGAGCTGAAAGTAAGCTAAATCCCGACGTAGAGGCCAACGCACGTCCCGACGTAGAGGCCAACGCACGTCCCGACGTAGAGCTGAAAGTAAGCTAAATCCCGACGTAGAGCCCAACGCACGTCCCGACGTAGAGCCCAACGCACGTCTCGACGTAGAGCTGAAAGTAAGATAAATCCCGACGTAGCGCCCAACGCACGTCCCGAAGTAGCGCCCAACGCACGTCCCGACGTAGTGCCCAACGCACGTCCCGACATAGAGCCCAACGCACGTCCCGACGTAGAGCTGAAAGTAAGCTAAATCCCAACGTAGAGGCCAACGCACGTCCCGACGAAGAGGCCAACGCACGTCCCGACGTAGAGGCCAACGCACGTCCCGACGTAGAGCTGAAAGTAAGCTAAATCCCGACGTAGAGCCCAACGCACGTCCCGACGTAGAGCCCAACGCACGTCCCGACGTAGAGCCCAACGCACGTTCCGACGTAGCGCCCAACGCACGTCCCGACATAGAGCTTAATGTTAGCTAACTACAGATGTAGAGCCCAACGCACGTCCCGACGTAGAGCTGAAAGTTAGCTAACTACAGACGTAGAGCCCAACGCACGTCCCAACGTAGAGTTGAAAGTTAGCTAACTACAGACGTAGAGCCCAACGCACGTCCCGACGTAGAGCCCAACGCACGTCCCGACGTAGACCTGAAAGTAAGCTAAATCCCGACGTAGAGCCCAACGCACGTCCCGACGTAGAGCCCAACGCACGTCCCGACGTAGAGACCAACGCACGTCCCGACGTAGAGCTGAAAGTTAGATAACTACAGACGAAGAGCCCAACGCGCGTCCCGACATAGAGCTGAAGGTTAGCTAACTACAGACGTAGAGCCCAACGCGCGTCCCGACGTAGAGCCCAACGCGTGTCCCGACGTAGAGCCCAACGCACGTCCCGACGTAGAGCCCAAAGCACGTCCCGACGTAGAGCTGAAAGTAAGATAAATCCCGACGTAGCGCCCAACGCACGTCCCGAAGTAGCGCCCAACGCACGTCCCGACGTAGCGCCCAACGCACGTCCCGACGTAGAGCCCAACGCACGTCCCGACGTAGAGCTGAAAGTAAGCTAAATCCCGACGTAGAGGCCAACGCACGTCCCGACGAAGAGGCCAACGCATGTCCCGACGTAGAGGCCAACGCACGTCCCGACGTAGAGCTGAAAGTAAGCTAAATCCCGACGTAGAGCCCAACGCACGTCCCGACGTAGAGGCCAACGCACGTCCCGACGTAGAGCCCAACGCACGTTCCGACGTAGCGCCCAACGCACGTCCCGACGTAGAGCTGAAAGTTAGCTAACTACAGATGTAGAGCCCAACGCACGTCCCGACGTAGAGCTGAAAGTTAGCTAACTACAGACGTAGAGCCCAACGCACGTCCCAACGTAGAGTTGAAAGTTAGATAACTACAGACGTAGAGCCCAACGCACGTCCTGACGTAGAGCCCAACGCACGTCCCGACGTAGACCTGAAAGTAAGCTAAATCCCGACGTAGAGCCCAACGCACGTCCCGACGTAGAGCCCAACGCACGTCCCGACGTAGAGACCAACGCACGTCCCAACGTAGAGCTGAAAGTTAGCTAACTACAGACGAAGAGCCCAACGCGCGTCCCGACGTAGAGCTGAAAGTTAGCTAACTACAGATGTAGAGCCCAACGCGCGTCCCGACGTAGAGCCCAACGCGTGTCCCGACGTAGAGCCCAACGCACGTCCCGATGTAGAGCCCAAAGCACGTCCCGACGTAGAGCTGAAAGTAAGCTAAATCCCGACGTAGAGGCCAACGCACGTCCCGACGAAGAGGGCAACGCACGTCCCGACGTAGAGGCCAACGCACTTCCCGACGTAGAGCTGAAAGTAAGCTAAATCCCGACGTAGAGCCCAACGCACGTCCCGACGTAGAGCCCAACGCACGTCCCGACGTAGAGCCCAACGCACGTTCCGACGTAGCGCCCAACGCACGTCCCGACGTAGAGCTGAAAGTTAGCTAACTACAGATGTAGAGCCCAACGCACGTCCCGACGTAGAGCTGAAAGTTAGCTAACTACAGACGTAGAGCCCAACGCACGTCCCAACGTAGAGTTGAAAGTTAGCTAACTACAGAAGTAGAGCCCAACGCACGTCCCGACGTAGAGCCCAACGCACGTCCCGACGTAGACCTGAAAGTAAGCTAAATCCCGACGTAGAGCCCAACGCACGTCCCGACGTAGAGCCCAACGCACGTCCCGACGTAGAGACCAACGCACGTCCCGACGTAGAGCTGAAAGTTAGATAACTACAGACGAAGAGCCCAACGCGCGTCCCGACGTAGAGCTGAAAGTTAGCTAACTACAGAAGTAGAGCCCAACGCGCGTCCCGACGTAGAGACCAACGCGTGTCCCGACGTAGAGCCCAACGCACGTCCCGACGTAGAGCCCAAAGCACGTCCCGACGTAGAGCTGAAAGTAAGATAAATTCCGACGTAGCGCCCAACGCACGTCCCGAAGTAGCGCCCAACGCACGTCCCGACGTAGCGCCCAACGCACGTCCCGACGTAGAGCCCAACGCACGTCCCGACGTAGAGCTGAAAGTAAGCTAAATCCCGACGTAGAGGCCAACGCACGTCCCGACGAAGAGGCCAACGCATGTCCCGACGTAGAGGCCAACGCACGTCCCGACGTAGAGCTGAAAGTAAGCTAAATCCCGACGTAGAGCCCAACACACGTCCCGACGTAGAGCCCAACGCACGTCCCGACGTAGAGCCCAACGCACGTCCCGACGTAGAGCCCAACGCACGTTCCGACGTAGCGCCCAACGCACGTCCCGACGTAGAGCTGAAAGTTAGCTAACTACAGATGTAGAGCCCAACGCACGTCCCGACGTAGAGCTGAAAGTTAGCTAACTACAGACGTAGAGCCCAACGCACGTCCCAACGTAGAGTTGAAAGTTAGATAACTACAGACGTAGAGCCCAACGCACGTCCTGACGTAGAGCCCAACGCACGTCCCGACGTAGACCTGAAAGTAAGCTAAATCCCGACGTAGAGCCCAACGCACGTCCCGACGTAGAGCCCAACGCACGTCCCGACGTAGAGACCAACGCACGTCCCGACGTAGAGCTGAAAGTTAGCTAACTACAGACGAAGAGCCCAACGCGCGTCCCGACGTAGAGCTGAAAGTTAGCTAACTACAGACGTAGAGCCCAACGCGCGTCCCGACGTAGAGCCCAACGCGTGTCCCGACGTAGAGCCCAAAGCACGTCCCGACGTAGAGCCCAACGCACGTTCCGACGTATCGCCCAACGCACGTCCCGACGTAGAGCTGAAAGTTAGCTAACTACAGATGTAGAGCCCAACGCACGTCCCGACGTAGAGCTGAAAGTTAGCTAACTACAGACGTAGAGCCCAACGCACGTCCCAACGTAGAGTTGAAAGTTAGCTAACTACAGAAGTAGAGCCCAACGCACGTCCCGACGTAGAGCCCAACGCACGTCCCGACGTAGTTCTGAAAGTAAGCTAAATCCCGACGTAGAGCCCAACGCACGTCCCGACGTAGAGCCCAACGCACGTCCCGACGTAGAGACCAACGCACGTCCCGACGTAGAGCTGAAAGTTAGATAACTACAGACGAAGAGCCCAACGCGCGTCCCGACGTAGAGCTGAAAGTTAGCTAACTACAGACGTAGAGCCCAACGCGCGTCCCGACGTAGAGACCAACGCGTGTCCCGACGTAGAGCCCAACGCACGTCCCGACGTAGAGCCCAAAGCACGTCCCGACGTAGAGCTGAAAGTAAGATATATCCCGACGTAGCGCCCAACGCACGTCCCGACGTAGAGGCCAACGCATGTCCCGACGTAGCGCCCAACGCACGTCCCGACGTAGAGGCCAACGCACGTCCCGACGTAGAGCTGAAAGTAAGCTAAATCCCGACGTAGAGCCCAACGCACGTCCCGACGTAGAGCCCAACGCACATCCCGATGTAGAGGCCAACGCACGTCCCGACGTAGAGGCCAAAGCACGTCTCGACGTAGAGCTGAAAGTAAGCTAAATCCCGACGTAGAGCCCAACGCACGTCCCGACGTAGAGCCCAACGCACGTCCCGACGTACAGCCCAACGCACGTCCCGACGTACAGCCCAACGCACGTCCCGACGTAGAGCAGAAAGTTAGCTAACTACAGACGTAGAGCACAACGCACGTCCCGACGTAGAGCCCAACGCACGTCCCGACGTAGAGCCCAACGCACGTCCCGACGTAGAGCTGAAAGTTAGCTAACTACACACGAAGAGCCCAACGCACGTCCCGACGTAGAGCCCAAGGCACGTCCCGACATAGCGCCCAACGCACGTCCCGACGTAGAGCTGAAAGTTAGCTAACTACAGACGTAGAGCCCAACGCACGTCCCGACGTAGAGCACAAAGTTAGCTAACTACAGGCGTAGAGCCCAACGCACGTCCCGACGTAGAACCCAACGCACGTCCCGACGTAGAGCCCAACGCACGTCCCGACGTAGAGCCCAACGCACGTCCCGACGTAGAGCCCAACGCACGTCCCGACGTAGAGCTGAAAGTAAGCTAAATGCCGACGTAGAGGCCAACGCACGTCCCGACGTAGAGTTGAAAGGAAGCTAAATCCCGACGTAGAGCCCAACGCACGTCCCGACGTAGAGCCCAACTCACGTCCCGACGTAGAGCCCAACGCACGTCCCGACGTAGAGCTGAAAGTTAGCTAACTACAGACGTAGAGCCCAACGCATGTCCCGACGTAGAGCCCAACGCACGTCCCGACGTAGAGCCCAACGCACGTCCCGACGTAGAGCTGAAAGTTAGCTAACTACAGACGAAGAGGCCAACGCACGTCCCGACGTAGAGCCCAACGCACGTCCCGACGTAGAGCTGAAAGTAAGCTAAATCCCGACGTAGAGCCCAACGCACGTCCCGACGTACAGCTGAAAGTAAGCTAAATCCCGACGTAGAGGCCAACGCACGTCCCGACGTAGAGTCCAACGCACGTCCCGAAGTAGAGCTGAAAGTAAGCTAAATCCCGACGTAGAGGCCAACGCACGTCCCGACGTAGAGGCCAACGCACGTCCCGACGTAGAGCTGAAAGTAAGCTAAATCCCGACGTAGAGCCCAACGCACGTCCCGACGTAGAGCCCAACGCATGTCCCTACCTAGAGCCCAACGCACGTCCCGACGTAGAGCTGAAAGTAAGCTAAATCCCGACGTAGCGCCCAACGCACATCCCGAAGTACCGCCCAACGCACGTCCCGACGTAGCGCGCAACGCACGTCCCGACGTAGCGCCCAATGCACGTCCCGACGTAGAGCTGAAAGTAAGCTAAATCCCGACGTAGAGGCCAACGCACGTACCGACGTAGAGCCCAACGCACGTCCCGACGTAGCGCCCAACGCACGTCCCGACGTAGAGCCCAATGCACGTCCCGACGTAGAGCTGAAAGTAAGCTAAATCCCGATGTAGAGGCCAACGCACGTCCCGACGTAGAGCCTAACGCACGTCCCGACGTAGCGCCCAACGCACGTCCCCATGTAGAGCTGAAAGTTAGCTAACTACAGATGTAGAGCCCAACGCACGTCCCGACGTAGAGCCCAACGCACGTCCCGACGTAGACCTGAAAGTAATCTAAATCCCGACGTAGAGCCCAACGCACGTCCCGACGTAGAACCCAACGCACGTCCCGACGTAGAGCCTAACGCACGTCCCGACATAGAGCTGAAAGTAAGCTAAATCCCGACGTAGAGCCCAACGCACGTCCCGACGTAGAACCCAACGCACGTCCCGACGTAGAGCCCAACGCACGTCCCGACGTAGAGCCCAAAGCACGTCCCGACGTAGAGCTGAAAGTTAGCTAACTACAGACGAAGAGCCCAACGCGCGTCCCGACGTAGAGCTGAAAGTTAGCTAACTACAGACATAGAGCCCAACGCGCGTCCCGACGTAGAGCCCAACGCGTGTACCGACGTAGAGCCCAACGCACGTCCCGACGTAGAGCCCAACGCACGTCCCGACGTAGAGCTGAAAGTAAGCTAAATCCCGACGTAGATCCCAACGCACGTCCCGACGTAGAGGCCAACGCACGTCTCGACGTAGAGATGAAAGTAAGCTAAATCCCGACGTAGAGCCCAACGCACGTCCCGACGTAGAGCCCAACGCACGTCCCGACGTAGAGCCCAACGCACGTCCCGACGTAGAGCTGAAAGTTAGCTAACTACAGACGTAGAGCCCAACGCACGTCTAGACGTAGAGCAGAAAGTTAGCTAACTACAGACGTAGAGCCCAACGCACGTCCCGACGTAGAGCCCAACGCACGTCCCGACGTAGAGCTGAAAGTAAGCTAAATCCCGACGTAGAGCCCAACGCACGTCCCGACGTAGAGCCCAACGCACGTCCCGACATAGCGCCCAACGCACGTCCCGACGTAGAGCTGAAAGTTAGCTAACTACAGACGTAGAGCCCAACGCACGTCCCGACGTAGAGCAGAAAGTTAGCTAACTACAGACGTAGAGCCCAACGCACGTCCCGACGTAGAACCCAACGCACGTCCCGACGTAGAGCCCAACGCACGTCCCGACGTAGAGCCCAACGCACGTCCCGACGTAGACCTGAAAGTAAGCTAAATCCCGACGTAGAGCCCAACGCACGTCCCGACGTAGAGCCCAACGCACGTCCCGACGTAGAGCCCAACGCACGTCCCGACATAGAGCTGAAAGTAAGCTAAATCCCGACGTAGAGCTCAACGCACGTCCCGACGTAGAACCCAACGCACGTCCCGACGTAGAGCCCAACGCACGTCCCGACGTAGAGGCCAACGCACGTCCCGACGTAGAGCTGAAAGTTAGCTAACTACAGACGTAGAGCCCAACGCACGTCCCGACGTAGAGCAGAAAGTTAGCTAACTACAGACGTAGAGCCCAACGCACGTCCCGACGTAGAACCCAACGCACGTCCCGACGTAGAGCCCAACGCACGTCCCGACGTAGACCTGAAAGTAAGCTAAATCCCGACGTAGAGCCCAACGCACGTCCCGACGTAGAGCCCAACGCACGTCCCGACGTAGAGCCCAACGCACGTCCCGACATAGAGCTGAAAGTAAGCTAAATCCCGACGTAGAGCTCAACGCACGTCCCGACGTAGAACCCAACGCACGTCCCGACGTAGAGCCCAACGCACGTCCCGACGTAGAGCCCAAAGCACGTCCCGACGTAGAGCTGAAAGTTAGCTAACTACAGACGAAGAGCCCAACGCGCGTCCCGACGTAGAGCTGAAAGTTAGCTAACTACAGACATAGAGCCCAACGCGCGTCCCGACGTAGAGCCCAACGCGTGTACCGACGTAGAGCCCAACGCACGTCCCGACGTAGAGCCCAACGCACGTCCCGACGTAGAGCTGAAAGTAAGCTAAATCCCGACGTAGATCCCAACACACGTCCCGATGTAGAGCCCAACGCACGTCCCGATGTAGAGGCCAACGCACGTCCCGACGTAGAGGCCAACGCACGTCTCGACGTAGAGATGAAAGTAAGCTAAGTCCCGACGTAGAGCCCAACGCACGTCCCGACGTAGAGCCCAACGCATGTCCCGACGTAGAGCTGAAAGTTACCTAACTATAGACGTAGAGCCCAACGCACGTCCCGACGTAGAGCCCAACGCACGTCCCGACATAGCGCCCAACGCACGTCCCGACGTAGAGCTGAAAGTTAGCTAACTACAGACGTAGAGCCAACGCACGTCCCGACGTAGAGCCCAACGCACGTCCCGACGTAGAGCTGAAAGTAAGCTAAATCCCGACGTAGAGCCCAACGCACGTCCCGACGTAGAGCCCAACGCACGTCCCGACATAGCGCCCAACGCACGTCCCGACGTAGAGCTGAAAGTTAGCTAACTACAGACGTAGAGCCCAACGCACGTCCCGACGTAGAGCAGAAAGTTAGCTAACTACAGACGTAGAGCCCAACGCACGTCCCGACGTAGAACCCAACGCACGTCCCGACGTAGAGCCCAACGCACGTCCCGACGTAGAGCTGAAAGTAAGCTAAATGCCGACGTAGAGGCCTACGCACGTCCCGACGTAGAGCTGAAAGGAAGCTAAATCCCGACGTAGAGCCCAACTCACGTCCCGAAGTAGAGCCCAACGCACGTCCCGACGTAGAGCCCAACGCACGTCCCGACGTAGAGCTGAAAGTTAGCTAACTACAGACGTAGTGCCCAACGCACGTCCCGACGTAGAGCCCAACGCACGTCCCGACGTAGAGCCCAACGCACGTCCCGACGTAGAGCCCAACGCACGTCCCGACGTTGAGCTGAAAGTAAGCTAAATGCCGACGTAGAGGCCGACGCACGTCCCGACGTAGAGCCCAACGCACGTCCCGACGTAGAGCCCAACGCACGTCCCGACGTAGAGCTGAAAGTAAGCTAAATCCTGACGTAGAGCCCAACGCACGTCCCGACGTAGAGCTGAAAGTAAGCTAAATCCCGACGTAGAGGCCAACGCACGTGCCGACGTAGAAGCCAACGCACGTCCCGACGTAGAGCTGAAAGTAAGCTAAATCCCGACGTAGAGGCCAACGCACGTCCCGACGTAGAGCTGAAAGCAAGCTAAATCCCGACGTAGAGCATAACGCACGTCCCGACCTAGAGCCGAACGCACGTCCCGACCTAGAGCCCAACGCACGTCCCGATGTTGAGCTGAAAGTAAGCTAAATCCCGACGTAGCGCCCAACGCACATCCCGAAGTACCGCCCAACGCACGTCCCGACGTAGCGCCCAACGCACGTCCCGACGTAGCGCCCAATGCACGTCCCGACGTAGAGGTGAAAGTAAGCTAAATCCCGACGTAGAGGACAACGCACGTCCCGACGTAGAGGCCAACGCACGTCCCGACGTAGAGGCCAACGCACGTCCCGACGTAGAGCTGAAAGTAAGCTAAATCCCGACGTAGAGCCCAACGCACGTCCCGACGTAGAGCCCAACGCACGTCCCGACGTAGCGCCCAACGCACGTCCCGACGTAGAGCTGAAAGTTAGCTAACTACAGACGTAGAGCCCAACGCACATCCCGACGTAGAGCAGAAAGTTAGCTAACTACAGACGCAGAGCCCAACGCACGTCCCAACGTAGAGCCCAACGCACGTCCCGACGTAGAGCCCAACGCACGTCCCGACGTAGAGCCCAACGCACTTCCCGACGTAGAGCCCAACGCACGTCCCGACGTAGATCTGAAAGTAAGCTAAATGCCATCTTAGAGGCCAACGCACGTCCCGACGTAGAGCTGAAATAAAGCTAAATCCCGACGTAGAGCACAACGCACGTCCCGACGTAGAGCCCAACGCACGTCCCGACGTAGAGCCCAACACACGTCCCGACGTAGAGCTGAAATTTAGCTAACTACAGACGTAGAGCCCAACGCACGTCCCGAAGTAGAGCCCAACGCACGTCCCGACGTAGAGGCCAACGCACGTCCCGACGTACAGCTGAAAGTAAGCTAAATCCCGACGTAGAGCCCAACGCACGTCCCGACGTAGAGCTGAAAGTAAGCTAAATCCCGACGTAGAGGCCAACGCACGTCCCGACGTAGAGGCCAACGCACGTCCCGACGTAGAGCTGAAAGTAAGTTAAATCCCGACGTAGAGGCCAACGCACGTCCCAACGTAGAGGCCAACGCACGTCCCGACGTAGAGCTGAGAGTAAGCTAAATTCCGACGTAGAGCCGAACGCACGTCCGACGTAGAGCCCAACGCACGTCTCGATGTAGAGCCAAACGCGCGTCCCGACATAGAGCCCAACGCACGTCCCGACGTGGAGCTGAAATTAAGCTAAATCCCGACGTAGAGGCCAACGCACGTCCCGACGTATAGCCCAACGCACGTCCCGACGTAGAGCCCAACGCACGTCCCGACGTAGAGCTGAAAGTAAGCTAAATCCCGACGTAGAGCCCAATGCACGTCCCGACGTAGAGCCAAACGCGCATCCCCATGTAGAGCCCAACGCGCGTCCCGACGTAGAGCTGAAAGTTAGCTAACTACAGACGTAGAGCCCAACGCGCGTCCCGACGTAGAGCTGAAAGTTAGCTAACTACAGACGTAGAGCCCAACGCGCGTCCCGACGTAGAGCTAAAAGTTAGCTAACTACAGACGTAGAGCCCAACGCGCGTCCTGACGTAGAGCCCAACACGCGTCCCGATGTAGAGCCCAACGCGCGTCCCGACACATAGCCCAACGCACGTCCCGAAGTAGTGCCCAACGCACGTCCCGACGTGGAACTGAAAGTAAGCTAAATCCCGACGTAGAGCCCAACGCACGTCCCGACGTAGAGCCCAACGCACGTCCCGACGTAGAGCCCAGCGCACGTCCCTACGTACTGCCCAACGTACGTCCCGACGTAGAGACCAACGCACGTCCCGACGTAGAGCTGAAAGTAAGCTAAATCCCAACGTAGAGCCCAACGCACGTCCCGACGTAGCGCCCAACGCACGTCCCGACGTAGAGCTGAAAGTTAGCTAACTACAGACGTAGAGCCCAACGCACGTCCCGACGTAGAGCCCAACGCACGTACCGACGTAGAGCCCAACGCGCGTCCCGACGTAGAGCCCAACGCGCGTCCCGACGTGGAGCTGAAAGTAAGCTAAATCCCGACGTAGAGGCCAACGCACGTCCCGACGTAGAGCCCAACGCACGTCCCGACGTAGAGCCCAACGCACGTCCCGACGTAGAGCTGAAAGTTGGCTAACTACAGACGTAGAGCCCAACGCACGTCCCGACGTAGAGCCCAACGCATGTCCCGACGTAGAGCTGAAAGTAAGCTAAATCCCGACGTAGAGGCCAACGCACGTCCCGACGTAGAGCTGAAAGTAAGCTAAAGCCCGACGTAGAGCCCAACGCACGTCCCGACTTAGAGCCCAACGCACGTCCCGACGTAGAGCTGAAAGTAAGCTAAATCCCGACGTAGAGCCCAAGGCACGTCCCGACGTAGAGCCCAACGCACGTCCCGACGTAGAGCTGAAAGTAAGCTAAATCCCGACGTAGAGCCCAACGCACGTCCCGACGTAGAGCCCAACGCACGTCCCGACGTAGAGCCCAACGCACGTCCCGACGTAGAGCTGAAAGTTAGCTAACTACAGACGAAGAGCCCAACGCGCGTCCCGACGTAGAGCTGAAAGTTAGCTAACTACAGACGTAGAGCCCAACGCGCGTCCCGACGTAGACCCAACGCGTGTCCCGACCTAGAGCCCAACGCACGTCCCGACGTAGAGGCCAACGCACGTCCCGACGTAGAGCTGAAAGTAAGCTAAATCCCGACGTAGAGGCCAACGCACGTCCCGACGTAGAGGCCAACGCACGTCCCGACGTAGCGCCCAACGCACGTCCCGACGTAGAGGCCAACGCACGTCCCGACGTAGAGCTGAAAGTAAGCTTAATCCCGACGTAGAGCCCAACGCACGTCCCGACGTAGAGCCCAACGCACGTCCCGACGTAGAGCTGAAAGTTAGCTAACTACAGACGTAGAGCCCAACGCACGTCCCGACGTAGAGCAGAAAGTTAGCTAACTACAGACGTAGAGCCCAACGCACGTCCCGACGTAGAACCCAACGCACGTCCCGACGTAGAGCCCAACGCACGTCCCGACGTAGAGCCCAACGCACGTCCCGACGTTGAGCTGAAAGTAAGCTAAATGCCGACGTAGAGGCCGACGCACGTCCCGACGTAGAGCTGAAAGTAAGCTAAATCCCGACGTAGAGCCCAACGCACGTCCCGACGTAGAGCCCAACGCACGTCCCGACGTAGAGCTGAAAGTTAGCTAACTACAGACGTAGAGCCCAACGCACGTCCCGAAGTAGAGCCCAACGCACGTCCCGACGTAGAGGACAACGCACGTCCCGACGTAGAGCTGAAAGTAAGCTAAATCCCGACGTAGAGGCCAACGCACGTCCCGACGTAGAGGCCAACGCACGTCCCGACGTAGAGCTGAAAGTAAGTTAAATCCCGACGTAGAGGCCAACGCACGTCCCAACGTAGAGGCCAACGCACGTCCCGACGTAGAGCTGAGAGTAAGCTAAATTCCGACGTAGAGCCCAACGCACGTCCGACGTAGAGCCCAACGCACGTCTCGATGTAGAGCCAAACGCGCGTCCCGACATAGAGCCCAACGCACGTCCCGACGTGGAGCTGAAATTAAGCTAAATCCCGACGTAGAGGCCAACGCACGTCCCGACGTAGAGCCCAACGCACGTCCCGACGTAGAGCTGAAAGTAAGCTAAATCCCGACGTAGAGCCCAATGCACGTCCCGACGTAGAGCCCAACGCGCATCCCCATGTAGAGCCCAACGCGCGTCCCGACATAGAGCTGAAAGTTAGCTAACTACAGACGTAGAGCCCAACGCGCGTCCCGACGTAGAGCTGAAAGTTAGCTAACTACAGACGTAGAGCCCAACGCGCGTCCCGACGTAGAGCTAAAAGTTAGCTAACTACAGACGTAGAGCCCAACGCGCGTCCAGACGTAGAGCCCAACACGCGTCCCGACGTAGAGCCCAACGCGCGTCCCGACACATAGCCCAACGCACGTCCCGAAGTAGTGCCCAACGCACGTCCCGACGTGGAACTGAAAGTAAGCTAAATCCCGACGTAGAGCCCAACGCACGTCCCGACGTAGAGCCCAACGCACGTCCCGACGTAGAGCCCAGCGCACGTCCCTACGTACTGCCCAACGTACGTCCCGACGTAGAGACCAACGCACGTCCCGACGTAGAGCTGAAAGTAAGCTAAATCCCAACGTAGAGCCCAACGCACGTCCCGACGTAGCGCCCAACGCACGTCCCGACGTAGAGCTGAAAGTTAGCTAACTACAGACGTAGAGCCCAACGCACGTCCCGACGTAGAGCCCAACGCACGTCCCGACGTAGAGCCCAACGCGCGTCCCGACGTAGAGCCCAACGCGCGTCCCGACGTGGAGCTGAAAGTAAGCTAAATCCCGACGTAGAGGCCAACGCACGTCCCGACGTAGAGCCCAACGCACGTCCCGACGTAGAGCCCAACGCACGTCCCGACGTAGAGCTGAAAGTTGGCTAACTACAGACGTAGAGCCCAACGCACGTCCTGACGTAGAGCCCAACACATGTCCCGACGTAGAGCTGAAAGTAAGCTAAATCCCGACGTAGAGGCCAACGCACGTCCCGACGTAGAGCTGAAAGTAAGCTAAAGCCCGACGTAGAGCCCAACGCACGTCCCGACTTAGAGCCCAACGCACGTCCCGACGTAGAGCTGAAAGTAAGCTAAATCCCGACGTAGAGCCCAAGGCACGTCCCGACGTAGAGCCCAACGCACGTCCCGACGTAGAGCCCAACGCACGTCCCGACGTAGAGCTGAAAGTAAGCTAAATCCCGACGTAGAGCCCAACGCACGTCCCGACGTAGAGCCCAACGCACGTCCCGACGTAGAGCCCAACGCACGTCCCGACGTAGAGCTGAAAGTTAGCTAACTACAGACGAAGAGCCCAACGCGCGTCCCGACGTAGAGCTGAAAGTTAGCTAACTACAGACGTAGAGCCCAACGCGCGTCCCGACGTAGAGCCCAACGCGTGTCCCGACCTAGAGCCCAACGCACGTCCCGACGTAGAGGCCAACGCACGTCCCGACGTAGAGCTGAAAGTAAGCTAAATCCCGACGTAGAGGCCAACGCACGTCCCGACGTAGAGGCCAACGCACGTCCCGACGTAGCGCCCAACGCACGTCCCGACGTAGAGGCCAACGCACGTCCCGACGTAGAGCTGAAAGTAAGCTTAATCCCGACGTAGAGCCCAACGCACGTCCCGACGTAGAGCCCAACGCACGTCCCGACGTAGAGCTGAAAGTTAGCTAACTACAGACGTAGAGCCCAACGCACGTCCCGACGTAGAGCAGAAAGTTAGCTAACTACAGACGTAGAGCCCAACGCACGTCCCGACGTAGAACCCAACGCACGTCCCGACGTAGAGCCCAACGCACGTCCCGACGTAGAGCCCAACGCACGTTCCGACGTTGAGCTGAAAGTAAGCTAAATGCCGACGTAGAGGCCGACGCACGTCCCGACGTAGAGCTGAAAGTTAGCTAAATCCCGACGTAGAGCCCAACGCACGTCCCGACGTAGAGCCCAACGCACGTCCCGACGTAGAGCTGAAAGTTAGCTAACTACAGACGTAGAGCCCAACTCGCGTCCCGACGTAGAGCTAAAAGTTAGCTAACTACAGACGTAGAGCCCAACGCGCGTCCCGACGTAGAGCCCAACACGCGTCCCGACGTAGAGCCCAACGCGCGTCCCGACGTAGAGCCCAACGCACGTCCCGACGTAGTGCCCAACGCACGTCCCGACGTGGAACTGAAAGAAGCTAAATCCCGACGTAGAGCCCAACGCACGTCCCGACGTAGAGCCCAGCGCACGTCCCGACGTAGTGCCCGACGCACGTCCCGACGTAGAGCTGAAAGTAAGCTAAATCCCGACATAGAGCCCAACGCACGTCCCGACGTAGAGCCCAACGCACGTCCCGACGTAGAGCCCAACGCACGTCCCAACGTAGAGCTGAAAGTTGGCTAACTACAGACGTAGAGCCCAACGCACGTCCCGACGTAGAGCCCAACGCACGTCCCGACGTAGAGCTGAAAGTAAGCTAAATCCCAACGTAGAGCCCAACGCACGTCCCGACGTAGAGCCCAACGCACGTCCCGATGTAGAGCCCAACGCACGTCCCGACATAGACCTGAAAGTAAGCTAAATCCCGATGTAGAGCCCAACGCACGTCCCGACGTAGAGCCCAACGCACGTCCCGACGTAGAGCTGAAAGTTAGCTAACTACAGACGTAGAGCCCAACGCACGTCCCGACGTAGAGCCCAACGCACGTCCCGACGTAGAGCTGAAAGTAAGCTAAATCCCAACGTAGAGCCCAACGCACGTCCCGACGTAGACCCCAACGCACGTCCCGACGTAGAGCCGAACGCACGTCCCGACGTAGAGCTGAAAGTTAGCTAACTACAGACGTAGAGCCCAACGCACGTCCCGACGTAGAGCCCAACGCACGTCCCGACGTAGAGCCCACCGCGCGTCCCGACGTAGAGCCCTACGCGCGTCCCGACGTGGAGCTGAAAGTAAGCTAAATCCCGACGTAGAGGCCAAGGCACGTCCCGACGTAGAGCCCAACGCACGTCCCGACGTAGAGCCCAACGCACGTCCCGACGTAGAGCCCAATGCACGTCCCGACGTAGAGCTGAAAGTAAGCTAAATCCCGAGGTAGAGCCCAACGCACGTGCCGACGTAGAGCCCAACGCACGTCCCGACGTAGAGCCCAACGCACGTCCCGACGTACAGCTGAAATTTAGCTAACTACAGACGTAGAGCCCAACGCGTGTCCCGACGTAGAGCCCAACGCACGTCCCGATGTAGAGGCCAACGCACGTCACGACGTAGAGCTGAAAGTAAGCTAAATACCGAAGTAGAGGCCAACGCACGTCCCGACGTAGAGGCCAACGCACGTCCCGACGTAGCGCCCAACGCATGTCCCGACGTAGAGGCCAACGCACGTCCCGACGTAGAGCTGAAAGTAAGGTAATTCCCTACGTAGAGCCCAACGCACGTCCCGACGTAGAGCCCAACGCACGTCCCGATGTAGAGCCCAACGCACGTCCCGACATAGACCTGAAAGTAAGCTAAATCCCGATGTAGAGCCCAACGCACGTCCCGACGTAGAGCCCAACGCACGTCCCGACGTAGAGCTGAAAGTTAGCTAACTACAGACGTAGAGCCCAACGCACGTCCCGACGTAGAGCCCAACGCACGTCCCGACGTAGAGCTGAAAGTAAGCTAAATCCCAACGTAGAGCCCAACGCACGTCCCGACGTAGACCCCAACGCACGTCCCGACGTAGAGCCGAACGCACGTCCCGACGTAGAGCTGAAAGTTAGCTAACTACAGACGTAGAGCCCAACGCACGTCCCGACGTAGAGCCCAACGCACGTCCCGACGTAGAGCCCACCGCGCGTCCCGACGTAGAGCCCTACGCGCGTCCCGACGTGGAGCTGAAAGTAAGCTAAATCCCGACGTAGAGGCCAACGCACGTCCCGACGTAGAGCCCAACGCACGTCCCGACGTAGAGCCCAACGCACGTCCCAACGTAGAGCTGAAAGTAAGCTAAATCCCGAGGTAGAGCCCAACGCACGTCCCGACGTAGAGCCCAACGCACGTCCCGACGTAGAGCCCAAAACACGTCCCGACGTAGAGCCCAACGCACGTCCCGACGTACAGCTGAAAGTTAGCTAGCTACAGACGTAGAGCCCAACGCGCGTCCCGACGTAGAGCCCAACGCGTGTCCCGACGTAGAGCCCAACGCACGTCCCGATGTAGAGGCCAACGCACGTCCCGACGTAGAGCTGAAAGTAAGCTAAATACCGACGTAGAGGCCAACGCACGTCCCGACGTAGAGGCCAACGCACGTCCCGACGTAGCGCCCAACGCATGTCCCGACGTAGAGGCCAACGCACGTCCCGACGTAGAGCTGAAAGTAAGGTAATTCCCTACGTAGAGCCCAACGCACGTCCCGACGTAGAGCCCAACGCACGTCCCGACGTAGAGCTGAAAGTTAGCTAACTACAGACGTAGAGCCCAACGCACGTCCCGACGTAGAGCAGAAAGTTAGCTAACTACAGACGTAGAGCCCAACGCACGTCCCGACGTAGGGCCCAACGCACGTCCCGACGTAGAGCCCAACGCACGTCCCGACATAGAGCTGAAAGTAAGCTAAATGCCGACGTAGAGGCCAACGCACGTCCCGAGGTGGAGCTGAAAGTAAGCTAAATCCCGATGTAGAGCCCAACGCACGTCCCGACGTAGAGCCCAACGCACGTCCCGACGTAGAGCTGAAAGTAAGCTAAATCCCGACGTAGAGCCCAACGCACGTCCCGACGTAGAGCTGAAAGTTAGCTAACTACAGACGTAGAGCCCAACGCGCGTCCCGACGTAGAGCTAAATGTTAGCTAACTACAGACGTAGAGCCCAACGCGCGTCCCGACGTAGAGCCCAACACGCGTCCCGACGTAGAGCCCAACGCGCGTCCCGACGTAGAGCCCAACGCACGTCCCGACGTAGTGCCCAACGCACGTCCCGACGTGGAACTGAAAGTAAGCTAAAGCCCGACGTAGAGCCCAACGCACGTCCCGACGTAGAGCCCAACGCACGTCCCGACGTAGAGCCCAGCGCACGTCCCGACGTAGTGCCCGACGCACGTCCCGACGTAGCGCCCAACGCACGTCCCGACGTAGAGCTGAAAGTTAGCTAACTACAGACGTAGAGCCCAACGCACGTCCCGACGTAGAGCCCAACGCACGTCCCGACGTAGAGCTGAAAGTTAGCTAACTACAGACGTAGAGCCCAACGCGCGTCCCGACGTAGAGCTAAATGTTAGCTAACTACAGACGTAGAGCCCAACGCGCGTCCCGACGTAGAGCCCAACACGCGTCCCTACGTAGAGCCCAACGCGCGTCCCGACGTAGAGCCCAACGCACGTCCCGACGTAGTGCCCAACGCACGTCCCGACGTGGAACTGAAAGTAAGCTAAAGCCCGACGTAGAGCCCAACGCACGTCCCGACGTAGAGCCCAACGCACGTCCCGACGTAGAGCCCAGCGCACGTCCCGACGTAGTGCCCGACGCACGTCCCGACGTAGCGCCCAACGCACGTCCCGACGTAGAGCTGAAAGTTAGCTAACTACAGACGTAGAGCCCAACGCACGTCCCGACGTAGAGCCCAACGCACGTCCCGACGTAGAGCTGAAAGTAAGCTAAATCCCAACGTAGAGCCCAACGCACGTCCCGACGTAGAGCCCAACGCACGTCCCGACGTAGCGCCCAACGCACGTCCCGACGTAGAGCTGAAAGTTAGCTAACTACAGACGTAGAGCCCAACGCACGTCCCGACGTAGAGCTGAAAGTTAGCTAACTATAGACGCAGAGCCCAACGCACGTCCCGACGTAGAGCTGAAAGTTAGCTAACTACAGACGTAGAACCCAACGCACGTCCCGACGTAGAGCCCAACGTACGTCCCGACGTAGAGCTCAAAGTAAGCTAAATCCCAACGTAGAGCCCAACGCACGTCCCGACGTAGAGCCCAACGCACGTCCCGACGTAGAGCCCAACGCACGTCCCGACATAGAGCTGAAAGTAAGCTAAATGCCGACGTAGAGGCCAACGCACGTCCCGAGGTGGAGCTGAAAGTAAGCTAAATCCCGATGTAGAGCCCAACGCACGTCCCGACGTAGAGCCCAACGCACGTCCCGACGTAGAGCTGAAAGTAAGCTAAATCCCGACGTAGAGCCCAACGCACGTCCCGACGTAGAGCTGAAAGTTAGCTAACTACAGACGTAGAGCCCAACGCGCGTCCCGACGTAGAGCTAAATGTTAGCTAACTACAGACGTAGAGCCCAACGCGCGTCCCGACGTAGAGCCCAACACGCGTCCCGACGTAGAGCCCAACGCGCGTCCCGACGTAGAGCCCAACGCACGTCCCGACGTAGTGCCCAACGCACGTCCCGACGTGGAACTGAAAGTAAGCTAAAGCCCGACGTAGAGCCCAACGCACGTCCCGACGTAGAGCCCAACGCACGTCCCGACGTAGAGCCCAGCGCACGTCCCGACGTAGTGCCCGACGCACGTCCCGACGTAGCGCCCAACGCACGTCCCGACGTAGAGCTGAAAGTTAGCTAACTACAGACGTAGAGCCCAACGCACGTCCCGACGTAGAGCCCAACGCACGTCCCGACGTAGAGCTGAAAGTTAGCTAACTACAGACGTAGAGCCCAACGCGCGTCCCGACGTAGAGCTAAATGTTAGCTAACTACAGACGTAGAGCCCAACGCGCGTCCCGACGTAGAGCCCAACACGCGTCCCTACGTAGAGCCCAACGCGCGTCCCGACGTAGAGCCCAACGCACGTCCCGACGTAGTGCCCAACGCACGTCCCGACGTGGAACTGAAAGTAAGCTAAAGCCCGACGTAGAGCCCAACGCACGTCCCGACGTAGAGCCCAACGCACGTCCCGACGTAGAGCCCAGCGCACGTCCCGACGTAGTGCCCGACGCACATCCCGACGTAGCGCCCAACGCACGTCCCGACGTAGAGCTGAAAGTTAGGTAACTACAGACGTAGAGCCCAACGCACGTCCCGACGTAGAGCCCAACGCACGTCCCGACGTAGAGCTGAAAGTAAGCTAAATCCCAACGTAGAGCCCAACGCACGTCCCGACGTAGAGCCCAACGCACGTCCCGACGTAGCGCCCAACGCACGTCCCGACGTAGAGCTGAAAGTTAGCTAACTACAGACGTAGAGCCCAACGCACGTCCCGACGTAGAGCTGAAAGTTAGCTAACTATAGACGCAGAGCCCAACGCACGTCCCGACGTAGAGCTGAAAGTTAGCTAATTACAGACGTAGAACCCAACGCACGTCCCGACGTAGAGCCCAACGTACGTCCCGACGTAGAGCTCAAAGTAAGCTAAATCCCAACGTAGAGCCCAACGCACGTCCCGACGTAGAGCCCAACGCACGTCCCGACGTAGAGCCCAACGCACGTCCCGACGTAGAGCCCAACGCACGTCCCGACGTAGACCTGAAAGTAAGCTAAATCCCGACGTAGAGCCCAACGCACGTACCGACGTAGAGCCCAACGCACGTCCCGACGTAGAGCCCAACGCACGTCCCGACGTAGAGCTGAAAGTAAGCTAAATCCCGACGTAGAGCCCAACGCACGTCCCGACGTAGAGCCCAACGCACGTCTCGACGTAGAGCCCAACGCACGTCCCGACGTAGAGCTGAAAGTTGGCTAACTACAGACGTAGAGCCCAACGCACGTCCCGACGTAGAGCCCAACGCACGTCCCGACGTAGAGCCCAACGCACGTCCCGACGTAGAGCTGAAAGTTAGCTAACTACAGACGAAGAGCCCAACGCGCGTCCCGACGTAGAGCTGAAAGTTAGCTAACTACAGACGTAGAGCCCAACGCGCGTCCCGACGTAGAGCCCAACGGGTGTCCCGACGTAGAGCCCAACGCACGTCCCGACGTAGAGGCCAACGCACGTCCCGACGTAGAGCTGAAAGTAAGCTAAATCCCGACGTAGAGGCCAACGCACGTCCCGACGTAGAGGCCAACGCACGTCCCGACGTAGAGCCCAACGCACGTCCCGACGTAGCGCCCAAAGCACGTCCCGACGTAGAGGCCAACGCACGTCCCGACGTAGAGCTGAAAGTAAGCTAAATCCCGACGTAGAGCCCAACGCACGTCCCGACGTAGAGCCCAACGCACGTCCCGACGTAGAGCTGAAAGTTAGCTAACTACAGACGTAGAGCCCAACGCACGTCCCGACGTAGAGCAGAAAGTTAGATAACTACAGAGGTAGAGCCCAACGCACGTCCCGACGTAGAACCCAACGCACGTCCCGACGTAGAGCCCAACGCACGTCCCGACGTAGAGCCCAACGCACGTCCCGACGTAGAGGCCAACGCACGTCCCGACGTAGAGCTGAAAGTAAGCTAAATGCCGACGTAGAGGCCAACGCACGTCCCGACGTAGAGCTGAAAGTAAGCTAAATCCCGACGTAGAGCCCAACGCACGTCCCGACGTAGAGCCCAACGCATGACCCGACGTAGAGCTCAAAGTAAGCTAAATCCCGACGTAGACCCCAACGCACGTCCCGACGTAGAGCTGAAAGTTAGCTAACTACAGACGTAGAGCCCAACGCGCGTCCCGACGTAGAGCTAAAAGTTAGCTAACTACAGACGTAGAGGCCAACGCGCGTCCCGACGTAGAGCCCAACACGCGTCCCGACGTAGAGCCCAACGCGCGTCCCGACGTAGAGCCCAACGCACGTCCCGACATAGACCTGAAAGTAAGCTAAATCCCGATGTAGAGCCCAACGCACGTCCCGACGTAGAGCTCAACGCACGTCCCGACGTAGAGCCCAACGCACGTCCCGACGTAGAGCTGAAAGTAAGCTAAATCCCGACGTAGAGCCCAACGCACGTCCCGACGTAGAGCCCAACGCACGTCCCGACGTAGAGCCCAACGCACGTCCCGACGTAGAGCTGAAAGTAAGCTAAATCCCGAGGTAGAGCCCAACGCACGTCCCGACGTAGAGCCCAACGCACGTCCCGACGTAGAGCCCAACGCACGTCCCGACGTACAGCTGAAAGTTAGCTAACTACAGACGTAGAGCCCAACGCGCGTCCCGACGTAGAGCCCAACGCGTGTCCCCACGTAGAGCCCAACGCACGTCCCGATGTAGAGGCCAACGCACGTCCCGATGTAGAGCTGAAATTAAGCTAAATACCGACGTAGAGGCCAACGCACGTCCCGATGTAGAGGCCAACGCACGTCCCGACGTAGCGCCCAACGCACGACCCGACGTAGAGGCCAACGCACGTCCCGACGTAGAGCTGAAAGTAAGGTAAATCCCTACGTAGAGCCCAACGCACATCCCGACGTAGAGCCCAACGCACGTCCCGACGTAGAGCTGAAAGTTAGCTAACTACAGACGTAGAGCCCAACGCACGTCCCGACGTAGAGCAGAAAGTTAGCTAACTACAGACGTAGAGCCCAACGCACGTCCCGACGTAGAGCCCAACGCACGTCCCGACGTAGAGCCCAACGCACGTCCCGACGTAGGGCTGAAAGTAAGCTAAATGCCGACGTAGAGGTCAACGCACGTCCCGACGTAGAGCTGAAAGTAAGCTAAATCCCAACGTAGAGCCCAACGCACGTCCCGACGTAGAGCCCAACGCAGGTCCCGACGTAGAGCTGAAAGTAAGCTAAATCCCGACGTAGAGCCCAACGCACGTCCCGACGTAGAGCTGAAAGTTAGCTAACTACAGACGTAGAGCCCAACGCGCGTCCCGACGTAGAGCCCAACACGCGTCCCGACGAAGAGCCCAACGCGCGTCCCGACGTAGACCCCAACGCACGTCCCGACGTAGTGCCCAACGCACGTCCCGACGTGGAACTGAAAGTAAGCTAAATCCCGACGTAGAGCCCAACGCACGTCCCGACGTAGAGCCCAACGCACGTCCCGACGTAGAGCCCAGCGCACGTCCCGACGTAGTGCCCGACGCACGTCCCGACGTAGCGCCCAACGCACGTCCCGACGTAGAGCTGAAAGTTAGCTAACTACAGACGTAGAGCCCAACGCACGTCCCGACGTAGAGCCCAACGCACGTCCCGACGTAGAGCTGAAAGTAAGCTAAATCCCAACGTAGAGCCCAACGCACGTCCCGACGTAGAGCCCAACGCACGTCCCGACGTAGCGCCCAACGCACGTCCCGACGTAGAGCTGAAAGTAGCTAACTACAGACGTAGAGCCCAACGCAAGTCCCGACGTAGAGCTGAAAGTTAGCTAACTACAGACGCAGAGCCCAACGCACGTCCCGACGTAGAGCTGAAAGTTAGCTAACTACAGACGTAGAACCCAACGCACGTCCCGACGTAGAGCCCAACGTACGTCCCGACGTAGAGCTCAAAGTAAGCTAAATCCCAACGTAGAGCCCAACGCACGTCCCGACGTAGAGCCCAACGCACGTCCCGACGTAGAGCCCAACGCACGTCCCGACGTAGACCTGAAAGTAAGCTAAATCCCGACGTAGAGCCCAACGCACGTCCCGACGTAGAGCCCAACGCACGTCCCGACGTAGAGCCCAACGCACGTCCCGACGTAGAGCTGAAAGTAAGCTAAATCCCGACGTAGAGCCCAACGCACGTCCCGACGTAGAGCCCAACGCACGTCCCGACGTAGAGCTGAAAGTTGGCTAACTACAGACGTAGAGCCCAACGCGCGTCCCGACGTAGAGCCCAACGCGTGTCCCGACGTAGAGCCCAACGCACGTCCCGATGTAGAGGCCAACGCACGTCCCGACGTAGAGCTGAAAGTAAGCTAAATACCGACGTAGAGGCCAACGCACGTCCCGACGTAGAGGTCAACGCACGTCCCGACGTAGCGCCCAACGCACGTCTCGACGTAGAGCCCAACGCACGTCCCGACGTAGAGCCCAACGCACGTCCCGACGTAGAGCTGAAAGTTAGCTAACTACAGACGTAGAGCCCAACGCACGTCCCGACGTAGAGCCCAACGCACGTCCCGACGTAGAGCCCAACGCACGTCCCGACGTAGAGCTGAAAGTAAGCTAAATGCCGACGTAGAGGTCAACGCACGTCCCGACGTAGAGCTGAAATTAAGCTAAATCCCGACGTAGAGCCCAACGCACGTCCCGACGTAGAGCCCAACGCATGTCCCGACGTAGAGCTGAAAGTAAGCTAAATCCCGACGTAGAGCCCAACACACGTCCCGACGTAGAGCTGAAAGTTAGCTAACTACAGACGTAGAGCCCAACGCGCGTCCCGACGTAGAGCTAAATGTTAGCTAACTACAAACGTAGAGCCCAACGCGCGTCCCGAAGTAGAGCCCAACACGCGTCCCGACGTAGAGCCCAACGCGCGTCCCGACGTAGAGCCCAACGCGCGTCCCGACGTAGAGCCCAACGCACGTCCCGACGTAGTGCCCAACGCACGTCCCGACGTGGAACTGAAAGTAAGCTAAAGCCCGACGTAGAGCCCAACGCACGTCCCGACGTAGAGCCCAACGCACGTCCCGACGTAGAGCCCAGCGCACGTCCCGACGTAGTGCCCGACGCACGTCCCGACGTAGCGCCCAACGCACGTCCCGACGTAGAGCTGAAAGTTAGCTAACTACAGACGTAGAGCCCAACGCACGTCCCGACGTAGAGCCCAACGCACGTCCAGACGTAGAGCTGAAAGTAAGCTAAATCCCAACGTAGAGCCCAACGCTCGTCCCGACGTAGAGCCCAACGCACGTCCCGACGTAGCGCCCAACGCACGTCCCGACGTAGAGCTGAAAGTTAGCTAACTACAGACGTAGAGCCCAACGCACGTCCCGACGTAGAGCTGAAAGTTAGCTAACTACAGACGCAGAGCCCAACGCACGTCCCGACGTAGAGCTGAAAGTTAGCTAACTACAGACGTAGAACCCAACGCACGTCCCGACGTAGAGGCCAACGCACGTCCCGACGTAGAGCTGAAAGTAAGCTAAATCCCGACGTAGAGGCCAACGCACGTCCCGACGTAGAGCCCAAAGCACGTCCCGACGTACAGCCCAACGCACGTCCCGACGTAGCGCCCAAAGCACGTCCCGACGTAGAGGCCAACGCACGTCCCGACGTAGAGCTGAAAGTAAGCTAAATCCCGACGTAGAGCCCAACGCACGTCCCGACGTAGAGCCCAACGCACGTCCCGACGTAGAGCTGAAAGTTAGCTAAGTACAGACGTAGAGCCCAACGCACGTCCCGACGTAGAGCAGAAAGTTAGATAACTACAGACGTAGAGCCCAACGCACGTCCCGACGTAGAGCCCAACGCACGTCCCGACGTAGAGCCCAACGCACGTCCCGACGTAGAGGCCAACGCACGTCCCGACGTAGAGCTGAAAGTTAGCTAACTACAGACGAAGAGCCCAACGCGCGTCCCGACGTAGAGCTGAAAGTTAGCTAACTACAGACGTAGAGCCCAACGCGCGTCCCGACGTAGAGCCCAACGCGTGTCCCTACGTAGCGCCCAACGCACGTCCCGACGTAGAGCTGAAAGTTAGCTAACTACAGATGTAGAGCCCAACGCACGTCCCAACGTAGAGCCCAACGCGCGTCCCGACGTGGAGCTGAAAGTAAGCTAAATCCCGACGTAGAGGCCAATGCACGTCCCGACGTAGAGCCCAACGCACGTCCCGACGTAGAGCCTAACGCACGTCCCGACGTAGAGCTGAAAGTAAGCTAAATCCCGACGTAGAGCCCAACGCACGTCCCGACGTAGAGCCCAACGCACGTCCCGACGTAGAGCCCAACGCACGTCCCGACGTAGAGCTGAAAGTAAGCTAAATCCCGACGTAGAGCCCAACGGACGTCCCGACGTAGAGCTGAAAGTAAGCTAAATCCCGACGTAGAGGCCAACGCACGTCCCGACGTAGAGGCCAACGCACGTCCCGATGTAGAGCTGAAAGTAAGCTAAATCCCGACGTAGAGCCCAACGCACGTCCCGACGTAGAGCCCAACGCACGTCCCGACGTAGAGCTGAAAGTAAGCTAAATCCCGACGTAGAGCCCAACGCACGTCCCGACGTAGAGCCCAACGCACATCCCGACATAGAGCCCAACGCACGTCCCGACGTAGAGCTGAAAGTAAGCTAAATCCCGACATAGCGCCCAACACATGTCCCGAAGTAGCGCCCAACGCACGTCCCGACGTAGCGCCCAACGCACGTCCCGACGTAGCGTCCAACGCACGCCCCGACGTAGAGCTGAAAGTAAGCTAAATCCCGACGTAGAGGCCAACGCACGTCCCGACGTAGAGGCCAACGCACGTCCCGACGTAGAGGCCAACGCACGTCCCGACGTAGAGCTGAAAGTAAGCTAAATCCCGACGTAGACCCCAACGCACGTCCCGACGTAGAGCTGAAACTTAGCTAACTATAGACGAAGAGCCCAACGCGCGTCCCGACGTAGAGCTGAAAGTTAGCTAACTACAGACGTAGAGCCCAACGCGCGTCCCGACGTAGAGCCCAACGCGTGTCCCGACGTAGAGCCCAACGCACGTCCCGACGTAGAGGCCAACGCATGTCCCGACGTAGAGCTGAAAGTAAGCTAAATCCCGACGTAGAGGCCAACGCACGTCCCGACGTAGAGGCCAACGCACGTCCCGACGTAGCGCCCAACGCACGTCCCGACGTAGAGGCCAACGCACGTCCCGACGTAGAGCTGAAAGTAAGCTAAATCCCGACGTAGAGCCCAACACACGTCCCGACGTAGAGCCCAACGCACGTCCCGACGTAGAGCTGAAAGTAAGCTAAATCCCAACGTAGAGCCCAACGCACGTCCCGACGTAGAGCCCAACGCACGTCCCGAAGTAGAGCCCAACGCACGTCCCGACGTAGACCTGAAAGTAAGCTAAATCCTGAAGTAGAGCCCAACGCACGTCCCGACGTAGTGCCCAACGCACGTCCCGACGTAGAGCCCAACGCACGTCCCGACGTAGAGCTGAAAGTAAGCTAAATCCCGACGTAGAGCCCAACGCACGTCCCGACGTAGAGCCCAACGCACGTCCCGACGTAGACCTGAAAGTAAGCTAAATCCCGACGTAGAGCCCAACGCACGTCCCGACGTAGCGCCCAACGCACGTCCCGACGTAGAGGCCAACGCACGTCCCGACGTAGAGCTGAAAGTAAGCTAAATCCCGACGTAGAGGCCAACGCACGTCCCGACGTAGAGGCCAACGCACGTCCCGACGTAGAGCTGAAAGTAAGCTAAATCCCGACGTAGAGCCCAACGCACGTCCCGACGTAGCGCCCAACGCACGTCCCGACGTAGAGGCCAACGCACGTCCCGACGTAGAGCTGAAACTAAGCTAAATCCCGA
Source organism: Leptosomus discolor (assembly GCF_034619465.1). Lineage (NCBI taxonomy): Eukaryota > Metazoa > Chordata > Aves > Leptosomiformes > Leptosomidae > Leptosomus > Leptosomus discolor. Next base: position 3,315,730 of record NW_028237772.1, read on the forward strand.
CGTAGAGCCCAACGCACTTCCCGAAGTAGAGCCCAACGCACGTCCCGACGTAGAGCTGAAAGTAAGCTAAATCCCAACGTAGAGCCCAACGCACGTCCCGACGTAGAGCCCAACGCACGTCCCAAAGTAGAGCCCAACGCACGTCCCGACGTAGACCTGAAAGTAAGCTAAATCCCGAAGTAGAGCCCAACGCACGTCCCGACGTAGTGCCCAACACACGTCCCGACGTAGAGCCCAACGCACGTCCCGACGTAGAGCTGAAAGTAAGCTAAATCCCGACGTAGAGCCCAACGCACGTCCCGACGTAGAGCCCAACGCACGTCCCGACGTAGAGCCCAACGCACGTCCCGACGTAGACCTGAAAGTAAGCTAAATCCCGACGTAGAGCCCAACGCACGTCCCGACGTAGAGCCCAACGCACGTCCCGACGTAGAGCTGAAAGTTAGCTAACTACAGACGAAGAGCCCAACGCGCGTACCGACGTAGAGCTGAAAGTTAGCTAACTACAGACGTAGAGCCCAACGCGCGTCCCGACGTAGAGCCCAACGCGTGTCCCGACGTAGAGCCCAACGCACGTCCCGTCGTAGAGGCCAACGCACGTCCCGACGTAGAGCTGAAAGTAAGCTAAATCCCGACGTAGAGCCCAACGCACGTCCCGACGTAGAGGCCAACGCACGTCCCGACGTAGCGCCCAACGAACGTCCGGACGTAGAGGCCAACGCACGTCCCGACGTAGAGCTGAAAGTAAGCTAAATCCCGACGTAGAGCCCAACGCACGTCCCAACGTAGAGCCCAACGCACGTCCCAACGTAGAGCCCAACGCACGTCCCGACGTACAGCCCAACGCACGTCCCGACGTAGAGCTGAAAGTTTGCTAACTACAGACGTAGAGCCCAACGCACGTCCCGACGTAGAGCAGACAGTTAGCTAACTACAGACGTAGAGCCCAACGCAGGTCCCGACGTAGAACCCAACGCACGTCCCGACGTAGAGCCCAACGCACCTCCCGACGTAGAGCCCAACGCACCTCCCGACGTAGAGCCCAACGCACGTCCCGACGTAGAGCTGAAAGTAAGCTAAATGCCGACGTAGAGGCCAATGCACGTCCCGACGTAGAGCTGAAAGTAAGCTAAATCCCGACGTAGAGCCCAACGCACGTCCCGACATAGAGCCCAACGCACGTCCCGACGTAGAGCTGAAAGTAAGCTAAATCCCGACGTAGAGCCCAACGCACGTCCCGACGTAGAGCTGAAAATTAGCTGACTACAGACGTAGAGCCCAACGCACGTCCCGACGTAGAGCCCAACGCACGTCCCGACGTAGAGCTGAAAGTTAGCTAACTTCAGACGTAGAGCCCAACGCACGTCCCGACGTAGAGCCCAACGCACGTCCCGACGTAGACCTGAAAAGTAAGCTAAATCCCGACGTAGAGCCCAACGCACGTCCCGACGTCAAGCCCAACGCACGTCCCGACGTAGAGCCCAACGCACGTCCCGACGTAGACCTGAAAGTAAGCTAAATCCCGACGTAGAGCCCAACGCACGTCCCGACGTAGACCCCAAAGCACGTCCCGACGTAGAGCCCAACGCACGTCCCGACGTAGAGCTTGAAGTAAGCTAAATCCCGACGTAGAGCCCAACGCACGTTCCGACGTAGAGCCCAACGCACGTCCCGACGTAGAGCTGCAAGTTAGCTAACTACAGACGAAGAGCCCAACGCGCGTCCCGACGTAGACCTGAAAGTTAGCTAACTACAGACGTAGAGCCCAACGCGCGTCCCGACGTAGAGCCCAACGCGTGTCCCGACGTAGAGCCCAACGCACGTCCCGACGTAGAGGCCAACGCATGTCCCGACGTAGAGCTGAAAGTAAGCTAAATCCCGACGTAGAGGCCAACGCACTTCCCGACGTAGAGGCCAACGCACGTCCCGACGTAGCGCCCAACGCACGTCCCGACGTAGAGGCCAACGCACGTCCCGACGTAGAGCTGAAAGTAAGCTAAATCCCGACGTAGAGCCCAACGCAGGTCCCGACGTAGAGCCCAACGCACGTCCCGACGTAGAGCTGAAAGTAAGCTAAATCCCAACGTAGAGCCCAACGCACGTCCCGACGTAGAGCCCAACGAACGTCCCGAAGTAGAGCCCAACGCACGTCCCGACGTAGACCTGAAAGTAAGCTAAATCCCGACGTAGAGCCCAACGCACGTCCCGACGTAGTGCCCAACGCACGTCCCGACGTAGAGCCCAACGCACGTCCCGACGTAGAGCTGAAAGTAAGCTAAATCCCGACGTAGAGCCCAACGCACGTCCCGACGTAGAGCCCAACGCACGTCCCGACGTAGAGCCCAATGCACGTCCCGACATAGAACTGAAAGTAAGCTAAATCCCGACGTAGAGCCCAACGCATGTCCCGACGTAGACCCCAACGCACGTCCCGACGTAGAGCCCAATGCACGTCCCGACGTAGAGCTGAAAGTAAGCTAAATCCCGACGTAGAGCCCAACGCACATCCCGACGTAGAGCCCAACGCACGTCCCGACGTAGAGCCCAACGCACGTCCCGACGTAGAGCCCAACGCACGTCCCGACGTAGACCTGAAAGTAAGCTAAATCCCGACGTAGAGCCCAACGCACGTCCCGACGTAGCGCCCAACGCACGTCCCGACATAGAGGCCAACGCACGTCCCGACGTAGAGCTGAAAGTAAGCTAAATCCCGACGTAGAGCCCAACGCACGTCCCGACGTAAAGCCCAACGCACGTCCCGACGTAGAGCTGAAAGTAAGCTAAATCCCAACGTAGAGCCCAACGCACGTCCCGACGTAGAGCCCAACGCACGTCCCGAAGTAGAGCCCAACGCACGTCCCGACGTAGACCTGAAAGTAAGCTAAATCCCGAAGTAGAGCCCAACGCACGTCCCGACGTAGTGCCCAACACACGTCCCGACGTAGAGCCCAACGCACGTCCCGACGTAGAGCTGAAAGTTAGCTAACTACAGACGTAGAGCCCAACGCACGTCCCGACGTAGAGCAGAAAGTTAGCTAACTACAGACGTAGAGCCCAACGCAGGTCCCGACGTAGAACCCAACGCACGTCCCGACGTAGAGCCCAACGCACCTCCCGACGTAGAGCCCAACGCACCTCCCGACGTAGAGCCCAACGCACGTCCCGACGTAGAGCTGAAAGTAAGCTAAATGCCAACGTAGAGGCCAATGCACGTCCCGACGTAGAGCTGAAAGTAAGCTAAATCCCGACGTAGAGCCCAACGCACGTCCCGACGTAGAGCCCAACGCACGTCCCGACGTAGAGCTGAAAGTAAGCTAAATCCCGACGTAGAGCCCAACGCACGTCCCGACGTAGAGCCCAACGCACGTCCCGACGTAGAGCTGAAAATTAGCTAACTACAGACGTAGAGCCCAACGCGCGTCCCGACGTAGAGCCCAACGCACGTCCCGACGTAGAGCCCAACGCACGTCCCGACGTAGAGGCCAACGCATGTCCCGACGTAGAGCTGAAAGTAAGCTAAATCCCGACGTAGAGGCCAACGCACTTCCCGACGTAGAGGCCAACGCACGTCCCGACGTAGCGCCCAACGCACGTCCCGACATAGAGGCCAACGCACGTCCCGACGTAGAGCTGAAAGTAAGCTAAATCCCGACATAGAGCCCAACGCACGTCCCGACGTAGAGCCCAACGCACGTCCCGAAGTAGAGCCCAACGCACGTCCCGACGTAGAGCTGAAAGTAAGCTAAATCCCGACGTAGAGCCCAACGCACGTCCCGACATAGAGCCCAACGCACGTCCCGACGTAGAGCTGAAAGTAAGCTAAATCCCGACGTAGAGCCCAACGCACGTCCCGACGTAGAGCCCAACGCACGTCCCGACGTAGAGCTGAAAATTAGCTGACTACAGACGTAGAGCCCAACGCACGTCCCGACGTAGAGCCCAACGCACGTCCCGACGTAGAGCTGAAAGTTAGCTAACTTCAGACGTAGAGCCCAACGCACGTCCCGACGTAGAGCCCAACGCACGTCCCGACGTAGACCTGAAAAGTAAGCTAAATCCCGACGTAGAGCCCAACGCACGTCCCGACGTCAAGCCCAACGCACGTCCCGACGTAGAGCCCAACGCACGTCCCGACGTAGAGCTGAAAGTAAGCTAAATCCCGACGTAGAGCCCAACGCACGTCCCGACGTAGACCCCAAAGCACGTCCCGACGTAGAGCCCAACGCACGTCCCGACGTAGAGCTTGAAGTAAGCTAAATCCCGACGTAGAGCCCAACGCACGTTCCGACGTAGAGCCCAACGCACGTCCCGACGTAGAGCTGCAAGTTAGCTAACTACAGACGAAGAGCCCAACGCGCGTCCCGACGTAGACCTGAAAGTTAGCTAACTACAGACGTAGAGCCCAACGTGCGTCCCGACGTAGAGCCCAACGCGTGTCCCGACGTAGAGCCCAACGCACGTCCCGACGTAGAGGCCAACGCATGTCCCGACGTAGAGCTGAAAGTAAGCTAAATCCCGACGTAGAGGCCAACGCACTTCCCGACGTAGAGGCCAACGCACGTCCCGACGTAGCGCCCAACGCACGTCCCGACGTAGAGGCCAACGCACGTCCCGACGTAGAGCTGAAAGTAAGCTAAATCCCGACGTAGAGCCCAACGCAGGTCCCGACGTAGAGCCCAACGCACGTCCCGACGTAGAGCTGAAAGTAAGCTAAATCCCAACGTAGAGCCCAACGCACGTCCCGACGTAGAGCCCAACGAACGTCCCGAAGTAGAGCCCAACGCACGTCCCGACGTAGACCTGAAAGTAAGCTAAATCCCGACGTAGAGCCCAACGCATGTCCCGACGTAGTGCCCAACGCACGTCCCGACGTAGAGCCCAACGCACGTCCCGACGTAGAGCTGAAAGTAAGCTAAATCCCGACGTAGAGCCCAACGCACGTCCCGACGTAGAGCCCAACGCACGTCCCGACGTAGAGCCCAATGCACGTCCCGACATAGAACTGAAAGTAAGCTAAATCCCGACGTAGAGCCCAACGCATGTCCCGACGTAGACCCCAACGCACGTCCCGACGTAGAGCCCAATGCACGTCCCGACGTAGAGCTGAAAGTAAGCTAAATCCCGACGTAGAGCCCAACGCACGTCCCGACGTAGAGCCCAACGCACGTCCCGACGTAGAGCCCAACGCACGTCCCGACGTAGACCTGAAAGTAAGCTAAATCCCGACGTAGAGCCCAACGCACGTCCCGACGTAGCGCCCAACGCACGTCCCGACATAGAGGCCAACGCACGTCCCGACGTAGAGCTGAAAGTAAGCTAAATCCCGACGTAGAGCCCAACGCACGTCCCGACGTAGAGCCCAACGCACGTCCCGACGTAGACCTGAAAAGTAAGCTAAATCCCAACGTAGAGCCCAACGCACGTCCCGACGTAGAGCCCAACGCACGTCCCGAAGTAGAGCCCAACGCACGTCCCGACGTAGAGCTGAAAGTAAGCTAAATCCCGACGTAGAGGCCAACGCACGTCCCGACGTAGAGGCCAACGCACGTCCCGACGTACAGCCCAACGCACGTCCCGACGTAGAGCTGAAAGTAAGCTAAATCCCGACGTAGAGCCCAACGCACGTCCCGACGTAGAGCCCAACGCACGTCCCGACGTAGAGCCCAACGCACGTCCCGACGTAGAGCTGAAAATTAGCTAACTACAGACGTAGAGCCCAACGCGCGTCCCGACGTAGAGCCCAACGCACGTCCCGACGTAGAGCCCAACGCACGTCCCGACGTAGAGGCCAACGCATGTCCCGACGTAGAGCTGAAAGTAAGCTAAATCCCGACGTAGAGGCCAACGCACTTCCCGACGTAGAGGCCAACGCACGTCCCGACGTAGCGCCCAACGCACGTCCCGACATAGAGCCCAACGCACGTCCCGACGTAGAGCTGAAAGTAAGCTAAATCCCAACGTAGAGCCCAACGCACGTCCCGACGTAGAGCCCAACGCACGTCCCGAAGTAGAGCCCAACGCACGTCCTGACGTAGACCTGAAAGTAAGCTAAATCCCGACGTAGAGCCCAACGCACGTCCCGACGTAGTGCCCAACGCACGTCCCGACGTAGAGCCCAACGCACGTCCCGACGTAGAGCTGAAAGTAAGCTAAATCCCGACGTAGAGCCCAACGCACGTCCCGACGTAGAGCTGAAAATTAGCTGACTACAGACGTAGAGCCCAACGCACGTCCCGACGTAGAGCCCAACGCACGTCCCGACGTAGAGCTGAAAGTTAGCTAACTTCAGACGTAGAGCCCAACGCACGTCCCGACGTAGAGCCCAACGCACGTCCCGACGTAGACCTGAAAAGTAAGCTAAATCCCGACGTAGAGCCCAACGCACGTCCCGACGTCAAGCCCAACGCACGTCCCGACGTAGAGCCCAACGCACGTCCCGACGTAGACCTGAAAGTAAGCTAAATCCCGACGTAGAGCCCAACGCACGTCCCGACGTAGACCCCAAAGCACGTCCCGACGTAGAGCCCAACGCACGTCCCGACGTAGAGCTTGAAGTAAGCTAAATCCCGACGTAGAGCCCAACGCACGTTCCGACGTAGAGCCCAACGCACGTCCCGACGTAGAGCTGCAAGTTAGCTAACTACAGACGAAGAGCCCAACGCGCGTCCCGACGTAGACCTGAAAGTTAGCTAACTACAGACGTAGAGCCCAACGCGCGTCCCGACGTAGAGCCCAACGCGTGTCCCGACGTAGAGCCCAACGCACGTCCCGACGTAGAGGCCAACGCATGTCCCGACGTAGAGCTGAAAGTAAGCTAAATCCCGACGTAGAGGCCAACGCACTTCCCGACGTAGAGGCCAACGCACGTCCCGACGTAGCGCCCAACGCACGTCCCGACGTAGAGGCCAACGCACGTCCCGACGTAGAGCTGAAAGTAAGCTAAATCCCGACGTAGAGCCCAACGCAGGTCCCGACGTAGAGCCCAACGCACGTCCCGACGTAGAGCTGAAAGTAAGCTAAATCCCAACGTAGAGCCCAACGCACGTCCCGACGTAGAGCCCAACGAACGTCCCGAAGTAGAGCCCAACGCACGTCCCGACGTAGACCTGAAAGTAAGCTAAATCCCGACGTAGAGCCCAACGCACGTCCCGACGTAGTGCCCAACGCACGTCCCGACGTAGAGCCCAACGCACGTCCCGACGTAGAGCTGAAAGTAAGCTAAATCCCGACGTAGAGCCCAACGCACGTCCCGACGTAGAGCCCAACGCACGTCCCGACGTAGAGCCCAATGCACGTCCCGACATAGAACTGAAAGTAAGCTAAATCCCGACGTAGAGCCCAACGCATGTCCCGACGTAGACCCCAACGCACGTCCCGACGTAGAGCCCAATGCACGTCCCGACGTAGAGCTGAAAGTAAGCTAAATCCCGACGTAGAGCCCAACGCACATCCCGACGTAGAGCCCAACGCACGTCCCGACGTAGAGCCCAACGCACGTCCCGACGTAGAGCCCAACGCACGTCCCGACGTAGACCTGAAAGTAAGCTAAATCCCGACGTAGAGCCCAACGCACGTCCCGACGTAGCGCCCAACGCACGTCCCGACATAGAGGCCAACGCACGTCCCGACGTAGAGCTGAAAGTAAGCTAAATCCCGACGTAGAGCCCAACGCACGTCCCGACGTAAAGCCCAACGCACGTCCCGACGTAGAGCTGAAAGTAAGCTAAATCCCAACGTAGAGCCCAACGCACGTCCCGACGTAGAGCCCAACGCACGTCCCGAAGTAGAGCCCAACGCACGTCCCGACGTAGACCTGAAAGTAAGCTAAATCCCGAAGTAGAGCCCAACGCACGTCCCGACGTAGTGCCCAACACACGTCCCGACGTAGAGCCCAACGCACGTCCCGACGTAGAGCTGAAAGTTAGCTAACTACAGACGTAGAGCCCAACGCACGTCCCGACGTAGAGCAGAAAGTTAGCTAACTACAGACGTAGAGCCCAACGCAGGTCCCGACGTAGAACCCAACGCACGTCCCGACGTAGAGCCCAACGCACCTCCCGACGTAGAGCCCAACGCACCTCCCGACGTAGAGCCCAACGCACGTCCCGACGTAGAGCTGAAAGTAAGCTAAATGCCAACGTAGAGGCCAATGCACGTCCCGACGTAGAGCTGAAAGTAAGCTAAATCCCGACGTAGAGCCCAACGCACGTCCCGACGTAGAGCCCAACGCACGTCCCGACGTAGAGCTGAAAGTAAGCTAAATCCCGACGTAGAGCCCAACGCACGTCCCGACGTAGAGCCCAACGCACGTCCCGACGTAGAGCTGAAAATTAGCTAACTACAGACGTAGAGCCCAACGCGCGTCCCGACGTAGAGCCCAACGCACGTCCCGACGTAGAGCCCAACGCACGTCCCGACGTAGAGGCCAACGCATGTCCCGACGTAGAGCTGAAAGTAAGCTAAATCCCGACGTAGAGGCCAACGCACTTCCCGACGTAGAGGCCAACGCACGTCCCGACGTAGCGCCCAACGCACGTCCCGACATAGAGGCCAACGCACGTCCCGACGTAGAGCTGAAAGTAAGCTAAATCCCGACATAGAGCCCAACGCACGTCCCGACGTAGAGCCCAACGCACGTCCCGAAGTAGAGCCCAACGCACGTCCCGACGTAGAGCTGAAAGTAAGCTAAATCCCGACGTAGAGCCCAACGCACGTCCCGACATAGAGCCCAACGCACGTCCCGACGTAGAGCTGAAAGTAAGCTAAATCCCGACGTAGAGCCCAACGCACGTCCCGACGTAGAGCCCAACGCACGTCCCGACGTAGAGCTGAAAATTAGCTGACTACAGACGTAGAGCCCAACGCACGTCCCGACGTAGAGCCCAACGCACGTCCCGACGTAGAGCTGAAAGTTAGCTAACTTCAGACGTAGAGCCCAACGCACGTCCCGACGTAGAGCCCAACGCACGTCCCGACGTAGACCTGAAAAGTAAGCTAAATCCCGACGTAGAGCCCAACGCACGTCCCGACGTCAAGCCCAACGCACGTCCCGACGTAGAGCCCAACGCACGTCCCGACGTAGAGCTGAAAGTAAGCTAAATCCCGACGTAGAGCCCAACGCACGTCCCGACGTAGACCCCAAAGCACGTCCCGACGTAGAGCCCAACGCACGTCCCGACGTAGAGCTTGAAGTAAGCTAAATCCCGACGTAGAGCCCAACGCACGTTCCGACGTAGAGCCCAACGCACGTCCCGACGTAGAGCTGCAAGTTAGCTAACTACAGACGAAGAGCCCAACGCGCGTCCCGACGTAGACCTGAAAGTTAGCTAACTACAGACGTAGAGCCCAACGTGCGTCCCGACGTAGAGCCCAACGCGTGTCCCGACGTAGAGCCCAACGCACGTCCCGACGTAGAGGCCAACGCATGTCCCGACGTAGAGCTGAAAGTAAGCTAAATCCCGACGTAGAGGCCAACGCACTTCCCGACGTAGAGGCCAACGCACGTCCCGACGTAGCGCCCAACGCACGTCCCGACGTAGAGGCCAACGCACGTCCCGACGTAGAGCTGAAAGTAAGCTAAATCCCGACGTAGAGCCCAACGCAGGTCCCGACGTAGAGCCCAACGCACGTCCCGACGTAGAGCTGAAAGTAAGCTAAATCCCAACGTAGAGCCCAACGCACGTCCCGACGTAGAGCCCAACGAACGTCCCGAAGTAGAGCCCAACGCACGTCCCGACGTAGACCTGAAAGTAAGCTAAATCCCGACGTAGAGCCCAACGCATGTCCCGACGTAGTGCCCAACGCACGTCCCGACGTAGAGCCCAACGCACGTCCCGACGTAGAGCTGAAAGTAAGCTAAATCCCGACGTAGAGCCCAACGCACGTCCCGACGTAGAGCCCAACGCACGTCCCGACGTAGAGCCCAATGCACGTCCCGACATAGAACTGAAAGTAAGCTAAATCCCGACGTAGAGCCCAACGCATGTCCCGACGTAGACCCCAACGCACGTCCCGACGTAGAGCCCAATGCACGTCCCGACGTAGAGCTGAAAGTAAGCTAAATCCCGACGTAGAGCCCAACGCACGTCCCGACGTAGAGCCCAACGCACGTCCCGACGTAGAGCCCAACGCACGTCCCGACGTAGACCTGAAAGTAAGCTAAATCCCGACGTAGAGCCCAACGCACGTCCCGACGTAGCGCCCAACGCACGTCCCGACATAGAGGCCAACGCACGTCCCGACGTAGAGCTGAAAGTAAGCTAAATCCCGACGTAGAGCCCAACGCACGTCCCGACGTAGAGCCCAACGCACGTCCCGACGTAGACCTGAAAAGTAAGCTAAATCCCAACGTAGAGCCCAACGCACGTCCCGACGTAGAGCCCAACGCACGTCCCGAAGTAGAGCCCAACGCACGTCCCGACGTAGAGCTGAAAGTAAGCTAAATCCCGACGTAGAGGCCAACGCACGTCCCGACGTAGAGGCCAACGCACGTCCCGACGTACAGCCCAACGCACGTCCCGACGTAGAGCTGAAAGTAAGCTAAATCCCGACGTAGAGCCCAACGCACGTCCCGACGTAGAGCCCAACGCACGTCCCGACGTAGAGCCCAACGCACGTCCCGACGTAGAGCTGAAAATTAGCTAACTACAGACGTAGAGCCCAACGCGCGTCCCGACGTAGAGCCCAACGCACGTCCCGACGTAGAGCCCAACGCACGTCCCGACGTAGAGGCCAACGCATGTCCCGACGTAGAGCTGAAAGTAAGCTAAATCCCGACGTAGAGGCCAACGCACTTCCCGACGTAGAGGCCAACGCACGTCCCGACGTAGCGCCCAACGCACGTCCCGACATAGAGCCCAACGCACGTCCCGACGTAGAGCTGAAAGTAAGCTAAATCCCAACGTAGAGCCCAACGCACGTCCCGACGTAGAGCCCAACGCACGTCCCGAAGTAGAGCCCAACGCACGTCCTGACGTAGACCTGAAAGTAAGCTAAATCCCGACGTAGAGCCCAACGCACGTCCCGACGTAGTGCCCAACGCACGTCCCGACGTAGAGCCCAACGCACGTCCCGACGTAGAGCTGAAAGTAAGCTAAATCCCGACGTAGAGCCCAACGCACGTCCCGACGTAGAGCCCAACGCACGTCCCGACGTAGAGCCCAACGCACGTCCCGACGTAGAACTGAAAGTAAGCTAAATCCCGACGTAGAGCCCAACGCATGTCCCGACGTAGACCCCAACGCACGTCCCGACGTAGAGCCCAATGCACGTCCCGACGTAGAGCTGAAAGTAAGCTAAATCCCGACGTAGAGCCCAACGCACGTCCCGACGTAGAGCCCAACGCACGTCCCGACTTAGAGCCCAAAGCACGTCCCGACGTAGAGCCCAACGCACGTCCCGACGTAGAGCTGAAAATTAGCTAACTACAGACGAAGAGCCCAACGCACGTCCCGACGTAGAGCCCAACGCGTGTCCCGACGCAGAGCCCAACGCACGTCCCGACGTAGAGGCCAACGCACGTCCCGACGTAGAGCTGAAAGTAAGCTAAATCCCGACGTAGAGGCCAACGCACGTCCCGACGTAGAGGCCAACGCACGTCCCGACGTACAGCCCAACGCACGTCCCGACGTAGAGCTGAAAGTTAGCTAACTACATACGTAGAGCCCAACGCACGTCCCGACGTAGAGCAGAAAGTTAGCTAACTACAGACGTACAGCCCAACGCACGTCCCGACGTAGAACCCAACGCACGTCCCGACGTAGAGCCCAACGCACCTCCCGACGTAGAGCCCAACGCACGTCCCGACGTAGAGCCCAATGCACGTCCCGACGTAGAGCTGAAAGTAAGCTAAATGCCGACGTAGAGGCCAATGCACGTCCCGACGTAGAGCTGAAAGTAAGCTAAATCCCGACGTAGAGCCCAACGCACGTCCCGACGTAGAGCCCAACGCACGTCCCGACGTAGAGCTGAAAGTTAGCTAACTTCAGACGTAGAGCCCAACGCACGTCCCGACGTAGAGCCCAACGCACGTCCCGACGTAGAGCTGAAAGTTAGCTAACTACAGACGTAGAGCCCAACGCACGTCCCGACGTAGAGCCCAACGCACGTCCCGACGTAGAGCCCAACGCACGTCCCGACGTAGAGCCCAACGCACGTCCCGACGTAGAGCTGAAAGTAAACTAAATCCCGACGTAGAGCCCAACGCACGTCCCGACGTAGAGCTGAAAGTAAGCTAAATCCCGACGTAGAGGCCAACGCACGTCCCGACGTAGAGGCCAACGCACGTCCCGACGTAGAGCTGAAAGTAAGCTAAATCCCGACGTAGAGCCCAACGCACGTCCCGACGTAGAGCCCAACGCACGTCCCGAAGTAGAGCCCAACGCACGTCCTGACGTAGACCTGAAAGTAAGCTAAATCCCGACGTAGAGCCCAACGCACGTCCCGACGTAGTGCCCAACGCACGTCCCGACGTAGAGCCCAACGCACGTCCCGACGTAGAGCTGAAAGTAAGCTAAATCCCGACGTAGAGCCCAACGCACGTCCCGACGTAGAGCCCAACGCACGTCCCGACGTAGAGCCCAACGCACGTCCCGACGTAGAACTGAAAGTAAGCTAAATCCCGACGTAGAGCCCAACGCATGTCCCGACGTAGACCCCAACGCACGTCCCGACGTAGAGCCCAATGCACGTCCCGACGTAGAGCTGAAAGTAAGCTAAATCCCGACGTAGAGCCCAACGCACGTCCCGACGTAGAGCCCAACGCACGTCCCGACGTAGAGCCCAAAGCACGTCCCGACGTAGAGCCCAACGCACGTCCCGACGTAGAGCTGAAAGTTAGCTAACTACAGACGAAGAGCCCAACGCGCGTCCCGACGTAGAGCCCAACGCGTGTCCCGACGCAGAGCCCAACGCACGTCCCGACGTAGAGGCCAACGCACGTCCCGACGTAGAGCTGAAAGTAAGCTAAATCCCGACGTAGAGGCCAACGCACGTCCCGACGTAGAGGGCAACGCACGTCCCGACGTAGCGCCCAACGCATGTCCCGACGTAGAGGCCAACGCACGTCCCGACGTAGAGCTGAAAGTAAGCTAAATCCCGACGTAGAGCCCAACGCACGTCCCGACGTAGAGCCCAACGCACGTCCCGACGTAGAGCCCAACGCACGTCCCGACGTAGAGCTGAAAGTTAGCTAACTACATACGTAGAGCCCAACGCACGTCCCGACGTAGAGCAGAAAGTTAGCTAACTACAGACGTATAGCCCAATGCACGTCCCGACGTAGAACACAACGCACGTCCCGACGTAGAGCCCAACGCACCTCCCGACGTAGAGCCCAACGCACGTCCCGACGTAGAGCCCAATGCACGTCCCGACGTAGAGCTGAAAGTAAGCTAAATGCCGACGTAGAGGCCAATGCACGTCCCGACGTAGAGCTGAAAGTAAGCTAAATCCCGACGTAGAGCCCAACGCATGTCCCGACGTAGCGCCCAACGCACGTCCCGACGTAGAGGCCAACGCACGTCCCGACGTAGAGCTGAAAGTAAGCTAAATCCCGACGTAGAGCCCAACGCACGTCCCGACGTAGAGCCCAACGCACGTCCCGACGTAGAGCTGAAAGTAAGCTAAATCCCAACGTAGAGCCCAACGCACGTCCCGACGTAGAGCCCAATGCACGTCCCGAAGTAGAGCCCAACGCACGTCCCGACGTAGACCTGAAAGTAAGCTAAATCCCGAAGTAGAGCCCAACGCACGTCCCGACGTAGTGCCCAACGCACGTCCCGACGTAGAGCCCAACGCACGTCCCGACGTAGAGCTGAAAGTAAGCTAAATCCCGACGTAGAGCCCAACGCACGTCCCGACGTAGCGCCCAACGCACGTCCCGACGTAGAGGCCAACGCACGTCCAGACGTAGACCTGAAAGTAAGCTAAATCCCGACGTAGAGCCCAACGCACTTCCCGACGTAGAGCCCAACGCACGTCCCGACGTAGAGCTGAAAGTTAGCTAACTACAGACGAAGAGCCAAACGCACGTCCCGACGTAGAGCTGAAAGTTAGCTAACTACAGACGTAGAGCCCAACGCGCGTCCCGACGTAGAGCCCAACGCGTGTCCCGACGTAGAGCCCAACGCACGTCCCGACGTAGAGGCCAACGCACGTCCTGACGTTGAGCTGAAAGTAAGCTAAATCACGACGTAGAGGCCAACGCACGTCCCGACGTAGAGGCCAACGCACGTCCCGACGTAGAGCTGAAAATTAGCTGACTACAGACGTAGAGCCCAACGCACGTCCCGACGTAGAGCCCAACGCACGTCCCGACGTAGAGCTGAAAGTTAGCTAACTTCAGACGTAGAGCCCAACGCACGTCCCGACGTAGAGCCCAACGCACGTCCCGACGTAGACCTGAAAAGTAAGCTAAATCCCGACGTAGAGCCCAACGCACGTCCCGACGTCAAGCCCAACGCACGTCCCGACGTAGAGCCCAACGCACGTCCCGACGTAGACCTGAAAGTAAGCTAAATCCCGACGTAGAGCCCAACGCACGTCCCGACGTAGACCCCAAAGCACGTCCCGACGTAGAGCCCAACGCACGTCCCGACGTAGAGCTTGAAGTAAGCTAAATCCCGACGTAGAGCCCAACGCACGTTCCGACGTAGAGCCCAACGCACGTCCCGACGTAGACCTCCAAGTTAGCTAACTACAGACGAAGAGCCCAACGCGCGTCCCGACGTAGACCTGAAAGTTAGCTAACTACAGACGTAGAGCCCAACGCGCGTCCCGACGTAGAGCCCAACGCGTGTCCCGACGTAGAGCCCAACGCACGTCCCGACGTAGAGGCCAACGCATGTCCCGACGTAGAGCTGAAAGTAAGCTAAATCCCGACGTAGAGGCCAACGCACTTCCCGACGTAGAGGCCAACGCACGTCCCGACGTAGCGCCCAACGCACGTCCCGACGTAGAGGCCAACGCACGTCCCGACGTAGAGCTGAAAGTAAGCTAAATCCCGACGTAGAGCCCAACGCAGGTCCCGACGTAGAGCCCAACGCACGTCCCGACGTAGAGCTGAAAGTAAGCTAAATCCCAACGTAGAGCCCAACGCACGTCCCGACGTAGAGCCCAACGAACGTCCCGAAGTAGAGCCCAACGCACGTCCCGACATAGACCTGAAAGTAAGCTAAATCCCGACGTAGAGCCCAACGCACGTCCCGACGTAGAGCCCAACGCACGTCCCGACGTAGAGCCCAATGCACGTCCCGACATAGAACTGAAAGTAAGCTAAATCCCGACGTAGAGCCCAACGCATGTCCCGACGTAGACCCCAACGCACGTCCCGACGTAGAGCCCAATGCACGTCCCGACGTAGAGCTGAAAGTAAGCTAAATCCCGACGTAGAGCCCAACGCACATCCCGACGTAGAGCCCAACGCACGTCCCGACGTAGAGCCCAACGCACGTCCCGACGTAGAGCCCAACGCACGTCCCGACGTAGAGCTGAAAGTAAGCTAAATCCCAACGTAGAGCCCAACGCACGTCCCGACGTAGAGCCCAATGCACGTCCCGAAGTAGAGCCCAACGCACGTCCCGACGTAGACCTGAAAGTAAGCTAAATCCCGAAGTAGAGCCCAACGCACGTCCCGACGTAGTGCCCAACGCACGTCCCGACGTAGAGCCCAACGCACGTCCCGACGTAGAGCTGAAAGTAAGCTAAATCCCGACGTAGAGCCCAACGCACGTCCCGACGTAGCGCCCAACGCACGTCCCGACGTAGAGGCCAACGCACGTCCAGACGTAGACCTGAAAGTAAGCTAAATCCCGACGTAGAGCCCAACGCACTTCCCGACGTAGAGCCCAACGCACGTCCCGACGTAGAGCTGAAAGTTAGCTAACTACAGACGAAGAGCCCAACGCACGTCCCGACGTAGAGCTGAAAGTTAGCTAACTACAGACGTAGAGCCCAACGCGCGTCCCGACGTAGAGCCCAACGCGTGTCCCGACGTAGAGCCCAACGCACGTCCCGACGTAGAGGCCAACGCACGTCCTGACGTTGAGCTGAAAGTAAGCTAAATCACGACGTAGAGGCCAACGCACGTCCCGACGTAGAGGCCAACGCACGTCCCGACGTAGAGCTGAAAATTAGCTGACTACAGACGTAGAGCCCAACGCACGTCCCGACGTAGAGCCCAACGCACGTCCCGACGTAGAGCTGAAAGTTAGCTAACTTCAGACGTAGAGCCCAACGCACGTCCCGACGTAGAGCCCAACGCACGTCCCGACGTAGACCTGAAAAGTAAGCTAAATCCCGACGTAGAGCCCAACGCACGTCCCGACGTCAAGCCCAACGCACGTCCCGACGTAGAGCCCAACGCACGTCCCGACGTAGACCTGAAAGTAAGCTAAATCCCGACGTAGAGCCCAACGCACGTCCCGACGTAGACCCCAAAGCACGTCCCGACGTAGAGCCCAACGCACGTCCCGACGTAGAGCTTGAAGTAAGCTAAATCCCGACGTAGAGCCCAACGCACGTTCCGACGTAGAGCCCAACGCACGTCCCGACGTAGACCTCCAAGTTAGCTAACTACAGACGAAGAGCCCAACGCGCGTCCCGACGTAGACCTGAAAGTTAGCTAACTACAGACGTAGAGCCCAACGCGCGTCCCGACGTAGAGCCCAACGCGTGTCCCGACGTAGAGCCCAACGCACGTCCCGACGTAGAGGCCAACGCATGTCCCGACGTAGAGCTGAAAGTAAGCTAAATCCCGACGTAGAGGCCAACGCACTTCCCGACGTAGAGGCCAACGCACGTCCCGACGTAGCGCCCAACGCACGTCCCGACGTAGAGGCCAACGCACGTCCCGACGTAGAGCTGAAAGTAAGCTAAATCCCGACGTAGAGCCCAACGCAGGTCCCGACGTAGAGCCCAACGCACGTCCCGACGTAGAGCTGAAAGTAAGCTAAATCCCAACGTAGAGCCCAACGCACGTCCCGACGTAGAGCCCAACGAACGTCCCGAAGTAGAGCCCAACGCACGTCCCGACATAGACCTGAAAGTAAGCTAAATCCCGACGTAGAGCCCAACGCACGTCCCGACGTAGAGCCCAACGCACGTCCCGACGTAGAGCCCAATGCACGTCCCGACATAGAACTGAAAGTAAGCTAAATCCCGACGTAGAGCCCAACGCATGTCCCGACGTAGACCCCAACGCACGTCCCGACGTAGAGCCCAATGCACGTCCCGACGTAGAGCTGAAAGTAAGCTAAATCCCGACGTAGAGCCCAACGCACATCCCGACGTAGAGCCCAACGCACGTCCCGACGTAGAGCCCAACGCACGTCCCGACGTAGAGCCCAACGCACGTCCCGACGTAGACCTGAAAGTAAGCTAAATCCCGACGTAGAGCCCAACGCACGTCCCGACGTAGCGCCCAACGCACGTCCCGACATAGAGGCCAACGCACGTCCCGACGTAGAGCTGAAAGTAAGCTAAATCCCGACGTAGAGCCCAACGCACGTCCCGACGTAGAGCCCAACGCACGTCCCGACGTAGAGCTGAAAGTAAGCTAAATCCCAACGTAGAGCCCAACGCACGTCCCGACGTAGAGCCCAACGCACGTCCCGAAGTAGAGCCCAACGCACGTCCCGACGTAGACCTGAAAGTAAGCTAAATCCCGAAGTAGAGCCCAACGCACGTCCCGACGTAGTGCCCAACACACGTCCCGACGTAGAGCCCAACGCACGTCCCGACGTAGAGCTGAAAGTTAGCTAACTACAGACGTAGAGCCCAACGCACGTCCCGACGTAGAGCAGAAAGTTAGCTAACTACAGACGTAGAGCCCAACGCAGGTCCCGACGTAGAACCCAACGCACGTCCCGACGTAGAGCCCAACGCACCTCCCGACGTAGAGCCCAACGCACCTCCCGACGTAGAGCCCAACGCACCTCCCGACGTAGAGCTGAAAGTAAGCTAAATGCCAACGTAGAGGCCAATGCACGTCCCGACGTAGAGCTGAAAGTAAGCTAAATCCCGACGTAGAGCCCAACGCACGTCCCGACGTAGAGCCCAACGCACGTCCCGACGTTGAGCTGAAAGTAAGCTAAATCCCGACGTAGAGCCCAACGCACGTCCCGACGTAGAGCCCAACGCACGTCCCGACGTAGAGCCCAACGCACGTCCCGACGTAGAGCTGAAAATTAGCTAACTACAGACGTAGAGCCCAACGCGCGTCCCGACGTAGAGCCCAACGCACGTCCCGACGTAGAGCCCAACGCACATCCCGACGTAGAGGCCAACGCATGTCCCGACGT
The DNA here is from genome assembly GCF_034619465.1 of Leptosomus discolor. Classification (NCBI taxonomy): domain Eukaryota; kingdom Metazoa; phylum Chordata; class Aves; order Leptosomiformes; family Leptosomidae; genus Leptosomus; species Leptosomus discolor. The sequence goes on from NW_028237772.1 coordinate 3,334,029, forward strand.
AGAGCTGAAAGTAAGCTAAATCCCGACGTAGAGGCCAACGCACTTCCCGACGTAGAGGCCAACGCACGTCCCGACGTAGCGCCCAACGCACGTCCCGACATAGAGGCCAACGCACGTCCCGACGTAGAGCTGAAAGTAAGCTAAATCCCGACGTAGAGGCCAACGCACTTCCCGACGTAGAGGCCAACGCACGTCCCGACGTAGCGCCCAACGCACGTCCCGACGTAGAGCCCAACGCACGTCCCGACGTAGAGCTGAAAGTAAGCTAAATCCCAACGTAGAGCCCAACGCACGTCCCGACGTAGAGCCCAACGCACGTCCCGAAGTAGAGCCCAACGCACGTCCCGACGTAGAGCTGAAAGTAAGCTAAATCCCGACGTAGAGCCCAACGCACGTCCCGACGTAGTGCCCAACGCACGTCCCGACGTAGAGCCCAACGCACGTCCCGACGTAGAGCTGAAAGTAAGCTAAATCCCGACGTAGAGCCCAACGCACGTCCCGACGTAGAGCCCAACGCACGTCCCGACGTAGAGCCCAACGCACGTCCCGACGTAGAACTGAAAGTAAGCTAAATCCCGACGTAGAGCCCAACGCATGTCCCGACGTAGACCCCAACGCACGTCCCGACGTAGAGCCCAATGCACGTCCCGACGTAGAGCTGAAAGTAAGCTAAATCCCGACGTAGAGCCCAACGCACGTCCCGACGTAGAGCCCAACGCACGTCCCGACGTAGAGCCCAAAGCACGTCCCGACGTAGAGCCCAACGCACGTCCCGACGTAGAGCTGAAAATTAGCTAACTACAGACGAAGAGCCCAACGCGCGTCCCGACGTAGAGCCCAACGCGTGTCCCGACGCAGAGCCCAACGCACGTCCCGACGTAGAGGCCAACGCACGTCCCGACGTAGAGCTGAAAGTAAGCTAAATCCCGACGTAGAGGCCAACGCACGTCCCGACGTAGAGGCCAACGCACGTCCCGACGTACAGCCCAACGCACGTCCCGACGTAGAGCTGAAAGTTAGCTAACTACATACGTAGAGCCCAACGCACGTCCCGACGTAGAGCAGAAAGTTAGCTAACTACAGACGTACAGCCCAACGCACGTCCCGACGTAGAACCCAACGCACGTCCCCACGTAGAGCCCAACGCACCTCCCGACGTAGAGCCCAACGCACGTCCCGACGTAGAGCCCAATGCACGTCCCGACGTAGAGCTGAAAGTAAGCTAAATGCCGACGTAGAGGCCAATGCACGTCCCGACGTAGAGCTGAAAGTAAGCTAAATCTCGACGTAGAGCCCAACGCACGTCCCGACGTAGAGCCCAACGCACGTCCCGACATAGAGCTGAAAGTTAGCTAACTTCAGACCTAGAGCCCAACGCACGTCCCGACGTAGAGCCCAACGCACGTCCCGACGTAGAGCTGAAAGTTAGCTAACTACAGACGTAGAGCCCAACGCACGTCCCGACGTAGAGCCCAACGCACGTCCCGACGTAGAGCCCAACGCACGTCCCGACGTAGAGCCCAACGCACGTCCCGACGTAGAGCTGAAAGTAAACTAAATCCCGACGTAGAGCCCAACGCACGTCCCGACGTAGAGCTGAAAGTAAGCTAAATCCCGACGTAGAGGCCAACGCACGTCCCGACGTAGAGGCCAACGCACGTCCCGACGTAGAGCTGAAAGTAAGCTAAATCCCGACGTAGAGCCCAACGCACGTCCCGACGTAGAGCCCAACGCACGTCCCGACGTAGAGCCCAACGCACGTCCCGACGTAGAGCTGAAAATTAGCTGACTACAGACGTAGAGCCCAACGCACGTCCCGACGTAGAGCTGAAAGTTAGCTAACTTCAGACGTAGAGCCCAACGCACGTCCCGACGTAGAGCCCAACGCACGTCCCGACGTAGAGCCCAACGCACGTCCCGACGTAGAGCTGAAAGTAAGCTAAATCCCGACGTAGAGCCCAACGCAAGTCCCGACGTAGAGCCCAACGCACGTCCCGACGTAGAGCCCAACGCACGTCCCGACGTAGAGCCCAACGCACGTCCCGACGTAGAGCTGAAAGTTAGCTAACTACAGACGTAGAGCCCAACGCACGTCCCGACGTAGAGCCCAACGCACGTCCCGACGTAGAGCCCAACGCACGTCCCGACGTAGAGCCCAACGCACGTCCCGACGTAGACCTGAAAGTAAGCTAAATCCCGACGTAGAGCCCAACGCACGTCCCGACGTAGACCCCAACGCACGTCCCGACGTAGAGCCCAACGCACGTCCCGACGTAGGTCTTAAAGTAAGCTAAATCCCGACGTAGAGCCCAACGCACGTCCCGACGTAGAGCCCAACGCACGTCCCGACTTAGAGCCCAACGGACGTCCCGACGTAGAGCTGAAAGTAAGCTAAATCCCGACGTAGAGGCCAAAGCACGTCCCGACTTAGAGGCCAACGCACGTCCCGATGTAGAGCTGAAAGTAAGCTAAATCCCGACGTAGAGGCCAACGCACGTCCCGACGTAGAGACCAACGCACGTCCCGACGTAGAGCTGAAAGTAAGCTAAATCCCGACGTAGAGCCCAACGCACGTCCCGACGTAGAGGCCAACGCACATCCCGACGTAGAGCTGAAAGTTAGCTAACTACAGACGTAGAGCCCAACGCGCGTCCCGACGTAGAGCCCAACGCGTGTCCCGACGTAGAGCCCAACGCACGTCCCGACGTAGAGGCCAACGCATGTCCCGACGTAGAGCTGAAAGTAAGCTAAATCCCGACGTAGAGGCCAACGCACGTCCCGACGTAGAGGCCAACGCACGTCCCGACGTAGCGCCCAACGCATGTCCCGACGGAGAGGCCAACGCACGTCCCGACGTAGAGCTGAAAGTAAGCTAAATCCCGACGTAGAGCCCAACGCACGTCCCGACGTAGAGCCCAACGCACGTCCCGACGTAGAGCTGAAAGTAAGCTAAATCCCAACGTAGAGCCCAACGCACGTCCCGACGTAGCGCCCAACGCACGTCCCGAAGTAGAGCCCAACGCACGTCCCGACGTAGACCTGAAAGTAAGCTAAATCCCGAAGTAGAGCCCAACGCACGTCCCGACGTAGTGCCCAACGCACGTCCCGACGTAAAGCCCAACGCACGTCCCGACGTAGAGCTGAAAGTAAGCTAAATCCCGACGTAGAGCCCAACGCACGTCCCGACGTAGAGCCCAACGCACGTCCCGACGTAGAGCCCAACGCACGTCCCGACGTAGACCTGAAAGTAAGCTAAATCCCGACGTAGAGCCCAACGCACGTCCCGACGTAGCGCCCAACGCACGTCCCGATGTAGAGGCCAACGCACGTCCCGACGTAGAGCTGAAAGTAAGCTAAATCCCGACGTAGAGGCCAACGCACGTCCCGACGTAGAGGCCAACGCACGTCCCGACGTAGAGCTGAAGATAAGCTAAATCCCGACATAGAGCCCAACGCACGTCCCGACGTAGAGCCCAACGCACGTCCCGAAGTAGAGCCCAACGCACGTCCCGACGTAGAGCTGAAAGTAAGCTAAATCCCGACATAGAGCCCAACGCACGTCCCGACGTAGAGCCCAACGCACGTCCCGACGTAGAGCCCAACGCACGTCCCGACGTAGGTCTTAAAGTAAGCTAAATCCCGACGTAGAGCCCAACGCACGTCCCGACGTAGCGCCCAACGCACGTCCCGACGTAGAGGCCAACGCACGTCCCGACGTAGAGCTGAAAGTAAGCTAAATCCCGACGTAGAGGCCAACGCACGTCCCGACGTAGAGCCCAACGCACGTCCCGACGTAGAGCTGAAAGTAAGCTAAATCCCAACGTAGAGCCCAACGCACGTCCCGACGTAGAGCCCAACGCACGTCCCGAAGTAGAGCCCAACGCACGTCCCGACGTAGACCTGAAAGTAAGCTAAATTCCGAAGTAGAGCCCAACGCACGTCCCGACGTAGTGCCCAACGCACGTCCCGACGTAGAGCCCAACGCACGTCCCGACGTAGAGCTGAAAGTAAGCTAAATCCCGACGTAGAGCCCAACGCACGTCCCGACGTAGAGCCCAACGCACGTCCCGACGTAGAGCCCAACGCACGTCCCGACGTAGACCTGAAAGTAAGCTAAATCCCGACGTAGAGCCCAACGCACGTCCCGACGTAGAGCCCAACGCACGTCCCGACGTAGAGCTGAAAGTTAGCTAACTACAGACGAAGAGCCCAACGCGCGTCCCGACGTAGAGCTGAAAGTTAGCTAACTACAGACGTAGAGCCCAACGCGCGTCCCGACGTAGAGCCCAACGCGTGTCCCGACGTAGAGCCCAACGCACGTCCCGACGTAGAGGCCAACACACGTTCCGACGTAGAGCTGAAAGTAAGCTAAATCCCGACGTAGAGGCCAACGCACGTCCCGATGTAGAGGCCAACGCACGTCCCGACGTAGCGCCCAACGCACGTCCCGACGTAGAGGCCAACGCACGTCCCGACGTAGAGCTGAAAGTAAGCTAAATCCCGACGTAGAGCCCAACGCACGTCCCAACGTAGAGCCCAACGCACGTCCCGACGTACAGCCAAACGCACGTCCCGACGTAGCGCTGAAAGTTAGCTAACTACAGACGTAGAGCCCAACGCACGTCCCGACGTAGAGCAGAAAGTTAGCTAACTACAGACGTAGAGCCCAACGCACGTCCCGACGTAGAACCCAACGCACGTCCCGACGTAGAGCCCAATGCACCTCCCGACGTAGAGCCCAACGCACCTCCCGACGTAGAGCCCAACGCACGTCCCGACGTAGAGCTGAAAGTAAGCTAAATGCCGACGTAGAGGCCAATGCACGTCCCGACGTAGAGCTGAAAGTAAGCTAAATCCCGACGTAGAGCCCAACGCACGTCCCGACGTAGAGGCCAACGCACGTCCCGACGTAGAGCTGAAAGTAAGCTAAATCCCGACGTAGAGCCCAACGCACGTCCCGACGTAGAGCCCAACGCACGTCCCGACGTAGAGCCCAACGCACGTCCCGACGTAGAGCTGAAAACTAGCTGACTACAGACGTAGAGCCCAACGCACGTCCCGACGTAGAGCCCAACGCACGTCCCGACGTAGAGCTGAAAGTTAGCTAACTACAGACGTAGAGCCCAACGCACGTCCCGACGTAGAGCCCAACGCACGTCCCGACGTAGAGCCCAACGCACGTCCCGACGTAGACCTGAAAAGTAAGCTAAATCCTGACGTAGAGCCCAACGCACGTCCCGACGTAGAGCCCAACGCACGTCCCGACGTAGACCTAAAAGTAAGCTAAATTCCGACGTAGAGCCCAACGCACGACCCGACGTAGACCCCAACGCACGTCCCGACGTAGAGCTTAAAGTAAGCTAAATCCCGACGTAGAGCCCAACGCACGTCCCGACGTAGAGCCCAACGCACGTCCCGACGTAGAGCCCAACGCACGTCCCGACGTAGAGCTGAAAGTTAGCTAACTACAGACGTAGAGCCCAACGCACGTCCCGACGTAGAGCAGAAAGTTAGCTAACTACAGACGTAGAGCCCAACGCACGTCCCGACGTAGAACCCAACGCACGTCCCGACGTAGAGCCCAACGCACGTCCCGACGTAGAGCCCAACGCACGTCCCGACGTAGAGCTGAAAGTAAGCTAAATGCCGACGTAGAGGCCAACGCACGTCCCGACGTAGAGCTGAAAGTAAGCTAAATCCCGACGTAGAGCCCAACGCACGTCCCGACGTAGAGCCCAACGCACGTCCCGACGTAGAGCTGAAAGTAAGCTAAATCCCGACGTAGAGCCCAACGCACGTCCCGACGTAGAGCCCAACACACGTCCCGACGTAGAGCCCAACGCACATCCCGACATAGAGCCCAACGCACATCCCGACGTAGAGCTGAAAGTAAGCTAAATTCCAACGTAGCGCCCAACGCACGTCCCGAAGTAGCGCCCAACGCACGTCCCGACGTAGCGCCCAATGCACGTCCCGACGTAGCATCCAACGCACGTCCCGACGTAGAGCTGAAAGTAAGCTAAATCCCGACGTAGAGGCCAACGCACGTCCTGACGTAGAGGCCAACGCACGTCCCGACGTAGAGGCCAACGCACGTCCCGACGTAGAGCTGAAAAGTAAGCTAAATCCCGACGTAGAGCCCAACGCACGTCCCGACGTAGAGCCCAACGCACGTCCCGACGTAGAGCCCAACACACGTCCCGACGTAGACCTGAAAGTAAGCTAAATCCCGACGTAGAGCCCAACGCACGTCCCGACGTAGACCCCAACGCACGTCCCGACGTAGAGCCCAACGCACGTCCCGACGTAGAGCTTAAAGTAAGCTAAATCCCGACGTAGAGCCCAACGCACGTCCCGACTTAGAGCCCAACGCACGTCCCGACGTAGAGCTGAAAGTAAGCTAAATCCCGACGTAGAGCCCAACGGACGTCCCGACGTAGAGCTTAAAGTAAGCTAAATCCCGACGTAGAGCCCAACGCACGTTCCGACGTAGCGCCCAACGCACGTCTTGACGTAGAGCTGAAAGTTAGCTAACTACAGACGTAGAGCCCAACGCACGTCCCGACATAGAGCTGAAAGTAAGCTAACTACAGACGTAGAGCCCAACGCACGTCCCGACGTAGAGCCCAACGCACGACCCGACATAGAGCCCAACGCACGTCCCGACGTAGACCTGAAGGTAAGCTAAATCCCGACCTAGAGCCCAACGCACGTCCCGACGTAGAGCCCAACGCACGTCCCGACGTAGAGCCCAACGCACGTCCCGACGTAGAGCTGAAAGTTAGCTAACTACAGACGAAGAGCCCAACGCGCGTCCCGACGTAGAGCTGAAAGTTAGCTAACTACAGACGAAGAGCCCAACGCGCGTCCCGACGTAGAGCTGAAAGTTAGCTAACTACAGACGAAGAGCCCAACGCGCGTCCCGACGTAGAGCCCAACGCACGTCCCGACGTAGAGCCCAACGCACGTCCCGACGTAGAGCTGAAGGTAAGCTAAATCCCGACGTAGAAGCCAACGCACGTCCCGACGTAGAGGACAACGCACGTCCCGACGTAGAGCCCAACGCACGTCCCGACGTAGAGGCCAACGCACGTCCCGACGTACAGCTGAAAGTAAACTAAATCCCGACGTAGAGCCCAACGCACGTCCCGACGTAGAGCCCAACGCACGTCCCGACGTGGAGCCCAACGCACGTCCCGACGTAGAGCTGAAAGTAAGCTAAATCCCGACGTAGAGCCCAACGCACGTCCCGACGTAGAGCCCAACGCACGTCCCGACATAGAGCCCAACGCACGTCCCGACGTAGAGCTGAAAGTTAGCTAACTACAGACGTAGAGCCCAACGCACGTCCCGACGTAGAGCCCAACGCATGTCCCGACGTAGAGCCCAACGCACGTCCCGACGTAGAGCTGAAAGTAAGCTAAATCCCGACGTAGAGCCCAACGCACGTCCCGACGTAGAGCTGAAAGTAAGCTAAATCCCGACGTAGAGCCCAACGCACGTCCCGACGTAGAGCCCAACGCACGTCCCGACGTAGAGCTGAAAGTAAGCTAAATCCCAACGTAGAGCCCAACGCACGTCCCGACGTAGAGCCCAACGCACGTCCCGAAGTAGAGCCCAACGCACGTCCCGACGTAGACCTGAAAGTAAGCTAAATCCCGAAGTAGAGCCCAACGCACGTCCCGACGTAGTGCCCAACGCACGTCCCGACGTAGAGCCCAACGCACGTCCCGACGTAGAGCTGAAAGTAAGCTAAATCCCGACGTAGAGCCCAACGCACGTCCCGACGTAGAGCCCAACGCACGTCCCGACGTAGAGCCCAACGCACGTCCCGACGTAGACCTGAAAGTAAGCTAAATCCCGACGTAGAGCCCAACGCACGTCCCGACGTAGCGCCCAACGCACGTCCCGATGTAGAGGCCAACGCACGTCCCGACGTAGAGCTGAAAGTAAGCTAAATCCCGACGTAGAGGCCAACGCACGTCCCGACGTAGAACCCAACGCACGTCCCGACGTAGAGCTGAAGATAAGCTAAGTCCTGACATAGAGCCCAACGCACGTCCCGACGTAGAGCCCAACGCACGTCCCGAAGTAGAGCCCAACGCACGTCCCGACGTAGAGCTGAAAGTAAGCTAAATCCCGACGTAGAGCCCAACGCACGTCCCGACGTAGAGCCCAACGCATGTCCCGACGTAGAGCCCAACGCACGTCCCGACGTAGACCTGAAAGTAAGCTAAATCCCGACGTAGAGCCCAACGCACGTCCCGACGTAGCGCCCAACGCACGTCCCGACGTAGAGGCCAACGCACGTCCCGACGTAGAGCTGAAAGTAAGCTAAATCCCGACGTAGAGGCCAACGCACGTCCCGACGTAGAGCCCAACGCACGTCCCGACGTAGAGCTGAAAGTAAGCTAAATCCCAACGTAGAGCCCAACGCACGTCCCGACGTAGAGCCCAACGCACGTCCCGAAGTAGAGCCCAACGCACGTCCCGACGTAGACCTGAAAGTAAGCTAAATTCCGAAGTAGAGCCCAACGCACATCCCGACGTAGTGCCCAACGCACGTCCCGACGTAGAGCCCAACGCACGTCCCGACGTAGAGCTGAAAGTAAGCTAAATCCCGACGTAGAGCCCAACGCACGTCCCGACGTAGAGCCCAACGCACGTCCCGACGTAGAGCCCAACGCACGTCCCGACGTAGACCTGAAAGTAAGCTAAATCCCGACGTAGAGCCCAACGCACGTCCCGACGTAGAGCCCAACGCACGTCCCGACGTAGAGCTGAAAGTTAGCTAACTACAGACGAAGAGCCCAACGCGCGTCCCGACGTAGAGCTGAAAATTAGCTAACTACAGACGTAGAGCCCAACGCGCGTCCCGACGTAGAGCCCAACGCGTGTCCCGACGTAGAGCCCAACGCACGTCCCGACGTAGAGGCCAACGCACGTTCCGACGTAGAGCTGAAAGTAAGCTAAATCCCGACGTAGAGGCCAACGCACGTCCCGACGTAGAGGCGAACGCACGTCCCGACGTAGCGCCCAACGCACGTCCCGACGTAGAGGCCAACGCACGTCCCGACGTAGAGCTGAAAGTAAGCTAAATCCCGACGTAGAGCCCAACGCACGTCCCAACGTAGAGCCCAACGCACGTCCCGACGTACAGCCCAACGCACGTCCCGACGTAGAGCTGAAAGTTAGCTAACTACAGACGTAGAGCCCAACGCACGTCCCGACGTAGAGCAGAAAGTTAGCTAACTACAGACGTAGAGCCCAACGCAGGTCCCGACGTAGAACCCAACGCACGTCCCGACGTAGAGCCCAACGCACCTCCCGACGTAGAGCCCAACGCACCTCCCGACGTAGAGCCCAACGCACGTCCCGACGTAGAGCTGAAAGTAAGCTAAATGCCGACGTAGAGGCCAATGCACGTCCCGACGTAGAGCTGAAAGTAAGCTAAATCCCGACGTAGAGCCCAACGCACGTCCCGACGTAGAGGCCAACGCACGTCCCGACGTAGAGCTGAAAGTAAGCTAAATCCCGACGTAGAGCCCAACGCACGTCCCGACGTAGAGCCCAACGCACGTCCCGACGTAGAGCCCAACGCACGTCCCGACGTAGAGCTGAAAACTAGCTGACTACAGACGTAGAGCCCAACGCACGTCCCGACGTAGAGCCCAACGCACGTCCCGACGTAGAGCTGAAAGTTAGCTAACTACAGACGTAGAGCCCAACGCACGTCCCGACGTAGAGCCCAACGCACGTCCCGACGTAGACCTGAAAAGTAAGCTAAATCCCGACGTAGAGCCCAACGCACGTCCCGACGTAGAGCCCAACGCACGTCCCGACGTAGAGCCCAACGCACGTCCCGACGTAGACCTGAAAGTAAGCTAAATCCCGACGTAGAGCCCAACGCACGTCCCGACGTAGACCCCAACGCACGTCCCGACGTAGAGCTTAAAGTAAGCTAAATCCCGACGTAGAGCCCAACACACGTCCCGACGTAGAGCCCAACGCACGTCCCGTCGTAGAGCCCAACGCACGTCCCGACGTAGAGCAGAAAGTTAGCTAACTACAGACGTAGAGCCCAACGCACGTCCCGACGTAGAACCCAACGCACGTCCCGACGTAGAGCCCAACGCACGTCCCGACGTAGAGCCCAACGCACGTCCCGACGTAGAGCCCAACGCACGTCCCGACGTAGAGCTGAAAGTAAGCTAAATGCCGACGTAGAGCCCAACGCATGTCCCGACGTAGAGCTGAAAGTAAGCTAAATCCCGACGTAGAGCCCAACGCACGTCCCGACGTAGAGCCCAACGCACGTCCCGACGTAGAGCTGAAAGTAAGCTAAATCCCGACGTAGAGCCCAACGCACGTCCCGACGTAGAGCCCAACACACGTCCCGACGTAGAGCCCAACGCACATCCCGACATAGAGCCCAACGCACATCCCGACGTAGAGCTGAAAGTAAGCTAAATTCCAACGTAGCGCCCAACGCACGTCCCGAAGTAGCGCCCAACGCACGTCCCGACGTAGCGCCCAATGCACGTCCCGACGTAGCATCCAACGCACGTCCCGACGTAGAGCTGAAAGTAAGCTAAATCCCGACGTAGAGGCCAACGCACGTCCTGACGTAGAGGCCAACGCACGTCCCGACGTAGAGGCCAACGCACGTCCCGACGTAGAGCTGAAAAGTAAGCTAAATCCCGACGTAGAGCCCAACGCACGTCCCGACGTAGAGCCCAACGCACGTCCCGACGTAGAGCCCAACACACGTCCCGACGTAGACCTGAAAGTAAGCTAAATCCCGACGTAGAGCCCAACGCACGTCCCGACGTAGACCCCAACGCACGTCCCGACGTAGAGCCCAACGCACGTCCCGACGTAGAGCTTAAAGTAAGCTAAATCCCGACGTAGAGCCCAACGCACGTCCCGACTTAGAGCCCAACGCACGTCCCGACGTAGAGCTGAAAGTAAGCTAAATCCCGACGTAGAGCCCAACGGACGTCCCGACGTAGAGCTTAAAGTAAGCTAAATCCCGACGTAGAGCCCAACGCACGTTCCGACGTAGCGCCCAACGCACGTCTTGACGTAGAGCTGAATGTTAGCTAACTACAGATGTAGAGCCCAACGCACGTCCCGACGTAGAGCTGAAAGTTAGCTAACTACAGACGTAGAGCCCAACGCACGTCCCGACATAGAGCTGAAAGTAAGCTAACTACAGACGTAGAGCCCAACGCACGTCCCGACGTAGAGCCCAACGCACGTCCCGACATAGAGCCCAACGCACGTCCCGACGTAGACCTGAAGGTAAGCTAAATCCCGACCTAGAGCCCAACGCACGTCCTGACGTAGAGCCCAACGCACGTCCCAACGTAGAGCCCAACGCACGTCCCGACGTAGAGCTGAAAGTTAGCTAACTACAGACGAAGAGCCCAACGCGCGTCCCGACGTAGAGCTGAAAGTTAGCTAACTACAGACGAAGAGCCCAACGCGCGTCCCGACGTAGAGCTGAAAGTTAGCTAACTACAGACGTAGAGCCCAACGCGCGTCCCGACGTAGAGCCCAACGCGTGTCCCGACGTAGAGCCCAACGCACGTCCCGACGTAGAGCCCAACGCACGTCCCGACGTAGAGCTGAAGGTAAGCTAAATCCCGACGTAGAAGCCAACGCACGTCCCGACGTAGAGGCCAACGCACGTCCCGACGTAGAGCCCAACGCACGTCCCGACGTAGAGGCCAACGCACGTCCCGACGTACAGCTGAAAGTAAACTAAATCCCGACGTAGAGCCCAACGCACGTCCCGACGTAGAGCCCAACGCACGTCCCGACGTGGAGCCCAACGCACGTCCCGACGTAGAGCTGAAAGTAAGCTAAATCCCGACGTAGAGCCCAACGCACGTCCCGACGTAGAGCCCAACGCACGTCCCGACATAGAGCCCAACGCACGTCCCGACGTAGAGCTGAAAGTTAGCTAACTACAGACGTAGAGCCCAACGCACGTCCCGACGTAGAGCCCAACGCACGTCCCGACGTAGAGCCCAACGCACGTCCCGACGTAGAGCTGAAAGTAAGCTAAATCCCGACGTAGAGCCCAACACACGTCCCGACGTAGAGCTGAAAGTAAGCTAAATCCCGACGTAGAGGCCAACGCACGTCCCGACGTAGAGGCCAACGCACGTCCCGACGTAGAGCTGAAAGTAAGCTAAATCCCGACGTAGAGCCCAACGCACGTCCCGACGTAGAGCCCAACGCACGTCCCGACGTAGAGGCCAACGCACGTCCCGACGTAGAGCTGAAAGTAAGCTAAATCCCGACGTAGCGCCCAACGCACATCCCGAAGTACCGCCCAACGCACGTCCCGATGTAGCGCGCAACGCACGTCCCGACGTAGCGCCCAATGCACGTCCCGACGTAGAGCTGAAAGTAAGCTAAATCCCGACGTAGAGGCCAACGCACGTACCGACGTAGAGCCCAACGCACGTCCCGACGTAGCGCCCAACGCACGTCCCGACGTAGAGCCCAATGCACGTCCCGATGTAGAGCTGAAAGTAAGCTAAATCCCAACGTAGAGCCCAACGCACGTCCCGACGTAGAGCCTAACGCACGTCCCGACGTAGCGCCCAACGCACGTCCCCATGTAGAGCTGAAAGTTAGCTATTACAGATGTAGAGCCCAACGCACGTCCCGACGTAGAGCCCAACGCACGTCCCGACGTAGACCTGAAAGTAAGCTAAATCCCGACGTAGAGCCCAACGCACGTCCCGACGTAGAACCCAACGCACGTCCCGACGTAGAGCCCAACGCACGTCCCGACGTAGAGCCCAAAGCACGTCCCGACGTAGAGCTGAAAGTTAGCTAACTACAGACGAAGAGCCCAACGCGCGTCCCGACGTAGAGCTGAAAGTTAGCTAACTACAGACATAGAGCCCAACGCGCGTCCCGACGTAGAGCCCAACGCGTGTACCGACGTAGAGCCCAACGCACGTCCCGACGTAGAGCCCAACGCACGTCCCGACGTAGAGCTGAAAGTAAGCTAAATCCCGACGTAGATCCCAATGCACGTCCCGATGTAGAGCCCAACGCACGTCCCGATGTAGAGGCCAACGCACTTCCCGACGTAGAGGCCAACGCACGTCTCGACGTAGAGATGAAAGTAAGCTAAATCCCGACGTAGAGCCCAACGCACGTCCCGACGTAGAGCCCAACGCACGTCCCGACGTAGAGCCCAACGCACATCCCGACGTAGAGCTGAAAGTTAGCTAACTACAGACGTAGAGCCCAACGCACGTCCCGACGTAGAGCCCAACGCACGTCCCGAAGTAGAGCTGAAAGTAAGCTAAATCCCGACGTAGAGCCCAACGCACGTCCCGACGTAGAGCCCAACACACGTCCCGACATAGCGCCCAACGCACGTCCCGACGTAGAGCTGAAAGTTAGCTAACTACAGACGTAGAGCCCAACGCACGTCCCGACGTAGAGCAGAAAGTTAGCTAACTACAGACGTAGAGCCCAACGCACGTCCCGACGTAGAACCCAACGCACGTCCCGACGTAGAGCCCAACGCACGTCCCGACGTAGAGCCCAACGCACGTCCCGACGTAGACCTGAAAGTAAGCTAAATCCCGACGTAGAGCCCAACGCACGTCCCGACGTAGAGCCCAACGCACGTCCCGACGTAGAGCCCAACGCACGTCCCGACATAGAGCTGAAAGTAAGCTAAATCCCGACGTAGAGCTCAACGCACGTCCCGACGTAGAACCCAACGCACGTCCCGACGTAGAGCCCAACGCACGTCCCGACGTAGAGCCCAAAGCACGTCCCGACGTAGAGCTGAAAGTTAGCTAACTACAGACGAAGAGCCCAACGCGCGTCCCGACGTAGAGCTGAAAGTTAGCTAACTACAGACATCGAGCCCAACGCGCGTCCCGACGTAGAGCCCAACGCGTGTACCGACGTAGAGCCCAACGCACGTCCCGACATAGAGCCCAACGCACATCCCGACGTAGAGCTGAAAGTAAGCTAAATCCCGACGTAGATCCCAACACACGTCCCGATGTAGAGCCCAACGCACGTCCCGATGTAGAGGCCAACGCACGTCCCGACGTAGAGGCCAACGCACGTCTCGACGTAGAGATGAAAGTAAGCTAAGTCCCGACGTAGAGCCCAACGCACGTCCCGACGTAGAGCCCAACGCACGTCCCGACGTAGAGCCCAACACACGCCCCGACGTAGAGCCCAACGCATGTCCCGACGTAGAGCTGAAAGTTACCTAACTACAGACGTAGAGCCCAACGCACGTCCCGACGTAGAGCAGAAAGTTAGCTAACTACAGACGTAGAGCCCAACGCACGTCCCGACGTAGAGCCCAACGCACGTCCCGACGTAGAGCTGAAAGCAAGCTAAATCCCGACGTAGAGCCCAACGCACGTCCCGACGTAGAGCCCAACGCACGTCCCGACATAGCGCCCAACGCACGTCCCGACGTAGAGCTGAAAGTTAGCTAACTACAGACGTAGAGCCCAACGCACGTCCCGATGTAGAGCAGAAAGTTAGCTAACTACAGACGTAGAGCCCAACGCACGTCCCGACGTAGAACCCATCGCACGTCCTGACGTAGAGCCCAACGCACGTCCCGACGTAGAGCCCAACGCACGTCCCGACGTAGAGCTGAAAGTAAGCTAAATGCCGACGTAGAGGCCAACGCACGTCCCGACGTAGAGCTGAAAGGAAGCTAAATCCCGACGTAGAGCCCAACGCACGTCCCGACGTAGAGCCCAACACACGTCCCGACATAGCGCCCAACGCACGTCCCGACGTAGAGCTGAAAGTTAGCTAACTACAGACGTAGAGCCCAACGCACGTCCCGACGTAGAGCAGAAAGTTAGCTAACTACAGACGTAGAGCCCAACGCACGTCCCGACGTAGAACCCAACGCACGTCCCGACGTAGAGCCCAACGCACGTCCCGACGTAGAGCCCAACGCACGTCCCGACGTAGAGCTGAAAGTAAGCTAAATGCCGACGTAGAGGCCAACGCACGTCCCGACGTAGAGCTGAAAGGAAGCTAAATCCCGACGTAGAGCCCAACGCACGTCCCGATGTAGAGCCCAACGCACGTCCCGACGTAGAGCCCAACGCACGTCCCGACGTAGAGCTGAAAGTTAGCTAACTACAGATGTAGAGCCCAACGCACGTCCCGACGTAGAGCCCAACGCACGTCCCGACGTAGCGCCCAACGCACGTCCCGATGTAGAGCTGAAAGTTAGCTAACTACAGATGTAGAGCCCAACGCACGTCCCGACGTAGAGCCCAACGAAAGTCCCGACGTAGACCTGAAAGTAAGCTAAATCCCGACGTAGAGCCCAACGCACGTCCCGACGTAGAGCCCAACGCACGTCCCGACGTAGAGCCTAACGCACGTCCCGACGTAGAGCTGAAAGTTAGCTAACTACAGACGTAGAGCCCAACGCACGTCCCGACGTAGAGCAGAAAGTTAGCTAACTACAGACGTAGAGCCCAACGCACGTCCCGACGTAGAACCCAACGCACGTCCCGACGTAGAGCCCAACGCACGTCCCGACGTAGAGCCCAACGCACGTCCCGACGTAGAGCCCAATGCACGTCCCGACATAGAGCTGAAAGTAAGCTAAATCCCGACGTAGAGCTCAACGCACGTCCCGACGTAGAACCCAACGCACGTCCCGACGTAGAGCCCAACGCACGTCCCGACGTAGAGCCCAAAGCACGTCCCGACGTAGAGCTGAAAGTTAGCTAACTACAGACGAAGAGCCCAACGCGCGTCCCGACGTAGAGCTGAAAGTTAGCTAACTACAGACATAGAGCCCAACGCGCGTCCCGACGTAGAGCCCAACGCGTGTACCGACGTAGAGCCCAACGCACGTCCCGACGTAGAGCCCAACGCACGTCCCGACGTAGAGCTGAAAGTAAGCTAAATCCCGACGTAGATCCCAACACACGTCCCGATGTAGAGCCCAACGCACGTCCCGATGTAGAGGCCAACGCACGTCCCGACGTAGAGGCCAACGCACGTCTCGACGTAGAGATGAAAGTAAGCTAAGTCCCGACGTAGAGCCCAACGCACGTCCCGACGTACAGCCCAACGCACGTCCCGACGTAGAGCCCAACGCACGTCCCGACGTAGAGCCCAACGCATGTCCCGACGTAGAGCTGAAAGTTACCTAACTACAGACGTAGAGCCCAACGCACGTCCCGACGTAGAGCAGAAAGTTAGCTAACTACAGACGTAGAGCCCAACGCACGTCCCGACGTAGAGCCCAACGCACGTCCCGACGTAGAGCTGAAAGTAAGCTAAATCCCGACGTAGAGCCCAACGCACGTCCCGACGTAGAGCCCAACGCACGTCCCGACATAGCGCCCAACGCACGTCCCGACGTAGAGCTGAAAGTTAGCTAACTACAGACGTAGAGCCCAACGCACGTCCCGACGTAGAGCAGAAAGTTAGCTAACTACAGACGTAGAGCCCAACGCACGTCCCGACGTAGAACCCAACGCACGTCCCGACGGAGAGCCCAACGCACGTCCCGACGTAGAGCTGAAAGTAAGCTAAATGCCGACGTAGAGGCCAACGCACGTCCCGATGTAGAGCTGAAAGGAAGCTAAATCCCGACGTAGAGCCCAACTCACGTCCCGACGTAGAGCCCAACGCACGTCCCGACGTAGAGCCCAACGCGCGTCCCGACGTAGAGCTGAAAGTTAGCTAACTACAGACGTAGAGCCCAACGCACGTCCCGACGTAGAGCTGAAAGTTAGCTAACTACAGACGTAGAGCCCAACGCGCGTCCCGACGTAGAGCTCAAAGTTAGCTAACTACAGACGTAGAGCCCAACGCGCGTCCTGACGTAGAGCCCAACACGCGTCCCGACGTAGAGCCCAACGCGCGTCCCAACACAGAGCCCAACGCACGTCCCGAAGTAGTGCCCAACGCACGTCCCGACGTGGAACTGAAAGTAAGCTAAATCCCGACGTAGAGCCCAACGCACGTCCCGACGTAGAGCCCAACGCACGTCCCGACGTAGAGCCCAGCGCACGTCCCTACGTACTGCCCAACGTACGTCCCGACGTAGAGACCAACGCACGTCCCGACGTAGAGCTGAAAGTAAGCTAAATCCCAACGTAGAGCCCAACGCACGTCCCGACGTAGCGCCCAACGCACGTCCCGACGTAGAGCTGAAAGTTAGCTAACTACAGACGTAGAGCCCAACGCACGTCCCGACGTAGAGCCCAACGCACGTCCCGACGTAGAGCCCAACGCACGTCCCGACGTAGAGCCCAACGCATGTCCCGACGTAGAGCTGAAAGTAAGCTAAATCCCGACGTAGAGGCCAACGCACGTCCCGACGTAGAGCTGAAAGTAAGCTAAAGCCCGACGTAGAGCCCAACGCACGTCCCGACGTAGAGCCCAACGCACGTCCCGACGTAGAGCTGAAAGTAAGCTAAATCCCGACGTAGAGCCCAAGGCACGTCCCGACGTAGAGCCCAACGCACGTCCCGACGTAGAGCCCAACGCACGTCCCGACGTAGAGCTGAAAGTAAGCTAAATCCCGACGTAGAGCCCAACGCACGTCCCGACGTAGAGCCCAACCCACGTCCCGACGTAGAGCCCAACGCACGTCCCGACGTAGAGCTGAAAGTTAGCTAACTACAGACGAAGAGCCCAACGCGCGTCCCGACGTAGAGCTGAAAGTTAGCTAACTACAGACGTAGAGCCCAACGCGCGTCCCGACGTAGAGCCCAACGCGTGTCCCGACCTAGAGCCCAACGCACGTCCCGACGTAGAGGCCAGCGCACGTCCCGACGTAGAGCTGAAAGTAAGCTAAATCCCGACGTAGAGGCCAACGCACGTCCCGACGTAGAGGCCAACGCACGTCCCGACGTAGCGCCCAACGCACGTCCCGACGTAGAGGCCAACGCACGTCCCGACGTAGAGCTGAAAGCAAGCTTAATCCCGACGTAGAGCCCAACGCACGTCCCGACGTAGAGCCCAACGCACGTCCCGACGTAGAGCTGAAAGTTAGCTAACTACAGACGTAGAGCCCAACGCGCGTCCTGACGTAGAGCCCAACGCACGTCCCGACATAGCGCCCAACGCACGTCCCGACGTAGAGCTGAAAGTTAGCTAACTACAGACGTAGAGCCCAACGCACGTCCCGACGTAGAGCAGAAAGTTAGCTAACTACAGACGTAGAGCCCAACGCACGTCCCGACGTAGAACCCAACGCACGTCCCGACGTAGAGCCCAACGCACGTCCCGACGTAGAGCCCAACGCACGTCCCGACGTAGAGCTGAAAGTAAGCTAAATGCCGACGTAGAGGCCAACGCATGTCCCGATGTAGAGCTGAAAGGAAGCTAAATCCCGACGTAGAGCCCAACTCACGTCCCGACGTAGAGCCCAACGCACGTCCCGACGTAGAGCCCAACGCGCGTCCCGACGTAGAGCTGAAAGTTAGCTAACTACAGACGTAGAGCCCAACGCATGTCCCGACGTAGAGCTGAAAGTTAGCTAACTACAGACGTAGAGCCCAACGCGCGTCCCGACGTAGAGCTAAAAGTTAGCTACCTACAGACGTAGAGCCCAACGCGCGTCCTGACGTAGAGCCCAACACGCGTCCCGACGTAGAGCCCAACGCGCGTGCCGACACAGAGCCCAACGCACGTCCCGAAGTAGTGCCCAACGCACGTCCCGACGTAGAGCTGAAAGTTAGCTAACTACAGACGTAGAGCCCAACGCACGTCCCGACGTAGAGCCCAACGCACGTCCCGACGTAGAGCCCAACGCACGTCCCGACGTAGAGCTGAAAGTTAGCTAACTACAGACGTAGAGCCCAACGCACGTCCCGACGTAGAGCCCAACGCACGTCCCGACGTAGAGCCCAACGCGCGTCCCGACGTAGAGCCCAACGCGCGTCCCGACGTGGAGCTGAAAGTAAGCTAAATCCCGACGTAGAGGCCAACGCACGTCCCGACGTAGAGCCCAACGCACGTCCCGACGTAGAGCCCAACGCACGTCCCGACGTAGAGCTGAAAGTTAGCTAACTACAGACGTAGAGCCCAACGCACGTCCCGACGTAGAGCCCAACGCATGTCCCGACGTAGAGCTGAAAGTAAGCTAAATCCCGACGTAGAGGCCAACGCACGTCCCGACGTAGAGCTGAAAGTAAGCTAAAGCCCGACGTAGAGCCCAACGCACGTCCCGACGTAGAGCCCAACGCACGTCCCGACGTAGAGCTGAAAGTAAGCTAAATCCCGACGTAGAGCCCAAGGCACGTCCCGACGTAGAGCCCAACGCACGTCCCGACGTAGAGCCCAACGCACGTCCCGACGTAGAGCTGAAAGTAAGCTAAATCCCGACGTAGAGCCCAACGCACGTCCCGACGTAGAGCCCAACGCACGTCCCAACGTAGAGCCCAACGCACGTCCCGACGTAGAGCTGAAAGTTAGCTAACTACAGACGAAGAGCCCAACGCGCGTCCCGACGTAGAGCTGAAAGTTAGCTAACTACAGACGTAGAGCCCAACGCGCGTCCCGACGTAGAGCCCAACGCGTGTCCCGACCTAGAGCCCAACGCACGTCCCGACGTAGAGCCCAACGCACGTCCCGACGTAGAGCTGAAAGTTAGCTAACTACAGACGTAGAGCCCAACGCACGTCCCGACGTAGAGCCCAACGCATGTCCCGACGTAGAGCTGAAAGTAAGCTAAATCCCGACGTAGAGGCCAACGCACGTCCCAACGTAGAGCTGAAAGTAAGCTAAAGCCCGACGTAGAGCCCAACGCACGTCCCGACGTAGAGCCCAACGCACGTCCCGACGTAGAGCTGAAAGTAAGCTAAATCCCGACGTAGAGCCCAAGGCACGTCCCGACGTAGAGCCCAACGCACGTCCCGACGTAGAGCCCAACGCACGTCCCGACGTAGAGCTGAAAGTAAGCTAAATCCCGACGTAGAGCCCAACGCACGTCCCGACGTAGAGCCCAACGCACGTCCCAACGTAGAGCCCAACGCACGTCCCGACGTAGAGCTGAAAGTTAGCTAACTACAGACGAAGAGCCCAACGCGCGTCCCGACGTAGAGCTGAAAGTTAGCTAACTACAGACGTAGAGCCCAACGCGCGTCCCGACGTAGAGCCCAACGCGTGTCCCGACCTAGAGCCCAACGCACGTCCCGACGTAGAGGCCAACGCACGTCCCGACGTAGAGGCCAACGCACGTCCCGACGTAGCGCCCAACGCACGTCCCGACGTAGAGGCCAACGGACGTCCCGACGTAGAGCTGAAAGTAAGCTTAATCCCGACGTAGAGCCCAACGCACGTCCCGACGTAGAGCCCAACGCACGTCCCGACGTAGAGCTGAAAGTTAGCTAACTACAGACGTAGAGCCCAACGCACGTCCCGACGTAGAGCAGAAAGTTAGCTAACTACAGACGTAGAGCCCAACGCACGTCCCGACGTAGAACCCAACGCACGTCCCGACGTAGAGCCCAACGCACGTCCCGACGTAGAGCCCAACGCACGTCCCGACGTAGAGCCCAACGCACGTCCCGACGTTGAGCTGAAAGTAAGCTAAATCCCGACGTAGAGCACAACGCACGTCCCGACGTAGAGCCCAACGCACGTCCCGACGTAGAGCTGAAAGTTAGCTAACTACAGACGTAGAGCCCAACGCGCGTCCCGACGTAGAGCTAAAAGTTAGCTAACTACAGACGTAGAGCCCAACGCGCGTCCCGACGTAGAGCCCAACACGCGTCCCGACGTAGAGCCCAACGCGCGTCCCGACGTAGAGCCCAACGCACGTCCCGACGTAGTGCCCAACGCACGTCCCGACTTGGAACTGAAAGTAAGCTAAATCCCGACGTAGAGCCCAACGCACGTCCCGACGTAGAGCCCAGCGCACGTCCCGACGTAGTGCCCGACGCACGTCCCGACGTAGAGCTGAAAGTAAGCTAAATCCCGACATAGAGCCCAACGCACGTCCCGACGTAGAGCCCAACGCACGTCCCGACGTAGAGCCCAACGCACGTCCCGACGTAGAGCTGAAAGTTGGCTAACTACAGACGTAGAGCCCAACGCACGTCCCGACGTAGAGCCCAACGCACGTCCCGACGTAGAGCTGAAAGTAAGCTAAATCCCAACGTAGAGCCCAACACACGTCCCGACATAGAGCCCAACGCACGTCCCGATGTAGAGCCCAATGCACGTCCCGACATAGACCTGAAAGTAAGCTAAATCCCGATGTAGAGCCCAACGCACGTCCCGACGTAGAGCCCAACGCACGTCCCGACGTAGAGCTGAAAGTAAGCTAAATCCCAACGTAGAGCCCAACGCACGTCCCGACGTAGACCCCAACGCACGTCCCGACGTAGAGCCGAACGCACGTACCGACGTAGAGCTGAAAGTTAGCTAACTACAGACGTAGAGCGCAACGCACGTCCCGACGTAGAGCCCAACGCACGTCCCGACGTAGAGCCCACCGCGCGTCCCGACGTAGAGCCCTACGCGCGTCCCGACGTGGAGCTGAAAGTAAGCTAAATCCCGACGTAGAGGCCAACGCACGTCCCGACGTAGAGCCCAACGCACGTCCCGACGTAGAGCCCAACGCACGTCCCGACGTAGAGCTGAAAGTTAGCTAAATACAGACGTAGAGCCCAAAGCACGTCCTGACGTAGAGCCCAACGCACGTCCCGACGTAGAGCTGAAAGTAAGCTAAATCCCAACGTAGAGCCCAACGCACGTCCCGACGTAGACCCCAACGCACGTCCCGACGTAGAGCCGAACGCACGTCCCGACGTAGAGCTGAAAGTTAGCTAACTACAGACGTAGAGCGCAACGCACGTCCCGACGTAGAGCCCAACGCACGTCCCGACGTAGAGCCCACCGCGCGTCCCGACGTAGAGCCCTACGCGCGTCCCAACGTGGAGCTGAAAGTAAGCTAAATCCCGACGTAGAGGCCAAGGCACGTCCCGACGTAGAGCCCAACGCACGTCCCGACGTAGCGCCCAACGCACGTCCCGACGTAGAGCTGAAAGTTAGCTAACTACAGACGCAGAGCCCAACGCACGTCCCGACGTAGAGCTGAAAGTTAGCTAACTACAGACGTAGAACCCAACGCACGTCCCGACGTAGAGCCCAACGCATGACCCGACGTAGAGCTGAAAGTAAGCTAAATCCCGACGTAGAGCCCAACGCACGTCCCGACGTAGAGCTGAAAGTTAGCTAACTACAGACGTAGAGCCCAACGCGCGTCCCGACGTAGAGCTAAAAGTTAGCTAATTACAGACGTAGAGCCCAACGCGCGTCCCGACGTAGAGCCCAACACGCGTCCCGACGTAGAGCCCAACGCGCGTCCCGACGTAGAGCCCAACGCACGTCCCGACGTAGAGCTGAAAGTTAGCTAACTACAGACGTAGAGCCCAACGCACGTCCCGACGTAGAGCCCAACGCACGTCCCGACGTAGAGCTGAAAGTTAGCTAACTACAGACGTAGAGCCCAACGCACGTCCCAACGTAGAGCAGAAAGTTAGCTAACTACAGACGTAGAGCCCAACGCACGTCCCGACGTAGAGCCCAACGCACGTCCCGACGTAGAGCCCAACGCACGTCCCGACGTAGAGCCCAACGCACGTCCCGACGTAGAGCTGAAAGTAAGCTAAATCCCAACGTAGAGCCCAACGCACGTCCCGACGTAGAGCCCAACGCACGTCCCGACGTAGAGCCCAACGCACGTCCCGACGTAGAGCTGAAAGTAAGCTAAATCCCGAGGTAGAGCCCAACGCACGTGCCGACGTAGAGCCCAACGCACGTCCCGACGTAGAGCCCAACGCACGTCCCGACGTACAGCTGAAAGTTAGCTAACTACAGACGTAGAGCCCAACGCGCGTCCCGACGTAGAGCCCAACGCGTGTCCCGACGTAGAGCCCAACGCACGTCCCGATGTAGAGGCCAACGCACGTCCCGACGTAGAGCTGAAAGTAAGCTAAATACCGACGTAGAGGCCAACGCACGTCCCGACGTAGAGGCCAACGCACGTCCCGACGTAGAACCCAACGCGCGTCCCGACGTAGAGCCCAACGCACGTCCCGACGTAGAGCTGAAAGTAAGGTAAATCCCTACGTAGAGCCCAAAGCACGTCCCGACGTAGAGCCCAACGCACGTCCCGACGTAGAGCTGAAAGTTAGCTAACTACAGACGTAGAGCCCAACGCACGTCCCGACGTAGAGCCCAACGCACGTCCCGACGTAGAGCTGAAAGTTAGCTAACTACAGACGTAGAGCCCAACGCACGTCCCGACGTAGAACAGAAAGTTAGCTAACTACAGACGTAGAGCCCAACGCACGTCCCGACGTAGAGCCCAACGCACGTCCCGACGTAGAGCCCAACGCACGTCCCGACGTAGAGCTGAAAGTAAGCTAAATGCCGACGTAGAGCCCAACGCATGTCCCGAGGTAGAGCTGAAAGTAAGCTAAATCCCGATGTAGAGCCCAACGCACGTCCCGACGTAGAGCCCAACGCACGTCCCGACGTAGAGCTGAAAGTAAGCTAAATCCCGACGTAGAGCCCAACGCACGTCCCGACGTAGAGCTGAAAGTTAGCTAACTACAGACGTAGAGCCCAACGCGCGTCCCGACGTAGAGCTAAATGTTAGCTAACTACAGACGTAGAGCCCAACGCGCGTCCCGACGTAGAGCCCAACACGCGTCCCGACGTAGAGCCCAACGCGCGTCCCGACGTAGAGCCCAAATCACGTCCCGACGTAGTGCCCAACGCACGTCCCGACGTGGAACTGAAAGTAAACTAAAGCCCGACGTAGAGCCCAACGCACGTCCCGACGTAGAGCCCAACGCACGTCCCGACGTAGAGCCCAGCGCACGTCCCGACGTAGTGCCCGACGCACGTCCCGACGTAGCGCCCAACGCACGTCCCGACGTAGAGCTGAAAGTTAGCTAACTACAGACGTAGAGCCCAACGCACGTCCCGACGTAGAGCCCAACGCACGTCCCGACGTAGAGCAGAAAGTTAGATAACTACAGAGGTAGAGCCCAACGCACGTCCCGACGTAGAACCCAACGCACGTCCCGACGTAGAGCCCAACGCACGTCCCGACGTAGAGCCCAACGCACGTCCCGACGTAGAGGCCAACGCACGTCCCGACGTAGAGCTGAAAGTAAGCTAAATGCCGACGTAGAGGCCAACGCACGTCCCGACGTAGAGCTGAAAGTAAGCTAAATCCCGACGTAGACCCCAACGCACGTCCCGACGTAGAGCTGAAAGTTAGCTAACTACAGACGTAGAGCCCAACGCGCGTCCCGACGTAGAGCTAAAAGTTAGCTAACTACAGACGTAGAGGCCAACGCGCGTCCCGACGTAGAGCCCAACACGCGTCCCGACGTAGAGCCCAACGCGCGTCCCGACGTAGAGCCCAACGCACGTCCCGACATAGACCTGAAAGTAAGCTAAATCCCGATGTAGAGCCCAACGCACGTCCCGACGTAGAGCCCAACGCACGTCCCGACGTAGAGCCCAACGCACGTCCCGACGTAGAGCTGAAAGTAAGCTAAATCCCGAGGTAGAGCCCAACGCACGTCCCGACGTAGAGCCCAACGCACGTCCCGACGTAGAGCCCAACGCACGTCCCGACGTACAGCTGAAAGTTAGCTAACTACAGACGTAGAGCCCAACGCGCGTCCCGACGTAGAGCCCAACGCGTGTCCCCACGTAGAGCCCAACGCACGTCCCGATGTAGAGGCCAACGCACGTCCCGATGTAGAGCTGAAATTAAGCTAAATACCGACGTAGAGGCCAACGCACGTCCCGACGTAGAGGCCAACGCACGTCCCGACGTAGCGCCCAACGCACGTCCCGACGTAGAGGCCAACGCACGTCCCGACGTAGAGCTGAAAGTAAGGTAAATCCCGACGTAGAGCCCAACGCACGTCCCGACGTAGAGCCCAACGCACGTCCCGACGTAGAGCTGAAAGTTAGCTAACTACAGACGTAGAGCCCAACGCACGTCCCGACGTAGAGCAGAAAGTTAGCTAACTACAGACGTAGAGCCCAACGCGCGTCCCGACGTAGAGCCCAACACGCGTCCCGACGTAGAGCCCAACGCGCGTCCCGACGTAGACCCCAACGCACGTCCCGACGTAGTGCCCAACGCACGTCCCGACGTGGAACTGAAAGTAAGGTAAATCCCGACGTAGAGCCCAACGCACGTCCCGACGTAGAGCCCAACGCACGTCCCGACGTAGAGCCCAGCGCACGTCCCGACGTAGTGCCCGACGCACGTCCCGACGTAGCGCCCAACGCACGTCCCGATGTAGAGCTCAAAGTTAGCTAACTACAGACGTAGAGCCCAACGCACGTCCCGACGTAGAGCCCAACGCACGTCCCGACGTAGAGCTGAAAGTAAGCTAAATCCCAACGTAGAGCCCAACGCACGTCCCGACGTAGAGCCCAACGCACGTCCCGACGTAGCGCCCAACGCACGTCCCGACGTAGAGCTGAAAGTTAGCTAACTACAGACGTAGAGCCCAACGCAAGTCCCGACGTAGAGCTGAAAGTTAGCTAACTACAGACGCAGAGCCCAATGCACGTCCCGACGTAGAGCTGAAAGTTAGCTAACTACAGACGTAGAACCCAACGCACGTCCCGACGTAGAGCCCAACGTACGTCCCGACGTAGAGCTCAAAGTAAGCTAAATCCCAACGTAGAGCCCAACGCACGTCCCGACGTAGAGCTGAAAGTAAGCTAAATCCCGACGTAGAGCCCAACGCACGTCCCGACGTAGAGCTGAAAGTTAGCTAACTACAGACGTAGAGCCCAACGCGCGTCCCGACGTAGAGCTAAATGTTAGCTAACTACAGACGTAGAGCCCAACGCGCGTCCCGACGTAGAGCCCAACACGCGTCCCGACGTAGAGGCCAACGCGCGTCCCGACGTAGAGCCCAACGCACGTCCCGACGTAGTGCCCAACGCACGTCCCGACGTGGAACTGAAAGTAAGCTAAAGCCCGACGTAGAGCCCAACGCAAGTCCCGACGTAGAGCCCAACGCACGTCCCGACGTAGAGCCCAGCGCACGTCCCGACGTAGTGCCCGACGCACGTCCCGACGTAGCGCCCAACGCACGTCCCGACGTAGAGCTGAAAGTTAGCTAACTACAGACGTAGAGCCCAACGCACGTCCCGACGTAGAGCCCAACGCACGTCCCGACGTAGAGCTGAAAGTAAGCTAAATCCCAACGTAGAGCCCAACGCACGTCCCGACGTAGAGCCCAACGCACGTCCCGACGTAGCGCCCAACGCACGTCCCGACGTAGAGCTGAAAGTTAGCTAACTACAGACGTAGAGCCCAACGCACGTCCCGACGTAGAGCTGAAAGTTAGCTAACTACAGACGCAGAGCCCAACGCACGTCCCGACGTAGAGCTGAAAGTTAGCTAACTACAGACGTAGAACCCAACGCACGTCCCGACGTAGAGGCCAACGCACGTCCCGACGTAGAGCTGAAAGTAAGCTAAATCCCGACGTAGAGGCCAACGCACGTCCCGACGTAGAGCCCAAAGCACGTCCCGACGTACAGCTTAACGCACGTCCCGACGTAGCGCCCAACGCACGTCCCGACGTAGAGGCCAACGCACGTCCCGACGTAGAGCTGAAAGTAAGCTAAATCCCGACGTAGAGCCCAACGCACGTCCCGACGTAGAGCCCAACGCACGTCCCGACGTAGAGCTGAAAGTTAGCTAAGTACAGACGTAGAGCCCAACGCACGTCCCGACGTAGAGCAGAAAGTTAGATAACTACAGACGTAGAGCCCAACGCACGTCCCGACGTAGAGGCCAACGCACGTCCCGACGTAGAGCTGAAAGTTAGCTAACTACAGACGAAGAGCCCAACGCGCGTCCCGACGTAGAGCTGAAAGTTAGCTAACTACAGACGTAGAGCCCAACGCGCGTCCCGACGTAGAGCCCAACGCGTGTCCCTACGTAGCGCCCAACGCACGTCCCGACG
The DNA here is from genome assembly GCF_034619465.1 of Leptosomus discolor. Taxonomy (NCBI): domain Eukaryota; kingdom Metazoa; phylum Chordata; class Aves; order Leptosomiformes; family Leptosomidae; genus Leptosomus; species Leptosomus discolor. The sequence continues at coordinate 3,361,061 of NW_028237772.1, forward strand.
TAGAGCTGAAAGTTAGCTAACTACAGACGTAGAGCCCAACGCACGTCCCGACGTAGAGCCCAACGCGCGTCCCGACGTGGAGCTGAAAGTAAGCTAAATCCCGACGTAGAGGCCAATGCACGTCCCGACGTAGAGCCCAACGCACGTCCCGACGTAGAGCCTAACGCACGTCCCGACGTAGAGCCCAACGCACGTCCCGACGTAGAGCTGAAAGTTAGCTAACTACAGACGTAGAGCCCAACGCACGTCCCGACGTAGAGCAGAAAGTAAGCTAAATCCCGACGTAGATCCCAACGCACGTCCCGACGTAGAGCCCAACGCACGTCGCGACGTAGAGCTGAAAGTTGGCTAACTACAGACGTAGAGCCCAACGCACGTCCCGACGTAGGGCCTAACGCAAGTCCCGATGTAGAGCCCAAAGCACGTCCCGACGTAGAGCCCAACGCACGTCCCGACGTAGAGCCCAACGCACGTCCCGACGTAGAGCTGAAAGTAAGCTAAATGCCGACGTAGAGCCCAACGCATGTCCCGACGTAGAGCTGAAAGTAAGCTAAATCCCAACGTAGAGCCCAACGCACGTCCCGACGTAGAGCCCAACGCACGTCCCGACGTAGAGCTGAAAGTAAGCTAAATCCCGACGTAGAGCCCAACGCACGTCCCGACGTAGAGCCCAACACACGTCCCGACGTAGAGCCCAACGCACATCCCGACATAGAGCCCAACGCACATCCCGACGTAGAGCTGAAAGTAAGCTAAATTCCAACGTAGCGCCCAACGCACGTCCCGAAGTAGCGCCCAACGCACGTCCCGACGTAGCGCCCAATGCACGTCCCGACGTAGCATCCAACGCACGTCCCGACGTAGAGCTGAAAGTAAGCTAAATCCCGACGTAGAGGCCAACGCACGTCCTGACGTAGAGGCCAACGCACGTCCCGACGTAGAGGCCAACGCACGTCCCGACGTAGAGCTGAAAAGTAAGCTAAATCCCGACGTAGAGCCCAACGCACGTCCCGACGTAGAGCCCAACGCACGTCCCGACGTAGAGCCCAACACACGTCCCGACGTAGACCTGAAAGTAAGCTAAATCCCGACGTAGAGCCCAACGCACGTCCCGACGTAGACCCCAACGCACGTCCCGACGTAGAGCCCAACGCACGTCCCGACGTAGAGCTTAAAGTAAGCTAAATCCCGACGTAGAGCCCAACGCACGTCCCGACTTAGAGCCCAACGCACGTCCCGACGTAGAGCTGAAAGTAAGCTAAATCCCGACGTAGAGCCCAACGGACGTCCCGACGTAGAGCTTAAAGTAAGCTAAATCCCGACGTAGAGCCCAACGCACGTTCCGACGTAGCGCCCAACGCACGTCTTGACGTAGAGCTGAATGTTAGCTAACTACAGATGTAGAGCCCAACGCACGTCCCGACGTAGAGCTGAAAGTTAGCTAACTACAGACGTAGAGCCCAACGCACGTCCCGACATAGAGCTGAAAGTAAGCTAACTACAGACGTAGAGCCCAACGCACGTCCCGACGTAGAGCCCAACGCACGTCCCGACATAGAGCCCAACGCACGTCCCGACGTAGACCTGAAGGTAAGCTAAATCCCGACCTAGAGCCCAACGCACGTCCCGACGTAGAGCCCAACGCACGTCCCAACGTAGAGCCCAACGCACGTCCCGACGTAGAGCTGAAAGTTAGCTAACTACAGACGAAGAGCCCAACGCGCGTCCCGACGTAGAGCTGAAAGTTAGCTAACTACAGACGAAGAGCCCAACGCGCGTCCCGACGTAGAGCTGAAAGTTAGCTAACTACAGACGTAGAGCCCAACGCGCGTCCCGACGTAGAGCCCAACGCGTGTCCCGACGTAGAGCCCAACGCACGTCCCGACGTAGAGCCCAACGCACGTCCCGACGTAGAGCTGAAGGTAAGCTAAATCCCGACGTAGAAGCCAACGCACGTCCCGACGTAGAGGCCAACGCACGTCCCGACGTAGAGCCCAACGCACGTCCCGACGTAGAGGCCAACGCACGTCCCGACGTACAGCTGAAAGTAAACTAAATCCCGACGTAGAGCCCAACGCACGTCCCGACGTAGAGCCCAACGCACGTCCCGACGTGGAGCCCAACGCACGTCCCGACGTAGAGCTGAAAGTAAGCTAAATCCCGACGTAGAGCCCAACGCACGTCCCGACGTAGAGCCCAACGCACGTCCCGACATAGAGCCCAACGCACGTCCCGACGTAGAGCTGAAAGTTAGCTAACTACAGACGTAGAGCCCAACGCACTTCCCGACGTAGAGCCCAACGCACGTCCCGACGTAGAGCCCAACGCACGTCCCGACGTAGAGCTGAAAGTAAGCTAAATCCCGACGTAGAGCCCAACACACGTCCCGACGTAGAGCTGAAAGTAAGCTAAATCCCGACGTAGAGGCCAACGCACGTCCCGACGTAGAGGCCAACGCACGTCCCGACGTAGAGCTGAAAGTAAGCTAAATCCCGACGTAGAGCCCAACGCACGTCCCGACGTACAGCCCAACGCACGTCCCGACGTAGAGGCCAACGCACGTCCCGACGTAGAGCTGAAAGTAAGCTAAATCCCGACGTAGCGCCCAACGCACATCCTGAAGTACCGCCCAACGCACGTCCCGACGTAGCGCGCAACGCACGTCCCGACGTAGCGCCCAATGCACGTCCCGACGTAGAGCTGAAAGTAAGCTAAATCCCGACGTAGAGGCCAACGCACGTACCGACGTAGAGCCCAACGCACGTCCCGACGTAGCGCCCAACGCACGTCCCGACGTAGAGCCCAATGTACGTCCCGATGTAGAGCTGAAAGTAAGCTAAATCCCAACGTAGAGCCCAACGCACGTCCCGACGTAGAGCCTAACGCACGTCCCGACGTAGCGCCCAACGCACGTCCCCATGTAGAGCTGAAAGTTAGCTAACTACAGATGTAGAGCCCAACGCACGTCCCGACGTAGAGCCCAACGCACGTCCCGACGTAGACCTGAAAGTAAGCTAAATCCCGACGTAGAGCCCAACGCACGTCCCGACGTAGAACCCAAGGCACGTCCCGACGTAGAGCCTAACGCACGTCCCGACATAGAGCTGAAAGTAAGCTAAATCCCGACGTAGAGCCCAACGCACGTCCCGACGTAGAACCCAAAGCACGTCCCGACGTAGAGCCCAACGCACGTCCCGACGTAGAGCCCAAAGCACGTCCCGACGTAGAGCTGAAAGTTAGCTAACTACAGACGAAGAGCCCAACGCGCGTCCCGACGTAGAGCTGAAAGTTAGCTAACTACAGACATAGAGCCCAACGCGCGTCCCGACGTAGAGCCCAACGCGTGTACCGACGTAGAGCCCAACGCACGTCCCGACGTAGAGCCCAACGCACGTCCCGACGTAGAGCTGAAAGTAAGCTAAATCCCGACGTAGATCCCAATGCACGTCCCGATGTAGAGCCCAACGCACGTCCCGATGTAGAGGCCAACGCACTTCCCGACGTAGAGGCCAACGCACGTCTCGACGTAGAGATGAAAGTAAGCTAAATCCCGATGTAGAGCCCAACGCACGTCCCGACGTAGAGCCCAACGCACGTCCCGACGTAGAGCCCAACGCACGTCCCGACGTAGAGCCCAACGCACATCCCGACGTAGAGCTGAAAGTTAGCTAACTACAGACGTAGAGCCCAACGCACGTCCCGACGTAGAGCCCAACGCACGTCCCGAAGTAGAGCTGAAAGTAAGCTAAATCCCGACGTAGAGCCCAACGCACGTCCCGACGTAGAGCCCAACACACGTCCCGACATAGCGCCCAACGCACGTCCCGACGTAGAGCTGAAAGTTAGCTAACTACAGACGTAGAGCCCAACGCACGTCCCGACGTAGAGCAGAAAGTTAGCTAACTACAGACGTAGAGCCCAACGCACGTCCCGACGTAGAACCCAACGCACGTCCCGACGTAGAGCCCAACGCACGTCCCGACGTAGAGCCCAACGCACGTCCCGACGTAGACCTGAAAGTAAGCTAAATCCCGACGTAGAGCCCAACGCACGTCCCGACGTAGAGCCCAACGCACGTCCCGACGTAGAGCCCAACGCACGTCCCGACATAGAGCTGAAAGTAAGCTAAATCCCGACGTAGAGCTCAACGCACGTCCCGACGTAGAACCCAACGCACGTCCCGACGTAGAGCCCAACGCACGTCCCGACGTAGAGCCCAAAGCACGTCCCGACGTAGAGCTGAAAGTTAGCTAACTACAGACGAAGAGCCCAACGCGCGTCCCGACGTAGAGCTGAAAGTTAGCTAACTACAGACATAGAGCCCAACGCGCGTCCCGAGGTAGAGCCCAACGCGTGTACCGACGTAGAGCCCAACGCACGTCCCGACATAGAGCCCAACGCACATCCCGACGTAGAGCTGAAAGTAAGCTAAATCCCGACGTAGATCCCAACACACGTCCCGATGTAGAGCCCAACGCACGTCCCGATGTAGAGGCCAACGCACGTCCCGACGTAGAGGCCAACGCACGTCTCGACGTAGAGATGAAAGTAAGCTAAGTCCCGACGTAGAGCCCAACGCACGTCCCGACGTAGAGCCCAACGCACGTCCCGACGTAGAGCCCAACACACGCCCCGACGTAGAGCCCAACGCATGTCCCGACGTAGAGCTGAAAGTTACCTAACTACAGACGTAGAGCCCAACGCACGTCCCGACGTAGAGCAGAAAGTTAGCTAACTACAGACGTAGAGCCCAACGCACGTCCCGACGTAGAGCCCAACGCACGTCCCGACGTAGAGCTGAAAGCAAGCTAAATCCCGACGTAGAGCCCAACGCACGTCCCGACGTAGAGCCCAACGCACGTCCCGACATAGCGCCCAACGCACGTCCCGACGTAGAGCTGAAAGTTAGCTAACTACAGACGTAGAGCCCAACGCACGTCCCGATGTAGAGCAGAAAGTTAGCTAACTACAGACGTAGAGCCCAACGCACGTCCCGACGTAGAACCCATCGCACGTCCTGACGTAGAGCCCAACGCACGTCCCGACGTAGAGCCCAACGCACGTCCCGACGTAGAGCTGAAAGTAAGCTAAATGCCGACGTAGAGGCCAACGCACGTCCCGACGTAGAGCTGAAAGGAAGCTAAATCCCGACGTAGAGCCCAACGCACGTCCCGACGTAGAGCCCAACACACGTCCCGACATAGCGCCCAACGCACGTCCCGACGTAGAGCTGAAAGTTAGCTAACTACAGACGTAGAGCCCAACGCACGTCCCGACGTAGAGCAGAAAGTTAGCTAACTACAGACGTAGAGCCCAACGCACGTCCCGACGTAGAACCCAACGCACGTCCCGACGTAGAGCCCAACGCACGTCCCGACGTAGAGCCCAACGCACGTCCCGACGTAGAGCTGAAAGTAAGCTAAATGCCGACATAGAGGCCAACGCACGTCCCGACGTAGAGCTGAAAGGAAGCTAAATCCCGACGTAGAGCCCAACGCACGTCCCGATGTAGAGCCCAACGCACGTCCCGACGTAGAGCCCAACGCACGTCCCGACGTAGAGCTGAAAGTTAGCTAACTACAGATGTAGAGCCCAACGCACGTCCCGACGTAGAGCCCAACGCACGTCCCGACGTAGCGCCCAACGCACGTCCCGATGTAGAGCTGAAAGTTAGCTAACTACAGATGTAGAGCCCAACGCACGTCCCGACGTAGAGCCCAACGAACGTCCCGACGTAGACCTGAAAGTAAGCTAAATGCCGACGTAGAGCCCAACGCACGTCCCGACGTAGAGCCCAACGCACGTCCCGACGTAGAGCCTAACGCACGTCCCGACGTAGAGCTGAAAGTTAGCTAACTACAGACGTAGAGCCCAACGCACGTCCCGACGTAGAGCAGAAAGTTAGCTAACTACAGACGTAGAGCCCAACGCACGTCCCGACGTAGAACCCAACGCACGTCCCGACGTAGAGCCCAACGCACGTCCCGACGTAGAGCCCAACGCACGTCCCGACGTAGAGCCCAACGCACGTCCCGACATAGAGCTGAAAGTAAGCTAAATCCCGACGTAGAGCTCAACGCACGTCCCGACGTAGAACCCAACGCACGTCCCGACGTAGAGCCCAACGCACGTCCCGACGTAGAGCCCAAAGCACGTCCCGACGTAGAGCTGAAAGTTAGCTAACTACAGACGAAGAGCCCAACGCGCGTCCCGACGTAGAGCTGAAAGTTAGCTAACTACAGACATAGAGCCCAACGCGCGTCCCGACGTAGAGCCCAACGCGTGTACCGACGTAGAGCCCAACGCACGTCCCGACGTAGAGCCCAACGCACGTCCCGACGTAGAGCTGAAAGTAAGCTAAATCCCGACGTAGATCCCAACACACGTCCCGATGTAGAGCCCAACGCACGTCCCGATGTAGAGGCCAACGCACGTCCCGACGTAGAGGCCAACGCACGTCTCGACGTAGAGATGAAAGTAAGCTAAGTCCCGACGTAGAGCCCAACGCACGTCCCGACGTAGAGCCCAACGCACGTCCCGACATAGCGCCCAACGCACGTCCCGACGTAGAGCTGAAAGTTAGCTAACTACAGACGTAGAGCCCAACGCACGTCCCGACGTAGAGCAGAAAGTTAGCTAACTACAGACGTAGAGCCCAACGCACGTCCCGACGTAGAACCCAACGCACGTCCCGACGGAGAGCCCAACGCACGTCCCGACGTAGAGCCCAACGCACGTCCCGATGTAGAGCTGAAAGGAAGCTAAATCCCGACGTAGAGCCCAACTCACGTCCCGACGTAGAGCCCAACGCACGTCCCGACGTAGAGCCCAACGCGCGTCCCGACGTAGAGCTGAAAGTTAGCTAACTACAGACGTAGAGCCCAACGCACGTCCCGACGTAGAGCTGAAAGTTAGCTAACTACAGACGTAGAGCCCAACGCGCGTCCCGACGTAGAGCTCAAAGTTAGCTAACTACAGACGTAGAGCCCAACGCGCGTCCTGACGTAGAGCCCAACACGCGTCCCGACGTAGAGCCCAACGCGCGTCCCAACACAGAGCCCAACGCACGTCCCGAAGTAGTGCCCAACGCACGTCCCGACGTGGAACTGAAAGTAAGCTAAATCCCGACGTAGAGCCCAACGCACGTCCCGACGTAGAGCCCAACGCACGTCCCGACGTAGAGCCCAGCGCACGTCCCTACGTACTGCCCAACGTACGTCCCGACGTAGAGACCAACGCACGTCCCGACGTAGAGCTGAAAGTAAGCTAAATCCCAACGTAGAGCCCAACGCACGTCCCGACGTAGCGCCCAACGCACGTCCCGACGTAGAGCTGAAAGTTAGCTAACTACAGACGTAGAGCCCAACGCACGTCCCGACGTAGAGCCCAACGCACGTCCCGACGTAGAGCCCAACGCACGTCCCGACGTAGAGCCCAACGCATGTCCCGACGTAGAGCTGAAAGTAAGCTAAATCCCGACGTAGAGGCCAACGCACGTCCCGACGTAGAGCTGAAAGTAAGCTAAAGCCCGACGTAGAGCCCAACGCACGTCCCGACGTAGAGCCCAACGCACGTCCCGACGTAGAGCTGAAAGTAAGCTAAATCCCGACGTAGAGCCCAAGGCACGTCCCGACGTAGAGCCCAACGCACGTCCCGACGTAGAGCCCAACGCACGTCCCGACGTAGAGCTGAAAGTAAGCTAAATCCCGACGTAGAGCCCAACGCACGTCCCGACGTAGAGCCCAACGCACGTCCCGACGTAGAGCCCAACGCACGTCCCGACGTAGAGCTGAAAGTTAGCTAACTACAGACGAAGAGCCCAACGCGCGTCCCGACGTAGAGCTGAAAGTTAGCTAACTACAGACGTAGAGCCCAACGCGCGTCCCGACGTAGAGCCCAACGCGTGTCCCGACCTAGAGCCCAACGCACGTCCCGACGTAGAGGCCAACGCACGTCCCGACGTAGAGCTGAAAGTAAGCTAAATCCCGACGTAGAGGCCAACGCACGTCCCGACGTAGAGGCCAACGCACGTCCCGACGTAGCGCCCAACGCACGTCCCGACGTAGAGGCCAACGCACGTCCCGACGTAGAGCTGAAAGCAAGCTTAATCCCGACGTAGAGCCCAACGCACGTCCCGACGTAGAGCCCAACGCACGTCCCGACGTAGAGCTGAAAGTTAGCTAACTACAGACGTAGAGCCCAACGCACGTCCCGACGTAGAGCAGAAAGTTAGCTAACTACAGACGTAGAGCCCAACGCGCGTCCCGACGTAGAGCTAAAAGTTAGCTAACTACAGACGTAGAGCCCAACGCGCGTCCTGACGTAGAGCCCAACGCACGTCCCGACATAGCGCCCAACGCACGTCCCGACGTAGAGCTGAAAGTTAGCTAACTACAGACGTAGAGCCCAACGCACGTCCCGACGTAGAGCAGAAAGTTAGCTAACTACAGACGTAGAGCCCAACGCACGTCCCGACGTAGAACCCAACGCACGTCCCGACGTAGAGCCCAACGCACGTCCCGACGTAGAGCCCAATGCACGTCCCGACGTAGAGCTGAAAGTAAGCTAAATGCCGACGTAGAGGCCAACGCACGTCCCGATATAGAGCTGAAAGGAAGCTAAATCCCGACGTAGAGCCCAACTCACGTCCCGACGTAGAGCCCAACGCACGTCCCGACGTAGAGCCCAACGCGCGTCCCGACGTAGAGCTGAAAGTTAGCTAACTACAGACGTAGAGCCCAACGCATGTCCCGACGTAGAGCTGAAAGTTAGCTAACTACAGACGTAGAGCCCAACGCGCGTCCCGACGTAGAGCTAAAAGTTAGCTAACTACAGACGTAGAGCCCAACGCGCGTCCTGACGTAGAGCCCAACACGCGTCCCGACGTAGAGCCCAACGCGCGTGCCGACACAGAGCCCAACGCACGTCCCGAAGTAGTGCCCAACGCACGTCCCGACGTGGAACTGAAAGTAAGCTAAATCCCGACGTAGAGCGAAACGCACGTCCCGACGTAGAGCACAACGCACGTCCCGACGTAGAGCCCAGCGCACGTCCCTACGTACTGCCCAACGTACGTCCCGACGTAGAGACCAACGCACGTCCCGACGTAGAGCTGAAAGTAAGCTAAATCCCAACGTAGAGCCCAACGCACGTCCCGACGTAGCGCCCAACGCACGTCCCGACGTAGAGCCCAACGCACGTCCCGACGTAGAGCTGAAAGTTAGCTAACTACAGACGTAGAGCCCAACGCACGTCCCGACGTAGAGCCCAACGCACGTCCCGACGTAGAGCCCAACGCACGTCCCGACGTAGAGCTGAAAGTTAGCTAACTACAGACGTAGAGCCCAACGCACGTCCCGACGTAGAGCCCAACGCACGTCCCGACGTAGAGCCCAACGCGCATCCCGACGTAGAGCCCAACGCGCGTCCCGACGTGGAGCTGAAAGTAAGCTAAATCCCGACGTAGAGGCCAACGCACGTCCCGACGTAGAGCCCAACGCACGTCCCGACGTAGAGCCCAACGCACGTCCCGACGTAGAGCTGAAAGTTAGCTAACTACAGACGTAGAGCCCAACGCACGTCCCGACGTAGAGCCCAACGCATGTCCCGACGTAGAGCTGAAAGTAAGCTAAATCCCGACGTAGAGGCCAACGCACGTCCCGACGTAGAGCTGAAAGTAAGCTAAAGCCCGACGTAGAGCCCAACGCACGTCCCGACGTAGAGCCCAACGCACGTCCCGACGTAGAGCTGAAAGTAAGCTAAATCCCGACGTAGAGCCCAAGGCACGTCCCGACGTAGAGCCCAACGCACGTCCCGACGTAGAGCCCAACGCACGTCCCGACGTAGAGCTGAAAGTAAGCTAAATCCCGACGTAGAGCCCAACGCACGTCCCGACGTAGAGCCCAACGCACGTCCCGACGTAGAGCCCAACGCACGTCCCGACGTAGAGCTGAAAGTTAGCTAACTACAGACGAAGAGCCCAACGCGCGTCCCGACGTAGAGCTGAAAGTTAGCTAACTACAGACGTAGAGCCCAACGCGCGTCCCGACGTAGAGCCCAACGCGTGTCCCGACCTAGAGCCCAACGCACGTCCCGACGTAGAGGCCAACGCACGTCCCGACGTAGAGCTGAAAGTAAGCTAAATCCCGACGTAGAGGCCAACGCACGTCCCGACGTAGAGGCCAACGCACGTCCCGACGTAGCGCCCAACGCACGTCCCGACGTAGAGGCCAACGGACGTCCCGACGTAGAGCTGAAAGTAAGCTTAATCCCGACGTAGAGCCCAACGCACGTCCCGACGTAGAGCCCAACGCACGTCCCGACGTAGAGCTGAAAGTTAGCTAACTACAGACGTAGAGCCCAACGCACGTCCCGACGTATAGCAGAAAGTTAGCTAACTACAGACGTAGAGCCCAACGCACGTCCCGACGTAGAACCCAACGCACGTCCCGACGTAGAGCCCAACGCACGTCCCGACGTAGAGCCCAACGCACGTCCCGACGTAGAGCCCAACGCACGTCCCGACGTTGAGCTGAAAGTAAGCTAAATGCCGACGTAGAGGCCGACGCACGTCCCGACGTAGAGCTGAAAGTAAGCTAAATCCCGACGTAGAGCCCAACGCACGTCCCGACGTAGAGCCCAACGCACGTCCCGACGTAGAGCTGAAAGTTAGCTAACTACAGACGTAGAGCCCAACGTGCGTCCCGACGTAGAGCTAAAAGTTAGCTAACTACAGACGTAGAGCCCAACGCGCGTCCCGACGTAGAGCCCAACACGCGTCCCGACGTAGAGCCCAACGCGCGTCCCGACGTAGAGCCCAACGCACGTCCCGACGTAGTGCCCAACGCACGTCCCGACTTGGAACTGAAAGTAAGCTAAATCCCGACGTAGAGCCCAACGCACGTCCCGACGTAGAGCCCAGCGCACGTCCCGACGTAGTGCCCGACGCACGTCCCGACGTAGAGCTGAAAGTAAGCTAAATCCCGACATAGAGCCCAACGCACGTCCCAACGTAGAGCCCAACGCACGTCCCGACGTAGAGCCCAACGCACGTCCCGACGTAGAGCTGAAAGTTGGCTAACTACAGACGTAGAGCCCAACGCACGTCCCGACGTAGAGCCCAACGCACGTCCCGACGTAGAGCTGAAAGTAAGCTAAATCCCAACGTAGAGCCCAACACACGTCCTACATAGAGCCCAACGCACGTCCCGATGTAGAGCCCAATGCACGTCCCGACATAGACCTGAAAGTAAGCTAAATCCCGATGTAGAGCCCAACGCACGTCCCGACGTAGAGCCCAACGCACGTCCCGACGTAGAGCTGAAAGTAAGCTAAATCCCAACGTAGAGCCCAACGCACGTCCCGACGTAGACCCCAACGCACGTCCCGACGTAGAGCCGAACGCACGTCCCGACGTAGAGCTGAAAGTTAGCTAACTACAGACGTAGAGCGCAACGCACGTCCCGACGTAGAGCCCAACGCACGTCCCGACGTAGAGCCCACCGCGCGTCCCGACGTAGAGCCCTACGCGCGTCCCGACGTGGAGCTGAAAGTAAGCTAAATCCCGACGTAGAGGCCAACGCACGTCCCGACGTAGAGCCCAACGCACGTCCCGACGTAGAGCCCAACGCACGTCCCGACGTAGAGCTGAAAGTTAGCTAAATACAGACGTAGAGCCCAAAGCACGTCCTGACGTAGAGCCCAACGCACGTCCCGACGTAGAGCTGAAAGTAAGCTAAATCCCAACGTAGAGCCCAACGCACGTCCCGACGTAGACCCCAACGCACGTCCCGACGTAGAGCCGAACGCACGTCCCGACGTAGAGCTGAAAGTTAGCTAACTACAGACGTAGAGCGCAACGCACGTCCCGACGTAGAGCCCAACGCACGTCCCGACGTAGAGCCCACCGCGCGTCCCGACGTAGAGCCCTACGCGCGTCCCGACGTGGAGCTGAAAGTAAGCTAAATCCCGACGTAGAGGCCAAGGCACGTCCCGACGTAGAGCCCAACGCACGTCCCGACGTAGCGCCCAACGCACGTCCCGACGTAGAGCTGAAAGTTAGCTAACTACAGACGCAGAGCCCAACGCACGTCCCGACGTAGAGCTGAAAGTTAGCTAACTACAGACGTAGAACCCAACGCACGTCCCGACGTAGAGCCCAACGTACGTCCCGACGTAGAGCTCAAAGTAAGCTAAATCCCAACGTAGAGCCCAACGCACGTCCCGACGTAGAGCCCAACGCACGTCCCGACGTAGACCTGAAAGTAAGCTAAATCCCGACGTAGAGCCCAACGCACGTACCGACGTAGAGCCCAACGCACGTCCCGACGTAGAGCCCAACGCACGTCCCGACGTAGAGCTGAACGTAAGCTAAATCCCGACGTAGAGCCCAACGCACGTCCCGACGTAGAGCCCAACGCACGTCCCGACGTAGAGCCCAACGCACGTCCCGACGTAGAGCTGAAAGTTGGCTAACTACAGACGTAGAGCCCAACGCACGTCCCGACGTAGAGCCCAACGAACGTCCCGACGTAGAGCCCAACGCACGTCCCGACGTAGAGCTGAAAGTTAGCTAACTACAGACGAAGAGCCCAACGCGCGTCCCGACGTAGAGCTGAAAGTTAGCTAACTACAGACGTAGAGCCCAACGCGCGTCCCGACGTAGAGCCCAATGCGTGTCCCGACGTAGAGCCCAATGCACGTCCCGACGTAGAGGCCAACGCACATCCCGACGTAGAGCTGAAAGTAAGTTAAATCCCGACGTAGAGGCCAACGCACGTCCCGACGTAGAGGCCAACGCACGTCCCGACGTAGAGCCCAACGCACGTCCCGACGTAGCGCCCAAAGCACGTCCCGACGTAGAGGCCAACGCACGTCCCGACGTAGAGCTGAAAGTAAGCTAAATCCCGACGTAGAGCCCAACGCACGTCCCGACGTAGAGCCCAACGCACGTCCCGACGTAGAGCTGAAAGTTAGCTAACTACAGACGTAGAGCCCAACGCACGTCCCGACGTAGAGCAGAAAGTTAGATAACTACAGACGTAGAGCCCAACGCACGTCCCGACGTAGAACCCAACGCACGTCCCGACGTAGAGCCCAACGCACGTCCCGACGTAGAGCCCAACGCACGTCCCGACGTAGAGGCCAACGCACGTCCCGACGTAGAGCTGAAAGTAAGCTAAATGCCGACGTAGAGGCCAACGCACGTCCCGACGTAGAGCTGAAATTAAGCTAAATCCCGACGTAGAGCCCAATGCACGTCCCGACGTAGAGCCCAACGCATGACCCGACGTAGAGCTGAAAGTAAGCTAAATCCCGACGTAGAGCCCAACGCACGTCCCGACGTAGAGCTGAAAGTTAGCTAACTACAGACGTAGAGCCCAACGCGCGTCCCGACGTAGAGCTAAAAGTTAGCTAATTACAGACGTAGAGCCCAACGCGCGTCCCGACGTAGAGCCCAACACGCGTCCCGACGTAGAGCCCAACGCGCGTCCCGACGTAGAGCCCAACGCACGTCCCGACGTAGAGCTGAAAGTTAGCTAACTACAGACGTAGAGCCCAACGCACGTCCCGACGTAGAGCCCAACGCACGTCCCGACGTAGAGCTGAAAGTTAGCTAACTACAGACGTAGAGCCCAACGCACGTCCCGACGTAGAGCAGAAAGTTAGCTAACTACAGACGTAGAGCCCAACGCACGTCCCGACGTAGAGCCCAACGCACGTCCCGACGTAGAGCCCAACGCACGTCCCGACGTAGAGCCCAACGCACGTCCCGACGTAGAGCTGAAAGTAAGCTAAATCCCAACGTAGAGCCCAACGCACGTCCCGACGTAGAGCCCAACGCACGTCCCGACGTAGAGCCCAACGCACGTCCCGACGTAGAGCTGAAAGTAAGCTAAATCCCGAGGTAGAGCCCAACGCACGTGCCGACGTAGAGCCCAACGCACGTCCCGACGTAGAGCCCAACGCACGTCCCGACGTACAGCTGAAAGTTAGCTAACTACAGACGTAGAGCCCAACGCGCGTCCCGACGTAGAGCCCAACGCGTGTCCCGACGTAGAGCCCAACGCACGTCCCGATGTAGAGGCCAACGCACGTCCCGACGTAGAGCTGAAAGTAAGCTAAATACCGACGTAGAGGCCAACGCACGTCCCGACGTAGAGGCCAACGCACGTCCCGACGTAGAACCCAACGCACGTCCCGACGTAGAGCCCAACGCACGTCCCGACGTAGAGCTGAAAGTAAGGTAAATCCCTACGTAGAGCCCAAAGCACGTCCCGACGTAGAGCCCAACGCACGTCCCGACGTAGAGCTGAAAGTTAGCTAACTACAGACGTAGAGCCCAACGCACGTCCCGACGTAGAGCCCAACGCACGTCCCGACGTAGAGCTGAAAGTTAGCTAACTACAGACGTAGAGCCCAACGCACGTCCCGACGTAGAACAGAAAGTTAGCTAACTACAGACGTAGAGCCCAACGCACGTCCCGACGTAGAGCCCAACGCACGTCCCGACGTAGAGCCCAACGCACGTCCCGACGTAGAGCTGAAAGTAAGCTAAATGCCGACGTAGAGCCCAACGCATGTCCCGAGGTAGAGCTGAAAGTAAGCTAAATCCCGATGTAGAGCCCAACGCACGTCCCGACGTAGAGCCCAACGCACGTCCCGACGTAGAGCTGAAAGTAAGCTAAATCCCGACGTAGAGCCCAACGCACGTCCCGACGTAGAGCTGAAAGTTAGCTAACTACAGACGTAGAGCCCAACGCGCGTCCCGACGTAGAGCTAAATGTTAGCTAACTACAGACGTAGAGCCCAACGCGCGTCCCGACGTAGAGCCCAACACGCGTCCCGACGTAGAGCCCAACGCGCGTCCCGACGTAGAGCCCAAAGCACGTCCCGACGTAGTGCCCAACGCACGTCCCGACGTGGAACTGAAAGTAAACTAAAGCCCGACGTAGAGCCCAACGCACGTCCCGACGTAGAGCCCAACGCACGTCCCGACGTAGAGCCCAGCGCACGTCCCGACGTAGTGCCCGACGCACGTCCCGACGTAGCGCCCAACGCACGTCCCGATGTAGAGCTGAAAGTTAGCTAACTACAGACGTAGAGCCCAACGCACGTCCCGACGTAGAGCTGAAAGTAAGCTAAATCCCAACGTAGAGCCCAACGCACGTCCCGACGTAGAGCCCAACGCACGTCCCGACGTAGCGCCCAACGCACGTCCCGACGTAGAGCTGAAAGTTAGCTAACTAAAGACGTAGAGCCCAACGCACGTCCCGACGTAGAGCTGAAAGTTAGCTAACTATAGACGCAGAGCCCAACGCACGTCCCGACGTAGAGCTGAAAGTTAGCTAACTACAGACGTAGAACCCAACGCACGTCCCGACGTAGAGCCCAACGTACGTCCAGACGTAGAGCTCAAAGTAAGCTAAATCCCAAAGTAGAGCCCAACGCACGTCCCGACGTAGAGCCCAACGCACGTCCCAACGTAGAGCCCAACGCACGTCCCGACGTAGAGCCCAACGCACGTCCCGACGTAGACCTGAAAGTAAGCTAAATCCCGACGTAGAGCCCAACGCACGTACCGACGTAGAGCCCAACGCACGTCCCGACGTAGAGCCCAACGCACGTCCCGACGTAGAGCTGAAAGTAAGCTAACTACAGACGTAGAGCCCAACGCACGTCCCGACGTAGAGCAGAAAGTTAGATAACTACAGAGGTAGAGCCCAACGCACGTCCCGACGTAGAACCCAACGCACGTCCCGACGTAGAGCCCAACGCACGTCCCGACGTAGAGCCCAACGCACGTCCCGACGTAGAGGCCAACGCACGTCCCGACGTAGAGCTGAAAGTAAGCTAAATCCCGACGTAGACCCCAACGCACGTCCCGACGTAGAGCTGAAAGTTAGCTAACTACAGACGTAGAGCCCAACGCGCGTCCCGACGTAGAGCTAAAAGTTAGCTAACTACAGACGTAGAGGCCAACGCGCGTCCCGACGTAGAGCCCAACACGCGTCCCGACGTAGAGCCCAACGCGCGTCCCGACGTAGAGCCCAACGCACGTCCCGACATAGACCTGAAAGTAAGCTAAATCCCGATGTAGAGCCCAACGCACGTCCCGACGTAGAGCCCAACGCACGTCCCGACGTAGAGCCCAACGCACGTCCCGACGTAGAGCTGAAAGTAAGCTAAATCCCGAGGTAGAGCCCAACGCACGTCCCGACGTAGAGCCCAACGCACGTCCCGACGTAGAGCCCAACGCACGTCCCGACGTACAGCTGAAAGTTAGCTAACTACAGACGTAGAGCCCAACGCGCGTCCCGACGTAGAGCCCAACGCGTGTCCCCACGTAGAGCCCAACGCACGTCCCGATGTAGAGGCCAACGCACGTCCCGATGTAGAGCTGAAATTAAGCTAAATACCGACGTAGAGGCCAACGCACGTCCCGACGTAGAGGCCAACGCACGTCCCGACGTAGCGCCCAACGCACGTCCCGACGTAGAGGCCAACGCACGTCCCGACGTAGAGCTGAAAGTAAGGTAAATCCCGACGTAGAGCCCAACGCACGTCCCGACGTAGAGCCCAACGCACGTCCCGACGTAGAGCTGAAAGTTAGCTAACTACAGACGTAGAGCCCAACGCACGTCCCGACGTAGAGCAGAAAGTTAGCTAACTACAGACGTAGAGCCCAACGCGCGTCCCGACGTAGAGCCCAACACGCGTCCCGACGTAGAGCCCAACGCGCGTCCCGACGTAGACCCCAACGCACGTCCCGACGTAGTGCCCAACGCACGTCCCGACGTGGAACTGAAAGTAAGCTAAATCCCGACGTAGAGCCCAACGCACGTCCCGACGTAGAGCCCAACGCACGTCCCGACGTAGAGCCCAGCGCACGTCCCGACGTAGTGCCCGACGCACGTCCCGACGTAGCGCCCGACGCACGTCCCGACGTAGAGCTCAAAGTTAGCTAACTACAGACGTAGAGCCCAACGCACGTCCCGACGTAGAGCCCAACGCACGTCCCGACGTAGAGCTGAAAGTAAGCTAAATCCCAACGTAGAGCCCAACGCACGTCCCGACGTAGAGCCCAACGCACGTCCCGACGTAGCGCCCAACGCACGTCCCGACGTAGAGCTGAAAGTTAGCTAACTACAGACGTAGAGCCCAACGCAAGTCCCGACGTAGAGCTGAAAGTTAGCTAACTACAGACGCAGAGCCCAACGCACGTCCCGACGTAGAGCTGAAAGTTAGCTAACTACAGACGTAGAACCCAACGCACGTCCCGACGTAGAGCCCAACGTACGTCCCGACATAGAGCTCAAAGTAAGCTAAATCCCAACGTAGAGCCCAACGCACGTCCCGACGTAGAGCCCAACGCACGTCCCGACGTAGACCTGAAAGTAAGCTAAATCCCGACGTAGAGCCCAACGCACGTCCCGACGTAGAGCCCAACGCACGTCCCGACGTAGAGCCCAACGCACGTCCCGACGTAGAGCTGAAAGTAAGCTAAATCCCGACGTAGAGCCCAACGCACGTCCCGACGTAGAGCCCAACGCACGTCCCGACGTAGAGCTGAAAGTTGGCTAACTACAGACGTAGAGCCCAACGCGCGTCCCGACGTAGAGCCCAACGCGTGTCCCGACGTAGAGCCCAACGCACGTCCCGATGTAGAGGCCAACGCACATCCCGACGTAGCGCCCAACGCACGTCTCGACGTAGAGGCCAACGCACGTCCCGACGTAGAGCTGAAAGTAAGGTAAATCCCTACGTAGAGCCCAACGCACGTCCCGACGTAGAGCCCAACGCACGTCCCGACGTAGAGCCCAACGCACGTCCCGACGTAGAGCTGAAAGTTAGCTAACTACAGACGAAGAGCCCAACGCGCGTCCCGACGTAGAGCTGAAAGTTAGCTAACTACAGACGTAGAGCCCAACGCGCGTCCCGACGTAGAGCCCAACGCGTGTCCCGACCTAGAGCCCAACGCACGTCCCGACGTAGAGGCCAACGCACGTCCCGACGTAGAGCTGAAAGTAAGCTAAATCCCGACGTAGAGCCCAACGCACGTCCCGACGTAGAGCTGAAAGTTAGCTAACTACAGACGTAGAGCCCAACGCGCGTCCCGACGTAGAGCTAAATGTTAGCTAACTACAGACGTAGAGCCCAACGCGCGTCCCGACGTAGAGCCCAACACGCGTCCCGACGTAGAGCCCAACGCGCGTCCCGACGTAGAGCCCAACGCACGTCCCGACGTAGTGCCCAACGCACGTCCCGACGTGGAACTGAAAGTAAGCTAAAGCCCGACGTAGAGCCCAACGCACGTCCCGACGTAGAGCCCAGCGCACGTCCCGACGTAGTGCCCGACGCACGTCGCGACGTAGCGCCCAACGCACGTCCCGACGTAGAGCTGAAAGTTAGCTAACTACAGACGTAGAGCCCAACGCACGTCCCGACGTAGAGCCCAACGCACGTCCCGACGTAGAGCTGAAAGTAAGCTAAATCCCAACGTAGAGCCCAACGCACGTCCCGACGTAGAGCCCAACGCACGTCCCGACGTAGCGCCCAACGCACGTCCCGACGTAGAGCTGAAAGTTAGCTAACTACAGACGTAGAGCCCAACGCACGTCCCGACGTAGAGCTGAAAGTTAGCTAACTACAGACGCAGAGCCCAACGCACGTCCCGACGTAGAGCTGAAAGTTAGCTAACTACAGACGTAGAACCCAACGCACGTCCCGACGTAGAGGCCAACGCACGTCCCGACGTAGAGCTGAAAGTAAGCTAAATCCCGACGTAGAGGCCAACGCACGTCCCGACGTAGAGCCCAAAGCACGTCCCGACGTACAGCTTAACGCACGTCCCGACGTAGCGCCCAACGCACGTCCCGACGTAGAGGCCAACGCACGTCCCGACGTAGAGCTGAAAGTTAGCTAACTATAGACGCAGAGCCCAACGCACGTCCCGACGTAGAGCTGAAAGTTAGCTAACTACAGACGTAGAACGCAACGCACGTCCCGACGTAGAGCCCAACGTACGTCCAGACGTAGAGCTCAAAGTAAGCTAAATCCCAAAGTAGAGCCCAACGCACGTCCCGACGTAGAGCCCAACGCACGTCCCAACGTAGAGCCCAACGCACGTCCCGACGTAGAGCCCAACGCACGTCCCGACGTAGACCTGAAAGTAAGCTAAATCCCGACGTAGAGCCCAACGCACGTACCGACGTAGAGCCCAACGCACGTCCCGACGTAGAGCCCAACGCACGTCCCGACGTAGAGCTGAAAGTAAGCTAAATCCCGACGTAGAGCCCAACGCACGTCCCGACGTAGAGCCCAACGCACGTCTCGACATAGAGCCCAACGCACGTCCCGACGTAGAGCTGAAAGTTGGCTAACTACAGACGTAGAGCCCAACGCACGTCCCGACGTAGAGTCCAACGCACGTCCCGACGTAGAGCCCAACGCACGTCCCGACGTAGAGCTGAAAGTTAGCTAACTACAGACGAAGAGCCCAACGCGCGTCCCGACGTAGAGCTGAAAGTTAGCTAACTACAGACGTAGAGCCCAACGCGCGTCCCGACGTAGAGCCCAACGCGTGTCCCGACGTAGAGCCCAACGCACGTCCCGACGTAGAGGCCAACGCACGTCCCGACGTAGAGCTGAAAGTAAGCTAAATCCCGACGTAGAGGCCAACGCACGTCCCGACGTAGAGGCCAACGCACGTCCCGACGTAGAGCCCAACGCACGTCCCGACGTAGCGCCCAAAGCATGTCCCGACGTAGAGGCCAACGCACGTCCCGACGTAGAGCTGAAAGTAAGCTAAATCCCGATGTAGAGCCCAACGCACGTCCCGACGTAGAGCCCAACGCACGTCCCGACGTAGAGCTGAAAGTTAGCTAACTACAGACGTAGAGCCCAACGCACGTCCCGACGTAGAGCAGAAAGTTAGATAACTACAGAGGTAGAGCCCAACGCACGTCCCGACGTAGAACCCAACGCACGTCCCGACGTAGAGCCCAACGCACGTCCCGACGTAGAGCCCAACGCACGTCCCGACGTAGAGGCCAACGCACGTCCCGACGTAGAGCTGAAAGTAAGCTAAATGCCGACGTAGAGGCCAACGCACGTCCCGACGTAGAGCTGAAAGTAAGCTAAATCCCGACGTAGACCCCAACGCACGTCCCGACGTAGAGCTGAAAGTTAGATAACTACAGACGTAGAGCCCAACGCGCGTCCCGACGTAGAGCTAAAAGTTAGCTAACTACAGACGTAGAGGCCAACGCGCGTCCCGACGTAGAGCCCAACACGCGTCCCGACGTAGAGCCCAACGCGCGTCCCGACGTAGAGCCCAACGCACGTCCCGACATAGACCTGAAAGTAAGCTAAATCCCGATGTAGAGCCCAACGCACGTCCCGACGTAGAGCCCAACGCACGTCCCGACGTAGAGCCCAACGCACGTCCCGACGTAGAGCTGAAAGTAAGCTAAATCCCGAGGTAGAGCCCAACGCACGTCCCGACGTAGAGCCCAACGCACGTCCCGACGTAGAGCCCAACGCACGTCCCGACGTACAGCTGAAAGTTAGCTAACTACAGACGTAGAGCCCAACGCGCGTCCCGACGTAGAGCCCAACGCGTGTCCCCACGTAGAGCCCAACGCACGTCCCGATGTAGAGGCCAACGCACGTCCCGATGTAGAGCTGAAATTAAGCTAAATACCGACGTAGAGGCCAACGCACGTCCCGACGTAGAGGCCAACGCACGTCCCGACGTAGAGCTTGAAGTAAGCTAAATCCCGACGTAGAGCCCAACGCACGTCCCGACGTAGAGCCCAACGGACGTCCCGACGTAGAGCTGAAAGTTAGCTAACTACAGACGAAGAGCCCAACGCGCGTCCCGACGTAGACCTGAAAGTTAGCTAACTACAGACGTAGAGCCCAACGCGCATCCCGACGTAGAGCCCAACGCGTGTCCCAACGTAGAGCCCAACGCACGTCCCGACGTAGAGGCCAACGCATGTCCCGACGTAGAGCTGAAAGTAAGCTAAATCCCGACGTAGAGGCCAACGCACTTCCCGACGTAGAGGCCAACGCATGTCCCGACGTAGCGCCCAACGCACGTCCCGACGTAGAGGCCAACGCACGTCCCGACGTAGAGCTGAAAGTAAGCTAAATCCCGACGTAGAGCCCAACGCACGTCCCGACGTAGAGCCCAACGCACGTCCCGAAGTAGAGCCCAACGCACGTCCTGACGTAGACCTGAAAGTAAGCTAAATCCCGACGTAGAGCCCAACGCACGTCCCGACGTAGTGCCCAACGCACGTCCCGACGTAGAGCCCAACGCACGTCCCGACGTAGAGCTGAAAGTAAGCTAAATCCCGACGTAGAGCCCAACGCACGTCCCGACGTAGAGCCCAACGCACGTCCCGACGTAGAGCCCAACGCACGTCCCGACGTAGAACTGAAAGTAAGCTAAATCCCGATGTAGAGCCCAACGCATGTCCCGACGTAGACCCCAACGCACATCCCGACGTAGAGCCCAATGCACGTCCCGACGTAGAGCTGAAAGTAAGCTGAATCCCGACGTAGAGCCCAACGCACGTCCCGACGTAGAGCCCAACGCACGTCCCGACGTAGAGCCCAAAGCACGTCCCGACGTAGAGCCCAACGCACGTCCCGACGTAGAGCTGAAAGTTAGCTAACTACAGACGAAGAGCCCAACGCGCGTCCCGACGTAGAGCCCAACGCGTGTCCCGACGCAGAGCCCAAAGCACGTCCCGACGTAGAGGCCAACGCACGTCCCGACGTAGAGCTGAAAGTAAGCTAAATCCCGACGTAGAGGCCAACGCACGTCCCGACGTAGAGGCCAACGCACGTCCCGACGTAGCGCCCAACGCATGTCCCGACGTAGAGGCCAACGCACGTCCCGACGTAGAGCTGAAAGTAAGCTAAATCCCGACGTAGAGCCCAACGCACGTCCCGACGTAGAGCCCAACGCACGTCCCGACGTACAGCCCAACGCACGTCCCGACGTAGAGCTGAAAGTTAGCTAACTACATACGTAGAGCCCAACGCACGTCCCGACGTAGAGCAGAAAGTTAGCTAACTACAGACGTACAGCCCAACGCACGTCCCGACGTAGAACCCAACGCACGTCCCGACGTAGAGCCCAATGCACGTCCCGACGTAGAGCTGAAACTAAGCTAAATGCCGACGTAGAGGCCAATGCACGTCCCGACGTAGAGCTGAAAGTAAGCTAAATCCCGACGTAGAGCCCAACGCACGTCCCGACGTAGAGCCCAACACACATCTCGACATAGAGCCCAACGCACATCCCGACGTAGAGCTGAAAGTAAGCTAAATTCCGACGTAGCGCCCAACGCACGTCCCGAAGTAGCGCCCAACGCACGTCCCGACGTAGCGCCCAACGCACGTCCCGACGTAGAGCCCAACGCACGTCCCGACGTAGAGCTGAAAGTAAGCTAAATCCCGACGTAGAGCCCAACGCACGTCCCGACGTAGAGCCCAACGCACGTCCCGACGTAGAGCTGAAAGTTAGCTAACTACAGACGAAGAGCCCAACGCGCGTACCGACGTAGAGCTGAAAGTTAGCTAACTACAGACGTAGAGCCCAACGCGCGTCCCGACGTAGAGCCCAACGCGTGTCCCGACGTAGAGCCCAACGCACGTCCCGACGTAGAGGCCAACGCACGTCCCGACGTAGAGCTGAAAGTAAGCTAACTCCCGACGTAGAGCCCAACGCACGTCCCGACGTAGAGGCCAACGCACGTCCCGACGTAGCGCCCAACGAACGTCCCGACGTAGAGGCCAACGCACGTCCCGACGTAGAGCTGAAAGTAAGCTAAATCCCGACGTAGAGCCCAACGCACGTCCCAACGTAGAGCCCAACGCACGTCCCGACGTACAGCCCAACGCACGTCCCGACGTAGAGCTGAAAGTTAGCTAACTACAGACGTAGAGCCCAACGCACGTCCCGACGTAGAGCAGAAAGTTAGCTAACTACAGACGTAGAGCCCAACGCAGGTCCCGACGTAGAACCCAACGCACGTCCCGACGTAGAGCCCAACGCACCTCCCGACGTAGAGCCCAACGCACCTCCCGACGTAGAGCCCAACGCACGTCCCGACGTAGAGCTGAAAGTAAGCTAAATGCCGACGTAGAGGCCAATGCACGTCCCGACGTAGAGCTGAAAGTAAGCTAAATCCCGACGTAGAGCCCAACGCACGTCCCGACGTAGAGCCCAACGCACGTCTCGACGTAGAGCTGAAAGTAAGCTAAATCCCGACGTAGAGCCCAACGCACGTCCCGACGTAGAGCCCAACGCACGTCCCGACGTAGAGCCCAACGCACGTCCCGACGTAGAGCTGAAAATTAGCTGACTACAGACGTAGAGCCCAACGCACGTCCCGACGTAGAGCCCAACGCACGTCCCGACGTAGAGCTGAAAGTTAGCTAACTTCAGACGTAGAGCCCAACGCACGTCCCGACGTAGAGCCCAACGCACGTCCCGACGTAGAGCCCAACGCACGTCCCGACGTAGACCAGAAAAATAAGCTAAATCCCGACGTAGAGCCCAACGCACGTCCCGACGTAGAGCCCAACGCACGTCCCGACGTAGAGCCCAACGCACGTCCCGACGTAGACCTGAAAGTAAGCTAAATCCCGACGTAGAGCCCAACGCACGTCCCGACGTAGACCCCAACGCACGTCCCGACGTAGAGCCCAACGCACGTCCCGACGTAGAGCTTGAAGTAAGCTAAATCCCGACGTAGAGCCCAACGCACGTCCCGACGTAGAGCCCAACGGACGTCCCGACGTAGAGCTGAAAGTTAGCTAACTACAGACGAAGAGCCCAACGCGCGTCCCGACGTAGACCTGAAAGTTAGCTAACTACAGACGTAGAGCCCAACGCGCATCCCGACGTAGAGCCCAACGCGTGTCCCAACGTAGACCCCAACGCACGTCCCGACGTAGAGGCCAACGCATGTCCCGACGTAGAGCTGAAAGTAAGCTAAATCCCGACGTAGAGGCCAACGCACTTCCCGACGTAGAGGCCAACGCACGTCCCGACGTAGCGCCCAACGCACGTCCCGACGTAGAGGCCAACGCACGTCCCGACGTAGAGCTGAAAGTAAGCTAAATCCCGACGTAGAGCCCAACGCACGTCCCGACGTAGAGCCCAACGCACGTCCCGACGTAGAGCTGAAAGTAAGCTAAATCCCAACGTAGAGCCCAACGCACGTCCCGACGTAGAGCCCAACGCACGTCCCGAAGTAGAGCCCAACGCACGTCCTGACGTAGACCTGAAAGTAAGCTAAATCCCGACGTAGAGCCCAACGCACGTCCCGACGTAGTGCCCAACGCACGTCCCGACGTAGAGCCCAACGCACGTCCCGACGTAGAGCTGAAAGTAAGCTAAATCCCGACGTAGAGCCCAACGCACGTCCCGACGTAGAGCCCAACGCACGTCCCGACGTAGAACTGAAAGTAAGCTAAATCCCGACGTAGAGCCCAACGCATGTCCCGACGTAGACCCCAACGCACATCCCGACGTAGAGCCCAATGCACGTCCCGACGTAGAGCTGAAAGTAAGCTAAATCCCGACGTAGAGCCCAACGCACGTCCCGACGTAGAGCCCAACGCACGTCCCGACGTAGAGCCCAAAGCACGTCCCGACGTAGAGCCCAACGCACGTCCCGACGTAGAGCTGAAAGTTAGCTAACTACAGACGAAGAGCCCAACGCGCGTCCCGACGTAGAGCCCAACGCGTGTCCCGACGCAGAGCCCAACGCACGTCCCGACGTAGAGGCCAACGCACGTCCCGACGTAGAGCTGAAAGTAAGCTAAATCCCGACGTAGAGGCCAACGCACGTCCCGACGTAGAGGCCAACGCACGTCCCGACGTAGCGCCCAACGCACGTCCCGACGTAGAGGCCAACGCACGTCCCGACGTAGAGCTGAAAGTAAGCTAACTACAGACGTACAGCCCAACGCACGTCCCGACGTAGAACCCAACGCACGTCCCGACGTAGAGCCCAATGCACGTCCCGACGTAGAGCTGAAAGTAAGCTAAATGCCGACGTAGAGGCCAATGCACGTCCCGACGTAGAGCTGAAAGTAAGCTAAATCCCGACGTAGAGCCCAACGCACGTCCCGACGTAGAGCCCAACGCACGTCCCGACGTAGAGCTGTAAGTTAGCCAACTACAGACGTAGAGCCCAACGCACGTCCCGACGTAGAGCTGAAAGTTAGCTAACTTCAGACGTAGAGCCCAACGCACATCCCGACGTAGAGCCCAACGCACGTCCCGACGTAGAGCTGTAAGTTAGCTAACTACAGACGTAGAGCCCAACGCACGTCCCGACGTAGAGCCCAACGCACGTCCCGACGTAGAGCCCAACGCACGTCCCGACGTAGAGCCCAACGCACGTCCCGACGTAGAGCTGAAATTAAACTAAATCCCGACGTAGAGCCCAACGCACGTCCCGACGTAGAGCTGAAAGTAAGCTAAATCCCGACGTAGAGGCCAACGCACGTCCCGACGTAGAGGCCAACGCACGTCCCGACGTAGAGCTGAAAGTAAGCTAAATCCCGACGTAGAGGCCAACGCACGTCCCGACGTAGAGGCCAACGCACGTCCCGACGTAGAGCTGAAAGTAAGCTAAATCCCGACGTAGAGCCCAACGCACGTCCCGACGTAGAGCCCAACGCACGTCCCGACATAGAGCCCAACACACATCCCGACATAGAGCCCAACGCACATCCCGACATAGCGCCCAACGCACGTCCCGACGTAGAGCCCAACGCACGTCCCGACGTAGAACTGAAAGTAAGCTAAATCCCGACGTAGAGCCCAACGCATGTCCCGACGTAGAGGCCAACGCACGTCCCGACGTAGAGGCCAACGCACGTCCCGACGTAGAGCTGAAAGTAAGCTAAATTCCGACGTAGCGCCCAACGCACGTCCCGAAGTAGCGCCCAACGCACGTCCCGACGTAGCGCCCAACGCACGTCCCGACGTAGAGCCCAACGCACGTCCCGACGTAGAACTGAAAGTAAGCTAAATCCCGACGTAGAGCCCAACGCATGTCCCGACGTAGAGGCCAACGCACGTCCCGACGTAGAGGCCAACGCACGTCCCGACGTAGAGCTGAAAGTAAGCTAAATCCCGACGTAGAGCCCAACGCACGTCCCGACGTAGAGCCCAACGCACGTCCCGACGTAGAGCCCAACGCACGTTCCGACGTAGCGCCCAACGCACGTCTTGACGTAGAGCTGAAAGTTAGCTAACTACAGATGTAGAGCCCAACGCACGTCCCGACGTAGAGCTGAAAGTTAGCTAACTACAGACGTAGAGCCCAACGCACGTCCCGACATAGAGCCCAAGGCACGTCCCGACGTAGAGCCCAACGCACGTCCCGACGTAGACCTGAAAAGTAAGCTAAATCCCGACGTAGAGCCCAACGCACGTCCCGACGTAGAGCCCAACGCACGTCCCGACGTAGACCTGAAAGTAAGCTAAATCCCGACGTAGAGCCCAACGCACGTCCGGACGTAGACCCCAACGCACGTCCCGACGTAGAGCCCAACGCACGTCCCGACGTAGAGCTTAAAGTAAGCTAAATCCGACGTAGAGCCCAACGCACGTCCCGACGTAGAGCCCAACGCACGTCCCGACGTAGAGCTGAAAGTTAGCAAACTACAGACGTAGAGCCCAACGCACGTCCCGACGTAGAGCCCAACGCACGTCCCGACGTAGAGCTGAAAGTTAGCAAACTACAGACGTAGAGCCCAACGCACGTCCCGACGTAGAACCCAACGCACGTCCCGACGTAGAGCCCAACGCACGTCCCGACGTAGAGCCCAACGCACGTCCCGACGTAGAGCTGAAAGTAAGCTAAATGCCGACGTAGAGGCCAACGCACGTCCCGACGTAGAGCTGAAAGTAAGCTAAATCCCGACGTAGAGCCCAACGCACGTCCCGACGTAGAGCCCAACGCACGTCCCGACGTAGAGCTGAAAGTAAGCTAAATCCCGACGTAGAGCCCAACGCACGTCCCGACGTAGAGCCCAACGCACGTCCCGACGTAGAGCTGAAAGTTAGCTAACTACAGACGTAGAGCCCAACGCACGTCCCGACGTAGACCCCAACGCACGTCCCGACGTAGAGCCCAACGCACGTCCCGACGTAGACCTGAAAGTAAGCTAAATCCCGACGTAGAGGCCAACGCACGTCCCGACGTAGAGGCCAACGCACGTCCCGACGTAGAGGATAACGCACGTCCCGACGTAGAGCTGAAACTTAGCTAACTACAGACGAAGAGCCCAACGCGGGTCCCGACGTAGAGCTGAAAGTTAGCTAACTACAGACGTAGAGCCCAACGCGCGTCCCGACGTAGAGCCCAACGCGTGTCCCGACGTAGAGCCCAACGCACGTCCCGACGTAGAGGCCAACGCATGTCCCGACGTAGAGCTGAAAGTAAGCTAAATCCCGACGTAGAGGCCAACGCACGTCCCGACGTAGAGGCCAACGCACGTCCCGACGTAACGCCAAACGCACGTCCCGACGTAGAGGCCAACGCACGTCCCGACGTAGAGCTGAAAGTAAGCTAAATCCCGACGTAGAGCCCAACGCACGTCCCGACGTAGAGCCCAACGCACGTCCCGACGTAGAGCTGAAAGTAAGCTAAATCCCAACGTAGAGCCCAACGCACGTCCCGACGTAGTGCCCAACGCACGTCCCGACGTAGAGCCCAACGCACGTCCCGACGTAGAGCTGAAAGTAAGCTAAATCCCGACGTAGAGCCCAACGCACGTCCCGACGTAGAGCCCAACGCACGTCCCGACGTAGAGCCCAACGCACGTCCCGACGTAGACCTGAAAGTAAGCTAAATCCCGACGTAGAGCCCAACGCACGTCCCGACGTAGCGCCCAACGCACGTCCCGACGTAGAGGCCAACGCACGTCCCGACGTAGAGCTGAAAGTAAGCTAAATCCCGACGTAGACGCCAACGCACGTCCCGACGTAGAGGCCAACGCACGTCCCGACGTAGAGCTGAAAGTAAGATAAATCCCAACGTAGAGCCCAACGCACGTCCCGACGTAGAGCCCAACGCACGTCCCGAAGTAGAGCCCAACGCACGTCCCGACGTAGTGCCCAACGCACGTCCCGACGTAGAGCCCAACGCATGTCCCGACGTAGAGCTGAAAGTAAGCTAAATCCCGACGTAGAGCCCAACGCACGTCCCGACGTAGAGCCCAACGCACGTCCCAACGTAGACCTGAAAGTAAGCTAAATCCCGACGTAGAGCCCAACGCACGTCTCGACGTAGAGCCCAACGCACGTCCCGACGTAGAGCTGAAAGTTAGCTAAGTACAGACGTAGAGCCCAACGCACGTCCCGACGTAGAGCTGAAAGTTAGCTAACTACAGACGTAGAGCCCAACGCGCGTCCCGACGTAGAGCCCAACGCGTGTCCCGACGTAGAGCCCAACGCACGTCCCGACGTAGAGGCCAACGCACGTCCTGACGTTGAGCTGAAAGTAAGCTAAATCACGACGTAGAGGCCAACGCACGTCCCGACGTAGAGGCCAACGCACGTCCCGACGTAGCGCCCAACGCACGTCCCGACGTAGAGGCCAACGCACGTCCCGACGTAGAGCTGAAATTAAGCTAAATCCCGACGTAGAGCCCAACGCACGTCCCAACGTAGAGCCCAACGCACGTCCCGACGTACAGCCCAACGCACGTCCCGACGTAGAGCTGAAAGTTAGCTAACTACAGACGTAGAGCCCAACGCACGTCCCGACGTAGAGCTGAAAGTTAGCTAACTACAGACGTAGAGCCCAACGCAGGTCCCGACGTAGAACCCAACGCACGTCCCGAAGTAGAGCCCAACGCACCTCCCGACGTAGAGCCCAACGCACCTCCCGACGTAGAGCCCAACGCACGTCCCGACGTAGAGCTGAAAGTAAGCTAAATGCCGACGTAGAGGCCAATGCACGTCCCGACGTAGAGCTGAAAGTAAGCTGAATCCCGACGTAGAGCCCAACGCACGTCCCGACGTAGAGCCCAACGCACGTCCCGACGTAGAGCTGAAAGTAAGCTAAATCCCGACGTAGAGCCCAACGCACGTCCCGACGTAGAGCCCAACGCACGTCCCGACGTAGAGCCCAACGCACGTCCCGACGTAGAGCTGAAAATTAGCTGACTACAGACGTAGAGCCCAACGCACGTCCCGACGTAGAGCTGAAAGTTAGCTAACTTCAGACGTAGAGCCCAACACACGTCCCGACGTAGAGCCCAACGCACGTCCCGACGTAGAGCCCAACGCACGTCCCGACGTAGACCTGAAAAGTAAGCTAAATCCCGACGTAGAGCCCAACGCACGTCCCGACGTAGAGCCCAACGCACGTCCCGACGTAGACCTGAAAGTAAGCTAAATCCCGACGTAGAGCCCAACGCACGTCCCGACGTAGACCCCAACGCACGTCCCGACGTAGAGCCCAACGCACGTCCCGACGTAGGTCTTAAAGTAAGCTAAATCCCGACGTAGAGCCCAACGCACGTCCCGACGTAGAGCCCAACGCACGTCCCGACGTAGAGCCCAACGGACGTCCCGACGTAGAGCTCAAAGTAAGATAAATCCCGACGTAGAGGCCAACGCACGTCCCGACGTAGAGGCCAACGCACGTCCCGATGTAGAGCTGTAAGTAAGCTAAATCCCGACGTAGAGGCCAACGCACGTCCCGACGTAGAGACCAACGCACGTCCCGACGTAGAGCTGAAAGTAAGCTAAATCCCGACGTAGAGCCCAACGCACGTCCCAACGTAGAGCCCAACGCACGTCCCGACGTAGAGCCCAACGCACGTCCCGACGTAGAGCTGAAAGTAAGCTAAATCCCGACATAGCGCCCAACACATGTCCCGAAGTAGCGCCCAACGCACGTCCCGACGTAGCGCCCAACGCACGTCCCGACGTAGCGTCCAACGCACGTCCCGACGTAGAGCTGAAAGTAAGCTAAATCCCGACGTAGAGGCCAACGCACGTCCCGACGTAGAGGCCAACGCACGTCCCGACGTAGAGCTGAAAGTAAGCTAAATCCCGACGTAGAGCCCAACGCACGTCCCGACGTAGAGCTGAAACTTAGCTAACTGCAGACGAAGAGCCCAACGCGCGTCCCGACGTAGAGCTGAAAGTTAGCTAACTACAGACGTAGAGCCCAACGCGCGTCCCGACGTAGAGCCCAACGCGTGTCCCGACGTAGAGCCCAACGCACGTCCCGACGTAGAGGCCAACGCATGTCCCGACGTAGAGCTGAAAGTAAGCTAAATCCCGACGTAGAGGCCAACGCACGTCCCGACGTAGAGGCCAACGCACGTCCCGACGTAGCGCCCAACGCATGTCCCGACGTAGAGGCCAACGCACGTCCCGACGTAGAGCTGAAAGTAAGCTAAATCCCGACGTAGAGCCCAACGCACGTCCCGACGTAGACTCCAACGCACGTCCCGACGTAGAGCTGAAAGTAAGCTAAATGCCGACGTAGAGGCCAATGCACGTCCCGACGTAGAGCTGAAAGTAAGCTGAATCCCGACGTAGAGCCCAACGCACGTCCCGACGTAGAGCCCAACGCACGTCCCGACGTAGAGCTGAAAGTAAGCTAAATCCCGACGTAGAGCCCAACGCACGTCCCGACGTAGAGCCCAACGCACGTCCCGACGTAGAGCCCAACGCACGTCCCGACGTAGAGCTGAAAATTAGCTGACTACAGACGTAGAGCCCAACGCACGTCCCGACGTAGAGCTGAAAGTTAGCTAACTTCAGACGTAGAGCCCAACACACGTCCCGACGTAGAGCCCAACGCACGTCCCGACGTAGAGCCCAACGCACGTCCCGACGTAGACCTGAAAAGTAAGCTAAATCCCGACGTAGAGCCCAACGCACGTCCCGACGTAGAGCCCAACGCACGTCCCGACGTAGACCTGAAAGTAAGCTAAATCCCGACGTAGAGCCCAACGCACGTCCCGACGTAGACCCCAACGCACGTCCCGACGTAGAGCCCAACGCACGTCCCGACGTAGGTCTTAAAGTAAGCTAAATCCCGACGTAGAGCCCAACGCACGTCCCGACGTAGAGCCCAACGCACGTCCCGACGTAGAGCCCAACGGACGTCCCGACGTAGAGCTGAAAGTAAGATAAATCCCGACGTAGAGGCCAACGCACGTCCCGACGTAGAGGCCAACGCACGTCCCGATGTAGAGCTGAAAGTAAGATAAATCCCGACGTAGAGGCCAACGCACGTCCCGACGTAGAGACCAACGCACGTCCCGACGTAGAGCTGAAAGTAAGCTAAATCCCGACATAGCGCCCAACGCACGTCCCGACGTAGAGCCCAACGCACGTCCCGACGTAGAGCCCAACGCACGTCCCGACGTAGCGTCCAACGCACGTCCCGACGTAGAGCTGAAAGTAAGCTAAATCCCGACGTAGAGGCCAACGCACGTCCCGACGTAGAGGCCAACGCACGTCCCGACGTAGAGCTGAAAGTAAGCTAAATCCCGACGTAGAGCCCAACGCACGTCCCGACGTAGAGCTGAAACTTAGCTAACTACAGACGAAGAGCCCAACGCGCGTCCCGACGTAGAGCTGAAAGTTAGCTAACTACAGACGTAGAGCCCAACGCGCGTCCCGACGTAGAGCCCAACGCGTGTCCCGACGTAGAGCCCAACGCACGTCCCGACGTAGAGGCCAAAGCATGTCCCGACGTAGAGCTGAAAGTAAGCTAAATCCCGACGTAGAGGCCAACGCACGTCCCGACGTAGAGGCCAACGCACGTCCCGACGTAGCGCCCAACGCATGTCCCGACGTAGAGGCCAACGCACGTCCCGACGTAGAGCTGAAAGTAAGCTAAATCCCGACGTAGAGCCCAACGCACGTCCCGACGTAGACTCCAACGCACGTCCCGACGTAGAGCTGAAAGTAAGCTAAATCCCAACGTAGAGCCCAACGCACGTCCCGACGTAGAGCCCAACGCACGTCCCGAAGTAGAGCCCAACGCACGTCCCGACGTGGACCTGAAAGTAAGCTAAATCCCGAAGTAGAGCCCAACGCACGTCCCGACGTAGTGCCCAACGCACGTCCCGACGTAGAGCCCAACGCACGTCCCCACGTAGACCTGAAAGTAAGCTAAATCCCGACGTAGAGCCCAACGCACGTCCCGACGTAGCGCCCAACGCACGTCCCGATGTAGAGGCCAACGCACGTCCCGACGTAGAGCTGAAAGTAAGCTAAATCCCGACGTAGAGGCCAACGCACGTCCCGACGTAGAGGCCAACGCACGTCCCGACGTAGAGCTGAAGATAAGCTAAATCCCGACATAGAGCCCAACGCACGTCCCGACGTAGAGCCCAACGCACGTCCCGAAGTAGAGCCCAACGCACGTCCCGACGTAGAGCTGAAAGTAAGCTAAATCCCGACGTAGAGCCCAACGCACGTCCCGACGTAGAGCCCAACGCACGTCCCGACGTAGAGCCCAACGCACGTCCCGACGTAGACCTGAAAGTAAGCTAAATCCCGACGTAGAGCCCAACGCACGTCCCGACGTAGCGCACAACGCACGTCCCGACGTAGAGGCCAACGCACGTCCCGACGTAGAGCTGAAAGTAAGCTAAATCCCGACGTAGAGGCCAACGCATGTCCCGACGTAGAGCCCAACGCACGTCCCGACGTAGAGCTGAAAGTAAGCTAAATCCCAACGTAGAGCCCAACGCACGTCCCGACGTAGAGCCCAACGCACGTCCCGAAGTAGAGCCCAACGCACGTCCCGACGTAGACCTGAAAGTAAGCTAAATTCCGAAGTAGAGCCCAACGCACGTCCCGACGTAGTGCCCAACGCACGTCCCGACGTAGAGCCCAACGCACGTCCCGACGTAGAGCTGAAAGTAAGCTAAATCCCAACGTAGAGCCCAACGCACGTCCCGACGTAGAGCCCAACGCACGTCCCGACGTAGAGCCCAACGCACGTCCCGACGTAGACCTGAAAGTAAGCTAAATCCCGACGTAGAGCCCAACGCACGTCCCGACGTAGAGGCCAACGCACGTCCCAACGTAGCGCCCAACGCACGTCCCGACGTAGAGGCCAACGCACGTCCCGACGTAGAGCTGAAAGTAAGCTAAATCCCGACGTAGAGCCCAACGCACGTCCCGACGTAGAGCCCAACGCACGTCCCGACGTAGAGCCCAACGCACGTCCCGACGTAGAGCTGAAAGTTAGCTAACTACAGACGTAGAGCCCAACGCACGTCCCGACGTAGAGCAGAAAGTTAGCTAACTACAGACGTAGAGCCCAACGCAGGTCCCGACGTAGAACCCAACGCACGTCCCGACGTAGAGCCCAACGCACCTCCCGACGTAGAGCCCAACGCACCTCCCGACGTAGAGCCCAACGCACGTCCCGACGTAGAGCTGAAAGTAAGCTAAATGCCGACGTAGAGGCCAATGCACGTCCCGACGTAGAGCTGAAAGTAAGCTAAATCCCGACGTAGAGCCCAACGCACGTCCCGACGTAGAGCCCAACGCACGTCCCGACGTAGAGCTGAAAGTAAGCTAAATCCCGACGTAGAGCCCAACGCACGTCCCGACGTAGAGCCCAAAGCACGTCCCGACGTAGAGCCCAACGCACGTCCCGACGTAGAGCTGAAAATTAGCTGACTACAGACGTAGAGCCCAACGCACGTCCCGACGTAGAGCCCAACGCACGTCCCGACGTAGAGCTGAAAGTTAGCTAACTACAGACGTAGAGCCCAACGCACGTCCCGACGTAGAGCCCAACGCACGTCCCGACGTAGAGCCCAACGCACGTCCCGACGTAGACCTGAAAAGTAAGCTAAATCCCGACGTAGAGCCCAACGCACGTCCCGACGTAGAGCCCAACGCACGTCCCGACGTAGAGCCCAACGCACGTCCCGACGTAGACCTGAAAGTAAGCTAAATCCCGACGTAGAGGCCAACGCACGTCCCGACGTAGAGGCCAACGCACGTCCCGATGTAGAGCTGAAAGTAAGCTAAATCCCGACGTAGAGACCAACGCACGTCCCGACGTAGAGGCCAACGCACGTCCCGACGTAGAGCTGAAAGTAAGCTAAATCCCGACGTAGAGCCCAACGCACGTCCCGACGTAGAGCCCAACGCACGTCCCGACGTAGAGCCCAACGCACATCCCGACATAGAGCCCAACGCACGTCCCGACGTAGAGCTGAAAGTAAGCTAAATCCCGACATAGCGCCCAACACATGTCCCGAAGTAGCGCCCAACGCACGTCCCGAAGTAGCGCCCGACGCACGTCCCGACGTAGCGTCCAACGCACGTCCCGACGTAGAGCTGAAAGTAAGTTAAATCCCGACGTAGAGGCCAACGCACGTCCCGACGTAGAGGCCAACGCACGTCCCGACGTAGAGGATAACGCACGTCCCGACGTAGAGCTGAAACTTAGCTAACTACAGACGAAGAGCCCAACGCGGGTCCCGACGTAGAGCTGAAAGTTAGCTAACTACAGACGTAGAGCCCAACGCGCGTCCCGACGTAGAGCCCAACGCGTGTCCCGACGTAGAGCCCAACGCACGTCCCGACGTAGAGGCCAACGCATGTCCCGACGTAGAGCTGAAAGTAATCTAAATCCCGACGTAGAGGCCAACGCACGTCCCGACGTAGAGGCCAACGCACGTCCCGACGTAACGCCAAACGCACGTCCCGACTTAGGGGCCAACGCACGTCCCGACGTAGAGCTGAAAGTAAGCTAAATCCCGACGTAGAGCCCAACGCACGTCCCGACGTAGAGCCCAACGCACGTCCCGACGTAGAGCTGAAAGTAAGCTAAATCCCAACGTAGAGCCCAACGCACGTCCCGACGTAGAGCCCAACGCACGTCCCGAAGTAGAGCCCAACGCACGTCCCGACGTAGACCTGAAAGTAAGCTAAATCCCGAAGTAGAGCCCAACGCACGTCCCGACGTAGTGCCCAACGCACGTCCCGACGTAGAGCCCAACGCACGTCCCGACGTAGAGCTGAAAGTAAGCTAAATCCCGACGTAGAGCCCAACGCACGTCCCGACGTAGAGCCCAACGCACGTCCCGACGTAGAGCCCAACGCACGTCCCGACGTAGACCTGAAAGTAAGCTAAATCCCGACGTAGAGCCCAACGCACGTCCCGACGTAGCGCCCAACGCACGTCCCGACGTAGAGGCCAACGCACGTCCCGACGTAGAGCTGAAAGTAAGCTAAATCCCGACGTAGACGCCAACGCACGTCCCGACGTAGAGGCCAACGCACGTCCCGACGTAGAGCTGAAAGTAAGCTAAATCCCAACGTAGAGCCCAACGCACGTCCCGACGTAGAGCCCAACGCACGTCCCGAAGTAGAGCCCAACGCACGTCCCGACGTAGTGCCCAACGCACGTCCCGACGTAGAGCCCAACGCACGTCCCGACGTAGAGCTGAAAGTAAGCTAAATCCCGACGTAGAGCCCAACGCACGTCCCGACGTAGAGCCCAACGCACGTCCCGACGTAGAGCCCAACGCACGTCCCAACGTAGACCTGAAAGTAAGCTAAATCCCAACGTAGAGCCCAACGCACGTCCCGACGTAGAGCCCAACGCACGTCCCGACGTAGAGCTGAAAGTTAGCTAAGTACAGACGTAGAGCCCAACGCACGTCCCGACGTAGAGCTGAAAGTTAGCTAACTACAGACGTAGAGCCCAACGCGCGTCCCGACGTAGAGCCCAACGCGTGTCCCGACGTAGAGCCCAACGCACGTCCCGACGTAGAGGCCAACGCACGTCCTGACGTTGAGCTGAAAGTAAGCTAAATCACGACGTAGAGGCCAACGCACGTCCCGACGTAGAGGCCAACGCACGTCCCGACGTAGCGCCCAACGCACGTCCCGACGTAGAGGCCAACGCACGTCCCGACGTAGAGCTGAAATTAAGCTAAATCCCGACGTAGAGCCCAACGCACGTCCCAACGTAGAGCCCAACGCACGTCCCGACGTACAGCCGAACGCACGTCCCGACGTAGAGCTGAAAGTTAGCTAACTACAGACGTAGAACCCAACGCACGTCCCGACATAGAGCCCAACGCACATCCCGACGTAGAGCTGAAAGTAAGCTAAATTCCAACGTAGCGCCCAACGCACGTCCCGAAGTAGCGCCCAACGCACGTCCCGACGTAGCGCCCAATGCACGTCCCGACGTAGAGCCCAACGCACGTCCCGACGTAGAGCTGAAAGTAAGCTAAATCCCGACGTAGAGGCCAACGCACGTCCTGACGTAGAGGCCAACGCACGTCCCGACGTAGAGGCCAACGCACGTCCCGACGTAGAGCTGAAAAGTAAGCTAAATCCCGACGTAGAGCCCAACGCACGTCCCGACGTAGAGCCCAACGCACGTCCCGACGTAGAGCCCAGCACACGTCCCGACGTAGACCTGAAAGTAAGCTAAATCCCGACGTAGAGCCCAACGCACGTCCCGACGTAGACCCCAACGCACGTCCCGACGTAGAGCCCAACGCACG
Organism: Leptosomus discolor; assembly: GCF_034619465.1. NCBI lineage: Eukaryota > Metazoa > Chordata > Aves > Leptosomiformes > Leptosomidae > Leptosomus > Leptosomus discolor. Next base: position 3,397,631 of record NW_028237772.1, read on the forward strand.
TCCCGACGTAGAGCTTAAAGTAAGCTAAATCCCGACGTAGAGCCCAACGCACGTCCCGACTTAGAGCCCAACGCACGTCCCGACGTAGAGCTGAAAGTAAGCTAAATCCCGACGTAGAGCCCAACGGACGTCCCGACGTAGAGCTGAAAGTAAGCTAAATCCCGACGTAGAGCCCAACGCACGTTCCGACTTAGCGGCCAACGCACGTCTTGACGTAGAGCTGAAAGTTAGCTAACTACAAACGTAGAGCCCAACGCACGTCCCGACATAGAGCTGAAAGTAAGCTAACTACAGACGTAGAGCCCAACGCACGTCCCGACGTAGAGCCCAACGCACGTCCCGACATAGAGCCCAACGCACGTCCCGACGTAGACCTGAAGGTAAGCTAAATCCCGACCTAGAGCCCAGCGCACGTCCCGACGTAGAGCCCAACGCACGTCCCGACGTAGAGCCCAACGCACGTCTCGACGTAGAGCTGAAAGTTAGCTAACTACAGACGAAGAGCCCAACGCGCGTCCCGACGTAGAGCTGAAAGTTAGCTAACTACAGACGAAGAGCCCAACGCGCGTCCCGACGTAGAGCTGAAAGTTAGCTAACTACAGACGTAGAGCCCAACGCGCGTCCCGACGTAGAGCCCAACGCGTGTCCCGACGTAGAGCCCAACGCACCTCCCGACGTAGAGCCCAACGCACCTCCCGACGTAGAGCCCAACGCACGTCCCGACGTAGAGCTGAAAGTAAGCTAAATGCCGACGTAGAGCCCAATGCACGTCCCGACGTAGAGCTGAAAGTAAGCTAAATCCCGACGTAGAGCCCAACGCACGTCCCGACGTAGAGCCCAACGCACGTCCCGACGTAGAGCTGAAAGTAAGCTAAATCCCGACGTAGAGCCCAACGCACGTCCCGACGTAGAGCCCAAAGCACGTCCCGACGTAGAGCCCAACGCACGTCCCGACGTAGAGCTGAAAATTAGCTGACTACAGACGTAGAGCCCAACGCACGTCCCGACGTAGAGCCCAACGCACGTCCCGACGTAGAGCTGAAAGTTAGCTAACTACAGACGTAGAGCCCAACGCACGTCCCGACGTAGAGCCCAACGCACGTCCCGACGTAGAGCCCAACGCACGTCCCGACGTAGACCTGAAAAGTAAGCTAAATCCCGACGTAGAGCCCAACGCACGTCCCGACGTAGAGCCCAACGCACGTCCCGACGTAGAGCCCAACGCACGTCCCGACGTAGACCTGAAAGTAAGCTAAATCCCGACGTAGAGGCCAACGCACGTCCCGACGTAGAGGCCAACGCACGTCCCGATGTAGAGCTGAAAGTAAGCTAAATCCCGACGTAGAGACCAACGCACGTCCCGACGTAGAGGCCAACGCACGTCCCGACGTAGAGCTGAAAGTAAGCTAAATCCCGACGTAGAGCCCAACGCACGTCCCGACGTAGAGCCCAACGCACGTCCCGACGTAGAGCCCAACGCACATCCCGACATAGAGCCCAACGCACGTCCCGACGTAGAGCTGAAAGTAAGCTAAATCCCGACATAGCGCCCAACACATGTCCCGAAGTAGCGCCCAACGCACGTCCCGAAGTAGCGCCCGACGCACGTCCCGACGTAGCGTCCAACGCACGTCCCGACGTAGAGCTGAAAGTAAGTTAAATCCCGACGTAGAGGCCAACGCACGTCCCGACGTAGAGGCCAACGCACGTCCCGACGTAGAGGATAACGCACGTCCCGACGTAGAGCTGAAACTTAGCTAACTACAGACGAAGAGCCCAACGCGGGTCCCGACGTAGAGCTGAAAGTTAGCTAACTACAGACGTAGAGCCCAACGCGCGTCCCGACGTAGAGCCCAACGCGTGTCCCGACGTAGAGCCCAACGCACGTCCCGACGTAGAGGCCAACGCATGTCCCGACGTAGAGCTGAAAGTAATCTAAATCCCGACGTAGAGGCCAACGCACGTCCCGACGTAGAGGCCAACGCACGTCCCGACGTAACGCCAAACGCACGTCCCGACTTAGAGGCCAACGCACGTCCCGACGTAGAGCTGAAAGTAAGCTAAATCCCGACGTAGAGCCCAACGCACGTCCCGACGTAGAGCCCAACGCACGTCCCGACGTAGAGCTGAAAGTAAGCTAAATCCCAACGTAGAGCCCAACGCACGTCCCGACGTAGAGCCCAACGCACGTCCCGAAGTAGAGCCCAACGCACGTCCCGACGTAGACCTGAAAGTAAGCTAAATCCCGAAGTAGAGCCCAACGCACGTCCCGACGTAGTGCCCAACGCACGTCCCGACGTAGAGCCCAACGCACGTCCCGACGTAGAGCTGAAAGTAAGCTAAATCCCGACGTAGAGCCCAACGCACGTCCCGACGTAGAGCCCAACGCACGTCCCGACGTAGAGCCCAACGCACGTCCCGACGTAGACCTGAAAGTAAGCTAAATCCCGACGTAGAGCCCAACGCACGTCCCGACGTAGCGCCCAACGCACGTCCCGACGTAGAGGCCAACGCACGTCCCGACGTAGAGCTGAAAGTAAGCTAAATCCCGACGTAGACGCCAACGCACGTCCCGACGTAGAGGCCAACGCACGTCCCGACGTAGAGCTGAAAGTAAGCTAAATCCCAACGTAGAGCCCAACGCACGTCCCGACGTAGAGCCCAACGCACGTCCCGAAGTAGAGCCCAACGCACGTCCCGACGTAGTGCCCAACGCACGTCCCGACGTAGAGCCCAACGCACGTCCCGACGTAGAGCTGAAAGTAAGCTAAATCCCGACGTAGAGCCCAACGCACGTCCCGACGTAGAGCCCAACGCACGTCCCGACGTAGAGCCCAACGCACGTCCCAACGTAGACCTGAAAGTAAGCTAAATCCCAACGTAGAGCCCAACGCACGTCCCGACGTAGAGCCCAACGCACGTCCCGACGTAGAGCTGAAAGTTAGCTAAGTACAGACGTAGAGCCCAACGCACGTCCCGACGTAGAGCTGAAAGTTAGCTAACTACAGACGTAGAGCCCAACGCGCGTCCCGACGTAGAGCCCAACGCGTGTCCCGACGTAGAGCCCAACGCACGTCCCGACGTAGAGGCCAACGCACGTCCTGACGTTGAGCTGAAAGTAAGCTAAATCACGACGTAGAGGCCAACGCACGTCCCGACGTAGAGGCCAACGCACGTCCCGACGTAGCGCCCAACGCACGTCCCGACGTAGAGGCCAACGCACGTCCCGACGTAGAGCTGAAATTAAGCTAAATCCCGACGTAGAGCCCAACGCACGTCCCAACGTAGAGCCCAACGCACGTCCCGACGTACAGCCGAACGCACGTCCCGACGTAGAGCTGAAAGTTAGCTAACTACAGACGTAGAACCCAACGCACGTCCCGACATAGAGCCCAACGCACATCCCGACGTAGAGCTGAAAGTAAGCTAAATTCCAACGTAGCGCCCAACGCACGTCCCGAAGTAGCGCCCAACGCACGTCCCGACGTAGCGCCCAATGCACGTCCCGACGTAGAGCCCAACGCACGTCCCGACGTAGAGCTGAAAGTAAGCTAAATCCCGACGTAGAGGCCAACGCACGTCCTGACGTAGAGGCCAACGCACGTCCCGACGTAGAGGCCAACGCACGTCCCGACGTAGAGCTGAAAAGTAAGCTAAATCCCGACGTAGAGCCCAACGCACGTCCCGACGTAGAGCCCAACGCACGTCCCGACGTAGAGCCCAGCACACGTCCCGACGTAGACCTGAAAGTAAGCTAAATCCCGACGTAGAGCCCAACGCACGTCCCGACGTAGACCCCAACGCACGTCCCGACGTAGAGCCCAACGCACGTCCCGACGTAGAGCTTAAAGTAAGCTAAATCCCGACGTAGAGCCCAACGCACGTCCCGACTTAGAGCCCAACGCACGTCCCGACGTAGAGCTGAAAGTAAGCTAAATCCCGACGTAGAGCCCAACGGACGTCCCGACGTAGAGCTGAAAGTAAGCTAAATCCCGACGTAGAGCCCAACGCACGTTCCGACTTAGCGGCCAACGCACGTCTTGACGTAGAGCTGAAAGTTAGCTAACTACAAACGTAGAGCCCAACGCACGTCCCGACATAGAGCTGAAAGTAAGCTAACTACAGACGTAGAGCCCAACGCACGTCCCGACGTAGAGCCCAACGCACGTCCCGACATAGAGCCCAACGCACGTCCCGACGTAGACCTGAAGGTAAGCTAAATCCCGACCTAGAGCCCAGCGCACGTCCCGACGTAGAGCCCAACGCACGTCCCGACGTAGAGCCCAACGCACGTCTCGACGTAGAGCTGAAAGTTAGCTAACTACAGACGAAGAGCCCAACGCGCGTCCCGACGTAGAGCTGAAAGTTAGCTAACTACAGACGAAGAGCCCAACGCGCGTCCCGACGTAGAGCTGAAAGTTAGCTAACTACAGACGTAGAGCCCAACGCGCGTCCCGACGTAGAGCCCAACGCGTGTCCCGACGTAGAGCCCAACGCACGTCCCGACGTAGAGCCCAACGCACGTCGCGACGTAGAGCTGAAGGTAAGCTAAATCCCGACGTAGAAGCCAACGCACGTCCCGACGTAGAGGCCAACGCACGTCCCGACGTAGAGCCCAACGCACGTCCCGACGTAGAGGCCAACGCACGTCCCGACGTACAGCTGAAAGTAAACTAAATCCCGACGTAGAGCCCAACGCACGTCCCGACGTAGAGCCCAACGCACGTCCCGACGTAGAGCTGAAAGTTAGCTAACTACAAACGTAGAGCCCAACGCACGTCCCGACGTAGAGCCCAACGCACGTCCCGACGTGGAGCCCAACGCACGTCCCGACGTAGAGCTGAAAGTAAGCTAAATCCCGATGTAGAGCCCAACGCACGTCCCGACGTAGAGCCCAACGCACGTCCCGACATAGAGCCCAACGCACGTCCCGACGTAGAGCTGAAAGTTAGCTAACTACAGACGTAGAGCCCAACGCACGTCCCGACGTAGAGCCCAACGCACGTCCCGACGTAGAGCCCAACGCACGTCCCGACGTAGAGCTGAAAGTAAGCTAAAACCCGACGTAGAGCCCAACACACGTCCCGACGTAGAGCTGAAAGTAAGCTAAATCCCGACGTAGAGGCCAACGCACGTCCCGACGTAGAGCTGAAAGTAAGCTAAATCCCGAAGTAGAGGCCAACGCACGTCCCGACGTAGAGGCCAACGCACGTCCCGACGTAGAGCTGAAAGTAAGCTAAATCCCGACGTAGAGCCCAACGCACGTCCCGACGTAGAGCCCACCGCACGTCCCAACGTAGAGCCCAACGCACGTCCCGACGTAGAGCTGAAAGTAAGCTAAATCCCGACGTAGCGCCCAACGCACGTCCCGAAGCAACGCCCAACGCACGTCCCGACCTAGCGCCCAACGCACGTCCCGACGTAGCGCCCAACGCACGTCCCGACGTAGAGCTGAAAGTAAGCTAAATCCCGACGTAGAGGCCAACGCACGTCCCGACGTAGAGGCCAACGCACGTCCCGACGTAGAGCCCAACGCACGTCCCGACGTAGACCTGAAAGTAAGCTAAATCCCGACGTAGAGCCCAACGCACGTCCGGACGTAGACCCCAACGCACGTCCCGACGTAGAGCCCAACGCACGTCCCGACGTAGAGCCCAACGCACGTCCCGACGTAGAGCTGAAAGTAAGCTAAATGCCGACGTAGAGGCCAACGCACGTCCCGACGTAGAGCTGAAAGTAAGCTAAATCCCGACGTAGAGCCCAACGCACGTCCCGACGTAGAGCTGAAAGTAAGCTAAATCCCGACGTAGAGCCCAACGCACGTCCCGACGTAGAGCCCAACGCACGTCCCGACGTAGAGCTGAAAGTTAGCTAACTACAGACGTAGAGCCCAACGCAGGTCCCGACGTAGAGCCCAACGCACGTCCCGACGTAGAGCCCAACGCACGTCCCGACGTAGAGCTCAAAGTAAGCTAAATCCCGACGTAGAGCCCAACGGACGTCCCGACGTAGAGCTGAAAGTAAGCTAAATCCCGACGTAGAGGCCAACGCACGTCCCGACGTAGAGGCCAACGCACGTCCCGATGTAGAGCTGAAAGTAAGCTAAATCCCGACATAGAGGCCAACGCACGTCCCGACGTAGAGGCCAACGCACGTCCCGACGTAGAGCTGAAAGTAAGCTAAATCCCGACGTAGAGCCCAACGCACGTCCCGACGTAGAGCCCAACGCACGTCCCGACGTAGAGCCCAACGCACATCCCGACATAGAGCCCAACGCACGTCCCGACGTAGAGCTGAAAGTAAGCTAAATCCCGACATAGCGCCCAACACACGTCCCGACGTAGCGCCCAACGCACGTCCCGACGTAGAGCTGAAAGTAAGCTAAATCCCGACGTAGAGGCCAACGCACGTCCCGACGTAGAGGCCAACGCACGTCCCGACGTAGAGGCCAACGCACGTCCCGACGTAGAGCTGAAAGTAAGCTAAATCCCGACGTAGAGCCCAACGCACGTCCCGACGTAGCGCTGAAACTTAGCTAACTACAGACGAAGAGCCCAACGCGCGTCCCGACGTAGAGCTGAAAGTTAGCTAACTACAGACGTAGAGCCCAACGCGCGTCCCGACGTAGAGCCCAACGCGTGTCCCGACGTAGAGCCCAACGCACGTCCCGACGTAGAGCCCAACGCGTGTCCCGACGTAGAGCTGAAAGTAAGCTAAATCCCGACGTAGAGGCCAACGCACGTCCCGACGTAGAGGCCAACGCACGTCCCGACGTAGCGCCCAACGCACGTCCCGACGTAGAGGCCAACGCACGTCCCGACGTAGAGCTGAAAGTAAGCTAAATCCCGACGTAGAGCCCAACGCACGTCCCGACGTAGAGCCCAACGCACGTCCCGACGTAGAGCCCAAAGCACGTCCCGACGTAGAGCCCAACGCACGTCCCGACGTAGAGCTGAAAGTTAGCTAACTACAGACGAAGAGCCCAACGCGCGTCCCGACGTAGAGCTGAAAGTTAGCTAACTACAGATGTAGAGCCCAACGCACGTCCCGACGTAGACCTGAAAGTAAGCTAAATTCCGAAGTAGAGCCCAACGCACGTCCCGACGTAGTGCCCAACGCACGTCCCGACGTAGAGCCCAACGCACGTCCCGACGTAGAGCTGAAAGTAAGCTAAATCCCGACGTAGAGCCCAACGCACAACCCGACGTAGAGCCCAACACACGTCCCGACGTAGAGCCCAACGCACGTCCCGACGTAGAGCTGAAAGTTAGCTAACTACAGACGTAGAGCCCAACGCACGTCCCGACGTAGAGCAGAAAGTTAGCTAACTACAGACGTAGAGCCCAACGCAAGTCCCGACGTAGAACCCAACGCACGTCCCGACGTAGAGCCCAACGCACGTCCCGACGTAGAGCCCAACGCACGTCCCGACGTAGAGCCCAACGCACGTCCCGACGTAGAGCTGAAAGTAAGCTAAATGCCGACGTAGAGGCCAACGCACGTCCCGACGTAGAGCTGAAAGTAAGCTATATCCCGACGTAGAGCCCAACGCACGTCCCGACGTAGAGCCCAACGCACGTCCCGACGTAGAGCTGAAAGTAAGCTAAATCCCGACGTAGAGCCCAACGCACGTCCCGACGTAGAGCCCAACACACGTCCCGACGTAGAGCCCAACGCACATCCCGACATAGAGCCCAACGCACATCCCGACGTAGAGCTGAAAGTAAGCTAAATTCCAACGTAGCGCCCAACGCACGTCCCGAAGTAGCGCCCAACGCACGTCCCGACGTAGCGCCCAATGCACGTCCCGATGTAGCATCCAACGCACGTCCCGACGTAGAGCTGAAAGTAAGCTAAATCCCGACGTAGAGGCCAACGCACGTCCTGACGTAGAGGCCAACGCACGTCCCGACATAGAGGCCAACGCACGTCCCGACGTAGAGCTGAAAAGTAAGCTAAATCCCGACGTAGAGCCCAACGCACGTCCCGACGTAGAGCCCAACGCACGTCCCGACGTAGAGCCCAACGCACGTCCCGACGTAGACCTGAAATTAAGCTAAATCCCGACGTAGAGCCCAACGCACGTCCCGACGTAGAGCCCAACGCACGTCCCGACATAGAGCCCAACGCGCGTCCCGACGTAGAGCTGAAAGTTAGCTAACTACAGACGTAGAGCCCAACGCGCGTCCCGACGTAGAGCCCAACGCGTGTCCCGACGTAGAGCCCAACGCACGTCCCGACGTAGAGCCCAACGCACGTCGCGACGTAGAGCTGAAGGTAAGCTAAATCCCGACGTAGAAGCCAACGCACGTCCCGACGTAGAGGCCAACGCACGTCCCGACGTAGAGCCCAACGCACGTCCCGACGTAGAGGCCAACGCACGTCCCGACGTAGAGCTGAAAGTAAACTAAATCCCGACGTAGAGCCCAACGCACGTCCCGACGTAGAGCCCAACGCACGTCCCGACGTAGAGCCCAACGCACGTCCCGACGTAGAGCTGAAAGTTAGCTAACTACAAACGTAGAGCCCAACGCACGTCCCGACGTAGAGCCCAACGCACGTCCCGACGTGGAGCCCAACGCACGTCCCGACGTAGAGCTGAAAGTAAGCTAAATCCCGACGTAGAGCCCAACGCACGTCCCGACGTAGAGCCCAACGCACGTCCCGACATAGAGCCCAACGCACGTCCCGACGTAGAGCTGAAAGTTAGCTAACTACAGACGTAGAGCCCAACGCACGTCCCGACGTAGAGCCCAACGCACGTCCCGACGTAGAGCTGAAAGTAAGCTAAATCCCGACGTAGAGCCCAACACACGTCCCGACGTAGAGCTGAAAGTAAGCTAAATCCCGACGTAGAGCCCAACGCACGTCCCGACGTAGAGGCCAACGCACGTCCCGACGTAGAGCTGAAAGTAAGCTAAATCCCGAAGTAGAGGCCAACGCACGTCCCGACGTAGAGGCCAACGCACGTCCCGACGTAGAGCTGAAAGTAAGCTAAATCCCGACGTAGAGCCCAACGCACGTCCCGACGTAGAGCCCACCGCACGTCCCAACGTAGAGCCCAACGCACGTCCCGACGTAGAGCTGAAAGTAAGCTAAATCCCGAGGTAGCGCCCAACGCACGTCCCGAAGCAACGCCCAACGCACGTCCCGACCTAGCGCCCAACGCACGTCCCGACGTAGCGCCCAACGCACGTCCCGACGTAGAGCTGAAAGTAAGCTAAATCCCGACGTAGAGGCCAACGCACGTCCCGACGTAGAGGCCAACGCACGTCCCGACGTAGAGCCCAACGCACGTCCCGACGTAGAGCCCAACGCACGTCCCGACGTAGAGCTGAAAGTTAGCAAACTACAGACGTAGAGCCCAACGCACGTCCCGACGTAGAGCCCAACGCACGTCCCGACGTAGAGCTGAAAGTTAGCAAACTACAGACGTAGAGCCCAACGCACGTCCCGACGTAGAGCCCAACGCACGTCCCGACGTAGAGCCCAACGCACGTCCCGACGTAGAGCCCAACGCACGTCCCGACGTAGAGCTGAAAGTAAGCTAAATGCCGACGTAGAGGCCAACGCACGTCCCGACGTAGAGCTGAAAGTAAGCTAAATCCCGACGTAGAGCCCAACGCACGTCCCGACGTAGAGCCCAACGCACGTCCCGACGTAGAGCTGAAAGTAAGCTAAATCCCGACGTAGAGCCCAACGCACGTCCCGACGTAGAGCCCAACGCACGTCCCGACGTAGAGCTGAAAGTTAGCTAACTACAGACGTAGAGCCCAACGCAGGTCCCGACGTAGAGCCCAACGCACGTCCCGACGTAGAGCCCAACGCACGTCCCGACGTAGAGCTGAAAGTAAGCTAAATCCCGACGTAGAGCCCAACGGACGTCCCGACGTAGAGCTGAAAGTAAGCTAAATCCCGACGTAGAGGCCAACGCACGTCCCGACGTAGAGGCCAACGCACGTCCCGATGTAGAGCTGAAAGTAAGCTAAATCCCGACGTAGAGGCCAACGCACGTCCCGACGTAGAGGCCAACGCACGTCCCGACGTAGAGCTGAAAGTAAGCTAAATCCCGACGTAGAGCCCAACGCACGTCCCGACGTAGAGCCCAACGCACGTCCCGACGTAGAGCCCAACGCACATCCCGACATAGAGCCCAACGCACGTCCCGACGTAGAGCTGAAAGTAAGCTAAATCCCGACATAGCGCCCAACACATGTCCCGAAGTAGCGCACAACGCACGTCCCGACGTAGCGCCCAACGCACGTCCCGACGTAGAGCTGAAAGTAAGCTAAATCCCGACGTAGAGGCCAACGCACGTCCCGACGTAGAGGCCAACGCACGTCCCGACGTAGAGGCCAACGCACGTCCCGACGTAGAGCTGAAAGTAAGCTAAATCCCGACGTAGAGCCCAACACACGTCCCGACGTAGAGCTGAAAGTAAGCTAAATCCCGACGTAGAGCCCAACGCACGTCCCGACGTAGAGCCCAACGCACGTCCCGACGTAGAGCTGAAAGTAAGCTAAATCCCGACGTAGAGGCCAACGCACGTCCCGACGTAGAGGCCAACGCACGTCCTGACGTAGAGGCCAACGCACGTCCCGACATAGAGGCCAACGCACGTCCCGACGTAGAGCTGAAAAGTAAGCTAAATCCCGACGTAGAGCCCAACGCACGTCCCGACGTAGAGCCCAACGCACGTCCCGACGTAGAGCCCAACGCACGTCCCGACGTAGACCTGAAAGTAAGCTAAATCCCGACGTAGAGCCCAACGCACGTCCCGACGTAGAGCCCAACGCACGTCCCGACATAGAGCCCAACGCGCGTCCCGACGTAGAGCTGAAAGTTAGCTAACTACAGACGTAGAGCCCAACGCGCGTCCCGACGTAGAGCCCAACGCGTGTCCCGACGTAGAGCCCAACGCACGTCCCGACGTAGAGCCCAACGCACGTCGCGACGTAGAGCTGAAGGTAAGCTAAATCCCGACGTAGAAGCCAACGCACGTCCCGACGTAGAGGCCAACGCACGTCCCGACGTAGAGCCCAACGCACGTCCCGACGTAGAGGCCAACGCACGTCCCGACGTAGAGCTGAAAGTAAACTAAATCCCGACGTAGAGCCCAACGCACGTCCCGACGTAGAGCCCAACGCACGTCCCGACGTAGAGCCCAACGCACGTCCCGACGTAGAGCTGAAAGTTAGCTAACTACAAACGTAGAGCCCAACGCACGTCCCGACGTAGAGCCCAACGCACGTCCCGACGTGGAGCCCAACGCACGTCCCGACGTAGAGCTGAAAGTAAGCTAAATCCCGACGTAGAGCCCAACGCACGTCCCGACGTAGAGCCCAACGCACGTCCCGACATAGAGCCCAACGCACGTCCCGACGTAGAGCTGAAAGTTAGCTAACTACAGACGTAGAGCCCAACGCACGTCCCGACGTAGAGCCCAACGCACGTCCCGACGTAGAGCTGAAAGTAAGCTAAATCCCGACGTAGAGCCCAACACACGTCCCGACGTAGAGCTGAAAGTAAGCTAAATCCCGACGTAGAGCCCAACGCACGTCCCGACGTAGAGGCCAACGCACGTCCCGACGTAGAGCTGAAAGTAAGCTAAATCCCGAAGTAGAGGCCAACGCACGTCCCGACGTAGAGGCCAACGCACGTCCCGACGTAGAGCTGAAAGTAAGCTAAATCCCGACGTAGAGCCCAACGCACGTCCCGACGTAGAGCCCACCGCACGTCCCAACGTAGAGCCCAACGCACGTCCCGACGTAGAGCTGAAAGTAAGCTAAATCCCGAGGTAGCGCCCAACGCACGTCCCGAAGCAACGCCCAACGCACGTCCCGACCTAGCGCCCAACGCACGTCCCGACGTAGCGCCCAACGCACGTCCCGACGTAGAGCTGAAAGTAAGCTAAATCCCGACGTAGAGGCCAACGCACGTCCCGACGTAGAGGCCAACGCACGTCCCGACGTAGCGCCCAACGCATGTCCCGACGTAGAGGCCAACGCACGTCCCGACGTAGAGGACAACGCACGTCCCAACGTAGCGCCCAACGCACGTCCCGACGTAGAGCCCAACGCACGTCCCGACGTAGACCTGAAAGTAAGCTAAATCCCGACGTAGAGCCCAACGCACGTCCGGACGTAGACCCCAACGCACGTCCCGACGGAGAGCCCAACGCACGTCCCGACGTAGAGCTTAAAGTAAGCTAAATCCCGACGTAGAGCCCAACGCACGTCCCGACGTAGAGCCCAATGCACGTCCCGACGTAGAGCCCAACGCACGTCCCGACGTAGAGCTGAAAGTTAGCAAACTACAGACGTAGAGCCCAACGCACGTCCCGACGTAGAGCCCAACGCACGTCCCGACGTAAAGCTGAAAGTTAGCAAACTACAGACGTAGAGCCCAACGCACGTCCCGACGTAGAGCCCAACGCACGTCCCGACGTAGAGCCCAACGCACGTCCCGACGTAGAGCCCAACGCACGTCCCGACGTAGAGCTGAAAGTAAGCTAAATGCCGACGTAGAGGCCAACGCACGTCCCGACGTAGAGCTGAAAGTAAGCTAAATCCCGACGTAGAGCCCAACGCACGTCCCGACGTAGAGCCCAACGCACGTCCCGACGTAGAGCTGAAAGTAAGCTAAATCCCGACGTAGAGCCCAACGCACGTCCCGACGTAGAGCCCAACGCACGTCCCGACGTAGAGCTGAAAGTTAGCTAACTACAGACGTAGAGCCCAACGCAGGTCCCGACGTAGAGCCCAACGCACGTCCCGACGTAGAGCCCAACGCACGTCCCGACGTAGAGCTGAAAGTAAGCTAAATCCCGACGTAGAGCCCAACGGACGTCCCGACGTAGAGCTGAAAGTAAGCTAAATCCCGACGTAGAGGCCAACGCACGTCCCGACGTAGAGGCCAACGCACGTCCCGATGTAGAGCTGAAAGTAAGCTAAATCCCGACGTAGAGGCCAACGCACGTCCCGACGTAGAGGCCAACGCACGTCCCGACGTAGAGCTGAAAGTAAGCTAAATCCCGACGTAGAGCCCAACGCACGTCCCGACGTAGAGCCCAACGCACGTCCCGACGTAGAGCCCAACGCACATCCCGACATAGAGCCCAACGCACGTCCCGACGTAGAGCTGAAAGTAAGCTAAATCCCGACATAGCGCCCAACACATGTCCCGAAGTAGCGCACAACGCACGTCCCGACGTAGCGCCCAACGCACGTCCCGACGTAGAGCTGAAAGTAAGCTAAATCCCGACGTAGAGGCCAACGCACGTCCCGACGTAGAGGCCAACGCACGTCCCGACGTAGAGGCCAACGCACGTCCCGACGTAGAGCTGAAAGTAAGCTAAATCCCAACGTAGAGCCCAACACACGTCCCGACGTAGAGCTGAAAGTAAGCTAAATCCCGACGTAGAGCCCAACGCACGTCCCGACGTAGAGCCCAACGCACGTCCCGACGTAGAGCTGAAAGTAAGCTAAATCCCGACGTAGAGGCCAACGCACGTCCCGACGTAGAGGCCAACGCACGTCCCGACGTAGAGCCCAACGCACGTCCCGACGTGGAGCCCAACGCACGTCCCGACGTAGAGCTGAAAGTAAGCTAAATCCCGACGTAGAGCCCAACGCACGTCCCGACGTAGAGCCCAACGCACGTCCCGACATAGAGCCCAACGCACGTCCCGACGTAGAGCTGAAAGTTAGCTAACTACAGACGTAGAGCCCAACGCACGTCCCGACGTAGAGCCCAACGCACGTCCCGACGTAGAGCCCAACGCACGTCCCGACGTAGAGCTGAAAGTAAGCTAAATCCCGACGTAGAGCCCAACGCACGTCCCGACGTAGAGGCCAACGCACGTCCCGACGTAGAGCTGAAAGTAAGCTAAATCCCGAAGTAGAGGCCAACGCACGTCCCGACGTAGAGGCCAACGCACGTCCCGACGTAGAGCTGAAAGTAAGCTAAATCCCGACGTAGAGCCCAACGCACGTCCCGACGTAGAGCCCACCGCACGTCCCAACGTAGAGCCCAACGCACGTCCCGACGTAGAGCTGAAAGTAAGCTAAATCCCGAGGTAGCGCCCAACGCACGTCCCGAAGCAACGCCCAACGCACGTCCCGACCTAGCGCCCAACGCACGTCCCGACGTAGCGCCCAAGGCACGTCCCGACGTAGAGCTGAAAGTAAGCTAAATCCCGACGTAGAGGCCAACGCACGTCCCGACGTAGAGGCCAACGCACGTCCCGACTTAGAGGCCAACGCACGTCCCGACGTAGAGGACAACGCACGTCCCAACGTAGCGCCCAACGCACGTCCCGACGTAGAGCCCAACGCACGTCCCGACGTAGACCTGAAAGTAAGCTAAATCCCGACGTAGAGCCCAACGCACGTCCGGACGTAGACCCCAACGCACGTCCCGACGGAGAGCCCAACGCACGTCCCGACGTAGAGCTTAAAGTAAGCTAAATCCCGACGTAGAGCCCAACGCACGTCCGGACGTAGACCCCAACGCACGTCCCGACGTAGAGCCCAACGCACGTCCCGACGTAGAGCTGAAAGTTAGCAAACTACAGACGTAGAGCCCAACGCACGTCCCGACGTAGAGCCCAACGCACGTCCCGACGTAGAGCTGAAAGTTAGCAAACTACAGACGTAGAGCCCAACGCACGTCCCGACGTAGAACCCAACGCACGTCCCGACGTAGAGCCCAACGCACGTCCCGACGTAGAGCCCAACGCACGTCCCGACGTAGAGCTGAAAGTAAGCTAAATGCCGACGTAGAGGCCAACGCACGTCCCGACGTAGAGCTGAAAGTAAGCTAAATCCCGACGTAGAGCCCAACGCACGTCCCGACGTAGAGCCCAACGCACGTCCCGACGTAGAGCTGAAAGTTAGCTAACTACAGACGTAGAGCCCAACGCACGTCCCGACGTAGAGCCCAACGCACGTCCTGACGTAGAGCTGAAAGTTAGCTAACTACAGACGTAGAGCCCAACGCAGGTCCCGACGTAGAGCCCAACGCACGTCCCGACGTAGAGCCCAACGCACGTCCCGACGTAGAGCTGAAAGTAAGCTAAATCCCGACGTAGAGCCCAACGGACGTCCCGACGTAGAGCTGAAAGTAAGCTAAATCCCGACGTAGAGGCCAACGCACGTCCCGACGTAGAGGCCAACGCACGTCCCGATGTAGAGCTGAAAGTAAGCTAAATCCCGACGTAGAGGCCAACGCACGTCCCGACGTAGAGGCCAACGCACGTCCCGACGTAGAGCTGAAAGTAAGCTAAATCCCGACGTAGAGCCCAACGCACGTCCCGACGTAGAGCCCAACGCACGTCCCGACGTAGAGCCCAACGCACATCCCGACATAGAGCCCAACGCACGTCCCGACGTAGAGCTGAAAGTAAGCTAAATCCCGACATAGCGCCCAACACATGTCCCGAAGTAGCGCCCAACGCACGTCCCGACGTAGCGCCCAACGCACGTCCCGACGTAGAGCTGAAAGTAAGCTAAATCCCGACGTAGAGGCCAACGCACGTCCCGACGTAGAGGCCAACGCACGTCCCGACGTAGAGGCCAACGCACGTCCCGACGTAGAGCTGAAAGTAAGCTAAATCCCGACGTAGAGCCCAACACACGTCCCGACGTAGAGCTGAAAGTAAGCTAAATCCCGACGTAGAGCCCAACGCACGTCCCGACGTAGAGCCCAACGCACGTCCCGACGTAGAGCTGAAAGTAAGCTAAATCCCGACGTAGAGGCCAACGCACGTCCCGACGTAGAGGCCAACGCACGTCCCGACTTAGAGGCCAACGCACGTCCCGACGTAGAGGACAACGCACGTCCCAACGTAGCGCCCAACGCACGTCCCGAGGTAGACCTGAAAGTAAGCTAAATCCCGACGTAGAGCCCAACGCACGTCCGGACGTAGACCCCAACGCACGTCCCGACGTAGAGCCCAACGCACGTCCCGACGTAGAGCTTAAAGTAAGCTAAATCCCGACGTAGAGCCCAACGCACGTCCCGACGTAGAGCCCAATGCACGTCCCGACGTAGAGCCCAACGCACGTCCCGACGTAGAGCTGAAAGTTAGCAAACTACAGACGTAGAGCCCAACGCACGTCCCGACGTAGAGCCCAACGCACGTCCCGACGTAGAGCTGAAAGTTAGCAAACTACAGACGTAGAGCCCAACGCACGTCCCGACGTAGAACCCAACGCACGTCCCGACGTAGAGCCCAACGCACGTCCCGACGTAGAGCTGAAAGTAAGCTAAATGCCGACGTAGAGGCCAACGCACGTCCCGACGTAGAGCTGAAAGTAAGCTAAATCCCGACGTAGAGCCCAACGCACGTCCCGACGTAGAGCCCAACGCACGTCCCGACGTAGAGCTGAAAGTAAGCTAAATCCCGACGTAGAGCCCAACGCACGTCCCGACGTAGAGCCCAACGCACGTCCCGACGTAGAGCTGAAAGTTAGCTAACTACAGACGTAGAGCCCAACGCCGGTCCCGACGTAGAGCCCAACGCACGTCCCGACGTAGAGCCCAACGCATGTCCCGACGTAGAGCTGAAAGTAAGCTAAATCCCGACGTAGAGCCCAACGGACGTCCCGACGTAGAGCTGAAAGTAAGCTAAATCCCGACGTAGAGGCCAACGCACGTCCCGACGTAGAGGCCAACGCACGTCCCGATGTAGAGCTGAAAGTAAGCTAAATCCCGACGTAGAGGCCAACGCACGTCCCGACGTAGAGGCCAACGCACGTCCCGACGTAGAGCTGAAAGTAAGCTAAATCCCGACGTAGAGCCCAACGCACGTCCCGACGTAGAGCCCAAAGCACGTCCCGACGTAGAGCCCAACGCACATCCCGACATAGAGCCCAACGCACGTCCCGACGTAGAGCTGAAAGTAAGCTAAATCCCGACATAGCGCCCAACACATGTCCCGAAGTAGCGCCCAACGCACGTCCCGACGTAGCGCCCAACGCACGTCCCGACGTAGAGCTGAAAGTAAGCTAAATCCCGACGTAGAGCCCAACACACGTCCCGACGTAGAGCTGAAAGTAAGCTAAATCCCGACGTAGAGCCCAACGCACGTCCCGACGTAGAGCCCAACGCACGTCCCGACGTAGAGCTGAAAGTAAGCTAAATCCCGACGTAGAGCCCAACGCACGTCCCGACGTAGAGCCCAACACACGTCCCGACGTAGAGCCCAACGCACATCCCGACATAGAGCCCAACGCACATCCCGACGTAGAGCTGAAAGTAAGCTAAATTCCAACGTAGCGCCCAACGCACGTCCCGAAGTAGCGCCCAACGCACGTCCCGACGTAGCGCCCAATGCACGTCCCGACGTAGCATCCAACGCACGTCCCGACGTAGAGCTGAAAGTAAGCTAAATCCCGACGTAGAGGCCAACGCACGTCCTGACGTAGAGGCCAACGCACGTCCCGACGTAGAGGCCAACGCACGTCCCGACGTAGAGCTGAAAAGTAAGCTAAATCCCGACGTAGAGCCCAACGCACGTCCCGACGTAGAGCCCAACGCACGTCCCGACGTAGAGCCCAACGCACGTCCCGACGTAGACCTGAAAGTAAGCTAAATCCCGACGTAGAGCCCAACGCACGTCCCGACGTAGAGCCCAACGCACGTCCCGACATAGAGCCCAACGCGCGTCCCGACGTAGAGCTGAAAGTAAGCTAAATCCCGACGTAGAGCCCAACGCACGTCCCGACGTAGAGCCCAACGCACGTCCCGACATAGAGCCCAACGCACGTCCCGACGTAGAGCTGAAAGTTAGCTAACTACAGACGTAGAGCCCAACGCGCGTCCCGACGTAGAGCCCAACGCGTGTCCCGACGTAGAGCCCAACGCACGTCCCGACGTAGAGCCCATCGCACGTCCCGACATAGAGCCCAACGCGCGTCCCGACGTAGAGCTGAAAGTTAGCTAACTACAGACGTAGAGCCCAACGCGCGTCCCGACGTAGAGCCCAACGCGTGTCCCGACGTAGAGCCCAACGCACGTCCCGACGTAGAGCCCAACGCACGTCGCGACGAAGAGCTGAAGGTAAGCTAAATCCCGACGTAGAAGCCAACGCACGTCCCGATGTAGAGGCCAACGCACGTCCCGACGTAGAGCCCAACGCACGTCCCGACGTAGAGGCCAACGCACGTCCCGACGTAGAGCTGAAAGTAAACTAAATCCCGACGTAGAGCCCAACGCACGTCCCAACGTAGAGCCCAACGCACGTTCCGACGTAGAGCCCAACGCACGTCCCGACGTAGAGCTTAAAGTTAGCTAACTACAAACGTAGAGCCCAACGCACGTCCCGACGTAGAGCCCAACGCACGTCCCGACGTGGAGCCCAACGCACGTCCCGACGTAGAGCTGAAAGTAAGCTAAATCCCGACGTAGAGCCCAACGCACGTCCCGACGTAGAGCCCAACGCACGTCCCGACATAGAGCCCAACGCACGTCCCGACGTAGAGCTGAAAGTTAGCTAACTACAGACGTAGAGCCCAACGCACGTCCCGACGTAGAGCCCAACGCACGTCCCGACGTAGAGCCCAGCGCACGTCCCGACGTAGAGCTGAAAGTAAGCTAAATCCCGACGTAGAGCCCAACACACGTCCCGACGTAGAGCTGAAAGTAAGCTAAATCCCGACGTAGAGGCCAACGCACGTCCCGACGTAGAGCTGAAAGTAAGCTAAATCCCGAAGTAGAGGCCAACGCACGTCCCGACGTAGAGGCCAACGCACGTCCCGACGTAGAGCTGAAAGTAAGCTAAATCCCGACGTAGAGCCCAACGCACGTCCCGACGTAGAGCCCACCGCACGTCCCAACGTAGAGCCCAACGCACGTCCCGACGTAGAGCTGAAAGTAAGCTAAATCCCGAGGTAGCGCCCAACGCACGTCCCGAAGCAACGCCCAACGCACGTCCCGACCTAGCGCCCAACGCACGTCCCGACGTAGCGCCCAACGCACGTCCCGACGTAGAGCTGAAAGTAAGCTAAATCCCGACGTAGAGGCCAACGCACGTCCCGACGTAGAGGCCAACGCACGTCCCGACTTAGAGGCCAACGCACGTCCCGACGTAGAGGACAACGCACGTCCCAACGTAGCGCCCAACGCACGTCCCGACGTAGAGCCCAACGCACGTCCCGACGTAGACCTGAAAGTAAGCTAAATCCGGACGTAGAGCCCAACGCACGTCCGGACGTAGACCCCAACGCACGTCCCGACGTAGAGCCCAACGCACGTCCCGACGTAGAGCTTAAAGTAAGCTAAATCCCGACGTAGAGCCCAACGCACGTCCCGACGTAGAGCCTAATGCACGTCCCGACGTAGAGCCCAACGCACGTCCCGACGTAGAGCTGAAAGTTAGCAAACTACAGACGTAGAGCCCAACGCACGTCCCGACGTAGAGCCCAACGCACGTCCCGACGTAGAGCTGAAAGTTAGCAAACTACAGACGTAGAGCCCAACGCACGTCCCGACGTAGAACCCAACGCACGTCCCGACGTAGAGCCCAACGCACGTCCCGACGTAGAGCCCAACGCACGTCCCGACGTAGAGCTGAAAGTAAGCTAAATGCCGACGTAGAGGCCAACGCACGTCCCGACGTAGAGCTGAAAGTAAGCTAAATCCCGACGTAGAGCCCAACGCACGTCCCGACGTAGAGCCCAACGCACGTCCCGACGTAGAGCTGAAAGTAAGCTAAATCCCGACGTAGAGCCCAACGCACGTCCCGACGTAGAGCCCAACGCACGTCCCGACGTAGAGCTGAAAGTTAGCTAACTACAGACGTAGAGCCCAACGCAGGTCCCGACGTAGAGCCCAACGCACGTCCCGACGTAGAGCCCAACGCACGTCCCGACGTAGAGCTGAAAGTAAGCTAAATCCCGACGTAGAGCCCAACGGACGTCCCGACGTAGAGCTGAAAGTAAGCTAAATCCCGACGTAGAGGCCAACGCACGTCCCGACGTAGAGGCCAACGCACGTCCCGATGTAGAGCTGAAAGTAAGCTAAATCCCGACGTAGAGACCAACGCACGTCCCGACGTAGAGGCCAACGCACGTCCCGACGTAGAGCTGAAAGTAAGCTAAATCCCGACGTAGAGCCCAACGCACGTCCCGACGTAGAGCCCAACGCACGTCCCGACGTAGAGCCCAACGCACATCCCGACATAGAGCCCAACGCACGTCCCGACGTAGAGCTGAAAGTAAGCTAAATCCCGACATAGCGCCCAACACATGTCCCGAAGTAGCGCCCAACGCACGTCCCGACGTAGCGCCCAACGCACGTCCCGACGTAGAGCTGAAAGTAAGCTAAATCCCGACGTAGAGGCCAACGCACGTCCCGACGTAGAGGCCAACGCACGTCCCGACGTAGAGGCCAACGCACGTCCCGACGTAGAGCTGAAAGTAAGCTAAATCCCGACGTAGAGCCCAACACACGTCCCGACGTAGAGCTGAAAGTAAGCTAAATCCCGACGTAGAGCCCAACGCACGTCCCGAAGTAGCGCCCAACGCACGTCCCGACGTAGCGCCCAATGCACGTCCCGACGTAGCATCCAACGCACGTCCCGACGTAGAGCTGAAAGTAAGCTAAATCCCGACGTAGAGGCCAACGCACGTCCTCACGTAGAGGCCAACGCACGTCCCGACGTAGAGGCCAACGCACGTCCCGACGTAGAGCTGAAAGTAAGCTAAATCCCGACGTAGAGCCCAACGCACGTCCCGACGTAGAGCCCACCGCACGTCCCGACGTAGAGCCCAACGCACGTCCCGACGTAGAGCCCAACGCACGTCCCGACGTAGAGCTGAAAGTTAGCTAACTACAAACGTAGAGCCCAACGCACGTCCCGACGTAGAGCCCAACGCACGTCCCGACGTGGAGCCCAACGCACGTCCCGACGTAGAGCTGAAAGTAAGCTAAATCCCGACGTAGAGCCCAACGCACGTCCCGACGTAGAGCCCAACGCACGTCCCGACATAGAGCCCAACGCACGTCCCGACGTAGAGCTGAAAGTTAGCTAACTACAGACGTAGAGCCCAACGCACGTCCCGACGTAGAGCCCAACGCACGTCCCGACGTAGAGCTGAAAGTAAGCTAAATCCCGACGTAGAGCCCAACGCACGTCCCGACGTAGAGCTGAAAGTAAGCTAAATCCCGACGTAGAGGCCAACGCACGTCCCGACGTAGAGGCCAACGCACGTCCCGACGTAGAGCTGAAAGTAAGCTAAATCCCGAAGTAGAGGCCAACGCACGTCCCGACGTAGAGGCCAACGCACTTCCCGACGTAGAGCTGAAAGTAAGCTAAATCCCGAGGTAGCGCCCAACGCACGTCCCGAAGCAACGCCCAACGCACGTCCCGACGTAGCGCCCAACGCACGTCCCGACGTAGAGCTGAAAGTAAGCTAAATCCCGACGTAGAGGCCAACGCACGTCCCGACGTAGAGGCCAACGCACGTCCCGACTTAGAGGCCAACGCACGTCCCGACGTAGAGGACAACGCACGTCCCAACGTAGTGCCCAACGCACGTCCCGACGTAGAGCCCAACGCACGTCCCGACGTAGACCTGAAAGTAAGCTAAATCCCGACGTAGAGCCCAACGCACGTCCGGACGTAGACCCCAACGCACGTCCCGACGTAGAGCCCAACGCACGTCCCGACGTAGAGCTTAAAGTAAGCTAAATCCCGACGTAGAGCCCAACGCACGTCCCGACGTAGAGCCCAATGCACGTCCCGACGTAGAGCCCAACGCACGTCCCGACGTAGAGCTGAAAGTTAGCAAACTACAGACGTAGAGCCCAACGCACGTCCCGACGTAGAGCCCAACGCACGTCCCGACGTAGAGCTGAAAGTTAGCAAACTACAGACGTAGAGCCCAACGCACGTCCCGACGTAGAACCCAACGCACGTCCCGACGTAGAGCTGAAAGTAAGCTAAATGCCGACGTAGAGGCCAACGCACGTCCCGACGTAGAGCTGAAAGTAAGCTAAATCCCGACGTAGAGCCCAACGCACGTCCCGACGTAGAGCCCAACGCACGTCCCGACGTAGAGCTGAAAGTAAGCTAAATCCCGACGTAGAGCCCAACGCACGTCCCGACGTAGAGCCCAACGCACGTCCCGACGTAGAGCTGAAAGTTAGCTAACTACAGACGTAGAGCCCAACGCAGGTCCCGACGTAGAGCCCAACGCACGTCCCGACGTAGAGCCCAACGCACGTCCCGACGTAGAGCTGAAAGTAAGCTAAATCCCGACGTAGAGCCCAACGGACGTCCCGACGTAGAGCTGAAATTAGCTAAATCCCGACGTAGAGGCCAACGCACGTCCCGACGTAGAGGCCAACGCACGTCCCGATGTAGAGCTGAAAGTAAGCTAAATCCCGACGTAGAGGCCAACGCACGTCCCGACGTAGAGGCCAACGCACGTCCCGACGTAGAGCTGAAAGTAAGCTAAATCCCGACGTAGAGCCCAACGCACGTCCCGACGTAGAGCCCAACGCACGTCCCGACGTAGAGCCCAACGCACATCCCGACATAGAGCCCAACGCACGTCCCGACGTAGAGGTGAAAGTAAGCTAAATCCCGACATAGCGCCCAACACATGTCCCGAAGTAGCGCCCAACGCACGTCCCGACGTAGAGCCCAACGCACGTCCCGACGTAGAGCTGAAAGTAAGCTAAATCCCGACGTAGAGGCCAACGCACGTCCCGACGTAGAGGCCAACGCACGTCCCGACGTAGAGGCCAACGCACGTCCCGACGTAGAGCTGAAAGTAAGCTAAATCCCGACGTAGAGCCCAACGCACGTCCCGACGTAGAGCTGAAACTTAGCTAACTACAGACGAAGAGCCCAACGCGCGTCCCGACGTAGAGCTGAAAGTTTGCTAACTACAGACGTAGAGCCCAACGTGCGTCCCGACGTAGAGCCCAACGCGTGTCCCGACGTAGAGCCCAACGCACGTCCCGACGTAGAGCCCAACGCGTGTCCCGACGTAGAGCTGAAAGTAAGCTAAATCCCGACGTAGAGGCCAACGCACGTCCCGACGTAGAGGCCAACGCACGTCCCGACGTAGCGCCCAACGCACGTCCCGACGTAGAGGCCAACGCACGTCCCGACGTAGAGCTGAAAGTAAGCGAAATCCCGACGTAGAGCCCAACGCACGTCCCGACGTAGAGCCCAACGCACGTCCCGACGTAGAGCTGAAAGTAAGCTAAATCCCAACGTAGAGCCCAACGCACGTCCCGACGTAGAGCCCAACGCACGTCCCGAAGTAGAGCCCAACGCACGTCCCGACGTAGACCTGAAAGTAAGCTAAATCCCGACGTAGAGGCCAACGCACGTCCCGACATAGTGCCCAACGCACGTCCCGAAGTAGAGCCCAACGCACGTCCTGACGTAGAGCTGAAAGTAAGCTAAATCCCGACGTAGAGCCCAACGCACGTCCCGACGTAGAGCCCAACGCACGTCCCGACGTAGACCTGAAAGTAAGCTAAATCCCGACGTAGAGCCCAACGCACGTCCCGACGTAGAGCCCAACGCACGTCCCGACGTAGAGCTGAAAGTAAGCTAAATCCCAACGTAGAGCCCAACGCACATCCCGACGTAGAGCCCAACGCACGTCCCGAAGTAGAGCCCAACGCACGTCCCGACGTAGATCTGAAAGTAAGCTAAATCCCGACGTAGAGGCCAACGCACGTCCCGACGTAGTGCCCAACGCACGTCCCGAAGTAGAGCCCAACGCACGTCCTGACGTAGAGCTGAAAGTAAGCTAAATCCCGACGTAGAGCCAAAAGCACGTCCCGACGTAGAGCCCAACGCACGTCCCGACGTAGAGCCCAACGCACGTCCCGACGTAGACCTGAAAGTAAGCTAAATCCCGACGTAGAGGCCAACGCACGTCCCGACGTAGACCCCAACGCACGTCCCGACGTAGAGGCCAACGCACGTCCCGACGTAGAGCTGAAAGTAAGCTAAATCCCGACGTAGAGCCCAACGCACAGCCCGATGTAGAGCTGAAACTTAGCTAACTACAGACGAAGAGCCCAACGCGCGTCCCGACGTAGAGCTGAAAGTTAGCTAACTACAGACGTAGAGCCCAACGTGCGTCCCGACGTAGAGCCCAACGCGTGTCCCGACGTAGAGCCCAACGCACGTCCCGACGTAGAGCCCAACGCGTGTCCCGACGTAGAGCTGAAAGTAAGCTAAATCCCGACGTAGAGGCCAACGCACGTCCCGACGTAGAGGCCAACGCACGTCCCGACGTAGCGCCCAACGCACGTCCCGACGTAGAGGCCAACGCACGTCCCGACGTAGACCTGAAAGTAAGCTAAATCCCGACGTAGAGCCCAACGCACGTCCCGACGTAGAGCCCAACGCACGTCCCGACGTAGAGCTGAAAGTAAGCTAAATCCCAACGTAGAGCCCAACGCACGTCCCGACGTAGAGCCCAACGCACGTCCCGAAGTAGAGCCCAACGCACGTCCCGACGTAGACCTGAAAGTAAGCTAAATCCCGACGTAGAGGCCAACGCACGTCCCGACATAGTGCCAAACGCACGTCCCGAAGTAGAGCCCAACGCACGTCCTGACGTAGAGCTGAAAGTAAGCTAAATCCCGACGTAGAGCCCAACGCACGTCCCGACGTAGAGCCCAACGCACGTCCCGACGTAGACCTGAAAGTAAGCTAAATCCCGACGTAGAGCCCAACGCACGTCCCGACGTAGAGCCCAACGCACGTCCCGACGTAGAGCTGAAAGTAAGCTAAATCCCAACGTAGAGCCCAACGCACATCCCGACGTAGAGCCCAACGCACGTCCCGAAGTAGAGCCCAACGCACGTCCCGACGTAGAGCTGAAAGTAAGCTAAATCCCGACGTAGAGGCCAACGCACGTCCCGACGTAGTGCCCAACGCACGTCCCAAAGTAGAGCCCAACGCACGTCCTGACGTAGAGCTGAAAGTAAGCTAAATCCCGACGTAGAGCCCAAAGCACGTCCCGACGTAGAGCCCAACGCACGTCCCGACGTAGAGCCCAACGCACGTCCCGACGTAGACCTGAAAGTAAGCTAAATCCCGACGTAGAGCCCAACGCACGTCCCGACGTAGACCCCAACGCACGTCCCGACGTAGAGCCCAACGCACGTCCCGACGTAGAGCTTAAAGTAAGCTAAATCCCGACGTAGAGCCCAACGCACGTCCCGACTTAGAGCCCAACGCACGTCCCGACGTAGAGCTGAAAGTAAGCTAAATCCCGACGTAGAGCCCAACGGACGTCCCGACGTAGAGCTGAAAGTAAGCTAAATCCCGACGTAGAGGCCAACGCACGTCCCGACGTAGAGGCCAACGCACGTCCCGATGTAGAGCTGAAAGTATGCTAAATCCCGACGTAGAGGCCAACGCACGTCCCGACGTAGAGGCCAACGCACATCCCGACGTAGATCTGAAAGTAAGCTAAATCCCGACGTAGAGCCCAACGCACGTCCCGACGTAGAGCCCAACGCACGTCCTGACGTAGAGCCCAACGCACATCCCGACATAGAGCCCAACGCACGTCCCGAGGTAGAGCTGAAAGTAAGCTAAATCCCGACATAGCGCCCAACACATGTCCCGAAGTAGCGCCCAACGCACGTCCCGACGTAGCGCCCAACGCACGTCCCGACGTAGAGCCCAACGCACGTCCCGACGTGGCGCCCAACGCACGTCCCGACGTAGCATCCAACGCACGTCCCGACGTAGAGCTGAAAGTAAGCTAAATCCCGACGTAGAGGCCAACGCACGTCCCGACGTAGAGCCCAACGCACGTCCCGACGTAGAGCTGAAAGTAAGCTAAATCCCGACGTAGAGCCCAACGCACGTCCCGACGTAGAGCTCAACGCACGTCCCGACGTAGAGCCCAACGCACGTTCCGACGTAGCTCCCAACGCACATCTTGACGTAGAGCTGAAAGTTAGCTAACTACAGATGTAGAGCCCAACGCACGTCCCGACATAGAGCTGAAAGTAAGCTATCTACAGACGTAGAGCCCAACGCACGTCCCGACGTAGAGCCCAACGCACGTCCCGACGTAGAGCTGAAAGTTAGCTAACTACAGACGTAGAGCCCAACGCACGTCCCGACATAGAGCTGAAACTTAGCTAACTACAGACGTAGAGCCCAACGCACGTCCCGACGTAGAGCCCAACGCACGTCCCGACGTAGAGCCCAACGCACGTCCCGACGTAGAGCTGAAAGTTAGCAAACTACAGACGTAGAGCCCAACGCACGTCCCGACGTAAAACCCAACGCACGTCCCGACGTAGAGCTGAAAGTAAGCTAAATGCCGACGTAGAGGCCAACGCACGTCCCGACGTAGAGCTGAAAGTAAGCTAAATCCCGACGTAGAGCCCAACGCACGTCCCGACGTAGAGCCCAACGCACGTCCCGACGTAGAGCTGAAAGTAAGCTAAATCCCGACGTAGAGCCCAACGCACGTCCCGACGTAGAGCCCAACGCACGTCCCGACGTAGAGCTGAAAGTTAGCTAACTACAGACGTAGAGCCCAACGCAGGTCCCGACGTAGAGCCCAACGCACGTCCCGACGTAGAGCCCAACGCACGTCCCGACGTAGAGCTGAAAGTAAGCTAAATCCCGACGTAGAGCCCAACGGACGTCCCGACGTAGAGCTGAAATTAGCTAAATCCCGACGTAGAGGCCAACGCACGTCCCGACGTAGAGGCCAACGCACGTCCCGATGTAGAGCTGAAAGTAAGCTAAATCCCGACGTAGAGGCCAACGCACGTCCCGACGTAGAGGCCAACGCACGTCCCGACGTAGAGCTGAAAGTAAGCTAAATCCCGACGTAGAGCCCAACGCACGTCCCGACGTAGAGCCCAACGCACGTCCCGACGTAGAGCCCAACGCACATCCCGACATAGAGCCCAACGCACGTCCCGACGTAGAGCTGAAAGTAAGCTAAATCCCGACATAGCGCCCAACACATGTCCCGAAGTAGCGCCCAACGCACGTCCCGACGTAGAGCCCAACGCACGTCCCGACGTAGAGCTGAAAGTAAGCTAAATCCCGACGTAGAGGCCAACGCACGTCCCGACGTAGAGGCCAACGCACGTCCCGACGTAGAGGCCAACGCACGTCCCGACGTAGAGCTGAAAGTAAGCTAAATCCCGACGTAGAGCCCAACGCACGTCCCGACGTAGAGCTGAAACTTAGCTAACTACAGACGAAGAGCCCAACGCGCGTCCCGACGTAGAGCTGAAAGTTAGCTAACTACAGACGTAGAGCCCAACGTGCGTCCCGACGTAGAGCCCAACGCGTGTCCCGACGTAGAGCCCAACGCATTCCCGACGTAGAGCCCAACGCGTGTCCCGACGTAGAGCTGAAAGTAAGCTAAATCCCGACGTAGAGGCCAACGCACGTCCCGACGTAGAGGCCAACGCACGTCCCGACGTAGCGCCCAACGCACGTCCCGACGTAGAGGCCAACGCACGTCCCGACGTAGAGCTGAAAGTAAGCTAAATCCCGACGTAGAGCCCAACGCACGTCCCGACGTAGAGCCCAACGCACGTCCCGACGTAGAGCTGAAAGTAAGCTAAATCCCGACGTAGAGCCCAACGCACGTCCCGACGTAGAGCCCAACGCACGTCCCGAAGTAGAGCCCAACGCATGTCCCGACGTAGACCTGAAAGTAAGCTAAATCCCGACGTAGAGGCCAACGCACGTCCCGACGTAGTGCCCAACGCACGTCCCGAAGTAGAGCCCAACGCACGTCCTGACGTAGAGCTGAAAGTAAGCTAAATCCCGACGTAGAGCCCAACGCACGTCCCGACGTAGAGCCCAACGCACGTCCCGACGTAGACCTGAAAGTAAGCTAAATCCCGACGTAGAGCCCAACGCACGTCCCGACGTAGAGCCCAACGCACGTCCCGACGTAGAGCTGAAAGTAAGCTAAATCCCAACGTAGAGCCCAACGCACATCCCGACGTAGAGCCCAACGCACGTCCCGAAGTAGAGCCCAACGCACGTCCCGACGTAGAACTGAAAGTAAGCTAAATCCCGACGTAGAGGCCAACACACGTCCCGACGTAGTGCCCAACGCACGTCCCGAAGTAGAGCCCAACGCACGTCCTGACGTAGTGCTGAAAGTAAGCTAAATCCCGACGTAGAGCCCAAAGCACGTCCCGACGTAGAGCCCAACGCACGTCCCGACGTAGAGCCCAACGCACGTCCCGACGTAGACCTGAAAGTAAGCTAAATCCCGACGTAGAGCCCAACGCACGTCCCGACGTAGACCCCAACGCACGTCCCGACGTAGAGCCCAATGCACGTCCCGACGTAGAGCTTAAAGTAAGCTAAATCCCGACGTAGAGCCCAACGCACGTCCCGACTTAGAGCCCAACGCACGTCCCGACGTAGAGCTGAAAGTAAGCTAAATCCCGACGTAGAGCCCAACGGACGTCCCGACGTAGAGCTGAAAGTAAGCTAAATCCCGACGTAGAGGCCAACGCACGTCCCGACGTAGAGGCCAACGCACGTCCCGATGTAGAGCTGAAAGTAAGCTAAATCCCGACGTAGAGGCCAACGCACGTCCCGACGTAGAGGCCAACGCACATCCCGACGTAGATCTGAAAGTAAGCTAAATCCCGACGTAGAGCCCAACGCACGTCCCGACGTAGAGCCCAACGCACGTCCTGACGTAGAGCCCAACGCACATCCCGACATAGAGCCCAACGCACGTCCCGAGGTAGAGCTGAAAGTAAGCTAAATCCCGACATAGCGCCCAACACATGTCCCGAAGTAGCGCCCAACGCACGTCCCGACGTAGCGCCCAACGCACGTCCCGACGTAGAGCCCAACGCACGTCCCGACGTAGCGCCCAACGCACGTCCCGACGTAGCGTCCAACGCACGTCCCGACGTAGAGCTGAAAGTAAGCTAAATCCCGACGTAGAGGCCAACGCACGTCCCGACGTAGAGCCCAACGCACGTCCCGACGTAGAGCTGAAAGTAAGCTAAATCCCGACGTAGAGCCCAACGCACGTCCCGACGTAGAGCTCAACGCACGTCCCGACGTAGAGCCCAACGCACGTTCCGACGTAGCTCCCAACGCACGTCTTGACGTAGAGCTGAAAGTTAGCTAAATCCCGACGTAGAGCCCAACGCACGTCCCGACGTAGAGCTGAAAGTAAGCTATCTACAGACGTAGAGCCCAACGCACGTCCCGACGTAGAGCCCAACGCACGTCCCGACGTAGAGCTGAAAGTTAGCTAACTACAGACGTAGAGCCCAACGCACGTCCCGACATAGAGCTGAAACTTAGCTAACTACAGACGTAGAGCCCAACGCACGTCCCGACGTAGAGCCCAACGCACGTCCCGACGTAGAGCCCAACGCACGTCCCGACGTAGACCTGAAGGTAAGCTAAATCCCGACCTAGAGCCCAACGCACGTCCCGACCTAGAGCCCAACGCACGTCCCGACGTAGAGCCCAACGCACGTCCCGACGTAGAGCTGAAAGTTAGCTAACTACAGACGAAGAGCCCAACGCGCGTCCCGACGTAGAGCTGAAAGTTAGCTAACTACAGACGTAGAGCCCAACGCGCGTCCCGACGTAGAGCCCAACGCGCGTCCCGACGTAGAGCCCAACGCACGTCCCGACGTAGAGCCCAACGCACGTCCCGACGTAGAGCTGAAGGTAAGATAAATCCCGACGTAGAAGCCAACGCACGTCCCGACGTAGAGGCCAACACACGTCCCGACGTAGAGCCCAACGCACGTCCCGAAGTAGAGGCCAACGCACGTCCCGACGTAGAGCTGAAAGTAAACTAAATCCCGACGTAGAGCCCAACGCACGTCCCGACGTAGAGCCCAACGCACGTCCCGACGTAGAGCCCAACGCACGTCCCGACGTAGAGCCCAACGCACGTCCCGACGTAGACCTGAAAGTAAGCTAAATCCCGACGTAGAGCCCAACGCACGTCCCGACGTAGAGCTGAAAGTAAGCTAAATCCCGACGTAGAGCACAACGGACGTCCCGACGAAGAGCTGAAAGTAAACTAAATCCCGACGTAGAGGCCAACGCACGTCCCGACGTAGAGGCCAACGCACGTCCCGATGTAGAGCTGAAAGTAAGCTAAATCCCGACGTAGAGGCCAACTCACGTCCCGACGTAGAGGCCAACGCACGTCCCGACGTAGATCTGAAAGTAAGCTAAATCCCGACGTAGAGCCCAACGCACGTCCCGACGTAGAGCCCAACGCACGTCCTGACGTAGAGCCCAACGCACATCCCGACGTAGAGGCCAACGCACGTCCCGACGTAGAGCTGAAAGTAAGCTAAATCCCGACGTAGAGCCCAACGCACGTCCCGACGTAGAGCCCAACGCACGTCCCGAAGTAGAGCCCAACGCATGTCCCGACGTAGACCTGAAAGTAAGCTAAATCCCGACGTAGAGGCCAACGCACGTCCCGACGTAGTGCCCAACGCACGTCCCGAAGTAGAGCCCAACGCACGTCCTGACGTAGAGCTGAAAGTAAGCTAAATCCCGACGTAGAGCCCAACGCACGTCCCGACGTAGAGCCCAACGCACGTCCCGACGTAGACCTGAAAGTAAGCTAAATCCCGACGTAGAGCCCAACGCACGTCCCGACGTAGAGCCCAACGCACGTCCCGACGTAGAGCTGAAAGTAAGCTAAATCCCAACGTAGAGCCCAACGCACATCCCGACGTAGAGCCCAACGCACGTCCCGAAGTAGAGCCCAACGCACGTCCCGACGTAGAACTGAAAGTAAGCTAAATCCCGACGTAGAGGCCAACACACGTCCCGACGTAGTGCCCAACGCACGTCCCGAAGTAGAGCCCAACGCACGTCCTGACGTAGAGCTGAAAGTAAGCTAAATCCCGACGTAGAGCCCAAAGCACGTCCCGACGTAGAGCCCAACGCACGTCCCGACGTAGAGCCCAACGCACGTCCCGACGTAGACCTGAAAGTAAGCTAAATCCCGACGTAGAGCCCAACGCACGTCCCGACGTAGACCCCAACGCACGTCCCGACGTAGAGCCCAACGCACGTCCCGACGTAGAGCTTAAAGTAAGCTAAATCCCGACGTAGAGCCCAACGCACGTCCCGACTTAGAGCCCAACGCACGTCCCGACGTAGAGCTCAAAGTAAGCTAAATCCCGACGTAGAGCCCAACGGACGTCCCGACGTAGAGCTGAAAGTAAGCTAAATCCCGACGTAGAGGCCAACGCACGTCCCGACGTAGAGGCCAACGCACGTCCCGATGTAGAGCTGAAAGTAAGCTAAATCCCGACGTAGAGGCCAACGCACGTCCCGACGTAGAGGCCAACGCACATCCCGACGTAGATCTGAAAGTAAGCTAAATCCCGACGTAGAGCCCAACGCACGTCCCGACGTAGAGCCCAACGCACGTCCTGACGTAGAGCCCAACGCACATCCCGACATAGAGCCCAACGCACGTCCCGAGGTAGAGCTGAAAGTAAGCTAAATCCCGACATAGCGCCCAACACATGTCCCGAAGAAGCGCCCAACGCACGTCCCGACGTAGCGCCCAACGCACGTCCCGACGTAGAGCCCAACGCACGTCCCGACGTAGCGCCCAACGCACGTCCCGACGTAGCGTCCAACGCACGTCCCGACGTAGAGCTGAAAGTAAGCTAAATCCCGACGTAGAGGCCAACGCACGTCCCGACGTAGAGCCCAACGCACGTCCCGACGTAGAGCTGAAAGTAAGCTAAATCCCGACGTAGAGCCCAACGCACGTCCCGACGTAGAGCTCAACGCACGTCCCGACGTAGAGCCCAACGCACGTTCCGACGTAGCTCCCAACGCACGTCTTGACGTAGAGCTGAAAGTTAGCTAACTACAGATGTAGAGCCCAACGCACGTCCCGACGTAGAGCTGAAAGTTAGCTAAATCCCGACGTAGAGCCCAACGCACGTCCCGACATAGAGCTGAAAGTAAGCTATCTACAGACGTAGAGCCCAACGCACGTCCCGACGTAGAGCCCAACGCACGTCCCGACGTAGAGCTGAAAGTTAGCTAACTACAGACGTAGAGCCCAACGCACGTCCCGACATAGAGCTGAAACTTAGCTAACTACAGACGTAGAGCCCAACGCACGTCCCGACGTAGAGCCCAACGCACGTCCCGACGTAGAGCCCAACGCACGTCCCGACGTAGACCTGAAGGTAAGCTAAATCCCGACCTAGAGCCCAACGCACGTCCCGACCTAGAGCCCAACGCACGTCCCGACGTAGAGCCCAACGCACGTCCCGACGTAGAGCTGAAAGTTAGCTAACTACAGACGAAGAGCCCAACGCGCGTCCCGACGTAGAGCTGAAAGTTAGCTAACTACAGACGTAGAGCCCAACGCGCGTCCCGACGTAGAGCCCAACGCGCGTCCCGACGTAGAGCCCAACGCACGTCCCGACGTAGAGCCCAACGCACGTCCCGACGTAGAGCTGAAGGTAAGATAAATCCCGACGTAGAAGCCAACGCACGTCCCGACGTAGAGGCCAACACACGTCCCGACGTAGAGCCCAACGCACGTCCCGAAGTAGAGGCCAACGCACGTCCCGACGTAGAGCTGAAAGTAAACTAAATCCCGACGTAGAGCCCAACGCACGTCCCGACGTAGAGCCCAACGCACGTCCCGACGTAGAGCCCAACGCACGTCCCGACGTAGAGCCCAACGCACGTCCCGACGTAGACCTGAAAGTAAGCTAAATCCCGACGTAGAGCCCAACGCACGTCCCGACGTAGAGCTGAAAGTAAGCTAAATCCCGACGTAGAGCACAACGGACGTCCCGACGAAGAGCTGAAAGTAAACTAAATCCCGACGTAGAGGCCAACGCACGTCCCGACGTAGAGGCCAACGCACGTCCCGATGTAGAGCTGAAAGTAAGCTAAATCCCGACGTAGAGGCCAACTCACGTCCCGACGTAGAGGCCAACGCACGTCCCGACGTAGATCTGAAAGTAAGCTAAATCCCGACGTAGAGCCCAACGCACGTCCCGACGTAGAGCCCAACGCACGTCCTGACGTAGAGCCCAACGCACATCCCGACATAGAGCCCAACGCACGTCCCGAGGTAGAGCTGAAAGTAAGCTAAATCCCGACATAGCGCCCAACACATGTCCCGAAGTAGCGCCCAACGCACGTCCCGACATAGCGCACAACGCACGTCCCGACGTAGCGCCCAACGCACGTCCCGACGTAGCGTCCAACGCACGTCCCGACGTAGAGCTGAAAGTAAGCTAAATCCCGACGTAGAGGCCAACGCACGTCCCGACGTAGAGCCCAACGCACGTCCCGACGTAGAGCTGAAAGTAAGCTAAATCCCGACGTAGAGCCCAACGCACGTCCCGACGTAGAGCTCAACGCACGTCCCGACGTAGAGCCCAACGCACGTTCCGACGTAGCTCCCAACGCACGTGTTGATGTAGAGCTTAAAGTTAGCTAACTACAGATGTAGAGCCCAACGCACGTCCCGACGTAGACCTGAAAGTTATCTAAATCCCGACGTAGAGCCCAATGCACGTCCCGACGTAGACCTGAAAGTAAGCTAAATCCCGACGTAGAGCCCAACGCACGTCCCGACGTAGAGCCCAACGCACTTCCCGACGTAGAGCTGAAAGTTAGCTAACTACAGACGTAGAGCCCAACGCACGTCCCGACATAGAGCTGAAACTTAGCTAACTACAGACGTAGAGCCCAACGCACGTCCCGACGTAGAGCCCAACGCACGTCCCGACGTAGAGCCCAACGCACGTCCCGACGTAGACCTGAAGGTAAGCTAAATCGCGACCTAGAGCCCAACGCACGTCCCGACCTAGAGCCCAACGCACGTCCCGACGTAGAGCCCAACGCACGTCCCGACGTAGAGCTGAAAGTTAGCTAACTACAGACGAAGAGCCCAACGCGCGTCCCGACGTAGAGCTGAAAGTTAGCTAACTACAGACGAAGAGCCCAACGCGCGTCCCGACGTAGAGCTGAAAGTTAGCTAACTACAGACGTAGAGCCCAACGCGCGTCCCGACGTAGAGCCCAACGCGCGTCCCGACGTAGAGCCCAACGCACGTCCCGACGTAGAGCTGAAGGTAAGCTAAATCCCGACGTAGAAGCCAACGCACGTCCCGATGTAGAGGCCAACGCACGTCCCGACGTAGAGCCCAACGCACGTCCCGACGTAGAGGCCAACGCACGTCCCGACGTAGAGCTGAAAGTAAGCTAAATCCCGACGTAGAGCCCAACGCACGTCCCGACGTAGAGCCCAACGCACGTCCCGACGTAGAGCCCAACGCACGTCCCGACGTAGAGCTGAAAGTTAGCTAACTACAAACGTAGAGCCCAACGCACGTCCCGACGTAGAGCAGAAAGTTAGCTAACTACAGACGTAGAGCCCAACGCACGTCCCGACGTAGAGCCCAACGCACGTCCCGACGTGGAGCCCAACGCACGTCCCGACGTAGAGCTGAAAGTAAGCTAAATCCCGACGTAGAGCCCAACGCACGTCCCGACGTAGAGCCCAACGCACGTCCCGACATAGAGCCCAACGCACGTCCCGACGTAGAGCTGAAAGTTAGCTAACTACAGACGTAGAGCCCAACGCACGTCCCGACGTAGAGCCCAACGCACGTCCCGACGTAGAGCCCAACGCACGTCCCGACGTAGACCTGAAAGTAAGCTAAATCCCGACGTAGAGCCCAACGCACGTCCCGACGTAGAGCTGAAAGTAAGCTAAATCCCGACGTAGAGGCCAACGCACGTCCCGACGTAGAGGCCAACGCACGTCCCGACGTAGAGGTGAAAGTAAGCTAAATCCCGAAGTAGAGGCCAACGCACGTCCCGACGTAGAGGCCAACGCACGTCCCTTCGTAGAGCTGAAAGTAAGCTAAATCCCGACGTAGAGCCCAACGCACGTCCCGACGTAGAGCCCAACGCACGTCCCGACGTAGAGCCCAACGCACGTCCCGACGTAGAGCTGAAAGTAAGCTAAATCCCGACGTAGCGCCCAACGCACGTCCCGAAGCAACGCCCAACGCACGTCCCGACGTAGCGCCCAAGGCACGTCCCGACGTAGAGCTGAAAGTAAGCTAAATCCCGACGTAGAGGCCAACGCACGTCCCGACGTAGAGGCCAACGCACGTCCCGACTTAGAGGCCAACGCACGTCCCGGCGTAGAGGACAACGCACGTCCCGACGTAGCGCCCAACGCACGTCCCGACGTAGAGCTGAAAGTAAGCTAAATCCCGACGTAGAGCCCAACGCACGTCCCGACGTAGAGCCCAACGCACGTCCCGACGTAGAGCTGGAAGTTAGCTAACTACAGACGTAGAGCCCAACGCACGTCCCGACGTAGAGCTGAAATTAGTTAACTACAGACGTAGAGCCCAACGCACGTCCCGACGTAGAGCTGAAAGTTAGCTAACTACAGATGTAGAGCCCAACGCACGTCCCGACGTAGAGCCCAACGCACGTCCCGACGTAGAGCCCAACGCACGTCCCGACGTAGAGCCCAACGCACGTCCCGACGTAGAGCTGAAAGTAAGCTAAATCCCGACGTAGAGGCCAACGCACGTCCCAACATAGAGCTGAAAGTAAGCTAAATCCCGACGTAGAGCCCAACGCACGTCCCGACCTAGAGCCCAACGCACGTCCCGACGTAGCGTCCAACGCACGTCCCGACGTAGAACTGAAAATTAGCTGACTACAGACGTAGAGCCCAACGCACGTCCCGACGTAGAGCCCAACGCACGTCCCGACGTAGAGCTGAAAGTAAGCTAAATCCCGACGTAGAGCCCAACGCACGTCCCGAAGTAGAGCTCAACGCACGTCCCGACGTAGAGCCCAACGCACGTTCCGACGTAGCTCCCAACGCACGTCTTGACGTAGAGCTGAAAGTTAGCTAACTACAGATGTAGAGCCCAACGCACGTCCCGACGTAGAGCTGAAAGTTAGCTAAATCCCGACGTAGAGCCCAACGCACGTCCCGACATAGAGCTGAAAGTAAGCTATCTACAGACGTAGAGCCCAACGCACGTCCCGACGTAGAGCCCAACGCACGTCCCGACGTAGAGCTGAAAGTTAGCTAACTACAGACGTAGAGCCCAACGCACGTCCCGACATAGAGCTGAAACTTAGCTAACTACAGACGTAGAGCCCAACGCACGTCCCGACGTAGAGCCCAACGCACGTCCCGACGTAGAGCCCAACGCACGTCCCGACGTAGACCTGAAGGTAAGCTAAATCCCGACCTAGAGCCCAACGCACGTCCCGACCTAGAGCCCAACGCACGTCCCGACGTAGAGCCCAACGCACGTCCCGACGTAGAGCTGAAAGTTAGCTAACTACAGACGAAGAGCCCAACGCGCGTCCCGACGTAGAGCTGAAAGTTAGCTAACTACAGACGAAGAGCCCAACGCGCGTCCCGACGTAGAGCTGAAAGTTAGCTAACTACAGACGTAGAGCCCAACGCGCGTCCCGACGTAGAGCCCAACGCGCGTCCCGACGTAGAGCCCAACGCACGTCCCGACGTAGAGCCCAACGCACGTCCCGACGTAGAGCTGAAGGTAAGATAAATCCCGACGTAGAAGCCAACGCAGGTCCCGACGTAGAGGCCAACACACGTCCCGACGTAGAGCCCAACACACGTCCCGACGTAGAGGCCAACGCACGTCCCGACGTAGAGGCCAACGCACGTCCCGACGTAGAGCTGAAAGTAAACTAAATCCCGACGTAGAGCCCAACTCACATCCCGACGTAGAGCCCAACGCACGTCCCGACGTAGAGCCCAACGCACGTCCCGACGTAGAGCCCAACGCACGTCCCGACGTAGACCTGAAAGTAAGCTAAATCCCGACGTAGAGCCCAACGCACGTCCCGACGTAGACCCCAACGCACGTCCCGACGTAGAGGTGAAAGTAAGCTAAATCCCGAAGTAGAGGCCAACGCACGTCCCGACGTAGAGGCCAACGCACGTCCCTACGTAGAGCTGAAAGTAAGCTAAATCCCGACGTAGAGCCCAAAGCACGTCCCGACGTAGAGCCCACCGCACGTCCCAACGTAGAGCCCAACGCACGTCCCGACGTAGAGCTGAAAGTAAGTTAAATCCCGACGTAGCGCCCAACGCACGTCCCGAAGCAACGCCCAACGCACGTCCCGACGTAGCGCCCAACGCACGTCCCGACGTAGCGCCCAACGCACGTCCCGACGTAGAGCTGAAAGTAAGCTAAATCCCGACGTAGAGGCCAACGCACGTCCCGACGTAGAGGCCAACGCACGTCCCGACTTAGAGGCCAACGCACGTCCCGGCGTAGAGGACAACGCACGTCCCGACGTAGCGCCCAACGCACGTCCCGACGTAGAGCTGAAAGTAAGCTAAATCCCGACGTAGAGCCCAATGCACGTCCCGACGTAGAGCCCAACGCACGTCCCGACGTAGAGCTGAAAGTTAGCTAACTACAGACGTAGAGCCCAACGCACGTCCCGACGTAGAGCTGAAATTAGTTAACTACAGACGTAGAGCCCAACGCACGTCCCGACGTAGAGCTGAAAGTTAGATAACTACAGATGTAGAGCCCAACGCACGTCCCGACGTAGAGCCCAACGCACGTCCCGACGTAGAGCCCAACGCACGTCCCGACGTAGAGGCCAACGCACGTCCCAACATAGAGCTGAAAGTAAGCTAAATCCCGACGTAGAGCCCAACGCACGTCCCGACCTAGAGCCCAACGCACGTCCCGACGTAGAGCCCAACGCACGTCCCGACGTAGAGCTGAAAGTTAGCTAAATCCCGACGTAGACCCCAACACACGTCCCGACGTAGAGCCCAACGCACGTCCCGACGTAGAGCTGAAAGTAAGCTAAATCCCGACGTAGCGCCCAACGCACGTCCCGAAGTAGCGCCCAACGCACGTCCCGACGTAGCGCCCAACGCACGTCCCGACTTAGAGCTGAAAGTAAGCTAAATCCCGACGTAGAGGCCAACGCACGTCCCGAAGTAGAGACCAACGCACGTCCCGACGTAGAGGCCAACGCACGTCCCGACGTAGAGGACAACGCACGTCCCGACGTAGAGGCCAACGCACGTCCTGACGTAGAGCTGAAAGTAAGCTAAATCCCGACGTAGAGCCCAACGCACGTCCCGACGTAGAGCCCAACGCACGTCCCGACGTAGCGCCCAACGCACGTCCCGACGTAGAGCTGAAAGTTAGCTAACTACAGACGTAGAGCCCAACGCACGTCCCGACGTAGAGCTGAAATTAGCTAACTACAGACGTAGAGCCCAACGCACGTCCCGACGTAGAGCTGAAAGTAAGCTAAATCCCGACGTAGAGGCCAACGCACGTCACAACATAGAGCTGAAAGTAACCTAAATCCCGACGTAGAGCCCAACGCACGTCCCGACGTAGAGCCCAACGCACGTCCCGACGTAGAGCCCAACGCACGTCCCGACGTAGAGCTGAAAGTTAGCTAAATCCCGACGTAGAGCCCAACGCACGTCCCGACGTAGAGCCCAACGCACGTCCCGACGTAGAGCTGAAAGTAAGCTAAATCCCGACTTAGAGCCCAATGCACGTCCCGACGTAGAGCTGAAAGTAAGCTAAATCCCGACGTAGAGGCCAACGCACGTCCCGACGTACAGGCCAAGGCACGTCCCGACGTAGAGCTGAAAGTAAGCTAAATCCCGACGTAGAGGCCAACGCACGTCCCAACATAAAGCTGAAAGTAAGCTAAATCCCGACGTAGAGCCCAACGCACGTCCCGACGTAGAGCCCAACGCACGTCCCGACGTAGCGCCCAACGCACGTCCCGACGTAGAGCTGAAAGTTAGCTAATTACAGACGTAGAGCCCAACGCACGTCCCGACGTAGAGCTGAAATTAGCTAACTACAGACGTAGAGCCCAATGCACGTCCCGACGTAGAGCTGAAAGTAAGCTAAATCCCGACGTAGAGCCCAACGCACGTCCCAACATAGAGCTGAAAGTAAGCTAAATCCCGACGTAGAGCCCAACGCACGTCCCGACGTAGAGCCCAACGCACGTCCCGACGTAGAGCTGAAAGTTAGCTAACTACAGACGTAGAGCCCAACGCACGTCCCGACGTAGAGCCCAACGCACGTCCCGACGTAGAGCCCAACGCACGTCCCGACGTAGAGCTGAAAGTAAGCTAAATCCCGACGTAGAGCCCAACGCACCTCCCGACGTAGAGCTGTAAGTAAGCTAAATCCCGACGTAGAGGCCAACGCACGTCCCGACGTACAGGCCAAGGCACGTCCCGACGTAGAGCTGAAAGTAAGCAAAATCCCGACGTTAAAGACAACGCACGTCCCGACGTAGAGGCCAGCGCACGTGCCGACGTAGAGGCCAGCGCACGTCCCGACGTAGAGGCCAGCGCACGTCCCGACGTAGAGCCCAACGCACGTCCCAACGTAGAGCTTAAAGTAAGCTAAATCCCGACGTAGAGCCCAACGCACGTCCCGACGTAGAGCCCAACGCACGTCCCTACGTAGAGCCCAACGCACGTCCCGACGTAGAGCTGAAAGTAAGCTAAATCCCGACGTAGAGCCCAACGCACGTCCCGACGTAGAGCCCAACGCACGTCCCGACGTAGAGCCCAACGCACGTCCCGACGTAGAGCCCAACGCACGTCCCGACGTAGAGCTGAAAGTAAGCTAAATCCCGACGTAGAGCCCAACGCACGTCCCGACGTAGAGCTGAAAGTTAGCTAACTACAGACGTAGACCCCAACGCACGTCCCGACGTAGAGCCCAACGCACGTCCTGACGTAGAGCTGAAAGTAAGCTAAATCCCGACGTAGAGCCCAACACACGTCCCGACGTAGAGCTGAAAGTAAGATAAATCCCGACGTAGACGCCAACGCACGTCCCGACGTAGAGGCCAACGCACGTCCCGACGTAGAGCTGACAGTAAGCTAAATCCCGACGTAGAGGCCAACGCACGTCCAGACGTAGAGCTGAAAGTAAGCTAAATCCCGACGTAGAGCCCAACGCACGTCCCGACGTAGAGCCCAACACACGTCCCGACGTAGAGCCCAACGCACGTCCCGACGTAGAGCCCAACGCACGTCCCGACGTAGAGCTGAAAGTAAGCTAAATCCCGACGTAGCGCCCAACGCACGTCCCGACGTAGAGGCCAACGCACGTCCCGACTTAGAGGCCAACGCACGTCCCGACGTAGAGGACAACGCACGTCCCGACGTAGCGCCCAACGCACGTCCCGACGTAGAGCTGAAAGTAAGCTAAATCCCGACGTAGAGCCCAACGCACGTCGCGACGTAGAGCCCAACGCACGTCCCGACGTAGCGCCCAACGCACGTCCCGACATAGAGCTGAAAGTTAGCTAACTACAGACGTAGAGCCCAACGCACGTCCCGACGTAGAGCTGAAATTAGCTAACTACAGACGTAGAGCCCAACGCACGTCCCGACGTAGAGCTGAAAGTTAGCTAACTACAGATGTAGAGCCCAACGCACGTCCCGACGTAGAGCCCAACGCACGTCCCGACGTAGAGCCCAACGCACGTCCCGACGTAGAGCTGAAAGTAAGCTAAATCCCGACGTAGAGGCCAACGCACGTCCCAACATAAAGCTGAAAGTAAGCTAAATCCCGACGTAGCGCCCAACGCACGTCCCGAAGTAGCGCCCAACGCACATCCCGACGTAGCGCCCAACGCACGTCCCGACTTAGAGCGAAAGTAAGCTAAATCCCGACGTAGAGCCCAACGCACGTCCCGACGTAGAGCCCAACGCACGTCCCGACGTA
The DNA here is from genome assembly GCF_034619465.1 of Leptosomus discolor. NCBI lineage: Eukaryota > Metazoa > Chordata > Aves > Leptosomiformes > Leptosomidae > Leptosomus > Leptosomus discolor. Next base: position 3,438,436 of record NW_028237772.1, read on the forward strand.
GAGCTGAAAGTTAGCTAACTACAGACGTAGAGCCCAACGCACGTCCCGACGTAGAGGCCAACGCACGTCCCGACGTAGAGCCCAACGCACGTCCCGACGTAGAGCTGAAAGTAAGCTAAATCCCGACGTAGAGCCCAACGCACCTCCCGACGTAGAGCTGTAAGTAAGCTAAATCCCGACGTAGAGGCCAACGCACGTCCCGACGTACAGGCCAAGGCACGTCCCGACGTAGAGCTGAAAGTAAGCTAAATCCCGACGTTAAAGACAACGCACGTCCCGACGTAGAGGCCAGCGCACGTGCCGACGTAGAGGCCAGCGCACGTCCCGACGTAGAGGCCAGCGCACGTCCCGACGTAGAGCCCAACGCACGTCCCGACGTAGAGCTTAAAGTAAGCTAAATCCCGACGTAGAGCCCAACGCACGTCCCGACGTAGAGCCCAACGCACGTCCCGACGTAGAGCCCAACGCACGTCCCGACGTAGAGCTAAAAGTAAGCTAAATCCCGACGTAGAGCCCAACACACGTCCCGACGTAGAGCTGAAAGTAGGCTAAATCCCGACGTAGAGGCCAACGCACGTCCCGACGTAGAGGCCAACGCACGTCCCGACGTAGAGCTGAAAGTAAGCTAAATACCGACGTAGAGGCCAACGCACGTCCCGACGTAGAGGCCAACGCACGTCCCGACGTAGAGCTGAAAGTAAGCTAAATCCCGACGTAGAGCCCAACACACGTCCCGACGTAGAGCTGAAAGTAAGCTAAATCCCGACGTAGAGCCCAATGCACGTCCCGACGTAGAGGCCAACGCACGTCCCGACGTAGAGCTGAAAGTAAGCTAAATCCCGACGTAGAGGCCAACGCACGTCCCGACGTAGAGGCCAACGCATGTCCCGACGTAGACCTGAAAGTAAGCTAAATCCCGACGTAGAGCCCAACGCAGGTCCCGACGTAGAGCCCAACGCACGTCCCGACGTAGAGCCCAACGCACGTCCCAACGTAGAGCCCACCGCACGTCCCGACATAGAGCTGAAAGTAAGCTAAATCCCGACGTAGAGGCCAACGCACGTCCCGACGTAGCGCCCAACGCACGTCCCAACGTAGAGCTGAAAGTAAGCTAAATCCCGACGTAGAGGCCAACGCACGTCCCGACGTAGAGCTCAACGCACGTCCCGACGTAGAGCCCAACGCACGTCCCGACGTAGAGCTGAAAGTAAGCTAAATCCCGACGTAGAGCCCAACGCCCGTCCCGACGTAGAGCCCAACGCCCGTCCCGACGTAGAGCTGAAAGTTAGCTAACTACAGACGTAGAGCCCAACGCACGTCCCGACGTAGAGCTGAAAGTTAGCTAACTACAGACGTAGAGCCCAACGCACGTCCCGACGTAGAGGCCAACGCACGTCCCGACGTAGAGCCCAACGCACGTCCCGACGTAGAGCTGAAAGTAAGCTAAATCCCGACGTAGAGCCCAACGCACCTCCCGACGTAGAGCTGTAAGTAAGCTAAATCCCGACGTAGAGGCCAACGCACGTCCCGACGTACAGGCCAAGGCACGTCCCGACGTAGAGCTGAAAGTAAGCTAAATCCCGACGTTAAAGACAACGCACGTCCCGACGTAGAGGCCAGCGCACGTGCCGACGTAGAGGCCAGCGCACGTCCCGACGTAGAGGCCAGCGCACGTCCCGACGTAGAGCCCAACGCACGTCCCGACGTAGAGCTTAAAGTAAGCTAAATCCCGACGTAGAGCCCAACGCACGTCCCGACGTAGAGCCCAACGCACGTCCCGACGTAGAGCCCAACGCACGTCCCGACGTAGAGCTAAAAGTAAGCTAAATCCCGACGTAGAGCCCAACACACGTCCCGACGTAGAGCTGAAAGTAGGCTAAATCCCGACGTAGAGGCCAACGCACGTCCCGACGTAGAGGCCAACGCACGTCCCGACGTAGAGCTGAAAGTAAGCTAAATACCGACGTAGAGGCCAACGCACGTCCCGACGTAGAGGCCAACGCACGTCCCGACGTAGAGCTGAAAGTAAGCTAAATCCCGACGTAGAGCCCAACACACGTCCCGACGTAGAGCTGAAAGTAAGCTAAATCCCGACGTAGAGCCCAATGCACGTCCCGACGTAGAGGCCAACGCACGTCCCGACGTAGAGCTGAAAGTAAGCTAAATCCCGACGTAGAGGCCAACGCACGTCCCGACGTAGAGGCCAACGCATGTCCCGACGTAGACCTGAAAGTAAGCTAAATCCCGACGTAGAGCCCAACGCAGGTCCCGACGTAGAGCCCAACGCACGTCCCGACGTAGAGCCCAACGCACGTCCCAACGTAGAGCCCACCGCACGTCCCGACATAGAGCTGAAAGTAAGCTAAATCCCGACGTAGAGGCCAACGCACGTCCCGACGTAGCGCCCAACGCACGTCCCAACGTAGAGCTGAAAGTAAGCTAAATCCCGACGTAGAGGCCAACGCACGTCCCGACGTAGAGCTCAACGCACGTCCCGACGTAGAGCCCAACGCACGTCCCGACGTAGAGCTGAAAGTAAGCTAAATCCCGACGTAGAGCCCAACGCCCGTCCCGACGTAGAGCCCAACGCCCGTCCCGACGTAGAGCTGAAAGTTAGCTAACTACAGACGTAGAGCCCAACGCACGTCCCGACGTAGAGCTGAAAGTTAGCTAACTACAGATGTAGAGCCCAACGCACGTCCCGACGTAGAGCCCAACGCACGTCCCGACGTAGAGCCCAACGCACGTCCCAACGTAGAGCCCAACGAAAGTCCCAACGTAGAGCCCAACGCACGTCCCGACGTAGAGCTGAAAGTTAGCTAACTACAGACGTAGAGCCCAACGCACGTCCCGACGTAGAGCCCAAAGCACGTCCCGACGTAGAGCCCAGCGCACGTCCCGACGTATATCCAAAAGCATGTCCCGACGTAGAGCCCAACGCACGTCCCGACGTAGACCTGAAAGTAAGCTAAATCCCGACGTAGAGCCCAACGCACTTCCCGACGTAGAGCCCAACACACGTCCCGACGTAGAGCTGAAAGCAAGCTAAATCCCGACGTAGAGCCCAACGCACGTCCCGACGTAGAGCCCAACGCACGTCCCGACGTAGAGCCCAACGCACGTCCCGACGTAGAGCTGAAAGTTAGGTAACTACAGACGTAGAGACCAACGCACGTCCCGACGTAGAGCCCAACGCATGTCCCGACGTAGAGCCCAACGCACGTCCTGACGTAGAGCTAAAAGTAAGTTAAATCCCGACGTAGCGCCCAACGCACGTCCCGACGTAGAGCCCAACGCACGTCCCGACGTAGAGCTGAAAGTAAGCTAAATCCCGACGTAGAGGCCAACGCACGTCCCGACGTAGAGGCCAACGCACGTCCCGACGTAGAGCTGAAAGGAAGCTAAATCCCGACGTAGAGCCCAACGCACGTCCCGACGTAGAGCCCAACGCACGTCCCGACGTAGAGCCCAACGCACGTCCCGACATAGAGCCCAACGCACGTCCCGACGTAGAGCCCAACGCACGTCCCGACGTAGAGCTGAAAGCAAGCTAAATCCCGACGTAGAGCCCAACGCACGTCCCGACGTAGAGCCCAACGCACGTCCCGACGTAGAGCCCAACGCACGTCCCGACGTAGAGCTGAAAGTTAGCTAACTACAGACCTAGAGACCAACGCACATCCCGACGTAGAGCCCAACACATGTCCCGACGTAGAGCCCAACGCACGTCCCGACGTAGAGCTGAAAGTAAGTTAAATCCCGACGTAGCGCCCAACGCACGTCCCGACGTAGAGCCAAACGCACGTCCCGACGTAGACCTGAAAGTAAGCTAAATCCTGACGTAGAGGCCAACGCACGTCCCGACGTAGAGGCCAACGCACGTCCCGACGTAGAGCTCAACGCACGTCCCGACGTAGAGCTGAAAGTAAGCGAAATCCTGACGTAGAGCCCAACGCACGTCCCGACGTAGAGCCCAAATCATGTCCCGACGTTAAGGCCAACGCACGTCCCGACGTAGAGGCCAGCGCACGTCCCGACGTAGAGGCCAGCGGACGTCCCGACGTAGAGGCCAGCGCACGTCCCGACGTAGAGGCCAGCGCACGTCCCGACGTAGAGCTTAAAGTAAGCTAAATCCCGACGTAGAGCCCAACACACTTCCCGACGTAGAGCCCAACGCACGTCCCTACGTAGAGCCCAACGCACGTCCCGACGTAGAGCTGAAAGTAAGCTAAATCCCGACGTAGAGCCCAACGCACGTCCCGACGTACAGGCCAACGCACGTCCCGACGTAGAGCTGAAAGTAAGCTAAATCCCGACGTAGAGGCCAACGCACGTCCCGACGAGAGGCCAACGCACGTCCCGACGTAGAGCTGAAAGTAACCTAAATCCCAACGTAGAGCCCAACGCACGTCCCGACGTAGAGCCCAACGCACGTCCCGACGTAGAGCCCAACGCACGTCCCGACATAGAGCCCAACGCACGTCCCGACGTAGAGCTGAAAGTAAGCTAAATCCCGACGTAGCGCCCAACGCACGTCCCGAAGTAGCGCCCAACACACGTCCCGACGTAGCGCCTAACGCACGTCCCGACGTAGCGCCCAACGCACGTCCCGACGTAGAGCTGAAAGTAAGCTAAATCCCGACGTAGAGGCCAACGCACGTCCCGACGTAGAGCCCAACGCACGTCCCGACGTAGAGCCCAACGCACGTCCCGACGTAGAGCTGAAAGTAAGCTAAATCCTGACGTAGAGCCCAACGCACGTCCCGACGTAGAGCCCAAAGCATGTCCCGACGTTAAGGCCAACGCACGTCCCGACGTAGAGGCCAGCGCACGTCCCGACGTAGAGGCCAGCGGACGTCCCGACGTAGAGGCCAGCGCACGTCCCGACGTAGAGGCCAGCGCACGTCCCGACGTAGAGCTTAAAGTAAGCTAAATCCCGACGTAGAGCCCAACACACTTCCCGACGTAGAGCCCAACGCACGTCCCTACGTAGAGCCCAACGCACGTCCCGACGTAGAGCTGAAAGTAAGCTAAATCCCGACGTAGAGGCCAACGCACGTCCCGACGTACAGGCCAACGCACGTCCCGACGTAGAGCTGAAAGTAAGCTAAATCCCGACGTAGAGGCCAACGCACGTCCCGACGTAGAGGCCAACGCACGTCCCGACGTAGAGCTGAAAGTAAGCTAAATCCCGACGTAGAGGCCAACGCACGTCCCGACGTAGAGGCCAACGCACGTCCCGACGTAGAGCTGAAAGTAAGCTAAATCCCGACGTAGAGGCCAACGCACGTCCCGATGTAGAGTCCAACGCACGTCACGACGTAGAGCCCAACGCACGTCCCGACGTAGAGCTGAAAGTAAGCTAAATCCCGACGTAGCGCCCAACGCACGTCCCGAACTACCGCCCAACGCACGTCCCGACGTAGAGCCCAACGCACGTCCCGACGTAGAGCTGAAAGTAAGCTAAATCCCGACGTAGAGGCCAACGCACGTCCCGACGTAGAGGCCAACGCACGTCCCGACTTAGAGGCCAACGCACGTCCCGACGTAGAGGACAACGCACGTCCCGACGTAGAGGCCAACGCACGTCCCGACGTAGAGCTGAAAGTAAGTTAAATCCCGACGTAGAGCCCAACGCACGTCCCGACGTAGAGCCCAACGCACGTCCCGACGTAGAGCCCAACGCACGTCCCGACGTAGAGCTGAAAGTTAGCTAACTACAGACGTAGAGACCAACGCACGTCCCGACGTAGAGCCCAACGCATGTCCCGACGTAGAGCCCAACGCACGTCCCGACGTAGAGCTGAAAGTAAGTTAAATCCCGACGTAGCGCCCAACGCACGTCCCGACGTAGAGCCCAACGCACGTCCCGACGTAGAGCTGAAAGTAAGCTAAATCCCGACGTAGAGGCCAACGCACGTCCCGACGTAGAGGCCAACGCACGTCCCGACGTAGAGCTGAAAGGAAGCTAAATCCCGACGTAGAGCCCAACGCACGTCCCGACGTAGAGCCCAACGCACGTCCCGACGTAGAGCCCAACGCACGTCCCGACATAGAGCTGAAAGTTAGCTAACTACAGACCTAGAGACCATCGCACATCCCGACGTAGAGCCCAACGCATGTCCCGACGTAGAGCCCAACGCACGTCCCGACGTAGAGCTGAAAGCAAGCTAAATCCCGACGTAGAGCCCAACGCACGTCCCGACGTAGAGCCCAACGCACGTCCCGACGTAGAGCCCAACGCACGTCCCGACGTAGAGCTGAAAGTTAGCTAACTACAGACCTAGAGACCAACGCACATCCCGACGTAGAGCCCAACGCATGTCCCGACGTAGAGCCCAACGCACGTCCCGACGTAGAGCTGAAAGTAAGTTAAATCCCGACGTAGCGCCCAACGCACGTCCCGACTTAGAGCCAAACGCACGTCCCGACGTAGAGCTGAAAGTAAGCTAAATCCTGACGTAGAGGCCAACGCACGTCCCGACGTAGAGGCCAACGCACGTCCCGACGTAGAGCTCAACGCACGTCCCGACGTAGAGCTGAAAGTAAGCTAAATCCTGACGTAGAGCCCAACGCACGTCCCGACGTAGAGCCCAAAGCATGTCCCGACGTTAAGGCCAACGCACGTCCCGACGTAGAGGCCAGCGGACGTCCCGACGTAGAGGCCAGCGCACGTCCCGACGTAGAGGCCAGCGCACGTCCCGACGTAGAGCTTAAAATAAGCTAAATCCCGACGTAGAGCCCAACACACTTCCAGACGTAGAGCCCAACGCACGTCCCTACGTAGAGCCCAACGCACGTCCCGACGTAGAGCTGAAAGTAAGCTAAATCCCGACGTAGAGGCCAACGCACGTCCCGACGTACAGGCCAACGCACGTCCCGACGTAGAGCTGAAAGTAAGCTAAATCCCGACGTAGAGGCCAACGCACGTCCCGACGTAGAGGCCAACGCACATCCCGACGTAGAGCTGAAAGTAAGCTAAATCCCGACGTAGAGCCCAACGCACGTCCCGACGTAGAGCCCAACGCACGTCCCGACGTAGAGCCCAACGCACGTCCCGACATAGAGCCCAACGCACGTCCCGACGTAGAGCTGAAAGTAAGCTAAATCCCGACGTAGCGCCCAACGCACGTCCCGACGTAGCGCCCAACGCACGTCCCGACGTAGAGCTGAAAGTAAGCTAAATCCCGACGTAGAGGCCAACGCACGTCCCGACGTAGAGCCCAACGCACGTCCCGACGTAGAGCCCAACGCACGTCCCGACGTAGAGCTGAAAGTAAGCTAAATCCTGACGTAGAGCCCAACGCACGTCCCGACGTAGAGCCCAAAGCATGTCCCGACGTTAAGGCCAACGCACGTCCCGACGTAGAGGCCAGCGGACGTCCCGACGTAGAGGCCAGCGCACGTCCCGACGTAGAGGCCAGCGCACGTCCCGACGTAGAGCTTAAAGTAAGCTAAATCCCGACGTAGAGCCCAACACACTTCCCGACGTAGAGCCCAACGCACGTCCCTACGTAGAGCCCAACGCACGTCCCGACGTAGAGCTGAAAGTAAGCAAAATCCCGACGTAGAGGCCAACGCACGTCCCGACGTACAGGCCAACGCACGTCCCGACGTAGAGCTGAAAGTAAGCTAAATCCCGACGTAGAGGCCAACGCACGTCCCGACGTAGAGGCCAACGCACGTCCCGACGTAGAGCTGAACGTAAGCTAAATCCCGACGTAGAGGCCAACGCACGTCCCGACGTAGAGGCCAACGCACGTCCCGACGTAGAGCTGAAAGTAAGCTAAATCCCGACGTAGAGGCCAACGCACGTCCCGATGTAGAGTCCAACGCACGTCACGACGTAGAGCCCAACGCACGTCCCGACGTAGAGCTGAAAGTAAGCTAAATCCCGACGTAGCGCCCAACGCACGTCCCGACCTAGCGCCCAACGCACGTCCCGACGTAGCGCCCAACGCACGTCCCGACGTAGAGCTGAAAGTAAGCTAAATCCCGACGTAGAGGCCAACGCACGTCCCGACGTAGAGGCCAACGCACGTCCCGACTTAGAGGCCAACGCACGTCCCGACGTAGAGGACAACACACGTCCCGACGTAGAGGCCAACGCACGTCCCGACGTAGAGCTGAAAGTAAGTTAAATCCCGACGTAGAGCCCAACGCACGTCCCGACGTAGAGCCCAACGCACGTCCCGACGTAGAGCCCAACGCACGTCCCGACGTAGAGCTGAAAGTAAGCTAAATCCCGACGTAGAGGCCAACGCACGTCCCGACGTACAGGCCAACGCACGTCCCGACGTAGAGCTGAAAGTAAGCTAAATCCCGACGTAGAGCCCAACGCACGTCCCGACGTAGAGCTGAAAGTTAGCTCACTACAGACGTAGAGGCCAACGCACGTCCCGACGTACAGGCCAACGCACGTCCCGACGTGTAGCTGAAAGTAAGCTAAATCCCGACGTAGAGGCCAACGCACGTCCCGACGTAAAGGCCAACGCATGTCCCGACGTAGACCTGAAAGTAAGCTAAATCCCGACGTAGAGCCCAACGCAGGTCCCGACGTAGAGCCCAACGCACGTCCCGACGTAGAGCCCAACGCACGTCCCAACGTAGAGCCCACCGCACGTCCCGACATAGAGAGCCCAACGCACGTCCCGACGTAGAGCCCAACGCACGTCCCGACGTAGAGCCCAACGCACGTCCCAACGTAGAGCCCAACGAAAGTCCCAACGTAGAGCCCAACGCACGTCCCGACGTAGAGCTGAAAGTTAGCTAACTACAGACGTAGAGCCCAACGCACGTCCCGACGTAGAGCTGAAAGTAAGCTAAATCCCGACGTAGCGCCCAACGCACGTCCCGAACTAGCGCCCAACGCACGTCCCGACGTAGCGCCCAACGCACGTCCCGACGTAGAGCTGAAAGTAAGCTAAATCCCGACGTAGAGGCCAACGCACGTCCCGACGTAGAGGCCAACGCACGTCCCGACGTAGAGGCCAAAGCACGTCCCGATGTAGAGGCCAACGCACGTCCCGACGTAGAGCTGAAAGTAAGCTAAATCCCGACGTAGAGCCCAACGCACGTCCCGACGTAGAGCCCAACGCACGTCCCGACGTAGCGCCCAACGCACGTCCCGACGTAGAGCTGAAAGTTAGCTAACTACAGACGTAGAGCCCAACGCACGTCCCGACGTAGAGCTGAAATTAGCTAACTACAGACATAGAGCCCAACGCACGTCCCGACGTAGAGCTGAAAGTTAGCTAACTACAGATGTAGAGCCCAACGCACGTCCCGAGGTAGAGCCCAACGCACGTCCCGACGTAGAGCATAACGCACGTCCCGACGTAGAGCTGAAAGTAAGCTAAATCCCGACGTAGAGCCCAACGCACGTCCCGACGTAGAGCCCAACGCACGTCCCGACGTAGAACTTAAAGTAAGCTAAATCCCGACGTAGAGCCCAAAGCACGTCCCGACGTAGAGCCCAACGCACGTCCCGACGTAGAGCCCAACGCACGTCCCGACGTAGCGCCCAACACACGTCCCGACGTAGAGCTGAAAGTTAGCTAACTACAGATGTAGAGCCCAACGCACGTCCCGACGTAGAGCTGAAAGTTAGCTAACTACAGACGTAGAGCCCAACGCACGTCCCGACGTAGAGCTGAAAGTTAGCTAACTACAGACCTAGAGCCAAACGCACATCCCGACGTAGAGCCCAACGCACGTCCCGACGTAGAGCCCAACGCACGTCCCAACGTAGACCTGAAAGTAAGCTAAATCCCGACGTAGAGCCCAACGCACGTCCCGACGTAGAGCCCAACGCACGTCCCGACGTAGAGCTGAAAGTAAGCTAAATCCCGACGTAGAGCCCAACGCACGTCCCGACGTAGAGCCCAACGCACGTCCCGACGTAGAGCTGAAAGTTAGCTAACTACAGACGAAGAGCCCAACGCGCGTCCCGACGTAGAGCTGAAAGTTAGCTAACTACAGACGTAGAGCCCAACACGCGCCCCGACGTAGAGCCCCACGCGTGTCCTGACGTAGAGCCCAACGCACGTCCCGACGTAGAGCCCAACGCACGTCCCGACGTAGAGCTGAAAGTAAGCTAAATCCCGACGTAGAGGCCAACGCACGTCCCGACGTAGAGCCCAAAGCACGTCCCGACGTAGAGGCCAACGCACGTCCCGACGTAGAGCTGAAAGTAAGCTAAATCCCGACGTAGAGCCCAATGCACGTCCCGACGTAGATCCCAACGCACGTCCCGACGTAGCGCCCAACACACGTCCCGACGTAGAGCTGAAAGTTAGCTAACTACAGACATAGAGCCCAACGCACGTCCCGACGTAGAGCAGAAAGTTAGCTAACTACAGACATAGAGCCCAACGCACGTCCCGACGTAGAGCCCAACGCACGTCCCGACGTAGAGCTGAAAGTAAGCTAAAACCCGACGTAGAGCCCAACGCACGTCCCGACGTAGAGCTGAAAGTAAGCTAAATCCCGACGTAGAGGCCAACGCACGTCCCGACGTAGAGGCCAACGCACGTCCCGACGTAGAGCTGAAAGTAAGCTAAATCCCGACGTAGAGCCCAACGCATGTCCCGACGTAGAGCCCAACGCACGTCCCGACGTAGAGCTGAAAGTAAGCTAAATCCCGATGTAGAGGCCAACGCACGTCCCGACGCAGAGGCCAACGCACGTCCCGACTTAGAGGCCAACGCACGTCCCGACGTAGAGGACAACGCACGTCCCGACGTAGAGGCCAACGCACGTCCCGACGTAGAGCTGAAAGTAAGTTAAATCCCGACGTAGAGCCCAACACACGTCCCGACGTAGAGCCCAACGCACGTCCCGACGTAGAGCCCAACGCACGTCCCGACGTAGCGCCCAACGCACGTCCCGACGTAGAGCTGAAAGTTCGCTAAATCCTGATGTAGAGCCCAACGCACGTCCCGACGTAGAGCCCAACGCACGTCCCGACGTAGAGCCCAACGCACGTCCCCACGTAGAGCTTGAAGTTAGCTAACTACAGACGTAGAGCCCAATGCACGTCCCGACGTAGAGCCCAACGCACGTCCCGACGTAGAGCTGAAAGTAAGCTAAATCCCGACGTAGAGCCCAACGCACGTCCCGACGTAGAGCTGAAAGTTAGCTAACTACAGACGTAGAGGCCAACGCACGTCCCGACGTACAGGCCAACGCACGTCCCGACGTATAGCTGAAAGTAAGCTAAATCCCGACGTAGAGGCCAACGCACGTCCCGACGTAGAGGCCAACGCATGTCCCGACGTAGACCTGAAAGTAAGCTAAATCCCGACGTAGAGCCCAACGCAGGTCCCGACGTAGAGCCCAACGCACGTCCCGACGTAGAGCCCAACGCACGTCCCAACGTAGAGCCCACCGCACGTCCCGACATAGAGAGCCCAACGCACGTCCCGACATAGAGCTGAAAGTAAGCTAAATCCCAACGTAGCGCCCAACGCACGTCCCGACGTAGCGCCCAACGCACGTCCCGACGTAGAGCTGAAAGTAAGCTAAATCCCGACGTAGAGGCCAACGCACCTCCCGACGTAGAGCTCAACGCACGTCCCGACGTAGAGCCCAACGCACGTCCCGACGTAGAGCTGAAAGTAAGCTAAATCCCGACGTAGAGCCCAACGCACGTCCCGACGTAGAGCCCAACGCCCGTCCCGACGTAGAGCTGAAAGTTAGCTATCTACAGACGTAGAGCCCAACGCACGTCCCGACGTAGAGCTGAAAGTTAGCTAACTACAGATGTAGAGCCCAACGCACGTCCCGACGTAGAGCCCAACGCACGTCCCGACGTAGAGCCCAACGCACGTCCCAACGTAGAGCCCAACGAAAGTCCCAACTTAGAGCCCAACGCACGTCCCGACGTAGAGCTGAAAGTTAGCTAACTACAGACGTAGAGCCCAACGCACGTCCCGACGTAGAGCTGAAAGTAAGCTAAATCCCGACGTAGCGCCCAACGCACGTCCCGAACTAGCGCCCAACGCACGTCCCGACGTAGCGCCCAACACACGTCCCGACGTAGAGCTGAAAGTAAGCTAAATCCCGACGTAGAGGCCAACGCACGTCCCGACGTAGAGGCCAACGCACGTCCCGACGTAGAGGCCAAAGCACGTCCCGATGTAGAGGCCAACGCACGTCCCGACGTAGAGCTGAAAGTAAGCTAAATCCCGACGTAGAGCCCAACGCACGTCCCGACGTAGAGCCCAACGCACGTCCCGACGTAGAGCCCAACGCACGTCCCGACGTAGCGCCCAACGCACGTCCCGACGTAGAGCTGAAAGTTAGCTAACTACAGACGTAGAGCCCAACGCACGTCCCGACGTAGAGCCCAACGCACGTCCCGATGTAGAGCTAAAAGTAAGCTAAATCCCGACGTAGAGCCCAACACACGTCCCGACGTAGAGCTGAAAGTAAGCTAAATCCCGACGTAGAGGCCAACGCACGTCCCGACGTAGAGGCCAACGCACGTCCCGACGTAGAGCTGAAAGTAAGCTAAATCCCGACGTAGAGGCCAACGCACGTCCCGACGTAGAGGCCAACGCACGTCCCGACTTAGAGGCCAACGCACGTCCCGACGTAGAGGACAACGCACGTCCCGACGTAGAGGCCAACGCACGTCCCGACGTAGAGCTGAAAGTAAGTTAAATCCCGACGTAGAGCCCAACACACGTCCCGACGTAGAGCCCAACGCACGTCCCGACGTAGAGCCCAACGCACGTCCCGACGTAGCGCCCAACGCACGTCCCGACGTAGAGCTGAAAGTTCGCTAAATCCTGATGTAGAGCCCAACGCACGTCCCGACGTAGAGCCCAACGCACGTCCCGACGTAGAGCCCAACGCACGTCCCCACGTAGAGCTTGAAGTTAGCTAACTACAGACGTAGAGCCCAATGCACGTCCCGACGTAGAGCCCAACGCACGTCCCGACGTAGAGCTGAAAGTAAGCTAAATCCCGACGTAGAGCCCAACGCACGTCCCGACGTAGAGCTGAAAGTTAGCTAACTACAGACGTAGAGGCCAACGCACGTCCCGACGTACAGGCCAACGCACGTCCCGACGTATAGCTGAAAGTAAGCTAAATCCCGACGTAGAGGCCAACGCACGTCCCGACGTAGAGGCCAACGCATGTCCCGACGTAGACCTGAAAGTAAGCTAAATCCCGACGTAGAGCCCAACGCAGGTCCCGACGTAGAGCCCAACGCACGTCCCGACGTAGAGCCCAACGCACGTCCCAACGTAGAGCCCACCGCACGTCCCGACATAGAGAGCCCAACGCACGTCCCGACATAGAGCTGAAAGTAAGCTAAATCCCAACGTAGCGCCCAACGCACGTCCCGACGTAGCGCCCAACGCACGTCCCGACGTAGAGCTGAAAGTAAGCTAAATCCCGACGTAGAGGCCAACGCACCTCCCGACGTAGAGCTCAACGCACGTCCCGACGTAGAGCCCAACGCACGTCCCGACGTAGAGCTGAAAGTAAGCTAAATCCCGACTAGAGCCCAACGCACGTCCCGACGTAGAGCCCAACGCCCGTCCCGACGTAGAGCTGAAAGTTAGCTAACTACAGACGTAGAGCCCAACGCACGTCCCGACGTAGAGCTGAAAGTTAGCTAACTACAGATGTAGAGCCCAACGCACGTCCCGACGTAGAGCCCAACGCACGTCCCGACGTAGAGCCCAACGCACGTCCCAACGTAGAGCCCAACGAAAGTCCCAACGTAGAGCCCAACGCACGTCCCGACGTAGAGCTGAAAGTTAGCTAACTACAGACGTAGAGCCCAACGCACGTCCCAACGTAGAGCTGAAAGTAAGCTAAATCCCGACGTAGCGCCCAACGCACGTCCCGAACTAGCGCCCAACGCACGTCCCGACGTAGCGCCCAACGCACGTCCCGACGTAGAGCTGAAAGTAAGCTAAATCCCGACGTAGAGGCCAACGCACGTCCCGACGTAGAGGCCAACGCACGTCCCGACGTAGAGGCCAAAGCACGTCCCGATGTAGAGGCCAACGCACGTCCCGACGTAGAGCTGAAAGTAAGCTAAATCCCGACGTAGAGCCCAACGCACGTCCCGACGTAGAGCCCAACGCACGTCCCGACGTAGAGCTGAAAGTTAGCTAACTACAGACGTAGAGCCCAACGCACGTCCCGACGTAGCGCCCAACGCACGTCCCGACGTAGAGCTGAAAGTTAGCTAACTACAGACGTAGAGCCCAACGCACGTCCCGACGTAGAGCCCAATGCACGTCCCGACGTAGAGCCCAACGCACGTCCCGACGTAGAGCCCAGCGCACGTCCCGACGTAGCGCCCAACGCACGTCCCGACGTAGCGCCCAACGCACGTCCCGACGTAGAGCTGAAAGTAAGTTAAATCCCGACGTAGAGGCCAACGCACGTCCCGACGTAGAGGCCAACGCACGTCCCGACTTAGAGGCCAACGCACGTCCCGACGTAGAGCTGAAAGTAAGCTAAATCCCGACGTAGAGCCCAACGCACGTCCCGACGTAGAGCCCAACGCACGTCCCGACGTAGAGCCCAACGCACGTCCCGACGTAGAGCTGAAAGTTAGCTAACTACAGACGTAGAGCCCAACGCACGTCCCGACGTAGAGCCCAACGCACGTCCCGACGTAGAGCCCAACGCACGTCCCGACGTAGAGCTAAAAGTAAGCTAAATCCCGACGTAGAGCCCAACACACGTCCAGACGTAGAGCTGAAAGTAAGCTAAATCCCGACGTAGAGGCCAACGCACGTCCCGACGTAGAGGCCAACGCACGTCCCGACGTAGAGCTGAAAGTAAGCTAAATCCCGACGTAGAGGCCAACGCACGTCCCGACGTAGAGGCCAACGCACGTCCCGACGTAGAGCTGAAAGTAAGTTAAATCCCGACGTAGAGCCCAACGCACGTCCCGACGTAGAGCCCAACGCACGTCCCGACGTAGAGCCCACCGCACGTCCCGACGTAGAGCCCAATGCACGTCCCGACGTAGAGCTGAAAGTAAGCTAAATCCCGACTTAGCGCCCAACGCACGTCCCGACGTAGCGCCGAACGCACGTCCCGACGTAGAGCTGAAAGTAAGCTAAATCCCGACGCAGACGCCAACGCACGTCCCGACGTAGAGGCCAACGCACGTCCCGACCTAGAGGCCAACGCACGTTACGACGTAGAGCTGAAAGTAAGCTAAATCCCGACGTAGAGCCCAACGCACGTCCCGACGTAGAGCCCAACGCACGTCCCGACGTAGCGCCCAACGCACGTCCCGACGTAGAGCTGAAAGTTAGCTAACTACAGACATAGAGCCCAACGCACGTCCCGACGTAGAGCAGAAAGTTAGCTAACTACAGACATAGAGCCCAACGCACGTCCCGACGCAGAGCCCAACGCACGTCCCGACGTAGAGCCCAACGCACGTGCCGACGTAGAGCTGAAAGTAAGCTAAAACCCGACGTAGAGCCCAACGCACGTCCCGACGTAGAACTGAAAGTAAGCTAAATCCCGACGTAGAGGCCAACGCACGTCCCGACGTAGAGCCCAACGCACGTCCCGACGTAGAGCTGAAAGTAAGCTAAATCCCGACGTAGAGCCCAACGCACGTCCCGACGTAGAGCCCAACGCACGTCCCGACGTAGAGCTGAAAGTAAGCTAAATCCCGATGTAGAGGCCAACGCACGTCCCGACGTAGAGGCCAACGCACGTCCCGACTTAGAGGCCAACGCACGTCCCGACTTAGAGGCCAACGCACGTCCCGACGTAGAGGCCAACGCACGTCCCGACGTAGAGCCCAACGCACGTCCCGACGTAGAGCTGAAAGTAAGCTAAATCCCAATGTAGAGGCCAACGCACGTCCCGACGTAGAGGCCAACGCACGTCCCGACGTAGAGGCCAACGCACGTCCCGACGTAGAGCTGAAAGTAAGCTAAATCCCGAAGTAGAGGCCAACGCACGTCCCGACGTAGAGGCCAACGCACGTCCCGACGTAGAGCTGAAAGTAAGCTAAATCCCGACGTAGAGCCCAACGCACGTCCCGACGTAGAGCCCAACGCACGTCCCGACGTAGAGCCCAACGCACGTCCCGACGTAGAGCTGAAAGTAAGCTAAATCCCGAAGTAGAGGCCAACGCACGTCCCGACGTAGAGGCCAACGCACGTCCCGACTTAGAGGCCAACGCACGTCCCGACGTAGAGCCCAACGCACGTCCCGACGTAGAGCTGAAAGTAAGCTAAATCCCGATGTAGAGGCCAACGCACGTCCCGACGTAGAGGCCAACGCACGTCCCGACGTAGAGCTGAAAGTAAGTTAAATCCCGACGTAGAGCCCAACGCACGTCCCGACGTAGAGCCCAACGCACGTCCCAACGTAGCGCCCAACGCACGTCCCGACGTAGAGCTGAAAGTAAGTTAAATCCCGACGTAGAGCCCAACGCACGTCCCGACGTAGAGGCCAACGCACGTCCCGACTTAGAGGCCAACGCACGTCCCGACGTAGAGGCCAACGCACGTCCCGACGTAGAGCTGAAAGTAAGCTAAATCCCGACGTAGAGGCCAACGCACGTCCCGACGTAGAGGCCAACGCACGTCCCGACGTAGAGCTGAAAGTAAGCTAAATCCCGACGTAGAGCCCAACGCACGTCCCGACGTAGCGCCCAACGCACGTCCCGACGTAGCGCCAAACGCACGTCCCGACGTAGAGCTGAAAGTTAGCTAACTACAGACGTAGAGCCCAGCGCACGTCCCGACGTAGACCCAATGCACGTCCCGACGTAGAGCCCAACGCACGTCCCGACGTAGAGCCCAGCGCACGTCCCGACGTAGCGCCCAACGCACGTCCCGAAGTAGAGCTGAAAGTAAGTTAAATCCCGACGTAGAGGCCAACGCACGTCCCGACGTAGAGGCCAACGCACGTCCCGACTTAGAGGCCAACGCACGTCCCGACGTAGAGCTGAAAGTAAGCTAAATCCCGACGTAGAGCCCAACGCACGTCCCGACGTAGAGCCCAACGCACGTCCCGACGTAGAGCCCAACGCACGTCCCGACGTAGAGCTGAAAGTTAGCTAACTACAGACGTAGAGCCCAACGCACGTCCCGACGTAGAGCCCAACGCACGTCCCGACGTAGAGCCCAACGCACGTCCCGACGTAGAGCTAAAAGTAAGCTAAATCCCGACGTAGAGCCCAACACACGTCCAGACGTAGAGCTGAAATTAAGCTAAATCCCGACGTAGAGGCCAACGCACGTCCCGACGTAGAGGCCAACGCACGTCCCGACGTAGAGCTGAAAGTAAGCTAAATCCCGACGTAGAGGCCAACGCACGTCCCGACGTAGAGGCCAACGCACGTCCCGACGTAGAGCTGAAAGTAAGTTAAATCCCGACGTAGAGCCCAACGCACGTCCCGACGTAGAGCTGAAAGTAAGCTAAATCCCGACGTAGAGCCCAACGCACGTCCCGACGTAGAGCCCAACGCACGTCCCGACGTAGAGCCCAACGCACGTCCCGACGTAGAGCTGAAAGTAAGCTAACTACAGACGTAGAGCCCAACGCACGTCCCGACGTAGAGCCCAACGCACGTCCCGACGTAGAGCTAAAAGTAAGCTAAATCCCGACGTAGAGCCCAACACACGTCCCGACGTAGAGCTGAAAGTAAGCTAAATCCCGACGTAGAGGCCAACGCACGTCCCGACGTAGAGGCCAACGCACGTCCCGACGTAGAGCTGAAAGTAAGCTAAATCCCGACGTAGAGGCCAACGCACGTCCCGACGTAGAGGCCAACGCACGTCCCGACGTAGAGGCCAACGCACGTCCCGACTTAGAGGACAACGCACATCCCGACGTAGAGGACAACGCACATCCCGACGTAGAGGCCAACGCACGTCCCGACGTAGAGCTGAAATTAAGCTAAATCCCGACGTAGCGCCCAACGCACGTCCCGACGTAGCTCCCAACGCACGTCCCGACGTAGAGCTGAAAGTTAGCTAACTACAGACGCAGAGCCCAATGCACGTCCCGACATAGAGCCCAACGCACGTCCCGACGTAGAGCTGAAAGTAAGCTAAATCCCGAAGTAGAGCCCAACACACATCCCAACGTAGAGCTGAAAGTAAGCTAAATCCCGACGTAGAGGCCAACGCACGTCCCGACGTAGAGGCCAACGCACATCCCGACGTAGAGGCCAACGCACATCCCGACCTAGAGGCCAACGCACGTCCCGACCTAGAGGCCAACGCACGTCCCGACGTAGAGCTGAAAGTAAGCTAAATCCCGACGTAGAGCCCAACGCACGTCCCGACGTAGAGGCCAACGCACGTCCCGACCTAGAGGCCAACGCACGTTACGACGTAGAGCTGAAAGTAAGCTAAATCCCGACGTAGAGCCCAACGCACGTCCCGACGTAGAGCCCAACGCACGTCCCGACGTAGCGCCCAACGCACGTCCCGACGTAGAGCTGAAAGTTAGCTAACTACAGACATAGAGCCCAACGCACGTCCCGACGTAGAGCAGAAAGTTAGCTAACTACAGACATAGAGCCCAACGCACGTCCCGACGCAGAGCCCAACGCACGTCCCGACGTAGAGCCCAACGCACGTGCCGACGTAGAGCTGAAAGTAAGCTAAAACCCGACGTAGAGCCCAACGCACGTCCCGACGTAGAACTGAAAGTAAGCTAAATCCCGACGTAGAGGCCAACGCACGTCCCGACGTAGAGCCCAACGCACGTCCCGACGTAGAGCTGAAAGTAAGCTAAATCCCGAAGTAGAGGCCAACGCACGTCCCGACGTAGAGGCCAACGCACGTCCCGACGTAGAGCTGAAAGTAAGCTAAATCCCGACGTAGAGCCCAACGCACGTCCCGACGTAGAGCCCAACGCACGTCCCGACGTAGAGCTGAAAGTAAGCTAAATCCCGATGTAGAGGCCAACGCACGTCCCGACGTAGAGGCCAACGCACGTCCCGAATTAGAGGCCAACGCACGTCCCGACTTAGAGGCCAACGCACGTCCCGACGTAGAGGCCAACGCACGTCCCGACGTAGAGCCCAACGCACGTCCCGACGTAGAGCTGAAAGTAAGCTAAATCCCAATGTAGAGGCCAACGCACGTCCCGACGTAGAGGCCAACGCACGTCCCGACGTAGAGGCCAACGCACGTCCCGACGTAGAGCTGAAAGTAAGCTAAATCCCGAAGTAGAGGCCAACGCACGTCCCGACGTAGAGGCCAACGCACGTCCCGACGTAGAGCTGAAAGTAAGCTAAATCCCGAAGTAGAGCCCAACGCACGTCCCGACGTAGAGCCCAACGCACGTCCCGACGTAGAGCCCAACGCACGTCCCGACGTAGAGCTGAAAGTAAGCTAAATCCCGATGTAGAGGCCAACGCACGTCCCGACGTAGAGGCCAACGCACGTCCCGACTTAGAGGCCAACGCACGTCCCGACGTAGAGCCCAACGCACGTCCCGACGTAGAGCTGAAAGTAAGCTAAATCCCGATGTAGAGGCCAACGCACGTCCCGACGTAGAGGCCAACGCACGTCCCGACGTAGAGCTGAAAGTTAGCTAACTACAGACGTAGAGCCCAACGCACGTCCCGACGTAGAGCCCAACGCACGTCCCAACGTAGCGCCCAACGCACGTCCCGACGTAGAGCTGAAAGTAAGTTAAATCCCGACGTAGAGGCCAACGCACGTCCCGACGTAGAGGCCAACGCACGTCCCGACTTAGAGGCCAACGCACGTCCCGACGTAGAGGCCAACGCACGTCCCGACGTAGAGCTGAAAGTAAGCTAAATCCCGACGTAGAGCCCAACGCACGTCTCGACGTAGAGCCCAACGCACGTCCCGACGTAGAGCCCAACGCACGTCCCGACGTAGAGCTGAAAGTTAGCTAACTACAGACGTAGAGCCCAACGTACGTCCCGACGTAGAGCCCAACGCACGTCCCGACGTAGAGATAAAAGTAAGCTAAATCCCGACGTAGAGCCCAACACACGTCCCGACGTAGAGCTGAAAGTAAGCTAAATCCCGACGTAGAGGCCAACGCACGTCCCGACGTAGAGGCCAACGCACGTCCCGACGTAGATCTGAAAGTAAGCTAAATCCCGACGTAGAGCCCAACGCACGTCCCGACGTAGCGCCCAACGCACGTCCCGACGTAGCGCCAAACGCACGTCCCGACGTAGAGCTGAAAGTTAGCTAACTACAGACGTAGAGCCCAGCGCACGTCCCGACGTAGACCCAATGCACGTCCCGACGTAGAGCCCAACGCACGTCCCGACGTAGAGCCCAGCGCACGTCCCGACGTAGCGCCCAACGCACGTCCCGACGTAGAGCTGAAAGTAAGTTAAATCCCGACGTAGAGGCCAACGCACGTCCCGACGTAGAGGCCAACGCACGTCCCGACTTAGAGGCCAACGCACGTCCCGACGTAGAGCTGAAAGTAAGCTAAATCCCGACGTAGAGCCCAACGCACGTCCCGACGTAGAGCCCAACGCACGTCCCGACGTAGAGCCCAACGCACGTCCCGACGTAGAGCTGAAAGTTAGCTAACTACAGACGTAGAGCCCAACGCACGTCCCGACGTAGAGCCCAACGCACGTCCCGACGTAGAGCCCAACGCACGTCCCGACGTAGAGCTAAAAGTAAGCTAAATCCCGACGTAGAGCCCAACACACGTCCAGACGTAGAGCTGAAATTAAGCTAAATCCCGACGTAGAGGCCAACGCACGTCCCGACGTAGAGGCCAACGCACGTCCCGACGTAGAGCTGAAAGTAAGCTAAATCCCGACGTAGAGGCCAACGCACGTCCCGACGTAGAGGCCAACGCACGTCCCGACGTAGAGCTGAAAGTAAGTTAAATCCCGACGTAGAGCCCAACGCACGTCCCGACGTAGAGCTGAAAGTAAGCTAAATCCCGACGTAGAGCCCAACGCACGTCCCGACGTAGAGCCCAACGCACGTCCCGACGTAGAGCCCAACGCACGTCCCGACGTAGAGCTGAAAGTAAGCTAACTACAGACGTAGAGCCCAACGCACGTCCCGACGTAGAGCCCAACGCACGTCCCGACGTAGAGCTAAAAGTAAGCTAAATCCCGACGTAGAGCCCAACACACGTCCCGACGTAGAGCTGAAAGTAAGCTAAATCCCGACGTAGAGGCCAACGCACGTCCCGACGTAGAGGCCAACGCACGTCCCGACGTAGAGCTGAAAGTAAGCTAAATCCCGACGTAGAGGCCAACGCACGTCCCGACGTAGAGGCCAACGCACGTCCCGACGTAGAGGCCAACGCACGTCCCGACTTAGAGGACAACGCACATCCCGACGTAGAGGACAACGCACATCCCGACGTAGAGGCCAACGCACGTCCCGACGTAGAGCTGAAATTAAGCTAAATCCCGACGTAGCGCCCAACGCACGTCCCGACGTAGCGCCCAACGCACGTCCCGACGTAGAGCTGAAAGTTAGCTAACTACAGACGCAGAGCCCAACGCACGTCCCGACATAGAGCCCAACGCACGTCCCGACGTAGAGCTGAAAGTAAGCTAAATCCCGAAGTAGAGCCCAACACACATCCCAACGTAGAGCTGAAAGTAAGCTAAATCCCGACGTAGAGGCCAACGCACGTCCCGACGTAGAGGCCAACGCACGTCCCGACCTAGAGGCCAACGCACGTCCCGACCTAGAGGCCAACGCACGTCCCGACGTAGAGCTGAAAGTAAGCTAAATCCCGACGTAGAGCCCAACGCACGTCCCGACGTAGAGCCAAACGCACGTCCCGACGTAGCGCCAAACGCACGTCCCGACGTAGAGCTGAAAGTTAGCTAACTACAGACGTAGAGCCCAGCGCACGTCCCGACGTAGAGCCCAATGCACGTCCCGACGTAGAGCCCAACGCACGTCCCGACGTAGAGCCCAGCGCACGTCCCGACGTAGCGCCCAACGCACGTCCCGACGTAGCGCCCAACGCACGTCCCGACGTAGAGCTGAAAGTAAGTTAAATCCCGACGTAGAGGCCAACGCACGTCCCGACGTAGAGGCCAACGCACGTCCCGACTTAGAGGCCAACGCACGTCCCGACGTAGAGCTGAAAGTAAGCTAAATCCCGACGTAGAGCCCAACGCACGTCCCGACGTAGAGCCCAACGCACGTCCCGACGTAGAGCCCAACGCACGTCCCGACGTAGAGCTGAAAGTTAGCTAACTACAGACGTAGAGCCCAACGCACGTCCCGACGTAGAGCCCAACGCACGTCCCGACGTAGAGCCCAACGCACGTCCCGACGTAGAGCTAAAAGTAAGCTAAATCCCGACGTAGAGCCCAACACACGTCCAGACGTAGAGCTGAAAGTAAGCTAAATCCCGACGTAGAGGCCAACGCACGTCCCGACGTAGAGGCCAACGCACGTCCCGACGTAGAGCTGAAAGTAAGCTAAATCCCGACGTAGAGCCCAACGCACGTCCCGACGTAGAGCTGAAAGTAAGCTAAATCCCGACGTAGAGCCCAACGCACGTCCCGACGTAGAGCCCAACGCACGTCCCGACGTAGAGCCCAACGCACGTCCCGACGTAGAGCTGAAAGTAAGCTAACTACAGACGTAGAGCCCAACGCACGTCCCGACGTAGAGCCCAACGCACGTCCCGACGTAGAGCTGAAAGTAAGCTAAATCCCGACGTAGAGGCCAACGCACGTCCCGACGTAGAGGCCAACGCACGTCCCGACGTAGAGCTGAAAGTAAGCTAAATCCCGACGTAGAGGCCAACGCACGTCCCGACGTAGAGGCCAACGCACGTCCCGACGTAGAGGCCAACGCACGTCCCGACGTAGAGGCCAACGCACGTCCCGACTTAGAGGACAACGCACATCCCGACGTAGAGGACAACGCACATCCCGACGTAGAGGCCAACGCACGTCCCGACGTAGAGCTGAAATTAAGCTAAATCCCGACGTAGCGCCCAACGCACGTCCCGACGTAGCGCCCAACGCACGTCCCGACGTAGAGCTGAAAGTTAGCTAACTACAGACGCAGAGCCCAACGCACGTCCCGACATAGAGCCCAACGCACGTCCCGACGTAGAGCTGAAAGTAAGCTAAATCCCGAAGTAGAGCCCAACACACATCCCAACGTAGAGCTGAAAGTAAGCTAAATCCCGACGTAGAGGCCAACGCACGTCCCGACGTAGAGGCCAACGCACGTCCCGACCTAGAGGCCAACGCACGTCCAGACCTAGAGGCCAACGCACGTCCCGACGTAGAGCTGAAAGTAAGCTAAATCCCGACGTAGAGCCCAACGCACGTCCCGACGTAGAGCCAAACGCACGTCCCGACGTAGCGCCAAACGCACGTCCCGACGTAGAGCTGAAAGTTAGCTAACTACAGACGTAGAGCCCAGCGCACGTCCCGACGTAGAGCCCAATGCACGTCCCGACGTAGAGCCCAACGCACGTCCCGACGTAGAGCCCAGCGCACGTCCCGACGTAGCGCCCAACGCACGTCCCGACGTAGCGCCCAACGCACGTCCCGACGTAGAGCTGAAAGTAAGTTAAATCCCGACGTAGAGGCCAACGCACGTCCCGACGTAGAGGCCAACGCACGTCCCGACTTAGAGGCCAACGCACGTCCCGACGTAGAGCTGAAAGTAAGCTAAATCCCGACGTAGAGCCCAACGCACGTCCCGACGTAGAGCCCAACGCACGTCCCGATGTAGAGCCCAACGCACGTCCCGACGTAGAGCTGAAAGTAAGCTAAATCCCGACGTAGAGGCCAACGCACGTCCCGACGTAGAGGCCAACGCACGTCCCGACGTAGAGCTGAAAGTAAGCTAAATCCCGACGTAGAGGCCAACGCACGTCCCGACGTAGAGGCCAACGCACGTC
The DNA here is from genome assembly GCF_034619465.1 of Leptosomus discolor. Lineage (NCBI taxonomy): Eukaryota > Metazoa > Chordata > Aves > Leptosomiformes > Leptosomidae > Leptosomus > Leptosomus discolor. Next base: position 3,462,307 of record NW_028237772.1, read on the forward strand.
CCGACGTAGAGCTGAAAGTAAGTTAAATCCCGACGTAGAGCCCAACGCACGTCCCGACGTAGAGCCCAACGCACGTCCCGACGTAGAGCCCACCGCACGTCCCGACGTAGAGCCCAATGCACGTCCCGACGTAGACCTGAAAGTAAGCTAAATCCCGACTTAGCGCCCAACGCACGTCCCGACGTAGCGCCGAACGCACGTCCCGACGTAGAGCTGAAAGTAAGCTAAATCCCGACGCAGACGCCAACGCACGTCCCGACGTAGAGGCCAACGCACGTCCCGACCTAGAGGCCAACGCACGTTACGACGTAGAGCTGAAAGTAAGCTAAATCCCGACGTAGAGCCCAACGCACGTCCCGACGTAGAGCCCAACGCACGTCCCGACGTAGCGCCCAACGCACGTCCCGACGTAGAGCTGAAAGTTAGCTAACTACAGACATAGAGCCCAACGCACGTCCCGACGTAGAGCAGAAAGTTAGCTAACTACAGACATAGAGCCCAACGCACGTCCCGACGCAGAGCCCAACGCACGTCCCGACGTAGAGCCCAACGCACGTGCCGACGTAGAGCTGAAAGTAAGCTAAAACCCGACGTAGAGCCCAACGCACGTCCCGACGTAGAACTGAAAGTAAGCTAAATCCCGACGTAGAGGCCAACGCACGTCCCGACGTAGAGCCCAACGCACGTCCCGACGTAGAGCTGAAAGTAAGCTAAATCCCGAAGTAGAGGCCAACGCACGTCCCGACGTAGAGGCCAACGCACGTCCCGACGTAGAGCTGAAAGTAAGCTAAATCCCGACGTAGAGCCCAACGCACGTCCCGACGTAGAGCCCAACGCACGTCCCGACGTAGAGCTGAAAGTAAGCTAAATCCCGATGTAGAGGCCAACGCACGTCCCGACGTAGAGGCCAACGCACGTCCCGAATTAGAGGCCAACGCACGTCCCGACTTAGAGGCCAACGCACGTCCCGACGTAGAGGCCAACGCACGTCCCGACGTAGAGCCCAACGCACGTCCCGACGTAGAGCTGAAAGTAAGCTAAATCCCAATGTAGAGGCCAACGCACGTCCCGACGTAGAGGCCAACGCACGTCCCGACGTAGAGGCCAACGCACGTCCCGACGTAGAGCTGAAAGTAAGCTAAATCCCGAAGTAGAGGCCAACGCACGTCCCGACGTAGAGGCCAACGCACGTCCCGACGTAGAGCTGAAAGTAAGCTAAATCCCGACGTAGAGCCCAACGCACGTCCCGACGTAGAGCCCAACGCACGTCCCGACGTAGAGCCCAACGCACGTCCCGACGTAGAGCTGAAAGTAAGCTAAATCCCGATGTAGAGGCCAACGCACGTCCCGACGTAGAGGCCAACGCACGTCCCGACTTAGAGGCCAACGCACGTCCCGACGTAGAGCCCAACGCACGTCCCGACGTAGAGCTGAAAGTAAGCTAAATCCCGACGTAGAGGCCAACGCACGTCCCGACGTAGAGCTGAAAGTAAGTTAAATCCCGACGTAGAGCCCAACGCACGTCCCGACGTAGAGCCCAACGCACGTCCCGACGTAGCGCCCAACGCACGTCCCGACGTAGAGCTGAAAGTAAATTAAATCCCGACGTAGAGGCCAACGCACGTCCCGACGTAGAGGCCAACGCACGTTCCGACTTAGAGGCCAACGCACGTCCCGACGTAGAGGCCAACGCACGTCCCGACGTAGAGCTGAAAGTAAGCTAAATCCCGACGTAGAGCCCAACGCACGTCTCGACGTAGAGCCCAACGCACGTCCCGACGTAGAGCCCAACGCACGTCCCGACGTAGAGCTGAAAGTTAGCTAACTACAGACGTAGAGCCCTACGCACGTCCCGACGTAGAGCCCAACGCACGTCCCGACGTAGAGCTAAAAGTAAGCTAAATCCCGACGTAGAGCCCAACACACGTCCCGACGTAGAGCTGAAAGTAAGCTAAATCCCGACGTAGAGGCCAACGCACGTCCCGACGTAGAGGCCAACGCACGTCCCGACGTAGAGCTGAAAGTAAGCTAAATCCCGACGTAGAGCCCAACGCACGTCCCGACGTAGCGCCCAACGCACGTCCCGACGTAGCGCCCAACGCACGTCCCGACGTAGAGCTGAAAGTTAGCTAACTACAGACGTAGAGCCCAGCGCACGTCCCGACGTAGACCCAATGCACGTCCCGACGTAGAGCCCAACGCACGTCCCGACGTAGAGCCCAGCGCACGTCCCGACGTAGCGCCCAACGCACGTCCCGACGTAGAGCTGAAAGTAAGTTAAATCCCGACGTAGAGGCCAACGCACGTCCCGACGTAGAGGCCAACGCACGTCCCGACTTAGAGGCCAACGCACGTCCCGACTTAGAGGCCAACGCACGTCCCGACGTAGAGCTGAAAGTAAGCTAAATCCCGACGTAGAGCCCAACGCACGTCCCGACGTAGAGCCCAACGCACGTCCCGACGTAGAGCCCAACGCACGTCCCGACGTAGAGCTGAAAGTTAGCTAACTACAGACGTAGAGCCCAACGCACGTCCCGACGTAGAGCCCAACGCACGTCCCGACGTAGAGCCCAACGCACGTCCCGACGTAGAGCTAAAAGTAAGCTAAATCCCGACGTAGAGCCCAACACACGTCCAGACGTAGAGCTGAAATTAAGCTAAATCCCGACGTAGAGGCCAACGCACGTCCCGACGTAGAGGCCAACGCACGTCCCGACGTAGAGCTGAAAGTAAGCTAAATCCCGACGTAGAGGCCAACGCACGTCCCGACGTAGAGGCCAACGCACGTCCCGACGTAGAGCTGAAAGTAAGTTAAATCCCGACGTAGAGCCCAACGCACGTCCCGACGTAGAGCCCAACGCACGTCCCGACGTAGAGCCCACCGCACGTCCCGACGTAGAGCCCAATGCACGTCCCGACGTAGAGCTGAAAGTAAGCTAAATCCCGACTTAGCGCCCAACGCACGTCCCGACGTAGCGCCGAACGCACGTCCCGACGTAGAGCTGAAAGTAAGCTAAATCCCGACGCAGACGCCAACGCACGTCCCGACGTAGAGGCCAACGCACGTCCCGACCTAGAGGCCAACGCACGTTACGACGTAGAGCTGAAAGTAAGCTAAATCCCGACGTAGAGCCCAACGCACGTCCCGACGTAGAGCCCAACGCACGTCCCGACGTAGCGCCCAACGCACGTCCCGACGTAGAGCTGAAAGTTAGCTAACTACAGACATAGAGCCCAACTCACGTCCCGACGTAGAGCAGAAAGTTAGCTAACTACAGACATAGAGCCCAACGCACGTCCCGACGCAGAGCCCAACGCACGTCCCGACGTAGAGCCCAACGCACGTCCCGACGTAGAGCTGAAAGTAAGCTAAAACCCGACGTAGAGCCCAACGCACGTCCCGACGTAGAACTGAAAGTAAGCTAAATCCCGACGTAGAGGCCAACGCACGTCCCGACGTAGAGGCCAACGCACGTCCCGACTTAGAGGCCAACGCACGTCCCGACTTAGAGGCCAACGCACGTCCCGACGTAGAGGCCAACGCACGTCCCGACGTAGAGCCCAACGCACGTCCCGACGTAGAGCTGAAAGTAAGCTAAATCCCAATGTAGAGGCCAACGCACGTCCCGACGTAGAGGCCAACGCACGTCCCGACGTAGAGCTGAAAGTAAGCTAAATCCCGAAGTAGAGGCCAACGCACGTCCCGACGTAGAGGCCAACGCACGTCCCGACGTAGAGCTGAAAGTAAGCTAAATCCCGACGTAGAGCCCAACGCACGTCCCGACGTAGAGCCCAACGCACGTCCCGACGTAGAGCCCAACGCACGTCCCGACGTAGAGCTGAAAGTAAGCTAAATCCCGATGTAGAGGCCAACGCACGTCCCGACGTAGAGGCCAACGCACGTCCCGACTTAGAGGCCAACGCACGTCCCGACGTAGAGCCCAACGCACGTCCCGACGTAGAGCTGAAAGTAAGCTAAATCCCGATGTAGAGGCCAACGCACGTCCCGACGTAGAGGCCAACGCACGTCCCGACGTAGAGCTGAAAGTAAGTTAAATCCTGACGTAGAGCCCAACGCACGTCCCGACGTAGAGCCCAACGCACGTCCCAACGTAGCGCCCAACGCACGTCCCGACGTAGAGCTGAAAGTAAGTTAAATCCCGACGTAGAGGCCAACGCACGTCCCGACGTAGAGGCCAACGCACGTCCCGACTTAGAGGCCAACGCACGTCCCGACGTAGAGGCCAACGCACGTCCCGACGTAGAGCTGAAAGTAAGCTAAATCCCGACGTAGAGCCCAACGCACGTCCCGACGTAGAGCCCAACGTACGTCCCGACGTAGAGCCCAACGCACGTCCCGACGTAGAGCTGAAAGTTAGCTAACTACAGACGTAGAGCCCAACGCACGTCCCGACGTAGAGCCCAACGCACGTCCCGACGTAGAGCTAAAAGTAAGCTAAATCCCGACGTAGAGCCCAACACACGTCCCGACGTAGAGCTGAAAGTAAGCTAAATCCCGACGTAGAGGCCAACGCACGTCCCGACGTAGAGGCCAACGCACGTCCCGACGTAGAGCTGAAAGTAAGCTAAATCCCGATGTAGAGGCCAACGCACGTCCCGACGTAGAGGCCAACGCACGTCCCGACGTAGAGCTGAAAGTAAGCTAAATCCCGACGTAGAGCCCAACGCACGTCCCGACGTAGAGCCCAACGCACGTCCCGAAGTAGAGCCCACCGCACGTCCCGACGTAGAGCCCAATGCACGTCCCGACGTAGAGCTGAAAGTAAGCTAAATCCCGACGTAGCGCCCAACGCACGTCCCGACGTGGCGCCCAACGCACGTCCCGAAGTAGAGCCCACCGCACGTCCCGACGTAGAGCCCAATGCACGTCCCGAAGTAGAGCTGAAAGTAAGCTAAATCCCGACGCAGAGGCCAACGCACGTCCCGACGTAGAGGCCAACGCACGTCCCGACCTAGAGGCCAACGCACGTCCCGATGTAGAGGCCAACGCACGTCCCGACGTAGAGCTGAAAGTAAGCTAAATCCCGACGTAGAGCCCAACGCACGTCCCGACGTAGAGCCCAACGCACGTCCCGACGTAGAGCTGAAAGTAAGCTAAATCCCGATGTAGAGGCCAACGCACGTCCCGACGTAGAGGCCAACGCACGTCCCGACTTAGAGGCCAACGCACGTCCCGACGTAGAGGCCAACGCACCTCCCGACGTAGAGGCCAACGCACGTCCCGACGTAGAGGCCAACGCACGTCCCGACGTAGAGCTGAAAGTAAGCTAAATCCCAATGTAGAGGCCAACGCACATCCCGACGTAGAGGCCAACGCACGTCCCGACGTAGAGGCCAACGCACATCCCGACGTAGAGCTGAAAGTAAGCTAAATCCCGAAGTAGAGGCCAACGCACGTCCCGACGTAGAGGCCAATGGACGTCCCGACGTAGAGCAAGAAAGTAAGCTAAATCCTGACGTAGAGCCCAACGCACGTCCCGACGTAGAGCCCAACGCACGTCCCGACGTAGAGCTGAAAGTAAGCTAAATCCCGATGTAGAGGCCAACGCACGTCCCCACGTAGAGGCCAACGCACGTCCCGACTTAGAGGCCAACGCACGTCCCGACGTAGAGCCCAACGCACGTCCCGACGTAGAGCTGAAAGTAAGCTAAATCCCGATGTAGAGGCCAACGCATGTCCCGACGTAGAGGCCAACGCACGTCCCGACGTAGAGCTGAAAGTAAGTTAAATCCCGACGTAGAGCCCAACGCACGTCCCGACGTAGAGCCCAACGCACGTCCCAACGTAGCGCCCAACGCACGTCCCGACGTAGAGCTGAAAGTAAGTTAAATCCCGACGTAGAGGCCAACGCACGTCCCGACGTAGAGGCCAACGCACGTCCCGACGTAGAGCTGAAAGTAAGCTAAATCCCGACGTAGAGCCCAACGCACGTCCCGACGTAGAGGCCAACGCACGTCCCGACCTAGTTGCCAACGCACGTTACGACGTAGAGGCCAACGCACGTCCCGACGTAGAGCTGAAAGTAAGCTAAATCCCGACGTAGAGCCCAACGCACGTCCCGACGTAGAGCCCAACGCACGTCCCGACGTAGCGCCCAACGCACGTCCCGACGTAGAGCTGAAACTTAGCTAACTACAGACATAGAGCCCAACGCACGTCCCGACGTAGAGCAGAAAGTTAGCTAACTACAGACATAGAGCCCAACGCACGTCCCGACGTAGAGCCCAATGCACGTCCTGACGTAGCGCCCAACGCACGTCCCGACGTAGAGCTGAAAGTAAGCTAAAACCCGACGTAGAGCCCAACGCACGTCCCGACGTAGAACTGAAAGTAAGCTAAATCCCGACGTAGAGGCCAACGCACGTCCCGACGTAGAGGCCAACGCACGTCCCGACGTAGAGCTGAAAGTAAGCTAAATCCCGAAGTAGAGGCCAACGCACGTCCCGACGTAGAGGCCAACGCACGTCCCGACGTAGAGCTGAAAGTAAGCTAAATCCCGACGTAGAGCCCAACGCACGCCCCGACGTAGAGCCCAACGCACGTCCCGACGTAGAGCTGAAAGTAAGCTAAATCCCGATGTAGAGGCCACCGCACGTCCCGACGTAGAGGCCAACGCACGTCCCGACTTAGAGGCCAACGCACGTCCCGACGTAGAGGCCAACGCAAGTCCCGACGTAGAGGCCAACGCACGTCCCGACGTAGAGCTGAAAGTAAGCTAAATCCCAATGTAGAGGCCAACGCACGTCCCGACGTAGAGGCCAACGCACGTCCCGACGTAGAGGCCAACGCACGTCCCGACGTAGAGCTGAAAGTAAGCTAAATCCCGAAGTAGAGGCCAACGCACGTCCCGACGTAGAGGCCAACGCACGTCCCGACGTAGAGCTGAAAGTAAGCTAAATCCCGACGTAGAGCCCAATGCACGTCCCGACGTTGAGCCCAACGCACGTCCCGACGTAGAGCTGAAAGTAAGCTAAATCCCGATGTAGAGGCCAACGCACGTCCCGACGTAGAGGCCAACGCACGTCCCGACTTAGAGGCCAACGCACGTCCCGACGTAGAGCCCAATGCACGTCCCGACGTAGAGCTGAAAGTAAGCTAAATCCCGATGTAGAGGCCAACGCACGTCCCGACGTAGAGGCCAACGCACGTCCCGACGTAGAGCTGAAAGTAAGTTAAATCCCGACGTAGAGCCCAACGCACGTCCCGACGTAGAGCCCAACGCACGTCCCGACGTAGAGCTGAAAGTAAGCTAAATCCCGACGTAGAGGCCAACGCACGTCCCGACGTAGAGCCCAACGCACGTCCCGACGTAGAGCTAAAAGTAAGCTAAATCCCGATGTAGAGCCCAACGCACGTCCCGACGTAGAGCTGAAAGTAAGCTAAATCCCGACGTAGAGGCCAACGCACGTCCCGACGTAGAGGCCAACGCACGTCCCGACGTAGAGGCCAACGCACGTCCCGACGCAGAGGACAACGCACATCCCGACGTAGAGGACAACGCACGTCCCGATGTAGAGGCCAACGCACGTCCCGACGTAGAGCTGAAAGTAAGTTAAATCCCGACGTAGAGCCCAACGCACGTCCCGACGTAGAGCCCAACGCACGTCCCGACGTAGCGCCCAACGCACGTCCCGACGTAGAGCTGAAAGTAAGTTAAATCCCGACGTAGAGGCCAACGCACGTCCCGACGTAGAGGCCAACGCACGTCCCGACTTAGAGGCCAACGCACGTCCCGACGTAGAGGCCAACGCACGTCCCGACGTAGAGCTGAAAGTAAGCTAAATCCCGACGTAGAGCCCAACGCACGTCCCGACGTAGAGCCCAACGCACGTCCCGACGTAGAGCTGAAAGTTAGCTAACTACAGACGTAGAGCCCAACGCACGTCCCGACGTAGAGCCCAACGCACGTCCCGACGTAGAGCTAAAAGTAAGCTAAATCCCGACGTAGAGCCCAACACACGTCCCGACGTAGAGCTGAAAGTAAGCTAAATCCCGACGTAGAGGCCAACGCACGTCCCGACGTAGAGGCCAACGCACGTCCCGACGTAGAGCTGAAAGTAAGCTAAATCCCGACGTAGAGGCCAACGCACGTCCCGACGTAGAGGCCAACGCACGTCCCGACGTAGAGCTGAAAGTAAGCTAAATCCCGACGTAGAGCCCAACGCACGTCCCGACGTAGAGCCCAACGCACGTCCCGACGTAGAGCCCACCGCACGTGCCGACGTAGAGCCCAATGCACGTCCCGACTTAGAGCTAAAAGTAAGCTAAATCCCGACGTAGAGGACAACGCACGTCCCGACGTAGAGGCCAACGCACGTCCCGACGTAGAGCTGAAAGTAAGCTAAATCCCGACGTAGAGGCCAACGCACGTCCCGACGTAGAGGCCAGCGCACGTCCCGACGTAGAGGCCAGCACACGTCCCGACGTAAGGCCAGCGCACGTCCCGACGTAGAGCCCAACGCACATCCCGACGTAGAGCTGAAAGTAAGCTAAATCCCGACGTAGAGCCCAACGCACGTCCCGATGTAGAGCCCAACGCACGTCCCGACGTAGAGCCCAACGCACGTCCCGACGTAGCGCCCAACGCACGTCCCGACGTAGAGCTGAAAGTTAGCTAACTACAGACGTAGAGACCAACGCACGTCCCGACGTAGAGCAGAAAGTTAGCTAACTACAGACGTAGAGCCCAACGCACGTCCCGACGTAGAGCCCAACGCACGTCCCGACATAGAGCCCAACGCACGTCCCGACGTAGAGCTGAAAGTAAGTTAAATCCCGACGTAGAGGCCAACGCACGTCCCGACGTAGAGGCCAACGCACGTCCCGACGTAGAGGCCAACGCACGTCCCGACGTAGAGGCCAACGCACGTCCCGACGTAGAGCTGAAAGTAAGCTAAATCCCGACGTAGAGCCCAACGCACGTCCCGACGTAGAGGCCAACGCACGTTCCGACTTAGAGCCCAACGCACGTCCCGACGTAGAGGACAACGCACGTCCCGACGTAGAGCTGAAAGTTAGCTAACTACAGACGTAGAGCCCAACGCACGTCCTGACGTAGAGCCCAACGCACGTCCCGACGTAGAGCTGAAAGTAAGCTAAATCCCGACGTAGAGCCCAACGCACGTCCCGACGTAGAGCCCAACGCACGTCCCGACGTAGAGCCCACCGCACGTCCCGACGTAGAGCCCAATGCACGTCCCGACGTAGAGCTGAAAGTAAGCTAAATCCCGACGTAGCGCCCAACGCACGTCCCGACGTAGAGCCCACCGCACGTCCCGACGTAGATCCCAATGCACGTCCCGACGTAGAGCTGAAAGTAAGCTAAATCCCGACGTAGCGCCCAACGCACGTCCCGACGTAGCGCCGAACGCACGTCCCGACGTAGAGCTGAAAGTAAGCTAAATCCCGACGCAGAGGCCAACGCACGTCCCGACGTAGAGGCCAACGCACGTCCCGACCTAGAGGCCAACGCACGTCCCGACCTAGAGGCCAACGCACGTCCCGACGTAGAGCTGAAAGTAAGCTAAATCCCGACGTAGAGCCCAACGCACGTCCCGACGTAGAGCCCAACGCACGTCCCGACGTAGCGCCCAACGCACGTCCCGACGTAGAGCAGAAAGTTAGCTAACTACAGACATAGAGCCCAACGCACGTCCCGAAGTAGAGCCCAACGCACGTCCCGAAGTAGAGCCCAACGCACGTCCGGACGTAGAGCCCAACGCACGTCCCGACGTAGAGCCCAACGCACTTCCCGACGTAGAGCTGAAAGTAAGCTAAAACCCGACGTAGAGCCCAACGCACGTCCCGACGTAGAGCTGAAAGTAAGCTAAATCCCGACGTAGAGGCCAACGCACGTCCCGACGTAGAGGCCAACGCACGTCCCGACGTAGAGCTGAAAGTAAGCTAAATCCCGAAGTAGAGGCCAACACACGTCCCGACGTAGAGGCCAACGCACGTCCCGACGTAGAGCTGAAAGTAAGCTAAATCCCGACGTAGAGCCCAACGCACGTCCCGACGTAGAGCCCAACGCACGTCCCGACGTAGAGCTGAAAGTAAGCTAAATCCCGATGTAGAGGCCAACGCACGTCCCGACGTAGAGGCCAACGCACGTCCCGACTTAGAGGCCAACGCACGTCCCGACGTAGAGGCCAACGCACGTCCCGACGTAGAGGACAACGCACGTCCCGACGTAGAGGCCAACGCACGTCCCGACGTAGAGCTGAAAGTAAGTTAAATCCCGACGTAAAGCCCAACGCACGTCCCGACGTAGAGCCCAACGCACGTCCCGACGTAGCGCCCAACGCACGTCCCGACGTAGAGCTGAAAGTAAGTTAAATCCCGACGTAGAGGTCAACGCACGTCCCGACGTAGAGGCCAACGCACGTCCCGACTTAGAGGCCAACGCACGTCCCGACGTAGAGGCCAACGCACGTCCCGACGTAGAGCTGAAAGTAAGCTAAATCCCGACGTAGAGCCCAACGCACGTCCCGACGTAGAGCCCAACGCACGTCCCAACGTAGAGCCCAACGCACGTCCCGACGTAGAGCCCAACGCACGTCCCGACGTAGAGCTGAAAGTTAGCTAACTACAGACGTAGAGCCCAACGCACGTCCCGACGTAGAGCCCAACGCACGTCCCGACGTAGAGCTAAAAGTAAGCTAAATCCCGACGTAGAGCCCAACACACGTCCCGACGTAGAGCTGAAAGTAAGCTAAATCCCGACGTAGAGGCCAACGCACGTCCCGACGTAGAGGCCAACGCACGTCCCGACGTAGACCTGAAAGTAAGCTAAATCCCGATGTAGAGGCCAACGCAAGTCCCGACGTAGAGCCCAACGCACGTCCCGACGTAGAGCCCAACGCACGTCCCGACATAGAGCCCAACGCACGTCCCGACGTAGAGGACAACGCACGTCCCGATGTAGAGGCCAACGCACGTCCCGACGTAGAGCTGAAAGTAAGTTAAATCCCGACGTAGAGCCCAACGCACGTCCCGACGTAGAGCCAAACGCACGTCCCGACGTAGCGCCCAACGCACGTCCCGACGTAGAGCTGAAAGTAAGTTAAATCCCGACGTAGAGGCCAACGCACGTCCCGACGTAGAGGCCAACGCACGTCCCGACTTAGAGGCCAGCGCACGTCCCGACGTAGAGGCCAACGCACGTCCCGACGTAGAGCTGAAAGTAAGCTAAATCCCGACGTAGAGCCCAACGCACGTCCCGACGTAGAGCCCAACGAACGTCCCGACGTAGAGCTGAAAGTTAGCTAACTACAGACGTAGAGCCCAACGCACGTCCCGACGTAGAGCCCAACGCACGTCCCGACGTAGAGCCAAAAGTAAGCTAAATCCCGACGTAGAGGCCAACGCACGTCCCGACGTAGAGGCCAACGCACGTCCCGACGTAGAGGCCAACGCACGTCCCGACGTAGAGCTGAAAGTAAGCTAAATCCCGACGTAGAGGCCAACGCACGTCCCGACGTAGAGCTGAAAGTAAGCTAAATCATGACGTAGAGCCCAACGCACGTCCCGACGTAGAGCCCAACGCACGTCCCGACGTAGAGCCCCCCGCATGTCCCGACGTAGAGCCCAATGCACGTCCCGACGTAGAGCTGAAAGTAAGCTAAATCCCGACGTAGCGCCCAACGCACGTCCCGACGTAGCGCCCAACGCACGTCCCGACGTAGAGCTGAAAGTAAGCTAAATCCCGACGTAGAGGCCAACGCACGTCCCGACCTAGAGGCCAACGCACGTCCCGATGTAGAGGCCAACGCACGTCCCGACGTAGAGCTGAAAGTAAGCTAAATCCCGACGTAGAGCCCAACGCACGTCCCGACGTAGCGCCCAACGCACGTCCCGACGTAGCGCCCAACGCACGTCCCGACGTAGAGCTGAAAGTTAGCTAACTACAGACATAGAGCCCAACTCACGTCCCGACGTAGAGCAGAAAGTTAGCTAACTACAGACATAGAGCCCAACTCACGTCCCGACGTAGAGCTGAAAGTAAGCTAAAACCCGACGTAGAGCCCAACGCACGTCCCGACGTAGAGCTGAAAGTAAGCTAAATCCCGAAGTAGAGGCCAACGCATGTCCCGACGTAGAGGCCAACGCACGTCCCGACGTAGAGCTGAAAGTAAGCTAAATCCCGACGTAGAGCCCAACGCACGTCCCGACGTAGAGCCCAACGCACGTCCCGACGTAGAGCTGAAAGTAAGCTAAATCCCGACGTAGAGGCCAACGCACGTCCCGACGTAGAGGCCAACGCACGTCCCGACTTAGAGGCCAACGCACGTCCCGACGTAGAGAACAACGCACGTCCCGTCGTAGAGGCCAACGCACGTCCCGACGTAGAGCTGAAAGTAAGTTAAATCCCAACGTAGAGCCCAACGCACATCCCCACGTAGAGCCCAACGTACGTCCCGACGTAGAGCCCAACGCACGTCCCGACGTAGCGCCCAACGCACGTCCCGACGTAGAGCTGAAAGATAGCTAACTACAGACGTAGAGCCCAACGCACGTCCCGACGTAGAGCTGAAAGTTACCTAACTACAGACGTAGAGCCCAAAGCACGTCCCGACGTAGAGCCCAACGCACGTCCCGACGTAGAGCCCAACGCACGTCCCGACGTAGAGCCCAACGCACGTCCCGACGTAGAGCCCAACGCACGTCCCGACGTAGAGCCAAACGCACGTCCCGACGTAGAGCTGAAAGTAAGCTAAATACCGACGTAGAGCCCAACGCACGTCCCGACGTAGAGCCCAACGCACGTCCCGACGTAGAGCTGAAAGTTAGCTAAATCCTGACGTAGAGCCCAACGCACGTCCCGACGTAGAGCCCAACGCACGTCCCGACGTAGAGCCCAACGCACGTCCCGACGTAGAGCCCAACGCACGTCCCGACGTAGAGCTGAAAGTAAGCTAAATCCCGACGTAGAGCCCAACGCACGTCCCGACGTAGCGCCCAACGCACGTCCCGACGTAGAGCTAAAAGTTAGCTAACTACAGACGAAGAGCCCAACGCGCGTCCCGACGTAGAGCTGAAAGTTAGCTAAATACAGACGTAGAGCCCAACGCGCGTCCCGACGTAGAGCCCAACGCGCGTCCCGACGTAGAGCTCAACGCACGTCCCGACGTAGAGCCCAACGCACGTCCCGACGTAGAGCTGATAGTAAGCTAAATCCCGACGTAGAGGCCAACGCACGTCCCGACGTAGAGGCCAACGCAAGTCCCGAAGTAGAGGCCAACGCACGTCCCGACGTAGAGCTGAAATTAAGCTAAATCCCGTCGTAGAGCCCAACGCACGTCCTGACGTAGAGCCCAACGCATGTCCCGACGTAGCGCCCAACGCACGTCCCGACGTAGAGCTGAAAGTTAGCTAACTACAGACGTAGAGCCCAACGCACGTCCCGACGTAGAGCAGAAAGTTAGCTAACTACAGACGTATAGCCCAACGCACGTCCCGACGTAGAACCCGACGTAGAGCCCAACGCACGTCCCGACGTAGAGCCCAACGCACGTCCCGACGTAGCGCCCAACGCACGTCCCGACGTAGAGTTGAAAGTTAAATCCCGACGTAGAGGCCAACGCACGTCCCGACGTAGAGGCCAACAGACGTCCCGACGTAGAGGCCAACAGACGTCCCGACGTAGAGCCCAACAGACGTCCCGACGTAGAGCCCAACAGACGTCCCGACTTAGAGGCCAACGCACGTCCCGACTTAGAGCTAAAAGTAAGCTAAATCCCGACGTAGAGGCCAACGCACGTCCCGACGAAGAGGCCAACGCACGTCCCGACGTAGACCTGAAAGTAAGCTAAATCCCGACGTAGAGGCCAACGCACGTCCCGACGTAGAGGCCAGCGCACGTCCCGACGTAGAGGCCAGCGCACGTCCCGACGTAAGGCCAGCGCATGTCCCGACGTAGAGCCCAACGCACGTCCCGAAGTAGAGGCCAACGCACGTCCCGAAGTAGAGGCCAACGCACGTCCCGACGTAGAGCTGAAAGTAAGCTAAATCCCGACGTAGAGCCCAACGCACGTCCCGACGTAGAGCCCAACGCACGTCCCGACGTAGAGGCCAACGCACGTCCCAACGTAGAGGCCAACGCACGTCCCGAAGTAGAGGCCAACGCACGTCCCGACGTAAAGCTGAAAGTAAGCTAAATCCCGACGTAGAGCCCAACGCACGTCCCGACGTAGCGCCCAACGCACGTCCCGACGTAGAGCTGAAAGTTAGCTAACTACAGACATAGAGCCCAACGCACGTCCCGACGTAGAGCCCAACGCACGTCCCGACGTAGAGCCCAACGCACGTCCCGACGTAGAGCTGAAAGTAAGTTAAATCCCGACGTAGAGGCCAACGCACGTCCCGACGTAGAGGCCAACGCACGTCCCGACGTAGAGGCCAACGCACGTCCCGACGTAGAGCTGAAAGTAAGCTAAATCCCGACGTAGAGCCCAACGCACGTCCCGACGTAGGGGCCAACGCACGTCCCGACTTAGAGGCCAACGCACGTCCCGACGTAGAGGACAACGCACGTCCCGACGTAGAGCTGAAAGTTAGCTAACTACAGACGTAGAGCCCAACGCACGTCCCGACGTAGAGCCCAACGCACGTCCCGACGTAGAGCTGAAAGTAAGCTAAATCCAAACGTAGAGCCCAACGCACGTCCCGACGTAGAGCCCAACGCACGTCCCGACGTAGAGCTGAAAGTTAGCTAACTACAGACGAAGAGCCCAACGCGCGTCCCGACGTAGAGCAGAAAATTAGCTAACTACAGACGTAGAGCCCAACGCACGTCCCGACGTAGAGCCCAACGCACGTCCCGACGTAGAGGCCAACGCATGTCCCGAAGTAGAGGCCAACGCACGTCCCGACGTAGAGCTGAAAGTAAGCTAAATCCCGACATAGAGCCCAACGCACGTCCCGACGTAGAGCCCAACACACTTCCCGACGTAGAGCCCAACGCACGTCCCGACGTAAAGCTGAAAGTTAGCTAACTACAGACGTAGAGCCCAACGCACGTCCCGAAGTAGAGCAGAAAGTTAGCTAACTACAGACGTAGAGCCCAACGCACGTCCCGACGTAGAGCCCAACGCACGTCCCGACGTAGAGTTGAAAGTTAAATCCCGACGTAGAGGCCAACGCACGTCCCGACGTAGAGGCCAACAGACGTCCCGACGTAGAGCCCAACAGACGTCCCGACGTAGATGCCAACGCACGTCCCGACGTAGAGGCCAACGCACGTCCCGACGTAGAGCTGAAAGTAAGCTAAATCCCGACGTAGAGGCCAACGCACGTCCCGACGTAGAGGCCAGCGCACGTCCCGACGTAGAGGCCAGCGCACGTCCCGACGTAGAGGCCAGCGCACGTCCCGAAGTAGAGGCCAACGCACGTCCCGACGTAGAGCTGAAAGTAAGCTAAATCCCGACGTAGAGCCCAACGCACGTCCCGACGTAGAGGCCAACGCACGTCCCGACGTAGAGCCCAACGCACTTCCCGACGTAGAGGCCAACGCACGTCCCGACGTAGAGCCCAACGCACGTCCCGACGTAGAGGCCAACGCACGTCCCGACGTAGAGGCCAACGCATGTCCCGAAGTAGAGGCCAACGCACGTCCCGACGTAGAGCTGAAAGTAAGCTAAATCCCGACATAGAGCCCAACGCACGTCCCGACGTAGAGCCCAACACACTTCCCGACGTAGAGCCCAACGCACGTCCCGACGTAAAGCTGAAAGTTAGCTAACTACAGACGTAGAGCCCAACGCACGTCCCGAAGTAGAGCAGAAAGTTAGCTAACTACAGACGTAGAGCCCAACGCACGTCCCGACGTAGAGCCCAACGCACGTCCCGACGTAGAGTTGAAAGTTAAATCCCGACGTAGAGGCCAACGCACGTCCCGACGTAGAGGCCAACAGACGTCCCGACGTAGAGCCCAACAGACGTCCCGACGTAGATGCCAACGCACGTCCCGACGTAGAGGCCAACGCACGTCCCGACGTAGAGCTGAAAGTAAGCTAAATCCCGACGTAGAGGCCAACGCACGTCCCGACGTAGAGGCCAGCGCACGTCCCGACGTAGAGGCCAGCGCACGTCCCGACGTAGAGGCCAGCGCACGTCCCGAAGTAGAGGCCAACGCACGTCCCGACGTAGAGCTGAAAGTAAGCTAAATCCCGACGTAGAGCCCAACGCACGTCCCGACGTAGAGGCCAACGCACGTCCCGACGTAGAGCCCAACGCACTTCCCGACGTAGAGGCCAACGCACGTCCCGACGTAGAGCCCAACGCACGTCCCGACGTAGAGGCCAACGCACGTCCCGACGTAGAGGACAACGCACGTCCCGACGTATAGCTGAAAGTAAGCTAAATCCCGACGTAGAGCCCAACGCACGTCCCGACGTAGAGCCCAACGCACGTCCCGACGTAGAGCCCAACGCACGTCCCGACGTAGAGCCAAACGCACGTCCCGACGTAGCGCCCAACGCACGTCCCGACGTAGAGCTGAAAGTTAGCTAACTACAGACGTAGAGCCCAACGCACGTCCCGACGTAGAGCAGAAAGTTAGCTAACTACAGACGTAGAGCCCAACGCACGTCCCGACGTAGAGCCCAACGCACGTCCCGACGTAGAGCCCAACGCACGTCCCGAGGTAGCGCCCAACGCACGTCCCGACGTAGAGCTGAAAGTAAGTTAAATCCCGACGTAGAGGCCAACGCACGTCCCGACGTAGAGGCCAACGCACGTCCCGACGTAGAGCCCAACGCACGTCCCGACGTAGAGCTGAAAGTAAGCTAAATCCCGACGTAGAGCCCAACGCACGTCCCGACGTAGAGGCCAACGCACGTCCCGACTTAGAGGCCAACGCACGTCCCGACGTAGAGTTGAAATTTAAATCCCGACGTAGAGGCCAACGCACGTCCTGACGTAGAGGCCAACGCACGTCCCGACGTAGAGGCCAACAGACGTCCCGACGTAGAGCCCAACAGACGTCCCGACGTAGAGCCCAACAGACGTCCCGACGTAGAGCCCAACAGACGTCCCGACTTAGAGGCCAACGCACGTCCCGACGTAGAGCTGAAAGTAAGCTAAATCCCGACATAGAGGCCAACGCACGTCCCGACGTAGAGGCCAAAGCACGTCCCGACGTAGAGCTGAAAGTAAGCTAAATCCCGACGTAGAGGCCAACGCACGTCCCGACGTAGAGGCCAGCGCACGTCCCGACGTAGAGGCCAGCGCACGTCCCGACGTAGAGCCCAACGCACGTCCCGAAGTAGAGGCCAACGCACGTCCCGACGTAGAGCTGAAAGTAAGCTAAATCCCGACGTAGAGCCCAACGCACGTCCCGACGTAGAGCCCAACGCACGTCCCGACGTAGAGCCCAATGCACGTCCCGACGTAGAGCCCAACGCACGTCCCGACGTAGAGGCCAACGCACGTCCCGACGTAGAGCCCAACGCACATCCCGACGTATAGCTGAAAGTAAGCTAAATCCCGACGTAGAGCCCAACGCACGTCCCGACGTAGAGCCCAACGCACGTCCCGACGTAGAGCCAAACGCACGTCCCGACGTAGCGCCCAACGCACGTCCCGACGTAGAGCTGAAAGTTAGCTAACTACAGACGTAGAGCCCAACGCACGTCCCGACGTAGAGCAGAAAGTTAGCTAACTACAGACGTAGAGCCCAACGCACGTCCCGACGTAGAGCCCAACGCACGTCCCGAAGTAGAGCCCAACGCACGTCCCGACGTAGCGCCCAACGCACGTCCCGACGTAGAGGCCAACGCACGTCCCGACGTAGAGCTGAAAGTAAGCTAAATCCCGACGTAGAGCCCAACGCACGTCCTGACGTAGAGGCCAACGCACGTCCCGACTTAGAGGCCAACGCACGTCCCGACGTAGAGGACAACGCACGTCCCGACGTAGAGCTGAAAGTTAGCTAACTACAGACGTAGAGCCCAACGCACGTCCTGACGTAGAGCCCAACGCACGTCCCGACGTAGAGCTGAAAGTAAGCTAAATCCCGACGTAGAGCCCAACGCACGTCCCGACGTAGAGCCAAACGCACGTCCCGACGTAGAGGCCAACGCACGTCCCGACGTAGAGCCCAACGCACGTCCCGACGTAGAGCCCAACGCACGTCCCGACGTAGAGCTGAAAGTTAGCTAACTACAGACGAAGAGCCCAACGCGCGTCCCGACGTAGAGCAGAAAGTTAGCTAACTACAGACGTAGAGCCCAACGCACGTCCCGACGTAGAGCCCAACGCACGTCCCGACGTAGAGGCCAACGCACGTCCCGAAGTAGAGGCCAACGCACGTCCCGACGTAGAGCTGAAAGTAAGCTAAATCCCGACGTAGAGCCCAACGCACGTCCCGACGTAGAGCCCAACGCACGTCCCGACGTAGAGCCCAACGCAAGACCCGACGTAGCGCCCAACGCACGTCCCGACGTAGAGCTGAAAGTAAGTTAAATCCCGACGTAGAGGCCAACGCACGTCCCGACGTAGAGGCCAACGCACGTCCCGACGTAGAGGCCAACGCACGTCCCGACGTAGAGCTGAAAGTAAGCTAAATCCCGACGTAGAGCCCAACGCATGTCCCGACGTAGAGCCCAACGCACGTCCCGACGTAGAGCCCAACGCACGTCCCGACGTAGAGCTGAAACTTAACTAACTACAGACGTAGAGCCCAACGCACGTCCCGACGTAGAGCCCAACGCACATCCCGACGTAGAGCCGAAAGTAAGCTAAATCCCGACGTAGAGGCCAACGCACGTCCCGACGTAGAGGCCAACGCACGTCCCGACGTAGAGCTGAAAGTAAGCTAAATCCCGACGTAGAGCCCAACGCACGTCCCGACGTAGAGGCCAACGCACGTCCCGACGTAGAGGCCAACGCACGTCCCGACGTAGAGCTGAAAGTAAGCTAAATCCCGACGTAGAGCCCACCGCACGTCCCGACGTAGAGCCCAACGCACGTCTCGACGTAGAGCCCACCGCTTGTCCCAACGTAGAGCCCAACGCACGTCCCGACGTAGAGCTGAAAGTAAGCTAAATCCCGACGTAGAGCCCAACGCACGTCCCGACGTAGGGGCCAACGCACGTCCCGACGTAGGGGCCAACGCACGTCCCGACGTAGAGCTGAAAGTTAGCTAACTACAGACGAAGAGCCCAACGCGCGTCCCGACGTAGAGCAGAAAGTTAGCTAACTACAGACGTAGAGCCCAACGCACGTCCCGACGTAGAGCCCAACGCACGTCCCGACGTAGAGGCCAACGCATGTCCCGAAGTAGAGGCCAACGCACGTCCCGACGTAGAGCTGAAAGTAAGCTAAATCCCGACATAGAGCCCAACGCACGTCCCGACGTAGAGCCCAACACACTTCCCGACGTAGAGCCCAACGCACGTCCCGACGTAGAGCTGAAAGTTAGCTAACTACAGACGTAGAGCCCAACGCACGTCCCGACGTAGAGCAGAAAGTTAGCTAACTACAGACGTAGAGCCCAACGCACGTCCCGACGTAGAGCCCAACGCACGTCCCGACGTAGCGCCCAACGCACGTCCCGACGTAGAGCTGAAAGTAAGTTAAATCCCGACGTAGAGGCCAACGCACGTCCCGACGTAGAGGCCAACGCACGTCCCGACGTAGAGCTGAAAGTAAGCTAAATCCCGACGTAGAGCCAAACGCACGTCCTGACGTAGAGGCCAACGCACGTCCCGACTTAGAGGCCAACGCACTTCCCGACGTAGAGGACAACGCACGTCCCGACATAGAGCTGAAAGTTAGCTAACTACAGACGTAGAGCCCAACGCACGTCCTGACGTAGAGCCCAACGCACGTCCCGACGTAGAGCTGAAAGTAAGCTAAATCCCGACGTAGAGCCCAACGCACGTCCCGACGTAGAGCCCAACGCACGTCCCGACGTAGAGCCCAACGCACGTCCCGACATAGAGCTGAAAGTTAGCTAACTACAGACGAAGAGCCCAACGCGCGTCCCGACGTAGAGCAGAAAGTTAGCTAACTACAGACCTAGAGCCCAACGCACGTCCCGACGTAGAGGCCAACGCACGTCCCGACGTAGAGGCCAACGCATGTCCCGAAGTAGAGGCCAACGCACGTCCCGACGTAGAGCTGAAAGTAAGCTAAATCCCGACATAGAGCCCAACGCACGTCCCGACGTAGAGCCCAACACACTTCCCGACGTAGAGCCCAACGCACGTCCCGACGTAGAGCTGAAAGTTAGCTAACTACAGACGTAGAGCCCAACGCACGTCCCGAAGTAGAGCAGAAAGTTAGCTAACTACAGACGTAGAGCCCAACGTACGTCCCGACGTAGAGCCCAACGCACGTCCCGACGTAGAGTTGAAAGTTAAATCCCGACGTAGAGGCCAACGCACGTCCCGACGTAGAGGCCAACAGACGTCCCGACGTAGAGCCCAACAGAGGTCCCGACGTAGAGCCCAACAGACGTCCCGACTTAGAGGCCAACGCACGTCCCGACGTAGAGCTGAAAGTAAGCTAAATCCCGACGTAGAGGCCAACGCACGTCCCGACGTAGAGGCCAACGCACGTCCCGACGTAGAGCTGAAAGTAAGCTAAATCCCGACGTAGAGGCCAACGCACGTCCCGACGTAGAGGCCAGCGCACGTCCCGACGTAGAGCCCAGCACACGTCCCGACGTAGAGCCCAACGCACGTCCCGAAGTAGAGGCCAACGCACGTCCCGAAGTAGAGGCCAACGCACGTCCCGACGTAGAGCTGAAAGTAAGCTAAATCCCGACGTAGAGGCCAACGCACGTCCCGACGTAGAGGCCAGCGCACGTCCCGACGTAGAGGCCAGCGCACGTCCCGACGTAGAGGCCAGCGCACGTCCCGAAGTAGAGGCCAACGCACGTCCCGACGTAGAGCTGAAAGTAAGCTAAATCCCGACGTAGAGCCCAACGCACGTCCCGACGTAGAGGCCAACGCACGTCCCGACGTAGAGCCCAACGCACTTCCCGACGTAGAGGCCAACGCACGTCCCGACGTAGAGCCCAACGCACGTCCCGACGTAGAGGCCAACGCACGTCCCGAAGTAGAGGACAACGCACGTCCCGACGTATAGCTGAAAGTAAGCTAAATCCCGACGTAGAGCCCAACGCACGTCCCGACGTAGAGCCCAACGCACGTCCCGACGTAGAGCCAAACGCACGTCCCGACGTAGAGCCAAACGCACGTCCCGACGTAGCGCCCAACGCACGTCCCGACGTAGAGCTGAAAGTTAGCTAACTACAGACGTAGAGCCCAACGCACGTCCCGACGTAGAGCAGAAAGTTAGCTAACTACAGACGTAGAGCCCAACGCACGTCCCGACGTAGAGCCCAACGCACGTCCCGACGTAGAGCCCAACGCACGTCCCGACGTAGCGCCCAACGCACGTCCCGACGTAGAGCTGAAAGTAAGTTAAATCCCGACGTAGAGGCCAACGCACGTCCCGACGTAGAGGCCAACGCACGTCCCGACGTAGAGCCCAACGCACGTCCCGACGTAGAGCTGAAAGTAAGCTAAATCCCGACGTAGAGCCCAACGCACGTCCCGACGTAGAGGCCAACGCACGTCCCGACTTAGAGGCCAACGCACGTCCCGACTTAGAGGCCAACGCACGTCCCGACTTAGAGGCCAACGCACGTCCCGACGTAGAGGACAACGCACGTCCCGACGTAGAGCTGAAAGTTAGCTAACTACAGACGTAGAGCCCAAAGCACGTCCCGACGTAGAGCCCAACGCACGTCCCGACGTAGAGTTGAAATTTAAATCCCGACGTAGAGGCCAACGCACGTCCTGACGTAGAGGCCAACGCACGTCCCGACGTAGAGGCCAACAGACGTCCCGACGTAGAGCCCAACAGACGTCCCGACGTAGAGCCCAACAGACGTCCCGACGTAGAGCCCAACAGACGTCCCGACTTAGAGGCCAACGCACGTCCCGACGTAGAGCTGAAAGTAAGCTAAATCCCGACATAGAGGCCAACGCACGTCCCGACGTAGAGGCCAAAGCACGTCCCGACGTAGAGCTGAAAGTAAGCTAAATCCCGACGTAGAGGCCAACGCACGTCCCGACGTAGAGGCCAGCGCACGTCCCGACGTAGAGGCCAGCGCACGTCCCGACGTAGAGGCCAGCGCACGTCCCGACGTAGAGCCCAACGCACGTCCCGAAGTAGAGGCCAACGCACGTCCCGACGTAGAGCTGAAAGTAAGCTAAATCCCGACGTAGAGCCCAACGCACGTCCCGACGTAGAGCCCAACGCACGTCCCGACGTAGAGCCCAATGCACGTCCCGACGTAGAGCCCAACGCACGTCCCGACGTAGAGGCCAACGCACGTCCCGACGTAGAGCCCAACGCACATCCCGACGTATAGCTGAAAGTAAGCTAAATCCCGACGTAGAGCCCAACGCACGTCCCGACGTAGAGCCCAACGCACGTCCCGACGTAGAGCCAAACGCACGTCCCGACGTAGCGCCCAACGCACGTCCCGACGTAGAGCTGAAAGTTAGCTAACTACAGACGTAGAGCCCAACGCACGTCCCGACGTAGAGCAGAAAGTTAGCTAACTACAGACGTAGAGCCCAACGCACGTCCCGACGTAGAGCCCAACGCACGTCCCGACGTAGAGCCCAACGCACGTCCCGACGTAGCGCCCAACGCACGTCCCGACGTAGAGGCCAACGCACGTCCCGACGTAGAGCTGAAAGTAAGCTAAATCCCGACGTAGAGCCCAACGCACGTCCTGACGTAGAGGCCAACGCACGTCCCGACTTAGAGGCCAACGCACGTCCCGACGTAGAGGACAACGCACGTCCCGACGTAGAGCTGAAAGTTAGCTAACTACAGACGTAGAGCCCAACGCACGTCCTGACGTAGAGCCCAACGCACGTCCCGACGTAGAGCTGAAAGTAAGCTAAATCCCGACGTAGAGCCCAACGCACGTCCCGACGTAGAGCCAAACGCACGTCCCGACGTAGAGGCCAACGCACGTCCCGACGTAGAGCCCAACGCACGTCCCGACGTAGAGCCCAACGCACGTCCCGACGTAGAGCTGAAAGTTAGCTAACTACAGACGAAGAGCCCAACGCGCGTCCCGACGTAGAGCAGAAAGTTAGCTAACTACAGACGTAGAGCCCAACGCACGTCCCGACGTAGAGCCCAACGCACGTCCCGACGTAGAGGCCAACGCACGTCCCGAAGTAGAGGCCAACGCACGTCCCGACGTAGAGCTGAAAGTAAGCTAAATCCCGACGTAGAGCCCAACGCACGTCCCGACGTAGAGCCCAACGCACGTCCCGACGTAGAGCCCAACGCAAGACCCGACGTAGCGCCCAACGCACGTCCCGACGTAGAGCTGAAAGTAAGTTAAATCCCGACGTAGAGGCCAACGCACGTCCCGACGTAGAGGCCAACGCACGTCCCGACGTAGAGGCCAACGCACGTCCCGACGTAGAGGCCAACGCACGTCCCGACGTAGAGGCCAACTCACGTCCCGACGTAGAGCTGAAAGTAAGCTAAATCCCGACGTAGAGCCCAACGCATGTCCCGACGTAGAGCCCAACGCACGTCCCGACGTAGAGCCCAACGCACGTCCCGACGTAGAGCTGAAACTTAACTAACTACAGACGTAGAGCCCAACGCACGTCCCGACGTAGAGCCCAACGCACATCCCGACGTAGAGCCGAAAGTAAGCTAAATCCCGACGTAGAGGCCAACGCACGTCCCGACGTAGAGGCCAACGCACGTCCCGACGTAGAGCTGAAAGTAAGCTAAATCCCGACGTAGAGCCCAACGCACGTCCCGACGTAGAGGCCAACGCACGTCCCGACGTAGAGGCCAACGCACGTCCCGACGTAGAGCTGAAAGTAAGCTAAATCCCGACGTAGAGCCCACCGCACGTCCCGACGTAGAGCCCAACGCACGTCTCGACGTAGAGCCCACCGCTTGTCCCAACGTAGAGCCCAACGCACGTCCCGACGTAGAGCTGAAAGTAAGCTAAATCCCGACGTAGAGCCCAACGCACGTCCCGACGTAGGGGCCAACGCACGTCCCGACGTAGGGGCCAACGCACGTCCCGACGTAGAGCTGAAAGTTAGCTAACTACAGACGAAGAGCCCAACGCGCGTCCCGACGTAGAGCAGAAAGTTAGCTAACTACAGACGTAGAGCCCAACGCACGTCCCGACGTAGAGCCCAACGCACGTCCCGACGTAGAGGCCAACGCATGTCCCGAAGTAGAGGCCAACGCACGTCCCGACGTAGAGCTGAAAGTAAGCTAAATCCCGACATAGAGCCCAACGCACGTCCCGACGTAGAGCCCAACACACTTCCCGACGTAGAGCCCAACGCACGTCCCGACGTAGAGCTGAAAGTTAGCTAACTACAGACGTAGAGCCCAACGCACGTCCCGACGTAGAGCAGAAAGTTAGCTAACTACAGACGTAGAGCCCAACGCACGTCCCGACGTAGAGCCCAACGCACGTCCCGACGTAGCGCCCAACGCACGTCCCGACGTAGAGCTGAAAGTAAGTTAAATCCCGACGTAGAGGCCAACGCACGTCCCGACGTAGAGGCCAACGCACGTCCCGACGTAGAGCTGAAAGTAAGCTAAATCCCGACGTAGAGCCAAACGCACGTCCTGACGTAGAGGCCAACGCACGTCCCGACTTAGAGGCCAACGCACTTCCCGACGTAGAGGACAACGCACGTCCCGACATAGAGCTGAAAGTTAGCTAACTACAGACGTAGAGCCCAACGCACGTCCTGACGTAGAGCCCAACGCACGTCCCGACGTAGAGCTGAAAGTAAGCTAAATCCCGACGTAGAGCCCAACGCACGTCCCGACGTAGAGCCCAACGCACGTCCCGACGTAGAGCCCAACGCACGTCCCGACATAGAGCTGAAAGTTAGCTAACTACAGACGAAGAGCCCAACGCGCGTCCCGACGTAGAGCAGAAAGTTAGCTAACTACAGACCTAGACCCCAACGCACGTCCCGACGTAGAGGCCAACGCACGTCCCGACGTAGAGGCCAACGCATGTCCCGAAGTAGAGGCCAACGCACGTCCCGACGTAGAGCTGAAAGTAAGCTAAATCCCGACATAGAGCCCAACGCACGTCCCGACGTAGAGCCCAACACACTTCCCGACGTAGAGCCCAACGCACGTCCCGACGTAGAGCTGAAAGTTAGCTAACTACAGACGTAGAGCCCAACGCACGTCCCGAAGTAGAGCAGAAAGTTAGCTAACTACAGACGTAGAGCCCAACGTACGTCCCGACGTAGAGCCCAACGCACGTCCCGACGTAGAGTTGAAAGTTAAATCCCGACGTAGAGGCCAACGCACGTCCCGACGTAGAGGCCAACAGACGTCCCGACGTAGAGCCCAACAGAGGTCCCGACGTAGAGCCCAACAGACGTCCCGACTTAGAGGCCAACGCACGTCCCGACGTAGAGCTGAAAGTAAGCTAAATCCCGACGTAGAGGCCAACGCACGTCCCGACGTAGAGGCCAACGCACGTCCCGACGTAGAGCTGAAAGTAAGCTAAATCCCGACGTAGAGGCCAACGAACGTCCCGACGTAGAGGCCAGCGCACGTCCCGACGTAGAGCCCAGCGCACGTCCCGACGTAGAGCCCAACGCACGTCCCGAAGTAGAGGCCAACGCACGTCCCGAAGTAGAGGCCAACGCACGTCCCGACGTAGAGCTGAAAGTAAGCTAAATCCCGACGTAGAGCCCAACGCACGTCCCGACGTAGAGCCCAACGCACGTCCCGACGTAGAGCCCAACGCACGTCCCGACGTAGAGCCCAACGCACTTCCCGACGTAGAGGCCAACGCACGTCCCGACGTAGAGCCCAACGCACGTCCCGACGTAGAGGCCAACGCATGTCCCGAAGTAGAGGACAACGCACGTCCCGACGTATAGCTGAAAGTAAGCTAAATCCCGACGTAGAGCCCAACGCACGTCCCGACGTAGAGCCCAAAGAACGTCCCGACGTAGAGCCAAACGCACGTCCCGACGTAGAGCCAAACGCACGTCCCGACGTAGCGCCCAACGCACGTCCCGACGTAGAGCTGAAAGTTAGCTAACTACAGACGTAGAGCCCAACGCACGTCCCGACGTAGAGCAGAAAGTTAGCTAACTACAGACGTAGAGCCCAAAGCATGTCCCGACGTAGAGCCCAACGCACGTCCCGACGTAGAGCTGAAAGTAAGCTAAATCCCGACGTAGAGGCCAACGCACGTCCCGACGTAGAGACCAGCGCACGTCCCGACGTAGAGGCCGGCGCACGTCCCGACGTAGAGGCCGGCGCACGTCCCGACGTAGAGGCCAGCGCACGTCCCGACGTCGAGGCCAGCGCACGTCCCGACGTAGAGCCCAACGCACGTCCCGAAGTAGAGGCCAACGCACGTCCCGAATTAGAGGCCAACGCACGTCCCGACGTAGAGCTGAAAGTAAGCTAAATCCCGACGTAGAGCCCACCGCACGTCCCGACGTAGAGCCCACCGCACGTCCCGACGTAGAGCCCAACGCACGTCCCGACGTAGAGCCCAACGCACGTCCCGACGTAGAGGCCAACGCACGTCCCGACGTAGAGGCCAACGCACGTCCCGACGTATAGCTGAAAGTAAGCTAAATCCCGACGTAGAGCCCAACGCACGTCCCGACGTAGAGCCCAACGCACGTCCCGACGTAGAGCCCAACGCACGTCCCGACGTAGCGCCCAACGCACGTCCCGACGTAGAGCAGAAAGTTAGCTAACTACAGACGTAGAGCCCAACGCAAGTCCCGACGTAGAGCCAAACGCACGTCCCGACGTAGAGCCCAACGCACGTCCCGACGTAGCGCCCAACGCACGTCCCGACGTAGAGCTGAAAGTAAGTTAAATCCCGACGTTGAGGCCAACGCACGTCCCGACGTAGAGGCCAACGCACGTCCCGACGTAGAGGCCAACGCACGTCCCGACGTAGAGCTGAAAGTAAGCTAAATCCCGACGTAGAGCCCAACGCACGTCCTGACGTAGAGCCCAACGCACGTCCCGACGTAGAGCCCAACGCACGTCCCGACGTAGAGCCCAACGCACGTCCCGACGTAGAGCTGAAACTTAACTAACTACAGACGTAGAGCCCAACGCACGTCCTGACGTAGACCCCAACGCACGTCCCGACGTAGAGCTGAAAGTAAGCTAAATCCCGACGTAGAGCCCAACGCACGTCCCGACGTAGAGCCCAACGCACGTCCCGACGTAGAGCCCAACGCACGTCCCGACGTAGAGCCCAACGCACGTCCCGACGTAGAGCTGAAAGTTAGCTAACTACAGACGAAGAGCCCAACGCGCGTCCAGACGTAGAGCAGAAAGTTAGCTAACTACAGACGTAGAGCCCAACGCACGTCCCGACGTAGAGCCCAACGAATGTCCCGACGTAGAGGCCAACGCACGTCCCGACGTAGAGCTGAAAGTAAGCTAAATCCCGACGTAGAGCCCAACGCACGTCCCGACGTAGAGCCCAACGCACGTCCCGACGTAGAGCCCAACGCACGTCCCGACGTAGCGCCCAACGCACGTCCCGACGTAGAGCTGAAAGTTAGCTAACTACAGACGTAGAGCCCAACGCACGTCCCGAAGTAGAGCAGAAAGTTAGCTAACTACAGACGTAGAGCCCAACGCACGTGCCGACGTAGAGCCCAACGCACGTCCCGACGTAGAGGCCAACGCACGTCCCGACGTAGCGCCCAACGCACGTCCCGACGTAGAGCTGAAAGTAAGTTAAATCCCGACGTAGAGGCCAACGCACGTCCCGACGTAGAGGCCAACGCACGTCCCGACGTAGAGGCCAACGCACGTCCCGACGTAGAGGACAACGCACGTCCCGACGTAGAGGCCAACGCACGTCCCGACGTAGAGCTGAAAGTAAGCTAAATCCCGACGTAGAGCCCAACGCACGTCCCGACGTAGAGCCCAACGCACGTCCCGACGTAGAGCCCAACGCACGTCCCGACGTAGAGCTGAAACTTAACTAACTACAGACGTAGAGCCCAACGCACGTCCCGACGTAGAGCCCAACGCACATCCCGACGTAGAGCTGAAAGTAAGCTAAATCCCGAAGTAGAGCCCAACACACGTCCCGACGTAGAGCTGAAAGTAAGCTAAATCCCGACGTAGAGGCCAACGCACGTCCCGACGTAGAGCTGAAATTAAGCTAAATCCCAACGTAGAGCCCAACGCACGTCCCGACGTAGAGCCCAACGCACGTCCCAACGTAGAGCCCAACACACGTCCCGACGTAGAGCTGAAAGTAAGCTAAATCCCGACGTAGCGCCCAACGCACGTCCC
Source organism: Leptosomus discolor (assembly GCF_034619465.1). NCBI lineage: Eukaryota > Metazoa > Chordata > Aves > Leptosomiformes > Leptosomidae > Leptosomus > Leptosomus discolor. The sequence goes on from NW_028237772.1 coordinate 3,490,676, forward strand.
GACGTAGCGCCCAACGCACGTCCCGACATAGCGCCCAACGCACGTCCCGACATAGCGCCCAACGCACGTCCCGACGTAGAGCTGTAAGTAAGCTAAATCCCGACGTAGAGGCCAACGCACGTCCCGACCTAGAGGCCAACGCACGTCCCGACGTAGAGGCCAATGCACGTCCCGACGTAGAGCTGAAAGTAAGCTAAATCCCGACGTAGAGCCCAACGCACGTCCCGACGTAGAGCCCAACGCACGTCCCGACGTAGCGCCCAACGCACGTCCCGACGTAGAGCTGAAAGTTAGCTAACTACAGACGTAGAGCCCAACGCACGTCCCGACGTAGAGCCCAACGCACGTCCCCACGTAGAGCCCAACGCGCGTCCCGACGTAGCGCCCAACGCGCGTCCCGACGTAGAGCTGAAAGTAAGTTAAATCCCGACGTAGAGGCCAACGCACGTCCCGACGTAGAGGCCAACGCACGTCCCGACTTAGAGGCCAACGCACGTCCCGACTTAGAGGCCAACGCACGTCCCGACTTAGAGGCCAACGCACGTCCTGACTTAGAGCTGAAAGTAAGCTAAATCCCGACGTAGAGCCCAACGCACGTCCCGACGTAGAGCCCAACGCACGTCCCGACGTAGAGCCCAACACACGTCCCGACGTAGAGCCCAACGCACGTCCCGACGTAGAGCTGAAAGTTAGCTAACTACAGACGTAGAGCCCAACGCACGTCCCGACGTAGAGCCCAACGCACGTCCCGACGTAGAGCCCAACGCACGTCCCGACGTAGAGCTGAAAGTAAGCTAAATCCCGACGTAGAGGCCAACGCACGTCCCGACGTAGAGCTGAAAGTAAGCTAAATCCCGACGTAGAGGCCAACGCACGTCCCGACGTAGAAGCCAACGCACGTCCCGACGTAGAGCTGAAAGTAAGCTAAATCCCGACGTAGAGGCCAACGCACGTCCCGACGAAGAGGCCAACGCACGTCCCGACGTAGAGCTGAAAGTAAGCTAAATCCCGACGTCGAGCCCACCGCACGTCCCGACGTAGAGCCCACCGCACGTCCCGACGTAGAGCCCACCGCACGTCCCGACGTAGAGCCCACCGCACGTCCCGACGTAGAGCCCAACGCACGTCCCGACGTAGAGCTGAAAGTAAGCTAAATCCCGACGTAGAGCCCAACGCACGTCCTGACGTAGAGCCCAACGCACGTCCCGACGTAGAGCCCAACGCACGTCCCGACGTAGAGCCCAACGCACGTCCCGACGTAGAGCTGAAACTTAACTAACTACAGACGTAGAGCCCAACGCACGTCCTGACGTAGACCCCAACGCACGTCCCGACGTAGAGCTGAAAGTAAGCTAAATCCCGACGTAGAGCCCAACGCACGTCCCGACGTAGAGCCCAACGCACGTCCCGACGTAGAGCCCAACGCACGTCCCGACGTAGAGCTGAAAGTTAGCTAACTACAGACGAAGAGCCCAACGCGCGTCCAGACGTAGAGCAGAAAGTTAGCTAACTACAGACGTAGAGCCCAACGCACGTCCCGACGTAGAGCCCAACGAATGTCCCGACGTAGAGGCCAACGCACGTCCCGACGTAGAGCTGAAAGTAAGCTAAATCCCGACGTAGAGCCCAACGCACGTCCCGACGTAGAGCCCAACGCACGTCCCGACGTAGAGCCCAACGCACGTCCCGACGTAGCGCCCAACGCACGTCCCGACGTAGAGCTGAAAGTTAGCTAACTACAGACGTAGAGCCCAACGCACGTCCCGAAGTAGAGCAGAAAGTTAGCTAACTACAGACGTAGAGCCCAACGCACGTCCCGACGTAGAGCCCAACGCACGTCCCGACGTAGAGGCCAACGCACGTCCCGACGTAGCGCCCAACGCACGTCCCGACGTAGAGCTGAAAGTAAGTTAAATCCCGACGTAGAGGCCAACGCACGTCCCGACGTAGAGGCCAACGCACGTCCCGACGTAGAGGCCAACGCACGTCCCGACGTAGAGGACAACGCACGTCCCGACGTAGAGGCCAACGCACGTCCCGACGTAGAGCTGAAAGTAAGCTAAATCCCGACGTAGAGCCCAACGCACGTCCCGACGTAGAGCCCAACGCACGTCCCGACGTAGAGCCCAACGCACGTCCCGACGTAGAGCTGAAACTTAACTAACTACAGACGTAGAGCCCAACGCACGTCCCGACGTAGAGCCCAACGCACATCCCGACGTAGAGCTGAAAGTAAGCTAAATCCCGAAGTAGAGCCCAACACACGTCCCGACGTAGAGCTGAAAGTAAGCTAAATCCCGACGTAGAGGCCAACGCACGTCCCGACGTAGAGCTGAAATTAAGCTAAATCCCAACGTAGAGCCCAACGCACGTCCCGACGTAGAGCCCAACGCACGTCCCAACGTAGAGCCCAACACACGTCCCGACGTAGAGCTGAAAGTAAGCTAAATCCCGACGTAGCGCCCAACGCACGTCCCGACGTAGCGCCCAACGCACGTCCCGACATAGCGCCCAACGCACGTCCCGACATAGCGCCCAACGCACGTCCCGACGTAGAGCTGTAAGTAAGCTAAATCCCGACGTAGAGGCCAACGCACGTCCCGACCTAGAGGCCAACGCACGTCCCGACGTAGAGGCCAATGCACGTCCCGACGTAGAGCTGAAAGTAAGCTAAATCCCGACGTAGAGCCCAACGCACGTCCCGACGTAGAGCCCAACGCACGTCCCGACGTAGCGCCCAACGCACGTCCCGACGTAGAGCTGAAAGTTAGCTAACTACAGACGTAGAGCCCAACGCACGTCCCGACGTAGAGCCCAACGCACGTCCCCACGTAGAGCCTAACGCGCGTCCCGACGTAGCGCCCAACGCGCGTCCCGACGTAGAGCTGAAAGTAAGTTAAATCCCGACGTAGAGGCCAACGCACGTCCCGACGTAGAGGCCAACGCACGTCCCGACTTAGAGGCCAACGCACGTCCCGACTTAGAGGCCAACGCACGTCCCGACTTAGAGGCCAACGCACGTCCTGACTTAGAGCTGAAAGTAAGCTAAATCCCGACGTAGAGCCCAACGCACGTCCCGACGTAGAGCCCAACGCACGTCCCGACGTAGAGCCCAACACACGTCCCGACGTAGAGCCCAACGCACGTCCCGACGTAGAGCTGAAAGTTAGCTAACTACAGACGTAGAGCCCAACGCACGTCCCGACGTAGAGCCCAACGCACGTCCCGACGTAGAGCCCAACGCACGTCCCGACGTAGAGCTGAAAGTAAGCTAAATCCCGACGTAGAGGCCAACGCACGTCCCGACGTAGAGCTGAAAGTAAGCTAAATCCCGACGTAGAGGCCAACGCACGTCCCGACGTAGAAGCCAACGCACGTCCCGACGTAGAGCTGAAAGTAAGCTAAATCCCGACGTAGAGGCCAACGCACGTCCCGACGAAGAGGCCAACGCACGTCCCGACGTAGAGCTGAAAGTAAGCTAAATCCCGACGTCGAGCCCACCGCACGTCCCGACGTAGAGCCCACCGCACGTCCCGACGTAGAGCCCACCGCACGTCCCGACGTAGAGCCCACCGCACGTCCCGACGTAGAGCCCAACGCACGTCCCGACGTAGAGCTGAAAGTAAGCTAAATCCCGACGTAGCGCCCAACGCACGTCCCGACGTAGCGCCCAACGCACGTCCCGACGTAGCGCCCAACGCACGTCCCGACGTAGCGCCCAACGCACGTCCCGACGTAGAGCTGAAAGTAAGCTAAATCCCGACGCAGAGGCCAACGCACGTCCCGACGTAGAGGCCAACGCACGTCCCGACCTAGAGGCCAACGCACGTCCCGACGTAGAGCTGAAAGTAAGCTAAATCCCGACGTAGAGCCCAACGCACGTCCCGACGTAGAGCCCAATGCACGTCCCGACGTAGAGCCCAACGCACGTCCCGACGTAGAGCCAAACGCACGTCCCGACGTAGAGCTGAAAGTAAGCTAAATCCCGACGTAGAGCCCAACGCACATCCCGACGTAGAGCCGAACGCACGTCCCGACGTAGAGCTGAAAGTAAGCTAAATCCCGACGAAGAGCCCAACGCACATCCCGACGTAGAGCCCAATGCACGTCCCGACGTAGAGCTGAAAGTAAGCTAGATCCCGACGTAGAGCCCAACGCACGTCCTGACGTAGAGCTGAAAGTAAGCTAAAACCCGACGTAGCGCCCAACGCACGTCCCGACGTAGAGCTGAAAGTAAGCTAAATCCCGACGTAGAGCCCAACGCACGTCCCGACGTAGAGCCCAACGCACGTCCCGACGTAGAGCCCAACGCACGTCCGGACGTAGAGCCCAAAGCACGTCCCGACGTACAGCCCAAAGCGCGTCCCGACGTAGAGCCCAACGCGCGTCCCGACGTAGAGCCCAACGCACGTCCCGACGTAGAGCTGAAACTTAGCTAACTACAGACGTAGAGCCCAACGCACGTCCAGACGTAGAGCTGAAAGTAAGCTAAATCCCGACGTGGAGCCCAACGCACGTCCCGACGTAGAGCTGAAAGTAAGCTAAATCCCGACGTAGAGCCCAACGCACGTCCCGACGTACAGGCCAACGCACGTCCCGACATAGAGCTGAAAGTAAGCTAAATCCCGACGTAGAGCCCAACGCACATCCCGACGTAGAGGCCAGCGCACGTCCCGACGTAGAGGCCAGCGCACGTCCCGACGTAGAGCCCAACGCACGTCAGGACGTAGAGCTTAATGTAAGCTAAATCCCGACGTAGAGCCCAACGCACGTCCCGACGTAGAGCCCAACGCACGTCCCGACGTAGAGCTGAAAGTAAGCTAAATCCCGACGTAGCGCCCAACGCACGTCCCGACGTAGCGCCCAACGCACGTACCGACGTAGAGCTGAAAGTTAGCTAACTACAGACGTAGAGCCCAACGCACGTCCCGACGTAGAGCTGAAAGTTAGCTAACTACAGACGTAGAGCCCAACGCGCGTCCCGACGTAGAGCCCAACGCGCGTCCCGACGTAGAGCCCAACGCACGTCCCGACGTAGAGCCCAACGCGCGTCCCGACGTAGAGCCCAACGCACGTCCCGACGTAGAGCCCAACGCACGTCCCGACATAGAGCTGAAAGTAAGCTAAATCCCGACGTAGAGGCCAACGCACGTCCCGACGTAGAGGCCAACGCACGTCCCGATGTAGAGGCCAACGCACGTCCCGACGTAGAGCTGAAAGTTAGCTAACTACAGACGTAGAGCCCAACGCACGTCCCGACATAGAGTCCAACGCACGTCCCGACGTAGAGCTGAAAGTAAGCTAAATCCCAACGTAGAGGCCAACGCACGTCCCGACGTAGAGGCCAACGCACGTCCCGACGTATAGCTGAAAGTAAGCTAAATCCCGACGTAGAGCCCAACGCACGTCCCGACGTAGAGCCCAACGCACGTCCCGACGTAGAGCCCAACGCACGTCCCGACGTAGCGCCCAACGCACGTCCCGACGTAGAGCAGAAAGTTAGCTAACTACAGACGTAGAGCCCAACGCAAGTCCCGACGTAGAGCCAAACGCACGTCCCGACGTAGAGCCCAACGCACGTCCCGACGTAGCGCCCAACGCACGTCCCGACGTAGAGCTGAAAGTAAGTTAAATCCCGACGTTGAGGCCAACGCACGTCCCGACGTAGAGGCCAACGCACGTCCCGACGTAGAGGCCAACGCACGTCCCGACGTAGAGCTGAAAGTAAGCTAAATCCCGACGTAGAGCCCAACGCACGTCCTGACGTAGAGCCCAACGCACGTCCCGACGTAGAGCCCAACGCACGTCCCGACGTAGAGCCCAACGCACGTCCCGACGTAGAGCTGAAACTTAACTAACTACAGACGTAGAGCCCAACGCACGTCCTGACGTAGACCCCAACGCACGTCCCGACGTAGAGCTGAAAGTAAGCTAAATCCCGACGTAGAGCCCAACGCACGTCCCGACGTAGAGCCCAACGCACGTCCCGACGTAGAGCCCAACGCACGTCCCGACGTAGAGCCCAACGCACGTCCCGACGTAGAGCTGAAAGTTAGCTAACTACAGACGAAGAGCCCAACGCGCGTCCAGACGTAGAGCAGAAAGTTAGCTAACTACAGACGTAGAGCCCAACGCACGTCCCGACGTAGAGCCCAACGAATGTCCCGACGTAGAGGCCAACGCACGTCCCGACGTAGAGCTGAAAGTAAGCTAAATCCCGACGTAGAGCCCAACGCACGTCCCGACGTAGAGCCCAACGCACGTCCCGACGTAGAGCCCAACGCACGTCCCGACGTAGCGCCCAACGCACGTCCCGACGTAGAGCTGAAAGTTAGCTAACTACAGACGTAGAGCCCAACGCACGTCCCGAAGTAGAGCAGAAAGTTAGCTAACTACAGACGTAGAGCCCAACGCACGTCCCGACGTAGAGCCCAACGCACGTCCCGACGTAGAGGCCAACGCACGTCCCGACGTAGCGCCCAACGCACGTCCCGACGTAGAGCTGAAAGTAAGTTAAATCCCGACGTAGAGGCCAACGCACGTCCCGACGTAGAGGCCAACGCACGTCCCGACGTAGAGGCCAACGCACGTCCCGACGTAGAGGACAACGCACGTCCCGACGTAGAGGCCAACGCACGTCCCGACGTAGAGCTGAAAGTAAGCTAAATCCCGACGTAGAGCCCAACGCACGTCCCGACGTAGAGCCCAACGCACGTCCCGACGTAGAGCCCAACGCACGTCCCGACGTAGAGCTGAAACTTAACTAACTACAGACGTAGAGCCCAACGCACGTCCCGACGTAGAGCCCAACGCACATCCCGACGTAGAGCTGAAAGTAAGCTAAATCCCGAAGTAGAGCCCAACACACGTCCCGACGTAGAGCTGAAAGTAAGCTAAATCCCGACGTAGAGGCCAACGCACGTCCCGATGTAGAGCTGAAATTAAGCTAAATCCCAACGTAGAGCCCAACGCACGTCCCGACGTAGAGCCCAACGCACGTCCCAACGTAGAGCCCAACACACGTCCCGACGTAGAGCTGAAAGTAAGCTAAATCCCGACGTAGCGCCCAACGCACGTCCCGACGTAGCGCCCAACGCACGTCCCGACATAGCGCCCAACGCACGTCCCGACATAGCGCCCAACGCACGTCCCGACGTAGAGCTGTAAGTAAGCTAAATCCCGACGTAGAGGCCAACGCACGTCCCGACCTAGAGGCCAACGCACGTCCCGACGTAGAGGCCAATGCACGTCCCGACGTAGAGCTGAAAGTAAGCTAAATCCCGACGTAGAGCCCAACGCACGTCCCGACGTAGAGCCCAACGCACGTCCCGACGTAGCGCCCAACGCACGTCCCGACGTAGAGCTGAAAGTTAGCTAACTACAGACGTAGAGCCCAACGCACGTCCCGACGTAGAGCCCAACGCACGTCCCCACGTAGAGCCCAACGCGCGTCCCGACGTAGCGCCCAACGCGCGTCCCGACGTAGAGCTGAAAGTAAGTTAAATCCCGACGTAGAGGCCAACGCACGTCCCGACGTAGAGGCCAACGCACGTCCCGACTTAGAGGCCAACGCACGTCCCGACTTAGAGGCCAACGCACGTCCCGACTTAGAGGCCAACGCACGTCCTGACTTAGAGCTGAAAGTAAGCTAAATCCCGACGTAGAGCCCAACGCACGTCCCGACGTAGAGCCCAACGCACGTCCCGACGTAGAGCCCAACACACGTCCCGACGTAGAGCCCAACGCACGTCCCGACGTAGAGCTGAAAGTTAGCTAACTACAGACGTAGAGCCCAACGCACGTCCCGACGTAGAGCCCAACGCACGTCCCGACGTAGAGCCCAACGCACGTCCCGACGTAGAGCTGAAAGTAAGCTAAATCCCGACGTAGAGGCCAACGCACGTCCCGACGTAGAGCTGAAAGTAAGCTAAATCCCGACGTAGAGGCCAACGCACGTCCCGACGTAGAAGCCAACGCACGTCCCGACGTAGAGCTGAAAGTAAGCTAAATCCCGACGTAGAGGCCAACGCACGTCCCGACGAAGAGGCCAACGCACGTCCCGACGTAGAGCTGAAAGTAAGCTAAATCCCGACGTCGAGCCCACCGCACGTCCCGACGTAGAGCCCACCGCACGTCCCGACGTAGAGCCCACCGCACGTCCCGACGTAGAGCCCACCGCACGTCCCGACGTAGAGCCCAACGCACGTCCCGACGTAGAGCTGAAAGTAAGCTAAATCCCGACGTAGCGCCCAACGCACGTCCCGACGTAGCGCCCAACGCACGTCCCGACGTAGCGCCCAACGCACGTCCCGACGTAGCGCCCAACGCACGTCCCGACGTAGAGCTGAAAGTAAGCTAAATCCCGACGCAGAGGCCAACGCACGTCCCGACGTAGAGGCCAACGCACGTCCCGACCTAGAGGCCAACGCACGTCCCGACGTAGAGCTGAAAGTAAGCTAAATCCCGACGTAGAGCCCAACGCACGTCCCGACGTAGAGCCCAATGCACGTCCCGACGTAGAGCCCAACGCACGTCCCGACGTAGAGCCAAACGCACGTCCCGACGTAGAGCTGAAAGTAAGCTAAATCCCGACGTAGAGCCCAACGCACATCCCGACGTAGAGCCGAACGCACGTCCCGACGTAGAGCTGAAAGTAAGCTAAATCCCGACGAAGAGCCCAACGCACATCCCGACGTAGAGCCCAATGCACGTCCCGACGTAGAGCTGAAAGTAAGCTAGATCCCGACGTAGAGCCCAACGCACGTCCTGACGTAGAGCTGAAAGTAAGCTAAAACCCGACGTAGCGCCCAACGCACGTCCCGACGTAGAGCTGAAAGTAAGCTAAATCCCGACGTAGAGCCCAACGCACGTCCCGACGTAGAGCCCAACGCACGTCCGGACGTAGAGCCCAAAGCACGTCCCGACGTACAGCCCAAAGCGCGTCCCGACGTAGAGCCCAACGCGCGTCCCGACGTAGAGCCCAACGCACGTCCCGACGTAGAGCTGAAACTTAGCTAACTACAGACGTAGAGCCCAACGCACGTCCAGACGTAGAGCTGAAAGTAAGCTAAATCCCGACGTGGAGCCCAACGCACGTCCCGACGTAGAGCTGAAAGTAAGCTAAATCCCGACGTAGAGCCCAACGCACGTCCCGACGTACAGGCCAACGCACGTCCCGACATAGAGCTGAAAGTAAGCTAAATCCCGACGTAGAGCCCAACGCACATCCCGACGTAGAGGCCAGCGCACGTCCCGACGTAGAGGCCAGCGCACGTCCCGACGTAGAGCCCAACGCACGTCAGGACGTAGAGCTTAATGTAAGCTAAATCCCGACGTAGAGCCCAACGCACGTCCCGACGTAGAGCCCAACGCACGTCCCGACGTAGAGCTGAAAGTAAGCTAAATCCCGACGTAGCGCCCAACGCACGTCCCGACGTAGCGCCCAACGCACGTACCGACGTAGAGCTGAAAGTTAGCTAACTACAGACGTAGAGCCCAACGCACGTCCCGACGTAGAGCTGAAAGTTAGCTAACTACAGACGTAGAGCCCAACGCGCGTCCCGACGTAGAGCCCAACGCGCGTCCCGACGTAGAGCCCAACGCACGTCCCGACGTAGAGCCCAACGCGCGTCCCGACGTAGAGCCCAACGCACGTCCCGACGTAGAGCCCAACGCACGTCCCGACATAGAGCTGAAAGTAAGCTAAATCCCGACGTAGAGGCCAACGCACGTCCCGACGTAGAGGCCAACGCACGTCCCGATGTAGAGGCCAACGCACGTCCCGACGTAGAGGAAAACGCACGTCCCGACGTAGAGCTGAAAGTTAGCTAACTACAGACGTAGAGCCCAACGCACGTCCCGACATAGAGTCCAACGCACGTCCCGACGTAGAGCTGAAAGTAAGCTAAATCCCAACGTAGAGCCCAACGCACATCCCGACGTAGAGCTGAAAGTAAGCTAAATCCCGACGTAGTGCCCAACGCACGTCCCGACGTAGAGCTGAAAGTTAGCTAACTACAGACGTAGAGCCCAACGCGCGTCCCGACGTAGAGCCGAACGCACGTCCCGACGTGGAGCTGAAAGTAAGCTAAATCCCGACGTAGAGCCCAACGCACGTCCCGACGTAGAGCCCAGCGCACGTCCCGACGTAGAGCCCAACGCACGTCCCGACGTAGAGCTGAAAGTAAGGTAAATCCCGACGTAGAGGCCAACGCACCTCCCGACGTAGAGGCCAACGCGCGTCCCGACGTAGAGCTGAAAGTAAGCTAAATCCCGACGTAGAGGCCAACGCACGTCCCGACGTAGAGGCCAACGCACGTCCCGACGTAGAGGCCAACGCACGTCCCGACGTAGAGGCCAACGCACGTCCCGACGTAGAGCTTAAAGTAAGCTAAATCCCGACGTAGAGCCCAACGCACGTCCCGACGTAGAGGCCAACGCACGTCCCGACGTAGAGGCCAACGCATGTCCTGCCGTAGAGCCCAACGCACGTCCCGACGTAGTGCCCGATGCACGTCCCGACGTAGCACCCAACACACGTCCCGACGTAGAGCTGAAAGTTAGCTAACTACAGACGTAGAGCCCAATGCACGTCCCGACGTAGAGCCCAACGCACGTCCCGACGTAGCGCCCAACGCACGTCCCGACGTAGCGCCCAACGCACGTCCCGACGTAGAGCTGAAAGTTAGCTAACTACAGATGTAGAGCCGAACGCACGTCTCGATGTAGAGCTGAAAGTTAGCTAACTACAGACGTAGAGCCGAACGCACGTCCCGACGTATAGCCCAACGCACGTCCCGACGTAGAGGCCAACGCGCGTCCCGACGTAGAGCCCAACGCACGTCCCGACGTAGAGGCCAACGCGCGTCCCGACGTAGAGCCCAACGCGCGTCCCGACGTAGAGGCCAACGCACGACCCGACGTAGAGGCCAACGCACGACCCGACGTAGAGGCCAACGCGCGTCCCGACGTAGAGGCCAACGCGCGTACCGACGTAGAGCTGAAAGTAAGCTAAAGCCCAACGTAGAGCCCAACGCAAGTCCCGAAGTAGAGCCCAACGCACGTCCCGACGTAGAGCCCAACGCACGTCCCGACGTAGAGCTGAAAGTAAGCTAAATCCCGACGTAGAGCCCAACGCACGTCCCGACGTAGAGGCCAACGCATGTCCTGCCGTAGAGCCCAACGCACGTCCCGACGTCGTGCCCAATGCACGTCCCGACGTAGCACCCAACACACGTCCCGACGTAGAGCTGAAAGTAAGCTAAATCCCGACGTAGAGCCCAACGCACGTCCCGACGTAGAGCCCAACGCACGTCCCGACGTAGAGCCCAACGCACGTCCCGACGTAGAGCCCAACGCACGTCCCGACGTAGAGCCCAACGCACGTCCCGACGTAGAGCCCAACGCACGTCCCGACGTAGAGCTGAAAGTAAGCTAAATCCCGACGTAGAGGCCAACGCACGTCCCGACGTAGAGCTGAAAGTAAGCTAAATCCCGACGTAGAGCCCAACGCACGTCCCGACGTAGAGCCCAACGCACGTCCCGACGTAGAGCCCAACGCACGTCCCGACGTAGAGCTGAAAGTTGGCTAACTACAGACGTAGAGCCCAACGCACATCCCGACGTAGAGCCCAAGGCACGTCCCGACGTAGAGGCCAATGCACGTCCCGACGTAGAGCCCAACGCACGTCCCGACGTAGAACTGAAAGTAAGCTAAATCCCGACGTAGAGGCCAACGCACGTCCCGACGTAGAGGCCAACGCGCGTCCCGACGTAGAGCTGAAAGTAAGCTAAATCCCGACGTAGAGGCCAAAGCACGTCCCGTCGTAGAGGCCAACGCACGTCCCGCCGTAGAGGCCAACGCACGTCCCGCCGTAGAGGCCAACGTACGTCCCGACGTAGAGCCCAACGCACGTCCCGACGTAGAGCCCAACGCACGTCAAGAAGTAGAGCTGAAAGTAAGCTAAATCCCGACGTAGAGCCCAACGCACGTCCCAACGTAGAGCCCAACGCACGTCTCGACGTAGAGCCCAACGCACGTCCCGACGTAGCGCCCAACACACGTCCCGACGTAGAGCTGAAAGTTAGCTAACTACAGACGTAGAGCCCAACGCACGTCCCGACGTAGAGCTGAAAGTTAGCTAACTACAGACGTAGAGCCCAACGCACGTCCCGACGTAGAGCTGAAAGTTAGCTAACTACAGACGTAGAGCCCAACACACGTCCCGACGTAGAGCCCAACGCACGTCTCGACGTAGAGCCCAACGCACGTCTCGACGTAGAGCCCAACGCACGTCCCGACGTAGAGCTGAAAGTAAGATAAATCCCGACGTAGAGGCCAACGCACGTCCCGACGTAGAGCTGAAAGTAAGCTAAATCCCAACGTAGAGCCCAACGCACGTCCCGACGTAGAGCCCAACGCACGTCCCGACGTAGAGCTGAAAGTTGGCTAACTACAGACGTAGAGCCCAACGCACGTCCCGACGTAGAGCCCAACGCACGTCCCGACGTAGAGCTGAAAGTAAGCTAAATCCCAACGTAGAGCCCAACGCACGTCCCGACGTAGAGCTGAAAGTAACCTAATCCCGACGTAGAGGCCAACGCACGTCCCGACGTAGAGGCCAACGCACGTCCCGACGTAGAGCTGAAAGTAAGCTAAATCCCGACATAGAAGCCAACGCACGTCCCGACGTAGAGGCCAAGGCACGTCCTGCCGTAGAGCCCAACGCACGTCCCGACGTAGTGCCCAACGCACGTCCCGACGTAGCGCCCAACGCACGTCCCGACGTAGAGCTGAAAGTTAGCTAACTACAGACGTAGAGCCCAACGCACGTCCCGACGTAGAGCCCAACGCACGTCCCGACGTAGAGCTGAAAGTAAGCTAAATCGCAACGTAGAGCCCAACGCACGTCCCGACGTAGAGCCCAACGCACGTCCCGACGTAGCGCCCAACGCACGTCCCGACGTAGAGCTGAAAGTTAGCTAACTACAGACGTAAAGCCGAACGGACGTCCCGACGTAGAGCTGAAAGTTAGCTAACTACAGACGTAGAGCCCAACGCACGTCCCGACGTAGAGCCCAACGCACGTCCCGACGTAGAGCCCAACGCGCGTCCCGACGTAGAGCCCAACGCGCGTCCCGACGTAGAGCTGAAAGTTAGCTAACTACAGACGTAGAGCCCAACGCACGTCCCGACGTAGAGCTGAAAGTAAGCTAAATCCCAACGTAGAGCCCAACGCACGTCGCGACGTAGAGCCCAACGCACGTCCCGACGTAGAGCCCAACGCACGTCCCGACGTAGAGCCCAACGCACGTCCCGAGGTAGCGCCCAACGCACGTCCCGACGTAGAGCTGAAAGTAAGCTAAATCCAGACGTAGAGGCCAACGCACGTCCCGACGTAGAGCTGAAAGTAAGCTAAATCCCAACGTAGAGCCCAACGCACATCACGACGTAGAGCCCAACGCACGTCCCGACGTAGAGCCCAACGCACGTCCCGACGTAGAGCCCAACGCACGTCCCGACGTAGAGGCCAACGCACGTCCCGACGTAGAGCTGAAAGTAAGCTAAATCCCGACGTAGAGCCCAACGCACGTCCCGACGTAGAGCCCAACGCACGTCCCGACGTAGAGCTGAAAGTTGGCTAACTACAGACGTAGAGCCCAACGCGCGTCCCGACGTAGAGCCCTACACGCGTCCCGACGTAGAGCCCAACGCGCGTCCCGACGTAGTGCCCAACGCGCGTCCCGACGTGGAGCTGAAAGTAAGCTAAACCCTGATGTAGAGCCCAACAGACGTCCCGACGTAGAGCCTAACACACGTCCCGACGTAGAGCCTAACACAAGTCCCGACGTAGAGCCCAACACACGTCTCGACATAGAGCTGAAAGTAAGCTAAACCCTGATGTAGAGCCCAACAGACGTCCCGACGTAGAGCCCAACAGACGTCCCGACGTAGAGCTGAAAGTAAGCTAAACCCTGATGTAGAGCCCAACAGACGTCCCGAAGTAGAGCCCAACAGACGTCCCGACGTAGAGCCCAACACACGTCCCGACGTAGAGCCCAACACATGTTCGACGTAGAGCTGAATGTAAGCTAAACCCTGATGTAGAGCCCAACAGACGTCACGACGTAGAGCCCAACAGACGTCCCGACGTAGAGCCCAACAGACGTCCCGACGTAGAGCCCAACACACGTCCCGAAGTAGAGCACAACACACGTCCCGACGTAGAGCCGAACACACGTCCCGACGTAGAGCTGAAAGTAAGCTAACTCCTGATGTAGAGACCAACAAACGTCCCGACGTGGAGCCCAACAGACGTCTCAACGTAGAGCCCAACAGATGTCCCGACGTAGAGCCCAACAGAAGTCCCGACGTAGAGCCCAATAGACGTCCCGACGTAGACCCCAATACACGTCCCGAAGTATAGCCAAACACAAGTCCCGACATAGAGCCCAACACATGTCCCGTCGTAGAGCTTTAAGTAAGCTAAACCCTGAGGTAGGGCCCAACACAGGTCCCAACGTAGAGCCCAACACAGGTCCCGACGTAGAGCCCAACACACGTCCCGACGTAGAGCCCAACAGACGTCCCGACGTAGAGATGAAAGTAAGCTAGACCCTGCCGTAGAGCCCAACAGACGTCCCGACGTAGAGTCCAACACACGTCCCGATGTAGAGCCCAACAGACGTCCCGAGGTAGAGCTGAAAATAAGCTAAACCCTGATGTAGAGCCCAACAGACGTCCCGACGTAGAGCCCAACAGACGTCCCGGTGTAGAGCCCAACACACGTCCCGACGTAGAGCCCAACAGACGTCCCGACGTAGAGACCAACAGACGTCCCGACGTAGAGCCCAACATACGTCCCGACGTAGAGCTGAAAATAAGCTAAACCCTGATGTAGAGTCCAACAGACCTCCCGACATAGAGCCCAACAGACGTCCCGACGTAGAGCCTAACACATGTCCCGACATAGAGCTGAAAGTAAGCTAAATCCTGATGTAGAGCCCAACAAACGTCCCGACTTAGAGCCCAACCGACATCTCGACGTAGAGCCCAACAGACGTCCCGACGTATAGCCCAACACACGTCCCGACATAGAGCCCAACACACGTCCAGACGTAGAGATGAAAGTAAGCTAAACCCTGATGTAGAGCCCAACAGACATCCCTACGTAGAGATGAAAGTAAGCTAAACCCTCATCTATAGCCCAAGAGACGTCCCGCCGTAGAGCCCAACTGACGTCCCGACGTAGAGCCCAACACACGTCCCGACGTAGAGCCCAACAGACGTCCCGATGTAGAGCTGGAAGTAAGCTAAACCCTGATGTAGAGCCCAAAAGACGTCCCGACGTAGAGCGGAAATTAAGCTAAACCCTGAGGTAGAGCCCAACACAGGTCCTGGTGTAGAGCCCAACACACGTCCCGATGTAGAGCCCAACACACGTCCCGACGTAGAGCCCAACACACGTCCCGACGTAGAGCCCAACACACGTTCCGACGTAGAGCCCAACACACGTCCCGACGTAGAGCTGAAAGTAAGCTAAATCCTGATGTAGAGCCCAACAGATGTCCTGACGTAGAGCCCAACACACGTCCAGACGTAGAAACCAACAGACGTCCCGACGTTGAGCCCAACAGACGTCCCGACATAGAGCTGAATGTAAGCTAAACCCTGATGTGGAGCCCAACAGACATCCCGACATAAAGCCCAACAGACGTCCCGAATAGAGCCCAACACACGTCCCGACGTAGAGCCCAACACACGTCCCGACATAGAGCCCAACACACGTCCCGACGTAGAGCCCAACACACGTCCCGACGTAGAGCTGAAAGTAAGCTAAATCCTGATGTAGAGCCCAACAACCGTCCCGATGAAGAGCACAACAGAGGTCTCGAAGTAGAGCCCAACAGACGTCCCGACGTAGAGCCCAACAGACGTCCCGACGTAGAGCCCAACACACGTCCCGACGTAGAGCCCAACAAACGTCCCGACGTAGAGTCCAACACACGTCCCGACGTAGAGCCCAACAGACGTCCCGACGTAGAGCCCAACACACGTCCCGACGTAGAGCCCAACACACGTCCCGACGTAGAGCCCAACACACGTCCCGACGTAGAGCAGAAAGTTAGCTAACTACAGACGTAGAGCCCAACGCACGTCCCGACGTAGAGCCCAACGCACGTCCCGACGTAGAGCCCAACGCACGTCCCGACATAGAGCTGAAAGTAAGCTAAATCCCGACGTAGAGGCCAACGCACGTCCCGACGTAGAGGCCAACGCACGTCCCGATGTAGAGGCCAACGCACGTCCCGACGTAGAGGAAAACGCACGTCCCGACGTAAAGCTGAAAGTTAGCTAACTACAGACGTAGAGCCCAACGCACGTCCCGACATAGAGTCCAACGCACGTCCCGACGTAGAGCTGAAAGTAAGCTAAATCCCAACGTAGAGCCCAACGCACGTCCCGACGTAGAGCTGAAAGTAAGCTAAATCCCGACGTAGTGCCCAACGCACGTCCCGACGTAGAGCTGAAAGTTAGCTAACTACAGACGTAGAGCCCAACGCGCGTCCCGACGTAGAGCCGAACGCACGTCCCGACGTGGAGCTGAAAGTAAGCTAAATCCCGACGTAGAGCCCAACGCACGTCCCGACGTAGAGCCCAGCGCACGTCCCGACGTAGAGCCCAACGCACGTCCCGACGTAGAGCTGAAAGTAAGGTAAATCCCGACGTAGAGGCCAACGCACCTCCCGACGTAGAGGCCAACGCGCGTCCCGACGTAGAGCTGAAAGTAAGCTAAATCCCGACGTAGAGGCCAACGCACGTCCCGACGTAGAGGCCAACGCACGTCCCGACGTAGAGGCCAACGCACGTCCCGACGTAGAGGCCAACGCACGTCCCGACGTAGAGCTTAAAGTAAGCTAAATCCCGACGTAGAGCCCAACGCACGTCCCGACGTAGAGCCCAACGCACGTCCCGACGTAGAGCTGAAAGTAAGCTAAATCCCGACGTAGAGGCCAACGCACGTCCCGACGTAGAGGCCAACGCATGTCCTGCCGTAGAGCCCAACGCACGTCCCGACGTAGTGCCCGATGCACGTCCCGACGTAGCACCCAACACACGTCCCGACGTAGAGCTGAAAGTTAGCTAACTACAGACGTAGAGCCCAATGCACGTCCCGACGTAGAGCCCAACGCACGTCCCGACGTAGCGCCCAACGCACGTCCCGACGTAGCGCCCAACGCACGTCCCGACGTAGAGCTGAAAGTTAGCTAACTACAGATGTAGAGCCGAACGCACGTCCCGATGTAGAGCTGAAAGTTAGCTAACTACAGACGTAGAGCCCAACGCACGTCCCGACGTATAGCCCAACGCACGTCCCGACGTAGAGGCCAACGCGCGTCCCGACGTAGAGCCCAACGCACGTCCCGACGTAGAGGCCAACGCGCGTCCCGACGTAGAGCCCAACGCGCGTCCCGACGTAGAGGCCAACGCACGACCCGACGTAGAGGCCAACGCGCGTCCCGACGTAGAGGCCAACGCGCGTACCGACGTAGAGCTGAAAGTAAGCTAAAGCCCAACGTAGAGCCCAACGCAAGTCCCGAAGTAGAGCTGAAAGTTAGCTAACTACAGACGTAGAGCCCAACGCACGTCCCGACGTAGAGCTCAAAGTTAGCTAACTACAGACGTAGAGCCCAACACACGTCCCGACGTAGAGCCCAACGCACGTCTCGACGTAGAGCCCAACGCACGTCTCGACGCAGAGCCCAACGCACGTCCCGACGTAGAGCTGAAAGTAAGATAAATCCCGACGTAGAGGCCAACGCACGTCCCGACGTAGAGCTGAAAGTAAGCTAAATCCCAACGTAGAGCCCAACGCACGTCCCGACGTAGAGCCCAACGCACGTCCCGACGTAGAGCTGAAAGTTGGCTAACTACAGACGTAGAGCCCAACGCACGTCCCGACGTAGAGCCCAACGCACGTCCCGACGTAGAGCTGAAAGTAAGCTAAATCCCAACGTAGAGCCCAACGCACGTCCCGACGTAGAGCTGAAAGTAACCTAATCCCGACGTAGAGGCCAACGCACGTCCCGACGTAGAGGCCAACGCACGTCCCGACGTAGAGCTGAAAGTAAGCTAAATCCCGACATAGAGGCCAACGCACGTCCCGACGTAGAGGCCAAGGCACGTCCTGCCGTAGAGCCCAACGCACGTCCCGACGTAGTGCCCAACGCACGTCCCGACGTAGCGCCCAACGCACGTCCCGACGTAGAGCTGAAAGTTAGCTAACTACAGACGTAGAGCCCAACGCACGTCCCGACGTAGAGCCCAACGCACGTCCCGACGTAGAGCTGAAAGTAAGCTAAATCCCAACGTAGAGCCCAACGCACGTCCCGACGTAGAGCCCAACGCACGTCCCGACGTAGCGCCCAACGCACGTCCCGACGTAGAGCTGAAAGTTAGCTAACTACAGACGTAAAGCCGAACGGACGTCCCGACGTAGAGCTGAAAGTTAGCTAACTACAGACGTAGAGCCCAACGCACGTCCCGACGTAGAGCCCAACGCACGTCCCGACGTAGAGCCCAACGCGCGTCCCGACGTAGAGCCCAACGCGCGTCCCGACGTAGAGCTGAAAGTTAGCTAACTACAGACGTAGAGCCCAACGCACGTCCCGACGTAGAGCCCAACGCACGTCCCGACGTAGAGCCCAACGCACGTCCCGAGGTAGCGCCCAACGCACGTCCCGACGTAGAGCTGAAAGTAAGCTAAATCCAGACGTAGAGGCCAACGCACGTCCCGACGTAGAGCTGAAAGTAAGCTAAATCCCAACGTAGAGCCCAACGCACATCACGACGTAGAGCCCAACGCACGTCCCGACGTAGAGCCCAACGCACGTCCCGACGTAGAGGCCAACGCACGTCCCGACGTAGAGCTGAAAGTAAGCTAAATCCCGACGTAGAGCCCAACGCACGTCCCGACGTAGAGCCCAACGCACGTCCCGACGTAGAGCTGAAAGTTGGCTAACTACAGACGTAGAGCCCAACGCGCGTCCCGACGTAGAGCCCTACACGCGTCCCGACGTAGAGCCCAACGCGCGTCCCGACGTAGTGCCCAACGCGCGTCCCGACGTGGAGCTGAAAGTAAGCTAAATCCCGACGTAGAGCCCAACGCACGTCCCGACGTAGAGCCCAGCGCACGTCCCGACGTAAAGCCCAACGCACGTCCCGACGTAGAGCCCAACGCACGTCCCGACGTAGAGCTGAAAGTTAGCTAAATCCCGACGTAGAGCCCAACGCACGTCCCGACGTAGAGCCCAACGCACGTCCCGACGTAGAGCTGAAAGTAAGCTAAATCCCAACGTAGAGCCCAACGCACGTCCCGACGTAGAGGCCAACGCACGTCCCGCCGTAGAGGCCAACGTACGTCCCGACGTAGAGCCCAACGCACGTCCCGACGTAGAGCCCAACGCACGTCCCGAAGTAGATGCCAACGCACGTCCCGACGTAGAGCCCAAAGCACGTCCCGACGTAGAGCTGAAAGTAAGCTAAATCCCGACGTAGAGCCCAACGCACGTCCCAACGTAGAGCCCAACGCACATCTCGACGTAGAGCCCAACGCACGTCCCGACGTAGCGCCCAACACACGTCCCGACGTAGAGCTGAAAGTTAACTAACTACAGACGTAGAGCCAAACGCACGTCCCGACGTAGAGCTGAAAGTAAGCTAAATCCCGACGTAGAGGCCAACGCACGTCCCGACGTAGAGGCCAACGCACGTCCCAACGTAGAGATGAAAGTAAGCTAAATCCCGACGTAGAGGCCAACGCACGTCCCGACGTAGAGGCCAACGCACGTCCCGACGTAGAGGCCAACGCACGTCCCGACGTAGAGGCCAACGCACGTCCCGACGTAGAGGCCAACGCACGTCCCGACGTAGAGGCCAACGCACGTCCCGACGTAGAGCCCAACGCACATCCCGACGTAGAGCTGAAAGTTAGCTAACTACAGACGTAGAGCCCAACGCACGTCCCGACGTAGAGCTGAAAGTTAGCTAACTACAGACGTAGAGCCCAACGCACGTCCCGACGTAGAGCTGAAAGTTAGCTAACTACAGACGTAGAGCCCAATGCACGTCCCGACGTAGAGCTCAAAGTTAGCTAACTACAGACGTAGAGCCCAACACACGTCCCGACGTAGAGCCCAACGCACGTCCCGACGTAGAGCCCAACGCACGTCCCGACGTAGAGCTGAAAGTAAGCTAAATCCCGACGTAGAGGCCAACGTACGTCCCGACGTAGAGCGGAAAGTAAGCTAAATCCCGACGTAGAGGCCAACGCACGTGCCGACGTAGAGCTGAAAGTAAGCTAAATCCCGACGTAGAGCCCAACGCACGTCCCGACGTAGAGCCCAACGCACGTCCCGACGTAGAGCTGAAAGTTGGCTAACTACAGACGTAGAGCCCAACGCACGTCCCGACGTAGAGCCCAACGCACGTCCCGATGTAGAGCTGAAGTTTAGCTAACTACAGACGTACAGCCCAACGCGCGTCCCGACGTAGAGCCCAACGGACATCCCGACGTAGAGCCCAATGCACGTCCCGACGTAGAGCCCAACGCACGTCCCGACGTAGAGCTGAAAGTAAGCTAAATCCCGATGTAGAGGCCAACGCACGTCCCGCCGTAGAGGCCAACGCACGTCCCGACGTAGAGCCCAACGCACGTCCCGACGTAGAGCCCAACGCACGTCCCGACGTAGAGCCCAACGCACGTCCCGACGTAGAGCCCAACGCACGTCCCGAAGTAGATGCCAAGGCACGTCCCGACGTAGAGCCCAAAGCACGTCCCGACGTAGAGCTGAAAGTAAGCTAAATCCCGACGTAGAGGCCAACGCACGTCCCAACGTAGAGCCCAACGCACGTCTCGACGTAGAGCCCAACGCACGTCCCGACGTAGCGCCCAACGCACGTCCCGACGTAGAGCTGAAAGTTAGCTAACTACAGATGTAGAGCCCAACGCACGTCCAGACGTAGAGCTGAAAGTTAGCTAACTACAGACGTAGAGCCCAACGCACGTCCCGACGTAGAGCTCAAAGTTAACTAACTACAGACGTAGAGCCCAACACACGTCCCGACGTAGAGCCCAACGCACGTCCCGACGTAGAGCCCAACACACGTCCCGACGTAGAGCTGAAAGTAAGCTAAATCCCGACGTAGAGGCCAACGCACGTCCCGACGTAGAGCTGAAAGTAAGCTAAATCCCGACGTAGAGGCCAACGCACGTCCCGACGTAGAGCTGAAAGTAAGCTAAATCCCGACGTAGAGCCCAACGCACGTCCCGACGTAGAGCTGAAAGTTGGCTAACTACAGACGTAGAGCCCAACGCACGTCCCGACGTAGAGCCCAACGCACGTCCCGATGTAGAGCTGAAGGTTAGCTAACTACAGACGTAGACCCCAACGCACGTCCCGACGTAGAGCCCAACGCACGTCCCGACGTAGAGCCCAACGCACGTCCCGACGTAGAGCCCAACGCACGTCCCGACGTAGAGCCCAACGCACGTCCCGACGTAGAGCTGAAAGTAAGCTAAATCCCAACGTAGAGCCCAACGCACGTCCCGACGTAGAGCTGAAAGTAAGCTAAATCCCGACGTACAGGCCAACGCACGTCTCGACGTAGAGGCCAACGCACGTCCCAACGTAGAGCTGAAAGTAAGCTAAATCCCGACGTAGAGGCCAGCGCACGTCCCGACGTAGAGGCCAACGCACGTCCCGACGTAGAGGCCAACGCACGTCCCGACGTAGAGGCCAACGCACGTCCCGACGTAGAGCCCAACGCACGTCCCGACGTAGAGCCCAACGCACATCCCGACGTAGCGCCCAACGCACGTCCCGACGTAGAGCTGAAAGTTAGCTAACTACAGACGTAGAGCCCAACGCACGTCCCGACGTAGAGCTGAAAGTTAGCTAACTACAGACGTAGAGCCCAATGCACGTCCCGACGTAGAGCTCAAAGTTAGCTAACTACAGACGTAGAGCCCAACACACGTCCCGACGTAGAGCCCAACGCACGTCCCGACGTAGAGCCCAACGCACGTCCCGACGTAGAGCTGAAAGTAAGCTAAATCCCGACGTAGAGGCCAACGCACGTCCCGACGTAGAGCTGAAAGTAAGCTAAATCCCGACGTAGAGGCCAACGCACGTCCCGACGTAGAGCTGAAAGTAAGCTAAATCCCAACGTAGAGCCCAACGCACGTCCCGACGTAGAGCCCAACGCACGTCCCGACGTAGAGCTGAAAGTTGGCTAACTACAGACGTAGAGCCAAACGCACGTCCCGACGTAGAGCCCAACGCACGTCCCGATGTAGAGCTGAAGGTTAGCTAACTACAGACGTAGAGCCAAACGCACGTCCCGACGTAGAGCCCAACGCACGTCCCGATGTAGAGCTGAAGGTTAGCTAACTACAGACGTAGAGCCCAACGCGCGTCCCGACGTAGAGCCCAACGCACGTCCCGACGTAGAGCCCAACGCACGTCCCGACGTAGAGCCCAACGCACGTCCCGACGTAGAGCCCAACGCACGTCCCGACGTAGAGCCCAACGCACGTCCCGACGTAGAGCTGAAAGTGAGCTAAATCCCGACGTAGAGGCCAACGCACGTCCCGCCGTAGAGGCCAACGCACGTCCCGACGTAGAGCCCAACGCACGTCCCGACGTAGAGCCCAACGCACGTCCCGACGTAGAGCTGAAAGTAAGCTAAATCCCGACGTAGAGCCCAACGCACGTCCCGACGTAGAGCCCAACGCACGTCTCGACGTAGAGCCCAACGCACGTCCCGACGTAGCGCCCAACGCACGTCCCGACGTAGAGCTGAAAGTAAGCTAACTACAGACGTAGAGCCCAACGCACGTCCCGACGTAGAGCTGAAAGTTAGCTAACTACAGACGTAGAGCCCAATGCACGTCCCGACGTAGAGCTCAAAGTTAGCTAACTACAGACGTAGAGCCCAATGCACGTCCCGACGTAGAGCTCAAAGTTAGCTAACTACAGACGTACAGCCCAACGCACGTCCCGACGTAGAGCCCAACGCACGTCCCGACGTAGAGCCCAACGCACGTCCCGATGTAGAGCTGAAAGTAACCTAAATCCCGACGTAGAGGCCAACGCACGTCCCGACGTAAAGCTGAAAGTAAGCTAAATCTCGACGTAGAGGCCAACGCACGTCCCGACGTAGAGCCCAACGCACGTCCCAACGTAGAGCCCAACGCACGTCCCGACGTAGAGCTGAAAGTTGGCTAACTACAGACGTAGAGCCCAACGCACGTCCCGATGTAGAGCTGAAGGTTAGCTAACTACAGACGTAGAGCCCAACGCACGTCCCGATGTAGAGCCCAACGCACGTCCCGATGTAGAGCCCAACGCACGTCCCGACGTAGAGTTGAAAGTAAGCTAAATCCCAACGTAGAGCCCAACGCACGTCCCGACGTAGAGCTGAAAGTAAGCTAAATCCCGACGTAGAGGCCAACGCACGTCCCGACGTAGAGGCCAACGCACGTCCCGACGTAGAGCTGAAAGTAAGCTAAATCCCGACGTAGAGGCCAACGCACGTCCCGACGTAGAGGCCAACGCACGTCCCGACGTAGAGGCCAACGCACGTCCCGACGTAGAGCCCAACGCACGTCCCGACGTAGCGCCCAACGCACGTCCCGACGTAGAGCTGAAAGTTAGCTAACTACAGACTTAGAGCCCAACGCACGTCCCGACGTAGAGCTGAAAGTTAGCTAACTACAGACGTAGAGCCCAACGCACGTCCCGACGTAGAGCTGAAAGTTAGCTAACTACAGACGTAGAGCCCAATGCACGTCCCGACGTAGAGCCCAACGCACGTCCCGACGTAGAGCCCAAAGCACGTCCCGACGTAGAGCCCAACGCCGTCCCGACGTAGAGCTGAAAGTAAGCTAAATCCCGACGTAGAGGCCAACGCACGTCCCGACGTAGAGCTGAAAGTAAGCTAAATCCCGACGTAGAGGCCAACGCACGTCCCGACGTAGAGCTGAAAGTAAGCTAAATCCCGACGTAGAGCCCAACGCACGTCCCGACGTAGAGCCCAACGCACGTCCCGACGTAGAGCTGAAAGTTGGCTAACTACAGACGTAGAGCCCAACGCACGTCCCGACGTAGAGCCCAACGCACGTCCCGATGTAGAGCTGAAGGTTAGCTAACTACAGACGTAGAGCCCAACGCACGTCCCGACGTAGAGCCCAACGCACGTCCCGACGCAGAGCTGAAAGTAAGCTAAATCCCAACGTAGAGCCCAACGCACGTCCCGACGTAGAGCTGAAAGTAAGCTAAATCCCGACGTAGAGCCCAACGCACGTCCCGACGTAGAGCCCAACGCACGTCCCGACGTAGAGCTGAAAGTAAGCTAAATCCCGACGTAGAGGCCAACGCACGTCCCGACGTAGAGGCCAACGCACGTCCCGACGTAGAGCTGAAAGTAAGCTAAATCCCGACGTAGAGGCCAACGCACGTCCCGACGTAGAGGCCAACGCACGTCCCGACGTAGAGGCCAACGCACGTCCCGACGTAGAGCCCAACGCACGTCCCGACGTAGCGCCCAACGCACGTCCTGACGTAGAGCTGAAAGTTACCTAACTACAGACGTAGAGCCCAACGCACGTCCCGACGTAGAGCCCAACGCACGTCCCGACGTAGAGCCCAACGCACGTCCCGACGTAGAGCTGAAGGTTAGCTAACTACAGACGTAGAGCCCAACGCACGTCCCGACGTAGAGCCCAACGCACGTCCCGACGTAGCGCCCAACGCACGTCCCGACGTAGCGCCCAACGCACGTCCCGACGTAGCGCCCAACGCACGTCCCGACGTAGAGCTGAAAGTTAGCTAACTACAGACGTAGAGCCGAACGCACGTCCCGACGTAGAGCTGAAAGTAAGCTAAATCCCGACGTAGAGCCCAACGCACGTCCCGACGTAGAGCCCAACGCACGTCCCGACGTAGAGCCCAACGCACGTCCCGACGTAGAGCCCAACGTGCCTCCCGACGTAGAGCCCAACGCGCGTCCCGTCGTAGAGCCCAACGCGCGTCCCGTCGTAGAGCCCAACGCGCGTCCCGACGTAGAGCTGAATGTAAGCTAAATCCCGACGTAGAGGCCAACGCACATCCCGACGTAGAGCCCAAGGAACGTCCCGACGTAGAGCCCAACGCACGTCCCGACGTAGAGCCCAACGCACGTCCCGACGTAGAGCTGAAAGTAAGCTAAATCCCGACGTAGAGCCCAACGCACCTCTTGACGTAGAGCCCAACGCACGTCTTGACGTCGAGCCCAACGCGCGTCCCGACGTAGAGCTGAAAGTTAGCTAACTACAGACGAAGAGCCCAACGCGCGTCCCGACGTAGAGCTGAAAGTTAGCTAACTACAGACGTACAGCCCAACGCGCGTCCCGACGTAGAGCCAAACGCACGTCCCGACGTAGAGCCCAACGCAAGTCCCGACGTAGCGCCCAACGCACGTCCCGACGTAGAGCTGAAAGTTAGCTAAATACAGACGTAGAGCCCAATGCACGTCCCGACGTAGAGCTGAAAGTTAGCTAACTACAGACATAGAGCTCAACGCACGTCCCGACGTAGATCCCAACGCACGTCCCGATGTAGAGCCCAACGCACGTCCCGACGTAGAGCCCAACGCACGTCCCGACGTAGAGTTGAAACTAAGCTAAATCCCGACGTAGAGGCGAACGCACGTCCCGACGTAGAGCTGAAAGTAAGCTAAATCCCAATGTAGAGCCCAACGCACGTCCCGACGTAGAGCCCAACGCACGTCCCGACGTAGAGCCCAACGCACGTCCCGACGTAGAGCCCAACGCACGTCCCGACGTAGAGCTGAAAGTTGGCTAACTACAGACGTAGAGCCCAACGCACGTCCCGACGTAGAGCCCAACGCACGTCCCGATGTAGAGCTGAAGGTTAGCTAACTACAGACGTAGAGCCCACCGCACGTCCCGACGTAGAGCCCACCGCACGTCCCGACGTAGAGCCCACCGCACGTCCCGACGTAGAGCCCACCGCACGTCCCGACGTAGAGCTGAAAGTAAGCTAAATCCCAACGTAGAGCCCAACGCACGTCCCGACGTAGAGCTGAAAGTAAGCTAAATCCCGACGTAGAGGCAAACGCACGTACCGACGTAGAGGCCAACGCACGTCCCGACTTAGAGCTGAAAGTAAGCTAAATCCCGACGTAGAGGCAAACGCACGTACCGACGTAGAGGCCAACGCACGTCCCGACGTAGAGCTGAAAGTAAGCTAAATCCCGACGTAGAGGCAAACGCACGTACCGACGTAGAGGCCAACGCACGTCCCGACGTAGAGCTGAAAGTAAGCTAAATCCCGACGTAGAAGCCAACGCACGTCCCGACGTAGAGGCCAACGCACGTCCCGACGTAGAGGCCAACGCACGTCCCGACGTAGAGGCCAACGCACGTCCCGACGTAGAGGCCAACGCACGTCCCGACGTAGAGGCCAACGCACGTCCCGACGTAGAGCTTAAAGTAAGCTAAATCCCGACGTAGAGCCCAACGCACGTCCCGACGTAGAGCCCAACGCACGTCCCGACGTAGAGCCCAACGCACGTCCCGACGTAGAGCCCAACGCACGTCCCGACGTAGAGCCCAACGCACGTCCCGACGTAGAGCCCAACGCACGTCCCGACGTAGAGCCCAACGCACGTCCCGACGTAGAGCCCAACGCACGTCCCGACGTAGAGCTGAAAGTAAGCTAAATCCCGACGTAGCGCCCAACGCACGTCCCGACGTAGCGCCCAACGCACGTCCCGACGTAGCGCCCAAGGCACGTCCCGACGTAGCGCCCAAGGCACGTCCCGACGTAGCGCCCAACGCACGACCCGACGTATAGCTGAAAGTTAGCTAACTACAGACGTAGAGCCCAACGCACGTCCCGACGTAGAGGCCAACGCACGTCCCGACGTAGAGCCCAACGCACGTCCCGACGTAGAGCCCAACGCACGTCCCGACGTAGAGCCCAACGCACGTCCCGACGTAGAGCCCAACGCACGTCCCGACCTAGAGCTGAAAGTAAGCTAAATCCCGACGTAGAGCCCAACGCACGTCCCGACGTAGAGCCCAACGCACGTCCCGACGTAGAGCCCAACGCACGTCCCGACGTAGAGCTGAAAGTTAGCTAAATCCCGACGTAGAGCCCAACGCACGTCCCGACGTAGAGCCCAACGCACGTCCCGACGTAGAGCCCAACGCACGTCCCGACGTAGAGCCCAACGCACGTCCCGACGTAGAGCACAACGCACGTCCCGACGTAGAGCCCAACGCACGTCCCGACGTAGAGCTGAAAGTTAGCTATCTACAGACGTAGAGCCCAACGCACGTCCCGAAGTAGAGCTGAAAGTTAGCTAACTACAGACGTAGAGCCCAACGCACGTCCCGACGTAGAGCCCAACGCACGTCCCGACGTAGAGCTGAAAGTAAGCTAAATCCCGACGTAGAGCCCAACGCACGTCCCGACGTAGCGCCCAACGCACGTCCCGACGTAGCGCCCAACGCACGTCCCGACGTAGAGCTGAAAGTTAGCTAACTACAGACGTAGAGCCCAACGCACGTCCCGACGTAGAGCCCAACGCACGTCCCGACGTAGAGCCCAACTCACGTCCCGACGTAGAGCCCAACGCACGTCCCGACGTAGCGCCCAACGCACGTCCCGACGTAGAGCCCAACGCACGTCCCGACGTAGCGCCCAACGCACATCCCGACGTAGAGCTGAAAGTTAGCTAACTACAGACGTAGAGCCCAACGCACGTCCCGACGTAGAGCCCAACGCACGTCCCGACGTAGAGCCCAACGCACGTCCCGACGTAGAGCCCAACGCACGTCCCGACGTAGAGCCCAACGCACGTCCCGACGTAGAGCCCAACGCACGTCCCGACGTAGAGCTGAAAGTAAGCTAAATCCCGACGTAGAGCCCAACGCACGTCCCGACGTAGAGCCCAACGCACGTCCCGACGTAGAGCCCAACGCACGTCCCGACGTACAGCCCAACGCACGTCCCGACGTAGAGCCGAAAGTAAGCTAAATCCCGACGTAGCGCCCAACGCACGTCCCGACGTAGCGCCCAACGCACGTCCCGACGTAGAGCTGAAAGTAAGCTAAATCCCGACGTAGCGCCCAACGCACATCCCGACGTAGAGCCCAACGCGCGTCCCGACGTAGAGCTGAAAGTTAGCTAACTACAGACGTAGAGCCCAATGCGCGTCCCGAAGTAGAGCTGAAAGTTAGCTAACTACAGACGTAGAGCCCAACGCACGTACCGACGTAGATCTGAAAGTTAGCTAACTACAGACGTAGAGCCCAACGCGCGTCCCGACGTAGAGCCCAACGCGCGTCCGGACGTAGAGCTGAAAGTTAGCTAACTACAGACGTAGAGGCCAACGCACGTCCCGACGTGGAGCTGAAAGTTAGCTAACTACAGACGTAGAGCCCAACGCACGTCCCGACGTAGAGCTGAAAATTAGCTAACTACAGACGTAGAGCCCAACTCACGTCCCGACGTAGAGCTGAAATTAAGCTAACTACAGACGTAGAGCCCAACGCACGTCCCGACGTAGAGCCCAACGCACGTCCCGACGTAGAGCCCAACGCACTTCCCGACGTAGAGCTGAAAGTAAGCTAAATCCCGACGTAGAGCCCAACGCACGTCCCGACGTAGAGCCCAACGCACGTCCCGACGTAGACCCCAACGCACGTCCCGACGTAGAGCTGAAAGTTAGCTAACTACAGAAGAAGAGCCCAACGCGCGTCACGACGTAGAGCTGAAAGTTAGCTAACTACAGACGTAGAGCCCAACGCGCGTCCCGACGTAGATCCCAACGCACGTCCCGACGTAGAGCCCAACGCACGTCCCGACGTAGAGCCCAACGCACGTCCCGACGTAGAGCCCAACGCACGTCCCGACGTAGAGCTGAAAGTAAGCTAAATCCCGACGTAGAGGCCAACGCACGTCCCGACGTAGAGGCCAACGCACGTCCCGACGTAGAGGCCAACGCACGTCCCGACGTAGAGGCCAACGCACGTCCCGACGTGGAGGCCAACGCACGTCCCGACGTGGAGGCCAACGCACGTCCCGACGTGGAGGCCAACGCACGTCCCGACGTGGAGGCCAACGCACGTCCCGACGTAGAGGCCAAAGCACGACCCGACGTAGAGCTGAAAGTAAGCTAAATCCCGACGTAGAGCCCAACGCACGTCCCGACGTAGAGCCCAACGCACGTCCCGACGTAGAGCCCAACGCACGTCCCGACGTAGAGCCCAACGCACGTCCCGACGTAGCGCCCAACGCACGTCCCGACGTAGAGCTGAAAGTTATCTAACTACAGACGTAGAGCACAACGCACGTCCCGACGTAGAGCTGAAAGTAAGCTAAATCCCGACGTAGAGGCCAACGCACGTCCCGACGTAGAGGCCAACGCACGTCCCGACGTAGAGCTGAAAGTAAGCTAAATCCCGACGTAGAGGCCAACGCACGTCCCGACGTAGAGCTGAAAGTAAGCTAAATGCCGACGTAGAGGCCAACGCACGTCCCGACGTAGAGGCCAACGCACGTCCCGACGTAGAGCCCAACGCACGTCCCGACGTAGAGCCCAACGCACGTCCCGACGTAGAGCCCAACGCACGTCCCGACGTAGCGCCCAACGCACGTCCCGACGTAGAGCTGAAAGTTAGCTAACTACAGACGTAGAGCCCAACGCACGTCCCGACGTAGAGCCCAACGCACGTCCCGACGTAGAGCTGAAAATAAGCTAAATCCCAACGTAGAGCCCAACGCACGTCCCGACGTAGAGCCCAACACACGTCCCGACGTAGCGCCGAACGCACGTCCCGACGTAGCGCCCAACGCACGTCCCGACGTGGAGCTGAAAGTAAGCTAAATCCCGACGTAGAGGCCAACGCACGTCCCGACGTAGAGCCCAACGCACGTCCCGACGTAGAGCCCAACGCACGTCCCGACGTAGAGCCCAACGCACGTCCCGACGTAGAGCCCAACGCGCGTCCCGACGTGGAGCTGAAAGTAAGCTAAATCCCAACGTAGAGCCCAACGCACGTCCCGACGTAGAGGCCAACGCACGTCCCGACGTAGAGGCCAACGCACGTCCCGACGTGGAGGCCAACGCACGTCCCGACGTGGAGGCCAACGCACGTCCCGACGTGGAGGCCAAAGCACGACCCGACGTAGAGCTGAAAGTAAGCTAAATCTCGACGTAGAGGCCAACGCACGTCCCGACGTAGAGCCCAACGCACGTCCCGACGTAGAGCCCAACGCACGTCCCGACGTAGAGCCCAACGCACGTCCCGACGTAGAGCTGAAAGTTGGCTAACTACAGACGTAGAGCCCAACGCACGTCCCGACGTAGAGCTGAAAGTTGGCTAACTACAGACGTAGAGCCCAACGCACGTCCCGACGTAGAGCCCAACGCACGTCCCGACGTAGAGCCCAACGCACGTCCCGACGTAGAGGCCAACGCACGTCCCGACGTAGAGGCCAACGCACGTCCCGACGTGGAGGCCAACGCACGTCCCGACGTGGAGGCCAACGCACGTCCCGACGTGGAGGCCAACGCACGTCCCGACGTAGAGGCCAACGCACGTCCCGACGTAGAGCTGAAAGTAAGCTAAATCCCGACGTAGAGGCCAACGCACGTCCCGACGTAGAGCCCAACGCACGTCCCGACGTAGAGCCCAACGCACGTCCCGACGTAGAGCCCAACGCACGTCCCGACGTAGAGCTGAAAGTTGGCTAACTACAGACGTAGAGCCCAACGCACGTCCCGACGTAGAGCTGAAAGTTGGCTAACTACAGACGTAGAGCCCAACGCACGTCCCGACGTAGAGCCCAACGCACGTCCCGACGTAGAGCCCAACGCACGTCCCGACGTAGAGCCCAACGCACGTCCCGACGTAGAGGCCAACGCACGTCCCGACGTAGAGCTGAAAGTAAGCCAAATCCCGACGTAGAGGCCAACGCATGTCCCGACGTAGAGCTGAAAGTAAGCCAAATCCCGACGTAGAGGCCAACGCACGTCCCGACGTAGAGCTGAAAGTAAGCCAAATCCCGACGTAGAGACCAACGCACGTCCCGACGTAGAGCTGAAAGTAAGCCAAATCCCGACGTAGAGGCCAACGCACGTCCCGACGTAGAGGCCAACGCACGTCCCGACGTAGAGGCCAACGCACGTCCCGACGTAGAGCTTAAAGTAAGCTAAATCCCGACGTAGAGCCCAACGCACGTCCCGACGTAGAGCCCAACGCACGTCCCGACGTAGAGCCCAACGCACGTCCCGACGTAGAGCCCAACGCACGTCCCGACGTAGAGCCCAACGCACGTCCCGACGTAGAGCCCAACGCACGTCCCGACGTAGAGCCCAACGCACGTCCCGACGTAGAGCCCAACGCACGTCCCGACGTAGAGCTGAAAGTAAGCTAAATCCCGACGTAGAGCCCAACGCACGTCCCGACGTAGAGCCCAACGCACGTCCCGACGTAGAGCCCAACGCACGTCCCGACGTAGAGCCCAACGCACGTCCCGACGTAGAGCCCAACGCACGTCCCGACGTAGAGCTGAAAGTAAGCTAAATCCCGACGTAGAGGCCAACGCACGTCCCGACGTAGAGGCCAACGCACGTCCCGACGTAGAGGCCAACGCACGTCCCGACGTGGAGGCCAACGCACGTCCCGACGTGGAGGCCAACGCACGTCCCGACGTGGAGGCCAACGCACGTCCCGACGTGGAGGCCAAAGCACGACCCGACGTAGAGCTGAAAGTAAGCTAAATCCCGACGTAGAGCCCAACGCACGTCCCGACGTAGAGCCCAACGCACGTCCCGACGTAGAGCCCAACGCACGTCCCGACGTAGAGCCCAACGCACGTCCCGACGTAGCGCCCAACGCACGTCCCGACGTAGAGCTGAAAGTTATCTAACTACAGACGTAGAGCACAACCCACGTCCCGACGTAGAGCTGAAAGTAAGCTAAATCCCGACGTAGAGGCCAACGCACGTCCCGACGTAGAGGCCAACGCACGTCCCGACGTAGAGCTGAAAGTAAGCTAAATCCCGACGTAGAGGCCAACGCACGTCCCGACGTAGAGCTGAAAGTAAGCTAAATCCCGACGTAGAGGCCAACGCACGTCCCGACGTAGAGCCCAACGCACGTCCCGACGTAGAGCCCAACGCACGTCCCGACGTAGAGCCCAACGCACGTCCCGACGTAGAGCCCAACGCGCGTCCCGACGTGGAGCTGAAAGTAAGCTAAATCCCAACGTAGAGCCCAACACACGTCCCGACGTAGAGGCCAACGCACGTCCCGACGTAGAGGCCAACGCACGTCCCGACGTGGAGGCCAACGCACGTCCCGACGTGGAGGCCAACGCACGTCCCGACGTGGAGGCCAAAGCACGACCCGACGTAGAGCTGAAAGTAAGCTAAATCTCGACGTAGAGGCCAACGCACGTCCCGACGTAGAGCCCAACGCACGTCCCGACGTAGAGCCCAACGCACGTCCCGACGTAGAGCCCAACGCACGTCCCGACGTAGAGCTGAAAGTTGGCTAACTACAGACGTAGAGCCCAACGCACGTCCCGACGTAGAGCTGAAAGTTGGCTAACTACAGACGTAGAGCCCAACGCACGTCCCGACGTAGAGCCCAACGCACGTCCCGACGTAGAGCCCAACGCACGTCCCGACGTAGAGCCCAACGCACGTCCCGACGTAGAGCCCAACGCACGTCCCGACGTGGAGGCCAACGCACGTCCCGACGTGGAGGCCAACGCACGTCCCGACGTGGAGGCCAACGCACGTCCCGACGTAGAGGCCAACGCACGTCCCGACGTAGAGCTGAAAGTAAGCTAAATCCCGACGTAGAGGCCAACGCACGTCCCGACGTAGAGCCCAACGCACGTCCCGACGTAGAGCCCAACGCACGTCCCGACGTAGAGCCCAACGCACGTCCCGACGTAGAGCTGAAAGTTGGCTAACTACAGACGTAGAGCCCAACGCACGTCCCGACGTAGAGCTGAAAGTTGGCTAACTACAGACGTAGAGCCCAACGCACGTCCCGACGTAGAGCCCAACGCACGTCCCGACGTAGAGCCCAACGCACGTCCCGACGTAGAGCCCAACGCACGTCCCGACGTAGAGCCCAACGCACGTCCCGACGTAGAGGCCAACGCACGTCCCGACGTAGAGCTGAAAGTAAGCCAAATCCCGACGTAGAGGCCAACGCACGTCCCGACGTAGAGCTGAAAGTAAGCCAAATCCCGACGTAGAGGCCAACGCACGTCCCGACGTAGAGCTGAAAGTAAGCCAAATCCCGACGTAGAGGCCAACGCACGTCCCGACGTAGAGCTGAAAGTAAGCCAAATCCCGACGTAGAGGCCAACGCACGTCCCGACGTAGAGCCCAACGCACGTCCCGACGTAGAGGCCAACGCACGTCCCGACGTAGAGCTTAAAGTAAGCTAAATCCCGACGTAGAGCCCAACGCACGTCCCGACGTAGAGCCCAACGCACGTCCCGACGTAGAGCCCAACGCACGTCCCGACGTAGAGCCCAACGCACGTCCCGACGTAGAGCCCAACGCACGTCCCGACGTAGAGCCCAACGCACGTCCCGACGTAGAGCCCAACGCACGTCCCGACGTAGAGCCCAACGCACGTCCCGACGTAGAGCTGAAAGTAAGCTAAATCCCTACGTAGAGCCCAACGCACGTCCCGACGTAGAGCCCAACGCACGTCCCGACGTAGAGCCCAACGCACGTCCCGACGTAGAGCCCAACGCACTTCCCGACGTAGAGCCCAACGCACGTCCCGACGTAGAGCCCAACGCACGTCCCGACGTAGAGCTGAAAGTAAGCTAAATCCCGACGTAGAGGCCAACGCACGTCCCGACGTAGAGGCCAACGCACGTCCCGACGTAGAGGCCAACGCACGTCCCGACGTGGAGGCCAACGCACGTCCCGACGTGGAGGCCAACGCACGTCCCGACGTGGAGGCCAAAGCACGACCCGACGTAGAGCTGAAAGTAAGCTAAATCCCGACGTAGAGCCCAACGCACGTCCCGACGTAGAGCCCAACGCACGTCCCGACGTAGAGCCCAACGCACGTCCCGACGTAGAGCCCAACGCACGTCCCGACGTAGCGCCCAACGCACGTCCCGACGTAGAGCTGAAAGTTATCTAACTACAGACGTAGAGCACAACGCACGTCCCGACGTAGAGCTGAAAGTAAGCTAAATCCCGACGTAGAGGCCAACACACGTCCCGACGTAGAGGCCAACGCACGTCCCGACGTAGAGCTGAAAGTAAGCTAAATCCCGACGTAGAGGCCAACGCACGTCCCGACGTAGAGCTGAAAGTAAGCTAAATCCCGACGTAGAGGCCAACGCACGTCCCGACGTAGAGGCCAACGCACGTCCCGACGTAGAGCTGAAAGTAAGCTAAATCCCGACGTAGAGGCCAACGCACGTCCCGACGTAGAGCTGAAAGTAAGCTAAATCCCGACGTAGAGGCCAACGCACGTCCCGACGTAGAGCTAAAAGTAAGCTAAATCCCGACGTAGAGGCCAACGCACGTCCCGACGTAGAGCCCAACGCACGTCCCGACGTAGAGCCCAACGCACGTCCCGACGTAGAGCCCAACGCATGTCCCGACGTAGAGCCCAACGCACGTCCCGACGTAGAGCTGAAAGTTAGCTAACTACAGACGTAGAGCCCAACGCACGTCCCGACGTAGAGCCCAACGCACGTCCCGACGTAGAGCTGAAAATAAGCTAAATCCCAACGTAGAGCCCAACGCACGTCCCGACGTAGCGCCCAACGCACGTCCCGACGTAGCGCCCAACGCACGTCCCGACGTGGAGCTGAAAGTAAGCTAAATCCCGACGTAGAGGCCAACGCACGTCCCGACGTAGAGCCCAACGCACGTCCCAACGTAGAGCCCAACGCGCGTCCCGACGTAGAGCCCAACGCGCGTCCCGACGTGGAGCTGAAAGTAAGCTAAATCCCGACGCAGAGCCCAACGCGCGTCCCGACGCAGAGCCCAACGCGCGTCCCGACGCAGAGCCCAACGCGCGTCCCGACGCAGAGCCCAACGCGCGTCCCGACGCAGAGCCCAACGCGCGTCCCGACGTAGAGCCCAACGCACGTCCCGACGTGGAGCTGAAAGTAAGCCAAATCCCGACGTAGAGGCCAACGCACGTCCCGATGTAGAGCTGAAAGTAAGCCAAATCCCGACGTAGAGCCCAACGCACGTCCCGACGTAGAGCCCAACGCACGTCCCGACGTAGAGCCCAACGCACGTCCCGACGTAGCGCCCAACGCACGTCCCGACGTAGCGCCCAACGCACGTCCCGACGTAGAGCTGACAGTTAGCTAACTACAGACGTAGAGCACAACGCACGTCCCGACGTAGAGCTCAAAGTTAGCTAACTACAGACGTAGAGCTCAACGCACGTCCCAACGTAAATCCCAACGCACGTCCCGACGTAGAGCTGAAAGTAAGCTAAATCCCGACGTAGAGGCCAACGCACGTCCCGACGTAGAGCTGAAAGTAAGCTAAATCCCGACGTAGAGGCCAACGCACGTCCCGACGTAGAGCCCAACGCACGTCCCGACGTAGAGCCCAACGCACGTCCCGACGTAGAGCTGAAAGTTGGCTAACTACAGACGTAGAGCCCAACGCACGTCCCGACGTAGAGCTGAAACTTGGCTAACTACAGACGTAGAGCCCAACGCACGTCCCGACGTAGAGCCCAACGCACGTCCCGAAGTAGAGCCCAACGCACGTCCCGACGTAGAGCCCAACGCACGTCCCGACGTAGAGCCCAACGCACGTCCCGACGTAGAGCTGAAAGTAAGCCAAATCCCGACGTAGAGGCCAACGCACGTCCCGACGTAGAGCTGAAAGTAAGCCAAATCCCGACGTAGAGGCCAACGCACGTCCCGACGTAGAGCTGAAAGTAAGCCAAATCCCGACGTAGAGGCCAACGCACGTCCCGACCTAGAGGCCAACGCACGTCCCGACGTAGAGGCCAATGCACGTCCCGACGTAGAGCTGAAAGTAAGCTAAATCCCGACGTAGAGCCCAACGCACGTCCCGACGTAGAGCCCAACGCACGTCCCGACGTAGAGCCCAACGCACGTCCCGACGTAGAGCCCAACGCACGTCCCGACGTAGAGCCCAACGCACGTCCCGACGTAGAGCTGAAAGTAAGCTAAATCCCGACGTAGAGGCCAACGCACGTCCCGACGTAGAGGCCAACGCACGTCCCGACGTAGAGGCCAACGCACGTCCCGACGTGGAGGCCAACGCACGTCCCGACGTGGAGGCCAACGCACGTCCCGACGTGGAGGCCAAAGCACGACCCGACGTAGAGCTGAAAGTAAGCTAAATCCCGACGTAGAGCCCAACGCACGTCCCGACGTAGAGCCCAACGCACGTCCCGACGTAGAGCCCAACGCACGTCCCGACGTAGCGCCCAACGCACGTCCCGACGTAGAGCTGAAAGTTATCTAACTACAGACGTAGAGCACAACGCACGTCCCGACGTAGAGCTGAAAGTAAGCTAAATCCCGACGTAGAGGCCAACGCACGTCCCGACGTAGAGGCCAACGCACGTCCCGACGTAGAGCTGAAAGTAAGCTAAATCCCGACGTAGAGGCCAACGCACGTCCCGACGTAGAGCTGAAAGTAAGCTAAATCCCGACGTAGAGGCCAACGCACGTCCCGACGTAGAGGCCAACGCACGTCCCGACGTAGAGGCCAACGCACGTCCCGACGTAGAGCTGAAAGTAAGCTAAATCCCGACGTAGAGGCCAACGCACGTCCCGACGTAGAGCTGAAAGTAACCTAAATCCCGACGTAGAGGCCAACGCACGTCCCGACGTAGAGCTGAAAGTAAGCTAAATCCCGACGTAGAGGCCAACGCACGTCCCGACGTAGAGGCCAACGCACGTCCCGACGTAGAGGCCAACGCACGTCCCGACGTAGAGCCCAACGCACGTCCCGACGTAGAGCCCAACGCACGTCCCGACGTAGCGCCCAACGCACGTCCCGACGTAGAGCTGAAAGTTAGCTAACTACAGACGTAGAGCCCAACGCACGTCCCGACGTAGAGCCCAACGCACGTCCCGACGTAGAGCTGAAAATAAGCTAAATCCCAACGTAGAGCCCAACGCACGTCCCGACGTAGCGCCCAACGCACGTCCCGACGTAGCGCCCAACGCACGTCCCGACGTGGAGCTGAAAGTAAGCTAAATCCCGACGTAGAGGCCAACGCGCGTCCCGACGTAGAGGCCAACGCGCGTCCCGACGTAGAGGCCAACGCGCGTCCCGACGTAGAGCCCAACGCGCGTCCCGACGTGGAGCTGAAAGTAAGCTAAATCCCGACGCAGAGCCCAACGCGCGTCCCGACGCAGAGCCCAACGCGCGTCCCGACGCAGAGCCCAACGCGCGTCCCGACGCAGAGCTCAACGCGCGTCCCGACGCAGAGCCCAACGCGCGTCCCGACGCAGAGCCCAACGCGCGTCCCGACGTAGAGCCCAACGCGCGTCCCGACGTGGAGCTGAAAGTAGCTAAATCCCGACGTAGAGGCCAACGCACGTCCCGACGTAGAGCCCAACGCACGTCCCGACGTAGAGCCCAACGCACGTCCCGACGTAGCGCCCAACGCACGTCCCGACGTAGAGCTGAAAACTAGCTAACTACAGACGTAGAGCAAAACGCACGTCCCGACGTAGAGCTGAAAGTAAGCTAAATCCCGACGTAGAGGCCAACGCACGTCCCGACGTAGAGCCCAACGCACGTCCCGACGTAGAGGCCAACGCACGTCCCGACGTAGAGCCCAACGCACGTCCCGACGTAGAGCCCAACGCACGTCCCGACGTAGAGCCCAACGCACGTCCCGACGTAGAGCTGAAAGTAAGCTAAATCCCGACGTAGAGCCCAAAGCACGTCCCGACGTAGAGCCCAACGCACGTCCCGACGTAGAGCCCAACGCACGTCCCGACGTAGCGCCCAACGCACGTCCCGACGTAGAGCTGACAGTTAGCTAACTACAGACGTAGAGCACAACGCACGTCCCGACGTAGAGCTCAAAGTTAGCTAACTACAGACGTAGAGCTCAACACACGTCCCAACGTAAATCCCAACGCACGTCCCGACGTAGAGCTGAAAGTAAGCTAAATCCCGACGTAGAGGCCAACGCACGTCCCGACGTAGAGCTGAAAGTAAGCTAAATCCCGACGTAGAGGCCAACGCACGTCCCGACGTAGAGCCCAACGCACGTCCCGACGTAGAGCCCAACGCACGTCCCGACGTAGAGCCCAACGCACGTCCCGACGTAGAGCCCAACGCACGTCCCGACGTGGAGCTGAAAGTTGGCTAACTACAGACGTAGAGCCCAACGCACGTCCCGACGTAGAGCCCAACGCACGTCCCGACGTAGAGCCCAACGCACGTCCCGACGTAGAGCCCAACGCACGTCCCGACGTAGAGCCCAACGCACGTCCCGATGTAGAGCTGAAGGTTAGCTAACTACACACGTAGAGCCCAACGCACGTCCCGACGTAGAGGCCAACGCACGTCCCGACGTAGAGGCCAACGCACGTCCCGACGTAGAGCTGAAAGTAAGCCAAATCCCGACGTAGAGGCCAACGCACGTCCCGACGTAGAGGCCAACGCACGTCCCGACGTAGAGGCCAACGCACGTCCCGACGTAGAGGCCAACGCACGTCCCGACGTAGAGCTTAAAGTAAGCTAAATCCCGACGTAGAGCCCAACGCACGTCCCGACGTAGAGCCCAACGCACGTCCCGACGTAGAGCCCAACGCACGTCCCGACGTAGAGCCCAACGCACGTCCCGACGTAGAGCCCAACGCACGTCCCGACGTAGAGCTTAAAGTAAGCTAAATCCCGACGTAGAGCCCAACGCACGTCCCGACGTAGAGCCCAACGCACGTCCCGACGTAGAGCCCAACGCACGTCCCGACGTAGAGCCCAACGCACGTCCCGACGTAGAGCTCAACGCGCGTCCCGACGTAGAGCTGAAAGTAAGCTAAATCCCGACGTAGAGCCCAACGCACGTCCCGACGTAGAGCCCAACGCACGTCCCGACGTAGAGCCCAACGCACGTCCCGACGTAGAGCCCAACGCACGTCCCGACGTAGAGCCCAACGCACGTCCCGACGTAGAGCCCAACGCACGTCCCGACGTAGAGCTGAAAGTAAGCTAAATCCCGACGTAGAGCCCAACGCACGTCCCGACGTAGAGCCCAACGCGCGTCCCGACGTAGAGCCCAACGCGCGTCCCGACGTAGAGCCCAACGCGCGTCCCGACGTAGAC
Organism: Leptosomus discolor; assembly: GCF_034619465.1. NCBI lineage: Eukaryota > Metazoa > Chordata > Aves > Leptosomiformes > Leptosomidae > Leptosomus > Leptosomus discolor. Next base: position 3,530,097 of record NW_028237772.1, read on the forward strand.
CCCAACGCGCGTCCCGACGTAGAGCCCAACGCGCGTCCCGACGTAGAGCCCAACGCGCGTCCCGACGTAGAGCCCTACGCGCGTCCCGACGTAGAGCCCTACGCGCGTCCCGACGTAGAGCCCTACGCGCGTCCCGACGTAGAGCCCTACGCGCGTCCCGACGTAGAGCCCAACGCGCGTCCCGACGTAGAGCCCAACGCGCGTCCCGACGTAGCGCCCAACGCGCGTCCCGACGTAGAGCAAAACGCGCGTCCCGACGTAGAGCCCAACGCGCGTCCCGACGTAGAGCCCAACGCGCGTCCCGACGTAGAGCCCAACGCACGTCCCGACGTGGAGCTGAAAGTAAGCTAAATCCCGACGTAGAGCCCAACGCACGTCCCGACGTAGCGCCCAACGCACGTCCCGACGTGGAGCTGAAAGTAAGCTAAATCCCAACGTAGAGCCCAACGCACGTCCCGACGTAGAGCCCAACGCACGTCCCGACGTAGAGCCCAACGCACGTCCCGACGTAGAGCCCAACGCACGTCCCGACGTAGAGCCCAACGCACGTCCCGACGTAGAGCCCAACGCACGTCCCGACGTAGAGCCCAACGCACGTCCCGACGTAGAGCTGAAAATAAGCTAAATCCCAACGTAGAGCCCAACGCGCGTCCCGACGTAGAGCCCAACGCGCGTCCCGACGTAGAGCCCAACGCGCGTCCCGACGTAGAGCCCAACGAGCGTCCCGACGTAGAGCCCAACGCGCGTCCCGACGTAGAGCCCAACGCGCGTCCCGACGTGGAGCTGAAAGTAAGCTAAATCCCGACGTAGAGGCCAACGCACGTCCCGACGTAGAGCCCAACGCACGTCCCGACGTAGAGCCCAACGCACGTCCCGACGTAGCGCCCAACGCACGTCCCGACGTAGCGCCCAACGCACGTCCCGACGTAGCGCCCAACGCACGTCCCGACGTAGAGCTGAAAATTAGCTAACTACAGACGTAGAGCAAAACGCACATCCCGACGTAGAGCTGAAAGTAAGCTAAATCCCGACGTAGAGGCCAACGCACGTCCCGACGTAGAGCCCAACGCACGTCCCGACGTAGAGGCCAACGCACGTCCCGACGTAGAGCCCAACGCACGTCCCGACGTAGAGCCCAACGCACGTCCCGACGTAGAGCCCAACGCACGTCCCGACGTAGAGCCCAACGCACGTCCCGACGTAGAGCTGAAAGTAAGCTAAATCCCGACGTAGAGCCCAACGCACGTCCCGAGGTAGAGCCCAACGCACGTCCCGACGTAGAGCCCAACGCACGTCCCGACGTAGCGCCCAACGCACGTCCCGACGTAGCGCCCAACGCACGTCCCGACGTAGAGCTGACAGTTAGCTAACTACAGACGTAGAGCTCAACACACGTCCCAACGTAAATCCCAACGCACGTCCCGACGTAGAGCTGAAAGTAAGCTAAATCCCGACGTAGAGGCCAACGCACGTCCCGACGTAGAGCTGAAAGTAAGCTAAATCCCGACGTAGAGGCCAACGCACGTCCCGACGTAGAGGCCAACGCACGTCCCGAAGTAGAGGCCAACGCACGTCCCGACGTAGAGGCCAACGCACGTCCCGACGTAGAGGCCAACGCACGTCCCGACGTAGAGCCCAACGCACGTCCCGACGTAGAGCCCAACGCACGTCCCGACGTAGAGCTGAAAGTTGGCTAACTACAGACGGAGAGCCCAACGCACGTCCCGACGTAGAGCCCAACGCACGTCCCGACGTAGAGCCCAACGCACGTCCCGACGTAGAGCCCAACGCACGTCCCGACGTAGAGCCCAACGCACGTCCCGACGTAGAGCCCAACGCACGTCCCGATGTAGCGCCCAACGCAGGTCCCGACGTAGAGCTGAAAGTTAGCTAACTACAGACGTAGCGCCCAACGCACGTCCCGACGTAGAGCTGAAAGTTAGCTAACTGCAGACGTAGAGCCCAACGCACGTCCCGACGTACAGCTGAAAGTTAGCTAACTACAGACCTAGAGCCCAACGCACGTCCCGACGTAGAGGCCAACGCACGTCCCGACGTAGAGCTAAAAGTAAGCTAAATCCCGACATAGAAGCCAACGCACGTCCCGACGTAGAGCCCAACGCACGTCCCGACGTAGCGCCCCACGCACGTCCCGACGTAGCGCCCCACGCACGTCCCGACGTAGCGCCCCACGCACGTCCCGACGTAGAGCTGAAAGTTAGCTAACTAAAGCCGTAGACCCAACGCACGTCCCGACGTAGAGCTGAAAGTTAGCTAACTACAGACGTAGAGCCCAACGCGCGTCCCGACGTAGAGCCCAACGCGCGTCCCGACGTAGAGCCCAACGCGCGTCCCGACGTAGAGCCCAACGCGCGTCCCGACGTAGAGCCCAACGCGCGTCCCGACGTAGAGCCCAACGCGCGTCCCGACGTAGAGCCCAACGCGCGTCCCGACGTAGAGCCCAACGCGCGTCCCGACGTAGAGCCCAACGCGCGTCCCGACGTAGAGCCCAACGCGCGTCCCGACGTAGAGCCCAACGCGCGTCCCGACGTAGAGCCCAACGCGCGTCCCGACGTAGAGCCCAACGCGCGTCCCGACGTAGAGCTGAAAGTTAGCTAACTACAGACGTAGAGCCCAACGCGCGTCCCGACGTAGAGCTGAAAGTTAGCTAACTACAGACGTAGAGCCCAACGCGCGTCCCGACGTAGAGACGAAAGTTAACTACAGGCGTAGAGCCCAACGCGCGTCCCGACGTAGAGCCCAACGCGCGTCCCGACGTAGAGCCCAACGCGCGTCCCGACGTAGAGCCCAACGCGCGTCCCGACGTAGAGCCCAACGTGCGTCCCGACGTAGAGCCCAACGCGCGTCCCGACGTAGAGCCCAACGCGCGTCCCGACGTAGAGCTAAAAGTAATCTAAATCCCGACGTAGAGCCCAACGCGCGTCCCGACGTAGAGCCCAACGCGCGTCCCGACGTAGAGCCCAACGCGCGTCCCGACGTAGAGCCCAACGCGCGTCCCGACGTAGAGCCCAACGCGCGTCCCGACGTAGAGCTAAAAGTAATCTAAATCCCGACGTAGAGCCCAACGCGCGTCCCGACGTAGAGCCCAACGCGCGTCCCGACGTAGAGCCCAACGCGCGTCCCGACGTAGAGCCCATCGCGCGTCCCGACGTAGAGCCCAACGCGCGTCCCGACGTAGAGCCCAACGCGCGTCCCGACGTAGAGCCCAACGCACGTCCCGATGTAGAGCTGAAGGTTAGCTAACTACACACGTAGAGCCCAACGCACGTCCCGACGTAGAACCCAACGCACGTCCCGACGTAGAGGCCAACGCACGTCCCGACGTAGAGCTGAAAGTAAGCCAAATCCCGACGTAGAGGCCAACGCACGTCCCGACGTAGAGGCCAACGCACGTCCCGACGTAGAGGCCAACGCACGTCCCGACGTAGAGGCCAACGCACGTCCCGACGTAGAGGCCAACGCACGTCCCGACGTAGAGCTTAAAGTAAGCTAAATCCCGACGTAGAGCCCAACGCACGTCCCGACGTAGAGCCCAACGCACGTCCCGACGTAGAGCCCAACGCACGTCCCGACGTAGAGCCCAACGCACGTCCCGACGTAGAGCCCAACGCACGTCCCGACGTAGAGCTTAAAGTAAGCTAAATCCCGACGTAGAGCCCAACGCACGTCCCGACGTAGAGCCCAACGCACGTCCCGACGTAGAGCCCAACGCACGTCCCGACGTAGAGCCCAACGCACGTCCCGACGTAGAGCCCAACGCGCGTCCCGACGTAGAGCTCAACGCGCGTCCCGACGTAGAGCTGAAAGTAAGCTAAATCCCGACGTAGAGCCCAACGCACGTCCCGACGTAGAGCCCAACGCACGTCCCGACGTAGAGCCCAACGCACGTCCCGACGTAGAGCCCAACGCACGTCCCGACGTAGAGCCCAACGCACGTCCCGACGTAGAGCCCAACGCACGTCCCGACGTAGAGCTGAAAGTAAGCTAAATCCCGACGTAGAGCCCAACGCACGTCCCGACGTAGAGCCCAACGCGCGTCCCGACGTAGAGCCCAACGCGCGTCCCGACGTAGAGCCCAACGCGCGTCCCGACGTAGAGCCCAACGCGCGTCCCGACGTAGAGCCCAACGCGCGTCCCGACGTAGAGCCCAACGCGCGTCCCGACGTAGAGCCCTACGCGCGTCCCGACGTAGAGCCCTACGCGCGTCCCGACGTAGAGCCCTACGCGCGTCCCGACGTAGAGCCCTACGCGCGTCCCGACGTAGAGCCCAACGCGCGTCCCGACGTAGCGCCCAACGCGCGTCCCGACGTAGAGCAAAACGCGCGTCCCGACGTAGAGCCCAACGCGCGTCCCGACGTAGAGCCCAACGCACGTCCCGACGTGGAGCTGAAAGTAAGCTAAATCCCGACGTAGAGCCCAACGCACGTCCCGACGTAGCGCCCAACGCACGTCCCGACGTGGAGCTGAAAGTAAGCTAAATCCCAACGTAGAGCCCAACGCACGTCCCGACGTAGAGCCCAACGCACGTCCCGACGTAGAGCCCAACGCACGTCCCGACGTAGAGCCCAACGCACGTCCCGACGTAGAGCCCAACGCACGTCCCGACGTAGAGCCCAACGCACGTCCCGACGTAGAGCCCAACGCACGTCCCGACGTAGAGCCCAACGCACGTCCCGACGTAGAGCTGAAAATAAGCTAAATCCCAACGTAGAGCCCAACGCGCGTCCCGACGTAGAGCCCAACGCGCGTCCCGACGTAGAGCCCAACGCGCGTCCCGACGTAGAGCCCAACGCGCGTCCCGACGTAGAGCCCAACGCGCGTCCCGACGTAGAGCCCAACGAGCGTCCCGACGTAGAGCCCAACGCGCGTCCCGACGTAGAGCCCAACGCGCGTCCCGACGTGGAGCTGAAAGTAAGCTAAATCCCGACGTAGAGGCCAACGCACGTCCCGACGTAGAGCCCAACGCACGTCCCGACGTAGAGCCCAACGCACGTCCCGACGTAGCGCCCAACGCACGTCCCGACGTAGCGCCCAACGCACGTCCCGACGTAGCGCCCAACGCACGTCCCGACGTAGAGCTGAAAATTAGCTAACTACAGACGTAGAGCAAAACGCACGTCCCGACGTAGAGCTGAAAGTAAGCTAAATCCCGACGTAGAGGCCAACGCACGTCCCGACGTAGAGCCCAACGCACGTCCCGACGTAGAGGCCAACGCACGTCCCGACGTAGAGGCCAACGCACGTCCCGACGTAGAGCCCAACGCACGTCCCGACGTAGAGCCCAACGCACGTCCCGACGTAGAGCCCAACGCACGTCCCGACGTAGAGCTGAAAGTAAGCTAAATCCCGACGTAGAGCCCAACGCACGTCCCGACGTAGAGCCCAACGCACGTCCCGACGTAGAGCCCAACGCACGTCCCGACGTAGCGCCCAACGCACGTCCCGACGTAGCGCCCAACGCACGTCCCGACGTAGAGCTGACAGTTAGCTAACTACAGACGTAGAGCTCAACACACGTCCCAACGTAAATCCCAACGCACGTCCCGACGTAGAGCTGAAAGTAAGCTAAATCCCGACGTAGAGGCCAACGCACGTCCCGACGTAGAGCTGAAAGTAAGCTAAATCCCGACGTAGAGGCCAACGCACGTCCCGACGTAGAGGCCAACGCACGTCCCGAAGTAGAGGCCAACGCACGTCCCGACGTAGAGGCCAACGCACGTCCCGACGTAGAGGCCAACGCACGTCCCGACGTAGAGCCCAACGCACGTCCCGACGTAGAGCCCAACGCACGTCCCGACGTAGAGCCCAACGCACGTCCCGACGTAGAGCTGAAAGTTGGCTAACTACAGACGTAGAGCCCAACGCACGTCCCGACGTAGAGCCCAACGCACGTCCCGACGTAGAGCCCAACGCACGTCCCGACGTAGAGCCCAACGCACGTCCCGACGTAGAGCCCAACGCACGTCCCGACGTAGAGCCCAACGCACGTCCCGATGTAGCGCCCAACGCAGGTCCCGACGTAGAGCTGAAAGTTAGCTAACTGCAGACGTAACGCCAACGCACGTCCCGACGTAGAGCTGAAAGTTAGCTAACTGCAGACGTAGAGCCCAACGCACGTCCCGACGTACAGCTGAAAGTTAGCTAACTGCAGACGTAGAGCCCAACGCACGTCCCGACGTACAGCTGAAAGTTAGCTAACTACAGACCTAGAGCCCAACGCACGTCCCGACGTAGAGGCCAACGCACGTCCCGACGTAGAGCTAAAAGTAAGCTAAATCCCGACATAGAAGCCAACGCACGTCCCGACGTAGAGCCCAACGCACGTCCCGACGTAGCGCCCCACGCACGTCCCGACGTAGCGCCCCACGCACGTCCCGACGTAGAGCTGAAAGTTAGCTAACTAAAGCCGTAGACCCAACGCGCGTCCCGACGTAGAGCTGAAAGTTAGCTAACTACAGACGTAGAGCCCAACGCGCGTCCCGACGTAGAGCCCAACGCGCGTCCCGACGTAGAGCCCAACGCGCGTCCCGACGTAGAGCCCAACGCGCGTCCCGACGTAGAGCCCAACGCGCGTCCCGACGTAGAGCCCAACGCGCGTCCCGACGTAGAGCTGAAAGTTAGCTAACTACAGACGTAGAGCCCAACGCGCGTCCCGACGTAGAGCTGAAAGTTAGCTAACTACAGACGTAGAGCCCAACGCGCGTCCCGACGTAGAGACGAAAGTTATCTAACTACAGACGTAGAGCCCAACGCGCGTCCCGACGTAGAGCCCAACGCGCGTCCCGACGTAGAGCCCAACGCGCGTCCCGACGTAGCGCCCAACGCGCGTCCCGACGTAGCGCCCAACGCGCGTCCCGACGTAGCGCCCAACGCGCGTCCCGACGTAGCGCCCAACGCGCGTCCCGACGTAGAGCTGAAAGTTAGCTAACTACAGACGTAGAGCCCAACGCGCGTCCCGACGTAGAGCCCAACGCGCGTCCCGACGTAGAGCCCAACGCGCGTCCCGACGTAGAGCTGAAAGTAAGCTAAATCCCGACGTAGCGCCCAACGCGCGTCCCGACGTAGAGCTGAAAGTAAGCTAAATCCCGACGTAGCGCCCAACGCGCGTCCCGACGTAGCGCCCAACGCGCGTCCCGACGTAGCGCCCAACGCGCGTCCCGACGTAGCGCCCAACGCGCGTCCCGACGTAGCGCCCAACGCGCGTCCCGACGTAGAGCCCAACGCGCGTCCCGACGTAGAGCTGAAAGTAAGCTAAATCCCGACGTAGAGGCCAACGCGCGTCCCGACGTAGAGCTGAAAGTAAGCTAAATCCCGACGTAGAGCCCAACGCACGTCCCGACGTAAAGCCCAACGCACGTCCCGACGTAGAGCCCAACGCACGTCCCGACGTAGAGCTCAAAGTAACCTAAATCCCGACGTAGAGGCCAACGCACGTCCCGACGTAGAGCTGAGTGTAAGCTAAATCCCGACGTAGAGGCCATCGCACGTCCCGACGTAGAGCCCAACGCACGTCCCGACGTAGAGGCCAACGCACGTCCCGACGTAGAGGCCAACGCACGTCCCGACGTAGAGGCCAACGCACGTCCCGACGTAGAGGCCAACGCACGTCCCGACGTAGAGGCCAACGCACGTCCCGACGTAGAGGCCAACGCACGTCCCGACGTAGAGCTGAAAGTAAGCTAAATCCCGACGCAGAGGCCAACGCACGTCCCGACAGAGAGCCCAAGGCACGTCCCGACGTGGAGCTGAAAGTAAGCTAAATCCCGACGTAGAGCCCAAGGCACGTCCCGACGTGGAGCTGAAAGTAAGCTAAATCCCGACGTAGAGCCCAACGCACGTCCCGACGTAGAGCCCAACGCACGTCCCGACGTAGAGCCCAACGCACGTCCCGACGTAGAGCCCAACGCACGTCCCGACGTAGAGCCCAACGCACGTCCCGACGTAGAGCTGAAAGTTAGCTAACTACAGACGTAGAGCCCAACGCACGTCCCGACGTAGAGCCCAACGCACGTCCCGACGTAGAGCCCAACGCACGTCCCGACGTAGAGCCCAACGCACGTCCCGACGTAGAGCCCAACGCACGTCCCGACGTAGAGCCCAACGCACGTCCCGACGTAGAGCCCAACGCACGTCCCGACGTAGAGCTGAAAGTAAGCTAAATCCCGACGCAGAGGCCAACGCACGTCCCGACACAGAGCCCAAGGCACGTCCCGACGTGGAGCTGAAAGTAAGCTAAATCCCGACGTAGAGCCCAAGGCACGTCCCGACGTGGAGCTCAAAGTAAGCTAAATCCCGACGTAGAGCCCAACGCACGTCCCGACGTAGAGCCCAACGCGCGTCCCGACGTAGAGCTGAAAGTTAGCTAACTACAGACGTAGAGCCCAAGGCGCGTCCCGACGTAGAGCCCAAGGCGCGTCCCGACGTAGAGCCCAAGGCGCGTCCCGACGTAGAGCCCAAGGCGCGTCCCGACGTAGAGCCCAAGGCGCGTCCCGACGTAGAGCCCAAGGCGCGTCCCGACGTAGAGCCCAAGGCGCGTCCCGACGTAGAGCCCAAGGCGCGTCCCGACGTAGAGCCCAAGGCGCGTCCCGACGTAGAGCCCAAGGCGCGTCCCGACGTAGAGCCCAAGGCGCGTCCCGACGTAGAGCCCAAGGCGCGTCCCGACGTAGAGCCCAAGGCGCGTCCCGACGTAGAGCCCAAGGCGCGTCCCGACGTAGAGCCCAAGGCGCGTCCCGACGTAGAGCCCAAGGCGCGTCCCGACGTAGAGCCCAAGGCGCGTCCCGACGTAGAGCCCAAGGCGCGTCCCGACGTAGAGCCCAAGGCGCGTCCCGACGTAGAGCCCAAGGCGCGTCCCGACGTAGAGCCCAACGCGCGTCCCGACGTAGAGCCCAACGCGCGTCCCGACGTAGAGCCCAACGCGCGTCCCGACGTAGAGCCCAACGCGCGTCCCGACGTAGAGGCCAACGCGCGTCCCGACGTAGAGCTGAAAGTAAGCTAAATCCCGTCGTAGAGCCCAACGCGCGTCCCGACGTAGAGCTGAAAGTAAGCTAAATCCCGTCGTAGAGCCCAACGCGCGTGCCGACGTAGAGCTGAAAGTAAGCTAAATCCCGACGTAGAGCCCAACGCGCGTCCCGACGTAGCGCCCAACGCGCGTCCCGACGTAGCGCCCAACGCGCGTCCCGACGTAGCGCCCAATGTGCGTCCCGTCGTAGCGCCCAACGCGCGTCCCGACGTAGAGCTGAAAGTTAGCTAACTACAGACGTAGACCCCAACGCGCGTCCCGACGTAGAGCTGAAAGTTAGCTAACTACAGACGTAGAGCCCAACGCGCGTCCCGACGTAGAGCTGAAAGTTAGCTAACTACAGACGTAGAGCCCAACGCGCGTCCCGACGTAGAGCTGAAAGTTAGCTAACTACAGACGTAGAGCCCAACGCGCGTCCCGACGTAGAGCCCAACGCGCGTCCCGACGTAGAGCCCAACGCGCGTCCCGACGTAGAGCCCAACGCGCGTCCCGACGTAGAGCTGAAAGTTAGCTAACTACGGACGTAGAGCCCAACGCGCGTCCCGACGTAGAGCCCAACGCGCGTCCCGACGTAGAGCCCAACGCGCGTCCCGACGTAGAGCCCAACGCGCGTCCCGACGTAGAGCCCAACGCGCGTCCCGACGTAGAGCCCAACGCGCGTCCCGACGTAGAGCCCAACGCGCGTCCCGACGTAGAGCCCAACGCGCGTCCCGACGTAGAGCCCAACGCGCGTCCCGACGTAGAGCCCAACGCGCGTCCCGACGTAGAGCTGAAAGTAAGCTAAATCCCGACGTAGCGCCCAACGCGCGTCCCGACGTAGCGCCCAACGCGCGTCCCGACGTAGCGCCCAACGCGCGTCCCGACGTAGCGCCCAACGCGCGTCCCGACGTAGCGCCCAACGCGCGTCCCGACGTAGCGCCCAACGCGCGTCCCGACGTAGCGCCCAACGCGCGTCCCGCACGTAGCGCCGAAAGTTAGCTAACTACAGACGTAGAGCCCAACGCGCGTCCCGACGTAGAGCCCAACGCGCGTCCCGACGTAGAGCCCAACGCGCGTCCCGACGTAGAGCCCAACGCGCGTCCCGACGTAGAGCCCAACGCGCGTCCCGACGTAGAGCCCAACGCGCGTCCCGACGTAGAGCCCAACGCGCGTCCCGACGTAGAGCCCAACGCGCGTCCCGACGTAGAGCCCAACGCGCGTCCCGACGTAGAGCCCAACGCGCGTCCCGACGTAGAGCTGAAAGTAAGCTAAATCCCGACGTAGAGGCCAACGCGCGTCCCGACGTAGAGCCCAACGCGCGTCCCGACGTAGAGCTGAAAGTAAGCTAAATCCCGACGTAGAGGCCAACGCGCGTCCCGACGTAGAGCCCAACGCGCGTCCCGACGTAGCGCCCAACGCGCGTCCCGACGTAGCGCCCAACGCGCGTCCCGACGTAGCGCCCAACGCGCGTCCCGCACGTAGCGCCGAAAGTTAGCTAACTACAGACGTAGAGCCCAACGCGCGTCCCGACGTAGAGCCCAACGCGCGTCCCGACGTAGAGCCCAACGCGCGTCCCGACGTAGAGCCCAACGCGCGTCCCGACGTAGAGCCCAACGCGCGTCCCGACGTAGAGCCCAACGCGCGTCCCGACGTAGAGCCCAACGCGCGTCCCGACGTAGAGCCCAACGCGCGTCCCGACGTAGAGCTGAAAGTAAGCTAAATCCCGACGTAGAGGCCAACGCGCGTCCCGACGTAGAGCCCAACGCGCGTCCCGACGTAGAGCTGAAAGTAAGCTAAATCCCGACGTAGAGGCCAACGCGCGTCCCGACGTAGAGCTGAAAGTAAGCTAAATCCCGACGTAGAGGCCAACGCGCGTCCCGACGTAGAGCTCAACGCGCGTCCCGACGTAGAGCTCAAAGTAAGCTAAATCCCGACGTAGAGCTCAAAGTAAGCTAAATCCCGACGTAGAGCTCAAAGTAAGCTAAATCCCGACGTAGAGCTCAAAGTAAGCTAAATCCCGACGTAGAGCTCAAAGTAAGCTAAATCCCGACGTAGAGCTCAAAGTAAGCTAAATCCCGACGTAGAGCTCAAAGTAAGCTAAATCCCGACGTAGAGCTCAAAGTAAGCTAAATCCCGACGTAGAGCTCAAAGTAAGCTAAATCCCGACGTAGAGCTCAAAGTAAGCTAAATCCCGACGTAGAGCTCAAAGTAAGCTAAATCCCGACGTAGAGCTCAAAGTAAGCTAAATCCCGACGTAGAGCTCAAAGTAAGCTAAATCCCGACGTAGAGCTCAAAGTAAGCTAAATCCCGACGTAGAGCCCAACGCACGTCCCGACGTAGAGCCCAACGCACGTCCCGACGTAGAGCCCAACGCACGTCCCGACGTAGAGCTCAAAGTAAGCTAAATCCCGACGTAGAGGCCAACGGACGTCCCGACGTAGAGCTGAGTGTAAGCTAAATCCCGACGTAGAGGCCAACGCACGTCCCGACGTAGAGGCCAACGCACGTCCCGACGTAGAGGCCAACGCACGTCCCGACGTAGAGGCCAACGCACGTCCCGACGTAGAGGCCAACGCACGTCCCGACGTAGAGGCCAACGCACGTCCCGACGTAGAGGCCAACGCACGTCCCGACGTAGAGGCCAACGCACGTCCCGACGTAGAGGCCAACGCACGTCCCGACGTAGAGCTGAAAGTAAGCTAAATCCCGACGCAGAGGCCAACGCACGTCCCGACACAGAGCCCAAGGCACGTCCCGACGTGGAGCTGAAAGTAAGCTAAATCCCGACGTAGAGCCCAACGCACGTCCCGACGTAGAGCCCAACGCACGTCCCGACGTAGAGCCCAACGCACGTCCCGACGTAGAGCCCAACGCACGTCCCGACGTAGAGCCCAACGCACGTCCCGACGTAGAGCCCAACGCACGTCCCGACGTAGAGCCCAACGCACGTCCCGACGTAGAGCCCAACGCACGTCCCGACGTAGAGCTGAAAGTTAGCTAACTACAGACGTAGAGCCCAACGCACGTCCCGACGTAGAGCCCAACGCACGTCCCGACGTAGAGCCCAACGCACGTCCCGACGTAGAGCTGAAAGTAAGCTAAATGCCGACGTAGAGCCCAACGCACGTCCCGACGTAGAGCTGAAAGTAAGCTAAATCCCGACGTAGAGCCCAACGCACGTCCCGACGTAGAGCTGAAAGTAAGCTAAATCCCGACGTAGAGCCCAACGCACGTCCCGACGTAGAGCCCAACGCACGTCCCGACGTAGAGCCCAACGCACGTCCCGACGTAGAGCCCAACGCACGTCCCGACGTAGCGCTGAAAGGAAGCTAAATCCCGACGTAGCGCCCAACGCACGTCCCGACGTAGCGCTGAAAGGAAGCTAAATCCCGACGTAGCGCCCAACGCACGTCCCGACGTAGAGCTGAAAGTTAGCTAACTACAGACGCAGAGCCCAACGCACGTCCCGACGTAGAGCTGAAAGTTAGCTAACTACAGACGCAGAGCCCAACGCACGTCCCGACGTAGAGCTGAAAGTTAGCTAACTACAGACGCAGAGCCCAACGCACGTCCCGACGCAGAGCCCAACGCACGTCCCGACGCAGAGCCCAACGCACGTCCCGACGCAGAGCCCAACGCACGTCCCGACGCAGAGCCCAACGCACGTCCCGACGCAGAGCTGAAAGTAAGCTAAATCCCGACGCAGAGCCCAACGCACGTCCCGACGCAGAGCTGAAAGTAAGCTAAATCCCGAGGCAGAGCCCAACGCACGTCCCGACGCAGAGCTGAAAGTAAGCTAAATCCCGACGCAGAGCCCAACGCACGTCCCGACGCAGAGCCCAACGCACGTCCCGACGCAGAGCCCAACGCACGTCCCGACGCAGAGCCCAACGCACGTCCCGACGCAGAGCCCAACGCACGTCCCGACGCAGAGCCCAACGCACGTCCCGACGTAGAGCTGAAAGTTAGCTAACTACAGACGCAGAGCCCAGCGCACGTCCCGACGCAGAGCCCAGCGCACGTCCCGACGCAGAGCCCAGCGCACGTCCCGACGCAGAGCCCAGCGCACGTCCCGACGCAGAGCTGAAAGTAAGCTAAATCCCGACGCAGAGCCCAACGCACGTCCCGACGCAGAGCCCAACGCACGTCCCGACGCAGAGCTGAAAGTAAGCTAAATGCCGACGCAGAGGCCAACGCACGTCCCGACGCAGAGCTGAAAGTAAGCTAAATCCCGACGCAGAGCCCAACGCACGTCCCGACGCAGAGCCCAACGCACGTCCCGACGCAGAGCCCAACGCACGTCCCGACGCAGAGCCCAACGCACGTCCCGACGCAGAGCCCAACGCACGTCCCGACGCAGAGCCCAACGCACGTCCCGACGCAGAGCCCAACGCACGTCCCGACGTAGAGCTGAAAGGAAGCTAAATCCCGACGTAGCGCCCAACGCACGTCCCGACGTAGCGCCCAACGCACGTCCCGACGTAGAGCCCAACGCACGTCCCGACGTAGCGCCCAACGCACGTCCCGACGTAGCGCCCAACGCACGTCCCGACGTAGAGCCCAACGCACGTCCCGACGTAGCGCCCAACGCACGTCCCGACGTAGAGCTGAAAGTTAGCTAACTACAGACGTAGCGCCCAACGCACGTCCCGACGTAGAGCTGAAAGTTAGCTAACTACAGACGCAGAGCCCAACGCACGTCCCGACGCAGAGCCCAACGCACGTCCCGACGCAGAGCCCAACGCACGTCCCGACGTAGAGCTGAAAGGAAGCTAAATCCCGACGTAGCGCCCAACGCACGTCCCGACGTAGCGCCCAACGCACGTCCCGACGTAGCGCCCAACGCACGTCCCGACGTAGCGCCCAACGCACGTCCCGACGTAGCGCCCAACGCACGTCCCGACGTAGCGCCCAACGCACGTCCCGACGTAGAGCTGAAAGTTAGCTAACTACAGACGCAGCGCCCAACGCACGTCCCGACGTAGAGCTGAAAGTTAGCTAACTACAGACGCAGCGCCCAACGCACGTCCCGACGTAGAGCTGAAAGTTAGCTAACTACAGACGCAGCGCCCAACGCACGTCCCGACGCAGAGCCCAACGCACGTCCCGACGCAGAGCCCAACGCACGTCCCGACGCAGAGCCCAACGCACGTCCCGACGCAGAGCCCAACGCACGTCCCGACGCAGAGCCCAACGCACGTCCCGACGCAGAGCCCAACGCACGTCCCGACGTAGAGCTGAAAGTAAGCTAAATGCCGACGCAGAGGCCAACGCACGTCCCGACGTAGAGCTGAAAGTAAGCTAAATCCCGACGCAGAGGCCAACGCACGTCCCGACGTAGAGCTGAAAGTAAGCTAAATCCCGACGTAGAGCCCAACGCACGTCCCGACGCAGAGCCCAACGCACGTCCCGACGCAGAGCCCAACGCACGTCCCGACGTAGAGCTGAAAGGAAGCTAAATCCCGACGTAGCGCCCAACGCACGTCCCGACGCAGCGCCCAACGCACGTCCCGACGTAGAGCCCAACGCACGTCCCGACGTAGAGCTGAAAGTTAGCTAACTACAGACGTAGCGCCCAACGCACGTCCCGACGTAGAGCTGAAAGTTAGCTAACTACAGACGTAGCGCCCAACGCACGTCCCGACGCAGAGCCCAACGCACGTCCCGACGCAGAGCCCAACGCACGTCCCGACGCAGAGCCCAACGCACGTCCCGACGCAGAGCCCAACGCACGTCCCGACGCAGAGCCCAACGCACGTCCCGACGCAGAGCTGAAAGGAAGCTAAATCCCGACGCAGAGCCCAACGCACGTCCCGACGCAGAGCTGAAAGGAAGCTAAATCCCGACGCAGAGCCCAACGCACGTCCCGACGCAGAGCTGAAAGGAAGCTAAATCCCGACGCAGAGCCCAACGCACGTCCCGACGCAGAGCTGAAAGGAAGCTAAATCCCGACGCAGAGCCCAACGCACGTCCCGACGCAGAGCCCAACGCACGTCCCGACGCAGAGCCCAACGCACGTCCCGACGCAGAGCTGAAAGTAAGCTAAATCCCGACGCAGAGCCCAACGCACGTCCCGACGCAGAGCCCAACGCACGTCCCGACGCAGAGCTGAAAGTAAGCTAAATCCCGACGCAGAGCCCAACGCACGTCCCGACGCAGAGCCCAACGCACGTCCCGACGCAGAGCTGAAAGTAAGCTAAATCCCGACGCAGAGCCCAACGCACGTCCCGACGCAGAGCTGAAAGTAAGCTAAATCCCGACGCAGAGCCCAACGCACGTCCCGACGCAGAGCTGAAAGTAAGCTAAATCCCGACGCAGAGCCCAACGCACGTCCCGACGCAGAGCTGAAAGTAAGCTAAATCCCGACGCAGAGCCCAACGCACGTCCCGACGCAGAGCTGAAAGTAAGCTAAATCCCGACGCAGAGCCCAACGCACGTCCCGACGCAGAGCTGAAAGTAAGCTAAATCCCGACGCAGAGCCCAACGCACGTCCCGACGCAGAGCTGAAAGTAAGCTAAATCCCGACGCAGAGCCCAACGCACGTCCCGACGCAGAGCTGAAAGTAAGCTAAATCCCGACGCAGAGCCCAACGCACGTCCCGACGCAGAGCTGAAAGTAAGCTAAATCCCGACGCAGAGCCCAACGCACGTCCCGACGCAGAGCTGAAAGTAAGCTAAATCCCGACGCAGAGCCCAACGCACGTCCCGACGCAGAGCTGAAAGTAAGCTAAATCCCGACGCAGAGCCCAACGCACGTCCCGACGCAGAGCTGAAAGTAAGCTAAATCCCGACGCAGAGCCCAACGCACGTCCCGACGCAGAGCTGAAAGTAAGCTAAATCCCGACGCAGAGCCCAACGCACGTCCCGACGCAGAGCTGAAAGTAAGCTAAATCCCGACGCAGAGCCCAACGCACGTCCCGACGCAGAGCTGAAAGTAAGCTAAATCCCGACGCAGAGCCCAACGCACGTCCCGACGCAGAGCTGAAAGTAAGCTAAATCCCGACGCAGAGCCCAACGCACGTCCCGACGCAGAGCTGAAAGTAAGCTAAATCCCGACGCAGAGCCCAACGCACGTCCCGACGCAGAGCTGAAAGTAAGCTAAATCCCGACGCAGAGCCCAACGCACGTCCCGACGCAGAGCTGAAAGTAAGCTAAATCCCGACGCAGAGCCCAACGCACGTCCCGACGCAGAGCTGAAAGTAAGCTAAATCCCGACGCAGAGCCCAACGCACGTCCCGACGCAGAGCTGAAAGTAAGCTAAATCCCGACGCAGAGCCCAACGCACGTCCCGACGCAGAGCTGAAAGTAAGCTAAATCCCGACGCAGAGCTGAAAGTAAGCTAAATCCCGACGCAGAGCTGAAAGTAAGCTAAATCCCGACGCAGAGCTGAAAGTAAGCTAAATCCCGACGCAGAGCTGAAAGTAAGCTAAATCCCGACGCAGAGCTGAAAGTAAGCTAAATCCCGACGCAGAGCTGAAAGTAAGCTAAATCCCGACGCAGAGCTGAAAGTAAGCTAAATCCCGACGCAGAGCTGAAAGTAAGCTAAATCCCGACGCAGAGCTGAAAGTAAGCTAAATCCCGACGCAGAGCTGAAAGTAAGCTAAATCCCGACGCAGAGCTGAAAGTAAGCTAAATCCCGACGCAGAGCTGAAAGTAAGCTAAATCCCGACGCAGAGCTGAAAGTAAGCTAAATCCCGACGCAGAGCTGAAAGTAAGCTAAATCCCGACGCAGAGCTGAAAGTAAGCTAAATCCCGACGCAGAGCTGAAAGTAAGCTAAATCCCGACGCAGAGCTGAAAGTAAGCTAAATCCCGACGCAGAGCCCAACGCACGTCCCGACGCAGAGCTGAAAGTAAGCTAAATCCCGACGCAGAGCCCAACGCACGTCCCGACGCAGAGCTGAAAGTAAGCTAAATCCCGACGCAGAGCCCAACGCACGTCCCGACGCAGAGCTGAAAGTAAGCTAAATCCCGACGCAGAGCCCAACGCACGTCCCGACGCAGAGCCCAACGCACGTCCCGACGCAGAGCCCAACGCACGTCCCGACGCAGAGCCCAACGCACGTCCCGACGCAGAGCCCAACGCACGTCCCGACGCAGAGCCCAACGCACGTCCCGACGCAGAGCCCAACGCACGTCCCGACGCAGAGCTGAAAGTAAGCTAAATCCCGACGCAGAGCCCAACGCACGTCCCGACGCAGAGCCCAACGCACGTCCCGACGCAGAGCCCAACGCACGTCCCGACGCAGAGCCCAACGCACGTCCCGACGCAGAGCCCAACGCACGTCCCGACGCAGAGCCCAACGCACGTCCCGACGCAGAGCCCAACGCACGTCCCGACGCAGAGCCCAACGCACGTCCCGACGCAGAGCCCAACGCACGTCCCGACGCAGAGCCCAACGCACGTCCCGACGCAGAGCCCAACGCACGTCCCGACGCAGAGCCCAACGCACGTCCCGACGCAGAGCCCAACGCACGTCCCGACGCAGAGCCCAACGCACGTCCCGACGCAGAGCCCAACGCACGTCCCGACGCAGAGCCCAACGCACGTCCCGACGCAGAGCCCAACGCACGTCCCGACGCAGAGCCCAACGCACGTCCCGACGCAGAGCCCAACGCACGTCCCGACGCAGAGCCCAACGCACGTCCCGACGCAGAGCCCAACGCACGTCCCGACGCAGAGGCCAAGAGAAGTTCCGAAGTAGAGCTGAAAGTGAGCTAACAATAAAATTAGAGCCCAACGCACGTCCCGACGCAGAGCCCAACGCACGTCCCGACGCAGAGCCCAACGCACGTCCCGACGCAGAGCCCAACGCACGTCCCGACGCAGAGCCCAACGCACGTCCCGACGCAGAGCCCAACGCACGTCCCGACGCAGAGCCCAACGCACGTCCCGACGCAGAGCCCAACGCACGTCCCGACGCAGAGCCCAACGCACGTCCCGACGCAGAGCCCAACGCACGTCCCGACGCAGAGCCCAACGCACGTCCCGACGCAGAGGCCAAGAGAAGTTCCGAAGTAGAGCTGAAAGTGAGCTAACAATAAAATTAGAGCCCAACGCACGTCCCGACGCAGAGCCCAAAGTAAGCTAAATCCCGACGCAGAGCCCAAAGTAAGCTAAATCCCGACGCAGAGCCCAAAGTAAGCTAAATCCCGACGCAGAGCCCAAAGTAAGCTAAATCCCGACGCAGAGCCCAAAGTAAGCTAAATCCCGACGCAGAGCCCAAAGTAAGCTAAATCCCGACGCAGAGCCCAAAGTAAGCTAAATCCCGACGCAGAGCCCAAAGTAAGCTAAATCCCGACGCAGAGCCCAAAGTAAGCTAAATCCCGACGCAGAGCCCAAAGTAAGCTAAATCCCGACGCAGAGCCCAAAGTAAGCTAAATCCCGACGCAGAGCCCAAAGTAAGCTAAATCCCGACGCAGAGCCCAAAGTAAGCTAAATCCCGACGCAGAGCCCAAAGTAAGCTAAATCCCGACGCAGAGCCCAAAGTAAGCTAAATCCCGACGCAGAGCCCAAAGTAAGCTAAATCCCGACGCAGAGCCCAAAGTAAGCTAAATCCCGACGCAGAGCCCAAAGTAAGCTAAATCCCGACGCAGAGCCCAAAGTAAGCTAAATCCCGACGCAGAGCCCAAAGTAAGCTAAATCCCGACGCAGAGCCCAAAGTAAGCTAAATCCCGACGCAGAGCCCAAAGTAAGCTAAATCCCGACGCAGAGCCCAAAGTAAGCTAAATCCCGACGCAGAGCCCAAAGTAAGCTAAATCCCGACGCAGAGCCCAAAGTAAGCTAAATCCCGACGCAGAGCCCAAAGTAAGCTAAATCCCGACGCAGAGCCCAAAGTAAGCTAAATCCCGACGCAGAGCCCAAAGTAAGCTAAATCCCGACGCAGAGCCCAAAGTAAGCTAAATCCCGACGCAGAGCCCAAAGTAAGCTAAATCCCGACGCAGAGCCCAAAGTAAGCTAAATCCCGACGCAGAGCCCAAAGTAAGCTAAATCCCGACGCAGAGCCCAAAGTAAGCTAAATCCCGACGCAGAGCCCAAAGTAAGCTAAATCCCGACGCAGAGCCCAAAGTAAGCTAAATCCCGACGCAGAGCCCAAAGTAAGCTAAATCCCGACGCAGAGCCCAAAGTAAGCTAAATCCCGACGCAGAGCCCAAAGTAAGCTAAATCCCGACGCAGAGCCCAAAGTAAGCTAAATCCCGACGCAGAGCCCAAAGTAAGCTAAATCCCGACGCAGAGCCCAAAGTAAGCTAAATCCCGACGCAGAGCCCAAAGTAAGCTAAATCCCGACGCAGAGCCCAAAGTAAGCTAAATCCCGACGCAGAGCCCAAAGTAAGCTAAATCCCGACGCAGAGCCCAAAGTAAGCTAAATCCCGACGCAGAGCCCAAAGTAAGCTAAATCCCGACGCAGAGCCCAAAGTAAGCTAAATCCCGACGCAGAGCCCAAAGTAAGCTAAATCCCGACGCAGAGCCCAAAGTAAGCTAAATCCCGACGCAGAGCCCAAAGTAAGCTAAATCCCGACGCAGAGCCCAAAGTAAGCTAAATCCCGACGCAGAGCCCAAAGTAAGCTAAATCCCGACGCAGAGCCCAAAGTAAGCTAAATCCCGACGCAGAGCCCAAAGTAAGCTAAATCCCGACGCAGAGCCCAAAGTAAGCTAAATCCCGACGCAGAGCCCAAAGTAAGCTAAATCCCGACGCAGAGCCCAAAGTAAGCTAAATCCCGACGCAGAGCCCAAAGTAAGCTAAATCCCGACGCAGAGCCCAAAGTAAGCTAAATCCCGACGCAGAGCCCAAAGTAAGCTAAATCCCGACGCAGAGCCCAAAGTAAGCTAAATCCCGACGCAGAGCCCAAAGTAAGCTAAATCCCGACGCAGAGCCCAAAGTAAGCTAAATCCCGACGCAGAGCCCAAAGTAAGCTAAATCCCGACGCAGAGCCCAAAGTAAGCTAAATCCCGACGCAGAGCCCAAAGTAAGCTAAATCCCGACGCAGAGCCCAAAGTAAGCTAAATCCCGACGCAGAGCCCAAAGTAAGCTAAATCCCGACGCAGAGCCCAAAGTAAGCTAAATCCCGACGCAGAGCCCAAAGTAAGCTAAATCCCGACGCAGAGCCCAAAGTAAGCTAAATCCCGACGCAGAGCCCAAAGTAAGCTAAATCCCGACGCAGAGCCCAAAGTAAGCTAAATCCCGACGCAGAGCCCAAAGTAAGCTAAATCCCGACGCAGAGCCCAAAGTAAGCTAAATCCCGACGCAGAGCCCAAAGTAAGCTAAATCCCGACGCAGAGCCCAAAGTAAGCTAAATCCCGACGCAGAGCCCAAAGTAAGCTAAATCCCGACGCAGAGCCCAAAGTAAGCTAAATCCCGACGCAGAGCCCAAAGTAAGCTAAATCCCGACGCAGAGCCCAAAGTAAGCTAAATCCCGACGCAGAGCCCAAAGTAAGCTAAATCCCGACGCAGAGCCCAAAGTAAGCTAAATCCCGACGCAGAGCCCAAAGTAAGCTAAATCCCGACGCAGAGCCCAAAGTAAGCTAAATCCCGACGCAGAGCCCAAAGTAAGCTAAATCCCGACGCAGAGCCCAAAGTAAGCTAAATCCCGACGCAGAGCCCAAAGTAAGCTAAATCCCGACGCAGAGCCCAAAGTAAGCTAAATCCCGACGCAGAGCCCAAAGTAAGCTAAATCCCGACGCAGAGCCCAAAGTAAGCTAAATCCCGACGCAGAGCCCAAAGTAAGCTAAATCCCGACGCAGAGCCCAAAGTAAGCTAAATCCCGACGCAGAGCCCAAAGTAAGCTAAATCCCGACGCAGAGCCGAAAGTAAGCTAAATCCCGACGCAGAGCCGAAAGTAAGCTAAATCCCGACGCAGAGCCGAAAGTAAGCTAAATCCCGACGCAGAGCCGAAAGTAAGCTAAATCCCGACGCAGAGCCGAAAGTAAGCTAAATCCCGACGCAGAGCCCAACGCACGTCCCGACGCAGAGCCCAACGCACGTCCCGACGTAGAGCTGAAAGTAAGCTAAATCCCGACGCAGAGCCCAACGCACGTCCCGACGCAGAGCCCAACGCACGTCCCGACGCAGAGCCCAACGCACGTCCCGACGCAGAGCCCAACGCACGTCCCGACGTAGAGCTGAAAGTAAGCTAAATCCCGACGCAGAGCTGAAAGTAAGCTAAATCCCGACGCAGAGCCCAACGCACGTCCCGACGCAGAGCCCAACGCACGTCCCGACGCAGAGCCCAACGCACGTCCCGACGCAGAGCCCAACGCACGTCCCGACGTAGAGCTGAAAGTAAGCTAAATCCCGACGCAGAGCTGAAAGTAAGCTAAATCCCGACGCAGAGCTGAAAGTAAGCTAAATCCCGACGCAGAGCTGAAAGTAAGCTAAATCCCGACGCAGAGCTGAAAGTAAGCTAAATCCCGACGCAGAGCCCAACGCACGTCCCGACGCAGAGCCCAACGCACGTCCCGACGTAGAGCTGAAAGTAAGCTAAATCCCGACGCAGAGCCCAACGCACGTCCCGACGCAGAGCCCAACGCACGTCCCGACGTAGAGCTGAAAGTAAGCTAAATCCCGACGCAGAGCCCAACGCACGTCCCGACGCAGAGCCCAACGCACGTCCCGACGTAGAGCTGAAAGTAAGCTAAATCCCGACGCAGAGCCCAACGCACGTCCCGACGTAGAGCTGAAAGTAAGCTAAATCCCGACGCAGAGCCCAACGCACGTCCCGACGCAGAGCCCAACGCACGTCCCGACGCAGAGCCCAACGCACGTCCCGACGCAGAGCCCAACGCACGTCCCGACGCAGAGCCCAACGCACGTCCCGACGCAGAGCCCAACGCACGTCCCGACGCAGAGCCCAACGCACGTCCCGACGCAGAGCCCAACGCACGTCCCGACGCAGAGCCCAACGCACGTCCCGACGCAGAGCCCAACGCACGTCCCGACGCAGAGCCCAACGCACGTCCCGACGCAGAGGCCAAGAGAAGTTCCGAAGTAGAGCTGAAAGTGAGCTAACAATAAAATTAGAGCCCAACGCACGTCCCGACGTAGAGCTGAAAGTAAGCTAAATCCCGACGCAGAGCCCAACGCACGTCCCGACGCAGAGCTGAAAGTAAGCTAAATCCCGACGCAGAGCCCAACGCACGTCCCGACGCAGAGCTGAAAGTAAGCTAAATCCCGACGCAGAGCTGAAAGTAAGCTAAATCCCGACGCAGAGCTGAAAGTAAGCTAAATCCCGACGCAGAGCTGAAAGTAAGCTAAATCCCGACGCAGAGCTGAAAGTAAGCTAAATCCCGACGCAGAGCTGAAAGTAAGCTAAATCCCGACGCAGAGCTGAAAGTAAGCTAAATCCCGACGCAGAGCTGAAAGTAAGCTAAATCCCGACGCAGAGCTGAAAGTAAGCTAAATCCCGACGCAGAGCTGAAAGTAAGCTAAATCCCGACGCAGAGCTGAAAGTAAGCTAAATCCCGACGCAGAGCTGAAAGTAAGCTAAATCCCGACGCAGAGCTGAAAGTAAGCTAAATCCCGACGCAGAGCTGAAAGTAAGCTAAATCCCGACGCAGAGCTGAAAGTAAGCTAAATCCCGACGCAGAGCTGAAAGTAAGCTAAATCCCGACGCAGAGGCCAACGCACGTCCCGACGCAGAGCTGAAAGTAAGCTAAATCCCGACGCAGAGCCCAACGCACGTCCCGACGCAGAGCCCAACGCACGTCCCGACGCAGAGCCCAACGCACGTCCCGACGTAGAGGCCAAGAGAAGTTCCGAAGTAGAGCTGAAAGTGAGCTAACAATAAAATTAGAGCCCAACGCACGTCCCGACGTAGAGCTGAAAGTAAGCTAAATCCCGACGCAGAGCCCAACGCACGTCCCGACGCAGAGCCCAACGCACGTCCCGACGCAGAGCCCAACGCACGTCCCGACGCAGAGCCCAACGCACGTCCCGACGCAGAGCCCAACGCACGTCCCGACGCAGAGCCCAACGCACGTCCCGACGCAGAGCCCAACGCACGTCCCGACGCAGAGCCCAACGCACGTCCCGACGCAGAGCCCAACGCACGTCCCGACGCAGAGCCCAACGCACGTCCCGACGCAGAGCCCAACGCACGTCCCGACGCAGAGCCCAACGCACGTCCCGACGCAGAGCCCAACGCACGTCCCGACGCAGAGCCCAACGCACGTCCCGACGCAGAGCCCAACGCACGTCCCGACGCAGAGCCCAACGCACGTCCCGACGCAGAGCTGAAAGTAAGCTAAACCAGATGTAGAGCCCAACAGACGTCCCGACTTAGAGGCGAAAGCAAGCTCAAGCCAGACTTCCCGACCTACAACCCAACAAACGTCCCGACGTTGATCCCAACAGATGTCCCGACGTAGAGCCCAAGAGATGTCCCGACATAGAGCCTAACAGACGTCCCGACGCAGAGCCCAACACATGTCCAGTTGTAGAACTCAACATACGTCCCGACATAGAGCCGAAAGCGAGCTCAAGCCAGACATATCGAAGTAGAGACCAACAGACGTTCCGACGTAGAGCCAAAAGTGAGCTACAGCCGGACGTAGAGCCTAAAAGACGTCCTGACGTAGAGCCCGAGAGATGTCCCGACATAGAGCCCAACACACGTCCCGATGTATATCCCAAAAGACATTCCGAAGTAGAGCTGAAATTAACGTCAAGCCAGACGTAGAAACCAACATACGTTCCGACGTAGAGACCAACAGACGTCCCGACGTATAGCTCAGAAGATGACCCGACGTATAGCCGCAAGACGGAGGGATGGGGGGGCATAGACAGGTGCAGACGTGGTGCGCATCCTCACGGCTGCTCGATAGTCTCACCTTCAAGTCCCAGGAAGGGAAATGCGGTCACAAACACTCCTCACAAAAACCAAGTTGCCATCCTGCAGGAAGTTCAGAATTCCGGGAAAAACCAGTGCACCTAGAACAAAACAGCACCAAAACTATCAGTTAAAAAAAAGGCTATGTGTTTTAAAACCCTCCTGTCACCCCTGAACACCCCCTAGGAAACTGCCGACGTAAAAAAAAAAAAAAAAAAAAAAAAAAAAAAAAAAAAAACAAAAAAAAAAAACAACCACACCCAAAACCCAAGCTGCATCCCAGGGCGCTCTCTCCTGTGGATGCCGCTGGACCCTGCCCAGTCCCACAGCTCTCGCCTTGCCCAGAAGGAGCTCCCTGGGCAGAGCCCGGGGCTCATCTACTCCAGGGCCCCCCGCACCGAACCGGCACTTGGGCATCCTGGAGGACTGCGGGCCCATAGAGCGCAAGTTCGGAGGACTGAGGGGCACTTCCGGCATCATGGAGGACCGCGGGGAAGCGGCGGGAGCCTGCCGGAGCCCTGGAGGAGCCGGTGAGTCCCCCGCGAAACGAGTGCCGACGGCGGCCGCGGTGGCGGCACCGCCGTCTCGGGGCCGCATCCGCGTCATTTCTCTCCGGAGCTGCGGACGGTGCTTGGAGGGGGGGGGGGGGGGGGGGGGGTATGGCGCCGCCATCTTCTGAATGAGGCATGGACAGGTGGATAGGGAGTGGCATATACAGGTGCATACATGTTGCACATTCTAATACCTAATAATCTCACCTTCAGTCCTATTAAGGGAAAAGCTGTCAGCCAAACTAGGGAAAAAAACAAGGTTACATCCTGCATGAAGTCCAGAGTTCCAGGAAAATCCAGTGCAGCTAGAACAAAAAAAATTCAGTTAAAAAAAATTCTGTGTTTTTAAAGTATCTTGCCACCCCTGAACACTCAGTATAAAATTGCTGACATCAAAACCAACAAACCGGCATCCAATGGCACTCTCTATGTGCTGCTGGACCTTGCCCAGTCCCACAACTCTTACCTCAGATGCTTCTGCTTCTCTCCGTGTCCAAACCGCAATACCCACACAGCCCAGCCAGCTCCCAAACTGCCACCGCTGATAGCACCAACAGAGCACCCACACCACAGCAACCTCAGAGCAGAATGAGCTCCCTGAGCAGAGACCCAGACCCCGACCACCACCCTTCCCACAATCACAGGGAACTGAATAAACGGAGACACCGAGAGAGGGAGACCTAGAAATGCCATTGTCACAAGCAACGAGGAAGAATGAAATCAGAGCTGGTGGGGTGCCAGAAAGGAAGAGACATAGAAAGGAAAGGTAGAAGGTGATACTTTACAGGGCAATGCTAGCAGAAGAGCAAAAAGCTTTGGGGAACTAGACAGCCTGAAAGGCAGACAGAAGCAGGGACAGGCAAGGAGGCAGGCAGAGACCTGCAGAACCAGGGCAGGGATGGGCCCGGACACACACGAGGGGACACGTGGCTCCTGGTGCCAACGGCAGACCTTCACCGCCCCGAGGCTTTTCTCTCTGCTTCTGCCCCTTCCTCCTCCACAGTGCCAGCTGCCTGACCTTAGGAGTAAGCGGTGCGTGACTCAATGCACTTCTCTCACGAGGTTTCCTGGACATGCAGCAGCTCACACGTGTGGCCAACAGAGCCGCCAGGGTCCTGGTGTCGTGTGCTGGTGGCGTGCTCTGTTGGGGACGGCTGGGAGGGATCCTTCCTTGCCACAGGGACCGGCTGGAGACAGCTGCCTGTGGAAGCCCCTTGGTTTGACTCCTCAGCCACCTCCTGCAGGCAGGCATGCCCAGGCAGCCCCCTTCCTAGCCCAAAGCAGGGCCAGCCCCATCATTAGCCTCACTGGCCACACCTGCCCCAGCTGGAGCCCGTCAGGAACAGGGGCCTGGCCAAATCCCCACAGCACATGGCCCCCTCCCTGGCACCTGCTCACAGCCACGAGCTCTGCACCCAGGGGCTTGAATACCATCCAGGGGCACAGAGGAGGCAGGAAAAGTTTACTCACCTCTGCCCAGAACAAATCCTGGCACTGAGCTGGCTACAAGGCTCAGTGCTCAAACGCAGCAGGACAGCAGGAGAGAAGGGAAAAAACAGGAGGAAGATAGAGAAGAGGTGGGGGACAGGCAGCCAGTAAACGGGATGCTGCAAACAGGGGAGGGACAGGGAGCAGGACAGTAGCATAGAGAGAGGAGTACTGGGACACTGAGCAAAAAACCCAGGGAGAGGTGGAGGAATACATAAGAGAGAGGAGGAGCAGGAGAAAGAGTCCAAAGGCACCAGCAGGACCACAAGGCAAGGACAAGACGAGGGACAGGCAAATATTGTAAAGCAATAGGGGAAAAGAAACAGAGGCAAGAACTAACACATAGGGTCAGGAAGACAAAAAGAGGGAGCCTTACAAAGACAATGTAAAAAGTGACACCATTTCCACCCACTCTTGATTTCCACATTTTCCCTGACTTCGCACCCCATCTCAGCCTCCACTTTCTTCCAGCCCTGCCACCTCCCCCTGGCTTGAGGGGAAGCCCCAGTGCCATCGGAATGGCAGCAGGGTGCCTGGCAGGCTTCCACAGCAAAGTGGCCAGGACAGAAAGCCATCGTTGGCCCTCCCCATCCCTGGGCAGCCCTTTCCCAGGCAGCGGAAGGAGCGACAGGCAGGGCAGCAGAGATGGACCAGGATGTGCATGGGAGAACATGTGACTCACCCCAGCTCCCAGCACCGGCTCAGACCTTCAGTGCCCCAACACTTTTCTCTCAACTCCCCTCCACTGCCAGGCTGGCCAGCGGCTCACACACAGCCGATGCAGGCACCAAGCTCTTGGCAACACATGCTGGTGGTCTGCTCCATCACGGACAGCTCAGAGGAACCCTTCTTCACCACAGGGACCAGCCATTCCATGCTGGAGGCACCTCCAGCTCCTCCTCAGCCAGTTCCCCTTTACCAGCTCCCTCAGGCAGCCCCTTTATAGTCCACAGCAGGGCCAGTCATGCCATTAGCCCCACTGGCCACACCTGGAGCCCATCAGGAACAGGGGCCACAGGCAAGAACAAACACCCAGGGACAAGGAGCTCAGAAGAGGGAGATGTAGGAAGAAAACGTAAAAAGTAATGCTGCTTTTCCACTCTCCCACCCACCTCTGCCCTTGGGAAAGCCTGATGGAAACCATGAGACTTCAGGGTGTCCCTGCTGGGTGCCCCTCATTCCCCCTGACATCTACTGGTGATGGCATTTTGCGGTAGTCTTAGGGATTTGGGGCCCAAGGAAGTGCCAGAGCAAAGTTCGGAATGCTAACAGTTTATTCGTGCTGTAAACCTGGAGCAGCAATACTTGGAGAGGTGGGGGCAAGGCAGCTGCATGGAGCAGAGACAAGGGGGGGACAATGCATGCCCATGGGAGGCAGGTGCAAGGCAGAAGCACAGGGCGAGGACAACAGTGTGAGCTATGCACACCCATAAAGAGGGAACACAAAGCAGGCAAAGCACACCCATTGGAGGCAGGGACACGAGAAGTAGGGCCAGGCACACCCACCCTTGGCAAGGCCACCGAGTTGGGGGTGGCATGGGAAAAATCCCACCTGCAGCCACGGACGGAGGGATGGGGGGGCATAGACAGGTGCGGACGTGGTGCGCATCCTCACGGCTGCTCGATATTCTCACCTTCAAGTCCGAGGAAGGGAAATGCGGTCACAAACACTCCTCGCAAAAAACAAGTTGCCATCCTGCAGGAAGTTCAGAATTCTGGGAGAATCCAGTGCACCTAGAACAAAACAGCACCAAAACTATCAGTTAAAAAAAGGCTGTGTGTTTTAAAACCCTCCTGTCACCCCTGAACACCCCGTAGGAAACTGCCGACGTAAAAAAAAAAAAAAAAACCAAACCAAAAAAACCCCACCAAAACCCAAGCTGCAGCCCAGGGCACTCTCTCCTGTGGGTGCCGCTGGACCCTGCCCAGTCCCACAGCTCTCGCCCAGAAGGAGCTCCCTGGGCAGAGCCCGGGGCTCATCTACTCCAGGGCCCCCCGCACCGAACCGGCACTTGGGCATCCTGGAGGACTGCGGGCCCATAGAGCGCAAGTTCGGAGGACTGAGGGGCACTTCCGGCATCATGGAGGACCGCGGGGAAGCGGCGGGAGCCTGCCGGAGCCCCGGAGGAGCCGGTGAGTCCCCCGCGAAACGAGTGCCGACGGCGGCCGCGGTGGCGGCGCCGCTGTCTCGGGGCCGCATCCGCGTCGTTTCTCTCCGGAGCTGCGGCCGGTGCTTGGAGGGGGGCGGGGGGGGGGGGGGGGTATGGCGCCGCCATCTTCTGAAGGCTAAGGCTGCCCGCGGCGGGGATGGGGCCGCGCGGCCAGGAGGGGACAGGCCGCCGCCCCGCCGTGCAGAGCTGCGTTCCTTGCGTGTTTCGGCAGGAATCGCTGTTGAATCCGTCTCGCTCTCGAATCCGTCTCGCTCTCCACGGCTTCCGGGCAGTTTCTCCGCCCGCCCTGCCGGTCCGCGGTTAGGCCGGCGCGGAGCACCGGTGACGGGACCTGTGGGCGTGCGGGCGTGCGGGCGTGAGGGGCTCTTGCGAGAAGAGCCTCACAATAAGCAGGCTCAGCTCCGGGGCGGCACTAGTAAATGGCGTGGTCCTCGGGCGCCGTTAATTCGTGCCACGCGTTTGAGCTGGAATTTGAGAGAATAGTCTGTTATTTAAACGGCCCGATTGAAGAGTTGACTGGTACAAAAAGCCGGTGAACGAACGGCTCACAGCCGGCGAGCGCTCCGTGTACCGCTGCTGAAGGGAGCAGGAGCAAAGCGCAGGCACCCGACTGACACAAGAGGAAAAGGTTCATTACCGTTGGAAATCACGGTTTCGGATTGTGAATTAGGACTCGAATTAGGGGTACGTTCACGACGACCGTTACCCTAAACTGCTCCCAATTGGTATTCTATTTCTGCTTCCCAAGGAGAAAATTTTCACCTGATGGTGCTGCGGGGGTATCTTTAATGCATCAGTTTAAGATGGCTAGTATTGTTAAACGGGCATTCATGATGCCCAGTTAGCGTTCGATCTGTTTCTAAAATGAAATCTAAGTTTTTGTTCGTCGGATTTAATGGGCGTCGGTTTTTTCTTTTAGCTCTACTTGGAAGGAATTGGTACCCGTCCCCTCCTCCCCCCCCAACGGCTATGTTTAAATTTTGGCAGTCGTGACTCCCTGTTGGTTTTCTAATCTTCCTTTTATTTTAAATCTAAATCTTTTAGCGTTATGTTAGTTCACCACCGCCCGGGAATTCTTTTAGTACCTACGTTTAAACGGAGCCGTTATTGAACGATTCCTTTTTTTATTTCTCTTTATCTAAAGATCTAAAGCTTCGATTACTCTTTTGGTTCTAAGCAGGAGTCACTGTTGCCTCCCAGCTTGCTTACAGCGGTGTGATCGTTTAAGCGTTAGAGCCTCCCAATTAGTTTCCAGTTCAATTGGTTTAGCAGTGGTTATGTTTAAATGGAGCTGTTAACGACTCCCAATTAGTTTTCTGTCTTTATCACTTCAAGAGGGTCTCTAAACTATTCATTTTTTGAATTGCAATACGGACCGGGAATCATTACTGCCCGGTTCATTAAGTAACATCTGCCACTAAATTTAGTCATTACTCAACCCTAGGTAATATTTCTTCTCTTTAGGCGCGCTCTAATATTTTGTGACTTTACCACGAAGTGGATTAACTAGGACGCGTGATTTTTTTCTTTTCCTGTTAGAGTTGTTTCGCTACAGCTATTACTTCCAGTTAGTGCTCTGTTGTTGATATTCTGCTGCTTGCCCTTTGATTACATCAATGGGGAGTAAGTACTGTCTGCAAAGCGGGAAGCAATAGCTAGAGCGGACGACGGGCAGTATTTGCTCCCAAAGACTATTCTGGTTACTGTGACGGACATTTTTATTTTAAACGTTTTGACGTAAACGAGCGGTAAAAATTAAACTAATAGAAACTGACCACTTTGGAATTCCCCAGGAAAAACCACCGGAGCGCCTCGACGCGACCGGAGCCAGGACGCCTGCCGCGGTCCACTTGGGACGCTCGACGGTTTTGCACTCCGTCTCCAAAGCTTGAAGCTCCGCGGAGCGCAACCTCCCCGAGCGGCGACTCGGCCTGTAGCCACCGCCCGCTCTTCTCTCCGGCTCCGCCACCCGTTTTTCCAGAGCAGCCCAAAATCCCGGGGAAGCGAACCCGCGCACAGCAGATATGCCGCGACACCAAACCTCCGGCTGTCCAGCTGCGCCGCCCCCGACCGTCGCTGCTGCGCCAACGGGAGCCTCCGGCCGACGCAGTGCCGAGCGCCCGCGACCCCGTCGGCCGCCGGCTCTGCCAGCGGCGCGGTCCGGCGAAATCCGCGACGCTGCCGAGTCTGCGGCGAGTCCGGGGCGTGTTTTTTTAGCGAAGGAAAAGGCCATTGCAAGTCTCAAGTCCGACCTGCAAGGAAAAAGAAAGCCCGCGTAACAAGGCTAGACCCGTTCCTGTCTGTTGCAGAACTTGTACCAGCGCTACATTCTGGACGGGACCGAATGACAAAGCCGAATGACAGCCTGCAAGAATCCTCCTCTCAGAGCTCTCTGGTTGCAAAGGGAATATTGTAGATCACCAGCAGTTGTAAGACACTGAGACTCCTACTTTTCTCCATCTGCCTCCCTCAACAGAAATAAGTCCCAAAGGACAGAAAACCCCAGGATCGGGTTGAAATCAAACGGAACCCAAACCAAAAACCAAAACCAAGGAAAAACCGTCGGGGAAAAGAACCCCAAAGCATCAGGAACTGTACCAAGCACCTTAAGTAACACTGAAGCGACTCGAACCAAAACAAGTGACAAAGCACCTCAGGAGAGGTGCCAGGAAAGACAAATGAGTCCACACAGAGCAATGCCCGTGTCCTTCTGAGAGGACTAGGCAGGTGAGAGAAGGCCCTTTGAAGGCCTGTGGTTCTGAGAAGGCCGCTTGTCACGCAGATTGATTCTGGTGCCTGGATGGGAAATGGAGGGGACTGAGGGGCGCACGAAGGGGAGGGAGGAACTCGGACAGCTTACGGAGATGCCTGCGGTGCAAAGCCGGGCTGCAGGATGGCTCGGCGTCGGTGCCATCGACCCCCCCCAAAAGATGCTGTGACCCCACTTGGGGACGACAACCTCTGGCCCCGGCACCCCCGGGGCCGGGCAGAGGCAGCAGCGCTCGGCGTAGCTGGTGGCAGGGGGCCCGACGGGGGGGAACGCGTCCCGGCAGGGCCTGGCCAGGCCCAGGAGCACATCTGGTCCTCGCTGAGGGGCTGGAGCCGATAGGGGCCTGAGGAGTACAGGGGTGGCCTGGTGTCCCCGGCCGCAGCTCTTCCCTGCCGCAGCCGCCTGCGCTCCTGTCCGCGCCCGAAGCCCCATGCCCGCAGAGGCAGCTGGGTCTGGAGCTGCCAGCGCCAGCAGCCCCAGAGCAGAATGAGCTCCCTGAGCAGAGGCCGAGGCTCATATACCCCAGGCCCCGCCCCCGGGCAAGTGGTGGGGATGGGACACAAGGGGGGGCGGTGCCGGTGAGGGGGGGGGGGTGGGCAGCAAGGCACGCCAACGGGAGGGTGGGGCATGGGGCAAAAAAGTCACGCCCGGGGGGGGGGGCGGTGCTGGGGTGGGGTGCAGAATAACAAAGGCAAACCCGGGAAGGGGAAGGGGGTGGGGGCCGGGCAGGGCACGGCCACTGTCGGCGAGGCCATGGGGGGGGCGGTGCTGGGGCGAGGTGCAAAGCAGCAGGGCACTCCCACGGGGGGAGCGGTGCCGGGGCGGGGCGCGGGGAAGCAGGGCACGCCCACGGGGGGGCGGTGACGGGGCGGGGCGCGGAAAAGCAAGGCACACCCACCGGGGGGGGATCAGTGCCGGGGCGGGGCGCGGGGAAGCAGAGCACGCCCACGGGGGGGGTGGTGCCGGGGCAGAAAAGGCACACCGGGGGGGGGGGGTCGGGGGGGGGGGCAAGCAGGGCACGCCTACAGTGGCCAGTGCCGAAGAACAGCAGCAAGGCACGCTCACGGCGGGGGGGAGGCGCCGGGTGGATTTGGGGCCAGGCACACCCACCCTTAGCAAGGCCACCGAGTTGGGGGTGGCATGGGAAAAACCCCACCTGAAGGCAGAGACAGGGGTATGGGGGGGCATAGACAGGTGCAGACGTGCGCATCCTAACGGCTGCTCGATATTCTCACCTTCAAGTCCGAGGAAGGGAAATGCGGTCACAAACACTCCTCGCAAAAAACAAGTTGCCATCCTGCAGGAAGTTCAGAATTCCGGGAAAATCCAGTGCACCTAGAACAAAACAGCACCAAAACTATCAGTTAAAAAAAAGGCTGTGTGTTTTAAAACCCTCCTGTCACCCCTGAACACCCCCTAGGAAACTGCTGACGTAAAAAAAAAAAAAAACAAACCAAAAAAACCCCAAAACCCAAGCTGCATCCCAGCCAGGGCGCTCTCTCCTGTGGGTGCCGCTGGACCCTGCCCAGTCCCACAGCTCTCGCCTCGCCCAGAAGGAGCTCCCTGGGCAGAGCCCGGGGCTCATCTACTCCAGGGCCCCCCGCACCGAACCGGCACTTGGGCATCCTGGAGGACTGCGGGCCCATAGAGCGCAAGTTCGGAGGACTGAGGGGCACTTCCGGCATCATGGAGGACCGCGGGGAAGCGGCGGGAGCCTGCCGGAGCCCCGGAGGAGCCGGTGAGTCCCCCGCGAAACGAGTGCCGACGGCGGCCGCGGTGGCGGCGCCGCTGTCTCGGGGCCGCATCCGCGTCGTTTCTCTCCGGAGCTGCGGCCGGTGCTTGGAGGGGGGCGGGGGGGGGGGGGTATGGCGCCGCCATCTTCTGAAGGCTGAGGCTGCCCACGGCGGGGATGGGGCCGCGCGGGCAGGAGGGGACAGGCCGCCGCCCCGCCGTGCAGAGCTGCGTTCCTTGCGTGTTTCGGCAGGAATCGCTGTTGAATCCGTCTCGCTCTCAAATCCGTCTCGCTCTCCACGGCTTCCGGGCAGTTTCTCCGCCCGCCCTGCCGGTCCGCGGTTAGGCCGGCGCGGAGCACCGGTGACGGGACCTGCGGGCGTGCGTGAGGGGCTCTTGCGAGAAGAGCCTCACAATAAGCAGGCTCAGCTCCGGGGCGGCGCTAGTAAATGGCGTGGTCCTCGGGCGCCGTTAATTCGTGCCACGCGTTTGAGCTGGAATTTGAGAGAATAGTCTGTTATTTAAATGGCCCGATTGAAGAGTTGACTGGTACAAAAAGCCGCTGAACGAACGGCTCACAGCCAGCGAGCGCTCCGTGTACCGCTGCTGAAGGGAGCAGGAGCAAAGCGCAGGCACCCGACTGACACAAGAGGAAAAGGTTCATTACCGTTGGAAATCACGGTTTCGGATTGTGAATTAGGACTCAAATTAGGGGTCCGTTCACGACGACCGTTACCCTAAACTGCTCCCAATTGGTATTCTATTTCTGCTTCCCAAGGAGAAAATTTTCACCTGATGGTGCTGCGGGGGTATCTTTAATGCATCAGTTTAAGATGGCTAGTATTGTTAAACGGGCATTCATGATGCCCAGTTAGCATTCGATCTGTTTCTAAAATGAAATCTAAGTTTTTGTTCGTCGGATTTAATGGGCGTCGGTTTTTTCTTTTAGCTCTACTTGGAAGGAATTGGTACCCGTCCCCTCCTCCCCCCCCCAACGGCTATGTTTAAATTTTGGCAGTCGTGACTCCCTGTTGGTTTTCTAATTTTCCTTTTATTTTAAATCTAAATCTTTTAGCGTTATGTTAGTTCACCACCGCCCGGGAATTCTTTTAGTACCTACGTTTAAACGTAGCCGTTATTGAACGATTCCTTTTTTTATTTCTCTTTATCTAAAAATCTAAAGCTTCGATTACTCTTTTGGTTCTAAGCAGGAGTCACTGTTGCCTCCCAGCTTGCTTACAGCGGTGTGCTCGTTTAAGCGTTAGAGCCTCCCAATTAGTTTCCAGTTCAATTGGTTTAGCAGTGGTTATGTTTAAATGGAGCTGTTAACGACTCCCAATTAGTTTTCTGTCTTTATCACTTCAAGAGGGTCTCTAAACTATTCATTTTTTGAATTGCAATACGGACCGGGAATCATTACTGCCCGGTTCATTAAGTAACATCTGCCACTAAATTTAGTCATTACTCAACCCTAGGTAATATTTCTTCTCTTTAGGCGCGCTCTAATATTTTGTGACTTTACCACGAAGTGGATTAACTAGGACGCGTGATTTTTTTCTTTTCCTGTTAGAGTTGTTTCGCTACAGCTATTACTTCCAGTTAGTGCTCTGTCGTTGATATTCTGCTGCTTGCCCTTTGATTACATCAATGGGGAGTAAGTACTGTCTGCAAAGCGGGAAGCAATAGCTAGAGCGGACGACGGGCAGTATTTGCTCCCAAAGACTATTCTGGTTACTGTGACGGACATTTTTATTTTAAACGTTTTGACGTAAACGAGCGGTAAAAATTAAACTAATAGAAACTGACCACTTTGGAATTCCCCAGGAAAAACCACCGGAGTGCCTCGACGCGACCGGAGCCAGGACGCCTGCCGCGGTCCACTTGGGACGCTCGACGGTTTTGCACTCCGTCTCCAAAGCTTGAAGCTCCGCGGAGCGCAACCTCCCCGAGCGGCGACTCGGCCTGTAGCCACCGCCCGCTCTTCTCTCCGGCTCCGCCACCCGTTTTTCCAGAGCAGCCCAAAATCCCGGGGAAGCGAACCCGCGCACAGCAGATACGCCGCGACACCAAACCTCCGGCTGTCCAGCTGCGCCGCCCCCGACCGTCGCTGCTGCGCCAACGGGAGCCTCCGGCCGACGCAGTGCCGAGCGCCCGCGACCCCGTCGGCCGCCGGCTCTGCCAGCGGCGCGGTCCGGCGAAATCCGCGACGCTGCCGAGTCTGCGGCGAGTCCGGGGCGTGTTTTTTTAGCGAAGGAAAAGGCCATTGCAAGTCTCAAGTCCGACCTGCAAGGAAAAAGAAAGCCCGCGTAACAAGGCTAGACCCGTTCCTGTCTGTTGCAGAACTTGTACCAGCGCTACATTCTGGACGGGACCGAATGACAAAGCCGAATGACAGCCTGCAAGAATCCTCCTCTCAGAGCTCTCTGGTTGCAAAGGGAATATTGTAGATCACCAGCAGTTGTAAGACACTGAGACTCCTACTTTTCTCCATCTGCCTCCCTCAACAGAAATAAGTCCCAAAGGACAGAAAACCCCAGGATCGGGTTGAAACCAAACCGAACCCAAACCAAAAACCAAAACCAAGGAAAAACCGTCGGGGAAAAGAACCCCACAGCATCAGGAACTGTACCAAGCACCTTAAGTAACACTGAAGCGACTCGAACCAAAACAAGTGACAAGGCACCTCAGGAGAGGTGCCAGGAAAGACAAATGAGTCCACACAGAGCAACGCCCGTGTCCTTCTGAGAGGACTAGGCAGGTGAGAGAAGGCCCTTTGAAGGCCTGTGGTTCTGAGAAGGCCACTTGTCACGCAGATTGATTCTGGTGCCTGGATGGGAAATGGAGGGGACTGAGGGGCACACGAAGGGGAGGGAGGAACTCGGACAGCTTACGGAGATGCCTGCGGTGCAAAGCCAGGCTGCAGGATGGCTTGGCGTCGGTGCCATCGACCCCCCCCAAAAGATGCTGTGACCCCACTTGGGGACGACAACCTCTGGCCCCGGCGCCCCCGGGGCCGGGCAGAGGCAGCAGCGCTCGGCGTAGCTGGTGGCAGGGGGCCCGACGGGGTGGAACGCGTCCCGGCAGGGCCTGGCCAGGCCCAGGAGCACATCTGGTCCTCGCTGAGGGGCTGGAGCCGATGGGGGCCTGAGGAGTACAGGGGTGGCCTGGTGTCCCCGGCCGCAGCTCTTCCCTGCCGCAGCCGCCTGCGCTCCTGTCCGCGCCCGAAGCCCCATGCCCGCAGAGGCAGCTGGGTCTGGAGCTGCCAGCGCCAGCAGCCCCAGAGCAGAATGAGCTCCCTGAGCAGAGGCCGAGGCTCATATACCCCAGGCCCCGCCCCCGGGCAAGTGGTGGGGATGGGACACAAGGGGGGGGCGGGGCCGGGGGGGGGGGGGGCAGCAAGGCACGCCAACAGGAGGGTGGGGCATGGGGCAAAAAAGTCACGCCCGGGGGGGGCGGTGCTGGGGTGGGGTGCAGAATAACAAAGGCAAACCCGGGAAGGGGAGGGGGTGGGGGCCGGGCAGGGCACAGCCACTGTCGGCGAGGCCATGGGGGGGGGGCGGTGCTGGGGCGAGGTGCAAAGCAGCAAGGCACTCCCACGGGGGGAGCGGTGCCGGGGCGGGGCGCGGGGAAGCAGAGCACGCCCACGGGGGGGGGGCGGTGCCGGGGCAGAAAAGGCACACGGGGGGGGGGGGTCGGGGGGGGGGGCAAGCAGGGCACGCCTACAGTGGCCAGTGCCGAAGAACAGCAGCAAGGCACGCTCACGGCGGGGGGGAGGCGCCGGGTGGATTTGGGGCCAGGCACACCCACCCTTAGCAAGGCCACCGAGTTGGGGGTGGCATGGGAAAAACCCCACCTGAAGGCGGAGACAGGGGTACGGGGGGGCATAGACAGGTGCAGACGTGGTGCGCATCCTCACGGCTGCTCGATAGTCTCACCTTCAAGTCCTAGGAAGGGAAATGCGGTCACAAACACTCCTCACAAAAAACAAGTTGCCATCCTGCAGGAAGTTCAGAATTCCGGGAAAATCCAGTGCACCTAGAACAAAACAGCACCAAAACTATCAGTTAAAAAAAAGGCTGTGTGTTTTAAAACCCTCCTGTCACCCCTGAACACCCCCTAGGAAACTGCTGACATAAAAACAAGAAAAAAAAAAACCCCAAGCTTCATCCCAGGGCACTTTCTAC
This sequence comes from Leptosomus discolor, assembly GCF_034619465.1. Classification (NCBI taxonomy): domain Eukaryota; kingdom Metazoa; phylum Chordata; class Aves; order Leptosomiformes; family Leptosomidae; genus Leptosomus; species Leptosomus discolor. The sequence goes on from NW_028237772.1 coordinate 3,566,834, forward strand.
TGTGGGTGCTGCTGGACCCTGCCTAGTCCCAGAGTTCTTGCTTCACACGTAAGAAGGAGCTTCCTGGGAGAGCTCAGGGCTCATCTACCCCAGGCCCCAACCACCACCCTTCCCACAATCATAGGCAACTGGGTAAACTGAGACACGGAGAGAGGGGACCTAGAAATGCCAGTTTCACAAGCAATGAGGAAGAATGAAATCAGAGCTGGTGGGGTGCCAGAAAGGAAACGACATAGAAAGGAAAGGTAGAAGGTGACACTTTACAGGGCAATGCTAGCAAAAGAGCAAAAAGCTTTGGGGAACTAGACAGCCTGAAAGGCAGACAGAGGCAGGGACAGGCAAGGAGGCAGGCAGAGATCCAGAGAACCAGGGCAGGGATGGCCCTGGACACACACGAGGGGACACGTGGCTCCTGGTGACAACGGCAGACCTTCACCGCCCCGAGGCTTTTCTCTCTGTCTCTGCCCCTTCCTCCTCCACAGTGCCAGCTGCCTGACCTTAGGAGCAGGCGGTGGGTGACTCAATGCACTTCTCTCACGAGGTTTCCTGGACATGCAGCAGCTCACACGTGTGCAGCCAACAGAGGCGCCAAGGTCCTGGTGCTGTGTTATGGTGGCATTCTCTGTTGTGGATGGGTGGGAGGGATCCTTCCTTGCCACAGGGACCAGCTGGAGACAGTTGCCTGTGGAAGCCCCTTGGTTTGACTCCTCAGCCAGCTCCTGCAGGCAGGCATGCCCAGGCAGCCCCCTTCATAGCCCAAAGTAGGGCCAGCCCCATCATTAGCCTCACTGGCCACACCTGCCCCAGCTGGAGCCCATCAGGAACAGGGGCCTGGGCAAAGCCCCACAGCACATGGCCCCCTCCCCGGCACCTGCCCACAGCCACGAGCTCTGCACCCAGGGGCTTGAATACCATCCAGGGGCACAGAGGAGGCAGGAAAAGTTTACTCACCTCTGCCCAGAACAAATCCTGGCACTTAGCTGGCTACAAGGCTCGATGTGCAAACACAACAAACGCAGCAGGAGAGAAGGGAAAAAGCAGGAGGAAGGTAGAGAAGAGGTGGGGGACAGGCAGCCAGTAAACGGGATGCTGCAAACAGGAGAGGGACAGGGAGCAGGACAGTAGCATAGAGAGAGGAGTACTGGGACACTGAGCAAAAAACCCAGGGAGAGATGGAGGAATACATAAGAGCGAGGAGGAGCAGGAGAGAGAGGCCAAAGGGACCAGCAGGACCACAAAGCAGGGACAAGACAAGGGACAGCGGAATATTGTAAAGCAATAGGGGAAAAGAAACAGAGGCAAGAACTAACACATAGGGTCAGGAAGACAAAAAGAGGGAGCCTTACAAAGACAATGTAAAAAGTGACACCATTTCCACCCCCATCTTGACTTCCACATTTTCCCTGACTTCGCACCCCATCTCAGCCTCCACTTTCTTCCAGCCCTGCCTCTCCCCCTGGCTTGAGGGGAAGCCCCAGTGCAATCAGGAAGGTGTTAGGCTGTCCATCAGGCTCCCACAGCAAAGGGGCCAGGACAGAAAGCCATTGCTGGCCCTCCCCATCCCTGGGCAGCCCTTTCCCAGGCAGCAGAAGGAGCGGCAGGCAGGGCAGCAGAGGTGGACCGGGACACACACAGGAGAACGTGTGACTCACCCCAGCTCCTGGCACCAGCTCAGATCTTCAGCACCCCAACACTTTTCTCTCAACTCCCCTCCACCGCCAGGCTGGCCAGCGGCTCACACACACAGCCGATGCAGGCACCAAGCTGCCAGCAATGTGTGCTGGTGGTCTGCTCCATCATGGACAGCTCAGGGGGATCCTTCCTTACCACAGGGACCAGCCATTCCATTCTGGAGGTACCTCCAGCTACCTCCTCAGCCAGTTCCCCTTTATCAGCTCCCTCAGGCAGCCCCTTTATAGCCCACAGGAGGGCCGGCCCTGTTATTAGCCCCACTGGCCACACCTGGAGCCCATCAGGAACAGGGGCCACAGGCAAGAACAAGCACCCAGGGACAAGGAGCTCTGAAGAGGGAGATGTAGGAAGAAAATGTAAAAAGCGATACTGCTTTTCCACTCTCCCACCCACCCCTGCCCTTGGGAAAGCCTGATGGAAACCATGAGACTTCAGGGTGTCCCTGCTGGGTGCCCCTCATTCCCCCTGATATCTACTGGTGATGGCATTTTGGGCCCAAGGAAGTGCCAGAGTGAAGTTTGGAATGCAAACAGTTTGTTTAAAACAGTTTGCATCTGGAGCAGCACTTCTTGTAGCGGTGGGGGCAAGGCAGGTGCATGGAGCAGGGACAAGGGGGGGGGGGACACAAAACATGGTAATGGGAGGCAGGTGCAAGGCACACCCATGGTGGGGGGGCGGGGGGGGGGGAGGAAGGCAGGTGCACAGGGGGAGGATAGGGTGTGAGCTATGCACACCCATAAAGTGGGTACAAAAATCTGTCAGGGATAACCTGATTGAGGAAGATGAAGTTGACCTTGACAGCATTCCAGTATACCCTTGAAAAGACAGAAGAAGTGGATGAAGAATGTTGTAAACAAGTTTGAGGAAGTTATAAGAGATTGAGCAAGAAGAGACTGAGCAAGTAATACCACAGAGCAGAAACTTGGCAAGAGAACAGTAGGTACAGTGAGAAATACAGTAGGAGCTCCAGCCAATCATTATGTGAATGGAGGTGAATGGACAAAGCTATTGAGCGAATCATTTTAGCAGCCTTAGTGCATGAACAGGTGGACAGATAAGAAAGGTTATAAAAGGGTACGCTTTTTCTGCTGCACCATCTCAGCCATCTTGGTTTTTGCAACTTAATAAAGACTGCCTTCTTACATATACTCTTGTCGTTGTCCATCCCTACCATGAAAAAAAGCAGGCAAGGCAGGCCCATGGGAGGCAGGGACATGACAAGTAGGGCCAGGCACACACACGGGAGTCAAGGCCACAAAGATCGGGGTGGCATGGGAAAAACCCCACCTGAAGGCAGAGACAGGGGTATGGGGGGGCATAGACAGGTGCAGATGTGGTGCACATCCTCATGCTACTCGATAATCTCACCTTCAGTCCTAGGAAAGGAAATGGGATCACAAACCCTTGTCACAAAAAACAAGTTGCCATCCTGCAGGAAGTTCAGAATTCCAGGAAAATCCAGTGCACCTATGTCTTGGTTTGAAAGACAGGTGTCTGTGGAGGAAGGCAGGAGCCTCCCTTGAAATGGAAAGTGCAACCCCCTTCCCTCCAAATTATTATAATTTTGAAATTAACGGGCGTTCAGGCAAAGATATGGGGAATAGGAATAACAGTTCTTTACTAATATATATATATATATAAATATATATAAATATATATATATATAACACAAGGCAGGGAAAAAACAAACAACCCACTGGTTTACACTGACAGAGTCAGGAATACAACCTGACACCCTGTTAGGGTGGCAGTAGCAGTCCGATAAGATGCTGGCTGCAGTCCTCCTGAAGCGATGGATGTAGTTCTGTGGAAGCAGCAATCAGGTAAAAGAGTCTGGTCTTCCTCCGAAGGTCCAGTGGTAGGTAGGTAGCTCTTGTCCTCTGGAACTCCAGTGGGGGGAAAAGCTCCTCTGGGAATCCACTGGAAGAAGGCTGCTAGGGTGTTCAAAATCTCTGTTTTTATTTGGCATGGACTGCTTGGCTCCTTCCCCCCCGCCCCCCGCCCCCCCCCCCCGGGCGGAGCATCTCACAATGGGATGGGGAGTCGTGAGGCAGTTCCTTGATGGGCCATTAACAGGAGATAGTCCAGGAGCGAGTTATCGATGAGTCAGGCGATAAGGCATTGTTGTGCCCAGTAACAGGAGATAGTCCGGGGGGGGGGGGGGGGAGGCAGAGAGCACCGCCCCACCTGGTCTCAACAGCTCCTGAAGATGGTAATAGAATATTTTTTTCTTTTGGCACATTTTGCACTGTAACCCAGGACAACCTAGAACAAAACCACAGCAAAACTGTCAGTTAAAAAAGCTGTGTGTTTTAGAACCCTCTCATCACCCCTTAACACTCCGTATGAAACTGCTGACAAATAATAAAAAAAAAAAGCCCAAGCTGCATCCCAGGGCTCTCTCTACTGTGGGTGCTGCTGGAGCTTGCCCAATCCCACAGCTCTCACCTCGCACAGAAGGAGCTCCCTGGGCAGAGCCCGGGACTCATCTACCCCAGGCCCCGCCCACTGCCTTTCCAAACATCCCCAGGGGAAGGGGCCGCCGCGGGGCACAAAGGTGAGAGCGTCCGGTGCGTAGCCCACTCACTGTAGGCGGTAGCAGGAGAGAGCGCGGCAGCGCGCACCCGGAGCTGCAGTACCGTCTTTTGGTCACAGGGTGGCAGCAGGGTGCGCGGCAGCGCCGCCGGGGCTGCATAACCGCTTTTTGGTCATAGGGTGGCAGCAGGGAGCGCGGAAAGCTCCGCTGGGCCTGCAGTACCGACTTTCGGTCACAGGGTGGCAGCAGGGAGCGCGGCAGCGCCTTCGGGGCTGCAGTACTGCTTTTTGGTCACAGGGTGGCAGCAGAGAGCGCCACAAATCGGTGTCACCACACACGCGCGTGTACCACGCCCCAGTACCCAACCCTAGTCAAATCGTGGTAGCAGAGCGCGCCGCGGGCGGCCGCCAGCGCGCATGCGCGTACCCCGGCCTGCAGTACCGCACACCCCCCACGCGCAGGCAGCACAAAGCGCCGTTTCACGCAGCACCCCCGTGCGGTCACAGCGGCGCAGCAGCACCTGCGTCTTTCTCTGACACTGGGGGTACAGGGGGACCCGGAGAGGGGTGGGGGATGACCGACACCAACGGCTCTCCCCGGCATAACCCACAGACGAGCACTCACCTGCCACAGCCCACGAGACAGAATCCATGCTCGATGCCTGCCCCCCGCCAGATCATCGACGCCGGCTGCCGCACAGCAGAGGGGTGGCAGGGCGTCCGCCAAAGGACGGTGCCATGGCTCTTGCTCGCACTCGGCTCTGCCACGTTCCCCGTCTCGGACCACGCCCGGACGGGCTCCCCAGAGCAACAACTGCCCCTTTCCCCACCGGACAGCCGTGGCAGAAAGCTTGGACAGAGACAGAGCTGGCCCCGCGGGGCGAGAGTGCTGAGCCACCGGCAGGCAAACCTGGGGGGGGGGGCGAGCTGCTGCGCAGCACCGGACACTCACAGCAAGACATCGGGAAACAAAAGGCCCCAGCCATAGTTCAGCACATTAGAAGAACAACACAGAAGCAAGGAGAGGAATTCAATAGAACGAGGGACAGGAGAGCAGTCGAACTGAAGGAGACCAGCCCGAAATACAGACACATCCTCTACAAACCAGAGTGATTTGAATACTTAACACTCCATAGAAAGACAAACAGATACGATTTCCAACCCCTTCTTAGCAGAAAAGCAACTGCTCTTGCTCATGTTTGATGCCCTTCCTTAGAGCGCTGCTGCAGAACAAGGCTGTACACCCCCATCTAGATCTATGCTTACACCTGTCTCCAAAATACACAGTTGTTAATTGACTCTGCTCCTGCCCCACCTTGTTCTATCATGTCACATGATTAGAAACCAAGTACTTCAGAGCGCTCTGTCAAAACACAGGGAAGAAACTCAGTAACATGCAGCTGCCTCTGGCTTGGAAAGAGTTAGAGAAACCCCTGACCGCTTAAGTACACCTCATACATTACATGCTGTACTGATTCGGCAGCGAGTTTAAACCGCGTTAGTCATTCTGCCAATTATACAATTTTAACTTTCTCTAGAGTTTCATATATGACAGGAAAAGATCAGTGAAATAATAGATCCCCCACATGGTTTTACTCATTAAAAAGAAAAAAAAAAAAAAAGAAATTCAAATCCCCAGGGCTGCAACAGGTAAGGCCACCGAACAGGACTGGCAGATGCACTAAGGCTTCTGGCTGTACCAAAGCACGCAGAGGAACATTTTTTAATCGTATCTCGACCGTTGCAACCAAGAATGTAAAGACCAGCGACGCCATCCACTTTTGGAACACTTGCTGTGCTTCAGTCTTTGGAAACAAATTGACTTTGCTGTTGTTTTGTTTTTCAAAAGAGGGCAAAAAGTCTCACTGCTCATGACTTCTACAGCCAAGCACACAGAGTCCGACAGGCAGTTCGTACAACGCAATTTCTTTGAAGGAGAAAGATTTCCATTCCAGGAAAATCCCTTTTCCAACTGAAATCAAAGTTACGCACTGCAGGACAACGGTCCCTGGTCCCTCAGCTTCGCTTCCAGAGGGCTGGGGATCCGCGTCCATCCTCAGCAGAAACCACATCAACTAACCTGATTACTCCTGCAGTTGCCACGTTCCTCCTCATCGCCTACAGAAAAGAAAAAAAAAAAACCACACACACCGCTGACAGTGGTAGCTGTCACACGGGTCACCACAGACCTCCTCGAAACACCCTCCTCCTCAAAAGGAACGTGGTCTTCCGCTCAACTGCTCCGCACCGATTCCCGTGTTGGACGCTGCAGCTGTCATCGCTTGCGGCCCCCCTAAGGTAGCAACAGACAGAGAAATACCGTCACGCTTGGGAGAAATCACCAGCCCCACGCTCCTCCTTGCTGCTCCTTAGCTCACCACCTCAAAAGCTCACCCAACTCCAAAGGCAGCTGCGTAACACCTGCACAAACGCACAGAAACGCTTGACCGAGCTGCCGCAGGATGCTCCGCTCTTGGACGCCGGCCCGGCTGACAACCGCCTCGCCTCCTCAGGCCGCTGGTCGGCGCGCAGCTTCGCCCCTCCGAGGCTACGTGCGTGACCTGCGAAAGCCAAAACAAAAGGCACGTGCTGAGATACCGCCCGAAACCACAGCCTGCCCGTGCCCATTCCCCTCTCCTCCTCCTCTACCTCGGCCGCCCACCCACCCTACCTCTGCCAGCTGCCGCGTTGAGGCTCCGGTACCACCTGTAAAACACAACCCATAAGGGATGCTTATAAACTTCACAAACGACACAACGCCTGAAAAGTAACTTCTCTGCTGCAGCCCACCAGTCCCAGCTCACCTCGCCCCAGCCACCCGCAGTGCCGATACCCTGCTTCGCTCGCTACTTCGTGCCTTTGGAATACAACAAACCTACCAAGACCTGTCAGCTGCTCACACAGCCATCGGCCGCATCTGCCCGCTGACACTGCGTGCCAACCCACCTTCTTATGGCCGCTCCCCCGCCCCTCCTCTAACCCTTTGGTGCACGGCTCGTCTCACTGCATCTGAAAACGGCATCGAACGAGTCACCCGGCTGCGGAGCAACAGCTTAACGGTTCCGGAGATCTCCTTTCCATGTAGGAATACCCTCTAGACTCCAACAACAGCCAGCCAGCCATCACAGAAAACCAAAGCCAAAGCAACACCTGGCCCTACGCGTACGACCCTTAGCACCTTCCACCCCGGAAGTCAAATGCCACGGCCCCTGACGAAAAGATACGGCCGCGGCCGCAACCGCAACGGTGGACGCGCGAGAAGCCGGGCCCCAAGACCCAACATCCACAGGACGCGGAGAAGTCGTCGTCCCAGAAGAGGGCTCCGTGAGAACAGACCGCTCGACAGCGGATACCCCAGCGCATCCTGGACCACTCGTCACCTTCTCGGACACGAGACGTGCTGGACAGATCTGTGTGTGGAGCTTCTCGCGCGAGACGGGGAGCGCTCGGTCGGCGGTACCCCGGTGAGTCGAGGAGCACGAGACCCTCGGTGCGGCTACCGATGCGCCCGCCTACCGCAAAAGAATAAACCTCCGGAGCATCGAGACCTCATTAATGTGCAGTATAGCGCACACGGAACAAGCACCACCGACCGCCTCCTTACCACTGAACCCCTCAAGGAATCACAGCGGCGGTCAGCTGACGGAAAAACCACGGCGGCTGAAAGATCTAACACAGGCACCTTACAACCACAGAAACCGGTGCTAAACACACAACAGGTGAAAAACTACACGGAAACGTAACTGCTGTGACCGGCACTACGACACGTCTCATCAGGCGCGTCATGAAAAAGTCAGAAACGGAGTAATGGGAAGGCTCGCGTGCCCGGGCCTACGACAGAAGACAGACCCTGGCTGGAGACTGTTACCAGCGCAAAGAACGCAGACCCTCTTCTCTGAGAAGTTCTGGGGAAGATGCCTTCTCGAGAAACTCTCAAGCTCCGTATACAGGCGAGTACAAGATGCTCACCCTAACCCTCGCTGGACAATTTCACCATCAGTCCTATTAAGAGAGAAAAAAGAGCATAGATCAAGACATCAGCAACTTACACAGCACACAGTAAAAACGGTGGGGAAAAAAAACAAGGTTCCATCTCCCATAGTCAGGAATTCCAAAAAAATGCAATGCATCTAAAATTTAAAAAAAAAAAATGGCAGGCTATTAAACCATTTTGCCACCCCCAAACCCTCAGCGGAAAACCGCCAGCCTGAAACAACAAAAACAACTGCATAAAAGGGTACTTCCTACTATGCCTACAGCCGAACCTCGGCCGGTCTCGAAACTCTTCCCTCACACCGACGCCTCCGCTTCTTGCCGTGAGCAAACCCCCGACGCCCGCGCAGCCCAGCCGGCTCCAAGAGCTGCCGCCAGCGACCAGACCAGCGGAGCGCCCGCACCGCAGCAGCCCCGGAGCAGAACGGGCTCCCTGTGCAGAGGCCAGGGCTCGTACACCCGGGGCCCTGCTCACCACCCTTCCTGCAATCCCCTGGGAAAGGGGCTGGGGCGACCCCCAGCAGACACAAGGGCGGCCGGAGGAGCAGCGGGGAGTTTCCTCACCTGCCTCCGTGTCACGGGGTACAAAGCACTGAGCAAAGACAGCGACCCGTACCGCAAAGGCCGACACCTGCTCTTCTACTGCAGGTATCTGCGGCACCAGCAACGTGACCGGGCAGGGAATTAAACTAACGGAACCGCTTTAACTGGGAGAATAAGGACACAAACCTGAGCCAGGTGCAGTCAGCAACATCCCCGGGGAGGAACCGGCAACCAAGTCCTCAGCGCTGCCCCTGGGAGACACAAAGAACGGCCAACTGTTGTCCACAGCGACGGCCACCCCTTTCCCCAGGCAGGAACCCCTCCTTCTGCAGGAGCTCCTGGAGACGCCCCCTCCTGCCCCAGACCATTGCCAACGGCACCCGTGCTTATGGGGCAATAAAGCACGTTCACGGGTCAGCTTGCTGCTGCGAGGGCAGGGTCTGGGGTGGTCAGGGGCTACGGGACAGGTGCTGGAGCTGTGGGCAGCTGCATGGGGCGCGCAGGCTGGAGCACTTTTCCAGGGGGTGGGAAGGCCTCCAGGTGCCCGGAGGCAGCCATCTGCCCCTCTTCCTCCTTCCTCTCCACCAGCTCACAAAACCCCTGGGAGCTGCCCTGACGGGGCCCGACGTCTGCTGTCGGCACTCTCGGGCAGGCGTGCCCTAGCAGCACCATCCCCTGGGGCTGCGGCCCCATGACACAGAGCGGCCATCGCCATCAGCCTCGCTGGCTCCCTCCGGGGCTCCTCCGGCACCAGCCCGCAGCTGCAGCCATGGCCCCTTACCCCCGCTGTGTACCTGCTCCCCTGGACTCTCTGACCGCTGCTCAGCAAGTACAAAGGAGACAGAGCGAGGGTTTATTTGCAAACCCATCTAAGTGCGAGGAACACGCCTGCTCTGGGGCTCAGAGCCCGTCCACTCACCCTTCCCTGGGACCGCTCGGCAGTCCACGCTGGGGCAGCAGGTACGGAGAACGAAAACACAGCCATGGGGAGCTGGGCAGAGGAACAGAAAGAGAAAAATAAGGTGAGGGAGAGGAACTGAGGAGCAGAGAAAGAGAGGTACCGGGAAAAGAACAGAGAGGGGGAGACACAGATAAAGAAAGGACACAGAGTCCTGGTCTGTGGAAGGAAAACGGGGTCAGGGAGCCAGGCGGGTGAAAAGAGCACGCCCACCAGCCCTGTGCCCAGGGGGCAGCAGCGGCCTTTCCTCACGGGGAAGTGGCAGCGGGCACGGCGGCCCCATCCCACAGGCCCTGCAGCATCGCGCGGCCGTTACCGGCGGCGCCCGCCGGCAGGACAGCCTGCTGCTCGCCGGATGCAGCGCTGAGCATGGTGCCCGAGCCGGACGCCCGCAGGCAGCCATGCGGCCCTGGCAACGAGCCCACAGCTCGTGCGGCGGCTGTGGCGAGGGCTGGGCCGTGCCGCAGGAGCGGGGGGCCATCACTCGACCCCCGCAGCGCAGCACCTCCTCCCCTGGGCTCCCTCACAGCCCCTCGCCTGCTGTGAAGGGACTGCAAACGCAGCTGGGAGGGCAAAGGAGACTGCGAACGTTTCTTCAGTCACGCAGGTAGCGGATGCAGCGAGAGCGCCTGAGGCAGGGAACAGGATGGCGAGAGAAAGACAGGGACAGGGAGCCCGACAGGTGGAGAAAGAAGCAGCAGGGAGAGAAGAAGAGAGGCAGCAGATAGAGGGAGAAGGGAGCAGGGCAGAGACTGACAAAGGAGGACGGAGACGCAGGACAAAACTGGGACAGGCAGCACGACAGAGAGGAAGGAAAGAAGAACAGGGGCAGGAAGCTGGACCGAGACACATGAAGAAAGACAACAAAGAACAGGGCAGAGAGGGAGGATGAAACAACAGGGACAGGGAGCCAAGACAGCCAACGATGGAGGGGAGGGGCGGGGGTGGGGGGAACAACAACACGGTACAAACCACAGAGCTACACACTACAGGTGGAAGAATTAAAAAATAGAGCCGGGGAGCCAGGAAAAAAAAAAAGCTGGAGAGCAAAAAGTATAGCGATTCATACAAAAAGGGAGGGAATATTAAAATAGCGTCATCAGGGAGCCAGAGAAAGCGAGACGGAGAAAGGACAAAAGCAACAGGCTACAGGGCAGAGAGGGAGGAACTCATGAGCAGCAACAGAGCTCCGGCCAGAGAGAGACAGAAAAAAGTACAAGACTGCAGGGGCTGCAGGGCAGAGAAGGAAGAATTGACCAACAGGGACAGGGGACCAGACAGAGCGTGATCGAGAACAGAAAAAAACAGCAGCGGGCTACAGGGAAGAGGAATTCAAGAGCAGGGACTGGGAGCTGGACAAAGAGACAGAAAAAAAAAAAACAAACCACGAAACAGTGATGGGCTATGAGACAAATAAGGAGGAAAGAAAAAACAGCAGCAGGGAGCCAGACAGAAGAGACTGAGAAACACAGACAAATAGCCTGGGGCTATGGGACAGAGAATGTGGAATGAAAAGGCAGAGAGAGGGAGCCAGACAGAGAGCAGGGGGAAAATCCAGACAGGCTACGGAGGGGCAGAAGAAGGAATTAAAATCTGGGGACAGAGAGCTGAACAGAGAGGGATGGCGACAGCAGGGAATAGCAGCGGGTGCAGGAGTAAGAGGGAGAAAATAATCGATAGGGACAGGGAGCTGGATACAGAGGGTCAGAGAAAGGTGAAAATAGGGGTAGGGTAGAGGGCAGAGAGTAAGAATTAAAAAATGGGGGCACTGAGACACAGAGATGGAGAAAAGAAAAAAGCAACAGGCTACACAGCAAAGGAGGAGGAATTAAAAAACACGGACAGGAAGTGCGAAAGTGAGAAGGGGCTGGGGGGGGGGGGTGGGCCGGGGACTCCAGGACACACGACTCCTGACAGGCAACAGGACAGAGAGGGAGGAATTAAAAGGGAGGGACTGGGAGCTGGGAGAGGGGGAGAAAGAAAAAGAATCACGGCACACTACAGGGCTGAGAAGGAAGAAACTGAACAACAGGGACAGGGAAACGGCCAAAGAGAGCCCAACGAAAGAAAATGTGCCGATGGGCTACAGGACAGAGAGGGAGGAGTGAAACAACAGGGAGCCAGAGCCAGGCACAGAGAGATCGAGACAGAAAAAACAGCCAGGAGCAACGAGGCGGGGCAGGGGTGGGGGGAAGCTGCGAGGATCTGGAGCCAGACAGAGCAACAGCAAAAGAAAATGACAGCGACAAGCTCCAGGGAGGAGCGGGAGGAATGAAAAGACAGAGATGAGGGGCCGGACCCAGTGTGACACACGCAGGAAGCACAGCAACAGCTGGAGGGCAGAAAGGGAAGAATTAAAACACAGGGACAGGGCGCCAGAGGTGGAGTGGGGAGACAGATAAAGGGGGAGAGGGCAGACAGAAAGACAGGCTACAGGGAGAAGCAGGAGGAATTAAAGAAATGGGATCCACAGCCGGACAGAGAGAAGGAGAAAGCAGCACAATCACCACAGGCTACAGGGCCCAGAAGGAAGAAACTGAAAAACAGGGAAGCGGGAGCCGTCCAGAGAGAGATATGAAGAAAGGGAAGATAGCGGGGAGCCGCCACACGGCAGCAAGGGAAGGATTAAAAAGATGGGGCAGGGAGACGGACAGGGAGCGATGGAGAAAGAAACAAAGCCCCTTGATGGGCTACAGGACAGAGAGGGAGCAACTGAAGACTCGGGGAAAAGGAGCAGGACAGAGAACGGAAAACCAGTGACGGGCCACAGGGCAGAGGGAGGAACCACATATGTGGGGAGAGGCAACTGGCCAGAGAGAGATGAGGACAGACAGATAACAGCAGTGGGCTACAGGGCTGAGAGAGAGAAACTGAAAAACGGGGACCGAGAGCCGGGAACAGGAGACACGCAGAAACACCAAATCGCAACAGGCCACAGGACAGAGAGGGAAGAAATAAACATCTGGGACCAGGAGCAACCTACAGAGAGACGTCGGGAAACGGAAGTTTCAAGAACAATGCATACGAGGCAGAGAGGAAGGCATTTTTAGAAGTGGGTCAAGACAGGGACAGGGAGCCCAACAGAGACAGAGAGAACAAGAAAGCAACAACGGGCTGCGAGACAGACAGGGAGGAATTGAAAAATCCCAGCAGGGAGAGACGGCAAAAGGAATGAAATCGCAACACGAACTTCGAAAGCGACAGGCTGCAGGGCAGAGAGGGAGGAATTTTAAAAAATCCGGATCTTGTGCTGGACCAAGAGAGACCGAGCAAATAAAAATGGTGAGGCCTAAAAGGGCACACAGGAAGGAATTAAACAACAGGGACAGAGAGCCAGACAGAGAAAAGTCCTGACAGGCTTCCAGAGAGAGAGGGGAATTTAAAATTAGAGACCAGGAGCTGGACAGAGAGAGACTGAGACAGGGGAGGGATAAAAAAAAAAAAAAAAAAAAAAAGACGGGGGCGGGCAAGGGGGAAATCACAGCACCATGTGAAAGACAGGGGGCCAGGGGAGGGGGATAGGGAGGGCCTGGGACACACAAGTGGGGCGATGGGGCCCCGAGGGCCCAGGACTCACCGCATCCCTTGTTCTCAGTGCTGCCAGGAGAATTTGCCCGTTCAGACGCTTCCTTCTCTTCCTCTCCTCCCTTCCTCTTCTGCAGCTCCGGTCACATGGTGGTTCTCCACCTAAAAGATTACATGGCTGTCTCAACTCTTGCGAGACAAGGCTTCCTAGACATGTAGCCTCGCTCGTTCATGCGTCACACGGCCGTACCACGCCGTGGGTTACGCACATGGACTCTCCGCTTGCCTGCGGTGGGAGGCAGCTGCCGGCCGGCCGGCCTCTGATTCCTTCTTCTTTACCTTTCTCTGGCCTCTCCAGCTTCAGCCGCAGCAGCTCCTGTCCACTGCCCACAGCCAGCAAGCGCTCCGCCCGCCCCTTTTTGCCCCCACGCCGCGACGAGAGCGAGGTCAGGCAGAGACAACCCAGGCAAGACCGAGGCGGGTGCAGACAACAGCATCCTCAGGGGAGGAAGGGACACCTGTGCCCTCAGTGCAGCCTCTGGGAGACAAGGAGAATCAGTGACCATTATGACCGTCGATCATCCCCGGCCAAATCGCCTCCTTCCACAGCAGCTTCTGGAGATGCCACTTTTTCCCTGCACTGCAGCTAATGGCATCCACGTTAAGGCAGAATCAAGTGCATCCGAGGGCCAGCTTGCTGCCATCACAACAGGATGACCTGGGGAGACAGGCTGCAGGGGAGGTGCTGGAGCTGGAGGCAGCTGCGCGGGGCCAGCGGGGCCGGGGAAGGCTCAAGGGGAGCTCTGGCGAGTTGGGAAGGCACCCGGCGCCTGGAGGGGCGTCCGCCTCCTTCCCCTCTTCCCTCCCACCAGCTCCCGGGAGCTCCCCGGGGCTGCCCGCCGCAGCACGGGCCTTGAGGCTTCCCGTCCCGCCACCCCCGGCGGCCAGCGGCCAGCAGAGACTCCCGCACCAGCCGAAGGAGCGAGCTCGCCTCACCGCCGGCCTCGCCCCTCACCCGCCGCCATGCTGCTCTCGCGCACCACGCATGCGCGAGCCGCCGCCGGCGCGCCGGAAGGTCCACGCCCGGCGCGCGACCGCCGCGCTGCGGGACCGCGCTTTGGCCGCGCGGCAGCAGCGCCCGCCGGGCGGCGCGTGCCCGGGGCGGCCCCGACGCTGCAGCCCCGCGCGTTGCGCGCCGAGCGCCCGCCGGCCCCGCGCCCCTGGGGCGGGAGGACACGCCCCCGGCGGGGCGGGAGCGGGGAAGGGGCGGGTCTGAGCTTGGGCTGGGGGCGAGGGGCAAGTCGGCGGGTGCAGGCGGCACCCGAGGGGCGGTGGGAGGGCGGTGCCGAGCATGGTGGGGCGGAGGGGGCACAAGGTCGGAGGGCAGGGGGTTCGGGGGCACGTCCCGCAAAAACCTCGCATGGGGCAACATCTCCATGGGAATCACTTGGGGGGGGGGGGGGGGGGACGGGACGGGACGACACGACGGACGACAGGGATGGGGGGGGCGGGGGCGGGCAGAACAGCGGGGAGGAGACCCTCTGGGCCCCGGACTCTCCCCACCGGACAGCCCCGGCTGCAGCACCCGCAGGTCCCCGCTGGAGACAGAGCCAGGAGCCTCCGGCCGCAGGGCTGGCGCCGCCGGGCGAGCACGCTGAACGGCCGGCAGGCAAACCTGGGCAGGGGGAGCTGCCGAGCAGCACCAGACACAACACGGCAGCTCAAGAACAAAAATCCCAAGTTATGTCTCAGCATATGAGAAAAGTAACACAGGAGAAAGCAGAAGAATTCAGTGAGAATGAGGGATAGGATAGCAGTTGAGCTAAAGGAGGTCAGCTCAAACTACAACACATCTGTTCAAAGCCAGAGCCATCGGTACGCTTAAAAAAAAATTTAAAAAAAAAAATCAATACTAAGACTCATCAATACAATTTTGAAAGCATTCTCAGCATAAAAGCAAACACCCTTGATAGTGCTGGAAAACGTCTCGTCCCTTTCTCACAGCACCCCTGGGGGGAGATACACACCCCCCCCCCCCCCCCCGCCCGTGAGACCGCATGAAGACCTCGTACCATCCTCGGACTCACCATAACAGCTACAGCCCTTGCGCCACCGCCGCTGCTGCTGCACGTCTCGCTTGCTCAGTCAATAAATCTGCAGAGTGAAGTGTAAAACTCTAAATAAACATAACAAAGTCATGTTTAAAACGTTCTTTAAAGAAAGAACAAATCTCAGTCGTTCACTTTATACCGAAAAAGCACGTGGATGTTCATGTACATCCAACAAAAACGCTTACACTACCAAAGTATTTGATTTGATGTTTGCGTTAACTGCACTCACCCAGCTGCAAGCAGATACCATTAAATCACCTGTCTCCAAAATACACCGTTCCCATCCGACTGGGGGGTTTCTTGTGCATTACACCATTAGGAGGGACATCTGGGCAGCTGCACCGCCCAGGAGAGATGCCACCAAATGGCCAGGGAAATGCACCACCGAAAGCCAGACAGAAATAAAGTACTTTGGAGTGCTCCCTCCAAATATGGGGAAAACCACCCATAACATTCAGCAGCCTCTCTTTTTAAACACATAGAAGAAATACCGAATTGCTTAAACACCCTCTTCAATCGTACCCTGAAGCTCGCGGGCGGTTACAGTTTAAACAAGGCAAGTTCATTTGTATATTACACAACATGAACTGTTTGGGGTTTTTTCCTATCAGAAATGAAACTTATAAAAAATTAGTAAGATAAGAGATCCCCATACTATTTTACTTTGGGGGACACACACACACACGACACACACACGGACGGGACGATGACGGACAGGGATGACGACACAATGCAGAAATCAACTACCCAGTTCTGCAATGCTTAAGGCTACCAAACAGGACTGGAAGATTTGCCAGAGAGAGGTGGGGGGAAAAAACCCACCAAACAAGCAAAAAAACCCCAAACAACAAAACAAAACAACACAACACAAAAAAAACCCCAACCCACGACCTTGATTGCTCTTAGTACAGATGTCAGTATCTCAGTCAGGTTTTCACGTACCCCTATGAGATATTTTAAACACTTAAGGACTGAAAAAGGAGAAAGCTTTTATCTGGAACACAGTCCATTTCTTCAGAACATCCAAACTCTGACACACAGTTTCTTTCCCCTTTCAGCACCACACGATTCTCACAGAATCGTTTCTCAGCAAGCACACAAAACAGAAAGCTACGCACGCTCTCAGGAAGAGCAAATAAACGGAGGGGAGTACACTTCACACAGGCACAACGTGCTCCAGAACAGATCTTATTTTGAGTGTTTCTGCTGAAGCACTTCCTATCAAAACTAGAGAAGGAGAGCTGGCACGTTCTTCACGTTCACTTTAAAGTCCGTACTACAAGTACCTGGGGAAAAATGCAGACGCACGGGGCAGATGTACCTTGTCCTTGCAGGCCACTCGGGATCCTCTGGGCCAGTCTTGTACCTCCAGGGCAGAAGAAAGGGTCACCATGGTGAAATGATGCCAGCTGATAGTCTGCTGAGAGAGGAAAAAAAAAAAAAACAAGCCACCTTTTAGCACAAAGCGGGCTAGGAATCAAAAGCTTCCTATTTCGGCGAAGGTTTGCAATGACTACAACCGAGTGGAGGAAAAAGCATTTTGCATCATCTTTGGTACAGCTGTTGAGACAGGCCACTAGAGATTTTGGTTTTCATAGAAAACTGGGTGCTTTCTGCCTTTTTTTTTTTTTTCTTTTTTTTCCTCCTTCTGACTCATTGGCAGCTTCAGTCTCACCAGAACTCCCTTCCTTAGATCGACACAGATAACTACGCACCTTTTCTCAAGCCTACACAGAGCCAGGGTTTCCTCACCCTAGACATCCCAAATCGAATACTATCCTTAAAATGTACAGCGACCCACCTGTCCTTGTCAACCGCCTCCTTGCAGAAACTGCCCCTTCACAGCTCGTCCCCGTCTCGGCGGATTGTCCTGCTGGAGGATGAAGTGCAGAAGATGCGTATCCCCACAGCATTTGTCTGTGAGGGTACATGTTCAGAAATACTCTGAATCTGTAAGACAGACAGTTGTCATTTCTGTGATTTCAATCATCAGAACTCAATTGTGAGGAAACAAACTAACGTTTAAATGAAGGGTCTGTACACTACAGTCCTAGGAGAGGGGCAGGGGGGAGAAAGGCATTACAAATTGGAAAAAAAAAAAAGGGCATGATTCGGAGCTCCCAATCATGACGGAGCGGTGGGGACAGTAACAAAAGCAAAGACAAACAGCAGCAACGTTAAGTGAAATCCAGCTTTAATTCTGATCACGTCTTTAAGAGACTCCCCAAGTCTATACCTCAGTCCTACGAAGGACTAGTTCTTTTTTTTGAAGGACAAGCTTTTTTTTTTTTAACACATAAAAGTCCCAGACTGAGGGCTCCACGGAATAGCATGTGGACTGAACCACAGGACAAGCAGTCATCAACACTCTAATGAAAAAACCAAATCGACTATAAACCAAGTTTAAACATCACTGTCCATCCTGTGTCTTTGGTTACATTTCTACCGGCATCTAGGTGCTCAAGAGTTCACTGTCCTCACACCACAGGTTACTGACAATGTACTCGGGCATCTAAAAATAAAAAGCCATCTCCACCCCACCCATAAAATCAGGGTGAACCACGAGAAGAGAAACTCTCAAGGCGGCAACAGGCAGCTCTGCACTTACCACGGAGGAAAGTCTGTTCCTCGGCCCGGAAAAAAAAACCACTCTCGACTCCCAAGAGACCTCCCGGGGAACGAACCGTGCTCCATTAACGGCGTTTTGTCTCCAGCTTCTCTGCCCCGGGCTTGGGTGGGGAGGGGCGGCGGGGCCCTTCCACTCGCCCTGGCCCCTCCGCGCTCCCCCAGCCCCACGTGGGCCATCGCCCAAGCACCGACCGCATCCGCCCGCGCGGGATCTCCCTCGTGGGACGCGGAACGCGACGCCGGGAAGAGGCGGCGGAACAGGAACCTCTTGGTCAGGTCGCCCGGCCAGCGGCGAGAAGACCGAGCAAGGTTCTGCCCGAGGGGCCGGGCAGGGCCCCCTGGAGCCCCAGCCGGCCCCTTTCCGTCCCCTTTGCCCGGCACCGAGCAGGCCCCGCCGCCCCGCCCCAGACACCGGCGAGCACCGCCCGGCCCGCTCCGGCGCACCGGCAGGGCAGCCCGGCAGCGCCGCGCCCCGGGACCGCCGCTCCCGCCGTGTCGCGAGAGGCGCCTGCCCGGCTTCCGGCCCTGCGGGGACATCGCCCTCCCCACCCTCCCCCCCACGGCGCGGCTCCCCCCCGCTCCTTCCCACACGGCGCGGCTCCGCCCGCAGCCCCCCCCCGCTCCGCGCCTCCGACACGGGCCCCGCCGGCCTGGCCGCCCGCCTCACGGCTTTCCCCGGGACCCACCGGTCGATCGCCCGCTCCCCACTCACCCGCTCCCCCGGCGGAGCCCGAGCCAGAAGAGCCCCAGCCGCAGCCCCAGCCCCGCAACGTTCGGTGACCGCGCCGCTCCTGCCGCGACTCGCACTGCCGGGCGGTGCACCGGAGAGTGCAGGAAGCCACGCGCCCCGGAGGGGCGGGGAGAGAGGCGGAAGTGACGCTTCCGGCGGCGCGACAGGATGCAGGAACACGCGCCCACCAGGACGGGGGGATGCGGCAAAGCGCGCCCCCTGCCGGGCGGGGGGAGCATGGAAGACACACCCCTGGGCGGGCGGGAGCACCGCTGGGCAGCGCCAAAGCACGCGCACCAGGGGCGGGAGAAGGGAGCGGGACGGCACCTCCGGGCCGCCGCCGACCAGGAGACCCCGCGCACCCGCCGAAAGGGATGACTCGCTCGCCTCACCGGTGGCCTCGGCCCTCCCCCGGCGCGCCGCCGTGCTGCTGCCGGGCACGCGTTTGCCCGGCACGCGCTTGCCCCGCCCACCACCGACGCGCCGGAGGGGCCGGAGCCGGCGCGCGAACGGGCAGAGGGCGAGGGGCAGAACGGCAGCGCCGGCCCCGCGCCCGCGGAGCGGCAGCGGGGCTGCCTTACCGGGAGGCAGCAGACGGCGCCAGGCAGCCCCCGCGGTCTCGCATGGCCGCTGCGGGCGAACGGCAGCGTGGAAACAGCGAGCGACACCGCGCATGCGCGGGTCGGGGCTGCAGTACCTGCCCTTGGCCGCATGGTGGCAGCAGAGCGCCGCAAAGCGAACTGAAACGCGCAGAAAGCCCATTTAAGAAGCGCGGGCTCTGAGGAAATCCGGGGGCGATGGACAGAAAAGGCAGCGAACGTGCCCCTCCAGCCCGTGTCCGGGGCTACACGGCAACAGCTGCCCTGTCCCCCGATGACCCCTCACTAGCCAGGGAGGGGCGTCGAGAAAAGGGGAGGAGACCTGCGGGTCGAAGTGAAATCGGGTTTAACGAGACAGCACCACTACCAACAGAGGCATGCAAAGTTACACTGGGCCAAATGAACGTGCAGCAGCCACGATCGACAGGAGAGGGGTCCTCGGGAGCAAGGAGAAGCAGGGAAAGGAGAGAGCCCTGCAGGAGCCCCGCGGGAGATCCCCTTCCTCAGCAAACCTTCCCGCTTTATACTGAGCATGACACAATGGTCCGGGCTACACCTGTAGCTGACTCAAACTGCTAACAGCCTGCTGAGCATTGCTGGGCTGTGATTCTGGACCAGCCAAACCGTGACAGTGAAACACAGACAAGCAAGTCTGTAGACAGAAACTTTTAAAAGTGATGGGGATTAAGGAAATAAGGGAAAAAAATAAAAATAGTAATGGAGAAGTAGAAAGAAAAATCTATAAAGCAAAGGCACTGAAGAAAAAGAAAAAGTTAAAACTTAAGATATCAAAAAGCAAAGAGTAGATGTAGAAAATACAGTGTAAGCAATAGGGATTAGGGAAATAAAGGGGAAAGATATAAAAATACAGAAAGTGACAGCCAACAAAAATGGAGACAGAGAAAGAAAAATTTAAAAGGATGGTGGTAAGGAAAGATAAGGCATAATTAAAAAATAAAGACAGGATGTGGGATAAAAGTAGATAGAAATCTTTAAGAGCAACAGGGTACAAGAAACAGAAATAATTTAAAAATAGGGTCGGGGAGGTGGATAGAAGAAAATTGAGGAAGAATTTTTTTTTTTTTTTAAGTGAGAGCATACAGGACAGAGAGAGGAATTAAAAAAGGAGGGACAGGGTGCCAGAGGGAGGGAAAATGAGAAAGAGAAATTGCAATGCAGTGAGGCACAAGAAACACGGGAAAGCATTAAGAAATTGGGAGAGGGAGCCAGAAAATGGGACACCATGAACAAGAGAGGGATGGAGAGGGGGACAAGGGTGTAGAGAGGAGAGCTGAGAGATTGCACCAGAAAATAGGGACTGAGAGACAAATGGGAGAGATGGGGAGTGAGGCAGAAGGGACTGACGAGACAGAGGCAAAACAAGGGCCAGGGACAAATTCTAAAGCAACAGGGGAAAAGAAACATAGGCAAGAAATTAAAAATAGAAACAGGGAGCCAAATAGAAACACATGTAGAACAAATATTTCAAAAAGCGATGGAGTACGGGAAACACAGGCAAGAAATAACACATGGGGGCAGGGTGACAGATGGAAGAAGCAAAACTGAAGAAGTGGTTGGGTAGAGGACACAGAGGGAAGAATTAAGAACTAGAGACAGGGAGATGGACAGAGGGAAAAGCAGAAAGAATATTTTAAATGTGAAAGGGTACAAGAATTAAAAGAATAGGTATATGGACCTGCGTAAAGGGATGCAGGCAAAAATGTGAAAAACAACAGGAGACGAGAAACATAGGCAAGAAATTAAAATTAGGTCAGGGAGGGGGAGAGCAAGAGAGAGGTTGCAAGAAAATTTAAAAAGCGACTGGGTTCAAGAGACTTAAGTGAGAAGTTAAAAGACAGGAACGGAGAGGTAGAAACTTTCAAAAGCGATGGGGTACAAGAAACATGCAAGAAGGAAAAAACAGGAACAGAGAGCCCAGTAGAAGCAAACTGCCATGGGTTGACCTTGGCTGGCTGTTGAGTGCCCACCAAGGTGCTCCATCACTTCCTTTCCTCAACCAGAGGAAGAAAATACAACAAAAGCGCCAGTGGAAACCCACCACACTTCCCACAATCAACAGGGACCTGGATAAATGGAGGCAGGGAGAGAGGGAGACCTAGAAATGCCCTTTTCACAAGCAAAAGAAACTTTACAGCAAACTGAAGTCACATCCACTTCCTGTCACCCCAGTTTTGGCAGGAGAGCATAAAGGGCCTTTAATCCTCAGTAGTCCCAGAGTTTCAGGAGCTTGCCCAATGATTGCTGGAAAGTCAGTGTCATAGGGAAGACCAGAGCCCCATTGCTAGTCCCTGCTCTGACTGGTCTGCTAACATGAATGAAAAGAGACTCAAGCAACTAAAACAGTTCATAAAATAAAACCAACTTAGAAAGATGTCCAAAGAGGAACAAATCTGAAGTAAGGAAAATCCGACAGTGAAGCACTTATCATATGCAGCTGTAGTGCACAGTTGATTTTAAGGACTCCAGAATTAGGACTGCAGTGTGCTGTGTTGATCAGCATGCGACACACTGGCAAATCACATTGAGTGCACTAGAAATCTTTTTGCATGTGCACTTGCCTTTTGGTAATAATCATATTTCACACAATAAGTGCAAAGCCTTTGGTCTTTTGCACGTGCATTGATGTGGCTTGTGCTTGCTTTGGTACTGCACGCCTGTTTCTTGTGTCATGCTGAAGTACAGCAAAACACTCGAGTATCTTTTTTAAGAACAAAGCCAATCAGATGCAAATTTGGACACAGGCATATGCATCTTTTTGAGTCAGAGTTAAGCAGACGTGTATGCTTTTCAGTGATGCAGTTATTCCCTCTGCTTTGCCTGATGCCATGAAGCTGCCTGCTTAATCCAGCGCTTTTATAAACTGTATTTTTCAGCTCCACTTTGACACCACCAGTCATTATAATCTGTTTTAAACATGTATGCTGATTAATCCAAGGTGTCTTGTTTGCAGCAACCTAGAACTTTGAATCTTATTCTCTAACTTAATCTCCTCATTAATTTTGAGGCTTAATTTTGGAATACAAATGACAGTGAGCAGGAGTGAGCCATGGAAGATGCCAGGCACTGCTTGCTGGCATAGGAAATGGTCTCCCAGTGGAAGCCTTGAGCCATCTTGCAGGTTGCTGCTTAGACTCTGGTAGCCTGGTACCTGTCAGAGGAAGGGGAAAGAAGCACATCCTAACAGCTGGACATGTATCCTGGTGGTCTGTCATAGTCATCAAGATTCCAAGCCTAAACCTGGGAATGTGCCGAGAGCTGATGGGTTAAGCTGGTGGTTAGGATGGCATGCTGCCTTATGAATGGTGCCAGTGTTACAAGTACTTCTTTTATTATAGGAGTACTGAGAGTTCCCAGTTATGCTGGATGCTGCCCAGTAATTCATGGGGTAAAAAATAGTCCACGACCAAAACAGCTGACCACGATATTCAGCAAGACAGTCAATGGAAGGTGCTTTACTTGAGGGGATGTTATTAGCTGTATTCTGCATATAGGTGAACTGAGGTAGAGGAGGGATGAAAATTACTAGTGCAGGGAGGATGTCTCTGACAGAATGGTT
The DNA here is from genome assembly GCF_034619465.1 of Leptosomus discolor. Classification (NCBI taxonomy): domain Eukaryota; kingdom Metazoa; phylum Chordata; class Aves; order Leptosomiformes; family Leptosomidae; genus Leptosomus; species Leptosomus discolor. The sequence continues at coordinate 3,589,725 of NW_028237772.1, forward strand.
GAAGCGATTCAGGCTACAGCATGAAGCAGTTATGCCTGTAGTTTTTGAAGTGTCTGGCCTGGCATAAAAAAATAGGAAAACTGCTGTCTTGAAAATGAATCCGAAAGAAACATTTCCCATCCTTAATCCATTACACCTCTACATCCAGTCTGTACACTGCATTTTGGACTCCTTTGGAACCAAATCTTGCGGGTGGTTGTTGTTAGTATGAAAGGATACTTTCTGTAATAAATTCCAAGACTGCTTCTTGCTGGAAAAGCCTGATGTGGCATCCTGTACACCACTGGCAAATCTCCTACTGACTTGGCCAGCAGGATCTCACCTGAGCCATTTTTACAAAGCACAGCATCTGGCATTGAGCAGAAGCTGGTTGATTGTTTTATTTTTTTAGCTAGTTTCCCAGTCCACTCTGGAAAAAGACCAGCCTATCAGAATCGGCAGAGGACAAGGGTATGTTAGGATGGGGCTTGGCAGAGAAAAAATGGGCAAAACATGCTGCCATGTGACCTACTGCTTGCCAGGAAAATTGATTCTCTCCCTTCCCAGAGCTCTCCCAGCTGGGATGCCAGGGAGAGGAATAGCAATGGTTTTGGCATATAAATTGCAGTGAGCACTAGGATAAGCTGAGGAAGGACTGGCATCATTTGAAGCGTGCACGTTTGTCAGAGGAATAGAAACCATAATGTTCCTCCATCGCAGATCCAATGCATCCTTGCTACAAAATTGGCTGGCTCATGAACAAACTGCCCCCGACAGCCGTAACCTCTTACTTGTCAGTACGAAATGCACACGCATGCCGCCATTCAGTTTAAACCTTAGAGAAATCTTTTGCTAAGGGCCGATTGCCAGAAGGGACAGAATTTGTGACATACTTGCTCTGGACTGAAACTCTTAAACAGTAAACACTCGTGCAGTAAACCTTTCTATGGGAGTCTTCTCTAAAAGAAGGCATTTTGCAGGTAATTGGGAAATGGAGAGTCAGCAAGAGGATGAGCAAATACCTGCTGCAAAAAAAAGCCTGCCACATTTTTCCTCTAAAAATTCCAAGTGTTCCCACGTGCTTGCCACCTGGCTGTCTGTGAAGGTCATCTGTTTGCAGGAAGACAACAGACTCTGTGGGAATCAGGTATGTGTTGGCTCCTCTCTGAGCTTCCCTATTTGCCAGTCCTTGTCAGACTACCATTTGCTGAGGTGAAATGTCAGTATCTGCAAAATTCAGTCATTAATGTTGCAGAAGTAGGAGCCCTGAACTGAGTCCTCTTTGAGGTCAGACACTGTGCTTCTGCTCTGCCCCAGCAATGGCAGGAAACCAATGACTCAATACTCTCAGGAGTTTCCTCACCAGAGGGAAGCAACACAGACTGACCTGTCAGTCTGTGCACAAAAAACAGAGACAGCTTTACTTTCAGCTTTTAGCTAGAGATAGTGCTTTCTTGCCAAGCGGAAAAGGTACAGTATGAGAAGTGGTTACACATCTGCAGGCAACACTAAATTTATTCTCACAGCCCAGTTTAAGAGTAAGTGGAGTGTAGATGGGATAGACCCAGGCATACTGAAACTCCAGGTGCTCATACAACACCACAAATCACACATATCCATTCTTCCTACTGCGTGCTCTTCAGTCCTTCATTTCAGCTTCTATTCTCACTTCTTTGCTCCTTAGTTGCTTTCAGTACAGAGACCCTGAGGATCCTGCTTTATTCTCACTCCTCTTTTGGCAGTGGCAGAAGAGAGCGGTAGTGGAGAGATATAGTCTTAGTCTCGTCACGAGCAGAATTTTGGCTGGCAGGAGTACGGAGGTTGCCAGTACCAGAACTGTCCAGCATCTTTCACAGCAAGCCCTTTAGACTCTTTTGATGGCAGAGAACAAGGCCTTCGATTACTTTACAGAATTTAAGGTATGTTTTTCAAGCTGTTGAGGAGAGAAGGGGGAAGGGAGAGGCAGACTTGACCTGGGAAGCAATGTACCATAGGAGATAAATGGCCCTGCTCCAGCCAGATAAAGCGCACAAGTAACTATGTGAGAAGAAAAGATAGAAAGAGACATGGAAATCATATGTGGCTGGGGCTGGTGACAGCATTGTTCTCTGACACCTTGCTGAAAGCAGCATTCCCACAGGGAAAACATTTTCCACCCCAGTGGGTACCTATGAGAGAATACAGCAGTTGTGTCTCACTGCCTTTCTGGAAGGAAAGCATCTCTTCTTAGATTTTTTTTTTTTCCCTGTCAAAGCAGAGACAGCTTCCCTGCTGGCATTGATCCCTGCTGCCCTATTGGTTTATGAAGCTTTGCCAGCGTGAGAAGAGCTATGTCTGCCATTGGAAGTTACTGCGCAATAAGGTATGATACAAATTTGCTGTGCACTAATTAATCAGCATGCTTTGTGAAGAGTGAGACTGAGGAACTGATTCCATTCAAGGGTAGTCTTACTGCATGCCAAGAACCAGACTAGCCACACACTGCTGCCCAGTGAGAGTGGTCTTCTTCCTTTCCAGTCGCCACTCTCAGTGTCACTCTCAGTGCTACCAGTTCTTTCCTGCTCTGTCCGTTGCTGACTGAGCTTACTAGCCCAGAAGAGGGCAAATCCATTTCTTTTTTGCTTGGACTGGTTTTCTGTTGGGTTGAATGATTGAATTGCCTCATGAAGTGTTCTGATGAACCCAGAAATGGCATGACACAAACAGTGGGAGTGAGGATGGTAACAGGAGACTTGGCTTTCCGTCTTGGCCACAGTGTACCATTAGATTAGATCAACCATATCATCTCTCTTAACCCCATGAGTGTCTGTATAAGGAACAGGTGTAGCATATGCCGTATGCTGCACATTCATGACCTCCCTCACTCTGAATGAACTTCCTTTTAGATGGGAGTTCCTTCCTTCGAGAAGGGTGTGCTTTTCTGGTCAAATTGCAGAAGAGGATCTTTTTTTGATTACTCCTAGGTGCATTCACATTAAATTTCCGTCTTTTTCATTGTCTCCTCTGTGTTGTCGTGTACTTCAAAGGGGATGGAGGAGAAAGGCTGCTATATTGTGTCTGTTCTTCAAAGGGATAAGATCCATTATCCTTTTCTCACTTGTGTTGGCAACCAGCCAGAGTCTTAGTCTCCTGAAAACACGGGCACTGTATGCGAGTTTTATGCTGGTCCCTAAAGGCCAAGGGAGTGTGTCCTTTAGAAGACTGCTCTTAACAAATCCGTAAGCAGAGGAGTCTGACTTTGTGGACAGTAATAGGGGCATCAGCAGAGGTAAAGCTCTATCAGTAAATGATACTATAACCCAGGAGAACTTTCCAGTTGCTCCAGAGTTTCTCAAGGCCTTGAACCTTAACATGCACTTTGCCAGTTTGAGCCCTAAAAGAGAAGGAAAAAAAAACTGGCCAGTTTTACGCCGGAACAGGAGAAGCGAGTTGCCTTGTGTGTGATGGCAGTAACCAATGAGGAAATGATCAGTATGTATCTTTTCACTGAAGAAAGAGGTTTTGCAGTCTTAGAGTATGGCTTTCCAAGTTGTCCCTGTCTTGCAGACCCATCTTTCCACCTCACATGGTCTCTCTTTCTCTTGCCTGAGAGCATTGCTCTAAGTTCCTCCTTAATTCAAAGGCATTTTGATGACCAAAAAGGACACGGAAGATGTATATGGGCAAGGAGCACTTGGAATCCTTGAATCAATGTATTGTGTCTCATTGTTTTCATTACTGTCTCAATTTTGCTTTTCCAATTGGGAAGGAAGAGACAGAATGGAAAGGTAAAAATAAAATGTGTGTTGGGAAAGGGAGCTGTTGATCCCATGGGTTACTCAGAGTGCACAGCTTTGCCCTAAACCTCATTGTTATCTGGGCCGCAGGCCAAATGTTTGGCTGAAAAAAATATGCATAGTTCCAAAACACTGTGTTAATTTATGTCCTCTATTACAATACCACTGAGTAAGAGCATAATTCTTTTTAGTAAACATCTGATAGCATGATAAATACAGTCATCTTTTCAGAGAAGCTACCCTAGCTCCGGCCGTGGTATTTATCAGAGCAAGCAAGAACAGCCAAACAATTTTGCATGTCTGGTTTTCTTCTTGAGCCTGTCTCCTCTTTAGGTCAAATCACATCTTACCCAGGAAGGTTTGGATGGATACCAAAAAATAACTCCTAATTTACCTTATGTAATATCATTATCAAAATTCAGCATTTCTTAAAAACTGAAAGATGGAATCCAGGTTATGCTGTCTTTAGGTGTCTTTCCGCTCTTATACTTGCAATGCATTTAATCTCTCGAGCCTTACAGGCCTTTAGATGCAGCTGTCCAGGTGAAAAACAAGGGCAGTGACCCAGGAGTTTTATAAAAACATGAAGGTAGAAGTTCTTAGTATGACAGTCCTCCGCTTCTTTCCTTCCCTTCAAAATATTTCAGAAGGGCAGAAACTATATTTGGCTTAAATTTTACTGAGGAGCTGCCTCCAAGTCCTATTTTCAAGCAATGAACGGATGTCCCTTCTTCACACAGGGTTGAAGTATAACGGTAGAATATCTCTCCTAGGTAGCAGAAAGACTGCTTTTTCTGCAGTCGAGTTTGCCAGATTGTTGCAGGTGACTGAAGAAAAGCTGGAGGTGATATCCCCTACCACTGAAACAGAAGAATCCTGAAGGGGACATCTGTCCACCACGTTTGATACCTACATGCTGATTCTCTTCTCATTCAGCTTTATACAGCCACAATTCCACTGAGCACATCGAATTAGTCTAGATTTACACCACAGATAAACAGAACCTGGATCAGATCTTTGGAACTAGACCGTTAACAGGCATAAGAACCCATGACTTTAAATCCTCTATATTACTGTGCTAAGCCTGTTTACCCTCTAGTTCAGTAGTCACAGTGAACGCAGTTGTAGTTTATGTCCTTAACAATTATGTTAGGAGGAGGAGGCAGCAAGATCTATGCTTCATCTCAGGACCAGCTTGCAGTAACCTGAGTAAATGGGAGTCATTAGAGTTACTCCAGTTTTAATTACAGTGGTGCACCTGCACAGAGAACGTGGCCCATGCTGGAAGGAACAAACTAGCTTTGCTCAAATCCTTTTGCAACTAAAGGGAAGAACCACGAGAAAATCACAGGCAATTGCTGTATGCAGCATTGCCACAGACTTCTTAGGGGGAGCTCCATGGAGGTATGCTAGCATCTGTGTGCGTAGAGCCCCTTTGAGAAAAGGCAGGCAGCTCAAGCATTTCTGGGTCCTATCCTATGAGAAGCCATGCGTCAGACTGTGTAACAGGGCCATGCATGTGTATGCCAATGCCTTGCAGCAGGGAACAGTCAATGGCTGCATCCAGAGACAGGATGCCTTTCAGTTGGGCTCCTTCAAATTAAAGACCTACTTAAACGGCACGCCTTCTCTGGCTACTCCTCAGCACAGATGCAGTTAGGCCGGTGTCCCTTCAACTACACTGGCCTTTGGGCAACAATGCTGAGCACATAACTCACTACAGGCCATCACTCCTCTCTCCTCGGTTGGCCTGGGCTGTAACTGTAGAAAGTAAACATCTTCCAGATGTTTACACCAAGTGAACATTTAGATCAGATCCAAAGTGTTAAAAAATTCCCTCAGTGATTTTGGAGTGAGACCCTCATTCAATGTAGCCGGTCCTTTGCGGCTTTACCACTTCATGTATATTTAAGAAGTGACCCATTAAATCTCCAAAGAAAGCACCCCCAATATATTCTTGTTCTGTCACCATTTGCCATTGAAATATATCTTTCAGCATACTCTTTAAATGCATTCTGGCAAAATGATACTATAGTTACGCGCGTATTTTTAACACCACAGTGCTATTAAAATACCATGAAAAGCAGTTTACTATGCAGTGGACGTAATCCGTGAACACTCAAGACTAAAAGAAAACTTTTTCTTTCCCAAATCTGAAGCTCAAATGCGCATGTTAAAGGGAACCTCTGGATCATTCAGAACTTGCCAACTAATATTAGCTTATATTTATTTTTGGTGCATTTTATGCCAGTGATTGAGTAATCACCTGTTTTATCACGTTCCATATATGCTAGCAAATAATTCGAAACAATGTAAAGCCAAATGCTTGGATATAAATTTGCTTACTGTGTTTACAGGAGTGGGTTCAATTGTTTGGATGAAGTTTAATTTGGATGATCTTGTGGCCTGTTTGATGTGCCAAATTTTCACTCTCAAACCACAGGGAAAACAATTTAGACCTTAGCACTAGAAATTGAACTATTGTACTCTAGTATTTTTGTACTAGAGCACTGGGTTGGTGTCAGAGATTTGAACCACTGGGAAAAAAAAATTATGGCAATGGATCAGTGCAGATCTGCCAGAACAGCTACACAGGTTTTTACAAAAACACACACACACATATATAAAACCATTGGCATTGAGCTTTAGTGTGAAGTAAAGCTTGGAACATTTAATGGGTTATGTAATACGGTGTTATTTCCTGTCCCCATCAAATAAGACAGACTTCTTTCTTTGCTTTTCCTTTTACCATCTTATCGGGAATCTTAATAGACTTGCGGAAGCGTTTCTATTCTCTGCTTAGAAACACATGTCCCGACGTAGAGCCCAACGCACGTCCCGACGTAGAGCCGAAAGTTAGCTAACTACAGACGTAGAGCCCAACGCACGTCCCGACGTAGAGCCCAACGCACGTCCCGACGTAGAGCCCAACGCACGTCCCGACGTAGAGCTGAAAGTAAGCTAAATCCCGACGTAGAGCCCAACGCACGTCCCGACGTAGAGCCCAACGCACGTCCCGACGTAGAGCCCAACGCACATCCCGACGTAGAGCCCAACGCACGTCCCGACGTAGAGCTGAAAGTAAGCTAAATCCCGACGTAGAGCTCAACGCACGTCCCGACGTAGAACTGAAAGTTAGCTAACTACAGACGTAGAGCCCAACGCACGTCCCGACGTAATGCCCAACGCACGTCCCGACGTAGAGGCCAAAGCACGTCCCGACGTAGAGCTGAAAGTAAGCTAAATCCCGACGTAGAGCCCAACGCACGTCCCGACGTAGAGCCCAACGCACGTCCCGACGTAGAGCCCAACGCACATCCCGACGTAGAGCCCAACGCACGTCCCGACGTAGAGCCCAACGCACGTCCCGACGTAGAGCCCAACGCACGTCCCGACGTAGAGCTGAAAGTTAGCTAATTACAGACGTAGAGCCCAACGCACGTCCCGACGTAGAGCCCAACGCACGTCCCAACGTAGAGCCCAACGCACGTCCCGACGTAGAGCTGAACGTAAGCTAAGTCCCGACGTAGAGCCCAACGCACGTCCCGACGTAGAGCCCAACGCACGTCCCGACGTAGCGCCCAACGCACGTCCCGACGTAAAGCTGAAAGTTAGCTAACTACAGAAGTAGAGCCCAACGCACGTCCCGACGTAGAGCTGAAAGTTAGCTAACTACAGACGTAGAGCCCAACGCACGTCCCGACGTAGAGCCCAACGCACGTCCTGACGTAGAGCCCAACGCACGTCCCGACGTAGCGCCCAACGCACGTCCCGACGTAGAGCTGAAAGTAAGCTAAATCCCGACGTAGAGCCCAACGCACGTCCCGACGTAGAGCCCAACGCACGTCCCGAGGTAGAGCCCAACGCACGTCCCGACGTAGAGCTGAAAGTTAGCTAACTACAGACGTAGAGCCCAACGCACGTCCCGACGTAGAGCTGAAAGTAAGCTAAATCCCGACGTAGAGGCCAACGCACGTCCCGACGTAGAGGCCAACGCACGTCCCGACGTAGAGCTGAAAGTAAGCTAAATCCCGATGTAGAGGCCAACGCACGTCCCGATGCAGAGGCCAACGCACGTCCCGACTTAGAGGCCAACGCACGTCCCGACATAGAGGACAACGCACGTCCCGACGTAGAGGCCAACGCACGTCCCGACGTAGAGCTGAAAGTAAGTTAAATCCCGACGTAGAGCCCAACGCACGTCCCGACGTAGAGCCCAACGCACGTCCCGACGTAGAGCTGAAAGTTAGCTAACTACAGACGTAGAGCCCAACGCACGTCCCGACGTAGAGCTGAAAGTTAGCTAACAACAGACGTAGAGCCCAACGCACGTCCCGACGTAGAGCCCAACGCACGTCCCGACGTAGAGCCCAACGCACGTCCCGACGTAGAGCTGAAAGTAAGCTAAATCCCGACGTAGAGGCCAACGCACGTCCCAACGTAGAGCTGAAAGTAAGCTAAATCCCGACGTAGAGCCCAACGCACGTCCCGACGTAGAGCCCAACGCATGTCCCGACGTAGAGCTAAAAGTTAGCTAAATCCTGACGTAGAGCCCAACGCACGTCCCGACGTAGAGCCCAACGCACGTCCCGACGTAGAGCTTGAAGTTAGCTAACTACAGACGTAGAGCCCAACACACGTCCCGACGTAGAGCCCAACGCACGTCCCGACGTAGAGCTGAAAGTAAGCTAAATCCCGACGTAGAGCCCAACACACGTCCCGACGGAGAGCCCAACGCACGTCCCTACGTAGAGCCCAACCCATGTCCCGACGTAGAGCCCAACGCACGTCCCGATGTAGAGCCCAACGCACGTCCCGACGTAGAGCTGAAAGTTAGCTAACTACAGACGTAGAGCCCAACGCACGTCGCGACGTAGAGCCCAACACACGTCCCGACGTAGAGCCCAACACACGTCCCGACATAGAGCTCAAAGTAAGCTAAATCCTGATGTAGAGCCCAACACACGTCTAGACGTAGAGCCCAACACACGTCCCAACGTAGAGCCCAACACACGTCCCGACATAGAGCTCAAAGTAAGCTAAATCCTTATGTAGAGCCAAAACCACGTCTAGACGTAGAGACCAACACACGTCCCGAGGTAGAGCCAAACGCACGTCCCGACGTGGAGCCCAACACACGTCCCGACGTAGAGCTGAAAGGAAGCTAAATCTTGATGTAGAGCCCAACACACTTCCCGACGTAGAGCCCAACACACTTCCCGACGTAGAGCCCAACACACTTCCCGACGTAGAGCCCAACACACGTCCCGACGTAGAGCCCAACACACGTCCCTACGTAGAACCCAAACCACGTCCCAACGTAGAGCAGAAAGTAAGCTAAATCCTGATGTAGAGCCCAACACAAGTCCCGAAGTAGAGCCCAACACACGTCCCGACGTAGAGCCGAACACACGTCCCGACGTAGAGCTGAAAGGAAGCTAAATCCTGAAGTAGAGCCCAACAGACTTCCCGACGTAGAGCCCAACACACTTCCCGACGTAGAGCCCAACGCACAACCCGACGTAGAGCCCAACGCACGTCCCGACGTAGAGCTGAAAGTAAGCTAAATCCCGACGTAGAGCCGAACGCACGTCCCGACGTAGAACTGAAAGTTAGCTAACTACAGACGTAGAGCCCAACGCACGTCCCGACGTAATGCCCAACGCACGTCCCGACGTAGAGCCCAACGCACGTCCCGACGTAGAGCTGAAAGTAAGCTAAATCCCGACGTAGAGGCCAAAGCACGTCCCGACGTAGAGCTGAAAGTAAGCTAAATCCCGACGTAGAGGCCAACGCATGTCCCGACGTAGAGCTGAAAGTAAGCTAAATCCCGACGTAGAGCCCAACGCACGTCCCGACGTAGAGGCCAACGCACGTCCCGACGTAGAGCCCAACGCACGTCCCGACGTAGAGCCCAACGCACGTCCCGACGTAGAGCTGAAAGTAAGCTAAATCCCGACGTAGAGCCCAACGCACGTCCCGACGTAGAACTGAAAGTTAGCTAACTACAGACGTAGAGCCCAACGCACGTCCCGACGTAATGCCCAACGCACGTCCCGACGTAGAGCTGAAAGTAAGCTAAATCCCGACGTAGAGGCCAAAGCACGTCCCGACGTAGAGCTGAAAGTAAGCTAAATCCCGACGTAGAGGCCAACGCACGTCCCGACGTAGAGCTGAAAGTAAGCTAAATCCCGACGTAGAGGCCAACGCACGTCCCGACGTAGACCTGAAATTAAGCTAAATCCCGACGTAGAGCCCAACGCACGTCCCGAAGTAGAGGCCAACGCACATCCCGACGTAGAGCTGAAAGTTAGCTAACTACAGGCGTAGAGCCCAAAGCACGTCCCGAAGTAGAGCCCAACGCACGTCCCGACGTAGAGCCCAACGCACGTCCCGACATAGAGCCCAACGCACGTCCCGACATAGAACCCAACGCACATCCCGACGTAGAGCTGAAAGTAAGCTAAATCCCGACGTAGAGCCCAACGCACGTCCCGACGTAGAGCCCAACGCACGTCCCGACGTAGAGCCCAACGCACGTCCCAACGTAGAGCCCAACGCACGTCCCGACGTAGACCTGAAAGTTAGCTAATTACAGACGTAGAGCCCAACGCACGTCCCGACGTAGAGCCCAACGCACGTCCCGACGTAGAGCCCAACGCACGTCCCGACGTAGAGCTGAACGTAAGCTAAGTCCCGACGTAGAGCCCAACGCACGTCCCGACGTAGAGCCCAACGCACGTCCCGACGTAGCGCCCAACGCACGTCCCGACGTAAAGCTGAAAGTTAGCTAACTACAGACGTAGAGCCCAACGCACGTCCCGACGTAGAGCTGAAAGTTAGCTAACTACAGACGTAGAGCCCAACGCACGTCCCGACGTAGAGCCCAAGGCACGTCCTGACGTAGAGCCCAACGCACGTCCCGACGTAGCGCCCAACGCACGTCCCGACGTAGAGCTGAAAGTAAGCTAAATCCCGACGTAGAGCCCAACGCACGTCCCGACGTAGAGCCCAACGCACGTCCCGAGGTAGAGCCCAACGCACGTCCCGACGTAGAGCTGAAAGTTAGCTAACTACAGACGTAGAGCCCAACGCACGTCCCGACGTAGAGCCAAACGCACGTCCCGACGTAGAGCCCAACGCACGTCCCGACGTAGAGCTGAAAGTAAGCTAAATCCCGACGTAGAGCCCAACGCACGTCCCGACGTAGAGCCCAACGACGTCCCGACGTAGAGCCCAACGCACGTCCCGACGTAGAGCCCAACGCACGTCCCGACGTAGAGCTGAAAGTTAGCTAACTACAGACGTAGAGCCCAACGCACGTCCCGACGTAGAGCCCAACGCACGTCCCAACGTAGAGCCCAACGTACGTCCCGACGTAGAGCTAAAATAAGCTAAATCCCGACGTAGAGCCCAACGCGCGTCCCGACGTAGAGCCCAACGCGCGTCCCGACGTAGAGCCCAACGCGCGTCCCGACGTAGAGCTCAACGCGCGTCCCAACGTAGAGCCCAACGCGCGTCCCGACGTAGAGCTGAAAGTTAGCTAACTACAGACGTAGAGCCCAACGCGCATCCCGACGTAGAGCCCAACGCGCGTCCCGACGTAGAGCCCAACGCGCGTCCCAACGTACAGCCCAACGCGCGTCCCGACGTAGAGCTGAAAGTAAGCTAAATCCCGACGTAGAGGCCAACGCGCGTCCCGACGTAGAGGCAAACGCGTGTCCCGACGTAGAGCTGAAAGTAAGCTAAATCCCGACGTAGAGCCCAACGCACGTCCCGACGTAGAGGCCAACGCACGTCCCGACGTAGAGCCCAACGCACGTCCCGACGTAGAGCCCAACGCACGTCCCGACGTAGAGCTGAAAGTAAGCTAAATCCCGACGTAGAGCCCAACGCACGTCCCGACGTAGAACTGAAAGTTAGCTAAATCCCGACGTAGAGGCCAACGCACGTCCCGACGTAATGCCCAACGCACGTCCCGACGTAGAGCCCAACGCACGTCCCGACGTAGAGCTGAAAGTAAGCTAAATCCCGACGTAGAGGCCAAAGCACGTCCCGACGTAGAGCTGAAAGTAAGCTAAATCCCGACGTAGAGGCCAACGCACGTCCCGACGTAGAGCTGAAAGTAAGCTAAATCCCGACGTAGAGGCCAACGCACGTCCCGACGTAGACCTGAAATTAAGCTAAATCCCGACGTAGAGCCCAATGCACGTCCCGAAGTAGAGGCCAACGCACATCCCGACGTAGAGCTGAAAGTTAGCTAACTACAGGCCTAGAGCCCAAAGCACGTCCCGAAGTAGAGCCCAACGCACGTCCCGACGTAGAGCCCAACGCACGTCCCGACATAGAGCCCAACGCACGTCCCGACATAGAACCCAACGCACATCCCGACGTAGAGCTGAAAGTAAGCTAAATCCCGACGTAGAGCCCAACGCACGTCCCGACGTAGACCTGAAAGTTAGCTAATTACAGACGTAGAGCCCAACGCACGTCCCGACGTAGAGCCCAACGCACGTCCCGACGTAGAGCCCAACGCACGTCCCGACGTAGAGCTGAAAGTGAGCTAAGTCCCGACGTAGAGCCCAACGCACGTCCCGACGTAGAGCCCAACGCACGTCCCGACGTAGAGCCCAACGCACGTCCCGACGTAGCGCCCAACGCACGTCCCGACATAGAGCTGAAAGTTAGATAACTACAGACGTAGAGCCCAACGCACGTCCCGACGTAGAGCTGAAAGTTAGCTAACTACAGACGTAGAGGCCAACGCACGTCCCGACGTACAGGCCAACGCACGTCCCGACGTAGAACTGAAAGTAAGCTAAATCCCGACGTAGAGGCCAACGCACGTCCCGACGTAGAACTGAAAGTTAGCTAACTACAGACGTAGAGCCCAACGCACGTCCCGACGTAATGCCCAACGCACGTCCCGACGTAGAGCCCAACGCACGTCCCGACGTAGAGCTGAAAGTAAGCTAAATCCCGACGTAGAGGCCAAAGCACGTCCCGACGTAGAGCTGAAAGTAAGCTAAATCCCGACGTAGAGCCCAACGCACGTCCCGACGTAGAGCCCAACGCACGTCCCGACGTAGAGCCCAACGCACATCCCGACGTAGAGCCCAACGCACGTCCCGACGTAGAGCTGAAAGTAAGCTAAATCCCGACGTAGAGCCCAACACACATCCCGACGTAGAGCCCAACACACGTCCCGACGTAGAGCCCAACACACGTCCCGAAGTAGAGCTGAAAATAAGCTAAATCCTGATGTAGAGCCCAACACACGTCCCGACGTAGAGCCCAACACACGTCCCGACGTAGAGCCCAACACACGTCTCGACGTAGAGCTGAAAGGAAGCTAAATCTTGATGTAGAGCCCAACACACTTCCCGACGTAAAGCCCAACACACGTTCCGACTTAGAGCCCAACACACTTCCCGACGTAGAGCCCAACACACTTCCCGACGTAGAGCTCAACACACTTCCCGACGTAGATGCCAACACACGTCCCGACGTAGAGCTGAAAGTAAGCTAAATCCTGATGTAGAGCCCAACACACGTCCCGACGGAGAGCCCAACGCACGTCCCTACGTAGAGCCCAACCCATGTCCCGACGTAGAGCCCAACGCACGTCCCGATGTAGAGCCCAACGCACGTCCCGACGTAGAGCTGAAAGTTAGCTAACTACAGACGTAGAGCCCAACGCACGTCGCGACGTAGAGCCCAACACACGTCCCGACGTAGAGCCCAACACACGTCCCGACATAGAGCTCAAAGTAAGCTAAATCCTGATGTAGAGCCCAACACACGTCTAGACGTAGAGCCCAACACACGTCCCAACGTAGAGCCCAACACACGTCCCGACATAGAGCTCAAAGTAAGCTAAATCCTTATGTAGAGCCAAAACCACGTCTAGACGTAGAGACCAACACACGTCCCGAGGTAGAGCCAAACGCACGTCCCGACGTGGAGCCCAACACACGTCCCGACGTAGAGCTGAAAGGAAGCTAAATCTTGATGTAGAGCCCAACACACTTCCCGACGTAGAGCCCAACACACTTCCCGACGTAGAGCCCAACACACTTCCCGACGTAGAGCCCAACACACGTCCCGACGTAGAGCCCAACACACGTCCCTACGTAGAACCCAACCCACGTCCCAACGTAGAGCAGAAAGTAAGCTAAATCCTGATGTAGAGCCCAACACAAGTCCCGAAGTAGAGCCCAACACACGTCCCGACGTAGAGCCCAACACACGTCCCTACGTGGAACCGAACCCACGTCCCGACGTAGAGTAGAAAGTAAGCTAAATCGTGATGTAGAGCCCAACACAAGTCCCGAAGTAGAGCCCAACACACGTCCCGACGTAGAGCCGAACACACGTCCCGACGTAGAGCTGAAAGGAAGCTAAATCCTGAAGTAGAGCCCAACAGACTTCCCGACGTAGAGCCCAACACACTTCCCGACGTAGAGCCCAACGCACATCCCGACGTAGAGCCCAACGCACGTCCCGACGTAGAGCTGAAAGTAAGCTAAATCCCGACGTAGAGCCCAACGCACGTCCCGACGTAGAACTGAAAGTTAGCTAACTACAGACGTAGAGCCCAACGCACGTCCCGACGTAATGCCCAACGCACGTCCCGACGTAGAGCCCAACGCACGTCCCGACGTAGAGCTGAAAGTAAGCTAAATCCCGACGTAGAGGCCAACGCACGTCCCGACGTAGAGCTGAAAGTAAGCTAAATCCCGACGTAGAGCCCAACGCACGTCCCGACGTAGAGGCCAACGCACGTCCCGACGTAGAGCCCAACGCACGTCCCGACGTAGAGCTGAAAGTAAGCTAAATCCCGACGTAGAGCCCAACGCACGTCCCGACGTAGAACTGAAAGTTAGCTAACTACAGACGTAGAGCCCAACGCACGTCCCGACGTAATGCCCAACGCACGTCCCGACGTAGAGGCCAACGCACGTCCCGACGTAGAGCTGAAAGTAAGCTAAATCCCGACGTAGAGGCCAAAGCACGTCCCGACGTAGAGCTGAAAGTAAGCTAAATCCCGACGTAGAGGCCAACGCACGTCCCGACGTAGAGCTGAAAGTAAGCTAAATCCCGACGTAGAGGCCAACGCACGTCCCGACGTAGACCTGAAATTAAGCTAAATCCCGACGTAGAGCCCAACGCACGTCCCGAAGTAGAGGCCAACGCACATCCCGACGTAGAGCTGAAAGTTAGCTAACTACAGGCGTAGAGCCCAAAGCACGTCCCGAAGTAGAGCCCAACGCACGTCCCGACGTAGAGCCCAACGCACGTCCCGACATAGAGCCCAACGCACGTCCCGACATAGAACCCAACGCACATCCCGACGTAGAGCTGAAAGTAAGCTAAATCCCGACGTAGAGCCCAACGCACGTCCCGACGTAGAGCCCAACGCACGTCCCGACGTAGAGCCCAACGCACGTCCCGACGTAGACCTGAAAGTTAGCTAATTACAGACGTAGAGCCCAACGCACGTCCCGACGTAGAGCCCAACGCACGTCCCGACGTAGAGCCCAACGCACGTCCCGACGTAGAGCTAAACGTAAGCTAAGTCCCGACGTAGAGCCCAACGCACGTCCCGACGTAGAGCCCAACGCACGTCCCGACGTAGCGCCCAACGCACGTCCAGACGTAAAGCTGAAAGTTAGCTAACTACAGACGTAGAGCCCAACGCACGTCCCGACGTAGAGCTGAAAGTTAGCTAACTACAGACGTAGAGCCCAACGCACGTCCCGACGTAGAGCCCAACGCACGTCCTGACGTAGAGCCCAACGCACGTCCCGACGTAGCGCCCAACGCACGTCCCGACGTAGAGCTGAAAGTAAGCTAAATCCCGACGTAGAGCCCAACGCACGTCCCGACGTAGAGCCCAACGCACGTCCCGAGGTAGAGCCCAACGCACGTCCCGACGTAGAGCTGAAAGTTAGCTAACTACAGACGTAGAGCCCAACGCACGTCCCGACGTAGAGCCAAACGCACGTCCCGACGTAGAGCCCAACGCACGTCCCGACGTAGAGCCCAACGACGTCCCGACGTAGAGCCCAACGCACGTCCCGACGTAGAGCCCAACGCACGTCCCGACGTAGAGCTGAAAGTTAGCTAACTACAGACGTAGAGCCCAACGCACATCCCGACGTAGAGCCCAACGCACGTCCCAACGTAGAGCCCAACGTACGTCCCGACGTAGAGCTAAAATAAGCTAAATCCCGACGTAGAGCCCAACGCGCGTCCCGACGTAGAGCCCAACGCGCGTCCCGACGTAGAGCCCAACGCGCGTCCCGACGTAGAGCTGAAAGTAAGCTAAATCCCGACGTAGAGGCCAACGCGCGTCCCGACGTAGAGGCAAACGCGTGTCCCGACGTAGAGCTGAAAGTAAGCTAAATCCCGACGTAGAGCCCAATGCACGTCCCGACGTAGAGGCCAACGCACGTCCCGACGTAGAGCCCAACGCACGTCCCGACGTAGAGCCCAACGCACGTCCCGACGTAGAGCTGAAAGTAAGCTAAATCCCGACGTAGAGCCCAACGCACGTCCCGACGTAGAACTGAAAGTTAGCTAACTACAGACGTAGAGCCCAACGCACGTCCCGACGTAATGCCCAACGCACGTCCCGACGTAGAGCCCAACGCACGTCCCGACGTAGAGCTGAAAGTAAGCTAAATCCCGACGTAGAGGCCAAAGCACGTCCCGACGTAGAGCTGAAAGTAAGCTAAATCCCGACGTAGAGGCCAACGCACGTCCCGACGTAGAGCTGAAAGTAAGCTAAATCCCGACGTAGAGGCCAACGCACGTCCCGACGTAGACCTGAAATTAAGCTAAATCCCGACGTAGAGCCCAATGCACGTCCCGAAGTAGAGGCCAACGCACATCCCGACGTAGAGCTGAAAGTTAGCTAACTACAGGCGTAGAGCCCAAAGCACGTCCCGAAGTAGAGCCCAACGCACGTCCCGACGTAGAGCCCAACGCACGGCCCGACATAGAGCCCAACGCACGTCCCGACATAGCACCCAACGCACATCCCGACGTAGAGCTGAAAGTAAGCTAAATCCCGACGTAGAGCCCAACGCACGTCCCGACGTAGACCTGAAAGTTAGCTAATTACAGACGTAGAGCCCAACGCACGTCCCGACGTAGAGCGCAACGCACGTCCCGACGAAGAGGCCAACGCACGTCCCGACGTAGAGCTGAAAGTGAGCTAAGTCCCGACGTAGAGCCCAACGCACGTCCCGACGTAGAGCCCAACGCACGTCCCGACGTAGAGCCCAACGCACGTCCCGACGTAGCGCCCAACGCACGTCCCGACGTAGAGCTGAAAGTTAGATAACTACAGACGTAGAGCCCAACGCACGTCCCGACGTAGAGCTGAAAGTTAGCTAACTACAGACGTAGAGCCCAACGCACGTCCCGACGTAGAGCCCAACGCACGTCCCGACGTAGAGCCCAACGCACGTCCCGACGTAGAGCCCAACGCACGTCCCGACGTAGAGCTGAAAGTAAGTTAAATCGCGACGTAGAGGCCAACGCACGTCCCGAGGTAGAGCCCAACGCACGTCCCGACGTAGAGGCCAACGCACGTCCCGACGTAGAGCTGAAAGTTAGCTAACTACAGACGTAGAGCCCAACGCACGTCCCGACGTACAGCCAAACGCACGTCCCGACGTAGAGCCCAACGCACGTCCCGACGTAGAGCTGAAAGTAAGCTAAATCCCGACGTAGAGCCCAACGCACGTCCCGACGTAGAGCCCAACGACGTCCCGACGTAGAGCCCAACGCACGTCCCGACGTAGAGCCCAACGCACGTCCCGACGTAGAGCTGAAAGTTAGCTAACTACAGACGTAGAGCCCAACGCACGTCCCGACGTAGAGCTGAAAGTTAGCTAACTACAGACGTAGAGCCCAAGGCACGTCCCGACGTAGAGCCCAACGCACGTCCCGACGTAGAGCCCAACGCACGTCCCGACGTAGAGCTAAAACTAAGCTAAATCCCGACGTAGAGCCCAACGCGCGTCCCGACGTAGAACCCAATGCGCGTCCCGACGTAGAGCCCAACGCGAGTCCCGACGTAGAGCTGAAAGTTAGCTAACTACAGACGTAGAGCCCAACGCGCGTCCCGACGTAGAGCCCAACGCGCGTCCCGACGTAGAGCTGAAAGTAAGCTAAATCCCGACGTAGAGGCCAACGCGCGTCGCGACGTAGAGGCCAACGCGCGTCCCGACGTAGAGCCAAACGCGCGTCCCGACATAGAGCTGAAAGTAAGCTAAATCCCGACGTAGAGCCCAACGCACGTCCCGAAGTAGAGGCCAACGCACGTCCCGACGTAGAGCCCAACGCACGTCCCGACGTAGAGCTGAAAGTAAGCTAAATCCCGACGTAGAGCCCAACGCACGTCCCGACGTAGAGCTCAACGCACGTCCCGACGTAGAGCCCAACGCACGTCCCGACGTAGAGCCCAACGCACGTCCCGACGTAGCGCCAAACGCACGTCCCGACGTAGAGCTGAAACTTAGCTAACTACAGACGTAGAGCCCAACGCACGTCCCGACGTAGAGCTGAAAGTTAGCTAACTACAGATGTAGAGCCCAACGCACGTCCCGACGTAGAGCCCAACGCAAGTCCCGACGTAGAGCCCAACGAAAGTCCCAACGTAGAGCCCAACGCACGTCCCGACGTAGAGCTGAAAGTTAGCTAACTACAGACGTAGAGCCCAACGCACGTCCCGACGTAGAGCCCAACGCACGTCCCGACTTAGAGCCCAGCGCACGTCCCGACGTATATCCCAAAGCATGTCCCGACGTAGAGCCCAACGCACGTCCCGACGTAGACCTGAAAGTAAGCTAAATCCCGACGTAGAGCCCAACGCACGTCCCGACGTAGAGCCCAACGTACGTCCCGACGTAGAGCCCAACGCACGTCCCGACGTAGAGCTGAAAGTAAGCTAAATCCCGACGTAGAGCCCAACGCACGTCCCGACGTAGAGCCCAACGCACGTCCCGACGTAGCGCCCAACGCACGTCCCGACGTAGAGCTGAAAGTTAGCTAAATCCCGACGTAGAGCCCAACGCACGTCCCGACGTAGAGCACAACGCATGTCCCGACGTAGAGCCCAACGCACGTCCCGACGTAGAGCTGAAAGTAAGCTAAATCCCGACGTAGAGGCCAACGGACGTCCCGACGTAGAGCACAACGCATGTCCCGACGTAGAGCCCAACGCACGTCCCGACGTAGAGCTGAAAGTAAGCTAAATCCCGACGTAGAGGCCAACGGACGTCCCGACGTAGAGCTGAAAGTAAGCTAAATCCCAACGTAGAGGCCAACGCACGTCCCGACATAGAGCCCAACGCACGTCCCGACATAGAACCCAACGCACATCCCGACGTAGAGCTGAAAGTAAGCTAAATCCCGACGTAGAGCCCAACGCACGTCCCGACGTAGACCTGAAAGTTAGCTAATTACAGACGTAGAGCCCAACGCACGTCCCGACGTAGAGCCCAACGCACGTCCCGACGTAGAGCCCAACGCACGTCCCGACGTAGAGCTGAAAGTGAGCTAAGTCCCGACGTAGAGCCCAACGCACGTCCCGACGTAGAGCCCAACGCACGTCCCGACGTAGCGCCCAACGCACGTCCCGACGTAGAGCTGAAAGTTAGATAACTACAGACGTAGAGCCCAACGCACGTCCCGACGTAGAGCTGAAAGTTAGCTAACTACAGACGTAGAGCCCAACGCACGTCCCGACGTAGAGCCCAACGCACGTCCCGACGTAGAGCCCAACGCACGTCCCGACGTAGAGCTGAAAGTAAGTTAAATCGCGACGTAGAGGCCAACGCACGTCCCGACGTAGAGGCCAACGCACGTCCCGACGTAGAGGCCAACGCACGTCCCGACGTAGAGCTGAAAGTTAGCTAACTACAGACGTAGAGCCCAACGCACGTCCCGACGTAGAGCCCAACGCACGTCCCGACGTAGAGCCCAACGCACGTCCCGACGTAGAGCTGAAAGTAAGCTAAATCCCGACGTAGAGGCCAACGCACGTCCCGACGTAGAGCCCAACGACGTCCCGACGTAGAGCCCAACGCACGTCCCGACGTAGAGCCCAACGCACGTCCCGACGTAGAGCTGAAAGTTAGCTAACTACAGACGTAGAGCCCAACGCACGTCCCGACGTAGAGCTGAAAGTTAGCTAACTACAGACGTAGAGCCCAAGGCACGTCCCGACGTAGAGCCCAACGCACGTCCCGACGTAGAGCCCAACGCACGTCCCGACGTAGAGCTAAAACTAAGCTAAATCCCGACGTAGAGCCCAACGCGCGTCCCGACGTAGAACCCAATGCGCGTCCCGACGTAGAGCCCAACGCGAGTCCGACGTAGAGCTGAAAGTTAGCTAACTACAGACGTAGAGCCCAACGCGCGTCCCGACGTAGAGCCCAACGCGCGTCCCGACGTAGAGCTGAAAGTAAGCTAAATCCCGACGTAGAGGCCAACGCGCGTCGCGACGTAGAGGCCAACGCGCGTCCCGACGTAGAGCCAAACGCGCGTCCCGACATAGAGCTGAAAGTAAGCTAAATCCCGACGTAGAGCCCAACGCACGTCCCGAAGTAGAGGCCAACGCACGTCCCGACGTAGAGCCCAACGCACGTCCCGACGTAGAGCCCAACGCACGTCCCGACGTAGAGCTGAAAGTAAGCTAAATCCCGACGTAGAGCCCAACGCACGTCCCGACGTAGAGCTCAACGCACGTCCCGACGTAGAGCCCAACGCACGTCCCGACGTAGAGCCCAACGCACGTCCCGACGTAGCGCCAAACGCACGTCCCGACGTAGAGCTGAAACTTAGCTAACTACAGACGTAGAGCCCAACGCACGTCCCGACGTAGAGCTGAAAGTTAGCTAACTACAGATGTAGAGCCCAACGCACGTCCCGACGTAGAGCCCAACGCAAGTCCCGACGTAGAGCCCAACGAAAGTCCCAACGTAGAGCCTAACGCACGTCCCGACGTAGAGCTGAAAGTTAGCTAACTACAGACGTAGAGCCCAACGCACGTCCCGACGTAGAGCCCAACGCACGTCCCGACTTAGAGCCCAGCGCACGTCCCGACGTATATCCCAAAGCATGTCCCGACGTAGAGCCCAACGCACGTCCCGACGTAGACCTGAAAGTAAGCTAAATCCCGACGTAGAGCCCAACGCACGTCCCGACGTAGAGCCCAACGTACGTCCCGACGTAGAGCCCAACGCACGTCCCGACGTAGAGCTGAAAGTAAGCTAAATCCCGACGTAGAGCCCAACGCACGTCCCGACGTAGAGCCCAACGCACGTCCCGACGTAGAGCCCAACGCACGTCCCGACGTAGAGCTGAAAGTTAGCTAAATCCCGACGTAGAGCCCAACGCACGTCCCGACGTAGAGCACAACGCATGTCCCGACGTAGAGCCCAACGCACGTCCCGACGTAGAGCTGAAAGTAAGCTAAATCCCGACGTAGAGGCCAACGGACGTCCCGACGTAGAGCACAACGCATGTCCCGACGTAGAGCCCAACGCACGTCCCGACGTAGAGCTGAAAGTAAGCTAAATCCCGACGTAGAGGCCAACGGACGTCCCGACGTAGAGCTGAAAGTAAGCTAAATCCCAACGTAGAGGCCAACGCACGTCCCGACGTAGAGGCCAACGCACGTCCCGACGTAGAGCTGAAAGTAAGCTAAATCCCGACGTAGAGCCCAACGCACGTCCCGACGTAGAGCTGAAAGTAAGCTAAATCCCGACGTAGAGCCCAATGCACGTCTCGACGTAGAGCCCAACGCACGTCCCGACGTAGAGCGCAACGCACGGCCCGACATAGAGCCCAACGCACGTCCCGACGTAGAGCTGAAAGTAAGCTAAATCCCGACGTAGCGCCCAACGCACGTCCCGAAGTAGCGCCCAACACACGTCCCGACGTAGCGCCCAACGCACGTCCCGACGTAGCGCCCAACGCACGTCCCGACGTAGAGGTGAAAGTAAGCTAAATCCCGACGTAGAGGCCAACGCACGTCCCAACGTAGAGCTGAAAGTAAGCTAAATCCCGACGTAGAGCCCAACGCACGTCCCGACGTAGAGCCCAACGCATGTCCCGACGTAGAGCTGAAAGTTCGCTAAATCCTGACGTAGAGCCCAACGCACGTCCCGACGTAGAGCCCAACGCACGTCCCGACGTAGAGCCCAACGCACGTCCCGACGTAGAGCTTGAAGTTAGCTAACTACAGACGTAAAGCCCAACGCACGTCCCGACGTAGAGGCCAGCGCACGTCCCGACGTAGAGCCCAACGCACGTCCCGACGTAGAGCCCAACGCACGTCCCGACGTAGAGCTGAAAGTTAGCTAACTACAGACGTAGAGCCCAACGCACGTCCCGACGTAGAGCTCAAAGTTAGATAACTACAGACGTAGAGCCCAAGGCACGTCCCGACGTAGAGCCCAACGCACGTCCCGACGTAGAGCCCAACGCACGTCCCGACGTAGAGCTAAAACTAACCTAAATCCCGACGTAGAGCCCAACGCGCGTCCCGACGTAGAACCCAATGCGCGTCCCGACGTAGAGCCCAACGCGAGTCCCGACGTAGAGCTGAAAGTTAGCTAACTACAGACGTAGAGCCCAACGCGCGTCCCGACGTAGAGCCCAACACGCGTCCCGACGTAGAGCTGAAAGTAAGCTAAATCCCGACGTAGAGGCCAACGCGCGTCGCGACGTAGAGGCCAACGCGCGTCCCGACGTAGAGCCAAACGCGCGTCCCGACATAGAGCTGAAAGTAAGCTAAATCCCGACGTAGAGCCCAACGCACGTCCCGAAGTAGAGGCCAACGCACGTCCCGACGTAGAGCCCAACGCACGTCCCGACGTAGAGCCCAACGCACGTCCCGACGTAGAGCTGAAAGTAAGCTAAATCCCGACGTAGAGCCCAACGCACGTCCCGACGTAGAGCTCAACACACGTCCCGACGTAGAGCCCAACGCACGTCCCGACGTAGAGCCCAACGCTCGTCCCGACGTAGCGCCAAACGCACGTCCCGACGTAGAGCTGAAACTTAGCTAACTACAGACGTAGAGCCCAACGCACGTCCCGACGTAGAGCTGAAAGTTAGCTAACTACAGATGTAGAGCCCAACGCACGTCCCGACGTAGAGCCCAACGCAAGTCCCGACGTAGAGCCCAACGAAAGTCCCAACGTAGAGCCCAACGCACGTCCCGACGTAGAGCTGAAAGTTAGCTAACTACAGACGTAGAGCCCAACGCACGTCCCGACGTAGAGCCCAACGCACGTCCCGACTTAGAGCCCAGCGCACGTCCCGACGTATATCCCAAAGCATGTCCCGACGTAGAGCCCAACGCACGTCCCGACGTAGACCTGAAAGTAAGCTAAATCCCGACGTAGAGCCCAACGCACGTCCCGACGTAGAGCCCAACGTACGTCCCGACGTAGAGCCCAACGCACGTCCCGACGTAGAGCTGAAAGTAAGCTAAATCCCGACGTAGAGCCCAACGCACGTCCCGACGTAGAGCCCAACGCACGTCCCGACGTAGAGCCCAACGCACGTCCCGACGTAGAGCTGAAAGTTAGCTAAATCCCGACGTAGAGCCCAACGCACGTCCCGACGTAGAGCACAACGCATGTCCCGACGTAGAGCCCAACGCACGTCCCGACGTAGAGCTGAAAGTAAGCTAAATCCCGACGTAGAGGCCAACGGACGTCCCGACGTAGAGCACAACGCATGTCCCGACGTAGAGCCCAACGCACGTCCCGACGTAGAGCTGAAAGTAAGCTAAATCCCGACGTAGAGGCCAACGGACGTCCCGACGTAGAGCTGAAAGTAAGCTAAATCCCAACGTAGAGGCCAACGCACGTCCCGACGTAGAGGCCCACGCACGTCCCGACGTAGAGCTGAAAGTAAGCTAAATCCCGACGTAGAGCCCAACGCACGTCCAAACGTAGAGGCCAACGCACGTCCCGACGTAGAGCTGAAAGTAAGCTAAATCCCGACGTAGAGCCCAATGCACGTCTCGACGTAGAGCCCAACGCACGTCCCGACGTAGAGCGCAACGCACGGCCCGACATAGAGCCCAACGCACGTCCCGACGTAGAGCTGAAAGTAAGCTAAATCCCGACGTAGCGCCCAACGCACGTCCCGAAGTAGCGCCCAACACACGTCCCGACGTAGCGCCCAACGCACGTCCCGACGTAGAGCTGAAAGTAAGCTAAATCCCGACGTAGAGGCCAACGCACGTCCCAACGTAGAGCTGAAAGTAAGCTAAATCCCGACGTAGAGCCCAACGCACGTCCCGACGTAGAGCCCAACGCACGTCCCGACGTAGAGCCCAACGCACGTCACGACGTAGAGCTGAAAGTTAGCTAACTACAGACGTAGAGCCCAACGCACGTCCCGACGTAGAGCTGAAAGTTAGCTAACAACAGACGTAGAGCCCAACGCACGTCCCGACGTAGAGCCCAACGCACGTCCCGACGTAGAGCCCAACGCACGTCCCGACGTAGAGCTGAAAGTAAGCTAAATCCCGACGTAGAGGCCAACGCACGTCCCAACGTAGAGCTGAAAGTAAGCTAAATCCCGACGTAGAGCCCAACGCACGTCCCGACGTAGAGCCCAACGCATGTCCCGACGTAGAGCTAAAAGTTAGCTAAATCCTGACGTAGAGCCCAACGCACGTCCCGACGTAGAGCCCAACGCACGTCCCGACGTAGAGCTTGAAGTTAGCTAACTACAGACGTAGAGCCCAACACACGTCCCGACGTAGAGCCCAACGCACGTCCCGACGTAGAGCTGAAAGTAAGCTAAATCCCGACGTAGAGCCCAACGCACGTCCCAACGTAGAGCTGAAAGTTAGCTAACTACAGACGTAGAGGCCAACGCACGTCCCGACGTACAGGCCAACGCACGTCCCGACGTAGAGCTGAAAGTAAGCTAAATCCCGACGTAGAGGCCAACGCACGTCCCGACGTAGAGGCCAACGCACGTCCCGACGTAGAGCTGAAATTAAGCTAAATCCCGACGTAGAGCCCAACGCATGTCCCGACGTAGAGCCCAACGCACGTCCCGACGTAGAGCCCAACGCACGTCCCGACGTAGAGCTGAAAGTAAGCTAAATCCCGACGTAGCGCCCAACGCACGTCCCGACGTAGCGCCCAACGCACGTCCCGACGTAGAGCTGAAAGTTAGCTAACTACAGACGTAGAGCCCAACGCACGTCCCGACGTAGAGGTGAAAGTTAGCTAACTACAGACGAAGAGCCCAACGCGCGTCCCGACGTAGAGCTGAAAGTTAGCTAACTACAGACGTAGAGCCCAACGTGCGTCCCGACGTAGAGCCCAACGCGTGTCCCGACGTAGAGCTCAACGCACGTCCCGACGTAGAGCCCAACGCACGTCCCGACGTAGAGCTGAAAGTAAGCTAAATCCCGACGTAGATGCCAACGCACGTCCCGACGTAGAGGCCAACGCACGTCCCGAAGTAAAGGCCAACGCACGTCCCGACGTAGAGCTTAAAGTAAGCTAAATCCCGACGTAGAGCCCAACGCACGTCCCGACGTAGAGCCCAACGCACATCCCAACATAGCGCCCAACGCACGTCCCGACGTAGAGCTGAAAGTTAGCTAACTACAGACGTAGAGCCCAACGCACGTCCCGACGTAGAGCAGTAAGTTAGCTAACTACAGACGTAGAGCCCAACGCACGTCCCGACGTAGAGCCCAACGCACGACCCGACGTAGAGGCCAACGCACGTCCCGACGTAGCGCCCAACGCACGTCCCGACGTAGAGCTGAAAGTAAGTTAAATCCCGACGTAGAGGCCAACGCACGTCCTGACTTAGAGGCCAACGCACGTCCCGACGTAGAGGACAACGCACGTCCCGACGTACAGGCCAACGCACGTCCCGACGTAGAGCTGAAAGTAAGCTAAATCCCGACGTAGAGCCCAACGCACGTCCCGACGTAGAGCCCAACGCACGTCCCGACGTAGAGATGAAAGTTAGCTAACTACAGACGTAGAACCCAACGCAGGTCCCGACGTAGAGCCCAACGCACGTCCCGACGTAGAGCTGAAAGTAAGCTAAATCCCGACGTAGAACCCAACGCACGTCCCGACGTAGAGGCCAACGCACGTCCCGACGTAGAGCTGAAAGTAAGCTAAATCCCGACGTAGAGCCCAACACACATCCCGACGTAGAGCCTAACGCACGTCCCGATGTAGAGCCCACCGCACGTCCCGACGTAGAGCCCACCGCACGTCCCGACGTAGAGCTGAAAGTAAGCTAAATCCCGACGTTGCGCCCAACGCACGTCCCGACATAGCGCCCAACGCACGTCCCGACGTAGAGCTGAAAGTAAGCTAAATCCCGACGTAGAGGCCAACGCACGTCCCGACGTAGAGGCCAACGCACGTCCCGACCTAGAGGCCAACGCACGTCCCGACGTAGAGGCCAACGCACGTCCCGACGTAGAGCTGAAAGTAAGCTAAATCCCGACGTAGAGCCCAACGCACGTCCCGACGTAGAGCCCAACGCACGTCCCGACGTAGAGCCCAACGCACGTCCCGACGTAGCGCCCAACGCACGTCCCGACGTAGAGCTGAAAGTTAGCTAACTACAGACGTAGAGCCCAACGCACGTCCCGACGTAGAGCCCAACGCACGTCCCGACGTAGCGCCAAACGCACGTCCCGACGTAGAGCTGAAAGTAAGTTAAATCCCGACGTAGAGGCCAACGCACGTCCCGACGTAGAGGCCAACGCACGTCCCGACTTAGAGGCCAACGCACGTCCCGACTTAGAGGCCAACGCACGTCCCGACGTAGAGCTGAAAGTAAGCTAAATCCCGACGTAGAGCCTAACGCACGTCCCGACGTAGAGCCCAACGCACGTCCCGACGTAGATCCCAACGCACGTCCCGACGTAGAGCTGAAAGTTAGCTAACTACAGACGTAGAGCCCAACGCACGTCCCGACGTAGAGCCCAACGCACGTCCCGACGTAGAGCTAAAAGTAAGCTAAATCCCGACGTAGAGCCCAACACACGTCCCGACGTAGAGCTGAAAGTAAGCTAAATCCCGATGTAGAGGCCAACGCACGTCCCGACGTAGAGGCCAACGCACGTCCCGACGTAGAGCTGAAAGTAAGCTAAATCCCGACGTAGAGGCCAACGCACGTCCCGACGTAGAGGCCAACGCACGTCCCGACGTAGAGCTGAAAGTAAGCTAAATCCCGACGTAGAGCCCAACGCACGTCCCGACGTAGAGCCCAACGCACGTCCCGACGTAGAGCCCACCGCACGTCCGGACGTGGAGGCCAACGCACGTCCCGACGTAGAGCTGAAAGTAAGCTAAATCCCGACGCAGAGGCCAACGCACGTCCCGACGTAGAGGCCAACGCACGTCCCGACATAGAGGCCAACGCACGTCCCGACGTAGAGCTGAAAGTAAGCTAAATCCCGACGTAGAGCCCAACGCACGTCCCGACGTAGAGCCCAACGCACGTCCCGACGTAGAGCTGAAAGTAAGCTAAATCCTGACGTAGAGGCCAACGCACGTCCCGACGTAGAGGCCAACGCACGTCCCGACGTAGAGCCCAACGCACGTCCCGACGTAGAGCTGAAAGTAAGCTAAATCCCGACGTAGAGCCCAAAGCACGTCCCGACGTAGAGCCCAACGCACGTCCCGACGTAGAGCCCAACGCACGTCCCGACGTAGCACCCAACACACTTCCCGACGTAGAGCTGAAAGTTAGCTAACTACAGATGTAGAGCCCAACGCACGTCCCGACGTAGAGCTGAAAGTTAGCTAACTACAGACGTAGAGGCCAACGCACGTCCCGACGTAGAGCTGGAAGTTAGCTAACTACAGACGTAGAGCCCAACGCACGTCCCGACGTAGAGCCCAACGCACGTCCCGACGTAGAGCCCAACGCACGTCCCGACGTAGAGCCCAACGCACGTCCCGACGTAGAGCTGAAAGTAAGCTAAATCCCGACGTAGAGGCCAACGCACGTCCCGACGTAGAGGCCAACGCACGTGGCGACGTAGAGCCCAAAGCACGTCCCGACGTAGAGGCCAACGCACGTCCCGACGTAGAGCTGAAAGTAAGCTAAATCCCGACGTAGAGCCCAACGCACGTCCCGACGTAGAGCCCAACGCACGTCCCGACGTAGAGCCCAACGCACGTCCCGACGTAGAGCCCAACGCACGTCCCGACGTAGAGCTGAAAGTTAGCTAACTACAGACGTAGAGCCCAACGCACGTCCCGACGTAGAGCCCAACGCACGTCCCGACGTAGAGCCCAACGCACGTCCCGACGTAGAGCTGAAAGTAAGCTAAATCCCGACGTAGAGCCCAACGCACGTCCCGACGTAGAGCTGAAAGTAAGCTAAATCCCGACGAAGAGGCCAACGCACGTCCCGACGTACAGGCCAAAGCACGTCCCGACGTAGAGCTGAAAGTAAGATAAATCCCGACGTAGAGGCCAACGCACGTCCCGACGTAGAGGCCAGCGCACGTCCCAACGTAGAGGCCAGCACACGTCCCGACGTAGAAGCCAGCACACGTCCCGACGTAGAGCCCAACGCACGTCCCGACGTAGAGATTAATGTAAGCTAAATCCCGACGTAGATCCCAACGCACGTCCCGAAGTAGAGCCCAACGCACGTCCCGACGTAGAGCCCAACGCACGTCCCGACGTAGAGCCCAACGCACGTCCCGACGTAGAGCTGAATGTAAGCTAAATCCCGACGTAGAGCCCAACGCACGTCCCGACGTAGCCCCCAATGCACGTCCCGACGTAGAGCTGAAAGTTAGCTAACTACAGACGTAGAGCCCAACGCACGTCCCGACGTAGAGCTGAAAGTTAGCTAACTACAGACGAAGAGCCCAACGCGCGTCCCGACGTAGAGCTGAAAGTTAGCTAACTACAGACGTAGAGCCCAACGCGCGTCCCGACGTAGAGCTCAACGCACGTCCCGACGTAGAGCCCAACGCACGTCCCGACGTAGAGCTGAAAGTAAGCTAAATCCCGACGTAGAGGCCAACGCATGTCCCGACGTAGAGGCCAACGCACGTCCCGAAGTAGAGGCCAACGCACGTCCCGACGTAGAGCTGAAAGTAAGCTAAATCCCGACGTAGAGCCCAACGCACGTCCCGACGTAGAGCCCAACGCACGTCCCGACGTAGCGCCCAACGCACGTCCCGACGTAGAGCTGAAAGTTAGCTAACTAGAGACGTAGAGCGCAACGCACGTCCCGACGTAGAGCAGAAAGTTAGCTAACTAGAGACGTAGAGCCCAACGCACGTCCCGACGTAGAGCCCAACGCACGTCCCGACGTAGAGCCCAACGCACGTCCCGACGTAGCGCCCAACGCACGTCCCGACGTAGAGCTGAAAGTAAGTTAAATCCCGACGTAGAGGCCAACGCACGTCCCGACGTAGAGTCCAACGCACGTCCCGACTTAGAGGCCAACGCACGTCCCGACTTAGAGGCCAACGCACGTCCCGACGTAGAGGACAACGCACATCCCAACGTAGAGGCCAACGCACGTCCCGACGTAGAGCTGAAAGTAAGCTAAATCCCGACGTAGCGCCCAACGCACATCCCGACGTAGCGCCCAACGCACGTCCCGACGTAGAGCTGAAAGTTAGCTAACTACAGACGTAGAGCCCAACGCACGTCCCGACATAGAGCCCAACGCACGTCCCGACGTAGAGCTGAAAGTAAGCTAAATCCCGAAGTAGAGCCCAACACACGTCCCGACGTAGAGCTGAAAGTAAGCTAAATCCCGACGTAGAGGCCAACGCACGTCCCGACGTAGAGGCCAACGCACGTCCCGACCTAGAGGCCAACGCACGTCCCGACCTAGAGGCCAACGCACGTCCCGACGTAGAGGCCAACGCACGTCCCGACGTAGAGCTGAAAGTAAGCTAAATCCCGACGTAGAGCCCAACGCACGTCCCGACGTAGAGCCCAACGCACGTCCCGACGTAGAGCCCAACGCACGTCCCGACGTAGAGCCCAACGCACGTCCCGACGTAGCGCCAAACGCACGTCCCGACGTAGAGCTGAAAGTAAGCTAACTACGGACGTAGAGCCCAACGCACGTCCCGACGTAGAGCCCAACGCACGTCCCGACGTAGAGCCCAACGCACGTCCCGACGTAGCACCCAACGCACGTCCCGACGTAGAGCTGAAAGTAAGTTAAATCCCGACGTAGAGGCCAACGCACGTCCCGACGTAGAGGCCAACGCACGTCCCGACTTAGAGGCCAACGCACGTCCCGACTTAGAGGCCAACGCACGTCCCGACGTAGAGCTGAAAGTAAGCTAAATCCCGACGTAGAGCCCAACGCACGTCCCGACGTAGAGCCCAACGCACGTCCCGACGTAGAGCCCAACGCACGTCCCGACGTAGCGCCCAACGCACGTCCCGACGTAGAGCTGAAAGTTAGCTAACTACAGACGTAGAGCCCAACGCACGTCCCGACGTAGAGCCCAACGCACGTCCCGACGTAGCGCCAAACGCACGTCCCGACGTAGAGCTGAAAGTAAGTTAAATCCCGACGTAGAGGCCAACGCACGTCCCGACGTAGAGGCCAACGCACGTCCCGACTTAGAGGCCAACGCACGTCCCGACTTAGAGGCCAACGCACGTCCCGACGTAGAGCTGAAAGTAAGCTAAATCCCGACGTAGAGCCTAACGCACGTCCCGACGTAGAGCCCAACGCACGTCCCGACGTAGATCCCAACGCACGTCCCGACGTAGAGCTGAAAGTTAGCTAACTACAGACGTAGAGCCCAACGCACGTCCCGACGTAGAGCCCAACGCACGTCCCGACGTAGAGCTAAAAGTAAGCTAAATCCCGACGTAGAGCCCAACACACGTCCCGACGTAGAGCTGAAAGTAAGCTAAATCCCGATGTAGAGGCCAACGCACGTCCCGACGTAGAGGCCAACGCACGTCCCGACGTAGAGCTGAAAGTAAGCTAAATCCCGACGTAGAGGCAACGCACGTCCCGACGTAGAGGCCAACGCACGTCCCGACGTAGAGCTGAAAGTAAGCTAAATCCCGACGTAGAGCCCAACGCACGTCCCGACGTAGAGCCCAACGCACGTCCCGACGTAGAGCCCACCGCACGTCCGGACGTGGAGGCCAACGCACGTCCCGACGTAGAGCTGAAAGTAAGCTAAATCCCGACGCAGAGGCCAACGCACGTCCCGACGTAGAGGCCAACGCACGTCCCGACATAGAGGCCAACGCACGTCCCGACGTAGAGCTGAACGTAAGCTAAATCCCGACGTAGAGCCCAACGCACGTCCCGACGTAGAGCCCAACGCACGTCCCGACATAGAGCCCAACGCACGTCCCGACGTAGAGCTGAAAGTAAGCTAAATCCTGACGTAGAGGCCAACGCACGTCCCGACGTAGAGGCCAACGCACGTCCCGACGTAGAGCCCAACGCACGTCCCGACGTAGAGCTGAAAGTAAGCTAAATCCCGACGTAGAGCCCAAAGCACGTCCCGACGTAGAGCCCAACGCACGTCCCGACGTAGAGCCCAACGCACGTCCCGACGTAGCACCCAACACACTTCCCGACGTAGAGCTGAAAGTTAGCTAACTACAGATGTAGAGCCCAACGCACGTCCCGACGTAGAGCTGAAAGTTAGCTAACTACAGACGTAGAGGCCAACGCACGTCCCGACGTAGAGCTGAAAGTTAGCTAACTACAGACGTAGAGCCCAACGCACGTCCCGACGTAGAGCCCAACGCACGTCCCGACGTAGAGCCCAACGCACGTCCCGACGTAGAGCCCAACGCACGTCCCGACGTAGAGCTGAAAGTAAGCTAAATCCCGACGTAGAGGCCAACGCACGTCCCGACGTAGAGGCCAACGCACGTGGCGACGTAGAGCCCAAAGCACGTCCCGACGTAGAGGCCAACGCACGTCCCGACGTAGAGCTGAAAGTAAGCTAAATCCCGACGTAGAGCCCAACGCACGTCCCGACGTAGAGCCCAACGCACGTCCCGACGTAGAGCCCAACGCACGTCCCGACGTAGAGCCCAACGCACGTCCCGACGTAGAGCCCAACGCACGTCCCGACGTAGAGCTGAAAGTTAGCTAACTACAGACGTAGAGCCCAACGCACGTCCCGACGTAGAGCCCAACGCACGTCCCGACGTAGAGCCCAACGCACGTCCCGACGTAGAGCTGAAAGTAAGCTAAATCCCGACGTAGAGCCCAACGCACGTCCCGACGTAGAGCTGAAAGTAAGCTAAATCCCGACGAAGAGGCCAACGCACGTCCCGACGTACAGGCCAAAGCACGTCCCGACGTAGAGCTGAAAGTAAGATAAATCCCGACGTAGAGGCCAACGCACGTCCCGACGTAGAGGCCAGCGCACGTCCCAACGTAGAGGCCAGCACACGTCCCGACGTAGAAGCCAGCACACGTCCCGACGTAGAGCCCAACGCACGTCCCGACGTAGAGATTAATGTAAGCTAAATCCCGACGTAGAGCCCAACGCACGTCCCGAAGTAGAGCCCAACGCACGTCCCGACGTAGAGCCCAACGCACGTCCCGACGTAGAGCCCAACGCACGTCCCGACGTAGAGCTGAATGTAAGCTAAATCCCGACGTAGAGCCCAACGCACGTCCCGACGTAGCCCCCAATGCACGTCCCGACGTAGAGCTGAAAGTTAGCTAACTACACACGTAGAGCCCAACGCACGTCCCGACGTAGAGCTGAAAGTTAGCTAACTACAGACGAAGAGCCCAACGCGCGTCCCGACGTAGAGCTGAAAGTTAGCTAACTACAGACGTAGAGCCCAACGCGCGTCCCGACGTAGAGCTCAACGCACGTCCCGACGTAGAGCCCAACGCACGTCCCGACGTAGAGCTGAAAGTAAGCTAAATCCCGACGTAGAGGCCAACGCATGTCCCGACGTAGAGGCCAACGCACGTCCCGAAGTAGAGGCCAACGCACGTCCCGACGTAGAGCTGAAAGTAAGCTAAATCCCGACGTAGAGCCCAACGCACGTCCCGACGTAGAGCCCAACGCACGTCCCGACGTAGCGCCCAACGCACGTCCCGACGTAGAGCTGAAAGTTAGCTAACTAGAGACGTAGAGCGCAACGCACGTCCCGACGTAGAGCAGAAAGTTAGCTAACTAGAGACGTAGAGCCCAACGCACGTCCCGACGTAGAGCCCAACGCACGTCCCGACGTAGAGCCCAACGCACGTCCCGACGTAGCGCCCAACGCACGTCCCGACGTAGAGCTGAAAGTAAGTTAAATCCCGACGTAGAGGCCAACGCACGTCCCGACGTAGAGTCCAACGCACGTCCCGACTTAGAGGCCAACGCACGTCCCGACTTAGAGGCCAACGCACGTCCCGACGTAGAGGACAACGCACATCCCAACGTAGAGGCCAACGCACGTCCCGACGTAGAGCTGAAAGTAAGCTAAATCCCGACGTAGCGCCCAACGCACATCCCGACGTAGCGCCCAACGCACGTCCCGACGTAGAGCTGAAAGTTAGCTAACTACAGACGTAGAGCCCAACGCACGTCCCGACATAGAGCCCAACGCACGTCCCGACGTAGAGCTGAAAGTAAGCTAAATCCCGAAGTAGAGCCCAACACACGTCCCGACGTAGAGCTGAAAGTAAGCTAAATCCCGACGTAGAGGCCAACGCACGTCCCGACGTAGAGGCCAACGCACGTCCCGACCTAGAGGCCAACGCACGTCCCGACCTAGAGGCCAACGCACGTCCCGACGTAGAGGCCAACGCACGTCCCGACGTAGAGGCCAACGCACGTCCCGACGTAGAGCTGAAAGTAAGCTAAATCCCGACGTAGAGCCCAACGCACGTCCCGACGTAGAGCCCAACGCACGTCCCGACGTAGAGCCCAACGCACGTCCCGACGTAGCGCCAAACGCACGTCCCGACGTAGAGCTGAAAGTAAGCTAACTACGGACGTAGAGCCCAACGCACGTCCCGACGTAGAGCCCAACGCACGTCCCGACGTAGAGCCCAACGCACGTCCCGACGTAGCACCCAACGCACGTCCCGACGTAGAGCTGAAAGTAAGTTAAATCCCGACGTAGAGGCCAACGCACGTCCCGACGTAGAGGCCAACGCACGTCCCGACTTAGAGGCCAACGCACGTCCCGACTTAGAGGCCAACGCACGTCCCGACGTAGAGCTGAAAGTAAGCTAAATCCCGACGTAGAGCCCAACGCACGTCCCGACGTAGAGCCCAACGCACGTCCCGACGTAGAGCCCAACGCACGTCCCGACGTAGAGCTGAAAGTAAGCTAACTACAGACGTAGAGCCCAACGCACGTCCCGACGTAGAGCCCAACGCACGTCCCGACGTAGAGCTAAAAGTAAGCTAAATCCCAACGTAGAGCCCAACACACGTCCCGACGTAGAGCTGAAAGTAAGCTAAATCCCGACGTAGAGGCCAACGCACGTCCCGACGTAGAGGCCAACGCACGTCCCGACGTAGAGCTGAAAGTAAGCTAAATCCCGACGTAGAGGCCAACGCACGTCCCGACGTAGAGGCCAACGCACGTCCCGACGTAGAGCTGAAAGTAAGCTAAATCCCGACGTAGAGCCCAACGCACGTCCCGACGTAGAGCCCAACGCACGTCCCGACGTAGAGCCCACCGCACGTCCCGACGTAGAGCCCAATGCACGTCCCGACGTAGAGCTGAAAGTAAGCTAAATCCCGACGTAGCGCCCAACGCACGTCCCGACGTAGCGCCCAACGCACGTCTCGACGTAGAGCTGAAAGTAAGCTAAATCCCGACGCAGAGGCCAACGCACGTCCCGACGTAGAGGCCAACGCACGTCCCGACATAGAGGCCAACGCACGTCCCGACGTAGAGCTGAAAGTAAGCTAAATCCCGACGTAGAGCCCAACGCACGTCCCGACGTAGAGCCCAACGCACGTCCCGACATAGAGCCCAACGCACGTCCCGACGTAGAGCTGAAAGTAAGCTAAATCCCGACGTAGCCCCCAACGCACGTCCCGAAGTAGCGCCCAACGCACGTCCCGACGTAGCGCCCAACGCACGTCCCGACGTAGAGCTGAAAGTAAGCTAAATCCCGACATAGAGGCCAACGCACGTCCCGACGTAGAGGCCAACGCACGTCCCGACGTAGAGGCCAACGCACGTCCCGACGTAGAGCCCAACGCACGTCCCGACGTAGAGCTGAAAGTAAGCTAAATCCCGACGTAGAGCCCAAAGCACGTCCCGACGTAGAGCCCAACGCACGTCCCGACGTAGAGCCCAACGCACGTCCCGACGTAGCGCCCAACACACGTCCCGACGTAGTGCTGAAAGTTAGCTAACTACAGATGTAGAGCCCAACGCACGTCCCGACGTAGAGCTGAAAGTTAGCTAACTACAGACGTAGAGCCCAACGCACGTCCCGACGTAGAGCTGAAAGTTAGCTAACTACAGACGTAGAGCCCAACGCACGTCCCGACGTAGAGCCCAACGCACGTCCCGACGTAGAGCCCAACGCACGTCCCGACGTAGAGCCCAACGCACGTCCCAACGTAGACCTGAAAGTAAGCTAAATCCCGACGTAGAGCCCAACGCACGTCCCGACGTAGAGCTGAAAGTAAGCTAAATCCCGACGTAGAGCCCAACGCACGTCCCGACGTAGAGCTGAAAGTTAGCTAACTACAGACGAAGAGCCCAACGCGCGTCCCGACGTAGAGCTGAAAGTTAGCTAACTACAGACGTAGAGCCCAACGCGCGCCCCGACGTAGAGCCCCACGCGTGTCCCGACGTAGAGCCCAACGCACGTCCCGACGTAGAGCTGAAAGTAAGCTAAATCCCGACGTAGACGCCAACGCACGTCCCGACGTAGAGGCCAACGCACGTGGCGACGTAGAGCCCAAAGCACGTCCCGACGTAGAGGCCAACGCACGTCCCGACGTAGAGTCCAACGCACGTCCCGACGTAGAGCTGAAAGTAAGCTAAATCCCGACGTAGAGCCCAGCGCACGTCCCGACGTAGAGCCCAACGCACGTCCCGACGTAGCGCCCAACGCACGTCCCGACGTAGAGCTGAAAGTTAGCTAACTACAGACATAGAGCCCAACGCACGTCCCGACGTAGAGCAGAAAGTTAGCTAACTACAGACATAGAGCCCAACGCACGTCCCGACGTAGAGCCCAACGCACGTCCCGACCTAGAGCCCAACGCAAGTCCCGACGTAGAGCTGAAAGTAAGCTAAAACCCGACGTAGAGCCCAACGCACGTCCCGACGTAGAGCTGAAAGTAAGCTAAATCCCGACGTAGAGGCCAACGCACGTCCAGACGTACAGGCCAACGCACGTCCCGACGTAGAGCTGAAAGTAAGCTAAATCCCGAAGTAGAGGCCAACGCACGTCCCGACGTAGAGGCCAACGCACGTCCCGACGTAGAACTGAAAGTAAGCTAAATCCCGATGTAGAGGCCAAGGCACGTCCCGACGTAGAGGCCAACGCACGTCCCGACTTAGAGGCCAACGCACGTCCCGACGTAGAGGCCAACGCACGTCCCGACGTAGAGGCCAACGCACGTCCCGACTTTGAGGCCAACGCACGTCCCGACTTAGAGGCCAACGCACGTCCCGACTTAGAGGCCAACGCACGTCCCGACGTAGAGGACAACGCACGTCCCGACGTAGAGGCCAACGCGCGTCCCGACGTAGAGCTGAAAGTAAGTTAAATCCCGATGTAGAGCCCAACGCACGTCCCGACGTAGAGCCCAACGCACGTCCCGACGTAGCGCCCAACGCACGTCCCGACGTAGAGCTGAAAGTTAGCTAACTACAGACGTAGAGCCCAACGCACGTCCCGACGTAGAGCTGAAAGTTAGCTAACAACAGACGTAGAGCCCAACGCACGTCCCGACGTAGAGCTGAAAGTTACCTAACTACAGAGGTAGAGCCCAACGCATGTCCCGACGTAGAGCCCAACGCACGTCCCGACGTAGAGCTGAAAGTTAGCTAAATCCCGACGTAGAGGCCAACGCACGTCCCAACGTAGAGCTGAAAGTAAGCTAAATCCCGACGTAGAG
Source organism: Leptosomus discolor (assembly GCF_034619465.1). Taxonomy (NCBI): domain Eukaryota; kingdom Metazoa; phylum Chordata; class Aves; order Leptosomiformes; family Leptosomidae; genus Leptosomus; species Leptosomus discolor. The sequence goes on from NW_028237772.1 coordinate 3,626,601, forward strand.
CCCAACGCACGTCCCGACGTAGAGCCCAACGCATGTCCCGACGTAGAGCTGAAAGTTAGCTAAATCCTGACGTAGAGCCCAACGCACGTCCCGACGTAGAGCCCAACGCACGTCCCGACGTAGAGCCCAACGCACGTCCCGACGTAGAGCCCAACGCACGTCCCGACGTAGAGCTGAAAGTTAGCTAACTACAGACGTAGAGCCCAACGCACGTCCCGACGTAGAGCCCAAAGCACGTCCCGACGTAGAGCCCAACGCACGTCCCGACGTAGAGCCCAACGCACGTCCCGACGTAGAGCTGAAAGTAAGCTAAATCCCGACGTAGAGCCCAACGCACGTCCCGACGTAGAGCTGAAAGTAAGCTAAATCCCGACGTAGAGGCCAACGCACGTCCCGACGTACAGGCCAAAGCACGTCCCGACGTAGAGCTGAAAGTTAGCTAACTACAGACGTAGAGCCCAACACGCGTCGCGACGTAGAGCCCAACGCGTGTCCCGACGTAGAGCTCAACGCGCGTCCCGACGTAGAGCCCAACGCACGTCCCGACGTAGAGCTGAAAGTAAGCTAAATCCCGACGTAGAGGCCAACGCACGTCCCGACGTAGAGGCCAACGCACGTCCCGACGTAGAGGCCAACGCACGTCCCGAAGTAGAGGCCAACGCACGTCCCGACGTAGAGCTGAAAGTAAGCTAAATCCCGACGTAGAGCCCAACGCACGTCCCGACGTAGAGCCCAACGCACGTCCCGACGTAGCGCCCAACGCACGTCCCGACGTAGAGCTGAAAGTTAGCTAACTACAGACGTAGAGCCCAACGCACGTCCCGACGTAGAGCAGAAAGTTAGCTAACTACAGACGTAGAGCCCAACGCACGTCCCGACGTAGAGCCCAACGCACGTCCCGACGTAGAGCCCAACGCACGTCCCGACGTAGCGCCCAACGCACGTCCCGACGTAGAGCTGAAAGTAAGTTAAATCCCGACGTAGAGGCCAACGCACGTCCCGACGTAGAGGCCAACGCACGTCCCGACTTAGAGGACAACGCACGTCCCGACGTAGAGGACAACGCACATTCCGACGTAGAGGCCAACGCACGTCCCGACGTAGAGCTGAAATTAAGCTAAATCCCGACGTAGCGCCCAACGCACGTCCCGACGTAGCGCCCAACGCACGTCCCGACGTAGAGCTGAAAGTTAGCTAACTACAGACGTAGAGCCCAACGCACGTCCCGACATAGAGCCCAACGCACGTCCCGACGTAGAGCTGAAAGTAAGCTAAATCCCGAAGTAGAGCCCAACACACGTCCCGACGTAGAGCTGAAAGTAAGCTAAATCCCGACGTAGAGGCCAACGCAAGTCCCGACGTAGAGGCCAACGCACGTCCCGACCTAGAGGCCAACGCACGTCCCGACCTAGAGGCCAACGCACGTCCCAACGTAGAGCTGAAAGTAAGCTAAATCCCGACGTAGAGCTCAACGCACGTCCCGACGTAGAGCCAAACGCACGTCCCGACGTAGCGCCCAACGCACGTCCCAACGTAGCGCCCAACGCACGTCCCAACGTAGAGCTGAAAGTAAGTTAAATCCCGACGTAGAGGCCAACGCACGTCCCGACGTAGAGGCCAACGCACGTCCCGACTTAGAGGCCAACGCACGTCCCGACGTAGAGGCCAACGCACGTCCCGACGTAGAGCTGAAAGTAAGCTAAATCCTGACGTAGAGCCCAACGCACGTCCCGACGTAGAGCCCAACGCACGTCCCGACGTAGAGCTGAAAGTTAGCTAACTACAGACGTAGAGCCCAACGCACGTCCCGACGTAGAGCCCAACGCACGTCCCGACGTAGAGCTAAAAGTAAGCTAAATCCCGACGTAGAGCCCAACACACGTCCCGACGTAGAGCTGAAAGTAAGCTAAATCCCGACGTAGAGGTCAACGCACGTCCCGACGTAGAGGCCAACGCACGTCCCGACGTAGAGCTGAAAGTAAGCTAAATCCCGACGTAGAGGCCAACGCACGTCCCGACGTAGAGGCCAACGCAGGTCCCGACGTAGAGCTGAAAGTAAGCTAAATCCCGACGTAGAGCCCAACGCACGTCCCGACGTAGAGCCCAACGCACGTCCCGAAGTAGAGCCCACCGCACGTCCCGACGTAGAGCCCAATGCACGTCCCGACGTAGAGCTGAAAGTAAGCTAAATCCCGACGTAGCGCCCAACGCACGTCCCGACGTGGCGCCCAACGCACGTCCCGAAGTAGAGCCCACCGCACGTCCCGACGTAGAGCCCAATGCACGTCCCGAAGTAGAGCTGAAAGTAAGCTAAATCCCGACGCAGAGCCCAACGCACGTCCCGACGTAGAGCCCAACGCACGTCCCGACGTAGCGCCCAACGCACGTCCCGACGTAGAGCTGAAAGTTAGCTAAATCCCGACGTAGAGCCCAACGCACGTCCCGACGTAGAGGCCAACGCACGTCCCGACGTAGAGCCCAACGCACGTCCCGACGTAGAGCCCAACGCACGTCCCGACGTAGAGCTGAAAGTAAGCTAAATCCCGACGTAGAGCCCAACGCACGTCCCGACGTAGAACTGAAAGTTAGCTAACTACAGACGTAGAGCCCAACGCACGTCCCGACGTAATGCCCAACGCACGTCCCGACGTAGAGCCCAACGCACGTCCCGACGTAGAGCTGAAAGTAAGCTAAATCCCGACGTAGAGGCCAAAGCACGTCCCGACGTAGAGCTGAAAGTAAGCTAAATCCCGACGTAGAGGCCAACGCACGTCCCGACGTAGAGCTGAAAGTAAGCTAAATCCCGACGTAGAGGCCAACGCACGTCCCGACGTAGACCTGAAATTAAGCTAAATCCCGACGTAGAGCCCAATGCACGTCCCGAAGTAGAGGCCAACGCACATCCCGACGTAGAGCTGAAAGTTAGCTAACTACAGGCCTAGAGCCCAAAGCACGTCCCGAAGTAGTGCCCAACGCACGTCCCGACGTAGAGCCCAACGCACGTCCCGACATAGAGCCCAACGCACGTCCCGACATAGAACCCAACGCACATCCCGACGTAGAGCTGAAAGTAAGCTAAATCCCGACGTAGAGCCCAACGCACGTCCCGACGTAGACCTGAAAGTTAGCTAATTACAGACGTAGAGCCCAACGCACGTCCCGACGTAGAGCCCAACGCACGTCCCGACGTAGAGCCCAACGCACGTCCCGACGTAGAGCTGAAAGTGAGCTAAGTCCCGACGTAGAGCCCAACGCACGTCCCGACGTAGAGCCCAACGCACGTCCCGACGTAGAGCCCAACGCACGTCCCGACGTAGAGCCCAACGCACGTCCCGACGTAGCGCCCAACGCACGTCCCGACGTAGAGCTGAAAGTTAGATAACTACAGACGTAGAGCCCAACGCACGTCCCGACGTAGAGCTGAAAGTTAGCTAACTACAGACGTAGAGCCCAACGCACGTCCCGACGTAGAGCCCAACGCACGTCCCGACGTAGAGCCCAACGCACGTCCCGACGTAGAGCTGAAAGTAAGTTAAATCGCGACGTAGAGGCCAACGCACGTCCCGACGTAGAGGCCAACGCACGTCCCGACGTAGAGGCCAACGCACGTCCCGACGTAGAGCTGAAAGTTAGCTAACTACAGACGTAGAGCCCAACGCACGTCCCGACGTACAGCCAAACGCACGTCCCGACGTAGAGCCCAACACACGTCCCGACGTAGAGCTGACAGTAAGCTAAATCCCGACGTAGAGGCCAACGCACGTCCCGACGTAGAGCCCAACGACGTCCCGACGTAGAGCCCAACGCACGTCCCGACGTAGAGCTGAAAGTTAGCTAACTACAGACGTAGAGCCCAACGCACGTCCCGACGTAGAGCTGAAAGTTAGCTAACTACAGACGTAGAGCCCAAGGCACGTCCCGACGTAGAGCCCAACGCACGTCCCGACGTAGAGCCCAACGCACGTCCCGACGTAGAGCTAAAACTAAGCTAAATCCCGACGTAGAGCCCAACGCGCGTCCCGACGTAGAACCCAATGCGCGTCCCGACGTAGAGCCCAACGCGAGTCCCGACGTAGAGCTGAAAGTTAGCTAACTACAGACGTAGAGCCCAACGCGCGTCCCGACGTAGAGCCCAACGCGCGTCCCGACGTAGAGCTGAAAGTAAGCTAAATCCCGACGTAGAGGCCAACGCGCGTCGCGACGTAGAGGCCAACGCGCGTCCCGACGTAGAGCCAAACGCGCGTCCCGACATAGAGCTGAAAGTAAGCTAAATCCCGACGTAGAGCCCAACGCACGTCCCGAAGTAGAGGCCAACGCACGTCCCGACGTAGAGCCCAACGCACGTCCCGACGTAGAGCCCAACGCACGTCCCGACGTAGAGCTGAAAGTAAGCTAAATCCCGACGTAGAGCCCAACGCACGTCCCGACGTAGAGCTCAACGCACGTCCCGACGTAGAGCCCAACGCACGTCCCGACGTAGAGCCCAACGCACGTCCCGACGTAGCGCCAAACGCACGTCCCGACGTAGAGCTGAAACTTAGCTAACTACAGACGTAGAGCCCAACGCACGTCCCGACGTAGAGCTGAAAGTTAGCTAACTACAGATGTAGAGCCCAACGCACGTCCCGACGTAGAGCCCAACGCAAGTCCCGACGTAGAGCCCAACGAAAGTCCCAACGTAGAGCCCAACGCACGTCCCGACGTAGAGCTGAAAGTTAGCTAACTACAGACGTAGAGCCCAACGCACGTCCCGACGTAGAGCCCAACGCACGTCCCGACTTAGAGCCCAGCGCACGTCCCGACGTATATCCCAAAGCATGTCCCGACGTAGAGCCCAACGCACGTCCCGACGTAGACCTGAAAGTAAGCTAAATCCCGACGTAGAGCCCAACGCACGTCCCGACGTAGAGCCCAACGTACGTCCCGACGTAGAGCCCAACGCACGTCCCGACGTAGAGCTGAAAGTTAGCTAAATCCCGACGTAGAGCCCAACGCACGTCCCGACGTAGAGCCCAACGCACGTCCCGACGTAGAGCCCAACGCACGTCCCGACGTAGAGCTGAAAGTTAGCTAAATCCCGACGTAGAGCCCAACGCACGTCCCGACGTAGAGCACGACGCATGTCCCGACGTAGAGCCCAACGCACGTCCCGACGTAGAGCTGAAAGTAAGCTAAATCCCGACGTAGAGCCCAACGCACGTCCCGACGTAGAGCACAACGCATGTCCCGACGTAGAGCCCAACGCACGTCCCGACGTAGAGCTGAAAGTAAGCTAAATCCCGACGTAGAGGCCAACGGACGTCCCGACGTAGAGCTGAAAGTAAGCTAAATCCCAACGTAGAGGCCAACGCACGTCCCGACATAGAGCCCAACGCACGTCCCGACATAGAACCCAACGCACATCCCGACGTATAGCTGAAAGTAAGCTAAATCCCGACGTAGAGCCCAACGCACGTCCCGACGTAGACCTGAAAGTTAGCTAATTACAGACGTAGAGCCCAACGCACGTCCCGACGTAGAGCCCAACGCACGTCCCGACGTAGAGCCCAACGCACGTCCCGACGTAGAGCTGAAAGTGAGCTAAGTCCCGACGTAGAGCCCAACGCACGTCCCGACGTAGAGCCCAACGCACGTCCCGACGTAGAGCCCAACGCACGTCCCGACGTAGAGCCCAACGCACGTCCCGACGTAGCGCCCAACGCACGTCCCGACGTAGAGCTGAAAGTTAGATAACTACAGACGTAGAGCCCAACGCACGTCCCGACGTAGAGCCCAACGCACGTCCCGACGTAGAGCCCAACGCACGTCCCGACGTAGAGCCCAACGCACGTCCCGACGTAGAGCTGAAAGTAAGTTAAATCGCGACGTAGAGGCCAACGCACGTCCCGACGTAGAGGCCAACGCACGTCCCGACGTAGAGGCCAACGCACGTCCCGACGTAGAGCTGAAAGTTAGCTAACTACAGACGTAGAGCCCAACGCACGTCCCGACGTACAGCCAAACGCACGTCCCGACGTAGAGCCCAACGCACGTCCCGACGTAGAGCTGAAAGTAAGCTAAATCCCGACGTAGAGGCCAACGCACGTCCCGACGTAGAGCCCAACGACGTCCCGACGTAGAGCCCAACGCACGTCCCGACGTAGAGCCCAACGCACGTCCCGACGTAGAGCTGAAAGTTAGCTAACTACAGACGTAGAGCCCAACGCACGTCCCGACGTAGAGCTGAAAGTTAGCTAACTACAGACGTAGAGCCCAAGGCACGTCCCGACGTAGAGCCCAACGCACGTCCCGACGTAGAGCCCAACGCACGTCCCGACGTAGAGCTAAAACTAAGCTAAATCCCGACGTAGAGCCCAACGCGCGTCCCGACGTAGAACCCAATGCGCGTCCCGACGTAGAGCCCAACGCGAGTCCCGACGTAGAGCTGAAAGTTAGCTAACTACAGACGTAGAGCCCAACGCGCGTCCCGACGTAGAGCCCAACGCGCGTCCCGACGTAGAGCTGAAAGTAAGCTAAATCCCGACGTAGAGGCCAACGCGCGTCGCGACGTAGAGGCCAACGCGCGTCCCGACGTAGAGCCAAACGCGCGTCCCGACATAGAGCTGAAAGTAAGCTAAATCCCGACGTAGAGCCCAACGCACGTCCCGAAGTAGAGGCCAACGCACGTCCCGACGTAGAGCCCAACGCACGTCCCGACGTAGAGCCCAACGCACGTCCCGACGTAGAGCTGAAAGTAAGCTAAATCCCGACGTAGAGCCCAACGCACGTCCCGACGTAGAGCTCAACGCACGTCCCGACGTAGAGCCCAACGCACGTCCCGACGTAGAGCCCAACGCACGTCCCGACGTAGAGCCCAACGCACGTCCCGACGTAGCGCCAAACGCACGTCCCGACGTAGAGCTGAAACTTAGCTAACTACAGACGTAGAGCCCAACGCACGTCCCGACGTAGAGCTGAAAGTTAGCTAACTACAGATGTAGAGCCCAACGCACGTCCCGACGTAGAGCCCAACGCAAGTCCCGACGTAGAGCCCAACGAAAGTCCCAACGTAGAGCCTAACGCACGTCCCGACGTAGAGCTGAAAGTTAGCTAACTACAGACGTAGAGCCCAACGCACGTCCCGACGTAGAGCCCAACGCACGTCCCGACTTAGAGCCCAGCGCACGTCCCGACGTATATCCCAAAGCATGTCCCGACGTAGAGCCCAACGCACGTCCCGACGTAGACCTGAAAGTAAGCTAAATCCCGACGTAGAGCCCAACGCACGTCCCAACGTAGAGCCCAACGTACGTCCCGACGTAGAGCCCAACGCACGTCCCGACGTAGAGCTGAAAGTAAGCTAAATCCCGACGTAGAGCCCAACGCACGTCCCGACGTAGAGCCCAACGCACGTCCCGACGTAGAGCCCAACGCACGTCCCGACGTAGAGCTGAAAGTTAGCTAAATCCCGACGTAGAGCCCAACGCACGTCCCGACGTAGAGCACAACGCATGTCCCGACGTAGAGCCCAACGCACGTCCCGACGTAGAGCTGAAAGTAAGCTAAATCCCGACGTAGAGGCCAACGGACGTCCCGACGTAGAGCACAACGCATGTCCCGACGTAGAGCCCAACGCACGTCCCGACGTAGAGCTGAAAGTAAGCTAAATCCCGACGTAGAGGCCAACGGACGTCCCGACGTAGAGCTGAAAGTAAGCTAAATCCCAACGTAGAGGCCAACGCACGTCCCGACGTAGAGGCCAACGCACGTCCCGACGTAGAGCTGAAAGTAAGCTAAATCCCGACGTAGAGCCCAACACACGTCCCAACGTAGAGGCCAACGCACGTCCCGACGTAGAGCTGAAAGTAAGCTAAATCCCGACGTAGAGCCCAATGCACGTCTCGACGTAGAGCCCAACGCACGTCCCGACGTAGAGCGCAACGCTCGGCCCGACATAGAGCCCAACGCACGTCCCGACGTAGAGCTGAAAGTAAGCTAAATCCCGACGTAGCGCCCAACGCACGTCCCGAAGTAGCGCCCAACACACGTCCCGACGTAGCGCCCAACGCACGTCCCGACGTACCGCCCAACGCACGTCCCGACGTAGAGCTGAAAGTAAGCTAAATCCCGACGTAGAGGCCAACGCACGTCCCAACGTAGAGCTGAAAGTAAGCTAAATCCCGACGTAGAGCCCAACGCACGTCCCGACGTAGAGCCCAACGCATGTCCCGACGTAGAGCTGAAAGTTCGCTAAATCCTGACGTAGAGCCCAACGCACGTCCCGACGTAGAGCCCAACGCACGTCCCGACGTAGAGCTTGAAGTTAGCTAACTACAGACGTAAAGCCCAACGCACGTCCCGACGTAGAGGCCAGCGCACGTCCCGACGTAGAGCCCAACGCACGTCCCGACGTAGAGCCCAACGCACGTCCCGACGTAGAGCTGAAAGTTAGCTAACTACAGACGTAGAGCCCAACGCACGTCCCGACGTAGAGCTCAAAGTTAGATAACTACAGACGTAGAGCCCAAGGCACGTCCCGAAGTAGAGCCCAACGCACGTCCCGACGTAGAGCCCAACGCACGTCCCGACGTAGAGCTAAAACTAAGCTAAATCCCGACGTAGAGCCCAACGCGCGTCCCGACGTAGAACCCAATGCGCGTCCCGACGTAGAGCCCAACGCGAGTCCCGACGTAGAGCTGAAAGTTAGCTAACTACAGACGTAGAGCCCAACGCGCGTCCCGACGTAGAGCCCAACGCGCGTCCCGACGTAGAGCTGAAAGTAAGCTAAATCCCGACGTAGAGGCCAACGCGCGTCGCGACGTAGAGGCCAACGCGCGTCCCGACGTAGAGCCAAACGCGCGTCCCGACATAGAGCTGAAAGTAAGCTAAATCCCGACGTAGAGCCCAACGCACGTCCCGAATTAGAGGCCAACGCACGTCCCGACGTAGAGCCCAACGCACGTCCCGACGTAGAGCTGAAAGTAAGCTAAATCCCGACGTAGAGCCCAACGCACGTCCCGACGTAGAGCTCAACACACGTCCCGACGTAGAGCCCAACGCACGTCCCGACGTAGAGCCCAACGCACGTCCCGAATTAGCGCCAAACGCACGTCCCGACGTAGAGCTGAAACTTAGCTAACTACAGACGTAGAGCCCAACGCACGTCCCGACGTAGAGCTGAAAGTTAGCTAACTACAGATGTAGAGCCCAACGCACGTCCCGACGTAGAGCCCAACGCAAGTCCCGACGTAGAGCCCAACGAAAGTCCCAACGTAGAGCCCAACGCACGTCCCGACGTAGAGCTGAAAGTTAGCTAACTACAGACGTAGAGCCCAACGCACGTCCCGACGTAGAGCCCAACGCACGTCCCGACTTAGAGCCCAGCGCACGTCCCGACGTATATCCCAAAGCATGTCCCGACGTAGAGCCCAACGCACGTCCCGACGTAGACCTGAAAGTAAGCTAAATCCCGACGTAGAGCCCAACGCACGTCCCGACGTAGAGCCCAACGTACGTCCCGACGTAGAGCCCAACGCACGTCCCGACGTAGAGCTGAAAGTAAGCTAAATCCCGACGTAGAGCCCAACGCACGTCCCGACGTAGAGCCCAACGCACGTCCCGACGTAGAGCCCAACGCACGTCCCGACGTAGAGCTGAAAGTTAGCTAAATCCCGACGTAGAGCCCAACGCACGTCCCGACGTAGAGCACAACGCATGTCCCGACGTAGAGCCCAACGCACGTCCCGACGTAGAGCTGAAAGTAAGCTAAATCCCGACGTAGAGGCCAACGGACGTCCCGACGTAGAGCTGAAAGTAAGCTAAATCCCAACGTAGAGGCCAACGCACGTCCCGACGTAGAGGCCAACGCACGTCCCGACGTAGAGCTGAAAGTAAGCTAAATCCCGACGTAGAGCCCAACGCACGTCCCAACGTAGAGGCCAACGCACGTCCCGACGTAGAGCTGAAAGTAAGCTAAATCCCGACGTAGAGCCCAATGCACGTCTCGACGTATAGCCCAACGCACGTCCCGACGTAGAGCGCAAGGCACGGCCCGACATAGAGCCCAACGCACGTCCCGACGTAGAGCTGAAAGTAAGCTAAATCCCGACGTAGCGCCCAACGCACGTCCCGAAGTAGCGCCCAACACACGTCCCGACGTAGCGCCCAACGCACGTCCCGACGTAGAGCTGAAAGTAAGCTAAATCCCGACGTAGAGGCCAACGCACGTCCCAACGTAGAGCTGAAAGTAAGCTAAATCCCGACGTAGAGCCCAACGCACGTCCCGACGTAGAGCCCAACGCACGTCCCGACGTAGAGCTGAAAGTTCGCTAAATCCTGACGTAGAGCCCAACGCACGTCCCGACGTAGAGCCCAACGCACGTCCCGACGTAGAGCCCAACGCACGTCCCGACGTAGAGCTTGAAGTTAGCTAACTACAGACGTAAAGCCCAACGCACGTCCCGACGTAGAGGCCAGCGCACGTCCCGACGTAGAGGCCAGCGCACGTCCCGACGTAGAGCCCACCGCACGTCCCGACGTAGAGCTGAAAGTAAGCTAAATCCCGACGTAGAGCCCAACGCACGTCCCGACGTAGAGCCCAACGCACGTCCCGACGTAGAGCCCAACGCACGTCCCGACGTAGAGCTGAAAGTAAGCTAAATCCCGACGTAGCGCCCAACGCACGTCCCGACGTAGAGCTGAAAGTTAGCTAACTACAGACGTAGAGCCCAACGCACGTCCCGACGTAGAGGTGAAAGTTAGCTAACTACAGACGAAGAGCCCAACGCGCGTCCCGACGTAGAGCTGAAAGTTAGCAAACTACAGACGTAGAGTCCAACGCGCGTCCCGACGTAGAGCCCAACGCGTGTCCCGACGTAGAGCTCAACGCACGTCCCGACGTAGAGCCCAACGCACGTCCCGACGTAGAGCTGAAAGTAAGCTAAATCCCGACGTAGAGCCCAACGCACGTCCCGACGTAGAGCCCAACGCACGTCCCGACGTAGAGCCCAACGCACATCTAGACGTAGCGCACAACGCACGTCCCGACGTAGAGCTGAAAGTTAGCTAACTACAGACGTAGAGCCCAACGCACGTCCCGACGTAGAGCAGAAAGTTAGCTAACTACAGACGTAGAGCCCAACGCACGTCCCGACGTAGAGCCCAACGCACGACCCGACGTAGAGGCCAACGCACGTCCCGATGTAGCGCCCAACGCACGTCCCGACGTAGAGCTGAAAGTAAGTTAAATCGCGACGTAGAGGCCAACGCACGTCCCGACGTAGAGCCCAACGCACGTCCCGACGTAGAGCCCAACGCACGTCCCGACGTAGAGCTTGAAGTTAGCTAACTACAGACGTAAAGCCCAACGCACGTCCCGACGTAGAGGCCAGCGCACGTCCCGACGTAGAGCCCAACGCACGTCCCGACGTAGAGCCCAACGCACGTCCCGACGTAGAGCTGAAAGTTAGCTAACTACAGACGTAGAGCCCAACGCACGTCCCGACGTAGAGCTCAAAGTTAGATAACTACAGACGTAGAGCCCAAGGCACGTCCCGACGTAGAGCCCAACGCACGTCCCGACGTAGAGCCCAACGCACGTCCCGACGTAGAGCTAAAACTAAGCTAAATCCCGACGTAGAGCCCAACGCGCGTCCCGACGTAGAACCCAATGCGCGTCCCGACGTAGAGCCCAACGCGAGTCCCGACGTAGAGCTGAAAGTTAGCTAACTACAGACGTAGAGCCCAACGCGCGTCCCGACGTAGAGCCCAACGCGCGTCCCGACGTAGAGCTGAAAGTAAGCTAAATCCCGACGTAGAGGCCAACGCGCGTCGCGACGTAGAGGCCAACGCGCGTCCCGACGTAGAGCCAAACGCGCGTCCCGACATAGAGCTGAAAGTAAGCTAAATCCCGACGTAGAGCCCAACGCACGTCCCGACTTAGAGCCCAGCGCACGTCCCGACGTAGAGCCCAACGCACGTCCCGACGTAGAGCCCAACGCACGTCCCGACGTAGAGCTGAAAGTAAGCTAAATCCCGACGTAGAGCCCAATGCACGTCCCGACGTAGAGCTCAACACACGTCCCGATGTAGAGCCCAACGCACGTCCCGACGTAGAGCCCAACGCACATCCCGACGTAGCGCCAAACGCACGTCCCGACGTAGAGCTGAAACTTAGCTAACTACAGACGTAGAGCCCAACGCACGTCCCGACGTAGAGCTGAAAGTTAGCTAACTACAGATGTAGAGCCCAACGCACGTCCCGACGTAGAGCCCAACGCAAGTCCCGACGTAGAGCCCAACGAAAGTCCCAACGTAGAGCCCAACGCACGTCCCGACGTAGAGCTGAAAGTTAGCTAACTACAGACGTAGAGCCCAACGCACGTCCCGACGTAGAGCCCAACGCACGTCCCGACTTAGAGCCCAGCGCACGTCCCGACGTATATCCCAAAGCATGTCCCGACGTAGAGCCCAACGCACGTCCCGACGTAGACCTGAAAGTAAGCTAAATCCCGACGTAGAGCCCAACGCACGTCCCGACGTAGAGCCCAACGTACGTCCCGACGTAGAGCCCAACGCACGTCCCGACGTAGAGCTGAAAGTAAGCTAAATCCCGACGTAGAGCCCAACGCACGTCCCGACGTAGAGCCCAACGCACGTCCCGACGTAGAGCCCAACGCACGTCCCGACGTAGAGCTGAAAGTTAGCTAAATCCCGACGTAGAGCCCAACGCACGTCCCGACGTAGAGCACAACGCATGTCCCGACGTAGAGCCCAACGCACGTCCCGACGTAGAGCTGAAAGTAAGCTAAATCCCGACGTAGAGGCCAACGGACGTCCCGACGTAGAGCTGAAAGTAAGCTAAATCCCAACGTAGAGGCCAACGCACGTCCCGACGTAGAGGCCAACGCACGTCCCGACGTAGAGCTGAAAGTAAGCTAAATCCCGACGTAGAGCCCAACGCACGTCCCGACGTAGAGCCCAACGTACGTCCCGACGTAGAGCCCAACGCACGTCCCGACGTAGAGCTGAAAGTAAGCTAAATCCCGACGTAGAGCCCAACGCACGTCCCGACGTAGAGCCCAACGCACGTCCCGACGTAGAGCCCAACGCACGTCCCGACGTAGAGCTGAAAGTTAGCTAAATCCCGACGTAGAGCCCAACGCACGTCCCGACGTAGAGCACAACGCATGTCCCGACGTAGAGCCCAACGCACGTCCCGACGTAGAGCTGAAAGTAAGCTAAATCCCGACGTAGAGGCCAACGGACGTCCCGACGTAGAGCTGAAAGTAAGCTAAATCCCAACGTAGAGGCCAACGCACGTCCCGACGTAGAGGCCAACGCACGTCCCGACGTAGAGCTGAAAGTAAGCTAAATCCCGACGTAGAGCCCAACGCACGTCCCAACGTAGAGGCCAACGCACGTCCCGACGTAGAGCTGAAAGTAAGCTAAATCCCGACGTAGAGCCCAATGCACGTCTCGACGTATAGCCCAACGCACGTCCCGACGTAGAGCGCAAGGCACGGCCCGACATAGAGCCCAACGCACGTCCCGACGTAGAGCTGAAAGTAAGCTAAATCCCGACGTAGCGCCCAACGCACGTCCCGAAGTAGCGCCCAACACACGTCCCGACGTAGCGCCCAACGCACGTCCCGACGTAGAGCTGAAAGTAAGCTAAATCCCGACGTAGAGGCCAACGCACGTCCCAACGTAGAGCTGAAAGTAAGCTAAATCCCGACGTAGAGCCCAACGCACGTCCCGACGTAGAGCCCAACGCACGTCCCGACGTAGAGCTGAAAGTTCGCTAAATCCTGACGTAGAGCCCAACGCACGTCCCGACGTAGAGCCCAACGCACGTCCCGACGTAGAGCCCAACGCACGTCCCGACGTAGAGCCCAACGCACGTCCCGACGTAGAGCTTGAAGTTAGCTAACTACAGACGTAAAGCCCAACGCACGTCCCGACGTAGAGGCCAGCGCACGTCCCGACGTAGAGGCCAGCGCACGTCCCGACGTAGAGCCCACCGCACGTCCCGACGTAGAGCTGAAAGTAAGCTAAATCCCGACGTAGAGCCCAACGCACGTCCCGACGTAGAGCCCAACGCACGTCCCGACGTAGAGCCCAACGCACGTCCCGACGTAGAGCTGAAAGTAAGCTAAATCCCGACGTAGCGCCCAACGCACGTCCCGACGTAGAGCTGAAAGTTAGCTAACTACAGACGTAGAGCCCAACGCACGTCCCGACGTAGAGGTGAAAGTTAGCTAACTACAGACGAAGAGCCCAACGCGCGTCCCGACGTAGAGCTGAAAGTTAGCAAACTACAGACGTAGAGTCCAACGCGCGTCCCGACGTAGAGCCCAACGCGTGTCCCGACGTAGAGCTCAACGCACGTCCCGACGTAGAGCCCAACGCACGTCCCGACGTAGAGCTGAAAGTAAGCTAAATCCCGACGTAGAGCCCAACGCACGTCCCGACGTAGAGCCCAACGCACGTCCCGACGTAGAGCCCAACGCACATCTAGACGTAGCGCACAACGCACGTCCCGACGTAGAGCTGAAAGTTAGCTAACTACAGACGTAGAGCCCAACGCACGTCCCGACGTAGAGCAGAAAGTTAGCTAACTACAGACGTAGAGCCCAACGCACGTCCCGACGTAGAGCCCAACGCACGACCCGACGTAGAGGCCAACGCACGTCCCGATGTAGCGCCCAACGCACGTCCCGACGTAGAGCTGAAAGTAAGTTAAATCGCGACGTAGAGGCCAACGCACGTCCCGACGTAGAGCCCAACGCACGTCCCGACGTAGAGCCCAACGCACGTCCCGACGTAGAGCTTGAAGTTAGCTAACTACAGACGTAAAGCCCAACGCACGTCCCGACGTAGAGGCCAGCGCACGTCCCGACGTAGAGCCCAACGCACGTCCCGACGTAGAGCCCAACGCACGTCCCGACGTAGAGCTGAAAGTTAGCTAACTACAGACGTAGAGCCCAACGCACGTCCCGACGTAGAGCTCAAAGTTAGATAACTACAGACGTAGAGCCCAAGGCACGTCCCGACGTAGAGCCCAACGCACGTCCCGACGTAGAGCCCAACGCACGTCCCGACGTAGAGCTAAAACTAAGCTAAATCCCGACGTAGAGCCCAACGCGCGTCCCGACGTAGAACCCAATGCGCGTCCCGACGTAGAGCCCAACGCGAGTCCCGACGTAGAGCTGAAAGTTAGCTAACTACAGACGTAGAGCCCAACGCGCGTCCCGACGTAGAGCCCAACGCGCGTCCCGACGTAGAGCTGAAAGTAAGCTAAATCCCGACGTAGAGGCCAACGCGCGTCGCGACGTAGAGGCCAACGCGCGTCCCGACGTAGAGCCAAACGCGCGTCCCGACATAGAGCTGAAAGTAAGCTAAATCCCGACGTAGAGCCCAACGCACGTCCCGACTTAGAGCCCAGCGCACGTCCCGACGTAGAGCCCAACGCACGTCCCGACGTAGAGCCCAACGCACGTCCCGACGTAGAGCTGAAAGTAAGCTAAATCCCGACGTAGAGCCCAATGCACGTCCCGACGTAGAGCTCAACACACGTCCCGATGTAGAGCCCAACGCACGTCCCGACGTAGAGCCCAACGCACATCCCGACGTAGCGCCAAACGCACGTCCCGACGTAGAGCTGAAACTTAGCTAACTACAGACGTAGAGCCCAACGCACGTCCCGACGTAGAGCTGAAAGTTAGCTAACTACAGATGTAGAGCCCAACGCACGTCCCGACGTAGAGCCCAACGCAAGTCCCGACGTAGAGCCCAACGAAAGTCCCAACGTAGAGCCCAACGCACGTCCCGACGTAGAGCTGAAAGTTAGCTAACTACAGACGTAGAGCCCAACGCACGTCCCGACGTAGAGCCCAACGCACGTCCCGACTTAGAGCCCAGCGCACGTCCCGACGTATATCCCAAAGCATGTCCCGACGTAGAGCCCAACGCACGTCCCGACGTAGACCTGAAAGTAAGCTAAATCCCGACGTAGAGCCCAACGCACGTCCCGACGTAGAGCCCAACGTACGTCCCGACGTAGAGCCCAACGCACGTCCCGACGTAGAGCTGAAAGTAAGCTAAATCCCGACGTAGAGCCCAACGCACGTCCCGACGTAGAGCCCAACGCACGTCCCGACGTAGAGCCCAACGCACGTCCCGACGTAGAGCTGAAAGTTAGCTAAATCCCGACGTAGAGCCCAACGCACGTCCCGACGTAGAGCACAACGCATGTCCCGACGTAGAGCCCAACGCACGTCCCGACGTAGAGCTGAAAGTAAGCTAAATCCCGACGTAGAGGCCAACGGACGTCCCGACGTAGAGCTGAAAGTAAGCTAAATCCCAACGTAGAGGCCAACGCACGTCCCGACGTAGAGGCCAACGCACGTCCCGACGTAGAGCTGAAAGTAAGCTAAATCCCGACGTAGAGCCCAACGCACGTCCCAACGTAGAGGCCAACGCACGTCCCGACGTAGAGCTGAAAGTAAGCTAAATCCCGATGTAGAGCCCAATGCACGTCTCGACGTAGAGCCCAACGCACGTCCCGACGTAGAGCGCAACGCACGGCCCGACATAGAGCCCAACGCACGTCCCGACGTAGAGCTGAAAGTAAGCTAAATCCCGACGTAGCGCCCAACGCACGTCCCGAAGTAGCGCCCAACACACGTCCCGACGTAGCGCCCAACGCACGTCCCGACGTAGAGCTGAAAGTAAGCTAAATCCCGACGTAGAGGCCAACGCACGTCCCAACGTAGAGCTGAAAGTAAGCTAAATCCCGACGTAGAGCCCAACGCACGTCCCGACGTAGAGCCCAACGCATGTCCCGACGTAGAGCTGAAAGTTCGCTAAATCCTGACGTAGAGCCCAACGCACGTCCCGACGTAGAGCCCAACGCACGTCCCGACGTAGAGCCCAACGCACGTCCCGACGTAGAGCTTGAAGTTAGCTAACTACAGACGTAAAGCCCAACGCACGTCCCGACGTAGAGGCCAGCGCACGTCCCGACGTAGAGGCCAGCGCACGTCCCGACGTAGAGCCCACCGCACGTCCCGACGTAGAGCTGAAAGTAAGCTAAATCCCGACGTAGAGCCCAACGCACGTCCCGACGTAGAGCTGAAAGTTCGCTAAATCCTGACGTAGAGCCCAACGCACGTCCCGACGTAGAGCCCAACGCACGTCCCGACGTAGAGGCCAACGCACGTCCCGATGTAGCGCCCAACGCACGTCCCGACGTAGAGCTGAAAGTAAGTTAAATCGCGACGTAGAGGCCAACGCACGTCCCGACGTAGAGCCCAACGCACGTCCCGACGTAGAGCTTGAAGTTAGCTAACTACAGACGTAAAGCCCAACGCACGTCCCGACGTAGAGGCCAGCGCACGTCCCGACGTAGAGCCCAACGCACGTCCCGACGTAGAGCCCAACGCACGTCCCGACGTAGAGCTGAAAGTTAGCTAACTACAGACGTAGAGCCCAACGCACGTCCCGACGTAGAGCTCAAAGTTAGATAACTACAGACGTAGAGCCCAAGGCACGTCCCGACGTAGATCCCAACGCACGTCCCGACGTAGAGCCCAACGCACGTCCCGACGTAGAGCTAAAACTAAGCTAAATCCCGACGTAGAGCCCAACGCGCGTCCCGACGTAGAACCCAATGCGCGTCCCGACGTAGAGCCCAACGCGAGTCCCGACGTAGAGCTGAAAGTTAGCTAACTACAGACGTAGAGCCCAACGCGCGTCCCGACGTAGAGCCCAACGCGCGTCCCGACGTAGAGCTGAAAGTAAGCTAAATCCCGACGTAGAGGCCAACGCGCGTCGCGACGTAGAGGCCAACGCGCGTCCCGACGTAGAGCCAAACGCGCGTCCCGACATAGAGCTGAAAGTAAGCTAAATCCCGACGTAGAGCCCAACGCATGTCCCGAAGTAGAGGCCAACGCACGTCCCGACGTAGAGCCCAACGCACGTCCCGACGTAGAGCCCAACGCACGTCCCGACGTAGAGCTGAAAGTAAGCTAAATCCCGACGTAGAGCCCAACGCACGTCCCGACGTAGAGCTCAACACACGTCCCGACGTAGAGCCCAACGCACGTCCCGACGTAGAGCCCAACGCACATCCCGACGTAGCGCCAAACGCACGTCCCGACGTAGAGCTGAAACTTAGCTAACTACAGACGTAGAGCCCAACGCACGTCCCGACGTAGAGCTGAAAGTTAGCTAACTACAGATGTAGAGCCCAACGCACATCCCGACGTAGAGCCCAACGCAAGTCCCGACGTAGAGCCCAACGAAAGTCCCAACGTAGAGCCCAACGCACGTCCCGACGTAGAGCTGAAAGTTAGCTAACTACAGACGTAGAGCCCAACGCACGTCCCGACGTAGAGCCCAACGCACGTCCCGACTTAGAGCCCAGCGCACGTCCCGACGTATATCTCAAAGCATGTCCCGACGTAGAGCCCAACGCACGTCCCGACGTAGACCTGAAAGTAAGCTAAATCCCGACGTAGAGCCCAACGCACGTCCCGACGTAGAGCCCAACGTACGTCCCGACGTAGAGCCCAACGCACGTCCCGACGTAGAGCTGAAAGTAAGCTAAATCCCGACGTAGAGCCCAACGCACGTCCCGACGTAGAGCCCAACGCACGTCCCGACGTAGAGCTGAAAGTTAGCTAAATCCCGACGTAGAGCCCAACGCACGTCCCGACGTAGAGCACAACGCATGTCCCGACGTAGAGCCCAACGCACGTCCCGACGTAGAGCTGAAAGTAAGCTAAATCCCGACGTAGAGGCCAACGGACGTCCCGACGTAGAGCTGAAAGTAAGCTAAATCCCAACGTAGAGGCCAACGCACGTCCCGACGTAGAGGCCAACGCACGTCCCGACGTAGAGCTGAAAGTAAGCTAAATCCCGACGTAGAGCCCAACGCACGTCCCAACGTAGAGGCCAACGCACGTCCCGACGTAGAGCTGAAAGTAAGCTAAATCCCGACGTAGAGCCCAATGCACGTCTCGACGTAGAGCCCAACGCACGTCCCGACGTAGAGCGCAACGCACGGCCCGACATAGAGCCCAACGCACGTCCCGACGTAGAGCTGAAAGTAAGCTAAATCCCGACGTAGCGCCCAACGCACGTCCCGAAGTAGCGCCCAACACACGTCCCGACGTAGCGCCCAACGCACGTCCCGACGTAGAGCTGAAAGTAAGCTAAATCCCGACGTAGAGGCCAACGCACGTCCCAACGTAGAGCTGAAAGTAAGCTAAATCCCGACGTAGAGCCCAACGCACGTCCCGACGTAGAGCCCAACGCATGTCCCGACGTAGAGCTGAAAGTTCGCTAAATCCTGACGTAGAGCCCAACGCACGTCCCGACGTAGAGCCCAACGCACGTCCCGACGTAGAGCCCAACGCACGTCCCGACGTAGAGCTTGAAGTTAGCTAACTACAGACGTAAAGCCCAACGCACGTCCCGACGTAGAGGCCAGCGCACGTCCCGACGTAGAGGCCAGCGCACGTCCCGACGTAGAGCCCACCGCACGTCCCGACGTAGAGCTGAAAGTAAGCTAAATCCCGACGTAGAGCCCAACGCACGTCCTGACGTAGAGCCCAACGCACGTCCCGACGTAGAGCCCAACGCACGTCCCGACGTAGAGCTGAAAGTAAGCTAAATCCCGACGTAGCGCCCAACGCACGTCCCGACGTAGAGCTGAAAGTTAGCTAACTACAGACGTAGAGCCCAACGCACGTCCCGACGTAGAGGTGAAAGTTAGCTAACTACAGACGAAGAGCCCAACGCGCGTCCCGACGTAGAGCTGAAAGTTAGCAAACTACAGACGTAGAGTCCAACGCGCGTCCCGACGTAGAGCCCAACGCGTGTCCCGACGTAGAGCTCAACGCACGTCCCGACGTAGAGCCCAACGCACGTCCCGATGTAGAGCTGAAAGTAAGCTAAATCCCGACGTAGAGCCCAACGCACGTCCCGACGTACAGCCCAACGCACGTCCCGACGTAGAGCCCAACGCACATCTAGACGTAGCGCACAACGCACGTCCCGACGTAGAGCTGAAAGTTAGCTAACTACAGACGTAGAGCCCAACGCACGTCCCGACGTAGAGCAGAAAGTTAGCTAACTACAGACGTAGAGCCCAACGCACGTCCCGACGTAGAGCCCAACGCACGACCCGACGTAGAGGCCAACGCACGTCCCGTTGTAGCGCCCAACGCACGTCCCGACGTAGAGCTGAAAGTAAGTTAAATCGCGACGTAGAGGCCAACGCACGTCCCGACGTAGAGGCCAACGCACGTCCCGACGTAGAGGCCAACGCACGTCCCGACGTACAGGCCAACGCACGTCCCGACGTAGAGCCCAGAGCATGTCCCGACGTAGAGGCCAACGCACGTCCCAACGTAGAGCTGAAAGTAAGCTAAATCCCGACGTCGAGCCCAATGCACGTCCCGACGTAGAGCCCAACGCACGTCCCGACGTAGCGCCCAACGCACGTCCCGACGTAGAGCTGAAAGTTAGCTAACTACAGACATAGAGCCCAACGCACGTCCCGACGTAGAGCAGAAAGTTAGCTAACTACAGACATAGAGCCCAACGCACGTCCCGACGTAGAGCTGAAAGTAAGCTAAAACCCGACGTAGAGCCCAACGCACGTCCCGACATAGAGCTGAAAGTAAGCTAAATCCCGACGTAGAGGCCAACGCACGTCCCGACGTAGAGGCCAACGCACGTCCCGACGTAGAGCTGAAAGTAAGCTAAATCCCGATGTAGAGGCCAACGCACGTCCCGATGCAGAGGCCAACGCACGTCCCGACTTAGAGGCCAACGCACGTCCCGACATAGAGGACAACGCACGTCCCGACGTAGAGGCCAACGCACGTCCCGACGTAGAGCTGAAAGTAAGCTAAATCCCGACGTAGAGCCCAACGCGTGTCCCGACGTAAACCTCAACGCACGTCCCGACGTAGAGCCCAACGCACGTCCCGACGTAGAGCTGAAAGTAAGCTAAATCCAGACGTAGATGCCAAGGCACGTCCCGACGTAGAGGCCAACGCACGTCCCGAAGTAAAGGCCAACGCACGTCCCGACGTAGAGCTTAAAGTAAGCTAAATCCCGACGTAGAGCCCAACGCACGTCCCGACGTAGAGCCCAACGCACATCCCAACATAGCGCCCAACGCACGTCCCGACGTAGAGCTGAAAGTTAGCTAACTACAGACGTAGAGCCCAACGCACGTCCCGACGTAGAGCAGTAAGTTAGCTAACTACAGACGTAGAGCCCAACGCACGTCCCGACGTAGAGCCCAACGCACGACCCGACGTAGAGGCCAAAGCACGTCCCGACGTAGCGCCCAACGCACGTCCCGACGTAGAGCTGAAAGTAAGTTAAATCCCGACGTAGAGGCCAACGCACGTCCTGACTTAGAGGCCAACGCACGTCCCGACGTAGAGGACAACGCACGTCCCGACGTACAGGCCAACGCACGTCCCGACGTAGAGCTGAAAGTAAGCTAAATCCCGACGTAGAGCCCAACGCACGTCCCGACGTAGAGCCCAACGCACGTCCCGACGTAGAGCTGAAAGTTAGCTAACTACAGACGTAGAACCCAACGCAGGTCCCGACGTAGAGCCCAACGCACGTCCCGACGTAGAGCTGAAAGTAAGCTAAATCCCGAAGTAGAGCCCAACACACATCCCGACGTAGAGCTGAAAGTAAGCTAAATCCCGACGTAGAACCCAACGCACGTCCCGACGTAGAGGCCAACGCACGTCCCGACGTAGAGCTGAAAGTAAGCTAAATCCCGACGTAGAGCCCAACACACATCCCGACGTAGAGCCCAACGCACGTCCCGATGTAGAGCCCACCGCACGTCCCGACGTAGAGCCCACCGCACGTCCCGACGTAGAGCTGAAAGTAAGCTAAATCCCGACGTTGCGCCCAACGCACGTCCCGACATAGCGCCCAACGCACGTCCCGACGTAGAGCTGAAAGTAAGCTAAATCCCGACGTAGAGGCCAACGCACGTCCCGACGTAGAGGCCAACGCACGTCCCGACCTAGAGGCCAACGCACGTCCCGACGTAGAGGCCAACGCACGTCCCGACGTAGAGCTGAAAGTAAGCTAAATCCCGACGTAGAGCCCAACGCACGTCCCGACGTAGAGCCCAACGCACGTCCCGACGTAGAGCCCAACGCACGTCCCGACGTAGCGCCCAACGCACGTCCCGACGTAGAGCTGAAAGTTAGCTAACTACAGACGTAGAGCCCAACGCACGTCCCGACGTAGAGCCCAACGCACGTCCCGACGTAGCGCCAAACGCACGTCCCGACGTAGAGCTGAAAGTAAGTTAAATCCCGACGTAGAGGCCAACGCACGTCCCGACGTAGA
Organism: Leptosomus discolor; assembly: GCF_034619465.1. NCBI lineage: Eukaryota > Metazoa > Chordata > Aves > Leptosomiformes > Leptosomidae > Leptosomus > Leptosomus discolor. The sequence goes on from NW_028237772.1 coordinate 3,648,984, forward strand.
GGCCAACGCACGTCCCGACTTAGAGGCCAACGCACGTCCCGACTTAGAGGCCAACGCACGTCCCGACGTAGAGCTGAAAGTAAGCTAAATCCCGACGTAGAGCCTAACGCACGTCCCGACGTAGAGCCCAACGCACGTCCCGACGTAGATCCCAACGCACGTCCCGACGTAGAGCTGAAAGTTAGCTAACTACAGACGTAGAGCCCAACGCACGTCCCGACGTAGAGCCCAACGCACGTCCCGACGTAGAGCTAAAAGTAAGCTAAATCCCGACGTAGAGCCCAACACACGTCCCGACGTAGAGCTGAAAGTAAGCTAAATCCCGATGTAGAGGCCAACGCACGTCCCGACGTAGAGGCCAACGCACGTCCCGACGTAGAGCTGAAAGTAAGCTAAATCCCGACGTAGAGGCCAACGCACGTCCCGACGTAGAGGCCAACGCACGTCCCGACGTAGAGCTGAAAGTAAGCTAAATCCCGACGTAGAGCCCAACGCACGTCCCGACGTAGAGCCCAACGCACGTCCCGACGTAGAGCCCACCGCACGTCCCGACGTGGAGGCCAACGCACGTCCCGACGTAGAGCTGAAAGTAAGCTAAATCCCGACGCAGAGGCCAACGCACGTCCCGACGTAGAGGCCAACGCACGTCCCGACATAGAGGCCAACGCACGTCCCGACGTAGAGCTGAAAGTAAGCTAAATCCCGACGTAGAGCCCAACGCACGTCCCGACGTAGAGCCCAACGCACGTCCCGACATAGAGCCCAACGCACGTCCCGACGTAGAGCTGAAAGTAAGCTAAATCCTGACGTAGCGCCCAACGCACGTCCCAAAGTAGCGCCCAACACACGTCCCGACGTAGCGCCCAACGCACGTCCCGACGTACAGCTGAAAGTAAGCTAAATCCCGACGTAGAGGCCAACGCACGTCCCGACGTAGAGGCCAACGCACGTCCCGACGTAGAGCCCAACGCACGTCCCGACGTAGAGCTGAAAGTAAGCTAAATCCCGACGTAGAGCCCAAAGCACGTCCCGACGTAGAGCCCAACGCACGTCCCGACGTAGAGCCCAACGCACGTCCCGACGTAGCACCCAACACACGTCCCGACGTAGAGCTGAAAGTTAGCTAACTACAGATGTAGAGCCCAACGCACGTCCCGACGTAGAGCTGAAAGTTAGCTAACTACAGACGTAGAGGCCAACGCACGTCCCGACGTAGAGCTGAAAGTTAGCTAACTACAGACGTAGAGCCCAACGCACGTCCCGACGTAGAGCCCAACGCACGTCCCGACGTAGAGCCCAACGCACGTCCCGACGTAGAGCCCAACGCACGTCCCGACGTAGAGCCCAACGCACGTCCCGACGTAGAGCCCAACGCACGTCCCGACGTAGAGCTGAAAGTAAGCTAAATCCCGACGTAGAGGCCAACGCACGTCCCGACGTAGAGGCCAACGCACGTGGCGACGTAGAGCCCAAAGCACGTCCCGACGTAGAGGCCAACGCACGTCCCGACGTAGAGGCCAACGCACGTCCCGACGTAGAGCTGAAAGTAAGCTAAATCCCGACGTAGAGCCCAACGCACGTCCCGACGTAGAGCCCAACGCACGTCCCGACGTAGAGCCCAACGCACGTCCCGACGTAGAGCCCAACGCACGTCCCGACGTAGAGCTGAAAGTTAGCTAACTACAGACGTAGAGCCCAACGCACGTCCCGACGTAGAGCCCAACGCACGTCCCGACGTAGAGCCCAACGCACGTCCCGACGTAGAGCTGAAAGTAAGCTAAATCCCGACGTAGAGCCCAACGCACGTCCCGACGTAGAGCTGAAAGTAAGCTAAATCCCGACGTAGAGGCCAACGCACGTCCCGACGTACAGGCCAAAGCACGTCCCGACGTAGAGCTGAAAGTAAGATAAATCCCGACGTAGAGGCCAACGCACGTCCCGACGTAGAGGCCAGCGCACGTCCCGACGTAGAGGCCAGCACACGTCCCGACGTAGAAGCCAGCACACGTCCCGACGTAGAGCCCAACGCACGTCCCGACGTAGAGATTAATGTAAGCTAAATCCCGACGTAGAGCCCAACGCACGTCCCGACGTAGAGCCCAACGCACGTCCCGACGTAGAGCCCAACGCACGTCCCGACGTAGAGCCCAACGCACGTCCCGACGTAGAGCCCAACGCACGTCCCGACGTAGAGCCCAACGCACGTCCCGACGTAGAGCTGAATGTAAGCTAAATCCCGACGTAGAGCCCAACGCACGTCCCGACGTAGAGCTGAAAGTTAGCTAACTACAGACGAAGAGCCCAACGCGCGTCCCGACGTAGAGCTGAAAGTTAGCTAACTACAGACGTAGAGCCCAACGCGCGTCCCGACGTAGAGCCCAACGCGTGTCCCGACGTAGAGCTCAACGCACGTCCCGACGTAGAGCCCAACGCACGTCCCGACGTAGAGCTGAAAGTAAGCTAAATCCCGACGTAGAGGCCAACGCATGTCCCGACGTAGAGGCCAACGCACGTCCCGAAGTAGAGGCCAACGCACGTCCCGACGTAGAGCTGAAAGTAAGCTAAATCCCGACGTAGAGCCCAACGCACGTCCCGACGTAGAGCCCAACGCACGTCCCGACGTAGCGCCCAACGCACGTCCCGACGTAGAGCTGAAAGTTAGCTAACTAGAGACGTAGAGCCCAACGCACGTCCCGACGTAGAGCAGAAAGTTAGCTAACTAGAGACGTAGAGCCCAACGCACGTCCCGACGTAGAGCCCAACGCACGTCCCGACGTAGAGCCCAACGCACGTCCCGACGTAGCGCCCAACGCACGTCCCGACGTAGAGCTGAAAGTAAGTTAAATCCCGACGTAGAGGCCAACGCACGTCCCGACGTAGAGTCCAACGCACGTCCCGACTTAGAGGCCAACGCACGTCCCGACTTAGAGGCCAACGCACGTCCCGACGTAAAGGACAACGCACATCCCAACGTAGAGGCCAACGCACGTCCCGACGTAGAGCTGAAAGTAAGCTAAATCCCGACGTAGCGCCCAACGCACATCCCGACGTAGCGCCCAACGCACGTCCCGACGTAGAGCTGAAAGTTAGCTAACTACAGACGTAGAGCCCAACGCACGTCCCGACATAGAGCCCAACGCACGTCCCGACGTAGAGCTGAAAGTAAGCTAAATCCCGAAGTAGAGCCCAACACACGTCCCGACGTAGAGCTGAAAGTAAGCTAAATCCCGACGTAGAGGCCAACGCACGTCCCGACGTAGAGGCCAACGCACGTCCCGACCTAGAGGCCAACGCACGTCCCGACCTAGAGGCCAACGCACGTCCCGACGTAGAGGCCAACGCACGTCCCGACGTAGAGATGAAAGTAAGCTAAATCCCGACGTAGAGCCCAACGCACGTCCCGACGTAGAGCCCAACGCACGTCCCGACGTAGAGCCCAACGCACGTCCCGACGTAGAGCTGAAAGTAAGCTAACTACAGACGTAGAGCCCAACGCACGTCCCGACGTAGAGCCCAACGCACGTCCCGACGTAGAGCTAAAAGTAAGCTAAATCCCGACGTAGAGCCCAACACACGTCCCGACGTAGAGCTGAAAGTAAGCTAAATCCCGACGTAGAGGCCAACGCACGTCCCGACGTAGAGGCCAACGCACGTCCCGACGTAGAGCTGAAAGTAAGCTAAATCCCGACGTAGAGGCCAACGCACGTCCCGACGTAGAGGCCAACGCACGTCCCGACGTAGAGCTGAAAGTAAGCTAAATCCCGACGTAGAGGCCAACGCACGTCCCGACGTAGAGCCCAACGCACGTCCCGACGTAGAGCTGAAAGTAAGCTAAATCCCGACGTAGAGCCCAACGCACGTCCCGACGTAGAGCCCAACGCACGTCCCGACGTAGAGCCCACCGCACGTCCCGACGTAGAGCTGAAAGTAAGCTAAATCCCGACGTAGCGCCCAACGCACGTCCCGACGTAGCGCCCAACGCACGTCCCGACGTAGAGCTGAAAGTAAGCTAAATCCCGACGCAGAGGCCAACGCACGTCCCGACGTAGAGGCCAACGCACGTCCCGACATAGAGGCCAACGCACGTCCCGACGTAGAGCTGAAAGTAAGCTAAATCCCGACGTAGAGCCCAACGCACGTCCCGACGTAGAGCCCAACGCACGTCCCGACATAGAGCCCAACGCACGTCCCGACGTAGAGCTGAAAGTAAGCTAAATCCCGACGTAGCGCCCAACGCACGTCCCGAAGTAGCGCCCAACACACGTCCCGACGTAGCGCCCAACGCACGTCCCGACGTAGAGCTGAAAGTAAGCTAAATCCCGACATAGAGGCCAACGCACGTCCCGACGTAGAGGCCAACGCACGTCCCGACGTAGAGCCCAACGCACGTCCCGACGTAGAGCCCAACGCACGTCCCGACGTAGAGCTGAAAGTAAGCTAAATCCCGACGTAGAGCCCAAAGCACGTCCCGACGTAGAGCCCAACGCACGTCCCGACGTAGAGCCCAACGCACGTCCCGACGTAGAGCCCAACGCACGTCCCGACGTAGCGCCCAACACACGTCCCGACGTAGTGCTGAAAGTTAGCTAACTACAGATGTAGAGCCCAACGCACGTCCCGACGTAGAGCTGAAAGTTAGCTAACTACAGACGTAGAGCCCAACGCACGTCCCGACGTAGAGCTGAAAGTTAGCTAACTACAGACGTAGAGCCCAACGCACGTCCCGACGTAGAGCCCAACGCACGTCCCGACGTAGAGCCCAACGCACGTCCCGACGTAGAGCCCAACGCACGTCCCAACGTAGACCTGAAAGTAAGCTAAATCCCGACGTAGAGCCCAACGCACGTCCCGACGTAGAGCTGAAAGTAAGCTAAATCCCGACGTAGAGCCCAACGCACGTCCCGACGTAGAGCTGAAAGTTAGCTAACTACAGACGAAGAGCCCAACGCGCGTCCCGACGTAGAGCTGAAAGTTAGCTAACTACAGACGTAGAGCCCAACGCGCGCCCCGACGTAGAGCCCCACGCGTGTCCCGACGTAGAGCCCAACGCACGTCCCGACGTAGAGCCCAACGCACGTCCCGACGTAGAGCTGAAAGTAAGCTAAATCCCGACGTAGACGCCAACGCACGTCCCGACGTAGAGGCCAGCGCACGTCCCGACGTAGAGCCCAAAGCACGTCCCGACGTAGAGGCCAACGCACGTCCCGACGTAGAGTCCAACGCACGTCCCGACGTAGAGTCCAACGCACGTCCCGACGTAGAGCTGAAAGTAAGCTAAATCCCGACGTAGAGCCCAACGCACGTCCCGACGTAGAGCCCAACGCACGTCCCGACGTAGCGCCCAACGCACGTCCCGACGTAGAGCTGAAAGTTAGCTAACTACAGACATAGAGCCCAACGCACGTCCCGACGTAGAGCAGAAAGTTAGCTAACTACAGACATAGAGCCCAACGCACGTCCCGACCTAGAGCCCAACGCACGTCCCGACCTAGAGCCCAACGCAAGTCCCGACGTAGAGCTGAAAGTAAGCTAAAACCCGACGTAGAGCCCAACGCACGTCCCGACGTAGAGCTGAAAGTAAGCTAAATCCCGACGTAGAGGCCAACGCACGTCCAGACGTACAGGCCAACGCACGTCCCGACGTAGAGCTGAAAGTAAGCTAAATCCCGAAGTAGAGGCCAACGCACGTCCCGACGTAGAGGCCAACGCACGTCCCGACGTAGAACTGAAAGTAAGCTAAATCCCGATGTAGAGGCCAAGGCACGTCCCGACGTAGAGGCCAACGCACGTCCCGACTTAGAGGCCAACGCACGTCCCGACGTAGAGGCCAACGCACGTCCCGACGTAGAGGCCAACGCACGTCCCGACGTAGAGGCCAACGCACGTCCCGACTTAGAGGCCAACGCACGTCCCGACTTAGAGGCCAACGCACGTCCCGACGTAGAGGACAACGCACGTCCCAACGTAGAGGCCAACGCGCGTCCCGACGTAGAGCTGAAAGTAAGTTAAATCCCGATGTAGAGCCCAACGCACGTCCCGACGTAGAGCCCAACGCACGTCCCGACGTAGCGCCCAACGCACGTCCCGACGTAGAGCTGAAAGTTAGCTAACTACAGACGTAGAGCCCAACGCACGTCCCGACGTAGAGCTGAAAGTTAGCTAACAACAGACGTAGAGCCCAACGCACGTCCCGACGTAGAGCTGAAAGTTACCTAACTACAGACGTAGAGCCCAACGCACGTCCCGACGTAGAGCCCAACGCACGTCCCGACGTAGAGCTGAAAGTTAGCTAAATCCCGACGTAGAGGCCAACGCACGTCCCAACGTAGAGCTGAAAGTAAGCTAAATCCCGACGTAGAGCCCAACGCACGTCCCGACGTAGAGCCCAACGCACGTCCCGACGTAGAGCTGAAAGTTAGCTAAATCCTGACGTAGAGCCCAACGCACGTCCCGACGTAGAGCCCAACGCACGTCCCGACGTAGAGCCCAACGCACGTCCCGACGTAGAGCCCAACGCACGTCCCGACGTAGAGCCCAACGCACGTCCCGACGTAGAGCCCAACGCACGTCCCGACGTAGAGCTGAAAGTTAGCTAACTACAGACGTAGAGCCCAACGCACGTCCCGACGTAGAGCCCAACGCACGTCCCGACGTAGAGCTAAAAGTAAGCTAAATCCCGACGTAGAGCCCAACACACGTCCCGACGTAGAGCTGAAAGTAAGCTAAATCCCGATGTAGAGGCCAACGCACGTCCCGACGTAGAGGCCAACGCACGTCCCGACGTAGAGCTGAAAGTAAGCTAAATCCCGACGTAGAGGCCAACGCACGTCCCGACGTAGAGGCCAACGCACGTCCCGACGTAGAGCTGAAAGTAAGCTAAATCCCGACGTAGAGCCCAACGCACGTCCCGACGTAGAGCCCAACGCACGTCCCGACGTAGAGCCCAACGCACGTCCCGACGTGGAGGCCAACGCACGTCCCGACGTAGAGCCCAACGCACGTCCCGACGTAGAGCTGAAAGTAAGCTAAATCCCGACGCAGAGGCCAACGCACGTCCCGACGTAGAGGCCAACGCACGTCCCGACGTAGAGGCCAACGCACGTCCCGACGTAGAGCTGAAAGTAAGCTAAATCCCGACGTAGAGCCCAACGCACGTCCCGACGTAGAGCCCAACGCACGTCCCGACATAGAGCCCAACGCACGTCCCGACGTAGAGCTGAAAGTAAGCTAAATCCTGACGTAGCGCCCAACGCACGTCCCGAAGTAGCGCCCAACACACGTCCCGACGTAGCGCCCAACGCACGTCCCGACGTAGAGCTGAAAGTAAGCTAAATCCCGACGTAGAGGCCAACGCACGTCCCGACGTAGAGGCCAACGCACGTCCCGACGTAGAGCCCAACGCACGTCCCGACGTAGAGCTGAAAGTAAGCTAAATCCCGACGTAGAGCCCAAAGCACGTCCCGACGTAGAGCCCAACGCACGTCCCGACGTAGAGCCCAACGCACGTCCCGACGTAGCACCCAACACACGTCCCGACGTAGAGCTGAAAGTTAGCTAACTACAGATGTAGAGCCCAACGCACGTCCCGACGTAGAGCTGAAAGTTAGCTAACTACAGACGTAGAGGCCAACGCACGTCCCGACGTAGAGCTGAAAGTTAGCTAACTACAGACGTAGAGCCCAACGCACGTCCCGACGTAGAGCCCAACGCACGTCCCGACGTAGAGCCCAACGCACGTCCCGACGTAGAGCCCAACGCACGTCCCGACGTAGAGCTGAAAGTAAGCTAAATCCCGACGTAGAGGCCAACGCACGTCCCGACGTAGAGGCCAACGCACGTGGCGACGTAGAGCCCAAAGCACGTCCCGACGTAGAGGCCAACGCACGTCCCGACGTAGAGGCCAACGCACGTCCCGACGTAGAGCTGAAAGTAAGCTAAATCCCGACGTAGAGCCCAACGCACGTCCCGACGTAGAGCCCAACGCACATCCCGACGTAGAGCCCAACGCACGTCCCGACGTAGAGCCCAACGCACGTCCCGACGTAGAGCTGAAAGTTAGCTAACTACAGACGTAGAGCCCAACGCACGTCCCGACGTAGAGCCCAACGCACGTCCCGACGTAGAGCCCAACGCACGTCCCGACGTAGAGCTGAAAGTAAGCTAAATCCCGACGTAGAGCCCAACGCACGTCCCGACGTAGAGCTGAAAGTAAGCTAAATCCCGACGTAGAGGCCAACGCACGTCCCGACGTACAGGCCAAAGCACGTCCCGACGTAGAGCTGAAAGTAAGATAAATCCCGACGTAGAGGCCAACGCACGTCCCGACGTAGAGGCCAGCGCACGTCCCGACGTAGAGGCCAGCACACGTCCCGACGTAGAAGCCAGCACACGTCCCGACGTAGAGCCCAACGCACGTCCCGACGTAGAGATTAATGTAAGCTAAATCCCGACGTAGAGCCCAACGCACGTCCCGACGTAGAGCCCAACGCACGTCCCGACGTAGAGCCCAACGCACGTCCCGACGTAGAGCCCAACGCACGTCCCGACGTAGAGCCCAACGCACGTCCCGACGTAGAGCCCAACGCACGTCCCGACGTAGAGCTGAATGTAAGCTAAATCCCGACGTAGAGCCCAACGCACGTCCCGACGTAGCCCCCAATGCACGTCCCGACGTAGAGCTGAAAGTTAGCTAACTACAGACGTAGAGCCCAACGCACGTCCCGACGTAGAGGCCAGCACACGTCCCGACGTATAAGCCAGCACACGTCCCGACGTAGAGCCCAACGCACGTCCCGACGTAGAGATTAATGTAAGCTAAATCCCGACGTAGAGCCCAACGCACGTCCCGACGTAGAGCCCAACGCACGTCCCGACGTAGAGCCCAACGCACGTCCCGACGTAGAGCCCAACGCACGTCCCGACGTAGAGCTGAATGTAAGCTAAATCCTGACGTAGAGCCCAACGCACGTCCCGACGTAGCCCCCAATGCACGTCCCGACGTAGAGCTGAAAGTTAGCTAACTACAGACGTAGAGCCCAACGCACGTCCCGACGTAGAGCTGAAAGTTAGCTAACTACAGACGAAGAGCCCAACGCGCGTCCCGACGTAGAGCTGAAAGTTAGCTAACTACAGACGTAGAGCCCAACGCGCGTCCCGACGTAGAGCCCAACGCGTGTCCCGACGTAGAGCTCAACGCACGTCCCGACGTAGAGCCCAACGCACGTCCCGACGTAGAGCTGAAAGTAAGCTAAATCCCGACGTAGAGGCCAACGCATGTCCCGACGTAGAGGCCAACGCACGTCCCGAAGTAGAGGCCAACGCACGTCCCGACGTAGAGCTGAAAGTAAGCTAAATCCCGACGTAGAGCCCAACGCACGTCCCGACGTAGAGCCCAACGCACGTCCCGACGTAGCGCCCAACGCACGTCCCGACATAGAGCTGAAAGTTAGCTAACTAGAGACGTAGAGCCCAACGCACGTCCCGACGTAGAGCAGAAAGTTAGCTAACTAGAGACGTAGAGCCCAACGCACATCCCGACGTAGAGCCCAACGCACGTCCCGACGTAGCGCCCAACGCACGTCCCGACGTAGAGCTGAAAGTAAGTTAAATCCCGACGTAGAGGCCAACGCACGTCCCGACGTAGAGTCCAACGCACGTCCCGACTTAGAGGCCAACGCACGTCCCGACTTAGAGGCCAACGCACGTCCCGACGTAGAGGACAACGCACATCCCAACGTAGAGGCCAACGCACGTCCCGACGTAGAGCTGAAAGTAAGCTAAATCCCGACGTAGCGCCCAACGCACATCCCGACGTAGCGCCCAACGCACGTCCCGACGTAGAGCTGAAAGTTAGCTAACTACAGACGTAGAGCCCAACGCACGTCCCGACATAGAGCCCAACGCACGTCCCGACGTAGAGCTGAAAGTAAGCTAAATCCCGAAGTAGAGCCCAACACACGTCCCGACGTAGAGCTGAAAGTAAGCTAAATCCCGACGTAGAGGCCAACGCACGTCCCGACGTAGAGGCCAACGCACGTCCCGACCTAGAGGCCAACGCACGTCCCGACCTAGAGGCCAACGCACGTCCCGACGTAGAGGCCAACGCACGTCCCGACGTAGAGCTGAAAGTAAGCTAAATCCCGACGTAGAGCCCAACGCACGTCCCGACGTAGAGCCCAACGCACGTCCCGACGTAGAGCCCAACGCACGTCCCGACGTAGAGCCCAACGCACGTCCCGACGTAGCGCCAAACGCACGTCCCGACGTAGAGCTGAAAGTAAGCTAACTACGGACGTAGAGCCCAACGCATGTCCCGACGTAGAGCCCAACGCACGTCCCGACGTAGAGCCCAACGCACGTCCCGACGTAGAGCCCAACGCACGTCCCGACGTAGCACCCAACGCACGTCCCGACGTAGAGCTGAAAGTAAGTTAAATCCCGACGTAGAGGCCAACGCACGTCCCGACGTAGAGGCCAACGCACGTCCCGACTTAGAGGCCAACGCACGTCCCGACTTAGAGGCCAACGCACGTCCCGACGTAGAGCTGAAAGTAAGCTAAATCCCGACGTAGAGCCCAACGCACGTCCCGACGTAGAGCCCAACGCACGTCCCGACGTAGAGCCCAACGCACGTCCCGACGTAGAGCTGAAAGTAAGCTAACTACAGAGGTAGAGCCCAACGCACGTCCCGACGTAGAGCCCAACGCACGTCCCGACGTAGAGCTAAAAGTAAGCTAAATCCCGACGTAGAGCCCAACACACGTCCCGACGTAGAGCTGAAAGTAAGCTAAATCCCGACGTAGAGGCCAACGCACGTCCCGACGTAGAGGCCAACGCACGTCCCGACGTAGAGCTGAAAGTAAGCTAAATCCCGACGTAGAGGCCAACGCACGTCCCGACGTAGAGGCCAACGCACGTCCCGACGTAGAGCTGAAAGTAAGCTAAATCCCGACGTAGAGCCCAACGCACGTCCCGACGTAGAGCCCAACGCACGTCCCGACGTAGAGCCCATCGCACGTCCCGACGTAGAGCCCAATGCACGTCCCGACGTAGAGCTGAAAGTAAGCTAAATCCCGACGTAGCGCCCAACGCACGTCCCGACGTAGCGCCCAACGCACGTCCCGACGTAGAGCTGAAAGTAAGCTAAATCCCGACGCAGAGGCCAACGCACGTCCCGACGTAGAGGCCAACGCACGTCCCGACATAGAGGCCAACGCACGTCCCGACGTAGAGCTGAAAGTAAGCTAAATCCCGACGTAGAGCCCAACGCACGTCCCGACGTAGAGCCCAACGCACGTCCCGACATAGAGCCCAACGCACGTCCCGACGTAGAGCTGAAAGTAAGCTAAATCCCGACGTAGCGCCCAACGCACGTCCCGAAGTAGCGCCCAACACACGTCCCGACGTAGCGCCCAACGCACGTCCCGACGTAGAGCTGAAAGTAAGCTAAATCCCGACATAGAGGCCAACGCACGTCCCGACGTAGAGGCCAACGCACGTCCCGACGTAGAGCCCAACGCACGTCCCGACGTAGAGCCCAACGCACGTCCCGACGTAGAGCTGAAAGTAAGCTAAATCCCGACGTAGAGCCCAAAGCACGTCCCGACGTGGAGCCCAACGCACGTCCCGACGTAGAGCCCAACGCACGTCCCGACGTAGCGCCCAACACACGTCCCAACGTAGACCTGAAAGTAAGCTAAATCCCGACGTAGAGCCCAACGCACGTCCCGACGTAGAGCTGAAAGTAAGCTAAATCCCGACGTAGAGCCCAACGCACGTCCCGACGTAGAGCTGAAAGTTAGCTAACTACAGACGAAGAGCCCAACGCGCGTCCCGACGTAGAGCTGAAAGTTAGCTAACTACAGACGTAGAGCCCAACGCGCGCCCCGACGTAGAGCCCCACGCGTGTCCCGACGTAGAGCCCAACGCACGTCCCGACGTAGAGCCCAACGCACGTCCCGACGTAGAGCTGAAAGTAAGCTAAATCCCGACGTAGACGCCAACGCACGTCCCGACGTAGAGGCCAACGCACGTGGCGACGTAGAGCCCAAAGCACGTCCCGACGTAGAGGCCAACGCACGTCCCGACGTAGAGTCCAACGCACGTCCCGACGTAGAGCTGAAAGTAAGCTAAATCCCGACGTAGAGCCCAACGCACGTCCCGACGTAGAGCCCAACGCACGTCCCGACGTAGCGCCCAACGCACGTCCCGACGTAGAGCTGAAAGTTAGCTAACTACAGACATAGAGCCCAACGCACGTCCCGACCTAGAGCCCAACGCAAGTCCCGACGTAGAGCTGAAAGTAAGCTAAAACCCGACGTAGAGCCCAACGCACGTCCCGACGTAGAGCTGAAAGTAAGCTAAATCCCGACGTAGAGGCCAACGCACGTCCAGACGTACAGGCCAACGCACGTCCCGACGTAGAGCTGAAAGTAAGCTAAATCCCGACGTAGAGGCCAACGCACGTCCAGACGTACAGGCCAACGCACGTCCCGACGTAGAGCTGAAAGTAAGCTAAATCCCGAAGTAGAGGCCAACGCACGTCCCGACGTAGAGGCCAACGCACGTCCCGACGTAGAACTGAAAGTAAGCTAAATCCCGATGTAGAGGCCAAGGCACGTCCCGACGTAGAGGCCAACGCACGTCCCGACTTAGAGGCCAACGCACGTCCCGACGTAGAGGCCAACGCACGTCCCGACGTAGAGGCCAACGCACGTCCCGACTTAGAGGCCAACGCACGTCCCGACTTAGAGGCCAACGCACGTCCCGACGTAGAGGACAACGCACGTCCCGACGTAGAGGCCAACGCGCGTCCCGACGTAGAGCTGAAAGTAAGTTAAATCCCGATGTAGAGCCCAACGCACGTCCCGACGTAGAGCCCAACGCACGTCCCGACGTAGAGCCCAACGCACGTCCCGACGTAGCGCCCAACGCACGTCCCGACGTAGAGCTGAAAGTTAGCTAACTACAGACGTAGAGCCCAACGCACGTCCCGACGTAGAGCTGAAAGTTAGCTAACAACAGACGTAGAGCCCAACGCACGTCCCGACGTAGAGCTGAAAGTTACCTAACTACAGACGTAGAGCCCAACGCACGTCCCGACGTAGAGCCCAACGCACGTCCCGACGTAGACCTGAAAGTTAGCTAAATCCCGACGTAGAGGCCAACGCACGTCCCAACGTAGAGCTGAAAGTAAGCTAAATCCCGACGTAGAGCCCAACGCACGTCCCGACGTAGAGCCCAACGCATGTCCCGACGTAGAGCTGAAAGTTAGCTAAATCCTGACGTAGAGCCCAACGCACGTCCCGACGTAGAGCCCAACGCACGTCCCGACGTAGAGCCCAACGCACGTCCCGACGTAGAGCTGAAAGTTAGCTAACTACAGACGTAGAGCCCAACGCACGTCCCGACGTAGAGCCCAACGCACGTCCCGACGTAGAGCTAAAAGTAAGCTAAATCCCGACGTAGAGCCCAACACACGTCCCGACGTAGAGCTGAAAGTAAGCTAAATCCCGATGTAGAGGCCAACGCACGTCCCGACGTAGAGGCCAACGCACGACCCGACGTAGAGCTGAAAGTAAGCTAAATCCCGACGTAGAGGCCAACGCACGTCCCGACGTAGAGGCCAACGCACGTCCCGACGTAGAGCTGAAAGTAAGCTAAATCCCGACGTAGAGCCCAACGCACGTCCCGACGTAGAGCCCAACGCACGTCCCGACGTAGAGCCCACCGCACGTCCCGACGTGGAGGCCAACGCACGTCCCGACGTAGAGCTGAAAGTAAGCTAAATCCCGACGCAGAGGCCAACGCACGTCCCGACGTAGAGGCCAACGCACGTCCCGACATAGAGGCCAACGCACGTCCCGACGTAGAGCTGAAAGTAAGCTAAATCCCGACGTAGAGCCCAACGCACGTCCCGACGTAGAGCCCAACGCACGTCCCGACATAGAGCCCAACGCACGTCCCGACGTAGAGCTGAAAGTAAGCTAAATCCTGACGTAGCGCCCAACGCACGTACCGACGTAGCGCCCAACGCACGTCCCGACGTAGAGCTGAAAGTAAGCTAAATCCCGACGTAGAGGCCAACGCACGTCCCGACGTAGAGGCCAACGCACGTCCCGACGTAGAGCCCAACGCACGTCCCGACGTAGAGCTGAAAGTAAGCTAAATCCCGACGTAGAGCCCAAAGCACGTCCCGACGTAGAGCCCAACGCACGTCCCGACGTAGAGCCCAACGCACGTCCCGACGTAGCACCCAACACACGTCCCGACGTAGAGCTGAAAGTTAGCTAACTACAGATGTAGAGCCCAACGCACGTCCCGACGTAGAGCTGAAAGTTAGCTAACTACAGACGTAGAGGCCAACGCACGTCCCGACGTAGAGCTGAAAGTTAGCTAACTACAGACGTAGAGCCCAACGCACGTCCCGACGTAGAGCCCAACGCACGTCCCGACGTAGAGCCCAACGCACGTCCCGACGTAGAGCCCAACGCACGTCCCGACGTAGAGCTGAAAGTAAGCTAAATCCCGACGTAGAGGCCAACGCACGTCCCGACGTAGAGGCCAACGCACGTGGCGACGTAGAGCCCAAAGCACGTCCCGACGTAGAGGCCAACGCACGTCCCGACGTAGAGGCCAACGCACGTCCCGACGTAGAGCTGAAAGTAAGCTAAATCCCGACGTAGAGCCCAACGCACGTCCCGACGTAGAGCCCAACGCACATCCCGACGTAGAGCCCAACGCACGTCCCGACGTAGAGCCCAACGCACGTCCCGACGTAGAGCTGAAAGTTAGCTAACTACAGACGTAGAGCCCAACGCACGTCCCGACGTAGAGCCCAACGCACGTCCCGACGTAGAGCCCAACGCACGTCCCGACGTAGAGCTGAAAGTAAGCTAAATCCCGACGTAGAGCCCAACGCACGTCCCGACGTAGAGCTGAAAGTAAGCTAAATCCCGACGTAGAGGCCAACGCACGTCCCGACGTACAGGCCAAAGCACGTCCCGACGTAGAGCTGAAAGTAAGATAAATCCCGACGTAGAGGCCAACGCACGTCCCGACGTAGAGGCCAGCGCACGTCCCGACGTAGAGGCCAGCACACGTCCCGACGTAGAAGCCAGCACACGTCCCGACGTAGAGCCCAACGCACGTCCCGACGTAGAGATTAATGTAAGCTAAATCCCGACGTAGAGCCCAACGCACGTCCCGACGTAGAGCCCAACGCACGTCCCGACGTAGAGCCCAACGCACGTCCCGACGTAGAGCTGAATGTAAGCTAAATCCCGACGTAGAGCCCAACGCACGTCCCGACGTAGCCCCCAATGCACGTCCCGACGTAGAGCTGAAAGTTAGCTAACTACAGACGTAGAGCCCAACGCACGTCCCGACGTAGAGCTGAAAGTTAGCTAACTACAGACGAAGAGCCCAACGCGCGTCCCGACGTAGAGCTGAAAGTTAGCTAACTACAGACGTAGAGCCCAACGCGCGTCCCGACGTAGAGCCCAACGCGTGTCCCGACGTAGAGCTCAACGCACGTCCCGACGTAGAGCCCAACGCACGTCCCGACGTAGAGCTGAAAGTAAGCTAAATCCCGACGTAGAGGCCAACGCATGTCCCGACGTAGAGGCCAACGCACGTCCCGAAGTAGAGGCCAACGCACGTCCCGACGTAGAGCTGAAAGTAAGCTAAATCCCGACGTAGAGCCCAACGCACGTCCCGACGTAGAGCCCAACGCACGTCCCGACGTAGCGCCCAACGCACGTCCCGACGTAGAGCTGAAAGTTAGCTAACTAGAGACGTAGAGCCCAACGCACGTCCCGACGTAGAGCAGAAAGTTAGCTAACTAGAGACGTAGAGCCCAACGCACGTCCCGACGTAGAGCCCAACGCACGTCCCGACGTAGCGCCCAACGCACGTCCCGACGTAGAGCTGAAAGTAAGTTAAATCCCGACGTAGAGGCCAACGCACGTCCCGACGTAGAGTCCAACGCACGTCCCGACTTAGAGGCCAACGCACGTCCCGACTTAGAGGCCAACGCACGTCCCGACGTAGAGGACAACGCACATCCCAACGTAGAGGCCAACGCACGTCCCGACGTAGAGCTGAAAGTAAGCTAAATCCCGACGTAGCGCCCAACGCACATCCCGACGTAGCGCCCAACGCACGTCCCGACGTAGCGCCCAACGCACGTCCCGACGTAGAGCTGAAAGTTAGCTAACTACAGACGTAGAGCCCAACGCACGTCCCGACATAGAGCCCAACGCACGTCCCGACGTAGAGCTGAAAGTAAGCTAAATCCCGAAGTAGAGCCCAACACACGTCCCGACGTAGAGCTGAAAGTAAGCTAAATCCCGACGTAGAGGCCAACGCACGTCCCGACGTAGAGGCCAACGCACGTCCCGACCTAGAGGCCAACGCACGTCCCGACCTAGAGGCCAACGCACGTCCCGACGTAGAGCCCAACGCACGTCCCGACGTAGAGCCCAACGCACGTCCCGACGTAGAGCCCAACGCACGTCCCGACGTAGAGCCCAACGCACGTCCCGACGTAGAGCTGAAAGTAAGCTAACTACGGACGTAGAGCCCAACGCATGTCCCGACGTAGAGCCCAACGCACGTCCCGACGTAGAGCCCAACGCACGTCCCGACGTAGAGCCCAACGCACGTCCCGACGTAGCGCCCAACGCACGTCCCGACGTAGAGCTGAAAGTAAGTTAAATCCCGACGTAGAGGCCAACGCACGTCCCGACGTAGAGGCCAACGCACGTCCCGACTTAGAGGCCAACGCACGTCCCGACTTAGAGGCCAACGCACGTCCCGACGTAGAGCTGAAAGTAAGCTAAATCCCGACGTAGAGCCCAACGCACGTCCCGACGTAGAGCCCAACGCACGTCCCGACGTAGAGCCCAACGCACGTCCCGACGTAGAGCTGAAAGTAAGCTAACTACAGAGGTAGAGCCCAACGCACGTCCCGACGTAGAGCCCAACGCACGTCCCGACGTAGAGCTAAAAGTAAGCTAAATCCCGACGTAGAGCCCAACACACGTCCCGACGTAGAGCTGAAAGTAAGCTAAATCCCGACGTAGAGGCCAACGCACGTCCCGACGTAGAGGCCAACGCACGTCCCGACGTAGAGCTGAAAGTAAGCTAAATCCCGACGTAGAGGCCAACGCACGTCCCGACGTAGAGGCCAACGCACGTCCCGACGTAGAGCTGAAAGTAAGCTAAATCCCGACGTAGAGCCCAACGCACGTCCCGACGTAGAGCCCAACGCACGTCCCGACGTAGAGCCCACCGCACGTCCCGACGTAGAGCCCAATGCACGTCCCGACGTAGAGCTGAAAGTAAGCTAAATCCCGACGTAGCGCCCAACGCACGTCCCGACGTAGCGCCCAACGCACGTCCCGACGTAGAGCTGAAAGTAAGCTAAATCCCGACGCAGAGGCCAACGCACGTCCCGACGTAGAGGCCAACGCACGTCCCGACATAGAGGCCAACGCACGTCCCGACGTAGAGCTGAAAGTAAGCTAAATCCCGACGTAGAGCCCAACGCACGTCCCGACGTAGAGCCCAACGCACGTCCCGACATAGAGCCCAACGCACGTCCCGACGTAGAGCTGAAAGTAAGCTAAATCCTGACGTAGCGCCCAACGCACGTACCGACGTAGCGCCCAACGCACGTCCCGACGTAGAGCTGAAAGTAAGCTAAATCCCGACGTAGAGGCCAACGCACGTCCCGACGTAGAGGCCAACGCACGTCCCGACGTAGAGCCCAACGCACGTCCCGACGTAGAGCTGAAAGTAAGCTAAATCCCGACGTAGAGCCCAAAGCACGTCCCGACGTAGAGCCCAACGCACGTCCCGACGTAGAGCCCAACGCACGTCCCGACGTAGCACCCAACACACGTCCCGACGTAGAGCTGAAAGTTAGCTAACTACAGATGTAGAGCCCAACGCACGTCCCGACGTAGAGCTGAAAGTTAGCTAACTACAGACGTAGAGGCCAACGCACGTCCCGACGTAGAGCTGAAAGTTAGCTAACTACAGACGTAGAGCCCAACGCACGTCCCGACGTAGAGCCCAACGCACGTCCCGACGTAGAGCCCAACGCACGTCCCGACGTAGAGCCCAACGCACGTCCCGACGTAGAGCTGAAAGTAAGCTAAATCCCGACGTAGAGGCCAACGCACGTCCCGACGTAGAGGCCAACGCACGTGGCGACGTAGAGCCCAAAGCACGTCCCGACGTAGAGGCCAACGCACGTCCCGACGTAGAGGCCAACGCACGTCCCGACGTAGAGCTGAAAGTAAGCTAAATCCCGACGTAGAGCCCAACGCACGTCCCGACGTAGAGCCCAACGCACATCCCGACGTAGAGCCCAACGCACGTCCCGACGTAGAGCCCAACGCACGTCCCGACGTAGAGCTGAAAGTTAGCTAACTACAGACGTAGAGCCCAACGCACGTCCCGACGTAGAGCCCAACGCACGTCCCGACGTAGAGCCCAACGCACGTCCCGACGTAGAGCTGAAAGTAAGCTAAATCCCGACGTAGAGCCCAACGCACGTCCCAACGTAGAGCTGAAAGTAAGCTAAATCCCGACGTAGAGGCCAACGCACGTCCCGACGTACAGGCCAAAGCACGTCCCGACGTAGAGCTGAAAGTAAGATAAATCCCGACGTAGAGGCCAACGCACGTCCCGACGTAGAGGCCAGCGCACGTCCCGACGTAGAGGCCAGCACACGTCCCGACGTAGAAGCCAGCACACGTCCCGACGTAGAGCCCAACGCACGTCCCGACGTAGAGATTAATGTAAGCTAAATCCCGACGTAGAGCCCAACGCACGTCCCGACGTAGAGCCCAACGCACGTCCCGACGTAGAGCCCAACGCACGTCCCGACGTAGAGCTGAATGTAAGCTAAATCCCGACGTAGAGCCCAACGCACGTCCCGACGTAGCCCCCAATGCACGTCCCGACGTAGAGCTGAAAGTTAGCTAACTACAGACGTAGAGCCCAACGCACGTCCCGACGTAGAGCTGAAAGTTAGCTAACTACAGACGAAGAGCCCAACGCGCGTCCCGACGTAGAGCTGAAAGTTAGCTAACTACAGACGTAGAGCCCAACGCGCGTCCCGACGTAGAGCCCAACGCGTGTCCCGACGTAGAGCTCAACGCACGTCCCGACGTAGAGCCCAACGCACGTCCCAACGTAGAGCTGAAAGTAAGCTAAATCCCGACGTAGAGGCCAACGCATGTCCCGACGTAGAGGCCAACGCACGTCCCGAAGTAGAGGCCAACGCACGTCCCGACGTAGAGCTGAAAGTAAGCTAAATCCCGACGTAGAGCCCAACGCACGTCCCGACGTAGAGCCCAACGCACGTCCCGACGTAGCGCCCAACGCACGTCCCGACGTAGAGCTGAAAGTTAGCTAACTAGAGACGTAGAGCCCAACGCACGTCCCGACGTAGAGCAGAAAGTTAGCTAACTAGAGACGTAGAGCCCAACGCACGTCCCGACGTAGAGCCCAACGCACGTCCCGACGTAGCGCCCAACGCACGTCCCGACGTAGAGCTGAAAGTAAGTTAAATCCCGACGTAGAGGCCAACGCACGTCCCGACGTAGAGTCCAACGCACGTCCCGACTTAGAGGCCAACGCACGTCCCGACTTAGAGGCCAACGCACGTCCCGACGTAGAGGACAACGCACATCCCAACGTAGAGGCCAACGCACGTCCCGACGTAGAGCTGAAAGTAAGCTAAATCCCGACGTAGCGCCCAACGCACATCCCGACGTAGCGCCCAACGCACGTCCCGACGTAGCGCCCAACGCACGTCCCGACGTAGAGCTGAAAGTTAGCTAACTACAGACGTAGAGCCCAACGCACGTCCCGACATAGAGCCCAACGCACGTCCCGACGTAGAGCTGAAAGTAAGCTAAATCCCGAAGTAGAGCCCAACACACGTCCCGACGTAGAGCTGAAAGTAAGCTAAATCCCGACGTAGAGGCCAACGCACGTCCCGACGTAGAGGCCAACGCACGTCCCGACCTAGAGGCCAACGCACGTCCCGACCTAGAGGCCAACGCACGTCCCGACGTAGAGCCCAACGCACGTCCCGACGTAGAGCCCAACGCACGTCCCGACGTAGAGCCCAACGCACGTCCCGACGTAGAGCCCAACGCACGTCCCGACGTAGAGCTGAAAGTAAGCTAACTACGGACGTAGAGCCCAACGCATGTCCCGACGTAGAGCCCAACGCACGTCCCGACGTAGAGCCCAACGCACGTCCCGACGTAGAGCCCAACGCACGTCCCGACGTAGCGCCCAACGCACGTCCCGACGTAGAGCTGAAAGTAAGTTAAATCCCGACGTAGAGGCCAACGCACGTCCCGACGTAGAGGCCAACGCACGTCCCGACTTAGAGGCCAACGCACGTCCCGACTTAGAGGCCAACGCACGTCCCGACGTAGAGCTGAAAGTAAGCTAAATCCCGACGTAGAGCCCAACGCACGTCCCGACGTAGAGCCCAACGCACGTCCCGACGTAGAGCCCAACGCACGTCCCGACGTAGAGCTGAAAGTAAGCTAACTACAGAGGTAGAGCCCAACGCACGTCCCGACGTAGAGCCCAACGCACGTCCCGACGTAGAGCTAAAAGTAAGCTAAATCCCGACGTAGAGCCCAACACACGTCCCGACGTAGAGCTGAAAGTAAGCTAAATCCCGACGTAGAGGCCAACGCACGTCCCGACGTAGAGGCCAACGCACGTCCCGACGTAGAGCTGAAAGTAAGCTAAATCCCGACGTAGAGGCCAACGCACGTCCCGACGTAGAGGCCAACGCACGTCCCGACGTAGAGCTGAAAGTAAGCTAAATCCCGACGTAGAGCCCAACGCACGTCCCGACGTAGAGCCCAACGCACGTCCCGACGTAGAGCCCACCGCACGTCCCGACGTAGAGCCCAATGCACGTCCCGACGTAGAGCTGAAAGTAAGCTAAATCCCGACGTAGCGCCCAACGCACGTCCCGACGTAGCGCCCAACGCACGTCCCGACGTAGAGCTGAAAGTAAGCTAAATCCCGACGCAGAGGCCAACGCACGTCCCGACGTAGAGGCCAACGCACGTCCCGACATAGAGGCCAACGCACGTCCCGACGTAGAGCTGAAAGTAAGCTAAATCCCGACGTAGAGCCCAACGCACGTCCCGACGTAGAGCCCAACGCACGTCCCGACATAGAGCCCAACGCACGTCCCGACGTAGAGCTGAAAGTAAGCTAAATCCCGACGTAGCGCCCAACGCACGTCCCGAAGTAGCGCCCAACACACGTCCCGACGTAGCGCCCAACGCACGTCCCGACGTAGAGCTGAAAGTAAGCTAAATCCCGACATAGAGGCCAACGCACGTCCCGACGTAGAGGCCAACGCACGTCCCGACGTAGAGCCCAACGCACGTCCCGACGTAGAGCCCAACGCACGTCCCGACGTAGAGCTGAAAGTAAGCTAAATCCCGACGTAGAGCCCAAAGCACGTCCCGACGTGGAGCCCAACGCACGTCCCGACGTAGAGCCCAACGCACGTCCCGACGTAGCGCCCAACACACGTCCCGACGTAGTGCTGAAAGTTAGCTAACTACAGATGTAGAGCCCAACGCACGTCCCGACGTAGAGCTGAAAGTTAGCTAACTACAGACGTAGAGCCCAACGCACGTCCCGACGTAGAGCTGAAAGTTAGCTAACTACAGACGTAGAGCCCAACGCACGTCCCGACGTAGAGCCCAACGCACGTCCCGACGTAGAGCCCAACGCACGTCCCGACGTAGAGCCCAACGCACGTCCCGACGTAGAGCCCAACGCACGTCCCAACGTAGACCTGAAAGTAAGCTAAATCCCGACGTAGAGCCCAACGCACGTCCCGACGTAGAGCTGAAAGTAAGCTAAATCCCGACGTAGAGCCCAACGCACGTCCCGACGTAGAGCTGAAAGTTAGCTAACTACAGACGAAGAGCCCAACGCGCGTCCCGACGTAGAGCTGAAAGTTAGCTAACTACAGACGTAGAGCCCAACGCGCGCCCCGACGTAGAGCCCCACGCGTGTCCCGACGTAGAGCCCAACGCACGTCCCGACGTAGAGCCCAACGCACGTCCCGACGTAGAGCTGAAAGTAAGCTAAATCCCGACGTAGACGCCAACGCACGTCCCGACGTAGAGGCCAACGCACGTGGCGACGTAGAGCCCAAAGCACGTCCCGACGTAGAGGCCAACGCACGTCCCGACGTAGAGTCCAACGCACGTCCCGACGTAGAGCTGAAAGTAAGCTAAATCCCGACGTAGAGCCCAACGCACGTCCCGACGTAGAGCCCAACGCACGTCCCGACGTAGCGCCCAACGCACGTACCGACGTAGAGCTGAAAGTTAGCTAACTACAGACATAGAGCCCAACGCACGTCCCGACGTAGAGCAGAAAGTTAGCTAACTACAGACATAGAGCCCAACGCACGTCCCGACGTAGAGCCCAACGCACGTCCCGACCTAGAGCCCAACGCAAGTCCCGACGTAGAGCTGAAAGTAAGCTAAAACCCGACGTAGAGCCCAACGCACGTCCCGACGTAGAGCTGAAAGTAAGCTAAATCCCGACGTAGAGGCCAACGCACGTCCAGACGTACAGGCCAACGCACGTCCCGACGTAGAGCTGAAAGTAAGCTAAATCCCGAAGTAGAGGCCAACGCACGTCCCGACGTAGAGGCCAACGCACGTCCCGACGTAGAACTGAAAGTAAGCTAAATCCCGATGTAGAGGCCAAGGCACGTCCCGACGTAGAGGCCAACGCACGTCCCGACTTAGAGGCCAACGCACGTCCCGACGTAGAGGCCAACGCACGTCCCGACGTAGAGGCCAACGCACGTCCCGACTTTGAGGCCAACGCACGTCCCGACATAGAGGCCAACGCACGTCCCGACTTAGAGGCCAACGCACGTCCCGACGTAGAGGACAACGCACGTCCCGACGTAGAGGCCAACGCGCGTCCCGACGTAGAGCTGAAAGTAAGTTAAATCCCGACGTAGAGCCCAACGCACGTCCCGACGTAGCGCCCAACGCACGTCCCGACGTAGAGCTGAAAGTTAGCTAACTACAGACGTAGAGCCCAACGCACGTCCCGACGTAGAGCTGAAAGTTAGCTAACAACAGACGTAGAGCCCAACGCACGTCCCGACGTAGAGCTGAAAGTTACCTAACTACAGACGTAGAGCCCAACGCACGTCCCGACGTAGAGCCCAACGCACGTCCCGACGTAGAGCTGAAAGTTAGCTAAATCCCGACGTAGAGGCCAACGCACGTCCCAACGTAGAGCTGAAAGTAAGCTAAATCCCGACGTAGAGCCCAACGCACGTCCCGACGTAGAGCCCAACGCACGTCCCGACGTAGAGCTGAAAGTTAGCTAAATCCTGACGTAGAGCCCAACGCACGTCCCGACGTAGAGCCCAACGCACGTCCCGACGTAGAGCCCAACGCACGTCCCGACGTAGAGCCCAACGCACGTCCCGACGTAGAGCCCAACGCACGTCCCGACGTAGAGCCCAACGCACGTCCCGACGTAGAGCTGAAAGTTAGCTAACTACAGACGTAGAGCCCAACGCACGTCCCGACGTAGAGCCCAACGCACGTCCCGACGTAGAGCTAAAAGTAAGCTAAATCCCGACGTAGAGCCCAACACACGTCCCGACGTAGAGCTGAAAGTAAGCTAAATCCCGATGTAGAGGCCAACGCACGTCCCGACGTAGAGGCCAACGCACGTCCCGACGTAGAGCTGAAAGTAAGCTAAATCCCGACGTAGAGGCCAACGCACGTCCCGACGTAGAGGCCAACGCACGTCCCGACGTAGAGCTGAAAGTAAGCTAAATCCCGACGTAGAGCCCAACGCACGTCCCGACGTAGAGCCCAACGCACGTCCCGACGTAGAGCCCAACGCACGTCCCGACGTGGAGGCCAACGCACGTCCCGACGTAGAGCCCAACGCACGTCCCGACGTAGAGCTGAAAGTAAGCTAAATCCCGACGCAGAGGCCAACGCACGTCCCGACGTAGAGGCCAACGCACGTCCCGACGTAGAGGCCAACGCACGTCCCGACGTAGAGCTGAAAGTAAGCTAAATCCCGACGTAGAGCCCAACGCACGTCCCGACGTAGAGCCCAACGCACGTCCCGACATAGAGCCCAACGCACGTCCCGACGTAGAGCTGAAAGTAAGCTAAATCCTGACGTAGCGCCCAACGCACGTCCCGAAGTAGCGCCCAACACACGTCCCGACGTAGCGCCCAACGCACGTCCCGACGTAGAGCTGAAAGTAAGCTAAATCCCGACGTAGAGGCCAACGCACGTCCCGACGTAGAGGCCAACGCACGTCCCGACGTAGAGCCCAACGCACGTCCCGACGTAGAGCTGAAAGTAAGCTAAATCCCGACGTAGAGCCCAAAGCACGTCCCGACGTAGAGCCCAACGCACGTCCCGACGTAGAGCCCAACGCACGTCCCGACGTAGCACCCAACACACGTCCCGACGTAGAGCTGAAAGTTAGCTAACTACAGATGTAGAGCCCAACGCACGTCCCGACGTAGAGCTGAAAGTTAGCTAACTACAGACGTAGAGGCCAACGCACGTCCCGACGTAGAGCTGAAAGTTAGCTAACTACAGACGTAGAGCCCAACGCACGTCCCGACGTAGAGCCCAACGCACGTCCCGACGTAGAGCCCAACGCACGTCCCGACGTAGAGCCCAACGCACGTCCCGACGTAGAGCTGAAAGTAAGCTAAATCCCGACGTAGAGGCCAACGCACGTCCCGACGTAGAGGCCAACGCACGTGGCGACGTAGAGCCCAAAGCACGTCCCGACGTAGAGGCCAACGCACGTCCCGACGTAGAGGCCAGCACACGTCCCGACGTATAAGCCAGCACACGTCCCGACGTAGAGCCCAACGCACGTCCCGACGTAGAGATTAATGTAAGCTAAATCCCGACGTAGAGCCCAACGCACGTCCCGACGTAGAGCCCAACGCACGTCCCGACGTAGAGCCCAACGCACGTCCCGACGTAGAGCCCAACGCACGTCCCGACGTAGAGCTGAATGTAAGCTAAATCCTGACGTAGAGCCCAACGCACGTCCCGACGTAGCCCCCAATGCACGTCCCGACGTAGAGCTGAAAGTTAGCTAACTACAGACGTAGAGCCCAACGCACGTCCCGACGTAGAGCTGAAAGTTAGCTAACTACAGACGAAGAGCCCAACGCGCGTCCCGACGTAGAGCTGAAAGTTAGCTAACTACAGACGTAGAGCCCAACGCGCGTCCCGACGTAGAGCCCAACGCGTGTCCCGACGTAGAGCTCAACGCACGTCCCGACGTAGAGCCCAACGCACGTCCCGACGTAGAGCTGAAAGTAAGCTAAATCCCGACGTAGAGGCCAACGCATGTCCCGACGTAGAGGCCAACGCACGTCCCGAAGTAGAGGCCAACGCACGTCCCGACGTAGAGCTGAAAGTAAGCTAAATCCCGACGTAGAGCCCAACGCACGTCCCGACGTAGAGCCCAACGCACGTCCCGACGTAGCGCCCAACGCACGTCCCGACATAGAGCTGAAAGTTAGCTAACTAGAGACGTAGAGCCCAACGCACGTCCCGACGTAGAGCAGAAAGTTAGCTAACTAGAGACGTAGAGCCCAACGCACATCCCGACGTAGAGCCCAACGCACGTCCCGACGTAGCGCCCAACGCACGTCCCGACGTAGAGCTGAAAGTAAGTTAAATCCCGACGTAGAGGCCAACGCACGTCCCGACGTAGAGTCCAACGCACGTCCCGACTTAGAGGCCAACGCACGTCCCGACTTAGAGGCCAACGCACGTCCCGACGTAGAGGACAACGCACATCCCAACGTAGAGGCCAACGCACGTCCCGACGTAGAGCTGAAAGTAAGCTAAATCCCGACGTAGCGCCCAACGCACATCCCGACGTAGCGCCCAACGCACGTCCCGACGTAGAGCTGAAAGTTAGCTAACTACAGACGTAGAGCCCAACGCACGTCCCGACATAGAGCCCAACGCACGTCCCGACGTAGAGCTGAAAGTAAGCTAAATCCCGAAGTAGAGCCCAACACACGTCCCGACGTAGAGCTGAAAGTAAGCTAAATCCCGACGTAGAGGCCAACGCACGTCCCGACGTAGAGGCCAACGCACGTCCCGACCTAGAGGCCAACGCACGTCCCGACCTAGAGGCCAACGCACGTCCCGACGTAGAGGCCAACGCACGTCCCGACGTAGAGCTGAAAGTAAGCTAAATCCCGACGTAGAGCCCAACGCACGTCCCGACGTAGAGCCCAACGCACGTCCCGACGTAGAGCCCAACGCACGTCCCGACGTAGAGCCCAACGCACGTCCCGACGTAGCGCCAAACGCACGTCCCGACGTAGAGCTGAAAGTAAGCTAACTACGGACGTAGAGCCCAACGCATGTCCCGACGTAGAGCCCAACGCACGTCCCGACGTAGAGCCCAACGCACGTCCCGACGTAGAGCCCAACGCACGTCCCGACGTAGCACCCAACGCACGTCCCGACGTAGAGCTGAAAGTAAGTTAAATCCCGACGTAGAGGCCAACGCACGTCCCGACGTAGAGGCCAACGCACGTCCCGACTTAGAGGCCAACGCACGTCCCGACTTAGAGGCCAACGCACGTCCCGACGTAGAGCTGAAAGTAAGCTAAATCCCGACGTAGAGCCCAACGCACGTCCCGACGTAGAGCCCAACGCACGTCCCGACGTAGAGCCCAACGCACGTCCCGACGTAGAGCTGAAAGTAAGCTAACTACAGAGGTAGAGCCCAACGCACGTCCCGACGTAGAGCCCAACGCACGTCCCGACGTAGAGCTAAAAGTAAGCTAAATCCCGACGTAGAGCCCAACACACGTCCCGACGTAGAGCTGAAAGTAAGCTAAATCCCGACGTAGAGGCCAACGCACGTCCCGACGTAGAGGCCAACGCACGTCCCGACGTAGAGCTGAAAGTAAGCTAAATCCCGACGTAGAGGCCAACGCACGTCCCGACGTAGAGGCCAACGCACGTCCCGACGTAGAGCTGAAAGTAAGCTAAATCCCGACGTAGAGCCCAACGCACGTCCCGACGTAGAGCCCAACGCACGTCCCGACGTAGAGCCCATCGCACGTCCCGACGTAGAGCCCAATGCACGTCCCGACGTAGAGCTGAAAGTAAGCTAAATCCCGACGTAGCGCCCAACGCACGTCCCGACGTAGCGCCCAACGCACGTCCCGACGTAGAGCTGAAAGTAAGCTAAATCCCGACGCAGAGGCCAACGCACGTCCCGACGTAGAGGCCAACGCACGTCCCGACATAGAGGCCAACGCACGTCCCGACGTAGAGCTGAAAGTAAGCTAAATCCCGACGTAGAGCCCAACGCACGTCCCGACGTAGAGCCCAACGCACGTCCCGACATAGAGCCCAACGCACGTCCCGACGTAGAGCTGAAAGTAAGCTAAATCCCGACGTAGCGCCCAACGCACGTCCCGAAGTAGCGCCCAACACACGTCCCGACGTAGCGCCCAACGCACGTCCCGACGTAGAGCTGAAAGTAAGCTAAATCCCGACATAGAGGCCAACGCACATCCCGACGTAGAGGCCAACGCACGTCCCGACGTAGAGCCCAACGCACGTCCCGACGTAGAGCCCAACGCACGTCCCGACGTAGAGCTGAAAGTAAGCTAAATCCCGACGTAGAGCCCAAAGCACGTCCCGACGTGGAGCCCAACGCACGTCCCGACGTAGAGCCCAACGCACGTCCCGACGTAGCGCCCAACACACGTCCCAACGTAGACCTGAAAGTAAGCTAAATCCCGACGTAGAGCCCAACGCACGTCCCGACGTAGAGCTGAAAGTAAGCTAAATCCCGACGTAGAGCCCAACGCACGTCCCGACGTAGAGCTGAAAGTTAGCTAACTACAGACGAAGAGCCCAACGCGCGTCCCGACGTAGAGCTGAAAGTTAGCTAACTACAGACGTAGAGCCCAACGCGCGCCCCGACGTAGAGCCCCACGCGTGTCCCGACGTAGAGCCCAACGCACGTCCCGACGTAGAGCCCAACGCACGTCCCGACGTAGAGCTGAAAGTAAGCTAAATCCCGACGTAGACGCCAACGCACGTCCCGACGTAGAGGCCAACGCACGTGGCGACGTAGAGCCCAAAGCACGTCCCGACGTAGAGGCCAACGCACGTCCCGACGTAGAGTCCAACGCACGTCCCGACGTAGAGCTGAAAGTAAGCTAAATCCCGACGTAGAGCCCAACGCACGTCCCGACGTAGAGCCCAACGCACGTCCCGACGTAGCGCCCAACGCACGTCCCGACGTAGAGCTGAAAGTTAGCTAACTACAGACATAGAGCCCAACGCACGTCCCGACCTAGAGCCCAACGCAAGTCCCGACGTAGAGCTGAAAGTAAGCTAAAACCCGACGTAGAGCCCAACGCACGTCCCGACGTAGAGCTGAAAGTAAGCTAAATCCCGACGTAGAGGCCAACGCACGTCCAGACGTACAGGCCAACGCACGTCCCGACGTAGAGCTGAAAGTAAGCTAAATCCCGACGTAGAGGCCAACGCACGTCCAGACGTACAGGCCAACGCACGTCCCGACGTAGAGCTGAAAGTAAGCTAAATCCCGAAGTAGAGGCCAACGCACGTCCCGACGTAGAGGCCAACGCACGTCCCGACGTAGAACTGAAAGTAAGCTAAATCCCGATGTAGAGGCCAAGGCACGTCCCGACGTAGAGGCCAACGCACGTCCCGACTTAGAGGCCAACGCACGTCCCGACGTAGAGGCCAACGCACGTCCCGACGTAGAGGCCAACGCACGTCCCGACTTAGAGGCCAACGCACGTCCCGACTTAGAGGCCAACGCACGTCCCGACGTAGAGGACAACGCACGTCCCGACGTAGAGGCCAACGCGCGTCCCGACGTAGAGCTGAAAGTAAGTTAAATCCCGATGTAGAGCCCAACGCACGTCCCGACGTAGAGCCCAACGCACGTCCCGACGTAGAGCCCAACGCACGTCCCGACGTAGCGCCCAACGCACGTCCCGACGTAGAGCTGAAAGTTAGCTAACTACAGACGTAGAGCCCAACGCACGTCCCGACGTAGAGCTGAAAGTTAGCTAACAACAGACGTAGAGCCCAACGCACGTCCCGACGTAGAGCTGAAAGTTACCTAACTACAGACGTAGAGCCCAACGCACGTCCCGACGTAGAGCCCAACGCACGTCCCGACGTAGACCTGAAAGTTAGCTAAATCCCGACGTAGAGGCCAACGCACGTCCCAACGTAGAGCTGAAAGTAAGCTAAATCCCGACGTAGAGCCCAACGCACGTCCCGACGTAGAGCCCAACGCATGTCCCGACGTAGAGCTGAAAGTTAGCTAAATCCTGACGTAGAGCCCAACGCACGTCCCGACGTAGAGCCCAACGCACGTCCCGACGTAGAGCCCAACGCACGTCCCGACGTAGAGCTGAAAGTTAGCTAACTACAGACGTAGAGCCCAACGCACGTCCCGACGTAGAGCCCAACGCACGTCCCGACGTAGAGCTAAAAGTAAGCTAAATCCCGACGTAGAGCCCAACACACGTCCCGACGTAGAGCTGAAAGTAAGCTAAATCCCGATGTAGAGGCCAACGCACGTCCCGACGTAGAGGCCAACGCACGACCCGACGTAGAGCTGAAAGTAAGCTAAATCCCGACGTAGAGGCCAACGCACGTCCCGACGTAGAGGCCAACGCACGTCCCGACGTAGAGCTGAAAGTAAGCTAAATCCCGACGTAGAGCCCAACGCACGTCCCGACGTAGAGCCCAACGCACGTCCCGACGTAGAGCTGAAAGTAAGCTAAATCCCGACGCAGAGGCCAACGCACGTCCCGACGTAGAGGCCAACGCACGTCCCGACATAGAGGCCAACGCACGTCCCGACGTAGAGCTGAAAGTAAGCTAAATCCCGACGTAGAGCCCAACGCACGTCCCGACGTAGAGCCCAACGCACGTCCCGACATAGAGCCCAACGCACGTCCCGACGTAGAGCTGAAAGTAAGCTAAATCCTGACGTAGCGCCCAACGCACGTACCGACGTAGCGCCCAACGCACGTCCCGACGTAGAGCTGAAAGTAAGCTAAATCCCGACGTAGAGGCCAACGCACGTCCCGACGTAGAGGCCAACGCACGTCCCGACGTAGAGCCCAACGCACGTCCCGACGTAGAGCTGAAAGTAAGCTAAATCCCGACGTAGAGCCCAAAGCACGTCCCGACGTAGAGCCCAACGCACGTCCCGACGTAGAGCCCAACGCACGTCCCGACGTAGCACCCAACACACGTCCCGACGTAGAGCTGAAAGTTAGCTAACTACAGATGTAGAGCCCAACGCACGTCCCGACGTAGAGCTGAAAGTTAGCTAACTACAGACGTAGAGGCCAACGCACGTCCCGACGTAGAGCTGAAAGTTAGCTAACTACAGACGTAGAGCCCAACGCACGTCCCGACGTAGAGCCCAACGCACGTCCCGACGTAGAGCCCAACGCACGTCCCGACGTAGAGCCCAACGCACGTCCCGACGTAGAGCTGAAAGTAAGCTAAATCCCGACGTAGAGGCCAACGCACGTCCCGACGTAGAGGCCAACGCACGTGGCGACGTAGAGCCCAAAGCACGTCCCGACGTAGAGGCCAACGCACGTCCCGACGTAGAGGCCAACGCACGTCCCGACGTAGAGCTGAAAGTAAGCTAAATCCCGACGTAGAGCCCAACGCACGTCCCGACGTAGAGCCCAACGCACATCCCGACGTAGAGCCCAACGCACGTCCCGACGTAGAGCCCAACGCACGTCCCGACGTAGAGCTGAAAGTTAGCTAACTACAGACGTAGAGCCCAACGCACGTCCCGACGTAGAGCCCAACGCACGTCCCGACGTAGAGCCCAATGCACGTCCCGACGTAGAGCTGAAAGTAAGCTAAATCCCGACGTAGAGCCCAACGCACGTCCCGACGTAGAGCTGAAAGTAAGCTAAATCCCGACGTAGAGGCCAACGCACGTCCCGACGTACAGGCCAAAGCACGTCCCGACGTAGAGCTGAAAGTAAGATAAATCCCGACGTAGAGGCCAACGCACGTCCCGACGTAGAGGCCAGCGCACGTCCCGACGTAGAGGCCAGCACACGTCCCGACGTAGAAGCCAGCACACGTCCCGACGTAGAGCCCAACGCACGTCCCGACGTAGAGATTAATGTAAGCTAAATCCCGACGTAGAGCCCAACGCACGTCCCGACGTAGAGCCCAACGCACGTCCCGACGTAGAGCCCAACGCACGTCCCGACGTAGAGCTGAATGTAAGCTAAATCCCGACGTAGAGCCCAACGCACGTCCCGACGTAGCCCCCAATGCACGTCCCGACGTAGAGCTGAAAGTTAGCTAACTACAGACGTAGAGCCCAACGCACGTCCCGACGTAGAGCTGAAAGTTAGCTAACTACAGACGAAGAGCCCAACGCGCGTCCCGACGTAGAGCTGAAAGTTAGCTAACTACAGACGTAGAGCCCAACGCGCGTCCCGACGTAGAGCCCAACGCGTGTCCCGACGTAGAGCTCAACGCACGTCCCGACGTAGAGCCCAACGCACGTCCCGACGTAGAGCTGAAAGTAAGCTAAATCCCGACGTAGAGGCCAACGCATGTCCCGACGTAGAGGCCAACGCACGTCCCGAAGTAGAGGCCAACGCACGTCCCGACGTAGAGCTGAAAGTAAGCTAAATCCCGACGTAGAGCCCAACGCACGTCCCGACGTAGAGCCCAACGCACGTCCCGACGTAGCGCCCAACGCACGTCCCGACGTAGAGCTGAAAGTTAGCTAACTAGAGACGTAGAGCCCAACGCACGTCCCGACGTAGAGCAGAAAGTTAGCTAACTAGAGACGTAGAGCCCAACGCACGTCCCGACGTAGAGCCCAACGCACGTCCCGACGTAGCGCCCAACGCACGTCCCGACGTAGAGCTGAAAGTAAGTTAAATCCCGACGTAGAGGCCAACGCACGTCCCGACGTAGAGTCCAACGCACGTCCCGACTTAGAGGCCAACGCACGTCCCGACTTAGAGGCCAACGCACGTCCCGACGTAGAGGACAACGCACATCCCAACGTAGAGGCCAACGCACGTCCCGACGTAGAGCTGAAAGTAAGCTAAATCCCGACGTAGCGCCCAACGCACATCCCGACGTAGCGCCCAACGCACGTCCCGACGTAGCGCCCAACGCACGTCCCGACGTAGAGCTGAAAGTTAGCTAACTACAGACGTAGAGCCCAACGCACGTCCCGACATAGAGCCCAACGCACGTCCCGACGTAGAGCTGAAAGTAAGCTAAATCCCGAAGTAGAGCCCAACACACGTCCCGACGTAGAGCTGAAAGTAAGCTAAATCCCGACGTAGAGGCCAACGCACGTCCCGACGTAGAGGCCAACGCACGTCCCGACCTAGAGGCCAACGCACGTCCCGACCTAGAGGCCAACGCACGTCCCGACGTAGAGCCCAACGCACGTCCCGACGTAGAGCCCAACGCACGTCCCGACGTAGAGCCCAACGCACGTCCCGACGTAGAGCTGAAAGTAAGCTAACTACGGACGTAGAGCCCAACGCATGTCCCGACGTAGAGCCCAACGCACGTCCCGACGTAGAGCCCAACGCACGTCCCGACGTAGAGCCCAACGCACGTCCCGACGTAGCGCCCAACGCACGTCCCGACGTAGAGCTGAAAGTAAGTTAAATCCCGACGTAGAGGCCAACGCACGTCCCGACGTAGAGGCCAACGCACGTCCCGACTTAGAGGCCAACGCACGTCCCGACTTAGAGGCCAACGCACGTCCCGACGTAGAGCTGAAAGTAAGCTAAATCCCGACGTAGAGCCCAACGCACGTCCCGACGTAGAGCCCAACGCACGTCCCGACGTAGAGCCCAACGCACGTCCCGACGTAGAGCTGAAAGTAAGCTAACTACAGAGGTAGAGCCCAACGCACGTCCCGACGTAGAGCCCAACGCACGTCCCGACGTAGAGCTAAAAGTAAGCTAAATCCCGACGTAGAGCCCAACACACGTCCCGACGTAGAGCTGAAAGTAAGCTAAATCCCGACGTAGAGGCCAACGCACGTCCCGACGTAGAGGCCAACGCACGTCCCGACGTAGAGCTGAAAGTAAGCTAAATCCCGACGTAGAGGCCAACGCACGTCCCGACGTAGAGGCCAACGCACGTCCCGACGTAGAGCTGAAAGTAAGCTAAATCCCGACGTAGAGCCCAACGCACGTCCCGACGTAGAGCCCAACGCACGTCCCGACGTAGAGCCCACCGCACGTCCCGACGTAGAGCCCAATGCACGTCCCGACGTAGAGCTGAAAGTAAGCTAAATCCCGACGTAGCGCCCAACGCACGTCCCGACGTAGCGCCCAACGCACGTCCCGACGTAGAGCTGAAAGTAAGCTAAATCCCGACGCAGAGGCCAACGCACGTCCCGACGTATAGGCCAACGCACGTCCCGACATAGAGGCCAACGCACGTCCCGACGTAGAGCTGAAAGTAAGCTAAATCCCGACGTAGAGCCCAACGCACGTCCCGACGTAGAGCCCAACGCACGTCCCGACATAGAGCCCAACGCACGTCCCGACGTAGAGCTGAAAGTAAGCTAAATCCTGACGTAGCGCCCAACGCACGTACCGACGTAGCGCCCAACGCACGTCCCGACGTAGAGCTGAAAGTAAGCTAAATCCCGACGTAGAGGCCAACGCACGTCCCGACGTAGAGGCCAACGCACGTCCCGACGTAGAGCCCAACGCACGTCCCGACGTAGAGCTGAAAGTAAGCTAAATCCCGACGTAGAGCCCAAAGCACGTCCCGACGTAGAGCCCAACGCACGTCCCGACGTAGAGCCCAACGCACGTCCCGACGTAGCACCCAACACACGTCCCGACGTAGAGCTGAAAGTTAGCTAACTACAGATGTAGAGCCCAACGCACGTCCCGACGTAGAGCTGAAAGTTAGCTAACTACAGACGTAGAGGCCAACGCACGTCCCGACGTAGAGCTGAAAGTTAGCTAACTACAGACGTAGAGCCCAACGCACGTCCCGACGTAGAGCCCAACGCACGTCCCGACGTAGAGCCCAACGCACGTCCCGACGTAGAGCCCAACGCACGTCCCGACGTAGAGCTGAAAGTAAGCTAAATCCCGACGTAGAGGCCAACGCACGTCCCGACGTAGAGGCCAACGCACGTGGCGACGTAGAGCCCAAAGCACGTCCCGACGTAGAGGCCAACGCACGTCCCGACGTAGAGGCCAACGCACGTCCCGACGTAGAGCTGAAAGTAAGCTAAATCCCGACGTAGAGCCCAACGCACGTCCCGACGTAGAGCCCAACGCACATCCCGACGTAGAGCCCAACGCACGTCCCGACGTAGAGCCCAACGCACGTCCCGACGTAGAGCTGAAAGTTAGCTAACTACAGACGTAGAGCCCAACGCACGTCCCGACGTAGAGCCCAACGCACGTCCCGACGTAGAGCCCAACGCACGTCCCGACGTAGAGCTGAAAGTAAGCTAAATCCCGACGTAGAGCCCAACGCACGTCCCAACGTAGAGCTGAAAGTAAGCTAAATCCCGACGTAGAGGCCAACGCACGTCCCGACGTACAGGCCAAAGCACGTCCCGACGTAGAGCTGAAAGTAAGATAAATCCCGACGTAGAGGCCAACGCACGTCCCGACGTAGAGGCCAGCGCACGTCCCGACGTAGAGGCCAGCACACGTCCCGACGTAGAAGCCAGCACACGTCCCGACGTAGAGCCCAACGCACGTCCCGACGTAGAGATTAATGTAAGCTAAATCCCGACGTAGAGCCCAACGCACGTCCCGACGTAGAGCCCAACGCACGTCCCGACGTAGAGCCCAACGCACGTCCCGACGTAGAGCTGAATGTAAGCTAAATCCCGACGTAGAGCCCAACGCACGTCCCGACGTAGCCCCCAATGCACGTCCCGACGTAGAGCTGAAAGTTAGCTAACTACAGACGTAGAGCCCAACGCACGTCCCGACGTAGAGCTGAAAGTTAGCTAACTACAGACGAAGAGCCCAACGCGCGTCCCGACGTAGAGCTGAAAGTTAGCTAACTACAGACGTAGAGCCCAACGCGCGTCCCGACGTAGAGCCCAACGCGTGTCCCGACGTAGAGCTCAACGCACGTCCCGACGTAGAGCCCAACGCACGTCCCGACGTAGAGCTGAAAGTAAGCTAAATCCCGACGTAGAGGCCAACGCATGTCCCGACGTAGAGGCCAACGCACGTCCCGAAGTAGAGGCCAACGCACGTCCCGACGTAGAGCTGAAAGTAAGCTAAATCCCGACGTAGAGCCCAACGCACGTCCCGACGTAGAGCCCAACGCACGTCCCGACGTAGCGCCCAACGCACGTCCCGACGTAGAGCTGAAAGTTAGCTAACTAGAGACGTAGAGCCCAACGCACGTCCCGACGTAGAGCAGAAAGTTAGCTAACTAGAGACGTAGAGCCCAACGCACGTCCCGACGTAGAGCCCAACGCACGTCCCGACGTAGCGCCCAACGCACGTCCCGACGTAGAGCTGAAAGTAAGTTAAATCCCGACGTAGAGGCCAACGCACGTCCCGACGTAGAGTCCAACGCACGTCCCGACTTAGAGGCCAACGCACGTCCCGACTTAGAGGCCAACGCACGTCCCGACGTAGAGGACAACGCACATCCCAACGTAGAGGCCAACGCACGTCCCGACGTAGAGCTGAAAGTAAGCTAAATCCCGACGTAGCGCCCAACGCACATCCCGACGTAGCGCCCAACGCACGTCCCGACGTAGCGCCCAACGCACGTCCCGACGTAGAGCTGAAAGTTAGCTAACTACAGACGTAGAGCCCAACGCACGTCCCGACATAGAGCCCAACGCACGTCCCGACGTAGAGCTGAAAGTAAGCTAAATCCCGAAGTAGAGCCCAACACACGTCCCGACGTAGAGCTGAAAGTAAGCTAAATCCCGACGTAGAGGCCAACGCACGTCCCGACGTAGAGGCCAACGCACGTCCCGACCTAGAGGCCAACGCACGTCCCGACCTAGAGGCCAACGCACGTCCCGACGTAGAGCCCAACGCACGTCCCGACGTAGAGCCCAACGCACGTCCCGACGTAGAGCCCAACGCACGTCCCGACGTAGAGCCCAACGCACGTCCCGACGTAGAGCTGAAAGTAAGCTAACTACGGACGTAGAGCCCAACGCATGTCCCGACGTAGAGCCCAACGCACGTCCCGACGTAGAGCCCAACGCACGTCCCGACGTAGAGCCCAACGCACGTCCCGACGTAGCGCCCAACGCACGTCCCGACGTAGAGCTGAAAGTAAGTTAAATCCCGACGTAGAGGCCAACGCACGTCCCGACGTAGAGGCCAACGCACGTCCCGACTTAGAGGCCAACGCACGTCCCGACTTAGAGGCCAACGCACGTCCCGACGTAGAGCTGAAAGTAAGCTAAATCCCGACGTAGAGCCCAACGCACGTCCCGACGTAGAGCCCAACGCACGTCCCGACGTAGAGCCCAACGCACGTCCCGACGTAGAGCTGAAAGTAAGCTAACTACAGAGGTAGAGCCCAACGCACGTCCCGACGTAGAGCCCAACGCACGTCCCGACGTAGAGCTAAAAGTAAGCTAAATCCCGACGTAGAGCCCAACACACGTCCCGACGTAGAGCTGAAAGTAAGCTAAATCCCGACGTAGAGGCCAACGCACGTCCCGACGTAGAGGCCAACGCACGTCCCGACGTAGAGCTGAAAGTAAGCTAAATCCCGACGTAGAGGCCAACGCACGTCCCGACGTAGAGGCCAACGCACGTCCCGACGTAGAGCTGAAAGTAAGCTAAATCCCGACGTAGAGCCCAACGCACGTCCCGACGTAGAGCCCAACGCACGTCCCGACGTAGAGCCCACCGCACGTCCCGACGTAGAGCCCAATGCACGTCCCGACGTAGAGCTGAAAGTAAGCTAAATCCCGACGTAGCGCCCAACGCACGTCCCGACGTAGCGCCCAACGCACGTCCCGACGTAGAGCTGAAAGTAAGCTAAATCCCGACGCAGAGGCCAACGCACGTCCCGACGTAGAGGCCAACGCACGTCCCGACATAGAGGCCAACGCACGTCCCGACGTAGAGCTGAAAGTAAGCTAAATCCCGACGTAGAGCCCAACGCACGTCCCGATGTAGAGCCCAACGCACGTCCCGACATAGAGCCCAACGCACGTCCCGACGTAGAGCTGAAAGTAAGCTAAATCCCGACGTAGCGCCCAACGCACGTCCCGAAGTAGCGCCCAACACACGTCCCGACGTAGCGCCCAACGCACGTCCCGACGTAGAGCTGAAAGTAAGCTAAATCCCGACATAGAGGCCAACGCACGTCCCGACGTAGAGGCCAACGCACGTCCCGACGTAGAGCCCAACGCACGTCCCGACGTAGAGCCCAACGCACGTCCCGACGTAGAGCTGAAAGTAAGCTAAATCCCGACGTAGAGCCCAAAGCACGTCCCGACGTGGAGCCCAACGCACGTCCCGACGTAGAGCCCAACGCACGTCCCGACGTAGCGCCCAACACACGTCCCGACGTAGTGCTGAAAGTTAGCTAACTACAGATGTAGAGCCCAACGCACGTCCCGACGTAGAGCTGAAAGTTAGCTAACTACAGACGTAGAGCCCAACGCACGTCCCGACGTAGAGCTGAAAGTTAGCTAACTACAGACGTAGAGCCCAACGCACGTCCCGACGTAGAGCCCAACGCACGTCCCGACGTAGAGCCCAACGCACGTCCCGACGTAGAGCCCAACGCACGTCCCAACGTAGACCTGAAAGTAAGCTAAATCCCGACGTAGAGCCCAACGCACGTCCCGACGTAGAGCTGAAAGTAAGCTAAATCCCGACGTAGAGCCCAACGCACGTCCCGACGTAGAGCTGAAAGTTAGCTAACTACAGACGAAGAGCCCAACGCGCGTCCCGACGTAGAGCTGAAAGTTAGCTAACTACAGACGTAGAGCCCAACGCGCGCCCCGACGTAGAGCCCCACGCGTGTCCCGACGTAGAGCCCAACGCACGTCCCGACGTAGAGCCCAACGCACGTCCCGACGTAGAGCTGAAAGTAAGCTAAATCCCGACGTAGACGCCAACGCACGTCCCGACGTAGAGGCCAACGCACGTGGCGACGTAGAGCCCAAAGCACGTCCCGACGTAGAGGCCAACGCACGTCCCGACGTAGAGTCCAACGCACGTCCCGACGTAGAGCTGAAAGTAAGCTAAATCCCGACGTAGAGCCCAACGCACGTCCCGACGTAGAGCCCAACGCACGTCCCGACGTAGCGCCCAACGCACGTACCGACGTAGAGCTGAAAGTTAGCTAACTACAGACATAGAGCCCAACGCACGTCCCGACGTAGAGCAGAAAGTTAGCTAACTACAGACATAGAGCCCAACGCACGTCCCGACGTAGAGCCCAACGCACGTCCCGACCTAGAGCCCAACGCAAGTCCCGACGTAGAGCTGAAAG
This sequence comes from Leptosomus discolor, assembly GCF_034619465.1. Taxonomy (NCBI): domain Eukaryota; kingdom Metazoa; phylum Chordata; class Aves; order Leptosomiformes; family Leptosomidae; genus Leptosomus; species Leptosomus discolor. Next base: position 3,687,621 of record NW_028237772.1, read on the forward strand.
TAAGCTAAAACCCGACGTAGAGCCCAACGCACGTCCCGACGTAGAGCTGAAAGTAAGCTAAATCCCGACGTAGAGGCCAACGCACGTCCAGACGTACAGGCCAACGCACGTCCCGACGTAGAGCTGAAAGTAAGCTAAATCCCGAAGTAGAGGCCAACGCACGTCCCGACGTAGAGGCCAACGCACGTCCCGACGTAGAACTGAAAGTAAGCTAAATCCCGATGTAGAGGCCAAGGCACGTCCCGACGTAGAGGCCAACGCACGTCCCGACTTAGAGGCCAACGCACGTCCCGACGTAGAGGCCAACGCACGTCCCGACGTAGAGGCCAACGCACGTCCCGACTTTGAGGCCAACGCACGTCCCGACATAGAGGCCAACGCACGTCCCGACTTAGAGGCCAACGCACGTCCCGACGTAGAGGACAACGCACGTCCCGACGTAGAGGCCAACGCGCGTCCCGACGTAGAGCTGAAAGTAAGTTAAATCCCGACGTAGAGCCCAACGCACGTCCCGACGTAGCGCCCAACGCACGTCCCGACGTAGAGCTGAAAGTTAGCTAACTACAGACGTAGAGCCCAACGCACGTCCCGACGTAGAGCTGAAAGTTAGCTAACAACAGACGTAGAGCCCAACGCACGTCCCGACATAGAGCTGAAAGTTACCTAACTACAGACGTAGAGCCCAACGCACGTCCCGACGTAGAGCTGAAAGTTAGCTAAATCCGGACGTAGAGGCCAACGCACGTCCCAACGTAGAGCTGAAAGTAAGCTAAATCCCGACGTAGAGCCCAACGCACGTCCCGACGTAGAGCCCAACGCATGTCCCGACGTAGAGCTGAAAGTTAGCTAAATCCTGACGTAGAGCCAAACGCACGTCCCGACGTAGAGCCCAACGCACGTCCCGACGTAGAGCCCAACGCACGTCCCGACGTAGAGCCCAACGCACGTCCCGACGTAGAGCCCAACGCACGTCCCGACGTAGAGCTGAAAGTTAGCTAACTACAGACGTAGAGCCCAACGCACGTCCCGACGTAGAGCCCAAAGCACGTCCCGACGTAGTGCCCAACGCACGTCCCGACGTAGAGCCCAACGCACGTCCCGACGTAGAGCTGAAAGTAAGCTAAATCCCGACGTAGAGCCCAACGCACGTCCCGACGTAGAGCTGAAAGTAAGCTAAATCCCGACGTAGAGGCCAACGCACGTCCCGACGTACAGGCCAAAGCACGTCCCGACGTAGAGCTGAAAGTTAGCTAACTACAGACGTAGAGCCCAACACGCGTCGCGACGTAGAGCCCAACGCGTGTCCCGACGTAGAGCTCAACGCGCGTCCCGACGTAGAGCCCAACGCACGTCCCGACGTAGAGCTGAAAGTAAGCTAAATCCCGACGTAGAGGCCAACGCACGTCCCGACGTAGAGGCCAACGCACGTCCCGAAGTAGAGGCCAACGCACGTCCCGACGTAGAGCTGAAAGTAAGCTAAATCCCGACGTAGAGCCCAACGCACGTCCCGACGTAGAGCCCAACGCACGTCCCGACGTAGCGCCCAACGCACGTCCCGACGTAGAGCTGAAAGTTAGCTAACTACAGACGTAGAGCCCAACGCACGTCCCGACGTAGAGCAGAAAGTTAGCTAACTACGGACGTAGAGCCCAACGCACGTCCCGACGTAGAGCCCAACGCACGTCCCGACGTAGAGCCCAACGCACGTCCCGACGTAGAGCCCAACGCACGTCCCGACGTAGAGCTGAAAGTAAGTTAAATCCCGACGTAGAGGCCAACGCACGTCCCGACGTAGAGGCCAACGCACGTCCCGACTTAGAGGACAACGCACGTCCCGACGTAGAGGACAACGCACATTCCGACGTAGAGGCCAACGCACGTCCCGACGTAGAGCTGAAATTAAGCTAAATCCCGACGTAGCGCCCAACGCACGTCCCGACGTAGCGCCCAACGCACGTCCCGACGTAGAGCTGAAAGTTAGCTAACTACAGACGTAGAGCCCAACGCACGTCCCGACATAGAGCCCAACGCACGTCCCGACGTAGAGCTGAAAGTAAGCTAAATCCCGAAGTAGAGCCCAACACACGTCCCGACGTAGAGCTGAAAGTAAGCTAAATCCCGACGTAGAGGCCAACGCACGTCCCGACGTAGAGGCCAACGCACGTCCCGACCTAGAGGCCAACGCACGTCCCGACGTAGAGCTGAAAGTAAGCTAAATCCCGACGTAGAGCTCAACGCACGTCCCGACGTAGAGCCAAACGCACGTCCCGACGTAGCGCCCAACGCACGTCCCAACGTAGCGCCCAACGCACGTCCCAACGTAGAGCTGAAAGTAAGTTAAATCCCGACGTAGAGGCCAACGCACGTCCCGACGTAGAGGCCAACGCACGTCCCGACTTAGAGGCCAACGCACGTCCCGACTTAGAGGCCAACGCACGTCCCGACGTAGAGCTGAAAGTAAGCTAAATCCTGACGTAGAGCCCAACGCACGTCCCGACGTAGAGCCCAACGCACGTCCCGACGTAGAGCCCAACGCACGTCCCGACGTAGAGCTGAAAGTTAGCTAACTACAGACGTAGAGCCCAACGCACGTCCCGACGTAGAGCTGAAAGTTAGCTAACTACAGACGTAGAGCCCAACGCACGTCCCGACGTAGAGCCCAACGCACGTCCCGACGTAGAGCTAAAAGTAAGCTAAATCCCGACGTAGAGCCCAACACACGTCCCGACGTAGAGCTGAAAGTAAGCTAAATCCCGACGTAGAGGCCAACGCACGTCCCGACGTAGAGGCCAACGCACGTCCCGACGTAGAGCTGAAAGTAAGCTAAATCCCGACGTAGAGGCCAACGCACGTCCCGACGTAGAGGCCAACGCAGGTCCCGACGTAGAGCTGAAAGTAAGCTAAATCCCGACGTAGAGCCCAACGCACGTCCCGACGTAGAGCCCAACGCACGTCCCGAAGTAGAGCCCACCGCACGTCCCGACGTAGAGCCCAATGCACGTCCCGACGTAGAGCTGAAAGTAAGCTAAATCCCGACGTAGCGCCCAACGCACGTCCCGACGTGGCGCCCAACGCACGTCCCGAAGTAGAGCCCACCGCACGTCCCGACGTAGAGCCCAATGCACGTCCCGAAGTAGAGCTGAAAGTAAGCTAAATCCCGACGCAGAGGCCAAAGCACGTCCCGACGTAGAGGCCAACGCACGTCCCGACCTAGAGGCCAACGCACGTCCCGACGTAGAGCTGAAAGTAAGCTAAATCCCGACGTAGAGCCCAACGCACGTCCCGACGTAGAGTCCAACGCACGTCCCGACGTAGCGCCCAACGCACGTCCCGACGTAGCGCCCAACGCACGTCCCGACTTAGAGCTGGAAGTTAGCTAACTACAGACATAGAGCCCAACGCACGTCCCGACGTAGAGCAGAAAGTTAGCTAACTACAGACATAGAGCCCAACGCACGTCCCGACGTAGAGCCCAACGCACGTCCCGACGTAGAGCCCAACGCACGTCCCGACGTAGAGCTGAAAGTAAGCTAAAACCCGACGTAGAGCCCAACGCACGTCCCGACGTAGAGCTGAAAGTAAGCTAAATCCCGACGTAGAGGCCAACGCACGTCCCGACGTAGAGGCCAACGCACGTCCCGACGTAGAGCTGAAAGTAAGCTAAATCCCGAAGTAGATGCCAACGCACGTCCCGACGTAGAGGCCAACGCACGTCCCGACGTAGAGCTGAAAGTAAGCTAAATCCCGACGTAGAGCCCAACGCACGTCCCGACGTAGAGTCCAACGCACGTCCCGACGTAGACCTGAAAGTAAGCTAAATCCCGACGTAGAGGCCAACGCACGTCCCGACGTAGAGGCCAACGCACGTCCCGACTTAGAGGCCAACGCACGTCCCGACGTAGAGGCCAACGCACGTCCAGACGTAGAGCTGAAAGTAAGTTAAATCCCGACGTAGAGCCCAACGCACGTCCCGACGTAGAGCCCAACGCACGTCCCGACGTAGAGCCCAACGCACGTCCCGACGTAGCGCCCAACGCACGTCCCGACGTAGAGCTGAAAGTTAGCTAACTACAGACGTAGAGCCCAACGCACGTCCCGACGTAGAGCTAAAAGTTACCTAACTACAGATGTAGAGCCCAAAGCACGTCCCGACGTAGAGCCCAACGCACGTCCCGACGTAGAGCCCAACGCACGTCCCGACGTAGAGCCCAACGCACGTCCCGACGTAGAGCCCAACGCAAGTCCCGACGTAGAGCCAAACGCACGTCCCGACGTAGAGCTGAAAGTAAGCTAAATCCCGACGTAGAGGCCAACGCACGTCCCAACGTAGAGCTGAAAGTAAGCTAAATCCCGACGTAGAGCCCAACGCACGTCCCGACGTAGAGCCCAACGCACGTCCCGACGTAGAGCTGAAAGTAAGCTAAAACCCGACATAGAGCCCAACGCACGTCCCGACGTAGAGCTGAAAGTAAGCTAAATCCCGACGTAGAGGCCAACGCACGTCCCGACGTAGAGGCCAACGCACGTCCCGACGTAGAGCTGAAAGTTAGCTAAATCCCGAAGTAGAGGCCAACGCACGTCCCGACGTAGAGGCCAACGCACGTCCCGACGTAGAGCTGAAAGTAAGCTAAATCCCGACGTAGAGCCCAACGCACGTCCCGACGTAGAGTCCAACGCACGTCCCGACGTAGAGCTGAAAGTAAGCTAAATCCCGACGTAGAGGCCAACGCACGTCCCGACGTAGAGGCCAACGCACGTCCCGACGTAGAGCTGAAAGTTAGTTAAATCCCGACGTAGAGCCCAACGCACGTCCCGACGTAGAGCCCAACGCACGTCCCGACGTAGCGCCCAACGCACGTCCCGACGTAGAGCTGAAAGTTAGCTAACTACAGACGTAGAGCCCAACGCACGTCCCGACGTAGAGCTGAAAGTTACCTAACTACAGACGTAGAGCCCAAAGCACGTCCCGACGTAGAGCCCAACGCACGTCCCGACGTAGAGCCCAACGCACGTCCCGACGTAGAGCCCAACGCACGTCCCGACGTAGAGCTGAAAGTAAGCTAAATCCCGACGTAGAGTCCAACGCACGTCCCAACGTAGAGCTGAAAGTAAGCTAAATCCCGACGTAGAGCCCAACGCACGTCCCGACGTAGAGCCCAACGCATGTCCCGACGTAGAGCTGAAAGTTAGCTAACTACAGACGTAGAGCCCAACGCACGTCCCGACGTAGAGCCCAACGCACGTCCCGACGTAGAGCTAAAAGTAAGCTAAATCCCGACGTAGAGCCCAACACACGTCCCGACGTAGAGCTGAAAGTAAGCTAAATCCCGACGTAGAGGCCAACGCACGTCCCGACGTAGAGGCCAACGCACGTCCCGACGTAGAGCTGAAAGTAAGCTAAATCCCGACGTAGAGGCCAACGCACGTCCCGACGTAGAGGCCAACGCACGTCCCGACGTAGAGCTGAAAGTAAGCTAAATCCCAACGTAGAGCCCAACGCACGTCCCGACGTAGAGCCCAACGCACGTCCTGACGTAGAGCCCACCGCACGTCCCGACGTAGAGCCCAATGCACGTCCCGACGTAGAGCTGAAAGTAAGCTAAAACCCGACGTAGCGCCCAACGCACGTCCCGACGTAGCGCCGAACGCACGTCCCGACGTAGAGCTGAAAGTAAGCTAAATCCCGACGCAGAGGACAACGCACGTCCCGACGTAGAGGCCAACGCACGTCCCGACCTAGAGGCCAACGCACGTCCCGACGTAGAGGCCAACGCACGTCCCGACGTAGCGCCGAACGCACGTCCCGACGTAGAGCTGAAAGTAAGCTAAATCCCGACGTAGAGCCCAACGCACGTCCCGACGTAGAGCACAACGCACGTCCCGACGTAGCGCCCAACGCACGTCCCGACGTAGAGCAGAAAGTTAGCTAACTACAGACATAGAGCCCAACACACGTCCCGACGTAGAGCAGAAAGTTAGCTAACTACAGACATAGAGCCCAACGCACGTCCCGAAGTAGAGCCCAACGCACGTCCCGACGTAGAGCCCAACGCACTTCCCGACGTAGAGCCCAACGCACGTCCCGACGTAGAGCTGAAAGTAAGCTAAATCCCGATGTAGAGGCCAACGCACGTCCCGACGTAGAGCCCAACGCACGTCCCGACGTAGAGCTGAAAGTAAGCTAAATCCCGACGTAGAGCCCAACGCACGTCCCGACGTAGAGCCCAACGCACGTCCCGACTTAGAGCTGAAAGTAAGCTAAATCCCGATGTAGAGGCCAACGCACGTCCCGACGTAGAGGCCAACGCACGTCCCGACTTAGAGGCCAACGCACGTCCCGACGTAGAGGCCAACGCACGTCCCGACGTAGAGGCCAACGCACGTCCCGACGTAGAGCTGAAAGTAAGCTAAATCCCAATGTAGAGGTCAACGCACGTCCCGACGTAGAGGCCAACGCACGTCCCGACGTAGAGGCCAACACACGTCCCGACGTAGAGCTGAAAGTAAGCTAAATCCCGAAGTAGAGGCCAATGCACGTCCCGACGTAGAGGCCAACGGACGTCCCGACTTAGAGCTGAAAGTAAGCTAAATCCCGACGTAGAGCCCAACGCACGTCCCGACGTAGAGCCCAACGCACGTCCCGACGTAGAGCTGAAAGTAAGCTAAATCCCGATGTAGAGGCCAACGCACGTCCCGACGTAGAGGCCAACGCACGTCCCGACTTAGAGGCCAACGCACGTCCCGACGTAGAGCCCAACGCACGTCCCGACGTAGAGCTGAAAGTAAGCTAAATCCCGATGTAGAGGCCAACGCACGTCCCGACGTAGAGGCCAACGCACGTCCCGACGTAGAGCTGAAAGTAAGTTAAATCCCGACGTAGAGCCCAACGCACGTCCCGACGTAGAGCCCAACGCACGTCCCGACGTAGCGCCCAAAGCACGTCCCGACGTAGAGCTGAAAGTAAGTTAAATCCCGACGTAGAGGCCAACGCACGTCCCGACGTAGAGGCCAACGCACGTCCCAACTTAGAGGCCAACGCACGTCCCGACTTAGAGGCCAACGCACGTCCCGACGTAGAGGCCAACGCACGTCCCGACGTAGAGCTGAAAGTAAGCTAAATCCCGACGTAGAGGCCAACGCACGTCCCGACGTAGAGGCCAACGCACGTCCCGACCTAGAGGCCAACGCACGTCCCGACCTAGAGGCCAACGCACGTTACGACGTAGAGGCCAACGCACGTCCCGACGTAGAGCTGAAAGTAAGCTAAATCCCGACGTAGAGCCCAACGCACGTCCCGACGTAGCGCCCAACGCACGTCCCGACGTAGCGCCCAACGCACGTCCCGACGTAGAGCTGAAACTTAGCTAACTACAGACATAGAGCCCAACGCACGTCCCGACGTAGAGCAGAAAGTTAGCTAACTACAGACATAGAGCCCAACGCACGTCCCGACGTAGAGCCCAACGCACGTCCCGACGTAGAGCCCAACGCACGTCCCGACGTAGAGCTGAAAGTAAGCTAAAACCCGACGTAGAGCCCAACGCACGTCCCGACGTAGAACTGAAAGTAAGCTAAATCCCGACGTAGAAGCCAACGCACGTCCCGACGTAGAGGCCAACGCACGTCCCGACGTAGAGCTGAAAGTAAGCTAAATCCCGAAGTAGAGGCCAAAGCACGTCCCGACGTAGAGGCCAACGCACGTCCCGACGTAGAGCTGAAAGTAAGCTAAATCCCGACGTAGAGCCCAACGCACGTCCCGACGTAGAGCCCAACGCACGTCCCGACGTAGAGCTGAAAGTAAGCTAAATCCCGATGTAGAGGCCAACGCACGTCCCGACGTAGAGGCCAATGCACGTCCCGACTTAGAGGCCAACGCACGTCCCAACGTAGAGGCCAACGCACGTCCCGACGTAGAGGCCAACGCACGTCCTGACGTAGAGCTGAAAGTAAGCTAAATCCCAATGTAGAGGCCAACGCACGTCCCGACGTAGAGGCCAACGCACGTCCCGACGTAGAGGCCAACGCACGTCCCGACGTAGAGCTGAAAGTAAGCTAAATCCCGAAGTAGAGGCCAACGCACGTCCCGACGTAGAGGCCAACGCACGTCCCGACGTAGAGCTGAAAGTAAGCTAAATCCCGACGTAGAGCCCAACGCACGTCCCGACGTAGAGCCCAACGCACGTCCCGACGTAGAGCTGAAAGTAAGCTAAATCCCGATGTAGAGGCCAACGCACGTCCCGACGTAGAGGCCAACGCACGTCCCGACTTAGAGGCCAACGCACGTCCCGACTTAGAGGCCAACGCACGTCCCGACGTAGAGCTGAAAGTAAGCTAAATCCCGATGTAGAGGCCAACGCACGTCCCGACGTAGAGGCCAACGCACGTCCCGACGTAGAGCTGAAAGTAAGTTAAATCCCGACGTAGAGCCCAACGCACGTCCCGACGTAGAGCCCAACGCACGTCCCAACGTAGCGCCCAACGCACGTCCCGACGTAGAGCTGAAAGTAAGTGAAATCCCGACGTAGAGGCCAACGCACATCCCGACTTAGAGGCCAACGCACGTCCCGACTTAGAGGCCAACGCACGTCCCGACTTAGAGGCCAACGCACGTCCCGACGTAGAGCTGAAAGTAAGCTAAATCCCGACGTAGAGCCCAACGCACGTCCCGACGTAGAGCCCAACGCACGTCCCGACGTAGAGCCCAACGCACGTCCCGACGTAGAGCCCAACGCACGTCCCGACGTAGAGCTGAAAGTAAGCTAAATCCCGATGTAGAGGCCAACGCACGTCCCGACGTAGAGGCCAATGCACGTCCCGACTTAGAGGCCAACGCACGTCCCAACGTAGAGGCCAACGCACGTCCCGACGTAGAGGCCAACGCACGTCCTGACGTAGAGCTGAAAGTAAGCTAAATCCCAATGTAGAGGCCAACGCACGTCCCGACGTAGAGGCCAACGCACGTCCCGACGTAGAGGCCAACGCACGTCCCGACGTAGAGCTGAAAGTAAGCTAAATCCCGAAGTAGACGCCAACGCACGTCCCGACGTAGAGGCCAACGCACGTCCCGACGTAGAGCTGAAAGTAAGCTAAATCCCGACGTAGAGCCCAACGCACGTCCCGACGTAGAGCCCAACGCACGTCCCGACGTAGAGCTGAAAGTAAGCTAAATCCCGATGTAGAGGCCAACGCACGTCCCGACGTAGAGGCCAACGCACGTCCCGACTTAGAGGCCAACGCACGTCCCGACTTAGAGGCCAACGCACGTCCCGACGTAGAGCTGAAAGTAAGCTAAATCCCGATGTAGAGGCCAACGCACGTCCCGACGTAGAGGCCAACGCACGTCCCGACGTAGAGCTGAAAGTAAGTTAAATCCCGACGTAGAGCCCAACGCACGTCCCGACGTAGAGCCCAACGCACGTCCCAACGTAGCGCCCAACGCACGTCCCGACGTAGAGCTGAAAGTAAGTTAAATCCCGACGTAGAGGCCAACGCACATCCCGACTTAGAGGCCAACGCACGTCCCGACTTAGAGGCCAACGCACGTCCCGACTTAGAGGCCAACGCACGTCCCGACGTAGAGCTGAAAGTAAGCTAAATCCCGACGTAGAGCCCAACGCACGTCCCGACGTAGAGCCCAACGCACGTCCCGACGTAGAGCCCAACGCACGTCCCGACGTAGAGCCCAACGCACGTCCCGACGTAGAGCTGAAAGTTAGCTAACTACAGACGTAGAGCCCAACGCACGTCCCGACGTAGAGCCCAACGCACGTCCCGATGTAGAGCTAAAAGTAAGCTAAATCCCGACGTAGAGCCCAACACACGTCCCGACGTAGAGCTGAAAGTAAGCTAAATCCCGACATAGAGGCCAACGCACGTCCCGACGTAGAGGCCAACGCACGTCCCGACGTAGAGCTGAAAGTAAGCTAAATCCCGACGTAGAGGCCAACGCACGTCCCGACGTAGAGGCCAACGCACGTCCCGACGTAGAGCTGAAAGTAAGCTAAATCCCGACGTAGAGCCCAACGCACGTCCCGACGTAGAGCCCAACGCACGTCCCGAAGTAGAGACCACCGCACGTCCCGACGTAGAGCCCAATGCACGTCCCGACGTAGAGCTGAAAGTAAGCTAAATCCCGACGTAGCGCCCAACGCACGTCCCGACGTAGCGCCCAACGCACGTCCCGAAGTAGAGCTGAAAGTAAGCTAAATCCCGACGCAGAGGCCAACGCACGTCCCGACGTAGAGGCCAACGCACGTCCCGACCTAGAGGCCAACGCACGTCCCGATGTAGAGGCCAACGCACGTCCCGACGTAGAGCTGAAAGTAAGCTAAATCCCGACGTAGAGCAAACCGCACGTCCCGACGTAGAGCCCAACGCACGTCCCGACGTAGCGCCCAACGCACGTCCCGACGTAGAGCTGAAAGTTAGCTAACTACAGACATAGAGCCCAACGCACGTCCCGACGTAGAGCAGAAAGTTAGCTAACTACAGACATAGAGCCCAACGCACGTCCCGACGTAGAGCCCAACGCACGTCCCGACGTAGAGCTGAAAGTAAGCTAAAACCCGACGTACAGCCCAACGCACGTCCCGACGTAGAGCTGAAAGTAAGCTAAATCCCGAAGTAGAGGCCAACGCACGTCCCGACGTAGAGGCCAACGCACGTCCCGACGTAGAGCTGAAAGTAAGCTAAATCCCGACATAGAGCCCAACGCACGTCCCGACATAGAGTCCAACGCACGTCCCGACGTAGACCTGAAAGTAAGCTAAATCCCGACGTAGAGGCCAACGCACGTCCCGACGTAGAGGCCAACGCACGTCCCGACTTAGAGGCCAACGCACGTCCCGACGTAGAGGCCAACGCACGTCCCGACGTAGAGGCCAACGCACGTCCCGACGTAGAGCTGAAAGTAAGTTAAATCCCGACGTAGAGCCCAACGCACGTCCCGACGTAGAGCCCAACGCACCTCCCGACGTAGAGCCCAACGCACGTCCCGACGTAGCGCCCAACGCACGTCCCGACGTAGAGCTGAAAGTTAGCTAACTACAGACGTAGAGCCCAACGCACGTCCCGACGTAGAGCTAAAAGTTACCTAACTACAGACGTAGAGCCCAAAGCACGTCCCGACGTAGAGCCCAACGCACGTCCCGACGTAGAGCCCAACGCACGTCCCACCGTAGAGCTGAAAGTAAGCTAAATCCCGACGTAGAGGCCAACGCACGTCCCAACGTAGAGCTGAAAGTAAGTTAAATCCCGACGTAGAGCCCAACGCACGTCCCGACGTAGAGCCCAACGCACGTCCCGACGTAGAGCTGAAAGTAAGCTAAAACCCGACATAGAGGCCAACGCACGTCCCGACGTAGAGCCCAACGCACGTCCCGACGTAGAGCTGAAAGTAAGCTAAAACCCGACATAGAGGCCAACGCACGTCCCGACGTAGAGCCCAACGCACGTCCCGACGTAGAGCTGAAAGTAAGCTAAATCCCGACGTAGAGGCCAACGCACGTCCCGACGTAGAGGCCAACGCACGTCCCGACGTAGAGCTGAAAGTAAGCTAAATCCCGAAGTAGAGGCCAAAGCACGTCCCGACGTAGAGGCCAACGCACGTCCCGACGTAGAGCTGAAAGTAAGCTAAATCCCGACGTAGAGCCCAACGCACGTCCCGACGTAGAGCCCAACGCACGTCCCGACGTAGAGCTGAAAGTAAGCTAAATCCCGATGTAGAGGCCAACGCACGTCCCGACTTAGAGGCCAACGCACGTCCCAACGTAGAGGCCAACGCACGTCCCGACGTAGAGGCCAACGCACGTCCTGACGTAGAGCTGAAAGTAAGCTAAATCCCAATGTAGAGGCCAACGCACGTCCCGACGTAGAGGCCAACGCACGTCCCGACGTAGAGGCCAACGCACGTCCCGACGTAGAGCTGAAAGTAAGCTAAATCCCGAAGTAGAGGCCAACGCACGTCCCGACGTAGAGGCCAACGCACGTCCCGACGTAGAGCTGAAAGTAAGCTAAATCCCGACGTAGAGCCCAACGCACGTCCCGACGTAGAGCCCAACGCACGTCCCGACGTAGAGCTGAAAGTAAGCTAAATCCCGATGTAGAGGCCAACGCACGTCCCGACGTAGAGGCCAACGCACGTCCCGACTTAGAGGCCAACGCACGTCCCGACTTAGAGGCCAACGCACGTCCCGACTTAGAGCTGAAAGTAAGCTAAATCCCGATGTAGAGGCCAACGCACGTCCCGACGTAGAGGCCAACGCACGTCCCGACGTAGAGCTGAAAGTAAGTTAAATCCCGACGTAGAGCCCAACGCACGTCCCGACGTAGAGCCCAACGCACGTCCCAACGTAGCGCCCAACGCACGTCCCGACGTAGAGCTGAAAGTAAGTTAAATCCCGACGTAGAGGCCAACGCACATCCCGACGTAGAGGCCAACGCACGTCCCGACTTAGAGGCCAACGCACGTCCCGACTTAGAGGCCAACGCACGTCCCGACTTAGAGGCCAACGCACATCCCGACGTAGAGCTGAAAGTAAGCTAAATCCCGACGTAGAGCCCAACGCACGTCCCGACGTAGAGCCCAACGCACGTCCCGACGTAGAGCCCAACGCACGTCCCGACGTAGAGCCCAACGCACGTCCCGACGTAGAGCTGAAAGTTAGCTAACTACAGACGTAGAGCCCAACGCACGTCCCGACGTAGAGCCCAACGCACGTCCCGACGTAGAGCTAAAAGTAAGCTAAATCCCGACGTAGAGCCCAACACACGTCCCGACGTAGAGCTGAAAGTAAGCTAAATCCCGACATAGAGGCCAACGCACGTCCCGACGTAGAGGCCAACGCACGTCCCGACGTAGAGCTGAAAGTAAGCTAAATCCCGACGTAGAGGCCAACGCACGTCCCGACGTAGAGGCCAACGCACGTCCCGACGTAGAGCTGAAAGTAAGCTAAATCCCGACGTAGAGCCCAACGCACGTCCCGACGTAGAGCCCAACGCACGTCCCGAAGTAGAGACCACCGCACGTCCCGACGTAGAGCCCAATGCACGTCCCGACGTAGAGCTGAAAGTAAGCTAAATCCCGACGTAGCGCCCAACGCACGTCCCGACGTAGCGCCCAACGCACGTCCCGAAGTAGAGCTGAAAGTAAGCTAAATCCCGACGCAGAGGCCAACGCACGTCCCGACGTAGAGGCCAACGCACGTCCCGACCTAGAGGCCAACGCACGTCCCGATGTAGAGGCCAACGCACGTCCCGACGTAGAGCTGAAAGTAAGCTAAATCCCGACGTAGAGCAAACCGCACGTCCCGACGTAGAGCCCAACGCACGTCCCGACGTAGCGCCCAACGCACGTCCCGACGTAGAGCTGAAAGTTAGCTAACTACAGACATAGAGCCCAACGCACGTCCCGACGTAGAGCAGAAAGTTAGCTAACTACAGACATAGAGCCCAACGCACGTCCCGACGTAGAGCCCAACGCACGTCCCGACGTAGAGCTGAAAGTAAGCTAAAACCCGACGTACAGCCCAACGCACGTCCCGACGTAGAGCTGAAAGTAAGCTAAATCCCGACGTAGAGGCCAACGCACGTCCCGACGTAGAGCCCAACGCACGTCGCGACGTAGAGCTGAAAGTAAGCTAAATCCCGAAGTAGAGGCCAACGCACGTCCCGACGTAGAGGCCAACGCACGTCCCGACGTAGAGCTGAAAGTAAGCTAAATCCCGACGTAGAGCCCAACGCACGTCCCGACATAGAGTCCAACGCACGTCCCGACGTAGACCTGAAAGTAAATAAATCCCGACGTAGAGGCCAACGCACGTCCCGACGTAGAGGCCAACGCACGTCCCGACGTAGAGGCCAACGCACGTCCCGACGTAGAGGCCAACGCACGTCCCGACGTAGAGGCCAACGCACGTCCCGACGTAGAGCTGAAAGTAAGTTAAATCCCGACGTAGAGCCCAACGCACGTCCCGACGTAGAGCCCAACGCACGTCCCGACGTAGAGCCCAACGCACGTCCCGACGTAGCGCCCAACGCACGTCCCGACGTAGAGCTGAAAGTTAGCTAACTACAGACGTAGAGCCCAACGCACGTCCCGACGTAGAGCTAAAAGTTACCTAACTACAGACGTAGAGCCCAAAGCACGTCCCGACGTAGAGCCCAACGCACGTCCCGACGTAGAGCCCAACGCACGTCCCACCGTAGAGCTGAAAGTAAGCTAAATCCCGACGTAGAGGCCAACGCACGTCCCAACGTAGAGCTGAAAGTAAGTTAAATCCCGACGTAGAGCCCAACGCACGTCCCGACGTAGAGCCCAACGCACGTCCCGACGTAGAGCTGAAAGTAAGCTAAAACCCGACAGAGAGGCCAACGCACGTCCCGACGTAGAGCCCAACGCACGTCCCGACGTAGAGCTGAAAGTAAGCTAAAACCCGACATAGAGGCCAACGCACGTCCCGACGTAGAGCCCAACGCACGTCCCGACGTAGAGCTGAAAGTAAGCTAAATCCCGACGTAGAGGCCAACGCACGTCCCGACGTAGAGGCCAACGCACGTCCCGACGTAGAGCTGAAAGTAAGCTAAATCCCGAAGTAGAGGCCAACGCACGTCCCGACGTAGAGGCCAACGCACGTCCCGACGTAGAGCTGAAAGTAAGCTAAATCCCGACGTAGAGCCCAACGCACGTCCCGACGTAGAGTCCAACGCACGTCCCGACGTAGAGCTGAAAGTAAGCTAAATCCCGACGTAGAGGCCAACGCACGTCCCGACGTAGAGGCCAACGCACGTCCCGACGTAGAGGCCAACGCACGTCCCGACGTAGAGCTGAAAGTAAGCTAAATCCCGACGTAGAGCCCAACGCACGTCCCGACGTAGAGCCCAACGCACGTCCCGACGTAGAGCCCAACGCAAGTCCCGACGTAGCGCCCAACGCACGTCCCGACGTAGAGCTGAAAGTTAGCTAACTACAGACGTAGAGCCCAACGCACGTCCCGACGTAGAGCTGAAAGTTACCTAACTACAGACGTAGAGCCCAACGCACGTCCCGACGTAGAGCCCAACGCACGTCCCGACGAAGAGCTGAAAGTAAGCTAAATCCCGACGTAGAGGCCAACGCACGTCCCGACGTAGAGGCCAACGCACGTCCCGACGTAGAGCTGAAAGTAAGCTAAATCCCGACGTAGAGCCCAACGCACGTCCCGACGTAGAGCCCAACGCACGTCCCGACGTAGAGCCCAACGCACGTCCCGACGTAGAGCCCAATGCACGTCCCGACGAAGAGCTGAAAGTAAGCTAAATCCCGACATAGAGCCCAACGCACGTCCCGACGTAGCGCCGAACGCACGTCCCGACGTAGAGCTGAAAGTAAGCTAAATCCCGACGCAGAGGCCAACGCACGTCCCGACGTAGAGGCCAACGCACGTCCCGACCTAGAGGCCAACGCACGTCCCGACCTAGAGGCCAACGCACGTCCCGACGTAGAGCTGAATGTAAGCTAAATCCCGACGTAGAGCCCAACGCACGTCCCGACGTAGAGCCCAACGCACGTCCCGACGTAGAGCTGAAAGTAAGCTAAATCCCGACGTAGAGGCCAACGCACGTCCCGACGTAGAGGCCAACGCACGTCCCGACGTAGAGGCCAACGCACGTCCCGACGTAGAGGCCAACGCACGTCCCGACGTAGAGCTGAAAGTAAGCTAAATCCCGACGTAGAGCCCAACGCACGTCCCGACGTAGAGCCCAACGCACGTCCCGACGTAGCGCCCAACGCACGTCCCGACGTAGAGCTGAAAGTTAGCTAACTACAGACGTAGAGCCCAACGCACGTCCCGACGTAGAGCTGAAAGTTACCTAACTACAGACGTAGAGCCCAACGCACGTCCCGACGTAGAGCCCAACGCACGTCCCGACGTAGAGCCCAACGCACGTCCCGACGTAGAGCCCAACGCACGTCCCGACGTAGAGCCCAACGCACGTCCCGACGTAGAGCTGAAAGTAAGCTAAATCCCGACGTAGCGTCCAACGCACGTCCCGACGTAGAGCTGAAAGTAAGCTAAATCCCGACGTAGAGCCCAACGCACGTCCCGACGTAGAGCCCAACGCATGTCCCGACGTAGAGCTGAAAGTTAGCTAAATCCTGACGTAGAGCCCAACGCACGTCCCGTCGTAGAGCCCAACGCACGTCCCGACGTAGAGCCCAACGCACGTCCCGACGTAGAGCTGAAAGTTAGCTAACTACAGACGTAGAGCCCAACGCACGTCCCGACGTAGAGCCCAACGCACGTCCCGACGTAGAGCTAAAAGTAAGCTAAATCCCGACGTAGAGCCCAACACACGTCCCGACGTAGAGCTGAAAGTAAGCTAAATCCCGACGTAGAGGCCAACGCACGTCCCGGCGTAGAGGCCAACGCACGTCCCGACGTAGAGCTGAAAGTAAGCTAAATCCCGACGTAGAGCCCAACGCACGTCCCGACGTAGCGCCGAACGCACGTCCCGACGTAGAGCTGAAAGTAAGCTAAATCCCGACGCAGAGGCCAACGCACGTCCCGACGTAGAGGCCAACGCACGTCCCGACCTAGAGGCCAACGCACGTCCCGACGTAGAGGCCAACGCACGTCCCGACGTAGAGGCCAACGCACGTCCCGACGTAGAGCTGAAAGTAAGCTAAATCCCAATGTAGAGGTCAACGCACATCCCGACGTAGAGGCCAACGCACGTCCCGACGTAGAGGCCAACGCACGTCCCGACGTAGAGCCCAACGCACGTCCCGACGTAGAGCTGAAAGTTAGCTAACTACAGACGTAGAGCCCAACGCACGTCCCGACGTAGAGCCCAACGCACGTCCCGACGTAGAGCTAAAAGTAAGCTAAATCCCGACGTAGAGCCCAACGCACGTCCCGACGTAGCGCCCAACGCACGTCCCGACGTAGAGCTGAAAGTTAGCTAACTACAGACGTAGAGCCCAACGCACGTCCCGACGTAGAGCTGAAAGTTAGCTAACTACAGACGTAGAGCCCAACGCACGTCCCGACGTAGAGCCCAACGCACGTCCCGACGTAGAGCCCAACGCACGTCCCGACGTAGAGCCCAACGCACGTCCCGACGTAGAGCCCAACGCACGTCCCGACGTAGAGCCCAACGCACGTCCCGACGTAGAGCTGAAAGTAAGCTAAATCCCGACGTAGAGTCCAACGCACGTCCCAACGTAGAGCTGAAAGTAAGCTAAATCCCGACGTAGAGCCCAACGCACGTCCCGACGTAGAGCCCAACGCATGTCCCGACGTAGAGCTGAAAGTTAGCTAAATCCTGACGTAGAGCCCAACGCACGTCCCGTCGTAGAGCCCAACGCACGTCCCGACGTAGAGCCCAACGCACGTCCCGACGTAGAGCTGAAAGTAAGCTAAATCCCGACGTAGAGTCCAACGCACGTCCCAACGTAGAGCTGAAAGTAAGCTAAATCCCGACGTAGAGCCCAACGCACGTCCCGACGTAGAGCCCAACGCATGTCCCGACGTAGAGCTGAAAGTTAGCTAAATCCTGACGTAGAGCCCAACGCACGTCCCGTCGTAGAGCCCAACGCACGTCCCGACGTAGAGCCCAACGCACGTCCCGACGTAGAGCTGAAAGTTAGCTAACTACAGACGTAGAGCCCAACACACGTCCCGACGTAGAGCTGAAAGTAAGCTAAATCCCGACGTAGAGGCCAACGCACGTCCCGGCGTAGAGGCCAACGCACGTCCCGACGTAGAGCTGAAAGTAAGCTAAATCCCGACGTAGAGGCCAACGCACGTCCCGACGTAGAGGCCAACGCACGTCCCGACGTAGAGCTGAAAGTAAGCTAAATCCCGACGTAGAGCCCAACGCACGTCCCGACGTAGAGCCCAACGCACGTCCCGACGTAGAGCCCATCGCACGTCCCGACGTAGAGCCCAATGCACGTCCCGACGAAGAGCTGAAAGTAAGCTAAATCCCGACATAGAGCCCAACGCACGTCCCGACGTAGCGCCGAACGCACGTCCCGACGTAGAGCTGAAAGTAAGCTAAATCCCGACGCAGAGGCCAACGCACGTCCCGACGTAGAGGCCAACGCACGTCCCGACCTAGAGGCCAACGCACGTCCCGACGTAGAGGCCAACGCACGTCCCGACCTAGAGGCCAACGCACGTCCCGACGTAGAGGCCAACGCACGTCCCGACGTAGAGCTGAATGTAAGCTAAATCCCGACGTAGAGCCCAACGCACGTCCCGACGTAGAGCCCAACGCACGTCCCGACGTAGAGCTGAAAGTAAGCTAAATCCCGACGTAGAGGCCAACGCACGTCCCGACGTAGAGGCCAACGCACGTCCCGACGTAGAGGCCAACGCACGTCCCGACGTAGAGGCCAACGCACGTCCCGACGTAGAGCTGAAAGTAAGCTAAATCCCGACGTAGAGCCCAACGCACGTCCCGACGTAGAGCCCAACGCACGTCCCGACGTAGCGCCCAACGCACGTCCCGACGTAGAGCTGAAAGTTAGCTAACTACAGACGTAGAGCCCAACGCACGTCCCGACGTAGAGCTGAAAGTTACCTAACTACAGACGTAGAGCCCAACGCACGTCCCGACGTAGAGCCCAACGCACGTCCCGACGTAGAGCCCAACGCACGTCCCGACGTAGAGCCCAACGCACGTCCCGACGTAGAGCCCAACGCACGTCCCGACGTAGAGCCCAACGCACGTCCCGACGTAGAGCTGAAAGTAAGCTAAATCCCGACGTAGAGTCCAACGCACGTCCCAACGTAGAGCTGAAAGTAAGCTAAATCCCGACGTAGAGCCCAACGCACGTCCCGACGTAGAGCCCAACGCATGTCCCGACGTAGAGCTGAAAGTTAGCTAAATCCTGACGTAGAGCCCAACGCACGTCCCGTCGTAGAGCCCAACGCACGTCCCGACGTAGAGCCCAACGCACGTCCCGACGTAGAGCTGAAAGTTAGCTAACTACAGACGTAGAGCCCAACGCACGTCCCGACGTAGAGCCCAACGCACGTCCCGACGTAGAGCTAAAAGTAAGCTAAATCCCGACGTAGAGCCCAACACACGTCCCGACGTAGAGCTGAAAGTAAGCTAAATCCCGACGTAGAGGCCAACGCACGTCCCGGCGTAGAGGCCAACGCACGTCCCGACGTAGAGCTGAAAGTAAGCTAAATCCCGACGTAGAGCCCAACGCACGTCCCGACGTAGAGCCCAACGCACGTCCCGACGTAGAGCCCACCGCACGTCCCGACGTAGAGCCCAATGCACGTCCCGACGTAGAGCTGAAAGTAAGCTAAATCCCGACATAGAGCCCAACGCACGTCCCGACGTAGCGCCGAACGCACGTCCCGACGTAGAGCTGAAAGTAAGCTAAATCCCGACGCAGAGGCCAACGCACGTCCCGACGTAGAGGCCAACGCACGTCCCGACCTAGAGGCCAACGCACGTCCCGACGTAGAGGCCAACGCACGTCCCGACGTAGAGGCCAACGCACGTCCCGACGTAGAGCTGAAAGTAAGCTAAATCCCAATGTAGAGGTCAACGCACATCCCGACGTAGAGGCCAACGCACGTCCCGACGTAGAGGCCAATGCACGTCCCGACGTAGAGCCCAACGCACGTCCCGACGTAGAGCCCAACGCACGTCCCGACGTAGAGCCCACCGCACGTCCCGACGTAGAGCCCAATGCACGTCCCGACGTAGAGCTGAAAGTAAGCTAAATCCCGACATAGAGCCCAACGCACGTCCCGACGTAGCGCCGAACGCACGTCCCGACGTAGAGCTGAAAGTAAGCTAAATCCCGACGCAGAGGCCAACGCACGTCCCGACTTAGAGGCCAACGCACGTCCCGACCTAGAGGCCAACGCACGTCCCGACGTAGAGGCCAACGCACGTCCCGACGTAGAGGCCAACGCACGTCCCGACGTAGAGCTGAAAGTAAGCTAAATCCCAATGTAGAGGTCAACGCACATCCCGACGTAGAGGCCAACGCACGTCCCGACGTAGAGGCCAACGCACGTCCCGACGTAGAGCCCAACGCACGTCCCGACGTAGAGCTTAAAGTTAGCTAACTACAGACGTAGAGCCCAACGCACGTCCCGACGTAGAGCCCAACGCACGTCCCGACGTAGAGCTAAAAGTAAGCTAAATCCCGACGTAGAGCCCAACGCACGTCCCGACGTAGCGCCCAACGCACGTCCCGACGTAGAGCTGAAAGTTAGCTAACTACAGACGTAGAGCCCAACGCACGTCCCGACGTAGAGCTGAAAGTTAGCTAACTACAGACGTAGAGCCCAACGCACGTCCCGACGTAGAGCCCAACGCACGTCCCGACGTAGAGCCCAACGCACGTCCCGACGTAGAGCCCACCGCACGTCCCGACGTAGAGCCCAATGCACGTCCCGACGTAGAGCTGAAAGTAAGCTAAATCCCGACATAGAGCCCAACGCACGTCCCGACGTAGCGCCGAACGCACGTCCCGACGTAGAGCTGAAAGTAAGCTAAATCCCGACGCAGAGGCCAACGCACGTCCCGACGTAGAGGCCAACGCACGTCCCGACCTAGAGGCCAACGCACGTCCCGACGTAGAGGCCAACGCACGTCCCGACGTAGAGGCCAACGCACGTCCCGACGTAGAGCTGAAAGTAAGCTAAATCCCAATGTAGAGGTCAACGCACATCCCGACGTAGAGGCCAACGCACGTCCCGACGTAGAGGCCAACGCACGTCCCGACGTAGAGCCCAACGCACGTCCCGACGTAGAGCTGAAAGTTAGCTAACTACAGACGTAGAGCCCAACGCACGTCCCGACGTAGAGCCCAACGCACGTCCCGACGTAGAGCTAAAAGTAAGCTAAATCCCGACGTAGAGCCCAACGCACGTCCCGACGTAGCGCCCAACGCACGTCCCGACGTAGAGCTGAAAGTTAGCTAACTACAGACGTAGAGCCCAACGCACGTCCCGACGTAGAGCTGAAAGTTAGCTAACTACAGACGTAGAGCCCAACGCACGTCCCGACGTAGAGCTGAAAGTTAGCTAACTACAGACGTAGAGCCCAACGCACGTCCCGACGTAGAGCCCAACGCACGTCCCGACGTAGAGCCCAACGCACGTCCCGACGTAGAGCCCAACGCACGTCCCGACGTAGAGCCCAACGCACGTCCCGACGTAGAGCCCAACGCACGTCCCGACGTAGAGCTGAAAGTAAGCTAAATCCCGACGTAGAGTCCAACGCACGTCCCAACGTAGAGCTGAAAGTAAGCTAAATCCCGACGTAGAGCCCAACGCACGTCCCGACGTAGAGCCCAACGCACGTCCCGACGTAGAGCCCAACGCACGTCCCGACGTAGAGCTGAAAGTAAGCTAAATCCCGACGTAGAGTCCAACGCACGTCCCAACGTAGAGCTGAAAGTAAGCTAAATCCCGACATAGAGCCCAACGCACGTCCCGACGTAGCGCCGAACGCACGTCCCGACGTAGAGCTGAAAGTTAGCTAAATCCTGACGTAGAGCCCAACGCACGTCCCGTCGTAGAGCCCAACGCACGTCCCGACGTAGAGCCCAACGCACGTCCCGACGTAGAGCTGAAAGTTAGCTAACTACAGACGTAGAGCCCAACACACGTCCCGACGTAGAGCTGAAAGTAAGCTAAATCCCGACGTAGAGGCCAACGCACATCCCGGCGTAGAGGCCAACGCACGTCCCGACGTAGAGCTGAAAGTAAGCTAAATCCCGACGTAGAGGCCAACGCACGTCCCGACGTAGAGGCCAACGCACGTCCCGACGTAGAGCTGAAAGTAAGCTAAATCCCGACGTAGAGCCCAACGCACGTCCCGACGTAGAGCCCAACGCACGTCCCGACGTAGAGCCCATCGCACGTCACGACGTAGAGCCCAATGCACGTCCCGACGAAGAGCTGAAAGTAAGCTAAATCCCGACATAGAGCCCAACGCACGTCCCGACGTAGCGCCGAACGCACGTCCCGACGTAGAGCTGAAAGTAAGCTAAATCCCGACGCAGAGGCCAACGCACGTCCCGACGTAGAGGCCAACGCACGTCCCGACCTAGAGGCCAACGCACGTCCCGACGTAGAGGCCAACGCACGTCCCGACGTAGAGGCCAACGCACGTCCCGACGTAGAGCTGAATGTAAGCTAAATCCCGACGTAGAGCCCAACGCACGTCCCGACGTAGAGCCCAACGCACGTCCCGACGTAGAGCTGAAAGTAAGCTAAATCCCGACGTAGAGGCCAACGCACGTCCCGACGTAGAGGCCAACGCACGTCCCGACGTAGAGGCCAACGCACGTCCCGACTTAGAGGCCAACGCACGTCCCGACGTAGAGCTGAAAGTAAGCTAAATCCCGACGTAGAGCCCAACGCACGTCCCGACGTAGAGCCCAACGCACGTCCCGACGTAGCGCCCAACGCACGTCCCGACGTAGAGCTGAAAGTTAGCTAACTACAAACGTAGAGCCCAACGCACGTCCCGACGTAGAGCTGAAAGTTACCTAACTACAGACGTAGAGCCCAACGCACGTCCCGACGTAGAGCCCAACGCACGTCCCGACGTAGAGCCCAACGCACGTCCCGACGTAGAGCCCAACGCACGTCCCGACGTAGAGCCCAACGCACGTCCCGACGTAGAGCTGAAAGTAAGCTAAATCCCGACGTAGAGTCCAACGCACGTCCCAACGTAGAGCTGAAAGTAAGCTAAATCCCGACGTAGAGCCCAACGCACGTCCCGACGTAGAGCCCAACGCATGTCCCGACGTAGAGCTGAAAGTTAGCTAAATCCTGACGTAGAGCCCAACGCACGTCCCGTCGTAGAGCCCAACGCACGTCCCGACGTAGAGCCCAACGCACGTCCCGACGTAGAGCTGAAAGTTAGCTAACTACAGACGTAGAGCCCAACGCACGTCCCGACGTAGAGCCCAACGCACGTCCCGACGTAGAGCTAAAAGTAAGCTAAATCCCGACGTAGAGCCCAACACACGTCCCGACGTAGAGCTGAAAGTAAGCTAAATCCCGACGTAGAGGCCAACGCACGTCCCGGCGTAGAGGCCAACGCACGTCCCGACGTAGAGCTGAAAGTAAGCTAAATCCCGACGTAGAGCCCAACGCACGTCCCGACGTAGAGCCCAACGCACGTCCCGACGTAGAGCCCACCGCACGTCCCGACGTAGAGCCCAATGCACGTCCCGACGTAGAGCTGAAAGTAAGCTAAATCCCGACATAGAGCCCAACGCACGTCCCGACGTAGCGCCGAACGCACGTCCCGACGTAGAGCTGAAAGTAAGCTAAATCCCGACGCAGAGGCCAACGCACGTCCCGACGTAGAGGCCAACGCACGTCCCGACCTAGAGGCCAACGCACGTCCCGACGTAGAGGCCAACGCACGTCCCGACGTAGAGGCCAACGCACGTCCCGACGTAGAGGCCAACGCACGTCCCGACGTAGAGCTGAAAGTAAGCTAAATCCCAATGTAGAGGTCAACGCACATCCCGACGTAGAGGCCAACGCACGTCCCGACGTAGAGGCCAACGCACGTCCCGACGTAGAGCTGAAAGTAAGCTAAATCCCGAAGTAGAGGCCAATGCACGTCCCGACGTAGAGGCCAACACACGTCCCGACGTAGAGCTGAAAGTAAGCTAAATCCCGACGTAGAGCCCAACGCACGTCCCGACGTAGAGCCCAACGCACGTCCCGACGTAGAGCTGAAAGTAAGCTAAATCCCGACGTACAGCCCAACGCACGTCCCGACGTAGAGGCCAACGCACGTCCCGACTTAGAGGCCAACGCACGTCCCGACTTAGAGGCCAACGCACGTCCCGACTTAGAGGCCAACGCACGTCCCGACGTAGAGCTGAAAGTAAGCTAAATCCCGATGTAGAGGCCAACGCACGTCCCGACGTAGAGGCCAACGCACGTCCCGACGTAGAGCTGAAAGTAAGTTAAATCCCGACGTAGAGCCCAACGCACGTCCCGACGTAGAGCCCAACGCACGTCCCAACGTAGCGCCCAACGCACGTCCCGACGTAGAGCTGAAAGTAAGTTAAATCCCGACGTAGAGGCCAACGCACATCCCGACGTAGAGGCCAACGCACGTCCCGACTTAGAGGCCAACGCACGTCCCGACTTAGAGGCCAACGCACGTCCCGACGTAGAGCTGAAAGTAAGCTAAATCCCGACGTAGAGCCCAACGCACGTCCCGACGTAGAGCCCAACGCACGTCCCGACGTAGAGCCCAACGCACGTCCTGACGTAGAGCCCAACGCACGTCCCGACGTAGAGCTGAAAGTTAGCTAACTACAGACGTAGAGCCCAACGCACGTCCCGACGTAGAGCCCAACGCACGTCCCGACGTAGAGCTAAAAGTAAGCTAAATCCCGGCGTAGAGCCCAACACACGTCCCGACGTAGAGCTGAAAGTAAGCTAAATCCCGACATAGAGGCCAACGCACGTCCCGACGTAGAGGCCAACGCACGTCCCGACGTAGAGCTGAAAGTAAGCTAAATCCCGACGTAGAGGCCAACGCACGTCCCGACGTAGAGGCCAACGCACGTCCCGACGTAGAGCTGAAAATAAGCTAAATCCCGACGTAGAGCCCAACGCACGTCCCGACGTAGAGCCCAACGCACGTCCCGAAGTAGAGACCACCGCACGTCCCGACGTAGAGCCCAATGCACGTCCCGACGTAGAGCTGAAAGTAAGCTAAATCCCGACGTAGCGCCCAACGCACGTCCCGACGTAGCGCCCAACGCACGTCCCGAAGTAGAGCTGAAAGTAAGCTAAATCCCGACGCAGAGGCCAACGCACGTCCCGACGTAGAGGCCAACGCACGTCCCGACCTAGAGGCCAACGCACGTCCCGATGTAGAGGCCAACGCACGTCCCGACGTAGAGCTGAAAGTAAGCTAAATCCCGACGTAGAGCAAACCGCACGTCCCGACGTAGAGCCCAACGCACGTCCCGACGTAGCGCCCAACGCACGTCCCGACGTAGAGCTGAAAGTTAGCTAACTACAGACATAGAGCCCAACGCACGTCCCGACGTAGAGCAGAAAGTTAGCTAACTACAGACATAGAGCCCAACGCACGTCCCGACGTAGAGCCCAACGCACGTCCCGACGTAGAGCTGAAAGTAAGCTAAAACCCGACGTACAGCCCAACGCACGTCCCGACGTAGAGCTGAAAGTAAGCTAAATCCCGACGTAGAGGCCAACGCACGTCCCGACGTAGGGGCCAACGCACGTCGCGACGTAGAGCTGAAAGTAAGCTAAATCCCGAAGTAGAGGCCAACGCACGTCCCGACGTAGAGGCCAACGCACGTCCCGACGTAGAGCTGAAAGTAAGCTAAATCCCGACGTAGAGCCCAACGCACGTCCCGACATAGAGTCCAACGCACGTCCCGACGTAGACCTGAAAGTAAGCTAAATCCCGACGTAGAGGCCAACGCACGTCCCGACGTAGAGGCCAACGCACGTCCCAACTTAGAGGCCAACGCACGTCCCGACTTAGAGGCCAACGCACGTCCCGACGTAGAGGCCAACGCACGTCCCGACGTAGAGGCCAACGCACGTCCCGACGTAGAGCTGAAAGTAAGTTAAATCCCGACGTAGAGCCCAACGCACGTCCCGACGTAGAGCCCAACGCACCTCCCGACGTAGAGCCCAACGCACGTCCCGACGTAGCGCCCAACGCACGTCCCGACGTAGAGCTGAAAGTTAGCTAACTACAGACGTAGAGCCCAACGCACGTCCCGACGTAGAGCTAAAAGTTACCTAACTACAGACGTAGAGCCCAAAGCACGTCCCGACGTAGAGCCCAACGCACGTCCCGACGTAGAGCCCAACGCACGTCCCACCGTAGAGCTGAAAGTAAGCTAAATCCCGACGTAGAGGCCAACGCACGTCCCAACGTAGAGCTGAAAGTAAGTTAAATCCCGACGTAGAGCCCAACGCACGTCCCGACGTAGAGCCCAACGCACGTCCCGACGTAGAGCTGAAAGTAAGCTAAAACCCGACATAGAGGCCAACGCACGTCCCGACGTAGAGCCCAACGCACGTCCCGACGTAGAGCTGAAAGTAAGCTAAAACCCGACATAGAGGCCAATGCACGTCCCGACGTAGAGCCCAACGCACGTCCCGACGTAGAGCTGAAAGTAAGCTAAATCCCGACGTAGAGGCCAACGCACGTCCCGACGTAGAGGCCAACGCACGTCCCGACGTAGAGCTGAAAGTAAGCTAAATCCCGAAGTAGAGGCCAACGCACGTCCCGACGTAGAGGCCAACGCACGTCCCGACGTAGAGCTGAAAGTAAGCTAAATCCCGACGTAGAGCCCAACGCACGTCCCGACGTAGAGTCCAACGCACGTCCCGACGTAGAGCTGAAAGTAAGCTAAATCCCGACGTAGAGGCCAACGCACGTCCCGACGTAGAGGCCAACGCACGTCCCGACGTAGAGGCCAACGCACGTCCCGACGTAGAGCTGAAAGTAAGCTAAATCCCGACGTAGAGCCCAACGCACGTCCCGACGTAGAGCCCAACGCAAGTCCCGACGTAGCGCCCAACGCACGTCCCGACGTAGAGCTGAAAGTTAGCTAACTACAGACGTAGAGCCCAACGCACGTCCCGACGTAGAGCTGAAAGTTACCTAACTACAGACGTAGAGCCCAACGCACGTCCCGACGTAGAGCCCAACGCACGTCCCGACGTAGAGCTGAAAGTAAGCTAAATCCCGACGTAGAGGCCAACGCACGTCCCGACGTAGAGGCCAACGCACGTCCCGACGTAGAGCTGAAAGTAAGCTAAATCCCGACGTAGAGCCCAACGCACGTCCCGACGTAGAGCCCAACGCACGTCCCGACGTAGAGCCCATCGCACGTCCCGACGTAGAGCGCAATGCACGTCCCGACGAAGAGCTGAAAGTAAGCTAAATCCCGACATAGAGCCCAACGCACGTCCCGACGTAGCGCCGAACGCACGTCCCGACGTAGAGCTGAAAGTAAGCTAAATCCCGACGCAGAGGCCAACGCACGTCCCGACGTAGAGGCCAACGCACGTCCCGACCTAGAGGCCAACGCACGTCCCGACGTAGAGGCCAACGCACGTCCCGACGTAGAGCTGAATGTAAGCTAAATCCCGACGTAGAGCCCAACGCACGTCCCGACGTAGAGCCCAACGCACGTCCCGACGTAGAGCTGAAAGTAAGCTAAATCCCGACGTAGAGGCCAACGCACGTCCCGACGTAGAGGCCAACGCACGTCCCGACGTAGAGGCCAACGCACGTCCCGACGTAGAGCTGAAAGTAAGCTAAATCCCGACGTAGAGCCCAACGCACGTCCCGACGTAGAGCCCAACGCACGTCCCGACGTAGCGCCCAACGCACGTCCCGACGTAGAGCTGAAAGTTAGCTAACTACAAACGTAGAGCCCAACGCACGTCCCGACGTAGAGCTGAAAGTTACCTAACTACAGACGTAGAGCCCAACGCACGTCCCGACGTAGAGCCCAACGCACGTCCCGACGTAGAGCCCAACGCACGTCCCGACGTAGAGCCCAACGCACGTCCCGACGTAGAGCCCAACGCACGTCCCGACGTAGAGCTGAAAGTAAGCTAAATCCCGACGTAGAGTCCAACGCACGTCCCAACGTAGAGCTGAAAGTAAGCTAAATCCCGACGTAGAGCCCAACGAACGTCCCGACGTAGAGCCCAACGCATGTCCCGACGTAGAGCTGAAAGTTAGCTAAATCCTGACGTAGAGCCCAACGCACGTCCCGTCGTAGAGCCCAACGCACGTCCCGACGTAGAGCCCAACGCACGTCCCGACGTAGAGCTGAAAGTTAGCTAACTACAGACGTAGAGCCCAACGCACGTCCCGACGTAGAGCCCAACGCACGTCCCGACGTAGAGCTAAAAGTAAGCTAAATCCCGACGTAGAGCCCAACACACGTCCCGACGTAGAGCTGAAAGTAAGCTAAATCCCGACGTAGAGGCCAACGCACGTCCCGGCGTAGAGGCCAACGCACGTCCCGACGTAGAGCTGAAAGTAAGCTAAATCCCGACGTAGAGCCCAACGCACGTCCCGACGTAGAGCCCAACGCACGTCCCGACGTAGAGCCCACCGCACGTCCCGACGTAGAGCCCAATGCACGTCCCGACGTAGAGCTGAAAGTAAGCTAAATCCCGACATAGAGCCCAACGCACGTCCCGACGTAGCGCCGAACGCACGTCCCGACGTAGAGCTGAAAGTAAGCTAAATCCCGACGCAGAGGCCAACGCACGTCCCGACGTAGAGGCCAACGCACGTCCCGACCTAGAGGCCAACGCACGTCCCGACGTAGAGGCCAACGCACGTCCCGACGTAGAGGCCAACGCACGTCCCGACGTAGAGGCCAACGCACGTCCCGACGTAGAGCTGAAAGTAAGCTAAATCCCAATGTAGAGGTCAACGCACATCCCGACGTAGAGGCCAACGCACGTCCCGACGTAGAGGCCAACGCACGTCCCGACGTAGAGCTGAAAGTAAGCTAAATCCCGAAGTAGAGGCCAATGCACGTCCCGACGTAGAGGCCAACACACGTCCCGACGTAGAGCTGAAAGTAAGCTAAATCCCGACGTAGAGCCCAACGCACGTCCCGACGTAGAGCCCAACGCACGTCCCGACGTAGAGCTGAAAGTAAGCTAAATCCCGACGTACAGCCCAACGCACGTCCCGACGTAGAGGCCAACGCACGTCCCGACTTAGAGGCCAACGCACGTCCCGACTTAGAGGCCAACGCACGTCCCGACGTAGAGCTGAAAGTAAGCTAAATCCCGATGTAGAGGCCAACGCACGTCCCGACGTAGAGGCCAACGCACGTCCCGACGTAGAGCTGAAAGTAAGTTAAATCCCGACGTAGAGCCCAACGCACGTCCCGACGTAGAGCCCAACGCACGTCCCAACGTAGCGCCCAACGCACGTCCCGACGTAGAGCTGAAAGTAAGTTAAATCCCGACGTAGAGGCCAACGCACATCCCGACGTAGAGGCCAACGCACGTCCCGACTTAGAGGCCAACGCACGTCCCGACTTAGAGGCCAACGCACGTCCCGACGTAGAGCTGAAAGTAAGCTAAATCCCGACGTAGAGCCCAACGCACGTCCCGACGTAGAGCCCAACGCACGTCCCGACGTAGAGCCCAACGCACGTCCCGACGTAGAGCCCAACGCACGTCCCGACGTAGAGCTGAAAGTTAGCTAACTACAGACGTAGAGCCCAACGCTCGTCCCGACGTAGAGCCCAACGCACGTCCCGACGTAGAGCCCAACGCACGTCCCGACGTAGAGCTAAAAGTAAGCTAAATCCCGGCGTAGAGCCCAACACACGTCCCGACGTAGAGCTGAAAGTAAGCTAAATCCCGACATAGAGGCCAACGCACGTCCCGACGTAGAGGCCAACGCACGTCCCGACGTAGAGCTGAAAGTAAGCTAAATCCCGACGTAGAGGCCAACGCACGTCCCGACGTAGAGGCCAACGCACGTCCCGACGTAGAGCTGAAAGTAAGCTAAATCCCGACGTAGAGCCCAACGCACGTCCCGACGTAGAGCCCAACGCACGTCCCGAAGT
The DNA here is from genome assembly GCF_034619465.1 of Leptosomus discolor. NCBI lineage: Eukaryota > Metazoa > Chordata > Aves > Leptosomiformes > Leptosomidae > Leptosomus > Leptosomus discolor. The sequence goes on from NW_028237772.1 coordinate 3,717,232, forward strand.
AGAGACCACCGCACGTCCCGACGTAGAGCCCAATGCACGTCCCGACGTAGAGCTGAAAGTAAGCTAAATCCCGACGTAGCGCCCAACGCACGTCCCGACGTAGCGCCCAACGCACGTCCCGAAGTAGAGCTGAAAGTAAGCTAAATCCCGACGCAGAGGCCAACGCACGTCCCGACGTAGAGGCCAACGCACGTCCCGACCTAGAGGCCAACGCACGTCCCGATGTAGAGGCCAACGCACGTCCCGACGTAGAGCTGAAAGTAAGCTAAATCCCGACGTAGAGCAAACCGCACGTCCCGACGTAGAGCCCAACGCACGTCCCGACGTAGCGCCCAACGCACGTCCCGACGTAGAGCTGAAAGTTAGCTAACTACAGACATAGAGCCCAACGCACGTCCCGACGTAGAGCAGAAAGTTAGCTAACTACAGACATAGAGCCCAACGCACGTCCCGACGTAGAGCCCAACGCACGTCCCGACGTAGAGCTGAAAGTAAGCTAAAACCCGACGTACAGCCCAACGCACGTCCCGACGTAGAGCTGAAAGTAAGCTAAATCCCGACGTAGAGGCCAACGCACGTCCCGACGTAGAGCCCAACGCACGTCGCGACGTAGAGCTGAAAGTAAGCTAAATCCCGAAGTAGAGGCCAACGCACGTCCCGACGTAGAGGCCAACGCACGTCCCGACGTAGAGCTGAAAGTAAGCTAAATCCCGACGTAGAGCCCAACGCACGTCCCGACATAGAGTCCAACGCACGTCCCGACGTAGACCTGAAAGTAAGCTAAATCCCGACGTAGAGGCCAACGCACGTCCCGACGTAGAGGCCAACGCACGTCCCAACTTAGAGGCCAACGCACGTCCCGACTTAGAGGCCAACGCACGTCCCGACGTAGAGGCCAACGCACGTCCCGACGTAGAGGCCAACGCACGTCCCGACGTAGAGCTGAAAGTAAGTTAAATCCCGACGTAGAGCCCAACGCACGTCCCGACGTAGAGCCCAACGCACCTCCCGACGTAGAGCCCAACGCACGTCCCGACGTAGCGCCCAACGCACGTCCCGACGTAGAGCTGAAAGTTAGCTAACTACAGACGTAGAGCCCAACGCACGTCCCGACGTAGAGCTAAAAGTTACCTAACTACAGACGTAGAGCCCAAAGCACGTCCCGACGTAGAGCCCAACGCACGTCCCGACGTAGAGCCCAACGCACGTCCCACCGTAGAGCTGAAAGTAAGCTAAATCCCGACGTAGAGGCCAACGCACGTCCCAACGTAGAGCTGAAAGTAAGTTAAATCCCGACGTAGAGCCCAACGCACGTCCCGACGTAGAGCCCAACGCACGTCCCGACGTAGAGCTGAAAGTAAGCTAAAACCCGACATAGAGGCCAACGCACGTCCCGACGTAGAGCCCAACGCACGTCCCGACGTAGAGCTGAAAGTAAGCTAAAACCCGACATAGAGGCCAATGCACGTCCCGACGTAGAGCCCAACGCACGTCCCGACGTAGAGCTGAAAGTAAGCTAAATCCCGACGTAGAGGCCAACGCACGTCCCGACGTAGAGGCCAACGCACGTCCCGACGTAGAGCTGAAAGTAAGCTAAATCCCGAAGTAGAGGCCAACGCACGTCCCGACGTAGAGGCCAACGCACGTCCCGACGTAGAGCTGAAAGTAAGCTAAATCCCGACGTAGAGCCCAACGCACGTCCCGACGTAGAGTCCAACGCACGTCCCGACGTAGAGCTGAAAGTAAGCTAAATCCCGACGTAGAGGCCAACGCACGTCCCGACGTAGAGGCCAACGCACGTCCCGACGTAGAGGCCAACGCACGTCCCGACGTAGAGCTGAAAGTAAGCTAAATCCCGACGTAGAGCCCAACGCACGTCCCGACGTAGAGCCCAACGCAAGTCCCGACGTAGCGCCCAACGCACGTCCCGACGTAGAGCTGAAAGTTAGCTAACTACAGACGTAGAGCCCAACGCACGTCCCGACGTAGAGCTGAAAGTTACCTAACTACAGACGTAGAGCCCAACGCACGTCCCGACGTAGAGCCCAACGCACGTCCCGACGAAGAGCTGAAAGTAAGCTAAATCCCGACGTAGAGGCCAACGCACGTCCCGACGTAGAGCTGAAAGTAAGCTAAATCCCGACGTAGAGCCCAACGCACGTCCCGACGTAGAGCCCAACGCACGTCCCGACGTAGAGCCCATCGCACGTCCCGACGTAGAGCCCAATGCACGTCCCGACGAAGAGCTGAAAGTAAGCTAAATCCCGACATAGAGCCCAACGCACGTCCCGACGTAGCGCCGAACGCACGTCCCGACATAGAGCTGAAAGTAAGCTAAATCCCGACGCAGAGGCCAACGCACGTCCCGACGTAGAGGCCAACGCACGTCCCGACCTAGAGGCCAACGCACGTCCCGACGTAGAGGCCAACGCACGTCCCGACGTAGAGCTGAATGTAAGCTAAATCCCGACGTAGAGCCCAACGCACGTCCCGACGTAGAGCCCAACGCACGTCCCGACGTAGAGCTGAAAGTAAGCTAAATCCCGACGTAGAGGCCAACGCACGTCCCGACGTAGAGGCCAACGCACGTCCCGACGTAGAGGCCAACGCACGTCCCGACGTAGAGGCCAACGCACGTCCCGACGTAGAGCTGAAAGTAAGCTAAATCCCGACGTAGAGCCCAACGCACGTCCCGACGTAGAGCCCAACGCACGTCCCGACGTAGCGCCCAACGCACGTCCCGACGTAGAGCTGAAAGTTAGCTAACTACAGACGTAGAGCCCAACGCACGTCCCGACGTAGAGCTGAAAGTTACCTAACTACAGACGTAGAGCCCAACGCACGTCCCGACGTAGAGCCCAACGCACGTCCCGACGTAGAGCCCAACGCACGTCCCGACGTAGAGCCCAACGCACGTCCCGACGTAGAGCTGAAAGTAAGCTAAATCCCGACGTAGAGTCCAACGCACGTCCCAACGTAGAGCTGAAAGTAAGCTAAATCCCGACGTAGAGCCCAACGCACGTCCCGACGTAGAGCCCAACGCATGTCCCGACGTAGAGCTGAAAGTTAGCTAAATCCTGACGTAGAGCCCAACGCACGTCCCGTCGTAGAGCCCAACGCACGTCCCGACGTAGAGCCCAACGCACGTCCCGACGTAGAGCTGAAAGTTAGCTAACTACAGACGTAGAGCCCAACGCACGTCCCGACGTAGAGCCCAACGCACGTCCCGACGTAGAGCTAAAAGTAAGCTAAATCCCGACGTAGAGCCCAACACACGTCCCGACGTAGAGCTGAAAGTAAGCTAAATCCCGACGTAGAGGCCAACGCACGTCCCGGCGTAGAGGCCAACGCACGTCCCGACGTAGAGCTGAAAGTAAGCTAAATCCCGACGTAGAGCCCAACGCACGTCCCGACGTAGAGCCCAACGCACGTCCCGACGTAGAGCCCACCGCACGTCCCGACGTAGAGCCCAATGCACGTCCCGACGTAGAGCTGAAAGTAAGCTAAATCCCGACATAGAGCCCAACGCACGTCCCGACGTAGCGCCGAACGCACGTCCCGACGTAGAGCTGAAAGTAAGCTAAATCCCGACGCAGAGGCCAACGCACGTCCCGACGTAGAGGCCAACGCACGTCCCGACCTAGAGGCCAACGCACGTCCCGACGTAGAGGCCAACGCACGTCCCGACGTAGAGGCCAACGCACGTCCCGACGTAGAGGCCAACGCACGTCCCGACGTAGAGCTGAAAGTAAGCTAAATCCCAATGTAGAGGTCAACGCACATCCCGACGTAGAGGCCAACGCACGTCCCGACGTAGAGGCCAACGCACGTCCCGACGTAGAGCCCAACGCACGTCCCGACGTAGAGCTGAAAGTTAGCTAACTACAGACGTAGAGCCCAACGCACGTCCCGACGTAGAGCCCAACGCACGTCCCGACGTAGAGCTAAAAGTAAGCTAAATCCCGACGTAGAGCCCAACGCACGTCCCGACGTAGCGCCCAACGCACGTCCCGACGTAGAGCTGAAAGTTAGCTAACTACAGACGTAGAGCCCAACGCACGTCCCGACGTAGAGCTGAAAGTTAGCTAACTACAGACGTAGAGCCCAACGCACGTCCCGACGTAGAGCCCAACGCACGTCCCGACGTAGAGCCCAACGCACGTCCCGACGTAGAGCCCAACGCACGTCCCGACGTAGAGCTGAAAGTAAGCTAAATCCCGACGTAGAGTCCAACGCACGTCCCAACGTAGAGCTGAAAGTAAGCTAAATCCCGACGTAGAGCCCAACGCACGTCCCGACGTAGAGCCCAACGCATGTCCCGACGTAGAGCTGAAAGTTAGCTAAATCCTGACGTAGAGCCCAACGCACGTCCCGTCGTAGAGCCCAACGCACGTCCCGACGTAGAGCCCAACGCACGTCCTGACGTAGAGCTGAAAGTAAGCTAAATCCCGACGTAGAGTCCAACGCACGTCCCAACGTAGAGCTGAAAGTAAGCTAAATCCCGACGTAGAGCCCAACGCACGTCCCGACGTAGAGCCCAACGCATGTCCCGACGTAGAGCTGAAAGTTAGCTAAATCCTGACGTAGAGCCCAACGCACGTCCCGTCGTTGAGCCCAACGCACGTCCCGACGTAGAGCCCAACGCACGTCCCGACGTAGAGCTGAAAGTTAGCTAACTACAGACGTAGAGCCCAACACACGTCCCGACGTAGAGCTGAAAGTAAGCTAAATCCCGACGTAGAGGCCAACGCACATCCCGGCGTAGAGGCCAACGCACGTCCCGACGTAGAGCTGAAAGTAAGCTAAATCCCGACGTAGAGGCCAACGCACGTCCCGACGTAGAGGCCAACGCACGTCCCGACGTAGAGCTGAAAGTAAGCTAAATCCCGACGTAGAGCCCAACGCACGTCCCGACGTAGAGCCCAACGCACGTCCCGACGTAGAGCCCATCGCACGTCCCGACGTAGAGCACAATGCACGTCCCGACGAAGAGCTGAAAGTAAGCTAAATCCCGACATAGAGCCCAACGCACGTCCCGACGTAGCGCCGAACGCACGTCCCGACGTAGAGCTGAAAGTAAGCTAAATCCCGACGCAGAGGCCGACGCACGTCCCGACGTAGAGGCCAACGCACGTCCCGACCTAGAGGCCAACGCACGTCCCGACCTAGAGGCCAACGCACGTCCCGACGTAGAGCTGAATGTAAGCTAAATCCCGACGTAGAGCCCAACGCACGTCCCGACGTAGAGCCCAACGCACGTCCCGACGTAGAGCTGAAAGTAAGCTAAATCCCGACGTAGAGGCCAACGCACGTCCCGACGTAGAGGCCAACGCACGTCCCGACGTAGAGGCCAACGCACGTCCCGACGTAGAGGCCAACGCACGTCCCGACGTAGAGCTGAAAGTAAGCTAAATCCCGACGTAGAGCCCAACGCACGTCCCGACGTAGAGCCCAACGCACGTCCCGACGTAGCGCCCAACGCACGTCCCGACGTAGAGCTGAAAGTTAGCTAACTACAAACGTAGAGCCCAACGCACGTCCCGACGTAGAGCTGAAAGTTAGCTAACTACAAACGTAGAGCCCAACGCACGTCCCGACGTAGAGCTGAAAGTTACCTAACTACAGACGTAGAGCCCAACGCACGTCCCGACGTAGAGCCCAACGCACGTCCCGACGTAGAGCCCAACGCACGTCCCGACGTAGAGCCCAACGCACGTCCCGACGTAGAGCTGAAAGTAAGCTAAATCCCGACGTAGAGTCCAACGCACGTCCCAACGTAGAGCTGAAAGTAAGCTAAATCCCGACGTAGAGCCCAACGCACGTCCCGACGTAGAGCCCAACGCATGTCCCGACGTAGAGCTGAAAGTTAGCTAAATCCTGACGTAGAGCCCAACGCACGTCCCGTCGTAGAGCCCAACGCACGTCCCGACGTAGAGCTGAAAGTTAGCTAACTACAGACGTAGAGCCCAACGCACGTCCCGACGTAGAGCCCAACGCACGTCCCGACGTAGAGCTAAAAGTAAGCTAAATCCCGACGTAGAGCCCAACACACGTCCCGACGTAGAGCTGAAAGTAAGCTAAATCCCGACGTAGAGGCCAACGCACGTCCCGGCGTAGAGGCCAACGCACGTCCCGACGTAGAGCTGAAAGTAAGCTAAATCCCGACGTAGAGCCCAACGCACGTCCCGACGTAGAGCCCAACGCACGTCCCGACGTAGAGCCCAACGCACGTCCCGACGTAGAGCCCACCGCACGTCCCGACGTAGAGCCCAATGCACGTCCCGACGTAGAGCTGAAAGTAAGCTAAATCCCGACATAGAGCCCAACGCACGTCCCGACGTAGAGCTGAAAGTAAGCTAAATCCCGACGCAGAGGCCAACGCACGTCCCGACGTAGAGGCCAACGCACGTCCCGACCTAGAGGCCAACGCACGTCCCGACCTAGAGGCCAACGCACGTCCCGACGTAGAGGCCAACGCACGTCCCGACGTAGAGGCAAACGCACGTCCCGACGTAGAGCTGAAAGTAAGCTAAATCCCAATGTAGAGGTCAACGCACATCCCGACGTAGAGGCCAACGCACGTCCCGACGTAGAGGCCAACGCACGTCCCGACGTAGAGCTGAAAGTAAGCTAAATCCCGAAGTAGAGGCCAATGCACGTCCCGACGTAGAGGCCAACGGACGTCCCGACTTAGAGCTGAAAGTAAGCTAAATCCCGACGTAGAGCCCAACGCACGTCCCGACGTAGAGCCCAACGCACGTCCCGACGTAGAGCTGAAAGTAAGCTAAATCCCGATGTAGAGGCCAACGCACGTCCCGACGTAGAGGCCAACGCACGTCCCGACTTAGAGGCCAACGCACGTCCCGACGTAGAGCCCAACGCACGTCCCGACGTAGAGCTGAAAGTAAGCTAAATCCCGATGTAGAGGCCAACGCACGTCCCGACGTAGAGGCCAACGCACGTCCCGACGTAGAGCTGAAAGTAAGTTAAATCCCGACGTAGAGCCCAACGCACGTCCCGACGTAGAGCCCAACGCACGTCCCGACGTAGCGCCCAACGCACGTCCCGACGTAGAGCTGAAAATAAGTTAAATCCCGACGTAGAGGCCAACGCACGTCCCGACGTAGAGGCCAACGCACGTCCCAACTTAGAGGCCAACGCACGTCCCGACTTAGAGGCCAACGCACGTCCCGACATAGAGGCCAACGCACGTCCCGACGTAGAGCTGAAAGTAAGCTAAATCCCGACGTAGAGCCCAACGCACGTCCCGACGTAGAGGCCAACGCACGTCCCGACCTAGAGGCCAACGCACGTCCCGACCTAGAGGCCAACGCACGTTACGACGTAGAGGCCAACGCACGTCCCGACGTAGAGCTGAAAGTAAGCTAAATCCCGACGTAGAGCCCAACGCACGTCCCGACGTAGAGCCCAACGCACGTCCCGACGTAGCGCCCAACGCACGTCCCGACGTAGAGCTGAAACTTAGCTAACTACAGACATAGAGCCCAACGCACGTCCCGACGTAGAGCAGAAAGTTAGCTAACTACAGACATAGAGCCCAACGCACGTCCCGACGTAGAGCCCAACGCACGTCCCGACGTAGAGCTGAAAGTAAGCTAAATCCCGATGTAGAGGCCAACGCACGTCCCGACGTAGAGGCCAATGCACGTCCCGACTTAGAGGCCAACGCACGTCCCAACGTAGAGGCCAACGCACGTCCCGACATAGAGGCCAACGCACGTCCTGACGTAGAGCTGAAAGTAAGCTAAATCCCAATGTAGAGGCCAACGCACGTCCCGACGTAGAGGCCAACGCACGTCCCGACGTAGAGGCCAACGCACGTCCCGACGTAGAGGCCAACGCACGTCCCGACGTAGAGGCCAACGCACGTCCCGACGTAGAGCTGAAAGTAAGCTAAATCCCGAAGTAGAGGCCAACGCACGTCCCGACGTAGAGGCCAACGCACGTCCCGACGTAGAGCTGAAAGTAAGCTAAATCCCGACGTAGAGCCCAACGCACGTCCCGACGTAGAGCCCAACGCACGTCCCGACGTAGAGCCCAACGCACGTCCCGACGTAGAGCTGAAAGTAAGCTAAATCCCGATGTAGAGGCCAACGCACGTCCCGACGTAGAGGCCAACGCACGTCCCGACTTAGAGGCCAACGCACGTCCCGACGTAGAGCCCAACGCACGTCCCGACGTAGAGCTGAAAGTAAGCTAAATCCCGATGTAGAGGCCAACGCACGTCCCGACGTAGAGGCCAACGCACGTCCCGACGTAGAGCTGAAAGTAAGTTAAATCCCGACGTAGAGCCCAACGCACGTCCCGACGTAGAGCCCAACGCACGTCCCGACGTAGCGCCCAACGCACGTCCCGACGTAGAGCTGAAAGTAAGTTAAATCCCGACGTAGAGGCCAACGCACATCCCGACGTAGAGGCCAACGCACGTCCCGACTTAGAGGCCAACGCACGTCCCGACTTAGAGGCCAACGCACGTCCCGACTTAGAGGCCAACGCACGTCCCGACGTAGAGGCCAACGCACGTCCCGACTTAGAGGCCAACGCACGTCCCGACGTAGAGCTGAAAGTAAGCTAAATCCCGACGTAGAGCCCAACGCACGTCCCGACGTAGAGCCCAACGCACGTCCCGACGTAGAGCCCAACGCACGTCCCGACGTAGAGCCCAACGCACGTCCCGACGTAGAGCCCAACGCACGTCCCGACGTAGAGCTGAAAGTTAGCTAACTACAGACGTAGAGCCCAACGCACGTCCCGACGTAGAGCCCAACGCACGTCCCGACGTAGAGCTAAAAGTAAGCTAAATCCCGACGTAGAGCCCAACACACGTCCCGACGTAGAGCTGAAAGTAAGCTAAATCCCGACATAGAGGCCAACGCACGTCCCGACGTAGAGGCCAACGCACGTCCCGACGTAGAGCTGAAAGTAAGCTAAATCCCGACGTAGAGGCCAACGCACGTCCCGACGTAGAGGCCAACGCACGTCCCGACGTAGAGGCCAACGCACGTCCCGACGTAGAGCTGAAAGTAAGCTAAATCCCGACGTAGAGCCCAACGCACGTCCCGACGTAGAGCCCAACGCACGTCCCGAAGTAGAGACCACCGCACGTCCCGACGTAGAGCCCAATGCACGTCCCGACGTAGAGCTGAAAGTAAGCTAAATCTCGACGTAGCGCCCAACGCACGTCCCGACGTAGCGCCCAACGCACGTCCCGAAGTAGAGCTGAAAGTAAGCTAAATCCCGACGCAGAGGCCAACGCACGTCCCGACGTAGAGGCCAACGCACGTCCCGACCTAGAGGCCAACGCACGTCCCGATGTAGAGGCCAACGCACGTCCCGACGTAGAGCTGAAAGTAAGCTAAATCCCGACGTAGAGCAAACCGCACGTCCCGACGTAGAGCCCAACGCACGTCCCGACGTAGCGCCCAACGCACGTCCCGACGTAGAGCTGAAAGTTAGCTAACTACAGACATAGAGCCCAACGCACGTCCCGACGTAGAGCAGAAAGTTAGCTAACTACAGACATAGAGCCCAACGCACGTCCCGACGTAGAGCAGAAAGTTAGCTAACTACAGACATAGAGCCCAACGCACGTCCCGACGTAGAGCCCAACGCACGTCCCGACGTAGAGCCCAACGCACGTCCCGACGTAGAGCTGAAAGTAAGCTAAAACCCGACGTACAGCCCAACGCACGTCCCGACGTAGAGCTGAAAGTAAGCTAAATCCCGACGTAGAGGCCAACGCACGTCCCGACGTAGAGCCCAACGCACGTCGCGACGTAGAGCTGAAAGTAAGCTAAATCCCGAAGTAGAGGCCAACGCACGTCCCGACGTAGAGCCCAACGCACGTCCCGAAGTAGAGACCACCGCACGTCCCGACGTAGAGCCCAATGCACGTCCCGACGTAGAGCTGAAAGTAAGCTAAATCTCGACGTAGCGCCCAACGCACGTCCCGACGTAGCGCCCAACGCACGTCCCGAAGTAGAGCTGAAAGTAAGCTAAATCCCGACGCAGAGGCCAACGCACGTCCCGACGTAGAGGCCAACGCACGTCCCGACCTAGAGGCCAACGCACGTCCCGATGTAGAGGCCAACGCACGTCCCGACGTAGAGCTGAAAGTAAGCTAAATCCCGACGTAGAGCAAACCGCACGTCCCGACGTAGAGCCCAACGCACGTCCCGACGTAGCGCCCAACGCACGTCCCGACGTAGAGCTGAAAGTTAGCTAACTACAGACATAGAGCCCAACGCACGTCCCGACGTAGAGCAGAAAGTTAGCTAACTACAGACATAGAGCCCAACGCACGTCCCGACGTAGAGCCCAACGCACGTCCCGACGTAGAGCCCAACGCACGTCCCGACGTAGAGCTGAAAGTAAGCTAAAACCCGACGTACAGCCCAACGCACGTCCCGACGTAGAGCTGAAAGTAAGCTAAATCCCGACGTAGAGGCCAACGCACGTCCCGACGTAGAGCCCAACGCACGTCGCGACGTAGAGCTGAAAGTAAGCTAAATCCCGAAGTAGAGGCCAACGCACGTCCCGACGTAGAGGCCAACGCACGTCCCGACGTAGAGCTGAAAGTAAGCTAAATCCCGACGTAGATCCCAACGCACGTCCCGACATAGAGGCCAACGCACGTCCCGACTTAGAGGCCAACGCACGTCCCGACTTAGAGGCCAACGCACGTCCCGACTTAGAGGCCAACGCACGTCCCGACGTAGAGGCCAACGCACGTCCCGACGTAGAGCTGAAAGTAAGTTAAATCCCGACGTAGAGCCCAACGCACGTCCCGACGTAGAGCCCAACGCACCTCCCGACGTAGAGCCCAACGCACGTCCCGACGTAGCGCCCAACGCACGTCCCGACGTAGAGCTGAAAGTTAGCTAACTACAGACGTAGAGCCCAACGCACGTCCCGACGTAGAGCTAAAAGTTACCTAACTACAGACGTAGAGCCCAAAGCACGTCCCGACGTAGAGCCCAACGCACGTCCCGACGTAGAGCCCAACGCACGTCCCGACGTAGAGCCCAACGCACGTCCCACCGTAGAGCTGAAAGTAAGCTAAATCCCGACGTAGAGGCCAACGCACGTCCCAACGTAGAGCTGAAAGTAAGTTAAATCCCGACGTAGAGCCCAACGCACGTCCCGACGTAGAGCCCAACGCACGTCCCGACGTAGAGCTGAAAGTAAGCTAAAACCCGACATAGAGGCCAACGCACGTCCCGACGTAGAGCCCAACGCACGTCCCGACGTAGAGCTGAAAGTAAGCTAAAACCCGACATAGAGGCCAACGCACGTCCCGACGTAGAGGCCAACGCACGTCCCGACGTAGAGCTGAAAGTAAGCTAAATCCCGACGTAGAGGCCAACGCACGTCCCGACGTAGAGGCCAACGCACGTCCCGACGTAGAGGCCAACGCACGTCCCGACGTAGAGCTGAAAGTAAGCTAAATCCCGACGTAGAGCCCAACGCACGTCCCGACGTAGAGCCCAACGCAAGTCCCGACGTAGCGCCCAACGCACGTCCCGACGTAGAGGCCAACGCACGTCCCGACGTAGAGCTGAAAGTAAGCTAAATCCCGAAGTAGAGGCCAACGCACGTCCCGACGTAGAGGCCAACGCACGTCCCGACGTAGAGCTGAAAATAAGCTAAATCCCGACGTAGAGCCCAACGCACGTCCCGACATAGAGTCCAACGCACGTCCCGACGTAGAGCTGAAAGTAAGCTAAATCCCGACGTAGAGGCCAACGCACGTCCCGACGTAGAGGCCAACGCACGTCCCGACGTAGAGGCCAACGCACGTCCCGACGTAGAGGCCAACGCACGTCCCGACGTAGAGCTGAAAGTAAGCTAAATCCCGACGTAGAGCCCAACGCACGTCCCGACGTAGAGCCCAACGCAAGTCCCGACGTAGCGCCCAACGCACGTCCCGACGTAGAGCTGAAAGTTAGCTAACTACAGACGTAGAGCCCAACGCACGTCCCGACGTAGAGCTGAAAGTTACCTAACTACAGACGTAGAGCCCAACGCACGTCCCGACGTAGAGCCCAACGCACGTCCCGACGTAGAGCCCAACGCACGTCCCGATGTAGAGCCCAACGCACGTCCCGATGTAGAGCCCAACGCACGTCCCGACGTAGAGCCCAACGCACGTCCCGACGTAGAGCCCAACGCACGTCCCGACGTAGAGCTGAAAGTAAGCTAAATCCCGACGTAGAGTCCAACGCACGTCCCAACGTAGAGCTGAAAGTAAGCTAAATCCCGACGTAGAGCCCAACGCATGTCCCGACGTAGAGCTGAAAGTTAGCTAAATCCTGACGTAGAGCCCAACGCACGTCCCGACGTAGAGCCCAACGCACGTCCCGACGTAGAGCCCAACGCACGTCCCGACGTAGAGCTGAAAGTTAGCTAACTACAGACGTAGAGCCCAACGCACGTCCCGACGTAGAGCCCAACGCACGTCCCGACGTAGAGCTAAAAGTAAGCTAAATCCCGACGTAGAGCCCAACACACGTCCCGACGTAGAGCTGAAAGTAAGCTAAATCCCGACGTAGAGGCCAACGCACATCCCGGCGTAGAGGCCAACGCACGTCCCGACGTAGAGCTGAAAGTAAGCTAAATCCCGACGTAGAGGCCAACGCACGTCCCGACGTAGAGGCCAACGCACGTCCCGACGTAGAGCTGAAAGTAAGCTAAACCCCGACGTAGAGCCCAACGCACGTCCCGACGTAGAGCCCAACGCACGTCCCGACGTAGAGCCCATCGCACGTCCCGACGTAGAGCCCAATGCACGTCCCGACGAAGAGCTGAAAGTAAGCTAAATCCCGACATAGAGCCCAACGCACGTCCCGACGTAGCGCCGAACGCACGTCCCGACGTAGAGCTGAAACTAAGCTAAATCCCGACGCAGAGGCCAACGCACGTCCCGACGTAGAGGCCAACGCACGTCCCGACCTAGAGGCCAACGCACGTCCCGACCTAGAGGCCAACGCACGTCCCGACGTAGAGCTGAATGTAAGCTAAATCCCGACGTAGAGCCCAACGCACGTCCCGACGTAGAGCCCAACGCACGTCCCGACGTAGAGCCCAACGCACGTCCCGACGTAGAGCTGAAAGTAAGCTAAATCCCGACGTAGAGGCCAACGCACGTCCCGACGTAGAGGCCAACGCACGTCCCGACGTAGAGGCCAACGCACGTCCCGACGTAGAGGCCAACGCACGTCCCGACGTAGAGGCCAACGCACGTCCCGACGTAGAGGCCAACGCACGTCCCGACGTAGAGGCCAACGCACGTCCCGACGTAGAGCTGAAAGTAAGCTAAATCCCGACGTAGAGCCCAACGCACGTCCCGACGTAGAGCCCAACGCACGTCCCGACGTAGCGCCCAACGCACGTCCCGACGTAGAGCTGAAAGTTAGCTAACTACAGACGTAGAGCCCAACGCACGTCCCGACGTAGAGCTGAAAGTTACCTAACTACAGACGTAGAGCCCAACGCACGTCCCGACGTAGAGCTGAAAGTTACCTAACTACAGACGTAGAGCCCAACGCACGTCCCGACGTAGAGCCCAACGCACGTCCCGACGTAGAGCCCAACGCACGTCCCGACGTAGAGCCCAACGCACGTCCCGACGTAGAGCTGAAAGTAAGCTAAATCCCGACGTAGAGTCCAACGCACGTCCCAACGTAGAGCTGAAAGTAAGCTAAATCCCGACGTAGAGCCCAATGCACGTCCCGACGTAGAGCCCAACGCATGTCCCGACGTAGAGCTGAAAGTTAGCTAAATCCTGACGTAGAGCCCAACGCACGTCCCGTCGTAGAGCCCAACGCACGTCCCGACGTAGAGCCCAACGCACGTCCCGACGTAGAGCTGAAAGTTAGCTAACTACAGACGTAGAGCCCAACGCACGTCCCGACGTAGAGCCCAACGCACGTCCCGACGTAGAGCTAAAAGTAAGCTAAATCCCGACGTACAGCCCAACACACGTCCCGACGTAGAGCTGAAAGTAAGCTAAATCCCGACATAGAGGCCAACGCACGTCCCGGCGTAGAGGCCAACGCACGTCCCGACGTAGAGCTGAAAGTAAGCTAAATCCCGACGTAGAGCCCAACGCACGTCCCGACGTAGAGCCCAACGCACGTCCCGACGTAGAGCCCACCGCACGTCCCGACGTAGAGCCCACCGCACGTCCCGACGTAGAGCCCAATGCACGTCCCGACGTAGAGCTGAAAGTAAGCTAAATCCCGACATAGAGCCCAACGCACGTCCCGACGTAGAGCTGAAAGTAAGCTAAATCCCGACGCAGAGGCCAACGCACGTCCCGACGTAGAGGCCAACGCACGTCCCGACCTAGAGGCCAACGCACGTCCCGACCTAGAGGCCAACGCACGTCCCGACGTAGAGGCCAACGCACGTCCCGACGTAGAGCTGAATGTAAGCTAAATCCCGACGTAGAGCCCAACGCACGTCCCGACGTAGAGCCCAACGCACGTCCCGACGTAGCGCCCAACGCACGTCCCGACGTAGAGCAGAAAGTTAGCTAACTACAGACATAGAGCCCAACGCACGTCCCGACGTAGAGCAGAAAGTTAGCTAACTACAGACATAGAGCCCAACGCACGTCCCGAAGTAGAGCCCAACGCACGTCCCGACGTAGAGCCCAACGCACTTCCCGACGTAGAGCCCAACGCACGTTCCGACGTAGAGCTGAAAGTAAGCTAAATCCCGATGTAGAGCCCAACGCACGTCTAGACGTAGAGCCCAACGCACGTCCCGACGTAGAGCTGAAAGTAAGCTAAATCCCAATGTAGAGGCCAACGCACATCCCGACGTAGAGGCCAACGCACGTCCCGACGTAGAGGCCAACGCACGTCCCGACGTAGAGCTGAAAGTAAGCTAAATAACGAAGTAGAGGCCAACGCACGTCCCGACGTAGAGGCCAACGCACGTCCCGACGTAGAGCTGAAAGTAAGCTAAATCCCGACGTAGAGCCCAACGCACGTCCCGACGTAGAGCCCAACGCACGTCCCGACGTAGAGCTGAAAGTAAGCTAAATCCCGACGTAGAGGCCAACGCACGTCCCGACGTAGAGGCCAACGCACGTCCCGACGTAGAGGCCAACGCACGTCCCGACTTAGAGGCCAACGCACGTCCCGACTTAGAGGCCAACGCACGTCCCGACTTAGAGGCCAACGCACGTCCCAACGTAGAGCCCAACGCACGTCCCGACGTAGAGCTGAAAGTTAGCTAACTACAGACGTAGAGCCCAACGCACGTCCTGACGTAGAGCCCATCGCACGTCCCGACGTAGAGCTGAAAGTAAGCTAAATCCCGACGTAGAGCCCAACGCACGTCCCGACGTAGAGCCAAACGCACGTCCCGACGTAGAGCCCAACGCACGTCCCGACGTAGAGCCCAACGCACGTCCCGACGTAGAGCCCAACGCACGTCCCGACGTAGAGCCCAACGCACGTCCCGACGTAGAGCTGAAAGTTAGCTAACTACAGACGAAGAGCCCAACGCGCGTCCCGACGTAGAGCAGAAAGTTAGCTAACTACAGACGTAGAGCCCAACGCACGTCCCGACGTAGAGGCCAACGCACGTCCCGAAGTAGAGCCCAACGCACGTCCCGACGTAGAGCCCAACGCACGTCCCGACGTAGAGCTGAAAGTTAGCTAACTACAGACGAAGAGCCCAACGCGCGTCCCGACGTAGAGCAGAAAGTTAGCTAACTACAGACGTAGAGCCCAACGCACGTCCCGACGTAGAGGCCAACGCACGTCCCGAAGTAGAGGCCAACGCACGTCCCGACGTAGAGCTGAAAGTAAGCTAAATCCCGACGTAGAGCCCAACGCACGTCCCGACGTAGAGCCCAACGCACGTCCCGACGTAGCGCCCAACGCACGTCCCGACGTAGAGCTGAAAGTAAGTTAAATCCCGACGTAGAGGCCAACGCACGTCCCGACGTAGAGGCCAACGCACGTCCCGACGTAGAGGCCAACGCACGTCCCGACTTAGAGGCCAACGCACGTCCCGACTTAGAGGCCAACGCACGTCCCGACTTAGAGGCCAACGCACGTCCCGACGTAGAGGCCAACGCACGTCCCGACGTAGAGGCCAACGCACGTCCCGACGTAGAGCTGAAAGTAAGCTAAATCCCGACGTAGAGCCCAACGCACGTCCCGACGTAGAGCCCAACGCACGTCCCGACGTAGAACCCAACGCACGTCCCGACGTAGAGCTGAAACTTAACTAACTACAGACGTAGAGCCCAACGCACGTCCCGACGTAGAGCCCAACGCACATCCCGACGTAGAGCAGAAAGTAAGCTAAATCCCGAAGTAGAGCCCAACACACGTCCCGACGTAGAGCTGAAAGTAAGTTAAATCCCGACGTAGAGGCCAACGCACGTCCCGACGTAGAGGCCAACGCACGTCCCGACGTAGAGGCCAACGCACGTCCCGACGTAGAGCTGAAAGTAAGCTAAATCCCGACGTAGAGCCCAACGCACGTCCCGACGTAGGGGCCAACGCACGTCCCGACTTAGAGGCCAACGCACGTCCCGACGTAGAGGACAACGCACGTCCCGACGTAGAGCTGAAAGTTAGCTAACTACAGACGTAGAGCCCAACGCACGTCCTGACGTAGAGCCCAACGCACGTCCCGACGTAGAGCTGAAAGTAAGCTAAATCCCGACGTAGAGCCCAACGCACGTCCCGACGTAGAGCCCAACGCACGTCCCGACGTAGAGCCCAACGCACGTCCCGACGTAGAGCCCAACGCACGTCCCGACGTAGAGCTGAAAGTTAGCTAACTACAGACGAAGAGCCCAACGCGCGTCCCGATGTATAGCAGAAAGTTAGCTAACTACAGACGTAGAGCCCAACGCACGTCCCGACGTAGAGCCCATCGCACGTCCCGACGTAGAGGCCAACGCATGTCCCGAAGTAGAGGCCAACACACGTCCCGACGTAGAGCTGAAAGTAAGCTAAATCCCGACATAGAGCCCAACGCACGTCCCGACGTAGAGCCCAACACACTTCCCGACGTAGAGCCCAACGCACGTCCCGACGTAGAGCTGAAAGTTAGCTAACTACAGACGTAGAGCCCAACGCACGTCCCGAAGTAGAGCAGAAAGTTAGCTAACTACAGACGTAGAGCCCAACGCACGTCCCGACGTAGAGCCCAACGCACGTCCCGACGTAGAGTTGAAAGTTAAATCCCGACGTAGAGGCCAACCCACGTCCCGACGTAGAGGGCAACAGACGTCCCGACGTAGAGCCCAACAGACGTCCCGACGTAGAGGCCAACGCACGTCCCGACGTAGAGGCCAACGCACGTCCCGACGTAGAGGCCAACGCACGTCCCGACGTAGAGCTGAAAGTAAGCTAAATCCCGACGTAGAGGCCAACGCACGTCCCGACGTAGAGGCCAGCGCACGTCCCGACGTAGAGCTGAAAGTAAGCTAAATCCCGACGTAGAGCCCAACACACGTCCCGACGTAGAGCTGAAAGTAAGCTAAATCCCGACGTAGAGGCCAACACACGTCCCGACGTAGAGCCCAACGCACGTCCCGACGTAGCGCCCAACGCACGTCCCGACGTAGAGCAGAAAGTTAGCTAACTACAGACATAGAACCCAACGCACGTCCCGAAGTAGAGCCCAACGCACGTCCCGACGTAGAGCCCAACGCACTTCCCGACGTAGAGCTGAAAGTAAGCTAAAACCCGACGTAAAGCCCAACGCACGTCCCGACGTAGAGCTGAAAGTAAGCTAAATCCCGACGTAGAGGCCAACGCACGTCCCGACGTAGAGGCCAACGCACGTCCCGACGTAGAGCTGAAAGTAAGCTAAATCCCGAAGTAGAGGCCAACACACGTCCCGACGTAGAGGCCAACGCACGTCCCGACGTAGAGGCCAACGCACGTCCCGACGTAGAGCTGAAAGTAAGCTAAATCCCGACGTAGAGCTGAAAGTAAGCTAAATCCCGACGTAGAGCCCAACGCACGTCCCGACGTAGAGCCCAACGCACGTCCCGACGTAGAGCTGAAAGTAAGCTAAATCCCGATGTAGAGGCCAACGCACGTCCCGACGTAGAGGCCAACGCACGTCCCGACGTAGAGGCCAACGCACGTCCCGACGTAGAGGCCAACGCACGTCCCGACGTATAGCTGAAAGTAAGCTAAATCCCGACGTAGAGCCCAACGCACGTCCCGACGTAGAGCCCAACGCACGTCCCGACGTAGAGCCCAACGCACGTCCCGACGTAGAGCCAAACGCACGTCCCGACGTAGAGCCAAACGCACGTCCCGACGTAGAGCCAAACGCACGTCCCGACGTAGCGCCCAACGCACGTCCCGACGTAGAGCTGAAAGTTAGCTAACTACAGACGTAGAGCCCAACGCACGTCCCGACGTAGAGCAGAAAGTTAGCTAACTACAGACGTAGAGCCCAACGCACGTCCCGACGTAGAGCCCAACGCACGTCCCGACGTAGAGCCCAACGCACGTCCCGACGTAGCGCCCAACGCACGTCCCGACGTAGAGCTGAAAGTAAGTTAAATCCCGACGTAGAGGCCAACGCACGTCCCGACGTAGAGGCCAACGCACGTCCCGACGTAGAGGCCAACGCACGTCCCGACGTAGAGGCCAACGCACGTCCCGACGTAGAGGCCAACGCACGTCCCGACGTAGAGCTGAAAGTAAGCTAAATCCCGACGTAGAGCCCAACGCACGTCCCGACGTAGAGGCCAACGCACGTCCCGACTTAGAGGCCAACGCACGTCCCGACTTAGAGGCCAACGCACGTCCCGACGTAGAGCTGAAAGTTAGCTAACTACAGACGTAGAGCCCAACGCACGTCCCGACGTAGAGCCCAACGCACGTCCCGACGTAGAGTTGAAAGTTAAATCCCGACGTAGAGGCCAACGCACGTCCCGACGTAGAGGCCAACGCACGTCCCGACGTAGAGGCCAACGCACGTCCCGACGTAGAGCCCAACAGACATCCCGACTTAGAGGCCAACGCACGTCCCGACGTAGAGATGAAAGTAAGCTAAATCCCGACATAGAGGCCAACGCACGTCCCGACGTAGAGGCCAACGCACGTCCCGACGTAGAGCTGAAAGTAAGCTAAATCCCGACGTAGAGGCCAACGCACGTCCCGACGTAGAGGCCAGCGCACGTCCCGACGTAGAGGCCAGCGCACGTCCCGACGTAGAGGCCAGCGCACGTCCCGACGTAGAGGCCAGCGCACGTCCCGACGTAGAGGCCAGCGCACGTCCCGACGTAGAGGCCAGCGCACGTCCCGACGTAGAGGCCAGCGCACGTCCCGAAGTAGAGGCCAACGCACGTCCCGACGTAGAGCTGAAAGTAAGCTAAATCCCGACGTAGAGCCCAACGCACGTCCCGACGTAGAGCCCAACGCACGTCCCGACGTAGAGCCCAACGCACGTCCCGACGTAGAGCCCAACGCACGTCCCGACGTAGAGGCCAACGCACGTCCCGACGTATAGCTGAAAGTAAGCTAAATCCCGACGTAGAGCCCAACGCACGTCCCGACGTAGAGCCCAACGCACGTCCCGACGTAGAGCCAAACGCACGTCCCGACGTAGAGCCAAACGCACGTCCCGACGTAGAGCCAAACGCACGTCCCGACGTAGCGCCCAACGCACGTCCCGACGTAGAGCTGAAAGTTAGCTAACTACAGACGTAGAGCCCAACGCACGTCCCGACGTAGAGCAGAAAGTTAGCTAACTACAGACGTAGAGCCCAACGCACGTCCCGACGTAGAGCCCAACGCACGTCCCGACGTAGCGCCCAACGCACGTCCCGACGTAGAGCTGAAAGTAAGTTAAATCCCGACGTAGAGGCCAACGCACGTCCCGACGTAGAGGCCAACGCACGTCCCGACGTAGAGGCCAACGCACGTCCCGACGTAGAGGCCAACGCACGTCCCGACGTAGAGCTGAAAGTAAGCTAAATCCCGACGTAGAGCCCAACGCACGTCCTGACGTAGAGGCCAACGCACGTCCCGACTTAGAGGCCAACGCACGTCCCAACGTAGAGCCCAACGCACGTCCCGACGTAGAGCTGAAAGTTAGCTAACTACAGACGTAGAGCCCAACGCACGTCCTGACGTAGAGCCCATCGCACGTCCCGACGTAGAGCTGAAAGTAAGCTAAATCCCGACGTAGAGCCCAACGCACGTCCCGACGTAGAGCCCAACGCACGTCCCGACGTAGAGCCCAACGCACGTCCCGACGTAGAGCCCAACGCACGTCCCGACGTAGAGCCCAACGCACGTCCCGACGTAGAGCTGAAAGTTAGCTAACTACAGACGAAGAGCCCAACGCGCGTCCCGACGTAGAGCAGAAAGTTAGCTAACTACAGACGTAGAGCCCAACGCACGTCCCGACGTAGAGGCCAACGCACGTCCCGACGTAGAGGCCAACGCACGTCCCGACGTAGAGGCCAACGCACGTCCCGACGTAGAGCTGAAAGTAAGCTAAATCCCGACGTAGAGCCCAAAGCACGTCCCGACGTAGAGCCCAACGCACGTCCCGACGTAGCGCCCAACGCACGTCCCGACGTAGAGCTGAAAGTAAGTTAAATCCCGACGTAGAGGCCAACGCACGTCCCGACGTAGAGGCCAACGCACGTCCCGACGTAGAGGCCAACGCACGTCCCGAATAGAGGCCAACGCACGTCCCGACCTAGAGGCCAACGCACGTCCCGACGTAGAGGACAACGCACGTCCCGACGTAGAGGCCAACGCACGTCCGACGTAGAGCTGAAAGTAAGCTAAATCCCGACGTAGAGCCCAACGCACGTCCCGACGTAGAGCCCAACGCACGTCCCGACGTAGAGCCCAACGCACGTCCCGACGTAGAGCTGAAACTTAACTAACTACAGACGTAGAGCCCAACGCACGTCCCGACGTAGAGCCCAACACACATCCCGACGTAGAGCAGAAAGTAAGCTAAATCCCGAAGTAGAGCCCAACACACGTCCCGACGTAGAGCTGAAAGTAAGTTAAATCCCGACGTAGAGGCCAACGCACGTCCCGACGTAGAGGCCAACGCACGTCCCGACGTAGAGGCCAACGCACGTCCCGACGTAGGGGCCAACGCACGTCCCGACGTAGGGGCCAACGCACGTCCCGACTTAGAGGCCAACGCACGTCCCGACGTAGAGGACAACGCACGTCCCGACGTAGAGCTGAAAGTTAGCTAACTACAGACGTAGAGCCCAACGCACGTCCTGACGTAGAGCCCAACGCACGTCCCGACGTAGAGCTGAAAGTAAGCTAAATCCCGACGTAGAGCCCAACGCACGTCCCAACGTAGCGCCCAACGCACGTCCCGACGTAGAGCCCAACGCACGTCCCGACGTAGAGCCCAACGCACGTCCCGATGTAGAGCTGAAAGTTAGCTAACTACAGACGAAGAGCCCAACGCGCGTCCCGATGTATAGCAGAAAGTTAGCTAACTACAGACGTAGAGCCCAACGCACGTCCCGACGTAGAGCCCATCGCACGTCCCGACGTAGAGCCCAACGCACGTCCCGACGTAGAGCCCATCGCACGTCCCGACGTAGAGCCCAACGCACGTCCCGACGTAGAGCCCAACGCACGTCCCGACGTAGAGCCCAACGCACGTCCCGACGTAGAGCTGAAAGTTAGCTAACTACAGACGAAGAGCCCAACGCGCGTCCCGACGTAGAGCAGAAAGTTAGCTAACTACAGACGTAGAGCCCAACGCACGTCCCGACGTAGAGCCCAACGCACGTCCCGACGTAGAGGCCAACGCACGTCCCGACGTAGAGGCCAACGCACGTCCCGACGTAGAGGCCAACGCACGTCCCGACGTAGAGGCCAACGCACGTCCCGACGTAGAGCTGAAAGTAAGCTAAATCCCGACGTAGAGCCCAAAGCACGTCCCGACGTAGAGCCCAACGCACGTCCCGACGTAGCGCCCAACGCACGTCCCGACGTAGAGCTGAAAGTAAGTTAAATCCCGACGTAGAGGCCAACGCACGTCCCGACGTAGAGGCCAACGCACGTCCCGACGTAGAGGCCAACGCACGTCCCGACGTAGAGGCCAACGCACGTCCCGACTTAGAGGCCAACGCACGTCCCGACCTAGAGGCCAACGCACGTCCCGACGTAGAGGCCAACGCACGTCCCGACGTAGAGGACAACGCACGTCCCGACGTAGAGGCCAACGCACGTCCCGACGTAGAGCTGAAAGTAAGCTAAATCCCGACGTAGAGCCCAACGCACGTCCCGACGTAGAGCCCAACGCACGTCCCGACGTAGAACCCAACGCACGTCCCGACGTAGAGCTGAAACTTAACTAACTACAGACGTAGAGCCCAACGCACGTCCCGACGTAGAGCCCAACACACATCCCAACGTAGAGCAGAAAGTAAGCTAAATCCCGAAGTAGAGCCCAACACACGTCCCGACGTAGAGCTGAAAGTAAGTTAAATCCCGACGTAGAGGCCAACGCACGTCCCGACGTAGAGGCCAACGCACGTCCCGACGTAGAGGCCAACGCACGTCCCGACGTAGGGGCCAACGCACGTCCCGACGTAGGGGCCAACGCACGTCCCGACTTAGAGGCCAACGCACGTCCCGACGTAGAGGACAACGCACGTCCCGACGTAGAGCTGAAAGTTAGCTAACTACAGACGTAGAGCCCAACGCACGTCCTGACGTAGAGCCCAACGCACGTCCCGACGTAGAGCTGAAAGTAAGCTAAATCCCGACGTAGAGCCCAACGCACGTCCCAACGTAGCGCCCAACGCACGTCCCGACGTAGCGCCCAACGCACGTCCCGACGTAGAGCCCAACGCACGTCCCGATGTAGAGCTGAAAGTTAGCTAACTACAGACGAAGAGCCCAACGCGCGTCCCGATGTATAGCAGAAAGTTAGCTAACTACAGACGTAGAGCCCAACGCACGTCCCGACGTAGAGCCCATCGCACGTCCCGACGTAGAGGCCAACGCATGTCCCGAAGTAGAGGCCAACGCACGTCCCGACGTAGAGCTGAAAGTAAGCTAAATCCCGACATAGAGCCCAACGCACGTCCCGACGTAGAGCCCAACACACTTCCCGACGTAGAGCCCAACGCACGTCCCGACGTAGAGCTGAAAGTTAGCTAACTACAGACGTAGAGCCCAACGCACGTCCCGAAGTAGAGCAGAAAGTTAGCTAACTACAGACGTAGAGCCCAACGCACGTCCCGACGTAGAGCCCAACGCACGTCCCGACGTAGAGTTGAAAGTTAAATCCCGACGTAGAGGCCAACGCACGTCCCGACGTAGAGGCCAACAGACGTCCCGACGTAGAGCCCAACAGACGTCCCGACGTAGAGGCCAACGCACGTCCCGACGTAGAGGCCAACGCACGTCCCGACGTAGAGCTGAAAGTAAGCTAAATCCCGACGTAGAGGCCAACGCACGTCCCGACGTAGAGGCCAGCGCACGTCCCGACGTAGAGCTGAAAGTAAGCTAAATCCCGACGTAGAGCCCAACACACGTCCCGACGTAGAGCTGAAAGTAAGCTAAATCCCGACGTAGAGGCCAACACACGTCCCGACGTAGAGGCCAACGCACGTCCCGACGTAGAGCTGAAAGTAAGCTAAATCCCGACGTAGAGGCCAACGCACGTCCCGACGTAGAGGCCAACGCACGTCCCGACGTAGAGCTGAAAGTAAGCTAAATCCCGACGTAGAGCCAAACGCACGTACCGACGTAGAGCCCAACGCACGTCCCGACGTAGAGCCCACCGCACGTCCCGACGTAGAGCCCACCGCACGTCCCGACGTAGAGCCCTATGCACGTCCCGACGTAGAGCTGAAAGTAAGCTAAATCCCGACGTAGCGCCCAATGCACGTCCCGACGTAGCGCCGAACGCACGTCCCGACGTAGACTGAAAGTAAGCTAAATCCCGACGCAGAGGCCAACGCACGTCCCGACGTAGAGGCCAACGCACGTCCCGACCTAGAGGCCAACGCACGTCCCGACGTAGAGGCCAACGCACGTCCCGACGTACAGCTGAAAGTAAGCTAAATCCCGACGTAGAGCCCAACGCACGTCCCGACGTAGAGCCCAACGCACGTCCCGACGTAGCGCCCAACGCACGTCCCGACGTAGAGCAGAAAGTTAGCTAACTACAGACATAGAACCCAACGCACGTCCCGAAGTAGAGCCCAACGCACGTCCCGACGTAGAGCCCAACGCACTTCCCGACGTAGAGCTGAAAGTAAGCTAAAACCCGACGTAGAGCCCAACGCACGTCCCGACGTAGAGCTGAAAGTAAGCTAAATCCCGACGTAGAGGCCAACGCACGTCCCGACGTAGAGGCCAACGCACGTCCCGACGTAGAGCTGAAAGTAAGCTAAATCCCGAAGTAGAGGCCAACACACGTCCCGACGTAGAGCCCAACACACATCCCGACGTAGAGCAGAAAGTAAGCTAAATCCCGAAGT
The DNA here is from genome assembly GCF_034619465.1 of Leptosomus discolor. Lineage (NCBI taxonomy): Eukaryota > Metazoa > Chordata > Aves > Leptosomiformes > Leptosomidae > Leptosomus > Leptosomus discolor. Next base: position 3,741,743 of record NW_028237772.1, read on the forward strand.
AGAGCCCAACACACGTCCCGACGTAGAGCTGAAAGTAAGTTAAATCCCGACGTAGAGGCTAACGCACGTCCCGACGTAGAGGCCAACGCACGTCCCGACGTAGAGCTGAAAGTAAGCTAAATCCCGACGTAGAGCCCAACGCACGTCCCGACGTAGGGGCCAACGCACGTCCCGACTTAGAGGCCAACGCACGTCCCGACTTAGAGGACAACGCACGTCCCGACGTAGAGCTGAAAGTTAGCTAACTACAGACGTAGAGCCCAACGCACGTCCTGACGTAGAGCCCAACGCACGTCCCGACGTAGAGCTGAAAGTAAGCTAAATCCCGACGTAGAGCCCAACGCACGTCCCGACGTAGAGCCCAACGCACGTCCCGACGTAGAGCCCAACGCACGTCCCGACGTAGAGCCCAACGCACGTCCCGACGTAGAGCCCAACGCACGTCCCGACGTAGAGCCCAACGCACGTCCCGACGTAGAGCTGAAAGTTAGCTAACTACAGACGAAGAGCCCAACGCGCGTCCCGATGTATAGCAGAAAGTTAGCTAACTACAGACGTAGAGCCCAACGCACGTCCCGACATAGAGCCCATCGCACGTCCCGACGTAGAGGCCAACGCATGTCCCGAAGTAGAGGCCAACGCACGTCCCGACGTAGAGCTGAAAGTAAGCTAAATCCCGACATAGAGCCCAACGCACGTCCCGACGTAGAGCCCAACACACTTCCCGACGTAGAGCCCAACGCACGTCCCGACGTAGAGCTGAAAGTTAGCTAACTACAGACGTAGAGCCCAACGCACGTCCCGAAGTAGAGCAGAAAGTTAGCTAACTACAGACGTAGAGCCCAACGCACGTCCCGACGTAGAGCCCAACGCACGTCCCGACGTAGAGTTGAAAGTTAAATCCCGACGTAGAGGCCAACGCACGTCCCGACGTAGAGGCCAACAGACGTCCCGACGTAGAGCCCAACAGACGTCCCGACGTAGAGGCCAACGCACGTCCCGACGTAGAGGCCAACGCACGTCCCGACGTAGAGCTGAAAGTAAGCTAAATCCCGACGTAGAGGCCAACGCACGTCCCGACGTAGAGGCCAGCGCACGTCCCGACGTAGAGGCCAGCGCACGTCCCGACGTAGAGCTGAAAGTAAGCTAAATCCCGACGTAGAGCCCAACACACGTCCCGACGTAGAGCTGAAAGTAAGCTAAATCCCGACGTAGAGGCCAACACACGTCCCGACGTAGAGGCCAACGCACGTCCCGACGTAGAGCTGAAAGTAAGCTAAATCCCGACGTAGAGGCCAACGCACGTCCCGACGTAGAGGCCAACGCACGTCCCGACGTAGAGCTGAAAGTAAGCTAAATCCCGACGTAGAGCCAAACGCACGTCCCGACGTAGAGCCCAACGCACGTCCCGACGTAGAGCCCACCGCACGTCCCGACGTAGAGCCCTATGCACGTCCCGACGTAGAGCTGAAAGTAAGCTAAATCCCGACGTAGCGCCCAATGCACGTCCCGACGTAGCGCCGAACGCACGTCCCGACGTAGAGCTGAAAGTAAGCTAAATCCCGACGCAGAGGCCAACGCACGTCCCGACGTAGAGGCCAACGCACGTCCCGACCTAGAGGCCAACGCACGTCCCGACGTAGAGGCCAACGCACGTCCCGACGTACAGCTGAAAGTAAGCTAAATCCCGACGTAGAGCCCAACGCACGTCCCGACGTAGAGCCCAACGCACGTCCCGACGTAGAGCCCAACGCACGTCCCGACGTAGCGCCCAACGCAGCGCCCAACGCACGTCCCGACGTAGAGCAGAAAGTTAGCTAACTACAGACATAGAACCCAACGCACGTCCCGAAGTAGAGCCCAACGCACGTCCCGACGTAGAGCCCAACGCACTTCCCGACGTAGAGCCCAACGCACTTCCCGACGTAGAGCTGAAAGTAAGCTAAAACCCGACGTAGAGCCCAACGCACGTCCCGACGTAGAGCTGAAAGTAAGCTAAATCCCGACGTAGAGGCCAACGCACGTCCCGACGTAGAGGCCAACGCACGTCCCGACGTAGAGGCCAACGCACGTCCCGACGTAGAGCTGAAAGTAAGCTAAATCCCGAAGTAGAGGCCAACACACGTCCCGACGTAGAGGCCAACGCACGTCCCGACGTAGAGGCCAACGCACGTCCCGACGTAGAGGCCAACGCACGTCCCGACGTAGAGGCCAACGCACGTCCCGACGTAGAGCTGAAAGTAAGCTAAATCCCGACGTAGAGCCCAACGCACGTCCCGACGTAGAGCCCAACGCACGTCCCGACGTAGAGCTGAAAGTAAGCTAAATCCCGATGTAGAGGCCAACGCACGTCCCGACGTAGAGGCCAACGCACGTCCCGACGTAGAGGCCAACGCACGTCCCGACGTAGAGGCCAACGCACGTCCCGAAGTAGAGGACAACGCACGTCCCGACGTATAGCTGAAAGTAAGCTAAATCCCGACGTAGAGCCCAACGCACGTCCCGACGTAGAGCCCAACGCACGTCCCGACGTAGAGCCCAACGCACGTCCCGACGTAGAGCCCAACGCACGTCCCGACGTAGAGCCAAACGCACGTCCCGACGTAGAGCCAAACGCACGTCCCGACGTAGCGCCCAACGCACGTCCCGACGTAGCGCCCAACGCACGTCCCGACGTAGAGCTGAAAGTTAGCTAACTACAGACGTAGAGCCCAACGCACGTCCCGACGTAGAGCAGAAAGTTAGCTAACTACAGACGTAGAGCCCAACGCACGTCCCGACGTAGAGCCCAACGCACGTCCCGACGTAGAGCCCAACGCACGTCCCGACGTAGAGCCCAACGCACGTCCCGACGTAGCGCCCAACGCACGTCCCGACGTAGCGCCCAACGCACGTCCCGACGTAGAGCTGAAAGTAAGTTAAATCCCGACGTAGAGGCCAACGCACGTCCCGACGTAGAGGCCAACGCACGTCCCGACGTAGAGGCCAACGCACGTCCCGACGTAGAGGCCAACGCACGTCCCGACGTAGAGCTGAAAGTAAGCTAAATCCCGACGTAGAGCCCAACGCACGTCCCGACTTAGAGGCCAACGCACGTCCCGACGTAGAGGACAACGCACGTCCCGACGTAGAGCTGAAAGTTAGCTAACTACAGACGTAGAGCCCAACGCACGTCCCGACGTAGAGCCCAACGCACGTCCCGACGTAGAGTTGAAAGTTAAATCCCGACGTAGAGGCCAACGCACGTCCCGACGTAGAGGCCAACGCACGTCCCGACGTAGAGGCCAACGCACGTCCCGACGTAGAGGCCAACAGACGTCCCGACGTAGAGCCCAACAGACGTCCCGACTTAGAGGCCAACGCACGTCCCGACGTAGAGCTGAAAGTAAGCTAAATCCCGACATAGAGGCCAACGCACGTCCCGACGTAGAGGCCAACGCACGTCCCGACGTAGAGCTGAAAGTAAGCTAAATCCCGACGTAGAGGCCAACGCACGTCCCGACGTAGAGGCCAGCGCACGTCCCGACGTAGAGGCCAGCGCACGTCCCGACGTAGAGGCCAGCGCACGTCCCGAAGTAGAGGCCAACGCACGTCCCGACGTAGAGCTGAAAGTAAGCTAAATCCCGACGTAGAGCCCAACGCACGTCCCGACGTAGAGCCCAACGCACGTCCCGACGTAGAGCCCAACGCACGTCCCGACGTAGAGCCCAACGCACGTCCCGACGTAGAGCCCAACGCACGTCCCGATGTATAGCTGAAAGTAAGCTAAATCCCGACGTAGAGCCCAACGCACGTCCCGACGTAGAGCCCAACGCACGTCCCGACGTAGAGCTGAAAGTTAGCTAACTACAGACATAGAGCCCAACGCACGTCCCGAAGTAGAGCAGAAAGTTAGCTAACTACAGACGTAGAGCCCAACGCACGTCCCGACGTAGAGCAGAAAGTTAGCTAACTACAGACGTAGAGCCCAACGCACGTCCCGACGTAGAGCCCAACGCACGTCCCGACGTAGAGCCCAACGCACGTCCCGACGTAGAGCCCAACGCACGTCCCGACGTAGCGCCCAACGCACGTCCCGACGTAGAGCTGAAAGTAAGTTAAATCCCGACGTAGAGGCCAACGCACGTCCCGACGTAGAGGCCAACGCACGTCCCGACGTAGAGGCCAACGCACGTCCCGACGTAGAGGCCAACGCACGTCCCGACGTAGAGCTGAAAGTAAGCTAAATCCCGACGTAGAGCCCAACGCACGTCCTGACGTAGAGGCCAACGCACGTCCCGACTTAGAGGCCAACGCACGTCCCGACTTAGAGGCCAACGCACGTCCCGACGTAGAGCCCAACGCACGTCCCGACGTAGAGCTGAAAGTAAGCTAAATCCCGACGTAGAGCCCAACGCACGTCCCGACGTAGAGCCCAACGCACGTCCCGACGTAGAGCCCAACGCACGTCCCGACGTAGAGCCCAACGCACGTCCCGACGTAGAGCCCAACGCACGTCCCGACGTAGAGCCCAACGCACGTCCCGACGTAGAGCCCAACGCACGTCCCGACGTAGAGCTGAAAGTTAGCTAACTACAGACGAAGAGCCCAACGCGCGTCCCGACGTAGATCAGAAAGTTAGCTAACTACAGACGTAAAGCCCAACGCACGTCCCGACGTAGAGCCCAACGCACGTCCCGACGTAGAGGCCAACGCACGTCCCGAAGTAGAGGCCAACGCACGTCCCGACGTAGAGCTGAAAGTAAGCTAAATCCCGACGTAGAGCCCAACGCACGTCCCGACGTAGCGCCCAACGCACGTCCCGACGTAGCGCCCAACGCACGTCCCGACGTAGCGCCCAACGCACGTCCCGACGTAGAGCTGAAAGTAAGTTAAATCCCGACGTAGAGGCCAACGCACGTCCCGACGTAGAGGCCAACGCACGTCCCGACTTAGAGGCCAACGCACGTCCCGACTTAGAGGCCAACGCACGTCCCGACTTAGAGGCCAACGCACGTCCCGACTTAGAGGCCAACGCACGTCCCGACTTAGAGGCCAACGCACGTCCCGACGTAGAGGCCAACGCACGTCCCGACGTAGAGGCCAACGCACGTCCCGACGTAGAGGCCAACGCACGTCCCGACGTAGAGGCCAACGCACGTCCCGACGTAGAGGCCAACGCACGTCCCGACGTAGAGGCCAACGCACGTCCCGACGTAGAGCTGAAAGTAAGCTAAATCCCGACGTAGAGCCCAACGCACGTCCCGACGTAGAGCCCAACGCACGTCCCGACGTAGAGCCCAACGCACGTCCCGACGTAGAGCTGAAACTTAACTAACTACAGACGTAGAGCCCAATGCACGTCCCGACGTAGAGCCCAACGCACATCCCGACGTAGAGCAGAAAGTAAGCTAAATCCCGAAGTAGAGCCCAACACACGTCCCGACGTAGAGCTGAAAGTAAGTTAAATCCCGACGTAGAGGCCAACGCACGTCCCGACGTAGAGGCCAACGCACGTCCCGACGTAGAGGCCAACGCACGTCCCGACGTAGAGGCCAACGCACGTCCCGACGTAGAGCTGAAAGTAAGCTAAATCCCGACGTAGAGCCCAACGCACGTCCCGACGTAGGGGCCAACGCACGTCCCGACTTAGAGGCCAACGCACGTCCCGACTTAGAGGACAACGCACGTCCCGACTTAGAGGACAACGCACGTCCCGACGTAGAGCTGAAAGTTAGCTAACTACAGACGTAGAGCCCAACGCACGTCCAGACGTAGAGCCCAACGCACGTCCCGACGTAGAGCCCAACGCACGTCCCGACGTAGAGCTGAAAGTAAGCTAAATCCCAACGTAGAGCCCAACGCACGTCCCGACGTAGAGCCCAACGCACGTCCCGACGTAGAGCCCAACGCACGTCCCGACGTAGAGCTGAAAGTTAGCTAACTACAAACGAAGAGCCCAACGCGCGTCCCGATGTATAGCAGAAAGTTAGCTAACTACAGACGTAGAGCCCAACGCACGTCCCGACGTAGAGCCCATCGCACGTCCCGACGTAGAGGCCAACGCATGTCCCGAAGTAGAGGCCAACGCACGTCCCGACGTAGAGCTGAAAGTAAGCTAAATCCCGACATAGAGCCCAACGCACGTCCCGACGTAGAGCCCAACACACTTCCCGACGTAGAGCCCAACGCACGTCCCGACGTAGAGCTGAAAGTTAGCTAACTACAGACGTAGAGCCCAACGCACGTCCCGAAGTAGAGCAGAAAGTTAGCTAACTACAGACGTAGAGCCCAACGCACGTCCCGACGTAGAGCCCAACGCACGTCCCGACGTAGAGTTGAAAGTTAAATCCCGACGTAGAGGCCAACGCACGTCCCGACGTAGAGGCCAACAGACGTCCCGACGTAGAGCCCAACAGACGTCCCGACGTAGAGGCCAACGCACGTCCCGACGTAGAGGCCAACGCACGTCCCGACGTAGAGCCCAACGCACGTCCCGACGTAGAGGCCAACGCACGTCCCGACGTAGAGCTGAAAGTAAGCTAAATCCCGACGTAGAGGCCAACGCACGTCCCGACGTAGAGGCCAGCGCACGTCCCGACGTAGAGGCCAGCGCACGTCCCGACGTAGAGGCCAGCGCACGTCCCGACGTAGAGGCCAGCGCACGTCCCGACGTAGAGCCCAACGCACGTCCCGAAGTAGAGGCCAACGCACGTCCCGACGTAGAGCTGAAAGTAAGCTAAATCCCGACGTAGAGCCCAACGCACGTCCCGACGTAGAGCCCAACGCACGTCCCGACGTAGAGCCCAACGCACGTCCCGACGTAGAGCCCAACGCACGTCCCGACGTAGAGCCCAACGCACGTCCCGACGTAGAGGCCAACGCACGTCCCGAAGTAGAGGACAACGCACGTCCCGACGTATAGCTGAAAGTAAGCTAAATCCCGACGTAGAGCCCAACGCACGTCCCGACGTAGAGCCCAACGCACGTCCCGACGTAGAGCCAAACGCACGTCCCGACGTAGAGCCCAACGCACGTCCCGACGTAGCGCCCAACGCACGTCCCGACGTAGCGCCCAACGCACGTCCCGACGTAGAGCTGAAAGTTAGCTAACTACAGACGTAGAGCCCAACGCACGTCCCGACGTAGAGCAGAAAGTTAGCTAACTACAGACGTAGAGCCCAACGCACGTCCCGACGTAGCGCCCAACGCACGTCCCGACGTAGCGCCCAACGCACGTCCCGACGTAGCGCCCAACGCACGTCCCGACGTAGCGCCCAACGCACGTCCCGACGTAGCGCTGAAAGTAAGTTAAATCCCGACGTAGAGGCCAACGCACGTCCCGACGTAGAGGCCAACGCACGTCCCGACGTAGAGGCCAACGCACGTCCCGACGTAGAGCTGAAAGTAAGCTAAATCCCGACGTAGAGGCCAACGCACGTCCCGACGTAGAGGCCAACGCACGTCCCGACGTAGAGGCCAACGCACGTCCCGACGTAGAGGCCAACGCACGTCCCGACGTAGAGCTGAAAGTTAGCTAACTACAGACGTAGAGCCCAACGCACGTCCCGACGTAGAGCCCAACGCACGTCCCGACGTAGAGCCCAACGCACGTCCCGACGTAGAGCCCAACGCACGTCCCGACGTAGAGTTGAAAGTTAAATCCCGACGTAGAGGCCAACGCACGTCCCTACGTAGAGGCCAACGCACGTCCCGACGTAGAGGCCAACGCACGTCCCGACGTAGAGCCCAACAGACGTCCCGACGTAGAGCCCAACAGACGTCCCGACGTAGAGCCCAACAGACGTCCCGACGTAGAGCTGAAAGTAAGCTAAATCCCGACATAGAGGCCAACGCACGTCCCGACGTAGAGCTGAAAGTAAGCTAAATCCCGACGTAGAGGCCAACGCACGTCCCGACGTAGAGCTGAAAGTAAGCTAAATCCCGACGTAGAGGCCAGCGCACGTCCCGACGTAGAGGCCAGCGCACGTCCCGACGTAGAGGCCAGCGCACGTCCCGACGTAGAGGCCAGCGCACGTCCCGACGTAGAGGCCAGCGCACGTCCCGACGTAGAGGCCAGCGCACGTCCCGAAGTAGAGCTCAAAGTAAGCTAAATCCCGACGTAGAGCCCAACGCACGTCCCGACGTAGAGCCCAACGCACGTCCCGACGTAGAGCCCAACGCACGTCCCGACGTAGAGCCCAACGCACGTCCCGACGTAGAGCCCAACGCACGTCCCGACGTATAGCTGAAAGTAAGCTAAATCCCGACGTAGAGCCCAACGCACGTCCCGACGTAGAGCCCAACGCACGTCCCGACGTAGAGCCAAACGCACGTCCCGACGTAGCGCCCAACGTACGTCCCGACGTAGAGCTGAAAGTTAGCTAACTACAGACGTAGAGCCCAACGCACGTCCTGACGTAGAGCCCAACGCACGTCCTGACGTAGAGCCCAACGCACGTCCCGACGTAGAGCCCAACGCACGTCCCGACGTAGAGCTGAAAGTAAGCTAAATCCCGACGTAGAGCCCAACGCACGTCGCGACGTAGAGCCCAACGCACGTCCCGACGTAGAGCCCAACGCACGTCCCGACGTAGAGCCCAACGCACGTCCCGACGTAGAGCCCAACGCACGTCCCGACGTAGAGCCCAACGCACGTCCCGACGTAGAGCTGAAAGTTAGCTAACTACAGACGAAGAGCCCAACGCGCGTCCCGACGTAGAGCAGAAAGTTAGCTAACTACACACGTAGAGCCCAACGCACGTCCCGACGTAGAGGCCAACGCACGTCCCGACGTAGAGGCCAACGCACGTCCCGAAGTAGAGGCCAACGCACGTCCCGACGTAGAGCTGAAAGTAAGCTAAATCCCGACGTAGAGCCCAACGCACGTCCCGACGTAGAGCCCAACGCACGTCCCGACGTAGCGCCCAACGCACGTCCCGACGTAGAGCTGAAAGTAAGTTAAATCCCGACGTAGAGGCCAACGCACGTCCCGACGTAGAGGCCAACGCACGTCCCGACGTAGAGGCCAACGCACGTCCCGACGTAGAGGCCAACGCACGTCCCGACGTAGAGGCCAACGCACGTCCCGACGTAGAGGCCAACGCACGTCCCGACGTAGAGGCCAACGCACGTCCCGACTTAGAGGCCAACGCACGTCCCGACTTAGAGGCCAACGCACGTCCCGACTTAGAGGCCAACGCACGTCCCGACTTAGAGGCCAACGCACGTCCCGACTTAGAGGCCAACGCACGTCCCGACGTAGAGGCCAACGCACGTCCCGACGTAGAGGCCAACGCACGTCCCGACGTAGAGGACAACGCACGTCCCGACGTAGAGCTGAAAGTAAGCTAAATCCCGACGTAGAGCCCAACGCACGTCCCGACGTAGAGCCCAACGCACGTCCCGACGTAGAGCCCAACGCACGTCCCGACGTAGAGCCCAACGCACGTCCCGACGTAGAGCCCAACGCACGTCCCGACGTAGAGCCCAACGCACGTCCCGACGTAGAGCCCAACGCACGTCCCGACGTAGAGCCCAACGCACGTCCCGACGTAGAGCCCAACGCACGTCCCGACGTAGAGCTGAAACTTAACTAACTACAGACGTAGAGCCCAACGCACGTCCCGACGTAGAGCCCAACGCACATCCCGACGTAGAGCAGAAAGTAAGCTAAATCCCGACGTAGAGGCCAACGCACGTCCCGACGTAGAGGCCAACGCACGTCCCGACGTAGAGCTGAAAGTAAGCTAAAACCCGACGTAGAGCCCAACGCACGTCCCGACGTAGAGGCCAACGCACGTCCCGACGTAGAGCTGAAAGTAAGCTAAATCCCGACGTAGAGCCCACCGCACGTCCCGACGTAGAGCCCACCGCACGTCCCGACGTAGAGCCCACCGCACGTCCCGACGTAGAGCTGAAAGTAAGCTAAATCCCGACGTAGAGCCCAACGCACGTCCCGACGTAGGGGCCAACGCACGTCCCGACGTAGGGGCCAACGCACGTCCCGACGTAGGGGCCAACGCACGTCCCGACGTAGGGGCCAACGCACGTCCCGACGTAGGGGCCAACGCACGTCCCGACGTAGGGGCCAACGCACGTCCCGACGTAGGGGCCAACGCACGTCCCGACTTAGAGGCCAACGCACGTCCCGACGTAGAGGACAACGCACGTCCCGACGTAGAGCTGAAAGTTAGCTAACTACAGACGTAGAGCCCAACGCACGTCCTGACGTAGAGCCCAACGCACGTCCCGACGTAGAGCTGAAAGTTAGCTAACTACAGACGAAGAGCCCAACGCGCGTCCCGACGTAGAGCAGAAAGTTAGCTAACTACAGACGTAGAGCCCAACGCACGTCCCGACGTAGAGGCCAACGCACGTCCCGACGTAGAGGCCAACGCACGTCCCGACGTAGAGGCCAACGCACGTCCCGACGTAGAGGCCAACGCACGTCCCGAAGTAGAGGCCAACGCACGTCCCGACGTAGAGCTGAAAGTTAGCTAACTACAGACGTAGAGCCCAACGCACGTCCTGACGTAGAGCCCAACGCACGTCCCGACGTAGAGCTGAAAGTAAGCTAAATCCCGACGTAGAGCCCAACGCACGTCCCGACGTAGAGCCCAACGCACGTCCCGACGTAGAGCCCAACGCACGTCCCGACGTAGAGCCCAACGCACGTCCCGACGTAGAGCTGAAAGTTAGCTAACTACAGACGAAGAGCCCAACGCGCGTCCCGACGTAGAGCAGAAAGTTAGCTAACTACAGACGTAGAGCCCAACGCGCGTCCCGACGTAGAGCCCAACGCACGTCCCGACGTAGAGCCCAACGCACGTCCCGACGTAGAGCCCAACGCACGTCCCGACGTAGAGGCCAACGCACGTCCCGACGTAGAGGCCAACGCACGTCCCGACGTAGAGCTGAAAGTAAGCTAAATCCCGACGTAGAGCTGAAAGTAAGCTAAATCCCGACGTAGAGCCCAACGCACGTCCCGACGTAGAGGCCAACGCACGTCCCGACGTAGAGGCCAACGCACGTCCCGACGTAGAGGCCAACGCACGTCCCGACGTAGAGGCCAACGCACGTCCCGACGTAGAGGCCAACGCACGTCCCGACGTAGAGGACAACGCACGTCCCGACGTAGAGGCCAACGCACGTCCCGACGTAGAGCTGAAAGTAAGCTAAATCCCGACGTAGAGCCCAACGCACGTCCTGACGTAGAGCCCAACGCACGTCCCGACATAGAGCCCAACGCACGTCCCGACGTAGAGCTGAAACTTAACTAACTACAGACGTAGAGCCCAACGCACGTCCCGACGTAGAGGCCAACGCGCGTCCCGACGTAGAGCTGAAAGTAAGCTAAATCCCGACGTAGAGCCCAACGCACGTCCCGACGTAGAGGCCAACGCACGTCCCGACGTAGAGCTGAAAGTAAGCTAAATCCCGACGTAGAGCCCACCGCACGTCCCGACGTAGAGCCCAACGTACGTCCCGACGCAGAGGCCAACGCACGTCCCGACGCAGAGCCCAACGCACGTCCCGACGTAGAGCCCAACGCACGTCCCGACGTAGAGCTGAAAGTAAGCTAAATCCCGACGTAGGGGCCAACGCACGTCCCGACGTAGGGGCCAACGCACGTCCCGACGTAGGGGCCAACGCACGTCCCGACGTAGGGGCCAACGCACGTCCCGACGTAGGGGCCAACGCACGTCCCGACGTAGGGGCCAACGCACGTCCCGACGTAGGGGCCAACGCACGTCCCGACGTAGGGGCCAACGCACGTCCCGACCTAGAGGCCAACGCACGTCCCGACCTAGAGGCCAACGCACGTCCCGACGCAGAGCTGAAAGTAAGCTAAATCCCGACGCAGAGCCCAACGCACGTCCCGACGCAGAGCCCAACGCACGTCCCGACGCAGAGCCCAACGCACGTCCCGACGCAGAGCCCAACGCACGTCCCGACGCAGAGCCCAACGCACGTCCCGACGCAGAGCCCAACGCACGTCCCGACGCAGAGCCCAAGAGAAGTTCCGAAGTAGAGCTGAAAGTGAGCTAACAATAAAATTAGAGCCCAACGCACGTCCCGACGTAGAGCTGAAAGTAAGCTAAATCCCGACGCAGAGCCCAACGCACGTCCCGACGTAGAGCTGAAAGTAAGCTAAATCCCGACGCAGAGCCCAACGCACGTCCCGACGTAGAGCTGAAAGTAAGCTAAATCCCGACGCAGAGGCCAACGCACGTCCCGACGCAGAGCCCAACGCACGTCCCGACGCAGAGCCCAACGCACGTCCCGACGCAGAGCCCAACGCACGTCCCGACGCAGAGCCCAACGCACGTCCCGACGCAGAGCCCAACGCACGTCCCGACGCAGAGCCCAACGCACGTCCCGACGCAGAGCCCAACGCACGTCCCGACGCAGAGCCCAACGCACGTCCCGACGCAGAGCCCAACGCACGTCCCGACGCAGAGCCCAACGCACGTCCCGACGCAGAGCCCAACGCACGTCCCGACGCAGAGCCCAACGCACGTCCCGACGCAGAGCCCAACGCACGTCCCGACGCAGAGCCCAACGCACGTCCCGACGCAGAGCCCAACGCACGTCCCGACGCAGAGCCCAACGCACGTCCCGACGCAGAGCCCAACGCACGTCCCGACGCAGAGCTGAAAGTAAGCTAAACCAGATGTAGAGCCCAACAGACGTCCCGACTTAGAGGCGAAAGCAAGCTCAAGCCAGACTTCCCGACCTACAACCCAACAAACGTCCCGACGTTGATCCCAACAGATGTCCCGACGTAGAGCCCAAGAGATGTCCCGACATAGAGCCTAACAGACGTCCCGACGCAGAGCCCAACACATGTCCAGTTGTAGAACTCAACATACGTCCCGACATAGAGCCGAAAGCGAGCTCAAGCCAGACATATCGAAGTAGAGACCAACAGACGTTCCGACGTAGAGCCAAAAGTGAGCTACAGCCGGACGTAGAGCCTAAAAGACGTCCTGACGTAGAGCCCGAGAGATGTCCCGACATAGAGCCCAACACACGTCCCGACGTATATCCCAAAAGACATTCCGAAGTAGAGCTGAAATTAACGTCAAGCCAGACGTAGAAACCAACATACGTTCCGACGTAGAGACCAACAGACGTCCCGACGTATAGCTCAGAAGATGACCCGACGTATAGCCGCAAGACGGAGGGATGGGGGGGCATAGACAGGTGCAGACGTGGTGCGCATCCTCACGGCTGCTCGATAGTCTCACCTTCAAGTCCCAGGAAGGGAAATGCGGTCACAAACACTCCTCACAAAAACCAAGTTGCCATCCTGCAGGAAGTTCAGAATTCCGGGAAAAACCAGTGCACCTAGAACAAAACAGCACCAAAACTATCAGTTAAAAAAAAGGCTATGTGTTTTAAAACCCTCCTGTCACCCCTGAACACCCCCTAGGAAACTGCCGACGTAAAAAAAAAAAAAAAAAAAAAAAAAAAAAAAAAAAAAAACACAACCACACCCAAAACCCAAGCTGCATCCCAGGGCGCTCTCTCCTGTGGATGCCGCTGGACCCTGCCCAGTCCCACAGCTCTCGCCTTGCCCAGAAGGAGCTCCCTGGGCAGAGCCCGGGGCTCATCTACTCCAGGGCCCCCCGCACCGAACCGGCACTTGGGCATCCTGGAGGACTGCGGGCCCATAGAGCGCAAGTTCGGAGGACTGAGGGGCACTTCCGGCATCATGGAGGACCGCGGGGAAGCGGCGGGAGCCTGCCGGAGCCCTGGAGGAGCCGGTGAGTCCCCCGCGAAACGAGTGCCGACGGCGGCCGCGGTGGCGGCACCGCCGTCTCGGGGCCGCATCCGCGTCATTTCTCTCCGGAGCTGCGGACGGTGCTTGGAGGGGGGGGGGGGGGGGGGGGGGGTATGGCGCCGCCATCTTCTGAATGAGGCATGGACAGGTGGATAGGGAGTGGCATATACAGGTGCATACATGTTGCACATTCTAATACCTAATAATCTCACCTTCAGTCCTATTAAGGGAAAAGCTGTCAGCCAAACTAGGGAAAAAAACAAGGTTACATCCTGCATGAAGTCCAGAGTTCCAGGAAAATCCAGTGCAGCTAGAACAAAAAAAATTCAGTTAAAAAAAATTCTGTGTTTTTAAAGTATCTTGCCACCCCTGAACACTCAGTATAATATTGCTGACATCAAAACCAACAAACCGGCATCCAATGGCACTCTCTATGTGCTGCTGGACCTTGCCCAGTCCCACAACTCTTACCTCAGATGCTTCTGCTTCTCTCCGTGTCCAAACCGCAATACCCACACAGCCCAGCCAGCTCCCAAACTGCCACCGCTGATAGCACCAACAGAGCACCCACACCACAGCAACCTCAGAGCAGAATGAGCTCCCTGAGCAGAGACCCAGACCCCGACCACCACCCTTCCCACAATCACAGGGAACTGAATAAACGGAGACACCGAGAGAGGGAGACCTAGAAATGCCATTGTCACAAGCAACGAGGAAGAATGAAATCAGAGCTGGTGGGGTGCCAGAAAGGAAGAGACATAGAAAGGAAAGGTAGAAGGTGATACTTTACAGGGCAATGCTAGCAGAAGAGCAAAAAGCTTTGGGGAACTAGACAGCCTGAAAGGCAGACAGAAGCAGGGACAGGCAAGGAGGCAGGCAGAGACCTGCAGAACCAGGGCAGGGATGGGCCCGGACACACACGAGGGGACACGTGGCTCCTGGTGCCAACGGCAGACCTTCACCGCCCCGAGGCTTTTCTCTCTGCTTCTGCCCCTTCCTCCTCCACAGTGCCAGCTGCCTGACCTTAGGAGTAAGCGGTGCGTGACTCAATGCACTTCTCTCACGAGGTTTCCTGGACATGCAGCAGCTCACACGTGTGGCCAACAGAGCCGCCAGGGTCCTGGTGTCGTGTGCTGGTGGCGTGCTCTGTTGGGGACGGCTGGGAGGGATCCTTCCTTGCCACAGGGACCGGCTAGAGACAGCTGCCTGTGGAAGCCCCTTGGTTTGACTCCTCAGCCACCTCCTGCAGGCAGGCATGCCCAGGCAGCCCCCTTCCTAGCCCAAAGCAGGGCCAGCCCCATCATTAGCCTCACTGGCCACACCTGCCCCAGCTGGAGCCCGTCAGGAACAGGGGCCTGGCCAAATCCCCACAGCACATGGCCCCCTCCCTGGCACCTGCTCACAGCCACGAGCTCTGCACCCAGGGGCTTGAATACCATCCAGGGGCACAGAGGAGGCAGGAAAAGTTTACTCACCTCTGCCCAGAACAAATCCTGGCACTGAGCTGGCTACAAGGCTCAGTGCTCAAACGCAGCAGGACAGCAGGAGAGAAGGGAAAAAACAGGAGGAAGATAGAGAAGAGGTGGGGGACAGGCAGCCAGTAAACGGGATGCTGCAAACAGGGGAGGGACAGGGAGCAGGACAGTAGCATAGAGAGAGGAGTACTGGGACACTGAGCAAAAAACCCAGGGAGAGGTGGAGGAATACATAAGAGAGAGGAGGAGCAGGAGAAAGAGTCCAAAGGCACCAGCAGGACCACAAGGCAAGGACAAGACGAGGGACAGGCAAATATTGTAAAGCAATAGGGGAAAAGAAACAGAGGCAAGAACTAACACATAGGGTCAGGAAGACAAAAAGAGGGAGCCTTACAAAGACAATGTAAAAAGTGACACCATTTCCACCCACTCTTGATTTCCACATTTTCCCTGACTTCGCACCCCATCTCAGCCTCCACTTTCTTCCAGCCCTGCCACCTCCCCCTGGCTTGAGGGGAAGCCCCAGTGCCATCGGAATGGCAGCAGGGTGCCTGGCAGGCTTCCACAGCAAAGTGGCCAGGACAGAAAGCCATCGTTGGCCCTCCCCATCCCTGGGCAGCCCTTTCCCAGGCAGCGGAAGGAGCGACAGGCAGGGCAGCAGAGATGGACCAGGATGTGCATGGGAGAACATGTGACTCACCCCAGCTCCCAGCACCGGCTCAGACCTTCAGTGCCCCAACACTTTTCTCTCAACTCCCCTCCACTGCCAGGCTGGCCAGCGGCTCACACACAGCCGATGCAGGCACCAAGCTCTTGGCAACACATGCTGGTGGTCTGCTCCATCACGGACAGCTCAGAGGAACCCTTCTTCACCACAGGGACCAGCCATTCCATGCTGGAGGCACCTCCAGCTCCTCCTCAGCCAGTTCCCCTTTACCAGCTCCCTCAGGCAGCCCCTTTATAGTCCACAGCAGGGCCAGTCATGCCATTAGCCCCACTGGCCACACCTGGAGCCCATCAGGAACAGGGGCCACAGGCAAGAACAAACACCCAGGGACAAGGAGCTCAGAAGAGGGAGATGTAGGAAGAAAACGTAAAAAGTAATGCTGCTTTTCCACTCTCCCACCCACCTCTGCCCTTGGGAAAGCCTGATGGAAACCATGAGACTTCAGGGTGTCCCTGCTGGGTGCCCCTCATTCCCCCTGACATCTACTGGTGATGGCATTTTGCGGTAGTCTTAGGGATTTGGGGCCCAAGGAAGTGCCAGAGCAAAGTTCGGAATGCTAACAGTTTATTCGTGCTGTAAACCTGGAGCAGCAATACTTGGAGAGGTGGGGGCAAGGCAGCTGCATGGAGCAGAGACAAGGGGGGGACAATGCATGCCCATGGGAGGCAGGTGCAAGGCAGAAGCACAGGGCGAGGACAACAGTGTGAGCTATGCACACCCATAAAGAGGGAACACAAAGCAGGCAAAGCACACCCATTGGAGGCAGGGACACGAGAAGTAGGGCCAGGCACACCCACCCTTGGCAAGGCCACCGAGTTGGGGGTGGCATGGGAAAAATCCCACCTGCAGCCACGGACGGAGGGATGGGGGGGCATAGACAGGTGCGGACGTGGTGCGCATCCTCACGGCTGCTCGATATTCTCACCTTCAAGTCCGAGGAAGGGAAATGCGGTCACAAACACTCCTCGCAAAAAACAAGTTGCCATCCTGCAGGAAGTTCAGAATTCTGGGAGAATCCAGTGCACCTAGAACAAAACAGCACCAAAACTATCAGTTAAAAAAAGGCTGTGTGTTTTAAAACCCTCCTGTCACCCCTGAACACCCCGTAGGAAACTGCCGACGTAAAAAAAAAAAAAAAAACCAAACCAAAAAAACCCCACCAAAACCCAAGCTGCAGCCCAGGGCACTCTCTCCTGTGGGTGCCGCTGGACCCTGCCCAGTCCCACAGCTCTCGCCCAGAAGGAGCTCCCTGGGCAGAGCCCGGGGCTCATCTACTCCAGGGCCCCCCGCACCGAACCGGCACTTGGGCATCCTGGAGGACTGCGGGCCCATAGAGCGCAAGTTCGGAGGACTGAGGGGCACTTCCAGCATCATGGAGGACCGCGGGGAAGCGGCGGGAGCCTGCCGGAGCCCCGGAGGAGCCGGTGAGTCCCCCGCGAAACGCTGTCTCGGGGCCGCATCCGCGTCGTTTCTCTCCGGAGCTGCGGACGGTGCTTGGAGGGGGGCGGGGGGGGGGGGGGGGTATGGCGCCGCCATCTTCTGAAGGCTAAGGCTGCCCGCGGCGGGGATGGGGCCGCGCGGCCAGGAGGGGACAGGCCGCCGCCCCGCCGTGCAGAGCTGCGTTCCTTGCGTGTTTCGGCAGGAATCGCTGTTGAATCCGTCTCGCTCTCGAATCCGTCTCGCTCTCCACGGCTTCCGGGCAGTTTCTCCGCCCGCCCTGCCGGTCCGCGGTTAGGCCGGCGCGGAGCACCGGTGACGGGACCTGCGGGCGTGCGGGCGTGCGGGCGTGCGTGCGTGAGGGGCTCTTGCGAGAAGAGCCTCACAATAAGCAGGCTCAGCTCCGGGGCGGCACTAGTAAATGGCGTGGTCCTCGGGCGCCGTTAATTCGTGCCACGCGTTTGAGCTGGAATTTGAGAGAATAGTCTGTTATTTAAACGGCCCGATTGAAGAGTTGACTGGTACAAAAAGCCGGTGAACGAACGGCTCACAGCCGGCGAGCGCTCCGTGTACCGCTGCTGAAGGGAGCAGGAGCAAAGCGCAGGCACCCGACTGACACAAGAGGAAAAGGTTCATTACCGTTGGAAATCACGGTTTCGGATTGTGAATTAGGACTCGAATTAGGGGTACGTTCACGACGACCGTTACCCTAAACTGCTCCCAATTGGTATTCTATTTCTGCTTCCCAAGGAGAAAATTTTCATCTGATGGTGCTGCGGGGGTATCTTTAATGCATCAGTTTAAGATGGCTAGTATTGTTAAACGGGCATTCATGATGCCCAGTTAGCGTTCGATCTGTTTCTAAAATGAAATCTAAGTTTTTGTTCGTCGGATTTAATGGGCGTCGGTTTTTTCTTTTAGCTCTACTTGGAAGGAATTGGTACCCGTCCCCTCCTCCCCCCCCAACGGCTATGTTTAAATTTTGGCAGTCGTGACTCCCTGTTGGTTTTCTAATCTTCCTTTTATTTTAAATCTAAATCTTTTAGCGTTATGTTAGTTCACCACCGCCCGGGAATTCTTTTAGTACCTACGTTTAAACGTAGCCGTTATTGAACGATTCCTTTTTTTATTTCTCTTTATCTAAAAATCTAAAGCTTCGATTACTCTTTTGGTTCTAAGCAGGAGTCACTGTTGCCTCCCAGCTTGCTTACAGCGGTGTGATCGTTTAAGCGTTAGAGCCTCCCAATTAGTTTCCAGTTCAATTGGTTTAGCAGTGGTTATGTTTAAATGGAGCTGTTAACGACTCCCAATTAGTTTTCTGTCTTTATCACTTCAAGAGGGTCTCTAAACTATTCATTTTTTGAATTGCAGTACGGACCGGGAATCATTACTGCCCGGTTCATTAAGTAACATCTGCCACTAAATTTAGTCATTACTCAACCCTAGGTAATATTTCTTCTCTTTAGGCGCGCTCTAATATTTTGTGACTTTACCACGAAGTGGATTAACTAGGACGCGTGATTTTTTTCTTTTCCTGTTAGAGTTGTTTCGCTACAGCTATTACTTCCAGTTAGTGCTCTGTTGTTGATATTCTGCTGCTTGCCCTTTGATTACATCAATGGGGAGTAAGTACTGTCTGCAAAGCGGGAAGCAATAGCTAGAGCGGACGACGGGCAGTATTTGCTCCCAAAGACTATTCTGGTTACTGTGACGGACATTTTTATTTTAAACGTTTTGACGTAAACGAGCGGTAAAAATTAAACTAATAGAAACTGACCACTTTGGAATTCCCCAGGAAAAACCACCGGAGCGCCTCGACGCGACCGGAGCCAGGACGCCTGCCGCGGTCCACTTGGGACGCTCGACGGTTTTGCACTCCGTCTCCAAAGCTTGAAGCTCCGCGGAGCGCAACCTCCCCGAGCGGCGACTCGGCCTGTAGCCACCGCCCGCTCTTCTCTCCGGCTCCGCCACCCGTTTTTCCAGAGCAGCCCAAAATCCCGGGGAAGCGAACCCGCGCACAGCAGATACGCCGCGACACCAAACCTCCGGCTGTCCAGCTGCGCCGCCCCCGACCGTCGCTGCTGCGCCAACGGGAGCCTCCGGCCGACGCAGTGCCGAGCGCCCGCGACCCCGTCGGCCGCCGGCTCTGCCAGCGGCGCGGTCCGGCGAAATCCGCGACGCTGCCGAGTCTGCGGCGAGTCCGGGGCGTGTTTTTTTAGCGAAGGAAAAGGCCATTGCAAGTCTCAAGTCCGACCTGCAAGGAAAAAGAAAGCCCGCGTAACAAGGCTAGACCCGTTCCTGTCTGTTGCAGAACTTGTACCAGCGCTACATTCTGGACGGGACCGAATGACAAAGCCGAATGACAGCCTGCAAGAATCCTCCTCTCAGAGCTCTCTGGTTGCAAAGGGAATATTGTAGATCACCAGCAGTTGTAAGACACTGAGACTCCTACTTTTCTCCATCTGCCTCCCTCAACAGAAATAAGTCCCAAAGGACAGAAAACCCCAGGATCGGGTTGAAATCAAACGGAACCCAAACCAAAAACCAAAACCAAGGAAAAACCGTCGGGGAAAAGAACCCCAAAGCATCAGGAACTGTACCAAGCACCTTAAGTAACACTGAAGCGACTCGAACCAAAACAAGTGACAAAGCACCTCAGGAGAGGTGCCAGGAAAGACAAATGAGTCCACACAGAGCAACGCCCGTGTCCTTCTGAGAGGACTAGGCAGGTGAGAGAAGGCCCTTTGAAGGCCTGTGGTTCTGAGAAGGCCGCTTGTCACGCAGATTGATTCTGGTGCCTGGATGGGAAATGGAGGGGACTGAGGGGCGCACGAAGGGGAGGGAGGAACTCGGACAGCTTACGGAGATGCCTGCGGTGCAAAGCCGGGCTGCAGGATGGCTCGGCGTCGGTGCCATCGACCCCCCCCAAAAGATGCTGTGACCCCACTTGGGGACGACAACCTCTGGCCCCGGCGCCCCCGGGGCCGGGCAGAGGCAGCAGCGCTGGGCGTAGCTGGTGGCAGGGGGCCCGACGGGGGGGAACGCGTCCCGGCAGGGCCTGGCCAGGCCCAGGAGCACATCTGGTCCTCGCTGAGGGGCTGGAGCCGATAGGGGCCTGAGGAGTACAGGGGTGGCCTGGTGTCCCCGGCCGCAGCTCTTCCCTGCCGCAGCCGCCTGCGCTCCTGTCCGCGCCCGAAGCCCCATGCCCGCAGAGGCAGCTGGGTCTGGATCTGCCAGCGCCAGCAGCCCCAGAGCAGAATGAGCTCCCTGAGCAGAGGCCGAGGCTCATATACCCCAGGCCCCGCCCCCGGGCAAGTGGTGGGGATGGGACACAAGGGGGGGCGGTGCCGGTGAGGGGGGGGGGGTGGGCAGCAAGGCACGCCAACGGGAGGGTGGGGCATGGGGCAAAAAAGTCACGCCCGGGGGGGGGGCGGTGCTGGGGTGGGGTGCAGAATAACAAAGGCAAACCCGGGAAGGGGAAGGGGGTGGGGGCCGGGCAGGGCACGGCCACTGTCGGCGAGGCCATGGGGGGGGCGGTGCTGGGGCGAGGTGCAAAGCAGCAAGGCACTCCCACGGGGGGAGCGGTGCCGGGGCGGGGCGCGGGGAAGCAGGGCACGCCCACGGGGGGGGGGCGGTGCCGGGGCAGAAAAGGCACACGGGGGGGGGGGTCGGGGGGGGGGGGCAAGCAGGGCACGCCTACAGTGGCCAGTGCCGAAGAACAGCAGCAAGGCACGCTCACGGCGGGGGGGAGGCGCCGGGTGGATTTGGGGCCAGGCACACCCACCCTTAGCAAGGCCACCGAGTTGGGGGTGGCATGGGAAAAACCCCACCTGAAGGCGGAGACAGGGGTACGGGGGGGCATAGACAGGTGCAGACGTGGTGCGCATCCTCACAGCTGCTCGATAGTCTCACCTTCAAGTCCTAGGAAGGGAAATGCGGTCACAAACACTCCTCACAAAAAACAAGTTGCCATCCTGCAGGAAGTTCAGAATTCCGGGAAAATCCAGTGCACCTAGAACAAAACAGCACCAAAACTATCAGTTAAAAAAAAGGCTGTGTGTTTTAAAACCCTCCTGTCACCCCTGAACACCCCCTAGGAAACTGCTGACATAAAAACAAGAAAAAAAAAAAACCCAAGCTTCATCCCAGGGCACTTTCTACTGTGGGTGCTGCTGGACCCTGCCTAGTCCCAGAGTTCTTGCTTCACACGTAAGAAGGAGCTTCCTGGGAGAGCTCAGGGCTCATCTACCCCAGGCCCCAACCACCACCCTTCCCACAATCATAGGCAACTGGGTAAACTGAGACACGGAGAGAGGGGACCTAGAAATGCCAGTTTCACAAGCAATGAGGAAGAATGAAATCAGAGCTGGTGGGGTGCCAGAAAGGAAACGACATAGAAAGGAAAGGTAGAAGGTGACACTTTACAGGGCAATGCTAGCAAAAGAGCAAAAAGCTTTGGGGAACTAGACAGCCTGAAAGGCAGACAGAGGCAGGGACAGGCAAGGAGGCAGGCAGAGATTCAGAGAACCAGGGCAGGGATGGCCCTGGACACACACGAGGGGACACGTGGCTCCTGGTGACAACGGCAGACCTTCACCGCCCCGAGGCTTTTCTCTCTGTCTCTGCCCCTTCCTCCTCCACAGTGCCAGCTGCCTGACCTTAGGAGCAGGCGGTGGGTGACTCAATGCACTTCTCTCACGAGGTTTCCTGGACATGCAGCAGCTCACACGTGTGCAGCCAACAGAGGCGCCAAGGTCCTGGTGCTGTGTTATGGTGGCATTCTCTGTTGTGGATGGGTGGGAGGGATCCTTCCTTGCCACAGGGACCAGCTGGAGACAGTTGCCTGTGGAAGCCCCTTGGTTTGACTCCTCAGCCAGCTCCTGCAGGCAGGCATGCCCAGGCAGCCCCCTTCATAGCCCAAAGTAGGGCCAGCCCCATCATTAGCCTCACTGGCCACACCTGCCCCAGCTGGAGCCCATCAGGAACAGGGGCCTGGGCAAAGCCCCACAGCACATGGCCCCCTCCCCGGCACCTGCCCACAGCCACGAGCTCTGCACCCAGGGGCTTGAATACCATCCAGGGGCACAGAGGAGGCAGGAAAAGTTTACTCACCTCTGCCCAGAACAAATCCTGGCACTTAGCTGGCTACAAGGCTCGATGTGCAAACACAACAAACGCAGCAGGAGAGAAGGGAAAAAGCAGGAGGAAGGTAGAGAAGAGGTGGGGGACAGGCAGCCAGTAAACGGGATGCTGCAAACAGGAGAGGGACAGGGAGCAGGACAGTAGCATAGAGAGAGGAGTACTGGGACACTGAGCAAAAAACCCAGGGAGAGATGGAGGAATACATAAGAGCGAGGAGGAGCAGGAGAGAGAGGCCAAAGGGACCAGCAGGACCACAAAGCAGGGACAAGACAAGGGACAGCGGAATATTGTAAAGCAATAGGGGAAAAGAAACAGAGGCAAGAACTAACACATAGGGTCAGGAAGACAAAAAGAGGGAGCCTTACAAAGACAATGTAAAAAGTGACACCATTTCCACCCCCATCTTGACTTCCACATTTTCCCTGACTTCGCACCCCATCTCAGCCTCCACTTTCTTCCAGCCCTGCCTCTCCCCCTGGCTTGAGGGGAAGCCCCAGTGCAATCAGGAAGGTGTTAGGCTGTCCATCAGGCTCCCACAGCAAAGGGGCCAGGACAGAAAGCCATTGCTGGCCCTCCCCATCCCTGGGCAGCCCTTTCCCAGGCAGCAGAAGGAGCGGCAGGCAGGGCAGCAGAGGTGGACCGGGACACACACAGGAGAACGTGTGACTCACCCCAGCTCCTGGCACCAGCTCAGATCTTCAGCACCCCAACACTTTTCTCTCAACTCCCCTCCACCGCCAGGCTGGCCAGCGGCTCACACACACAGCCGATGCAGGCACCAAGCTGCCAGCAATGTGTGCTGGTGGTCTGCTCCATCATGGACAGCTCAGGGGGATCCTTCCTTACCACAGGGACCAGCCATTCCATTCTGGAGGTACCTCCAGCTACCTCCTCAGCCAGTTCCCCTTTATCAGCTCCCTCAGGCAGCCCCTTTATAGCCCACAGGAGGGCCGGCCCTGTTATTAGCCCCACTGGCCACACCTGGAGCCCATCAGGAACAGGGGCCACAGGCAAGAACAAGCACCCAGGGACAAGGAGCTCTGAAGAGGGAGATGTAGGAAGAAAATGTAAAAAGCAATACTGCTTTTCCACTCTCCCACCCACCCCTGCCCTTGGGAAAGCCTGATGGAAACCATGAGACTTCAGGGTGTCCCTGCTGGGTGCCCCTCATTCCCCCTGATATCTACTGGTGATGGCATTTTGGGCCCAAGGAAGTGCCAGAGTGAAGTTTGGAATGCAAACAGTTTGTTTAAAACAGTTTGCATCTGGAGCAGCACTTCTTGTAGCGGTGGGGGCAAGGCAGGTGCATGGAGCAGGGACAAGGGGGGGGGGGACACAAAACATGGTAATGGGAGGCAGGTGCAAGGCACACCCATGGTGGGGGGGCGGGGGGGGGGGAGGAAGGCAGGTGCACAGGGGGAGGATAGGGTGTGAGCTATGCACACCCATAAAGTGGGTACAAAAATCTGTCAGGGATAACCTGATTGAGGAAGATGAAGTTGACCTTGACAGCATTCCAGTATACCCTTGAAAAGACAGAAGAAGTGGATGAAGAATGTTGTAAACAAGTTTGAGGAAGTTATAAGAGATTGAGCAAGAAGAGACTGAGCAAGTAATACCACAGAGCAGAAACTTGGCAAGAGAACAGTAGGTACAGTGAGAAATACAGTAGGAGCTCCAGCCAATCATTATGTGAATGGAGGTGAATGGACAAAGCTATTGAGCGAATCATTTTAGCAGCCTTAGTGCATGAACAGGTGGACAGATAAGAAAGGTTATAAAAGGGTACGCTTTTTCTGCTGCACCATCTCAGCCATCTTGGTTTTTGCAACTTAATAAAGACTGCCTTCTTACATATACTCTTGTCGTTGTCCATCCCTACCATGAAAAAAAGCAGGCAAGGCAGGCCCATGGGAGGCAGGGACATGACAAGTAGGGCCAGGCACACACACACGAGTCAAGGCCACAAAGATCGGGGTGGCATGGGAAAAACCCCACCTGAAGGCAGAGACAGGGGTATGGGGGGGCATAGACAGGTGCAGATGTGGTGCACATCCTCATGCTACTCGATAATCTCACCTTCAGTCCTAGGAAAGGAAATGGGATCACAAACCCTTGTCACAAAAAACAAGTTGCCATCCTGCAGGAAGTTCAGAATTCCAGGAAAATCCAGTGCACCTATGTCTTGGTTTGAAAGACAGGTGTCTGTGGAGGAAGGCAGGAGCCTCCCTTGAAATGGAAAGTGCAACCCCCTTCCCTCCAAATTATTATAATTTTGAAATTAACGGGCGTTCAGGCAAAGATATGGGGAATAGGAATAACAGTTCTTTACTAATATATATATATATATAAATATATATATATATAAATATATATATATATATATATAACACAAGGCAGGGAAAAAACAAACAACCCACTGGTTTACACTGACAGAGTCAGGAATACAACCTGACACCCTGTTAGGGTGGCAGTAGCAGTCCGATAAGATGCTGGCTGCAGTCCTCCTGAAGCGATGGATGTAGTTCTGTGGAAGCAGCAATCAGGTAAAAGAGTCTGGTCTTCCTCCGAAGGTCCAGTGGTAGGTAGGTAGCTCTTGTCCTCTGGAACTCCAGTGGGGGGAAAAGCTCCTCTGGGAATCCACTGGAAGAAGGCTGCTAGGGTGTTCAAAATCTCTGTTTTTATTTGGCATGGACTGCTTGGCTCCTTCCCCCCCGCCCCCCGCCCCCCCCCCCCCCGGGCGGAGCATCTCACAATGGGATGGGGAGTCGTGAGGCAGTTCCTTGATGGGCCATTAACAGGAGATAGTCCAGGAGCGAGTTATCGATGAGTCAGGCGATAAGGCATTGTTGTGCCCAGTAACAGGAGATAGTCCGGGGGGGGGGGGGGGAGGCAGAGAGCACCGCCCCACCTGGTCTCAACAGCTCCTGAAGATGGTAATAGAATATTTTTTTCTTTTGGCACATTTTGCACTGTAACCCAGGACAACCTAGAACAAAACCACAGCAAAACTGTCAGTTAAAAAAGCTGTGTGTTTTAGAACCCTCTCATCACCCCTTAACACTCCGTATGAAACTGCTGACAAATAATAAAAAAAAAAAGCCCAAGCTGCATCCCAGGGCTCTCTCTACTGTGGGTGCTGCTGGAGCTTGCCCAATCCCACAGCTCTCACCTCGCACAGAAGGAGCTCCCTGGGCAGAGCCCGGGACTCATCTACCCCAGGCCCCGCCCACTGCCTTTCCAAACATCCCCAGGGGAAGGGGCCGCCGCGGGGCACAAAGGTGAGAGCGTCCGGTGCGTAGCCCACTCACTGTAGGCGGTAGCAGGAGAGAGCGCGGCAGCGCGCACCCGGAGCTGCAGTACCGTCTTTTGGTCACAGGGTGGCAGCAGGGTGCGCGGCAGCGCCGCCGGGGCTGCATAACCGCTTTTTGGTCATAGGGTGGCAGCAGGGAGCGCGGAAAGCTCCGCTGGGCCTGCAGTACCGACTTTCGGTCACAGGGTGGCAGCAGGGAGCGCGGCAGCGCCTTCGGGGCTGCAGTACTGCTTTTTGGTCACAGGGTGGCAGCAGAGAGCGCCACAAATCGGTGTCACCACACACGCGCGTGTACCACGCCCCAGTACCCAACCCTAGTCAAATCGTGGTAGCAGAGCGCGCCGCGGGCGGCCGCCAGCGCGCATGCGCGTACCCCGGCCTGCAGTACCGCACACCCCCCACGCGCAGGCAGCACAAAGCGCCGTTTCACGCAGCACCCCCGTGCGGTCACAGCGGCGCAGCAGCACCTGCGTCTTTCTCTGACACTGGGGGTACAGGGGGACCCGGAGAGGGGTGGGGGATGACCGACACCAACGGCTCTCCCCGGCATAACCCACAGACGAGCACTCACCTGCCACAGCCCACGAGACAGAATCCATGCTCGATGCCTGCCCCCCGCCAGATCATCGACGCCGGCTGCCGCACAGCAGAGGGGTGGCAGGGCGTCCGCCAAAGGACGGTGCCATGGCTCTTGCTCGCACTCGGCTCTGCCACGTTCCCCGTCTCGGACCACGCCCGGACGGGCTCCCCAGAGCAACAACTGCCCCTTTCCCCACCGGACAGCCGTGGCAGAAAGCTTGGACAGAGACAGAGCTGGCCCCGCGGGGCGAGAGTGCTGAGCCACCGGCAGGCAAACCTGGGGGGGGGGGGCGAGCTGCTGCGCAGCACCGGACACTCACAGCAAGACATCGGGAAACAAAAGGCCCCAGCCATAGTTCAGCACATTAGAAGAACAACACAGAAGCAAGGAGAGGAATTCAATAGAACGAGGGACAGGAGAGCAGTCGAACTGAAGGAGACCAGCCCGAAATACAGACACATCCTCTACAAACCAGAGTGATTTGAATACTTAACACTCCATAGAAAGACAAACAGATACGATTTCCAACCCCTTCTTAGCAGAAAAGCAACTGCTCTTGCTCATGTTTGATGCCCTTCCTTAGAGCGCTGCTGCAGAACAAGGCTGTACACCCCCATCTAGATCTATGCTTACACCTGTCTCCAAAATACACAGTTGTTAATTGACTCTGCTCCTGCCCCACCTTGTTCTATCATGTCACATGATTAGAAACCAAGTACTTCAGAGCGCTCTGTCAAAACACAGGGAAGAAACTCAGTAACATGCAGCTGCCTCTGGCTTGGAAAGAGTTAGAGAAACCCCTGACCGCTTAAGTACACCTCATACATTACATGCTGTACTGATTCGGCAGCGAGTTTAAACCGCGTTAGTCATTCTGCCAATTATACAATTTTAACTTTCTCTAGAGTTTCATATATGACAGGAAAAGATCAGTGAAATAATAGATCCCCCACATGGTTTTACTCATTAAAAAGAAAAAAAAAAAAAAGAAATTCAAATCCCCAGGGCTGCAACAGGTAAGGCCACCGAACAGGACTGGCAGATGCACTAAGGCTTCTGGCTGTACCAAAGCACGCAGAGGAACATTTTTTAATCGTATCTCGACCGTTGCAACCAAGAATGTAAAGACCAGCGACGCCATCCACTTTTGGAACACTTGCTGTGCTTCAGTCTTTGGAAACAAATTGACTTTGCTGTTGTTTTGTTTTTCAAAAGAGGGCAAAAAGTCTCACTGCTCATGACTTCTACAGCCAAGCACACAGAGTCCGACAGGCAGTTCGTACAACGCAATTTCTTTGAAGGAGAAAGATTTCCATTCCAGGAAAATCCCTTTTCCAACTGAAATCAAAGTTACGCACTGCAGGACAACGGTCCCTGGTCCCTCAGCTTCGCTTCCAGAGGGCTGGGGATCCGCGTCCATCCTCAGCAGAAACCACATCAACTAACCTGATTACTCCTGCAGTTGCCACGTTCCTCCTCATCGCCTACAGAAAAAAAAAAAAAAAACCACACACACCGCTGACAGTGGTAGCTGTCACACGGGTCACCACAGACCTCCTCGAAACACCCTCCTCCTCAAAAGGAACGTGGTCTTCCGCTCAACTGCTCCGCACCGATTCCCGTGTTGGACGCTGCAGCTGTCATCGCTTGCGGCCCCCCTAAGGTAGCAACAGACAGAGAAATACCGTCACGCTTGGGAGAAATCACCAGCCCCACGCTCCTCCTTGCTGCTCCTTAGCTCACCACCTCAAAAGCTCACCCAACTCCAAAGGCAGCTGCGTAACACCTGCACAAACGCACAGAAACGCTTGACCGAGCTGCCGCAGGATGCTCCGCTCTTGGACGCCGGCCCGGCTGACAACCGCCTCGCCTCCTCAGGCCGCTGGTCGGCGCGCAGCTTCGCCCCTCCGAGGCTACGTGCGTGACCTGCGAAAGCCAAAACAAAAGGCACGTGCTGAGATACCGCCCGAAACCACAGCCTGCCCGTGCCCATTCCCCTCTCCTCCTCCTCTACCTCGGCCGCCCACCCACCCTACCTCTGCCAGCTGCCGCGTTGAGGCTCCGGTACCACCTGTAAAACACAACCCATAAGGGATGCTTATAAACTTCACAAACGACACAACGCCTGAAAAGTAACTTCTCTGCTGCAGCCCACCAGTCCCAGCTCACCTCGCCCCAGCCACCCGCAGTGCCGATACCCTGCTTCGCTCGCTACTTCGTGCCTTTGGAATACAACAAACCTACCAAGACCTGTCAGCTGCTCACACAGCCATCGGCCGCATCTGCCCGCTGACACTGCGTGCCAACCCACCTTCTTATGGCCGCTCCCCCGCCCCTCCTCTAACCCTTTGGTGCACGGCTCGTCTCACTGCATCTGAAAACGGCATCGAACGAGTCACCCGGCTGCGGAGCAACAGCTTAACGGTTCCGGAGATCTCCTTTCCATGTAGGAATACCCTCTAGACTCCAACAACAGCCAGCCAGCCATCACAGAAAACCAAAGCCAAAGCAACACCTGGCCCTACGCGTACGACCCTTAGCACCTTCCACCCCGGAAGTCAAATGCCACGGCCCCTGACGAAAAGATACGGCCGCGGCCGCAACCGCAACGGTGGACGCGCGAGAAGCCGGGCCCCAAGACCCAACATCCACAGGACGCGGAGAAGTCGTCGTCCCAGAAGAGGGCTCCGTGAGAACAGACCGCTCGACAGCGGATACCCCAGCGCATCCTGGACCACTCGTCACCTTCTCGGACACGAGACGTGCTGGACAGATCTGTGTGTGGAGCTTCTCGCGCGAGACGGGGAGCGCTCGGTCGGCGGTACCCCGGTGAGTCGAGGAGCACGAGACCCTCGGTGCGGCTACCGATGCGCCCGCCTACCGCAAAAGAATAAACCTCCGGAGCATCGAGACCTCATTAATGTGCAGTATAGCGCACACGGAACAAGCACCACCGACCGCCTCCTTACCACTGAACCCCTCAAGGAATCACAGCGGCGGTCAGCTGACGGAAAAACCACGGCGGCTGAAAGATCTAACACAGGCACCTTACAACCACAGAAACCGGTGCTAAACACACAACAGGTGAAAAACTACACGGAAACGTAACTGCTGTGACCGGCACTACGACACGTCTCATCAGGCGCGTCATGAAAAAGTCAGAAACGGAGTAATGGGAAGGCTCGCGTGCCCGGGCCTACGACAGAAGACAGACCCTGGCTGGAGACTGTTACCAGCGCAAAGAACGCAGACCCTCTTCTCTGAGAAGTTCTGGGGAAGATGCCTTCTCGAGAAACTCTCAAGCTCCGTATACAGGCGAGTACAAGATGCTCACCCTAACCCTCGCTGGACAATTTCACCATCAGTCCTATTAAGAGAGAAAAAAGAGCATAGATCAAGACATCAGCAACTTACACAGCACACAGTAAAAACGGTGGGGAAAAAAAACAAGGTTCCATCTCCCATAGTCAGGAATTCCAAAAAAATGCAATGCATCTAAAATTTAAAAAAAAAAAATGGCAGGCTATTAAACCATTTTGCCACCCCCAAACCCTCAGCGGAAAACCGCCAGCCTGAAACAACAAAAACAACTGCATAAAAGGGTACTTCCTACTATGCCTACAGCCGAACCTCGGCCGGTCTCGAAACTCTTCCCTCACACCGACGCCTCCGCTTCTTGCCGTGAGCAAACCCCCGACGCCCGCGCAGCCCAGCCGGCTCCAAGAGCTGCCGCCAGCGACCAGACCAGCGGAGCGCCCGCACCGCAGCAGCCCCGGAGCAGAACGGGCTCCCTGTGCAGAGGCCAGGGCTCGTACACCCGGGGCCCTGCTCACCACCCTTCCTGCAATCCCCTGGGAAAGGGGCTGGGGCGACCCCCAGCAGACACAAGGGCGGCCGGAGGAGCAGCGGGGAGTTTCCTCACCTGCCTCCGTGTCACGGGGTACAAAGCACTGAGCAAAGACAGCGACCCGTACCGCAAAGGCCGACACCTGCTCTTCTACTGCAGGTATCTGCGGCACCAGCAACGTGACCGGGCAGGGAATTAAACTAACGGAACCGCTTTAACTGGGAGAATAAGGACACAAACCTGAGCCAGGTGCAGTCAGCAACATCCCCGGGGAGGAACCGGCAACCAAGTCCTCAGCGCTGCCCCTGGGAGACACAAAGAACGGCCAACTGTTGTCCACAGCGACGGCCACCCCTTTCCCCAGGCAGGAACCCCTCCTTCTGCAGGAGCTCCTGGAGACGCCCCCTCCTGCCCCAGACCATTGCCAACGGCACCCGTGCTTATGGGGCAATAAAGCACGTTCACGGGTCAGCTTGCTGCTGCGAGGGCAGGGTCTGGGGTGGTCAGGGGCTACGGGACAGGTGCTGGAGCTGTGGGCAGCTGCATGGGGCGCGCAGGCTGGAGCACTTTTCCAGGGGGTGGGAAGGCCTCCAGGTGCCCGGAGGCAGCCATCTGCCCCTCTTCCTCCTTCCTCTCCACCAGCTCACAAAACCCCTGGGAGCTGCCCTGACGGGGCCCGACGTCTGCTGTCGGCACTCTCGGGCAGGCGTGCCCTAGCAGCACCATCCCCTGGGGCTGCGGCCCCATGACACAGAGCGGCCATCGCCATCAGCCTCGCTGGCTCCCTCCGGGGCTCCTCCGGCACCAGCCCGCAGCTGCAGCCATGGCCCCTTACCCCCGCTGTGTACCTGCTCCCCTGGACTCTCTGACCGCTGCTCAGCAAGTACAAAGGAGACAGAGCGAGGGTTTATTTGCAAACCCATCTAAGTGCGAGGAACACGCCTGCTCTGGGGCTCAGAGCCCGTCCACTCACCCTTCCCTGGGACCGCTCGGCAGTCCACGCTGGGGCAGCAGGTACGGAGAACGAAAACACAGCCATGGGGAGCTGGGCAGAGGAACAGAAAGAGAAAAATAAGGTGAGGGAGAGGAACTGAGGAGCAGAGAAAGAGAGGTACCGGGAAAAGAACAGAGAGGGGGAGACACAGATAAAGAAAGGACACAGAGTCCTGGTCTGTGGAAGGAAAACGGGGTCAGGGAGCCAGGCGGGTGAAAAGAGCACGCCCACCAGCCCTGTGCCCAGGGGGCAGCAGCGGCCTTTCCTCACGGGGAAGTGGCAGCGGGCACGGCGGCCCCATCCCACAGGCCCTGCAGCATCGCGCGGCCGTTACCGGCGGCGCCCGCCGGCAGGACAGCCTGCTGCTCGCCGGATGCAGCGCTGAGCATGGTGCCCGAGCCGGACGCCCGCAGGCAGCCATGCGGCCCTGGCAACGAGCCCACAGCTCGTGCGGCGGCTGTGGCGAGGGCTGGGCCGTGCCGCAGGAGCGGGGGGCCATCACTCGACCCCCGCAGCGCAGCACCTCCTCCCCTGGGCTCCCTCACAGCCCCTCGCCTGCTGTGAAGGGACTGCAAACGCAGCTGGGAGGGCAAAGGAGACTGCGAACGTTTCTTCAGTCACGCAGGTAGCGGATGCAGCGAGAGCGCCTGAGGCAGGGAACAGGATGGCGAGAGAAAGACAGGGACAGGGAGCCCGACAGGTGGAGAAAGAAGCAGCAGGGAGAGAAGAAGAGAGGCAGCAGATAGAGGGAGAAGGGAGCAGGGCAGAGACTGACAAAGGAGGACGGAGACGCAGGACAAAACTGGGACAGGCAGCACGACAGAGAGGAAGGAAAGAAGAACAGGGGCAGGAAGCTGGACCGAGACACATGAAGAAAGACAACAAAGAACAGGGCAGAGAGGGAGGATGAAACAACAGGGACAGGGAGCCAAGACAGCCAACGATGGAGGGGAGGGGCGGGGGTGGGGGGAACAACAACACGGTACAAACCACAGAGCTACACACTACAGGTGGAAGAATTAAAAAATAGAGCCGGGGAGCCAGGAAAAAAAAAAAGCTGGAGAGCAAAAAGTATAGCGATTCATACAAAAAGGGAGGGAATATTAAAATAGCGTCATCAGGGAGCCAGAGAAAGCGAGACGGAGAAAGGACAAAAGCAACAGGCTACAGGGCAGAGAGGGAGGAACTCATGAGCAGCAACAGAGCTCCGGCCAGAGAGAGACAGAAAAAAGTACAAGACTGCAGGGGCTGCAGGGCAGAGAAGGAAGAATTGACCAACAGGGACAGGGGACCAGACAGAGCGTGATCGAGAACAGAAAAAAACAGCAGCGGGCTACAGGGAAGAGGAATTCAAGAGCAGGGACTGGGAGCTGGACAAAGAGACAGAAAAAAAAAAAACAAACCACGAAACAGTGATGGGCTATGAGACAAATAAGGAGGAAAGAAAAAACAGCAGCAGGGAGCCAGACAGAAGAGACTGAGAAACACAGACAAATAGCCTGGGGCTATGGGACAGAGAATGTGGAATGAAAAGGCAGAGAGAGGGAGCCAGACAGAGAGCAGGGGGAAAATCCAGACAGGCTACGGAGGGGCAGAAGAAGGAATTAAAATCTGGGGACAGAGAGCTGAACAGAGAGGGATGGCGACAGCAGGGAATAGCAGCGGGTGCAGGAGTAAGAGGGAGAAAATAATCGATAGGGACAGGGAGCTGGATACAGAGGGTCAGAGAAAGGTGAAAATAGGGGTAGGGTAGAGGGCAGAGAGTAAGAATTAAAAAATGGGGGCACTGAGACACAGAGATGGAGAAAAGAAAAAAGCAACAGGCTACACAGCAAAGGAGGAGGAATTAAAAAACACGGACAGGAAGTGCGAAAGTGAGAAGGGGCTGGGGGGGGGGGGGTGGGCCGGGGACTCCAGGACACACGACTCCTGACAGGCAACAGGACAGAGAGGGAGGAATTAAAAGGGAGGGACTGGGAGCTGGGAGAGGGGGAGAAAGAAAAAGAATCACGGCACACTACAGGGCTGAGAAGGAAGAAACTGAACAACAGGGACAGGGAAACGGCCAAAGAGAGCCCAACGAAAGAAAATGTGCCGATGGGCTACAGGACAGAGAGGGAGGAGTGAAACAACAGGGAGCCAGAGCCAGGCACAGAGAGATCGAGACAGAAAAAACAGCCAGGAGCAACGAGGCGGGGCAGGGGTGGGGGGAAGCTGCGAGGATCTGGAGCCAGACAGAGCAACAGCAAAAGAAAATGACAGCGACAAGCTCCAGGGAGGAGCGGGAGGAATGAAAAGACAGAGATGAGGGGCCGGACCCAGTGTGACACACGCAGGAAGCACAGCAACAGCTGGAGGGCAGAAAGGGAAGAATTAAAACACAGGGACAGGGCGCCAGAGGTGGAGTGGGGAGACAGATAAAGGGGGAGAGGGCAGACAGAAAGACAGGCTACAGGGAGAAGCAGGAGGAATTAAAGAAATGGGATCCACAGCCGGACAGAGAGAAGGAGAAAGCAGCACAATCACCACAGGCTACAGGGCCCAGAAGGAAGAAACTGAAAAACAGGGAAGCGGGAGCCGTCCAGAGAGAGATATGAAGAAAGGGAAGATAGCGGGGAGCCGCCACACGGCAGCAAGGGAAGGATTAAAAAGATGGGGCAGGGAGACGGACAGGGAGCGATGGAGAAAGAAACAAAGCCCCTTGATGGGCTACAGGACAGAGAGGGAGCAACTGAAGACTCGGGGAAAAGGAGCAGGACAGAGAACGGAAAACCAGTGACGGGCCACAGGGCAGAGGGAGGAACCACATATGTGGGGAGAGGCAACTGGCCAGAGAGAGATGAGGACAGACAGATAACAGCAGTGGGCTACAGGGCTGAGAGAGAGAAACTGAAAAACGGGGACCGAGAGCCGGGAACAGGAGACACGCAGAAACACCAAATCGCAACAGGCCACAGGACAGAGAGGGAAGAAATAAACATCTGGGACCAGGAGCAACCTACAGAGAGACGTCGGGAAACGGAAGTTTCAAGAACAATGCATACGAGGCAGAGAGGAAGGCATTTTTAGAAGTGGGTCAAGACAGGGACAGGGAGCCCAACAGAGACAGAGAGAACAAGAAAGCAACAACGGGCTGCGAGACAGACAGGGAGGAATTGAAAAATCCCAGCAGGGAGAGACGGCAAAAGGAATGAAATCGCAACACGAACTTCGAAAGCGACAGGCTGCAGGGCAGAGAGGGAGGAATTTTAAAAAATCCGGATCTTGTGCTGGACCAAGAGAGACCGAGCAAATAAAAATGGTGAGGCCTAAAAGGGCACACAGGAAGGAATTAAACAACAGGGACAGAGAGCCAGACAGAGAAAAGTCCTGACAGGCTTCCAGAGAGAGAGGGGAATTTAAAATTAGAGACCAGGAGCTGGGGGGGCAGCTCCTGCGGGGGCGGGCAAGGGGGAAATCACAGCACCATGTGAAAGACAGGGGGCCAGGGGAGGGGGATAGGGAGGGCCTGGGACACACAAGTGGGGCGATGGGGCCCCGAGGGCCCAGGACTCACCGCATCCCTTGTTCTCAGTGCTGCCAGGAGAATTTGCCCGTTCAGACGCTTCCTTCTCTTCCTCTCCTCCCTTCCTCTTCTGCAGCTCCGGTCACATGGTGGTTCTCCACCTAAAAGATTACATGGCTGTCTCAACTCTTGCGAGACAAGGCTTCCTAGACATGTAGCCTCGCTCGTTCATGCGTCACACGGCCGTACCACGCCGTGGGTTACGCACATGGACTCTCCGCTTGCCTGCGGTGGGAGGCAGCTGCCGGCCGGCCGGCCTCTGATTCCTTCTTCTTTACCTTTCTCTGGCCTCTCCAGCTTCAGCCGCAGCAGCTCCTGTCCACTGCCCACAGCCAGCAAGCGCTCCGCCCGCCCCTTTTTGCCCCCACGCCGCGACGAGAGCGAGGTCAGGCAGAGACAACCCAGGCAAGACCGAGGCGGGTGCAGACAACAGCATCCTCAGGGGAGGAAGAGACACCTGTGCCCTCAGTGCAGCCTCTGGGAGACAAGGAGAATCAGTGACCATTATGACCGTCGATCATCCCCGGCCAAATCGCCTCCTTCCACAGCAGCTTCTGGAGATGCCACTTTTTCCCTGCACTGCAGCTAATGGCATCCACGTTAAGGCAGAATCAAGTGCATCCGAGGGCCAGCTTGCTGCCATCACAACAGGATGACCTGGGGAGACAGGCTGCAGGGGAGGTGCTGGAGCTGGAGGCAGCTGCGCGGGGCCAGCGGGGCCGGGGAAGGCTCAAGGGGAGCTCTGGCGAGTTGGGAAGGCACCCGGCGCCTGGAGGGGCGTCCGCCTCCTTCCCCTCTTCCCTCCCACCAGCTCCCGGGAGCTCCCCGGGGCTGCCCGCCGCAGCACGGGCCTTGAGGCTTCCCGTCCCGCCACCCCCGGCGGCCAGCGGCCAGCAGAGACTCCCGCACCAGCCGAAGGAGCGAGCTCGCCTCACCGCCGGCCTCGCCCCTCACCCGCCGCCATGCTGCTCTCGCGCACCGCGCATGCGCGAGCCGCCGCCGGCGCGCCGGAAGGTCCACGCCCGGCGCGCGACCGCCGCGCTGCGGGACCGCGCTTTGGCCGCGCGGCAGCAGCGCCCGCCGGGCGGCGCGTGCCCGGGGCGGCCCCGACGCTGCAGCCCCGCGCGTTGCGCGCCGAGCGCCCGCCGGCCCCGCGCCCCTGGGGCGGGAGGACACGCCCCCGGCGGGGCGGGAGCGGGGAAGGGGCGGGTCTGAGCTTGGGCTGGGGGCGAGGGGCAAGTCGGCGGGTGCAGGCGGCACCCGAGGGGCGGTGGGAGGGCGGTGCCGAGCATGGTGGGGCGGAGGGGGCACAAGGTCGGAGGGCAGGGGGTTCGGGGGCACGTCCCGCAAAAACCTCGCATGGGGCAACATCTCCATGGGAATCACTTGGGGGGGGGGGGGGGGGGACGGGACGGGACGACACGACGGACGACAGGGATGGGGGGGGCGGGGGCGGGCAGAACAGCGGGGAGGAGACCCTCTGGGCCCCGGACTCTCCCCACCGGACAGCCCCGGCTGCAGCACCCGCAGGTCCCCGCTGGAGACAGAGCCAGGAGCCTCCGGCCGCAGGGCTGGCGCCGCCGGGCGAGCACGCTGAACGGCCGGCAGGCAAACCTGGGCAGGGGGAGCTGCCGAGCAGCACCAGACACAACACGGCAGCTCAAGAACAAAAATCCCAAGTTATGTCTCAGCATATGAGAAAAGTAACACAGGAGAAAGCAGAAGAATTCAGTGAGAATGAGGGATAGGATAGCAGTTGAGCTAAAGGAGGTCAGCTCAAACTACAACACATCTGTTCAAAGCCAGAGCCATCGGTACGCTTAAAAAAAAATTTAAAAAAAAAAATCAATACTAAGACTCATCAATACAATTTTGAAAGCATTCTCAGCATAAAAGCAAACACCCTTGATAGTGCTGGAAAACGTCTCGTCCCTTTCTCACAGCACCCCTGGGGGGAGATACACACCCCCCCCCCCCCCCCCCGCCCGTGAGACCGCATGAAGACCTCGTACCATCCTCGGACTCACCATAACAGCTACAGCCCTTGCGCCACCGCCGCTGCTGCTGCACGTCTCGCTTGCTCAGTCAATAAATCTGCAGAGTGAAGTGTAAAACTCTAAATAAACATAACAAAGTCATGTTTAAAACGTTCTTTAAAGAAAGAACAAATCTCAGTCGTTCACTTTATACCGAAAAAGCACGTGGATGTTCATGTACATCCAACAAAAACGCTTACACTACCAAAGTATTTGATTTGATGTTTGCGTTAACTGCACTCACCCAGCTGCAAGCAGATACCATTAAATCACCTGTCTCCAAAATACACCGTTCCCATCCGACTGGGGGGTTTCTTGTGCATTACACCATTAGGAGGGACATCTGGGCAGCTGCACCGCCCAGGAGAGATGCCACCAAATGGCCAGGGAAATGCACCACCGAAAGCCAGACAGAAATAAAGTACTTTGGAGTGCTCCCTCCAAATATGGGGAAAACCACCCATAACATTCAGCAGCCTCTCTTTTTAAACACATAGAAGAAATACCGAATTGCTTAAACACCCTCTTCAATCGTACCCTGAAGCTCGCGGGCGGTTACAGTTTAAACAAGGCAAGTTCATTTGTATATTACACAACATGAACTGTTTGGGGTTTTTTCCTATCAGAAATGAAACTTATAAAAAATTAGTAAGATAAGAGATCCCCATACTATTTTACTTTGGGGGACACACACACACACGACACACACACGGACGGGACGATGACGGACAGGGATGACGACACAATGCAGAAATCAACTACCCAGTTCTGCAATGCTTAAGG
Source organism: Leptosomus discolor (assembly GCF_034619465.1). Classification (NCBI taxonomy): domain Eukaryota; kingdom Metazoa; phylum Chordata; class Aves; order Leptosomiformes; family Leptosomidae; genus Leptosomus; species Leptosomus discolor. The sequence goes on from NW_028237772.1 coordinate 3,779,410, forward strand.
CTACCAAACAGGACTGGAAGATTTGCCAGAGAGAGGTGGGGGGAAAAAACCCACCAAACAAGCAAAAAAACCCCAAACAACAAAACAAAACAACACAACACAAAAAAAACCCCAACCCACGACCTTGATTGCTCTTAGTACAGATGTCAGTATCTCAGTCAGGTTTTCACGTACCCCTATGAGATATTTTAAACACTTAAGGACTGAAAAAGGAGAAAGCTTTTATCTGGAACACAGTCCATTTCTTCAGAACATCCAAACTCTGACACACAGTTTCTTTCCCCTTTCAGCACCACACGATTCTCACAGAATCGTTTCTCAGCAAGCACACAAAACAGAAAGCTACACACGCTCTCAGGAAGAGCAAATAAACGGAGGGGAGTACACTTCACACAGGCACAACGTGCTCCAGAACAGATCTTATTTTGAGTGTTTCTGCTGAAGCACTTCCTATCAAAACTAGAGAAGGAGAGCTGGCACGTTCTTCACGTTCACTTTAAAGTCCGTACTACAAGTACCTGGGGAAAAATGCAGACGCACGGGGCAGATGTACCTTGTCCTTGCAGGCCACTCGGGATCCTCTGGGCCAGTCTTGTACCTCCAGGGCAGAAGAAAGGGTCACCATGGTGAAATGATGCCAGCTGATAGTCTGCTGAGAGAGGAAAAAAAAAAAAAACAAGCCACCTTTTAGCACAAAGCGGGCTAGGAATCAAAAGCTTCCTATTTCGGCGAAGGTTTGCAATGACTACAACCGAGTGGAGGAAAAAGCATTTTGCATCATCTTTGGTACAGCTGTTGAGACAGGCCACTAGAGATTTTGGTTTTCATAGAAAACTGGGTGCTTTCTGCCTTTTTTTTTTTTTCTTTTTTTTCCTCCTTCTGACTCATTGGCAGCTTCAGTCTCACCAGAACTCCCTTCCTTAGATCGACACAGATAACTACGCACCTTTTCTCAAGCCTACACAGAGCCAGGGTTTCCTCACCCTAGACATCCCAAATCGAATACTATCCTTAAAATGTACAGCGACCCACCTGTCCTTGTCAACCGCCTCCTTGCAGAAACTGCCCCTTCACAGCTCGTCCCCGTCTCGGCGGATTGTCCTGCTGGAGGATGAAGTGCAGAAGATGCGTATCCCCACAGCATTTGTCTGTGAGGGTACATGTTCAGAAATACTCCGAATCTGTAAGACAGACAGGTGTCATTTCTGTGATTTCAATCATCAGAACTCAATTGTGAGGAAACAAACTAACGTTTAAATGAAGGGTCTGTACGCTACAGTCCTAGGAGAGGGGCAGGGGGGAGAAAGGCATTACAAATTGGAAAAAAAAAAAAGGGCATGATTCGGAGCTCCCAATCATGACGGAGCGGTGGGGACAGTAACAAAAGCAAAGACAAACAGCAGCAACGTTAAGTGAAATCCAGCTTTAATTCTGATCACGTCTTTAAGAGACTCCCCAAGTCTATACCTCAGTCCTACGAAGGACTAGTTCTTTTTTTTGAAGGACAAGCTTTTTTTTTTTTAACACATAAAAGTCCCAGACTGAGGGCTCCACGGAATAGCATGTGGACTGAACCACAGGACAAGCAGTCATCAACACTCTAATGAAAAAACCAAATCGACTATAAACCAAGTTTAAACATCACTGTCCATCCTGTGTCTTTGGTTACATTTCTACCGGCATCTAGGTGCTCAAGAGTTCACTGTCCTCACACCACAGGTTACTGACAATGTACTCGGGCATCTAAAAATAAAAAGCCATCTCCACCCCACCCATAAAATCAGGGTGAACCACGAGAAGAGAAACTCTCAAGGCGGCAACAGGCAGCTCTGCACTTACCACGGAGGAAAGTCTGTTCCTCGGCCCGGAAAAAAAAACCACTCTCGACTCCCAAGAGACCTCCCGGGGAACGAACCGTGCTCCATTAACGGCGTTTTGTCTCCAGCTTCTCTGCCCCGGGCTTGGGTGGGGAGGGGCGGCGGGGCCCTTCCACTCGCCCTGGCCCCTCCGCGCTCCCCCAGCCCCACGTGGGCCATCGCCCAAGCACCGACCGCATCCGCCCGCGCGGGATCTCCCTCGTGGGACGCGGAACGCGACGCCGGGAAGAGGCGGCGGAACAGGAACCTCTTGGTCAGGTCGCCCGGCCAGCGGCGAGAAGACCGAGCAAGGTTCTGCCCGAGGGGCCGGGCAGGGCCCCCTGGAGCCCCAGCCGGCCCCCTTCCGTCCCCTTTGCCCGGCACCGAGCAGGCCCCGCCGCCCCGCCCCAGACACCGGCGAGCACCGCCCGGCCCGCTCCGGCGCACCGGCAGGGCAGCCCGGCAGCGCCGCGCCCCGGGACCGCCGCTCCCGCCGTGTCGCGAGAGGCGCCTGCCCGGCTTCCGGCCCTGCGGGGACATCGCCCTCCCCACCCTCCCCCCCACGGCGCGGCTCCCCCCCGCTCCTTCCCACACGGCGCGGCTCCGCCCGCAGCCCCCCCCCGCTCCGCGCCTCCGACACGGGCCCCGCCGGCCTGGCCGCCCGCCTCACGGCTTTCCCCGGGACCCACCGGTCGATCGCCCGCTCCCCACTCACCCGCTCCCCCGGCGGAGCCCGAGCCAGAAGAGCCCCAGCCGCAGCCCCAGCCCCGCAACGTTCGGTGACCGCGCCGCTCCTGCCGCGACTCGCACTGCCGGGCGGTGCACCGCAGAGTGCAGGAAGCCACGCGCCCCGGAGGGGCGGGGAGAGAGGCGGAAGTGACGCTTCCGGCGGCGCGACAGGATGCAGGAACACGCGCCCACCAGGACGGGGGGATGCGGCAAAGCGCGCCCCCTGCCGGGCGGGGGGAGCATGGAAGACACACCCCTGGGCGGGCGGGAGCACCGCTGGGCAGCGCCAAAGCACGCGCACCAGGGGCGGGAGAAGGGAGCGGGACGGCACCTCCGGGCCGCCGCCGACCAGGAGACCCCGCGCACCCGCCGAAAGGGATGACTCGCTCGCCTCACCGGTGGCCTCGGCCCTCCCCCGGCGCGCCGCCGTGCTGCTGCCGGGCACGCGTTTGCCCGGCACGCGCTTGCCCCGCCCACCACCGACGCGCCGGAGGGGCCGGAGCCGGCGCGCGAACGGGCAGAGGGCGAGGGGCAGAACGGCAGCGCCGGCCCCGCGCCCGCGGAGCGGCAGCGGGGCTGCCTTACCGGGAGGCAGCAGACGGCGCCAGGCAGCCCCCGCGGTCTCGCATGGCCGCTGCGGGCGAACGGCAGCGTGGAAACAGCGAGCGACACCGCGCATGCGCGGGTCGGGGCTGCAGTACCTGCCCTTGGCCGCATGGTGGCAGCAGAGCGCCGCAAAGCGAACTGAAACGCGCAGAAAGCCCATTTAAGAAGCGCGGGCTCTGAGGAAATCCGGGGGCGATGGACAGAAAAGGCAGCGAACGTGCCCCTCCAGCCCGTGTCCGGGGCTACACGGCAACAGCTGCCCTGTCCCCCGATGACCCCTCACTAGCCAGGGAGGGGCGTCGAGAAAAGGGGAGGAGACCTGCGGGTCGAAGTGAAATCGGGTTTAACGAGACAGCACCACTACCAACAGAGGCATGCAAAGTTACACTGGGCCAAATGAACGTGCAGCAGCCACGATCGACAGGAGAGGGGTCCTCGGGAGCAAGGAGAAGCAGGGAAAGGAGAGAGCCCTGCAGGAGCCCCGCGGGAGATCCCCTTCCTCAGCAAACCTTCCCGCTTTATACTGAGCATGACACAATGGTCCGGGCTACACCTGTAGCTGACTCAAACTGTTAACAGCCTGCTGAGCATTGCTGGGCTGTGATTCTGGACCAGCCAAACCGTGACAGTGAAACACAGACAAGCAAGTTTGTAGACAGAAACTTTTAAAAGTGATGGGGATTAAGGAAATAAGGGAAAAAAATAAAAATAGTAATGGAGAAGTAGAAAGAAAAATCTATAAAGCAAAGGCACTGAAGAAAAAGAAAAAGTTAAAACTTAAGATATCAAAAAGCAAAGAGTAGATGTAGAAAATACAGTGTAAGCAATAGGGATTAGGGAAATAAAGGGGAAAGATATAAAAATACAGAAAGTGACAGCCAACAAAAATGGAGACAGAGAAAGAAAAATTTAAAAGGATGGTGGTAAGGAAAGATAAGGCATAATTAAAAAATAAAGACAGGATGTGGGATAAAAGTAGATAGAAATCTTTAAGAGCAACAGGGTACAAGAAACAGAAATAATTTAAAAATAGGGTTGGGGAGGTGGATAGAAGAAAATTGAGGAAGAATTTTTTTTTTTTTTAAGTGAGAGCATACAGGACAGAGAGAGGAATTAAAAAAGGAGGGACAGGGTGCCAGAGGGAGGGAAAATGAGAAAGAGAAATTGCAATGCAGTGAGGCACAAGAAACACGGGAAAGCATTAAGAAATTGGGAGAGGGAGCCAGAAAATGGGACACCATGAACAAGAGAGGGATGGAGAGGGGGACAAGGGTGTAGAGAGGAGAGCTGAGAGATTGCACCAGAAAATAGGGACTGAGAGACAAATGGGAGAGATGGGGAGTGAGGCAGAAGGGACTGACGAGACAGAGGCAAAACAAGGGCCAGGGACAAATTCTAAAGCAACAGGGGAAAAGAAACATAGGCAAGAAATTAAAAATAGAAACAGGGAGCCAAATAGAAACACATGTAGAACAAATATTTCAAAAAGCGATGGAGTACGGGAAACACAGGCAAGAAATAACACATGGGGGCAGGGTGACAGATGGAAGAAGCAAAACTGAAGAAGTGGTTGGGTAGAGGACACAGAGGGAAGAATTAAGAACTAGAGACAGGGAGATGGACAGAGGGAAAAGCAGAAAGAATATTTTAAATGTGAAAGGGTACAAGAATTAAAAGAATAGGTATATGGACCTGCGTAAAGGGATGCAGGCAAAAATGTGAAAAACAACAGGAGACGAGAAACATAGGCAAGAAATTAAAATTAGGTCAGGGAGGGGGAGAGCAAGAGAGAGGTTGCAAGAAAATTTAAAAAGTGACTGGGTTCAAGAGACTTAAGTGAGAAGTTAAAAGACAGGAACGGAGAGGTAGAAACTTTCAAAAGCGATGGGGTACAAGAAACATGCAAGAAGGAAAAAACAGGAACAGAGAGCCCAGTAGAAGCAAACTGCCATGGGTTGACCTTGGCTGGCTGTTGAGTGCCCACCAAGGTGCTCCATCACTTCCTTTCCTCAACCAGAGGAAGAAAATACAACAAAAGCGCCAGTGGAAACCCACCACACTTCCCACAATCAACAGGGACCTGGATAAATGGAGGCAGGGAGAGAGGGAGACCTAGAAATGCCCTTTTCACAAGCAAAAGAAACTTTACAGCAAACTGAAGTCACATCCACTTCCTGTCACCCCAGTTTTGGCAGGAGAGCATAAAGCGCCTTTAATCCTCAGTAGTCCCAGAGTTTCAGGAGCTTGCCCAATGATTGCTGGAAAGTCAGTGTCATAGGGAAGACCAGAGCCCCATTGCTAGTCCCTGCTCTGACTGGTCTGCTAACATGAATGAAAAGAGACTCAAGCAACTAAAACAGTTCATAAAATAAAACCAACTTAGAAAGATGTCCAAAGAGGAACAAATCTGAAGTAAGGAAAATCCGACAGTGAAGCACTTATCATATGCAGCTGTAGTGCACAGTTGATTTTAAGGACTCCAGAATTAGGACTGCAGTGTGCTGTGTTGATCAGCATGCGACACACTGGCAAATCACATTGAGTGCACTAGAAATCTTTTTGCATGTGCACTTGCCTTTTGGTAATAATCATATTTCACACAATAAGTGCAAAGCCTTTGGTCTTTTGCACGTGCATTGATGTGGCTTGTGCTTGCTTTGGTACTGCACGCCTGTTTCTTGTGTCATGCTGAAGTACAGCAAAACACTCGAGTATCTTTTTTAAGAACAAAGCCAATCAGATGCAAATTTGGACACAGGCATATGCATCTTTTTGAGTCAGAGTTAAGCAGACGTGTATGCTTTTCAGTGATGCAGTTATTCCCTCTGCTTTGCCTGATGCCATGAAGCTGCCTGCTTAATCCAGCGCTTTTATAAACTGTATTTTTCAGCTCCACTTTGACACCACCAGTCATTATAATCTGTTTTAAACATGTATGCTGATTAATCCAAGGTGTCTTGTTTGCAGCAACCTAGAACTTTGAATCTTATTCTCTAACTTAATCTCCTCATTAATTTTGAGGCTTAATTTTGGAATACAAATGACAGTGAGCAGGAGTGAGCCATGGAAGATGCCAGGCACTGCTTGCTGGCATAGGAAATGGTCTCCCAGTGGAAGCCTTGAGCCATCTTGCAGGTTGCTGCTTAGACTCTGGTAGCCTGGTACCTGTCAGAGGAAGGGGAAAGAAGCACATCCTAACAGCTGGACATGTATCCTGGTGGTCTGTCATAGTCATCAAGATTCCAAGCCTAAACCTGGGAATGTGCCGAGAGCTGATGGGTTAAGCTGGTGGTTAGGATGGCATGCTGCCTTATGAATGGTGCCAGTGTTACAAGTACTTCTTTTATTATAGGAGTACTGAGAGTTCCCAGTTATGCTGGATGCTGCCCAGTAATTCATGGGGTAAAAAATAGTCCACGACCAAAACAGCTGACCACGATATTCAGCAAGACAGTCAATGGAAGGTGCTTTACTTGAGGGGATGTTATTAGCTGTATTCTGCATATAGGTGAACTGAGGTAGAGGAGGGATGAAAATTACTAGTGCAGGGAGGATGTCTCTGACAGAATGGTTGAAGCGATTCAGGCTACAGCATGAAGCAGTTATGCCTGTAGTTTTTGAAGTGTCTGGCCTGGCATAAAAAAATAGGAAAACTGCTGTCTTGAAAATGAATCCGAAAGAAACATTTCCCATCCTTAATCCATTACACCTCTACATCCAGTCTGTACACTGCATTTTGGACTCCTTTGGAACCAAATCTTGCGGGTGGTTGTTGTTAGTATGAAAGGATACTTTCTGTAATAAATTCCAAGACTGCTTCTTGCTGGAAAAGCCTGATGTGGCATCCTGTACACCACTGGCAAATCTCCTACTGACTTGGCCAGCAGGATCTCACCTGAGCCATTTTTACAAAGCACAGCATCTGGCATTGAGCAGAAGCTGGTTGATTGTTTTATTTTTTTAGCTAGTTTCCCAGTCCACTCTGGAAAAAGACCAGCCTATCAGAATCGGCAGAGGACAAGGGTATGTTAGGATGGGGCTTGGCAGAGAAAAAATGGGCAAAACATGCTGCCATGTGACCTACTGCTTGCCAGGAAAATTGATTCTCTCCCTTCCCAGAGCTCTCCCAGCTGGGATGCCAGGGAGAGGAATAGCAATGGTTTTGGCATATAAATTGCAGTGAGCACTAGGATAAGCTGAGGAAGGACTGGCATCATTTGAAGCGTGCACGTTTGTCAGAGGAATAGAAACCATAATGTTCCTCCATCGCAGATCCAATGCATCCTTGCTACAAAATTGGCTGGCTCATGAACAAACTGCCCCCGACAGCCGTAACCTCTTACTTGTCAGTACGAAATGCACACGCATGCCGCCATTCAGTTTAAACCTTAGAGAAATCTTTTGCTAAGGGCCGATTGCCAGAAGGGACAGAATTTGTGACATACTTGCTCTGGACTGAAACTCTTAAACAGTAAACACTCGTGCAGTAAACCTTTCTATGGGAGTCTTCTCTAAAAGAAGGCATTTTGCAGGTAATTGGGAAATGGAGAGTCAGCAAGAGGATGAGCAAATACCTGCTGCAAAAAAAAGCCTGCCACATTTTTCCTCTAAAAATTCCAAGTGTTCCCACGTGCTTGCCACCTGGCTGTCTGTGAAGGTCATCTGTTTGCAGGAAGACAACAGACTCTGTGGGAATCAGGTATGTGTTGGCTCCTCTCTGAGCTTCCCTATTTGCCAGTCCTTGTCAGACTACCATTTGCTGAGGTGAAATGTCAGTATCTGCAAAATTCAGTCATTAATGTTGCAGAAGTAGGAGCCCTGAACTGAGTCCTCTTTGAGGTCAGACACTGTGCTTCTGCTCTGCCCCAGCAATGGCAGGAAACCAATGACTCAATACTCTCAGGAGTTTCCTCACCAGAGGGAAGCAACACAGACTGACCTGTCAGTCTGTGCACAAAAAACAGAGACAGCTTTACTTTCAGCTTTTAGCTAGAGATAGTGCTTTCTTGCCAAGCGGAAAAGGTACAGTATGAGAAGTGGTTACACATCTGCAGGCAACACTAAATTTATTCTCACAGCCCAGTTTAAGAGTAAGTGGAGTGTAGATGGGATAGACCCAGGCATACTGAAACTCCAGGTGCTCATACAACACCACAAATCACACATATCCATTCTTCCTACTGCGTGCTCTTCAGTCCTTCATTTCAGCTTCTATTCTCACTTCTTTGCTCCTTAGTTGCTTTCAGTACAGAGACCCTGAGGATCCTGCTTTATTCTCACTCCTCTTTTGGCAGTGGCAGAAGAGAGCGGTAGTGGAGAGATATAGTCTTAGTCTCGTCACGAGCAGAATTTTGGCTGGCAGGAGTACGGAGGTTGCCAGTACCAGAACTGTCCAGCATCTTTCACAGCAAGCCCTTTAGACTCTTTTGATGGCAGAGAACAAGGCCTTCGATTACTTTACAGAATTTAAGGTATGTTTTTGAAGCTGTTGAGGAGAGAAGGGGGAAGGGAGAGGCAGACTTGACCTGGGAAGCAATGTACCATAGGAGATAAATGGCCCTGCTCCAGCCAGATAAAGCGCACAAGTAACTATGTGAGAAGAAAAGATAGAAAGAGACATGGAAATCATATGTGGCTGGGGCTGGTGACAGCATTGTTCTCTGACACCTTGCTGAAAGCAGCATTCCCACAGGGAAAACATTTTCCACCCCAGTGGGTACCTATGAGAGAATACAGCAGTTGTGTCTCACTGCCTTTCTGGAAGGAAAGCATCTCTTCTTAGATTTTTTTTTTTCCCTGTCAAAGCAGAGACAGCTTCCCTGCTGGCATTGATCCCTGCTGCCCTATTGGTTTATGAAGCTTTGCCAGCGTGAGAAGAGCTATGTCTGCCATTGGAAGTTACTGCGCAATAAGGTATGATACAAATTTGCTGTGCACTAATTAATCAGCATGCTTTGTGAAGAGTGAGACTGAGGAACTGATTCCATTCAAGGGTAGTCTTACTGCATGCCAAGAACCAGACTAGCCACACACTGCTGCCCAGTGAGAGTGGTCTTCTTCCTTTCCAGTCGCCACTCTCAGTGCCACTCTCAGTGCTACCAGTTCTTTCCTGCTCTGTCCGTTGCTGACTGAGCTTACTAGCCCAGAAGAGGGCAAATCCATTTCTTTTTTGCTTGGACTGGTTTTCTGTTGGGTTGAATGATTGAATTGCCTCATGAAGTGTTCTGATGAACCCAGAAATGGCATGACACAAACAGTGGGAGTGAGGATGGTAACAGGAGACTTGGCTTTCCGTCTTGGCCACAGTGTACCATTAGATTAGATCAACCATATCATCTCTCTTAACCCCATGAGTGTCTGTATAAGGAACAGGTGTAGCATATGCCGTATGCTGCACATTCATGACCTCCCTCACTCTGAATGAACTTCCTTTTAGATGGGAGTTCCTTCCTTCGAGAAGGGTGTGCTTTTCTGGTCAAATTGCAGAAGAGGATCTTTTTTTGATTACTCCTAGGTGCATTCACATTAAATTTCCGTCTTTTTCATTGTCTCCTCTGTGTTGTCGTGTACTTCAAAGGGGATGGAGGAGAAAGGCTGCTATATTGTGTCTGTTCTTCAAAGGGATAAGATCCATTATCCTTTTCTCACTTGTGTTGGCAACCAGCCAGAGTCTTAGTCTCCTGAAAACACGGGCACTGTATGCGAGTTTTATGCTGGTCCCTAAAGGCCAAGGGAGTGTGTCCTTTAGAAGACTGCTCTTAACAAATCCGTAAGCAGAGGAGTCTGACTTTGTGGACAGTAATAGGGGCATCAGCAGAGGTAAAGCTCTATCAGTAAATGATACTATAACCCAGGAGAACTTTCCAGTTGCTCCAGAGTTTCTCAAGGCCTTGAACCTTAACATGCACTTTGCCAGTTTGAGCCCTAAAAGAGAAGGAAAAAAAAACTGGCCAGTTTTACGCCGGAACAGGAGAAGCGAGTTGCCTTGTGTGTGATGGCAGTAACCAATGAGGAAATGATCAGTATGTATCTTTTCACTGAAGAAAGAGGTTTTGCAGTCTTAGAGTATGGCTTTCCAAGTTGTCCCTGTCTTGCAGACCCATCTTTCCACCTCACATGGTCTCTCTTTCTCTTGCCTGAGAGCATTGCTCTAAGTTCCTCCTTAATTCAAAGGCATTTTGATGACCAAAAAGGACACGGAAGATGTATATGGGCAAGGAGCACTTGGAATCCTTGAATCAATGTATTGTGTCTCATTGTTTTCATTACTGTCTCAATTTTGCTTTTCCAATTGGGAAGGAAGAGACAGAATGGAAAGGTAAAAATAAAATGTGTGTTGGGAAAGGGAGCTGTTGATCCCATGGGTTACTCAGAGTGCACAGCTTTGCCCTAAACCTCATTGTTATCTGGGCCGCAGGCCAAATGTTTGGCTGAAAAAAATATGCATAGTTCCAAAACACTGTGTTAATTTATGTCCTCTATTACAATACCACTGAGTAAGAGCATAATTCTTTTTAGTAAACATCTGATAGCATGATAAATACAGTCATCTTTTCAGAGAAGCTACCCTAGCTCCGGCCGTGGTATTTATCAGAGCAAGCAAGAACAGCCAAACAATTTTGCATGTCTGGTTTTCTTCTTGAGCCTGTCTCCTCTTTAGGTCAAATCACATCTTACCCAGGAAGGTTTGGATGGATACCAAAAAATAACTCCTAATTTACCTTATGTAATGTCATTACCAAAATTCAGCATTTCTTAAAAACTGAAAGATGGAATCCAGGTTATGCTGTCTTTAGGTGTCTTTCCGCTCTTATACTTGCAATGCATTTAATCTCTCGAGCCTTACAGGCCTTTAGATGCAGCTGTCCAGGTGAAAAACAAGGGCAGTGACCCACGAGTTTTATAAAAACATGAAGGTAGAAGTTCTTAGTATGACAGTCCTCCGCTTCTTTCCTTCCCTTCAAAATATTTCAGAAGGGCAGAAACTATATTTGGCTTAAATTTTACTGAGGAGCTGCCTCCAAGTCCTATTTTCAAGCAATGAACGGATGTCCCTTCTTCACACAGGGTTGAAGTATAACGGTAGAATATCTCTCCTAGGTAGCAGAAAGACTGCTTTTTCTGCAGTCGAGTTTGCCAGATTGTTGCAGGTGACTGAAGAAAAGCTGGAGGTGATATCCCCTACCACTGAAACAGAAGAATCCTGAAGGGGACATCTGTCCACCACGTTTGATACCTACATGCTGATTCTCTTCTCATTCAGCTTTATACAGCCACAATTCCACTGAGCACATCGAATTAGTCTAGATTTACACCACAGATAAACAGAACCTGGATCAGATCTTTGGAACTAGACCGTTAACAGGCATAAGAACCCATGACTTTAAATCCTCTATATTACTGTGCTAAGCCTGTTTACCCTCTAGTTCAGTAGTCACAGTGAACGCAGTTGTAGTTTATGTCCTTAACAATTATGTTAGGAGGAGGAGGCAGCAAGATCTATGCTTCATCTCAGGACCAGCTTGCAGTAACCTGAGTAAATGGGAGTCATTAGAGTTACTCCAGTTTTAATTACAGTGGTGCACCTGCACAGAGAACGTGGCCCATGCTGGAAGGAACAAACTAGCTTTGCTCAAATCCTTTTGCAACTAAAGGGAAGAACCACGAGAAAATCACAGGCAATTGCTGTATGCAGCATTGCCACAGACTTCTTAGGGGGAGCTCCATGGAGGTATGCTAGCATCTGTGTGCGTAGAGCCCCTTTGAGAAAAGGCAGGCAGCTCAAGCATTTCTGGGTCCTATCCTATGAGAAGCCATGCGTCAGACTGTGTAACAGGGCCATGCATGTGTATGCCAATGCCTTGCAGCAGGGAACAGTCAATGGCTGCATCCAGAGACAGGATGCCTTTCAGTTGGGCTCCTTCAAATTAAAGACCTACTTAAACGGCACGCCTTCTCTGGCTACTCCTCAGCACAGATGCAGTTAGGCCGGTGTCCCTTCAACTACACTGGCCTTTGGGCAACAATGCTGAGCACATAACTCACTACAGGCCATCACTCCTCTCTCCTCGGTTGGCCTGGGCTGTAACTGTAGAAAGTAAACATCTTCCAGATGTTTACACCAAGTGAACATTTAGATCAGATCCAAAGTGTTAAAAAATTCCCTCAGTGATTTTGGAGTGAGACCCTCATTCAATGTAGCCGGTCCTTTGCGGCTTTACCACTTCATGTATATTTAAGAAGTGACCCATTAAATCTCCAAAGAAAGCACCCCCAATATATTCTTGTTCTGTCACCATTTGCCATTGAAATACATCTTTCAGCATACTCTTTAAATGCATTCTGGCAAAATGATACTATAGTTACGCGCGTATTTTTAACACCACAGTGCTATTAAAATACCATGAAAAGCAGTTTACTATGCAGTGGACGTAATCCGTGAACACTCAAGACTAAAAGAAAACTTTTTCTTTCCCAAATCTGAAGCTCAAATGCGCATGTTAAAGGGAACCTCTGGATCATTCAGAACTTGCCAACTAATATTAGCTTATATTTATTTTTGGTGCATTTTATGCCAGTGATTGAGTAATCACCTGTTTTATCACGTTCCATATATGCTAGCAAATAATTCGAAACAATGTAAAGCCAAATGCTTGGATATAAATTTGCTTACTGTGTTTACAGGAGTGGGTTCAATTGTTTGGATGAAGTTTAATTTGGATGATCTTGTGGCCTGTTTGATGTGCCAAATTTTCACTCTCAAACCACAGGGAAAACAATTTAGACCTTAGCACTAGAAATTGAACTATTGTACTCTAGTATTTTTGTACTAGAGCACTGGGTTGGTGTCAGAGATTTGAACCACTGGGAAAAAAAAATTATGGCAATGGATCAGTGCAGATCTGCCAGAACAGCTACACAGGTTTTTACAAAAACACACACACACATATATAAAACCATTGGCATTGAGCTTTAGTGTGAAGTAAAGCTTGGAACATTTAATGGGTTATGTAATACGGTGTTATTTCCTGTCCCCATCAAATAAGACAGACTTCTTTCTTTGCTTTTCCTTTTACCATCTTATCAGGAATCTTAATAGACTTGCGGAAGCGTTTCTATTCTCTGCTTAGAAACACATGTCCCGACGTAGAGCCCAACGCACGTCCCGACGTAGAGCCGAAAGTTAGCTAACTACAGACGTAGAGCCCAACGCACGTCCCGACGTAGAGCCCAACGCACGTCCCGACGTAGAGCCCAACGCACGTCCCGACGTAGAGCTGAAAGTAAGCTAAATCCCGACGTAGAGCCCAACGCACGTCCCGACGTAGAGCCCAACGCACATCCCGACGTAGAGCCCAACGCACGTCCCGACGTAGAGCTGAAAGTTAGCTAACTACAGACGTAGAGCCCAACGCACGTCCCGACGTAATGCCCAACGCACGTCCCGACGTAGAGCCCAACGCACGTCCCGACGTAGAGCTGAAAGTAAGCTAAATCCCGACGTAGAGGCCAAAGCACGTCCCGACGTAGAGCTGAAAGTAAGCTAAATCCCGACGTAGAGCCCAATGCACGTCCCGACGTAGAGCCCAACGCACGTCCCGACGTAGAGCCCAACGCACATCCCGACGTAGAGCCCAACGCACGTCCCGACGTAGAGCTGAAAGTAAGCTAAATCCCGACGTAGAGCCCAACACACATCCCGACGTAGAGCCCAACACACGTCCCGACGTAGAGCCCAACACACGTCCCGAAGTAGAGCTGAAAATAAGCTAAATCCTGATGTAGAGCCCAACACACGTCCCGACGTAGAGCCCAACACACGTCCCGACGTAGAGCCCAACACACGTCTCGACGTAGAGCTGAAAGGAAGCTAAATCTTGATGTAGAGCCCAACACACTTCCCGACGTAAAGCCCAACACACGTTCCGACTTAGAGCCCAACACACTTCCCGACGTAGAGCCCAACACACTTCCCGACGTAGAGCTCAACACACTTCCCGACGTAGATGCCAACACACGTCCCGACGTAGAGCTGAAAGTAAGCTAAATCCTGATGTAGAGCCCAACACACGTCCCGACGGAGAGCCCAACGCACGTCCCTACGTAGAGCCCAACCCATGTCCCGACGTAGAGCCCAACGCACGTCCCGATGTAGAGCCCAACGCACGTCCCGACGTAGAGCTGAAAGTTAGCTAACTACAGACGTAGAGCCCAACGCACGTCGCGACGTAGAGCCCAACACACGTCCCGACGTAGAGCCCAACACACGTCCCGACATAGAGCTCAAAGTAAGCTAAATCCTGATGTAGAGCCCAACACACGTCTAGACGTAGAGCCCAACACACGTCCCAACGTAGAGCCCAACACACGTCCCGACATAGAGCTCAAAGTAAGCTAAATCCTTATGTAGAGCCAAAAACACGTCTAGACGTAGAGACCAACACACGTCCCGAGGTAGAGCCAAACGCACGTCCCGACGTGGAGCCCAACACACGTCCCGACGTAGAGCTGAAAGGAAGCTAAATCTTGATGTAGAGCCCAACACACTTCCCGACGTAGAGCCCAACACACTTCCCGACGTAGAGCCCAACACACGTCCCGACGTAGAGCCCAACACACGTCCCTACGTAGAACCCAACCCACGTCCCAACGTAGAGCAGAAAGTAAGCTAAATCCTGATGTAGAGCCCAACACAAGTCCCGAAGTAGAGCCCAACACACGTCCCGACGTAGAGCCCAACACACGTCCCTACGTGGAACCGAACCCACGTCCCGACGTAGAGTAGAAAGTAAGCTAAATCCTGATGTAGAGCCCAACACAAGTCCCGAAGTAGAGCCCAACACACGTCCCGACGTAGAGCCCAACACACGTCCCTACGTGGAACCGAACCCACGTCCCGACGTAGAGCTGAAAGTAAGCTAAATCCCGACGTAGAGGCCAAAGCACGTCCCGACGTAGAGCTGAAAGTAAGCTAAATCCCGACGTAGAGGCCAACGCACGTCCCGACGTAGAGCTGAAAGTAAGCTAAATCCCGACGTAGAGCCCAACGCACGTCCCGACGTAGAGGCCAACGCACGTCCCGACGTAGAGCCCAACGCACGTCCCGACGTAGAGCCCAACGCACGTCCCGACGTAGAGCTGAAAGTAAGCTAAATCCCGACGTAGAGCCCAACGCACGTCCCGACGTAGAACTGAAAGTTAGCTAACTACAGACGTAGAGCCCAACGCACGTCCCGACGTAATGCCCAACGCACGTCCCGACGTAGAGGCCAACGCACGTCCCGACGTAGAGCTGAAAGTAAGCTAAATCCCGACGTAGAGGCCAAAGCACGTCCCGACGTAGAGCTGAAAGTAAGCTAAATCCCGACGTAGAGGCCAACGCACGTCCCGACGTAGAGCTGAAAGTAAGCTAAATCCCGACGTAGAGGCCAACGCACGTCCCGACGTAGACCTGAAATTAAGCTAAATCCCGACGTAGAGCCCAACGCACGTCCCGAAGTAGAGGCCAACGCACATCCCGACGTAGAGCTGAAAGTTAGCTAACTACAGGCGTAGAGCCCAAAGCACGTCCCGAAGTAGAGCCCAACGCACGTCCCGACGTAGAGCCCAAGGCACGTCCCGACGTAGAGCCCAACGCACGTCCCGACGTAGAGCCCAACGCACGTCCGGACGTAGAGCTAAAACTAAGCTAAATCCCGACGTAGAGCCCAACGCGCGTCCCGACGTAGAACCCAATGCGCGTCCCGAAGTAGAGCCCAACGCGAGTCCCGACGTAGAGCTGAAAGTTAGCTAACTACAGACGTAGAGCCCAACGCGCGTCCCGACGTAGAGCCCAACGCGCGTCCCGACGTAGAGCTGAAAGTAAGCTAAATCCCGACGTAGAGGCCAACGCGCGTCGCGACGTAGAGGCCAACGCGCGTCCCGACGTAGAGGCAAACGCGCGTCCCGACATAGAGCTGAAAGTAAGCTAAATCCCGACGTAGAGCCCAACGCACGTCCCGACGTAGAGCCCAACGCACGTCCCGACGTAGAGCTGAAAGTAAGCTAAATCCCGACGTAGAGCCCAACGCACGTCCCGACGTAGAGCTCAACGCACGTCCCGACGTAGAGCCCAACGCACGTCCCGACGTAGAGCCCAACGCACGTCCCGACGTAGAGCTGAAAGTAAGCTAAATCCCGACGTAGAGCCCAACGCACGTCCCGACGTAGAACTGAAAGTTAGCTAACTACAGACGTAGAGCCCAACGCACGTCCCGACGTAATGCCCAACGCACGTCCCGACGTAGAGCCCAACGCACGTCCCGACGTAGAGCTGAAAGTAAGCTAAATCCCGACGTAGAGGCCAAAGCACGTCCCGACGTAGAGCTGAAAGTAAGCTAAATCCCGACGTAGAGGCCAACGCACGTCCCGAAGTAGAGGCCAACGCACGTCCCGACGTAGAGCTGAAAGTTAGCTAACAACAGGCGTAGAGCCCAAAGCACGTCCCGCAGTAGAGCCCAACGCACGTCCCGAGGTAGAGCCCAACGCACGTCCCGACGTAGAGCCCAACGCACATCCCGACATAGAGCCCAACGCACGTCCCGACGTAGAGCTGAAAGTAAGCTAAATCCCGACGTAGAGCCCAACGCACGTCCCGACGTAGAGCCCAACGCACGTCCCGACGTAGAGCCCAACGCACGTCCCGACGTAGAGCCCAACGCACGTCCCGACGTAGACCTGAAAGATAGCTAATTACAGACGTAGAGCCCAACGCACGTCCCGACGTAGAGCCCAACGCACGTCCCGACGTAGAGCCCAACGCACGTCCCGACGTAGAGCACAACACACGTCCCGACGTAGAGCCCAACACACGTCCCGAAGTAGAGATGAAAGTCAGCTAAATCCTGATGTAGAGCCCAACACACGTCCCGACGTAGAGCCCAACACACGTCCCGACGTAGAGCCCAACACACGTCCCCACGTAGAGCCCAACACACGTCCCCACGTAGAGCCCAATACACGTCCCGACGTAGAGCCCAACACACGTTCCGAGGTAGAGCTGAAAGTAAGTTAAATCCTGAAGTAAAGCCCAACACACGTCCCGACGTAGAGCCCAACACACGTCCCGACGAAGAGCTGAATGTAAGTTAAATCCTGATGTAGAGCCCAACACACGTCCCGACGTAGAGCCCAACACACGTCCCGACGTAGAGCTGAAAGTAAGCTAAATCTTGATGTGGAGCCCAACACACGTCCCGACGTAGAGCTGAAAGTAAGCTAAATCCTGATGTAGAGCACAACACACGTCCCGAAGTAGAGCCCAACACACGTCCCGACGTAGAGCCCAACACACGTCCCGACGTAGAGCCCAACACACGTCCCCACGTAGAGCCCAACACACGTCCCCACGTAGAGCCCAATACACGTCCCGACGTAGAGCCCAACACACGTTCTGAGGTAGAGCCCAACACACGTCCTGACATGGAGCCCAACACATGTCCCGACATGGAGCCCAACACATGTCCCGACGTAGAGCCCAACACACGTCCCGACGTAGAGCCCAACACACGTCCCGACGTAGAGCTGAAAGTATGCTAAATCCTGATGTAGAGCCCAACACATGTCCCGACGTATAGCCCAACACACGTCCCGACGTAGAGCCCAACACATGTCCCGACGTAGAGCCCAACACACGTCCCGACGTAGAGCTGAAAGTAAGCTAAATCCTGATGTAGAGCCCAACACACGTCCCGACGTAGAGCCCAACACACGTCCCGACGTAGAGGCCAACACACGTCCCGAGGTAGAGCCCAACGCACGTCCCGACGTGGAGCCCAACACACGTCCCGACGTAGAGCCCAACACACTTCCCGACGTAGAGCCCAACACACGTCCCGACGTAGAGCTGAAAGTAAGCTAAATCCTGATGTAGAGCCCAACACACGTCCCGACGTAGAGCCCAACACACGTCCCGACGTAGAGCTGAAAGTAAGCTAAATCCTGATGTGGAGCCCAACACAAGTCCCGAAGTAGAGCCCAACACACGTCCCGACGTAGAGCCCAACACACGTCCCTACGTGGAACCGAACCCACGTCCCGACGTAGAGTAGAAAGTAAGCTAAATCGTGATGTAGAGCCCAACACAAGTCCCGAAGTAGAGCCCAACACACGTCCCGACGTAGAGCCCAACACACGTCCCGACGTAGAGCTGAAAGGAAGCTAAATCCTGAAGTAGAGCCCAACAGACTTCCCGACGTAGAGCCCAACACACTTCCCGACGTAGAGCCCAACACACTTCGCGACGTAGAGCCCAACACACGTCCCGACGTAGAGCCCAACACACGTCCCTACGTAGAACCCAACCCACGTCCCGACGTAGAGCAGAAAGTAAGCTAAATCCTGATGTAGAGCCCAACACAAGTCCCGAAGTAGAGCCCAACACACATCCCGACGTAGAGCCCAACACACGTCCCTACGTGGAACCGAACCCACGTCCCGACGTAGAGCAGAAAGTAAGCTAAATCGTGATGTAGAGCCCCACACACGTCCCGACGTATAGCCCAACACATGTCCCGACGTAGAGCCCAACACACGTCCCGACGTAGAGCCCAACACACGTCCCGACGTAGAGATGAAAGTTAGCTAACTACAGACATAGAGCCCAACACACGTTCCGACGTAGAGCCCAACACACGTCCCGACATGGAGCCCAACACACGTCCCGACGTAGAGCTGAATGTATGCTAAACCACCACGTAGAGCCCAACAAACGTCCCGACGTAGAGCCCGACAGACGTCCCAACGTAGAGCTCAACACATGTCCCGACGCAGAGCCCAACACACGTCCCGACGTAGAGCTGAATGTAAGCTAAACCCCGACGTAGACCCCAGCACACGTCCCGACGTAGAGCCCAGCACACGTCCCGACGTAGAGCCCAGCACACGTCCCGACGTAGAGCTGAAAGTATGCTAAATCCTGATGTAGAGCCCAACACATGTCCCGACGTATAGCCCAACACACGTCCCGACGTAGAGCCCAACACATGTCCCGACGTAGAGCCCAACACACGTCCCGACGTAGAGCTGAAAGTAAGCTAAATCCTGATGTAGAGCCCAACACACGTCCCGACGTAGAACCCAACACACGTCCCGACGTAGAGCCCAAAACACGTCTCGACGTAGAGCCCAACACACGTCCCGAGATAGAGCCCAACGCACGTCCCGACGTGGAGCCCAACACACGTCCCGACGTAGAGCCCAACACACTTCCCGACGTAGAACCCAACACACGTCCCGACGTAGAGCTGAAAGTAAGCTAAATCCTGATGTAGAGCCCAACACACGTCCCGACGTAGAGCCCAACACACGTCCCGACGTAGAGCTGAAAGTAAGCTAAATCCTGATGTGGAGCCCAACACATGTCCCGACGTAGAGCCCAACACACGTCCCGACGTAGAGCCCAACACACGTCCCGACGTAGAGCTGAATAGAAGCTAAATCTTGATGTAGAGCCCAACACACTTCCCGACGTAGAGCCCAACACACGTCCCAACTTAGAGCCCAACACACTTCCCGATGTAGAGCCCAACACACTTCCCGACGTAGAGCCCAACACACTTCCCGACGTAGAGCCCAACACACGTCCCGACGTAGAGCCGAAAGTAAGCTAAATCCTGATATAGAGCCCAACACACGTCCCGACGGAGAGCCCAACGCACGTCCCGACGTAGAGACCAACGCACGTCCCGACGTAGAGCCCAACGCACGTCCCGACGTAGAGTTGAAATTTAGCTAACTACAGACGCAGAGCCCGACACACGTCCCGACGTAGAGCCCAACACACGTCCCGACGTAGAGCCCAACACACGTCCCGAGGTAGAGCCCAACGCACGTCCCGACGTGGAGCCCAACGCACGTCCCGACGTAGAGCCCAACGCACGTCCCGACGTAGAGCTGAAAGGAAGCTAAATCCTGATGTAGAGCCCAACACACGTCGCGACGTAGAGCCAAACACACGTCCCGACGTAGAGCTGAAAGTAAGCTAAATCCTGATGTAGAGCCCAACACACGTCCCGACGTAGAGCCCAACACACGTCCCGACGTAGAGCCCCACACAGGTCCCGACGTAGAGCCCAACACACGTCCCGACGTAGAGCTCAACACAAGTCCCGACGTAGAGATGAAAGTTAGCTAACTACAGACATAGAGCCCAACACACGTCCCGACATGGAGCCCAACACACGTCCCGACATGGAGCCCAACACACGTCCCGACGTGGAGCCCAACACACGTCCCGACGTAGAGCTGAATGTATGCTAAACCCCGACGTAGAGCCCAACAAACGTCCCGACGTAGAGCCCAACACACGTCCCGACGTAGAGCCCAACACACGTCCCGACGTAGAGATGAAAGTTAGCTAACTACAGACATAGAGCCCAACACACGTTCCGACGTAGAGCCCAACACACGTCCCGACATGGAGCCCAACACACGTCCCGACGTGGAGCCCAACACACGTCCCGACGTAGAGCTGAATGTATGCTAAACCCCCACATAGAGCCCAACAAACGTCCCGACGTAGAGCCCAACAGACGTCCCAACGTAGAGCTCAACACACGTCCCGACGCAGAGCCCAACACACGTCCCGACGTAGAGCTGAAAGTAAGCTAAACCCCGACGTAGAGCCCAGCACACGTCCCGACGTAGAGCCCAAAACACGTCGCGACGTAGAACCCAACACACGTCCCGACGTAGAGCCCAACACACGTCCCGACGTAGAGCTGAAAGTAAGCTAAATCCTGATGTAGAGCCCAACATACGTCTCGACGTAGAGCCCAACACACGTCGCGACGTAGAACCCAGCACACGTCCCGACGTAGAGCCCAACACACGTCCCGACGTAGAGCTGAAAGTAAGCTAAATCCTGATGTAGAACCCAACGCACGTCCCGACGTAGAGCCCAACACACGTCCCGACGTAGAGCCCAACACACGTCCCGACGTAGAGCTGAAAGTAAGCTAAATCCTGATGTAGAGCCCAAGATACGTCTCGACGTAGAGCCCAACACACGTCGCGACGTAGAACCCAACACACGTCCCGACGTAGAGCCCAACACACGTCCCGACGTAGAGCTGAAAGTACGCTAAATCCTGATGTAGAGCCCAACACACGTCCCGACGTAGAGCCCACCGCACGTCCTGACGTAGAGCCCAACGCACGTCCCGACGTAGAGCCCAACGCACGTCCCGACGTAGAGCTGAAAGTAAGCTAAAAAATGATGTCGAGCCCAACACACGTCCCCTCGTAGAGCTGAAAGTAAGCTAAATCCTGATGTAGAGCCCAACACATGTCTCGACGTAGAGCCCAACACACGTCCCGACGTACAGCTGAAAGTAAGCTAAATCCTGATATAGAGCCCAACACACGTCCCGACGTACAGCTGAAAGTAAGCTAAATCCTGATGTAGAGCCCAACACACGTCCCGACGTAGAGCCCAACACACATCCCGCCGTAGAGCCCAACACACGTCCCGACGTAAAGCCCAACACACGTCCCGACGTAGAGCCCAACACACGTCCCAACGTAGAGCCCAACACACGTCCCGACGTACAGCTGAAAGTAAGCTAAATCCTGATGTAGAGCCCAACACACGTCCCGCCGTAGAGCCCACCACACGTCCCGACGTAGAGCCCACCACATACGTCCCGATGTAGAACCCAACACACGTCCCGACATGGAGCCCAACACACGTCCCGACGTAGAGCCCAACACACGTCCCGACGTAGAGCGCAACACACGTCCCGACATGGAGCCCAACACACGTCCCGACGTAGAGCCCAACACACGTCCCGACATAGAGGTGAATGTAAGCTAAATCCTGATGTAGAACCCAACACACGTCCCGACGTAGAGACCAACAGACATCCCGACGTATAGCCCAACACACATCCCGACGTTGAGCTGAAAGTAAGCTAAATCCTGATGTAGAGCCCAACACACATCCCAACGTAGAGCCCAACACACGTCCCGACGTAGAGCTGAAAGTAAGCTAAGTCCTGATGTAGAGCCCAACACACGTCCCAACGTAGAGCCCAACACATGTCCCGACGTAGAGCTGTAAGTAAGCTAAATCCTGATGTAGAGCCCAACACACGTCCCGATGTAGAGCCCAACACACGTCCCGAAGTAGAGCTGAAAACAAGCTAAATCCTGATGTAGAGCCCAACACAAGTCCCGACGTAGAGCTGAAAGAAAGCTAAATCTGATGTAGAGCCCAACACACGTCCCGACAAAGAGCATAACACATTTCCCGACGTAGAGCTGAAAGTAAGCTAAATCCTGATGTAGAGCCCAACACACGTGCCGACGTAGAGCCCAACACACGTCCCGACGTAGAGCCCAACACACGTCCCGACGTAGAGCTGAAAGTACGCTAAATCCTGATGTAGAGCCCAACACACGTCCCGACGTAGAGCCCAACACACGTCCCGACGTAGAGCCCAACACATGTCCCGACGTAGAGGTGAAAGTAAGCTAAACCCTGATGTAGAACCCAACAGACGTCCCGACGTAGAGCCCAAAACACGTCACGACTTAGAGCCCAACAACACACGTCCCGACGTAGAGCCCAACACACGTCCCGACGTAGAGCTGAAAGTAAGCTAAATCCTGATGTAGAGCCCAATACACGTCCCGACGTAGAGCCCAACACACGTCCCGACGTAGAGCTGAAAGTAAGCTAAATCCTGATGTGGAGCCCAACACACGTCCCGACGTAGAGCCCAACACATGTCCCGACGTAGAGCTGAAAGTAAGCTAAATCCTGATATAGAGCCCAACACACGTCCCGACGTAGAGCCCAACACACGTCCCGACGTAGAGCCCAACACACGTCCCGACGTAGAGCTGAAAGTAAGCTAAATCCTGATGTAGAGCCCAACATACGTCTCGACGTAGAGCCCAACACACATCGCGACGTAGAACCCAACAGACGTCCCGACGTAGAGCCCAACACACGTCCCGACGTAGAGCCCAACACACGTCCTGACGTAGAGCCCAACGCACGTCCCGACGTAGAGCTGAAAGTACGCTAAATCCTGATGTAGAGCCCAACACACTTCCCGACGTAGAGCCCAAAACACGTCCCGACGTAGAGCCTAACACACGTCCCGACGTAGAGCCCAACACACGTCCCGACGTAGAGCTGAGAGTAAGCTAAATCCTGATGTCAAGCCCAACACACGTCCCCACGTAGAGCTGAAAGTAAGCTAAATTCTGATGTAGAGCCCAACACATGTCCCGAGGTAGAGCCCAACACACGTCCAGACGAAGAGCTGAAAGTAATCTAAATCCTGATGTAGAGCCCAACACACGTCCCGACGTAGAGCCCAGCACACGTCCCAACGTAGTGCCCAAAACACGTCCCGACGTAGAGCTGAAATTAAGCTAAATCCTGATGTAGATCCGAACACTCGTCCCGACGTAGAGCCCAACACACATCCCGACGTAGAGCTGAAAGTAACTAAATCCCGACGTAGAGCCCAACACACGTCCCGACGTAGAGCCCAAAACACGTCCCGACGTAGAGCTCAACACACGTCCCGACATGCACCCCAACACACGTCGCGACGTACAGCCCAACACACGTCCCGACGTAGAGCCCAACACACGTCCCGACGTAGAGCTGAAAGTAAGCTAAATCCTGATGTCGAGCCCAACACACGTCCCCTCGTAGAGCTGAAAGTAAGCTAAATCCTGATCTAGAGCCCAACACACGTCCCGACGTAGAGCCCAACACACGTCCCGACGTAGAGCCAAACACACGTCCCGATGTAGAGCTGAAAACAAGCTAAATCCTGACGTAGAGCCCAACAGACGTCCCGACGAAGAGCCCAACACACGTCCCGACGTAGAGCCCAGCACACATCCCGACGTAGAGCCCAGCACACGTCCCGACACAGAGCCCAGCACACGTCCCGAAGTAGAGCTGAAAGTAAGCTAAGTCCTGATGTCGAGCCAAACACACGTCCCCACGTAGAGCTGAAAGTAAGCTAAATCCTTATGTAGAGCCCAACACACATCCCGAAGTAGAGCCGAACACACATCCCGACGTAGAGCCCAACACACGTCCCGACGTAGAGATGAAAGTAAGCTAAATCCTGATGTAGAGCCCAACACACGTCCCGACGTAGAGCCCAACACACGTCCCGACGTAGAGCCCAACACACGTCCCGACGCAGAACCCAACACACATCCCGACGCAGAGTCCAACACACGTCGCGACGTAGAGCCCAACACACGTCGCGACGTAAAGCCCAACACACGTCCCGACGTAGAGCCCAACACACGTCCCGACGCAGAACCCAAAACATGTCCCGACGTAGAGCTCAACACACGTCCCGACATGCAGCCCAACACGCGTCCCGACGTAGAGCCCAACACACGTCCCGACGTAGAGCTGAAAGTACGCTAAATCCTGATATCGAGCCAAACACACGTCCCCACGTAGAGCTGAAAGTAAGCTAAATCCTGATGTAGAGCCCAACACACATCCCGACGTAGAGTCCAACACACGTCCCGACATAGAGCCCAACACACGTCCCGACGTAGAGCCCAACGCACGTCCCGACGTAGAGCCCAACGCACATCCCGACGTAGAGCCCAACACACGTCGCGACGTACAGCCCAGCACACGTCCCGACGTAGAGCTGAAAGTAAGCTAAATCCCGACGTAGAGCCCAACAGACGTCCCGACGAAGAGCCCAACCCACGTCACGACGTAGAGCCCAACCCACGTCCCGACGTAGAGCCCAACACACATCCCGACGTAGAGCCCAACCCACGTCCCGACGTAGAGCCCAACAAACGTCCCGACGTAGACCCCAACACACGTCCCGACGTAGATCCCAACAGACGTCCCGACGTAGAGCCCAACACATGTCCCGATATAGAGCCCAACACACGTCCCGACGTAGAGCCAAACACACGTCCCCACGTAGAGCTGAAAGTAAGCTAAATCCTGATGTAGAGCCCAACACACGTCCCGACTTAGAGCCCAACACTCGCCCAGACGTAGAGATGAAAGTAAGCTAAATCCTGATGTAGAGCCCAACACAAGTCCCAACGTAGAGCCCAACACATGTCCCGAAGTAGAGCTGAAAGTAAGCTAAATCCTGATGTAGAGCCCAACACACGTCCCGACGTAGAGCCCAACACACGTCCCGAAGTAGAGCTAAAAGTACGCTAAATCCTGATGTAGAGCCCAACACACGTCCCGACTTAGAGCCTAACACTCGCCCAGACGTAGAGCTGAAAGTAAGCTAAATCCTGATGTAGAGCCCAACACACGTCCCAACGTAGAGCCCAACACATGTCCGACGTAGAGCTGAAAGTAAGCTAAATCCTGATGTAGAGCCCAACACACGTCCCAACGTAGAGCCCAACACACGTCCCGAAGTAGAGCTGAAAGTACGCTAAATCCTGATGTAGAGCCCAACATACGTCTCGACGTAGAGCCCAACACACGCCGCGACGTAGAGCCCAACACACTTCCCGACATAGAGCCCAACACACGTCCCGACGTAGAGCTGAAAGTAAGCTAAATCCCGACGTAGAGCCCAACACACGTCCCGACATAGAGCCCAACACACGTCCCGACGTAGAGCCCAACACACGTCCCTAAGTTGAGCTGAAAGTACGCTAAATCCTGATGTAGAGCCCAACACACGTCCCGACGTAGAGCCCAACACACGTCCCGACGTAGAGCTGAAAGTAAGCTAAATCTGATGTAGAGCCCAACACACGTCCCGACTTAGAGCATAACACGTGTCCCGACGTAGAACTGAAAGTATGCAAGATCCTGATGTAGAGCCCAACACACGTCCCGACGTAGAGCCCAACACACGTCCCGACGTAGAGCCCAACACACGTCTTGACGTACAGCTGAAAGTAAGCTAAATCCTGACGTAGAGCCCAACACACGTCCCGACGTAGAGCCCAACACACGTTCCGACGTCGAGCTGAAAGTAAGCTAAATCCTGATGTAGAGCCCAACACACGTCCCGACGTAGAGCTCAACACACGTCCCGAAGCAGAGCTAAAAGTACGCTAAATCCTGATGTAGAGCCCAACACACGTCCCGACGTAGAGCTGAAAGTAAGCTAAATCATGATGTAGAGCCCAACACACGTCCCGACGTAGAGCTGAAAGTAAGCTAAATCCTGATGTAGAGTCCAACCCACGTCCCGACGTAGAGCCTAACACACGTCCCGAGGCAGACTGCAACACACGTCGCGACGTAGAGCGCAGCACACGTCCCGACGTAGAGCCCAGCACACGTCCCGACGTAGAGCCCAGCACACGTCCCGACGTAGAGCTGAAAGTAAGGTAAACCCTGATGTAGAGCCCAACACACGTCCCTACGTAGAGCCCAACACACGTCCCGACGTAGAGCCCAACACACGTCCCGACGTAGAGCTGAAAGTAATCTAAATCCTGATGTAGAGCCCAACACACGTCCCGACGTAGAGCCCAACACATCTCCCGACGTAGAGCTAAAAGTAAGCTAAATCCTGATGTCGAGCGCAACACACGTCCCCACGTAGAGCTAAAAGTAAGCTAAATCCTGATGTACAGCCCAACACATGTCCCAACGTAGAGCCCAACACACGTCCCGACGAAGAGCTGAAAGTAATCCAAATCCTGATGTAGAGCCCAACACACTTCCCGACGTAGAGCCCAACACACGTCCCGACGTAGAGCTGAAAGTAATCTAAATCCTGATGTAGAGCCCAACACACGTCCCGACGTAGTGCCCAACACACGACCCGACGTAGAGCTGAAATTAACCTAAATCATGATGTAGATCCGAACACACGTCCCGACGTAGAGCCAACGCACGTCCCGACGTAGAGCCCAACGCAC
This sequence comes from Leptosomus discolor, assembly GCF_034619465.1. Classification (NCBI taxonomy): domain Eukaryota; kingdom Metazoa; phylum Chordata; class Aves; order Leptosomiformes; family Leptosomidae; genus Leptosomus; species Leptosomus discolor. The sequence goes on from NW_028237772.1 coordinate 3,806,502, forward strand.
GTCCCGACGTAGTGCCCAACGCACGACCCGAAGTAGAGCTGAAATTATCCTAAATCCTGACGTAGAGCCCAACACACGTCCCGACGTAGAGCCCAAAACACGTCCCGACGTAGAGCCCAACGCACGTCCCGACGTAGAGCCCAACGCACGTCCCGACGTAGAGCTGAAAGTTAGCTAACTACAGATGTAGAGCCTAACGCACGTCCCGACGTAGAGCCCAACACACGTCCCGACGTAGAGCCCAACGCACGTCCCGACGTAGAGCCCAACGCACGTCCCGACGTAGAGCTGAAAGTAAGCTAAATCCTGACGTAGAGCCCAACGCACGTCCCGACGTAGAGCTGAAAGTAAGCTAAATCCCGAAGTAGAGCCCAACGCACGTCCCGACGTAGAGCCCAACGCACGTCCCGACGTAGAGCCCAACACACGTCCCGACGCAGTGCCCAACACACGTCCCGACGCAGAGTCCAACACACGTCGTGACGTAGAGCCCAACACAAGTCCCGACGTAGAGCCCAACACACGTCCCGACGTAGAGCTGAAAGTAACTAAATCCCGACGTAGAGCCCAACACACGTCCCGACGCAGAGCCCAACACACGTCCCGACATGCAGCCCAACACGTGTCCCGACGTGGAGCCCAACACACGTCCCGACGTAGAGCCCAACACACGTCCCGACATGCAGCCCAACACGCGTCCCGACGTGGAGCCCAACACACGTCCCGACGTAGAGCCCAACACAGGTCCCCACGTAGAGCTGAAAGTACGCTAAATCCTGATGTCGAGCCCAAGACACGTCCCCTCGTAGAGCTGAAAGTAAGATAAATCCTGATCTAGTGCCCAAAACACGTCCCGACGTAGAGCCCAACACACGTCCCGACGTAGAGCCCAACACACGTCCCGACGCAGAGCCCAACACACGTCGCGACGCAGAGCCCAACACACGTCGCGACGTACAGCCCAACACACGTCGCGACGTAGATTCCAACACACGTCGCGACGTAGAGGCCAACACACGTCCCGACGTAGAGCTGAAAGTAACTAAATCCCGACGTAGAGCCCAACACACGTCCCGACATGCAGCCCAACACGCGACCCGACGTGGAGCCCAACACACGTCCCGACGTAGAGCCCAACACACGTCCCGACGTAGAGCTGAAAGTACGCTAAATCCTGATGTCGAGCCCAACACACGTCCCCTCGTAGAGCTGAAAGTAAAATAAATCCTGATCTAGAGCCCAACGCACGTCCCGACGTAGAGCTGAAAGTAAGCTAAATCCCGACGTAGAGCCAAACGCACGTACCAACGTAGAGCCCAACGCGCGTCCCGACGTAGAGCTGAAAGTTAGCTAACTACAGACGTAGAGCCCAACGCGCGTCCCGACGTAGAGCCCAACGCGTGTCCCGACGTAGAGCCCAACGCACGTCCCGACGTAGAGGCCAACGCACGTACCGACGTAGAGCTGAAAGTAAGCTAAATCCCGACGTAGAGGCCAACGCACGTCCCGACGTAGAGGCCAACGCACGTCCTGACGTAGAGCTGAAAGTAACCTAAATCCCGACGTAGAGCCCAACGCACGTCCCGACGTAGAGCCCAACGCACGTCCCGACGTAGCGCCCAACGCACGTCCCGACGTAGAGCTGAAAGTTAGCTAACTACAGACGTAGAGCCCAACGCACGTCACGACGTAGAGCAGAAAGTTAGCTAACTACAGACGTAGAGCCCAACGCACGTCCCGACGTAGAACCCAACGCACGTCCCGACGTAGAGCCCAACGCACGTCCCGACGTAGAGCCCAACGCAAGTCCCGACGTAGAGCTGAAAGTAAGCTAAATGCCGACTTAGAGGCCAACGCACGTCCCGACGTAGAGCTGAAAGTAAGCTAAATCCCGACGTAGAGCCCAACGCACGTCCCGACGTAGAGCCCAACTCACGTCCCGACGTAGAGCCCAACGCACGTCCCGACGTAGAGCTGAAAGTTAGCTAACTACAGACGTAGAGCCCAACGCACGTCCCGACGTAGAGCCCAACGCACGTCCCGACGTAGAGCTGAAAGTTAGCTAACTACAGACGTAGAGCCCAACGCACGTCCCGACGTAGAGCCCAACGCACGTCCCGACGTAGAGCCCAACGCACGTCCCGACGTAGAGCCCAACACACGTCCCGACGCAGAGCCCAACACACGTCCCGACGCAGAGTCCAACACACGTCGTGACGTAGAGCCCAACACAAGTCCCGACGTAGAGCCCAACACACGTCCCGACGTAGAGCTGAAAGTAACTAAATCCCGACGTAGAGCCCAACACACGTCCCGACGCAGAGCCCAACACACGTCCCGACATGCAGCCCAACACGTGTCCCGACGTGGAGCCCAACACACGTCCCGACGTAGAGCCCAACACACGTCCCGACATGCAGCCCAACACGCGTCCCGACGTGGAGCCCAACACACGTCCCGACGTAGAGCCCAACACAGGTCCCCACGTAGAGCTGAAAGTACGCTAAATCCTGATGTCGAGCCCAGGACACGTCCCCTCGTAGAGCTGAAAGTAAGATAAATCCTGATCTAGTGCCCAAAACACGTCCCGACGTAGAGCCCAACACACGTCCCGACGCAGAGCCCAACACAAGTCGCGACGCAGAGCCCAACACACGTCGCGACGTACAGCCCAACACACGTCGCGACGTAGAGTCCAACACACGTCGCGAAGTAGAGGCCAACACACGTCCCGACGTAGAGCTGAAAGTAACTAAATCCCGACGTAGAGCCCAACACACGTCCCGACATGCAGCCCAACACGCGTCCCGACGTGGAGCCCAACACACGTCCCGACGTAGAGCCCAACACAGGTCCCCACGTAGAGCTGAAAGTACGCTAAATCCTGATGTCGAGCCCAGGACACGTCCCCTCGTAGAGCTGAAAGTAAGATAAATCCTGATCTAGTGCCCAAAACACGTCCCGACGTAGAGCCCAACACACGTCCCGACGCAGAGCCCAACACAAGTCGCGACGCAGAGCCCAACACACGTCGCGACGTACAGCCCAACACACGTCGCGACGTAGAGCTAAAAGTAAGCTAAATCCTGATGTCGAGCGCAACACACGTCCCCACGTAGAGCTAAAAGTAAGCTAAATCCTGATGTACAGCCCAACACATGTCCCAACGTAGAGCCCAACACACGTCCCGACGAAGAGCTGAAAGTAATCCAAATCCTGATGTAGAGCCCAACACACTTCCCGACGTAGAGCCCAACACACGTCCCGACGTAGAGCTGAAAGTAATCTAAATCCTGATGTAGAGCCCAACACACGTCCCGACGTAGAGCCCAACGCACGTCCCGACGTAGAGCCCAACGCACGTCCCGACGTAGAGCTGAAAGTAAGCTAAATCCCGACGTAGAGCCCAACGCGCGTCCCGACGTAGAGCTGAAAGTAAGCTAAATCCCGACGTAGAGGCCAACGCACGTCCCGACGTAGAGGCCAACGCACGTCCCGACGTAGAGCTGAAAGTAAGCTAAATCCCGACGTAGAGGCCAACGCACGTCCCAATGTAGAGGCCAACGCACGTCCCGACGTAGAGCTGAAAGTAAGCTAAATCCCGACGTAGAGCCCAACGCACGTCCCGACGTAGAGCCCAACGCACGTCCCGACGTAGAGCCCAACGCACGTCCCGACGTAGAGCTGAAAGTAAGCTAAATCCCGACGTAGCGCCCAACGCATTTCCCGAAGTACCGCCCAACGCACGTCCCGACGTAGCGCCTAACGCACGTCCCGACGTAGCGCCCAATGCACGTCCCGACGTAGAGCTGAAAGTAAGCTAAATCCCGACGTAGAGGCCAACGCACGTCCCGACGTAGAGGCCAACGCACGTCCCGACGTAGAGGCCAACGCACGTCCCGACGTAGAGCTGAAAGTAAGCTAAATCCCGACGTAGAGCCCAACGCATGTCCCGACGTAGAGCACAACGCACGTCCCGACGTAGCGCCCAACGCACGTCCCGACGTAGAGCTGAAAGTTAGCTAACTACAGACGTAGAGCCCAACGCACGTCCCGATGTAGAGCTGAAAGTTAGCTAACTACAGACGTAGAGCCGAACGCACGTCCTGACGTAGAGCCCAACGCACGTCCCGACGTAGAGCTGAAAGTAAGCTAAATCCCGACGTAGAGGCCAACGCACGTCCCGACGTAGAGACCAACGCACGTCCCGATATAGAGGCCAACGCACGTCCCGACGTAGAGGCCAACGCACGTCTCGACGTAGAGCTGAAAGTAAGCTAAATCCCGACGTAGAGCCCAACGCACGTCCCGACGTAGAGCCCAACGCACGTCCCGACGTAGCGCCCAATGCACGTCCCGACGTAGAGCTGAAAGTTAGCTAACTACAGACGTAGAGCCCAACGCACGTCCCGACGTAGAGCAGAAAGTTAGCTAACTACAGACGTAGAGCCCAACGCACGTCCCGACGTGGAGCCCAACGCACGTTCCGACGTAGAGCCCAACGCACGTCCCGACGTAGAGCTGAAAGTAAGCTAAATCCCGACGTAGAGGCCAACGCACGTCCCGACGTAGAGGCCAACGCACGTCCTGACGTAGAGGCCAACGCACGTCTCGACGTAGAGCTGAAAGTAAGCTAAATCCCGACGTAGAGCCCAACGCACGTCCCGACGTAGAGCCCAACGCACGTCCCGACGTAGAGCCCAACGCACGTTCCGACGTAGCGCCCAACGCACGTCCCGACGTAGAGCTGAAAGTTAGCTAACTACAGATGTAGAGCCCAACACACGTCCCGACGTAGAACTGAAAGTAAGCTAACTACAGACGTAGAGCCCAACGCACGTCCCAACGTAGAGTTGAAAGTTAGCTAACTACAGACGTAGAGCCCAACGCACGTCCCGACGTAGAGCCCAACGCACGTCCCGACGTAGACCTGAAAGTAAGCTAAATCCCGACGTAGAGCCCAACGCACGTCCCGACGTAGAGCCCAACGCACGTCCCGACGTAGAGCCTAACGCACGTCCCGACGTAGAGCTGAAAGTAAGCTAAATCCCGACGTAGAGCTCAACGCACGTCCCGACGTAGAACCCAACGCACATCCTGACGTAGAGCCCAACGCACGTCCCAACGTAGAGCCCAACGCACGTCCCGACGTAGAGCTGAAAGTTAGCTAACTACAGACGAAGAGCCCAACGCGCGTCCCGACGTAGAGCTGAAAGTTAGCTAACTACAGACGTAGAGCCCAACGCGCGTCCCGACGTAGAGCCCAACGCGCGTCCCGACGTAGAGCCCAACGCACGTCCCGACGTAGAGCCCAACGCACGTCCCGACGTAGAGCTGAAAGTAAGCTAAATCCCGACGTAGAGCCCAACGCACGTCCCGACGTAGAGCCCAACGCACGTCCCGATGTAGAGGCCAACGCACGTCCCGACGTAGAGGCCAACGCACGTCCCGACTTAGAGCCCAACGCACGTCCCGACGTAGAGCCCAACGCACGTCCCGACGTAGCGCCCAACGCACGTCCCGACGTAGAGCTGAAAGTTACCTAACTACAGACGTAGAGCCCAACGCACGTCCCGACGTAGAGCAGAAAGTTAGCTAACTACAGACGTAGAGCCCAACGCACGTCCCGACGTAGAGCCCAACGCACGTCCCGACGTAGAGCCCAACGCACGTCCCGACGTAGAGCTGAAAGTAAGCTAAATCCTGACGTAGAGCCCAACGCACGTCCCGACGTAGAGCCCAACGCACGTCCCGACATAGCGCCCGACGCACGTCCCGACGTAGAGCTGAAAGTTAGCTAACTACAGACGTAGAGCCCAACGCACGTCCCGACGTAGAACCCAACGCACGTCCCGACGTAGAACCCAACGCACGTCCCGACGTAGAGCCCAACGCACGTCCCGACGTAGCGCCCAATGCACGTCCCGACGTAGAGCTGAAAGTAAGCTAAATCCCGACGTAGAGCCCATCGCACGTCCCGACGTAGAGCCCAACGCACGTCCCGACGTAGAGCTGAAAGATAGGTAACTACAGACGAAGAGCCCAACGCGCGTCCCGACGTAGAGCTAAAAGTAACCTAAATCCCGACGTAGAGGCCAACGCACGTCCTGACGTAGAGCATAACGCACGTCCCGACGTAGAGCCCAACGCACGTCCCGACGTAGAGCCCAACGCACGTCCCGACGTAGAGCTGAAAGCTAAATGCCGACGTAGAGGCCAATGCACGTCCCGACGTAGAGCTGAAAGTAAGCTAAATCCCGACGTAGAGCCCAACGCACGTCCCGACGTGGAGCCCAACTCACGTCCCGACGTAGAGCCCAACGCACGTCCCGACCTAGAGGTGAAAGTTAGCTAACTGCAGACGTAGAGCCCAACGCACGTCCTGACGTAGAGCCCAACGCACGTCCCGACGTAGAGCTGAAAGTAAGCTAAATCCCGACGTAGAGCCGAACGCACGTCCCGACGTAGAGCTGAAAGTAAGCTAAATCCCGACGTAGAGGCCAACGCACGTCCCGATGTAGAGGCCAACGCACGTCCCGACGTAGAGCTGAAAGTAAGCTAAATCCCGACGTAGAGCCAACGCACGTCCCGACGTAGAGCTGAAAGTAAGCTAAATCCCAACGTAGAGCCCAACGCACGTCCCGACGTAGAGCCCAACGCACGTCCCGACATAGAGCCCAACGCACGTCCCGACGTAGAGCCCAACGCACGTCCCGACGTAGACCTGAAAGTAAGCTAAATCCCGACGTAGAGCCCAACGCACGTCCCGACGTAGAGCCCAACGCACGTCCCGATGTAGAGGCCAACGCACGTCCCGACGTAGAGGCCAACGCACATCTCGACGTAGAGCTTAAAGTAAGCTAAATCCCGAGGTAGAGCCCAACGCACGTCCCGACTTAGAGCCCAACGCACGTCCCGACGTAGAGCCCAACGCACGTCTTGACGTAGCGCCCAACGCACGTCCCGACGTAGAGCTGAAAGTTACCTAACTACAGACGTAGAGCCCAACGCACGTCCCGACGTAGAGCAGAAAGTTAGCTAACTACAGACGTAGAGCCCAACGCACATCCCGACGTAGAGCCCAACGCACGTCCCGACATAGCGCCCAACGCACGTCCCGACGTAGAGCTGAAAGTTAGCTAACTACAGACGTAGAGCCCAACGCACGTACCGACGTAGAGCAGAAAGTTAGCTAACTACAGACGTAGAGCCCAACGCACGTCCCGACGTAGAGCCCAACGCACGTCCCGACGTAGCGCCCAACGCACGTCCCGACGTAGAGCTGAAAGTTACCTAACTACAGACGTAGAGCCCAACGCACGTCCCGATGTAGAGCTGAAAGTTAGCTAACTACAGACGTAGAGCCCAACGCACGTCCCGACGTAGAGCCCAACGCACGTCCCGACGTAGAGCTGAAAGTAAGCTAAATCCCGACGTAGAGGCCAACGCACGTCCCGACGTAGAGGCCAACGCACGTCCCGATGTAGAGGCCAACGCACGTCCCGACGTAGAGGCCAACGCACGTCTCGACTTAGAGCTGAAAGTAAGCTAAATCCCGACGTAGAGCCCAACGCACGTCCCGACGTAGAGCCCAACGCACGTCCCGACGTAGAGCCCAACGCACGTCCCGACGTAGAGCTGAAAGTTAGCTAACTACAGATGTAGAGCCCAACGCACGTCCCGACGTACAGCTGAAAGTTAGCTAACTACAGACGTAGAGCCCAACGCACGTTCCGACGTAGAGCAGAAAGTTAGCTAACTACAGACGTAGAGCCCAACGCACGTCCCGACGTAGAGCTGAAAGTAAGCTAAATCCCGACGTAGAGGCCAACGCACGTCCCGACGTAGAGGCCAACGCACGTCCCGACGTAGAGGCCAACGCACGTCCCGACGTAGAGCTGAAAGTAAGCTAAATCCCGACGTAGAGCCCAACGCATGTCCCGACGTAGAGCCCAACGCACGTCCGACGTAGAGCCCAACGCACGTTCCGACGTAGCGCCCAACGCACGTCCCGACGTAGAGCTGAAAGTTAGCTAACTACAGATGTAGAGCCCAACGCACGTCCCGACGTAGAACTGAAAGTTAGCTAACTACAGACGTAGAGCCCAACGCACGTCCCAACGTAGAGTTGAAAGTTAGCTAACTACAGACGTAGAGCCCAACGCACGTCCCGACGTAGAGCCCAACGCACGTCCCGACGTAGACCTGAAAGTAAGCTAAATCCCGACGTAGAGCCCAACGCACGTCCCGATGTAGAGCCCAACGCACGTCCCGACGTAGAGCCTAACGCACGTCCCGACGTAGAGCTGAAAGTAAGCTAAATCCCGACGTAGAGCTCAACGCACGTCCCGACGTAGAACCCAACGCACATCCCGACGTAGAGCCCAACGCACGTCCCGACGTAGAACCCAACGCACGTCCCGACGTAGAGCCCAACGCACGTCCCGACGTAGCGCCCAATGCACGTCCCGACGTAGAGCTGAAAGTAAGCTAAATCCCGACGTAGAGCCCAACGCACGTCCCGACGTAGAGCCCAACGCACGTCCCGACGTAGAGCTGAAAGATAGGTAACTACAGACGAAGAGCCCAACGCGCGTCCCGACGTAGAGCTGAAAGTAACCTAAATCCCGACGTAGAGCCCAACGCACGTCCTTACGTAGAGCATAACGCACGTCCCGACGTAGAGCCCAACGCACGTCCCGACGTAGAGCCCAACGCACGTCCCGACGTAGAGCTGAAAGCTAAATGCCGACGTAGAGGCCAACGCACGTCCCGACGTAGAGCTGAAAGTAAGCTAAATCCCGACGTAGAGCCCAACGCACGTCCCGACGTGGAGCCCAACTCACGTCCCGACGTAGAGCCCAACGCACGTCCCGACCTAGAGGTGAAAGTTAGCTAACTACAGACGTAGAGCCCAACGCACGTCCTGACGTAGAGCCCAACGCACGTCCCGACGTAGAGCTGAAAGTAAGCTAAATCCCGACGTAGAGCCCAACGCACGTCCCGACGTAGAGCTGAAAGTAAGCTAAATCCCGACGTAGAGGCCAACGCACGTCCCGATGTAGAGGCCAACGCACGTCCCGACGTAGAGCTGAAAGTAAGCTAAATCCCGACGTAGAGGCCAAAGCACGTCCCGACGTAGAGCTGAAAGTAAGCTAAATCCCAACGTAGAGCCCAACGCACGTCCCGACGTAGAGCCCAACGCACGTCCCGACATAGAGCCCAACGCACGTCCCGACGTAGAGCTGAAAGTAAGTTAATCCCGACGTAGCGCCCAAAGCACGTCCCGAAGTAGCGCCCAACGCACGTCCCGACGTAGCGCCCAACGCACGTCCCGACGTAGCGCCCAACGCACGTCTCGACTTAGAGCTGAAAGTAAGCTAAATCCCGACGTAGAGGCCAACGCACGTCCCGACGTAGAGGCCAACGCACGTCCCGACGTAGAGCTGAAAGTAAGCTAAATCCCGACGTAGAGCCCAACGCACGTCCCGACGTAGAGCCCAACGCACGTCCCGACGTAGAGCCCAAAGCACGTCCCGACGTAGCGCCCAACGCACGTCCCGACGTAGAGCTGAAAGTTAGCTAACTACAGATGTAGAGCCCAACGCACGTCCTGACGTAGAACTGAAAGTTAGCTAACTACAGACGTAGAGCCCAACGCACGTCCCAACGTAGAGTTGAAACTTAGCTAACTACAGACGTAGAGCCCAACGCACGTCCCGACGTAGAGCCCAACGCACGTCCAGACGTAGACCTGAAAGTAAGCTAAATCCCGACGTAGAGCCCAACGCACGTCCCGACGTAGAGCCCAACGCACGTCCCGATGTAGAGGCCAACGCACGTCCCGACGTAGAGGCCAACGCACGTCTCGACGTAGAGCTGAAAGTAAGCTAAATCCCGAGGTAGAGCCCAACGCACGTCCCGACTTAGAGCCCAACGCACGTCCCGACGTAGAGCCCAACGCACGTCCCGACGTAGCGCCCAACGCACGTCCCGACGTAGAGCTGAAAGTTACCTAACTACAGACGTAGAGCCCAACGCACGTCCCGACGTAGAGCAGAAAGTTAGCTAACTACAGACGTAGAGCCCAACGCACATCCCGACGTAGAGCCCAACGCACGTACCGACGTAGAGCCCAACCCACGTCCCGACGTAGAGCTGAAAGTAAGTTAAATCCTGACGTAGAGCCCAACGCACGTCCCGACGTAGAGCCCAACGCACGTCCCGACATAGCGCCCAACGCACGTCCCGACGTAGAGCTGAAAGTTAGCTAACTACAGACGTAGAGCCCAACGCACGTACCGACGTAGCGCCCAATGCACGTCCCGACGTAGAGCTGAAAGTAAGCTAAATCCCGACGTAGAGCCCAACGCACGTCCCGACGTAGAGCCCAACGCACGTCCCGACGTAGAGCTGAAAGTTAGCTAACTACAGACGAAGAGCCCAACGCGCGTCCCGACGTAGAGCTGAAAGTTAGCTAACTACAGACGTAGAGCCCAACGCACGTCCCGACGTAGAGCCCAACGCACGTCCTGACATAGAGCCCAATGCACGTCCCGACGTAGAGCTGAAAGTTACCTAACTACAGACGTAGAGCCCAACGCACGTCCCGACGTACAGCCCAACGCACGTCCCGACGTAGAGCTGAAAGTAAGCTAAATCCCGACGTAGAGCCCAACGCACGTCCTGACGTAGAGCCCAACGCACGTCCCGACGTAGAGCCCAACGCACGTCCCGACGTAGAGCTGAAAGTAAGCTAAATCCCGACGTAGAGCCCAACGCACGTCCCGATGTAGAGCCCAACGCACGTCCCGACGTAGAGCCCAATGTACGTCCCGACGTAGAGCTGAAAGTTAGCTAACTACAGACGTAGAGCCCAACGCACGTCCTGACGTAGAGCAGAAAGTTAGCTAACTACAGACGTGGAGCCCAACGCACGTCCCGACGTAGAACCAAACGCACGTCCCGACGTAGAGCCCAACGCACGTCCCGACGTAGAGCCCAACGCACGTCCCGACGTAGAGCTGAAAGGTAAATGCCGACGTAGAGGCCAACGCACGTCCCGACGTAGAGCTGAAAGTAAGCTAAATCCCGACGTAGAGCCCAACGCACGTCCCGACGTGGAGCCCAACTCACGTCCCGACGTAGAGCCCAACGCACGTCCCGACGTAGAGGTGAAAGTTAGCTAACTACAGACGTAGAGCCCAACGCACGTCCCGACGTAGAGCCCAACGCACGTCCCGACGTAGAGCTGAAAGTAAGCTAAATCCCGACGTAGAGCCCAACGCACGTCCCGACGTAGAGCTGAAAGTAAGCTAAGTCCCGACGTAGAGGCCAACGCACGTCCCGACGTAGAGGCCAACGCACGTCTCGACGCAGAGCTGAAATTAAGCTAAATACCGAGGTAGAGCCCAACGCACGTCCCGACTTAGAGCCCAACGCACGTCCCGACGTAGAGCCCAACGCACGTCCCGACGTAACGCCCAACGCACGTCCCGACGTAGAGCTGAAAGTTACCTAACTACAGACGTAGAGCCCAACGCACGTCCCGACGTAGAGCAGAAAGTTAGCTAACTACAGACGTAGAGCCCAACGCACGTCCCGACGTAGAGCCCAACGCACGTCCCGACGTAGAGCCCAACGCACGTCCCGACATAGAGCTGAAAGTAAGCTAAATCCTGATGTAGAGCCCAACGCACGTCCCGACGTAGAGCTGAAAGTTAGGTAACTACAGACGAAGAGCCCAACGCGCGTCCCGACGTAGAGCTGAAAGTAACCTAAATCCCGACGTAGAGCCCAACGCACGTGCTGACGTAGAGCATAACGCACGTCCCGACGTAGAGCCCAACGCACGTCCCGACGTAGAGCCCAACGCACGTCCCGACGTAGAGCTGAAAGTAAGCTAAATCCCGACGTAGAGCCCAACGCACGTACCGACGTAGAGCCCAACGCACGTGCCGACGTAGAGCTGAAAGTTAGCTAACTACAGACGTAGAGCACAATTCACGTCCCGACGTAGAGCTGAAAGTTAGCTAACTACAGACGTAGAGCCCAACGCACGTCCCGACGTAGAGTCCAACGCGTGTCCCGACGTAGAGCCCAACGCACGTCCCGACGTAGAGGCCAACGCACGTCCCGACGTAGAGCTGAAGGTAAGCTAAATCCCGACGTAGAGGCCAACGCACGTCGCGACGTAGAGGCCAACGCACGTCCCGACGTAGCGCCCAACGCACGTCCCGGCGTAGAGGCCAACGCACGTCCTGACGTAGAGCTGAAAGTCACCTAAATCCCGACGTAGAGCCCAACGCACGTCCCGACGTAGAGCCCAACGCACGTCCCGACGTAGCGCCCAACGCACGTCCCGACGTAGACCTGAAAGTTAGCTAACTACAGACGTAGAGCCCAACGCACGTCCCGACGTAGAGCAGAAAGTTAGCTAACTACAGACGTAGAGCCCAACGCACGTCCCGACGTAGAACCCAACGCACGTCCCGAAGTAGAGCCCAACGCACGTCCCGACGTAGAGCCCAACGCACGTCCCGACGTAGAGCTGAAAGTAAGCTAAATGCCGACTTAGAGGCCAACGCACGTCCCGACGTAGAGCTGAAAGTAAGCTAAATCCCGACGTAGAGCCCAACGCACGTCCCGACGTAGAGCCCAACTCACGTCGCGACGTAGAGCCCAACGCACGTCCCGACGTAGAGCTGAAAGTAAGCTAAATCCCGACGTAGAGCCCAACGCACGTCCCGACGTAGAGCCCAACGCACGTCCCAACGTAGAGCTGAAAGTTAGCTAACTACAGACGTAGAGCCCAACGCACGTCCCGACGTAGAGCCCAACGCACGTCCCGACGTAGAGCCCAACGCACGTCCCGACGTAGAGCTGAAAGTAAGCTAAATCCCGACGTAGAGCCCAACGCGCGTCCCGACGTAGAGCTGAAAGTAAGCTAAATCCCGACGTAGAGGCCAACGCACGTCCCGACGTAGAGGCCAACGCACGTCCCGACGTAGAGCTGAAAGTAAGCTAAATCCCGACGTAGAGGCCAACGCACGTCCCAATGTAGAGGCCAACGCACGTCCCGACGTAGAGCTGAAAGTAAGCTAAATCCCGACGTAGAGCCCAACGCACGTCCCGACGTAGAGCCCAACGCACGTCCCGACGTAGAGCCCAACGCACGTCCCGACGTAGAGCTGAAAGTAAGCTAAATCCCGACGTAGCGCCCAACGCATTTCCCGAAGTACCGCCCAACGCACGTCCCGACGTAGCGCCTAACGCACGTCCCGACGTAGCGCCCAATGCACGTCCCGACGTAGAGCTGAAAGTAAGCTAAATCCCGACGTAGAGGCCAACGCACGTCCCGACGTAGAGGCCAACGCACGTCCCGACGTAGAGGCCAACGCACGTCCCGACGTAGAGCTGAAAGTAAGCTAAATCCCGACGTAGAGCCCAACGCATGTACCGACGTAGAGCACAACGCACGTCCCGACGTAGCGCCCAACGCACGTCCCAACGTAGAGTTGAAACTTAGCTAACTACAGACGTAGAGCCCAACGCACGTACCGATGTAGAGCTGAAAGTTAGCTAACTACAGACGTAGAGCCCAACGCACGTCCTGACGTAGAGCCCAACGCACGTCCCGACGTAGAGCTGAAAGTAAGCTAAATCCCGACGTAGAGGCCAACGCACGTCCCGACGTAGAGACCAACGCACGTCCCGATATAGAGGCCAACGCACGTCCCGACGTAGAGGCCAACGCACGTCTCGACGTAGAGCTGAAAGTAAGCTAAATCCCGACGTAGAGCCCAACGCACGTCCCGACGTAGAGCCCAACGGACGTCCCGACGTAGAGCCCAACGCACGTCCCGACGTAGCGCCCAACGCACGTCCCGACGTAGAGCTGAAAGTTAGCTAACTACAGACGTAGAGCCCAACGCACGTCCCGACGTAGAGCAGAAAGTTAGCTAACTACAGACGTAGAGCCCAACGCACGTCCCGACGTGGAGCCCAACGCACGTTCCGACGTAGAGCCCAACGCACGTCCCGACGTAGAGCTGAAAGTAAGCTAAATCCCGACGTAGAGGCCAACGCACGTCCCGACGTAGAGGCCAACGCACGTCCTGACGTAGAGGCCAACGCACGTCTCGACGTAGAGCTGAAAGTAAGCTAAATCCCGACGTAGAGCCCAACGCACGTCCCGACGTAGAGCCCAACGCACGTCCCGACGTAGAGCCCAACGCACGTTCCGACGTAGCGCCCAACGCACGTCCCGACGTGGAGCTGAAAGTTAGCTAACTACAGATGTAGAGCCCAACGCACGTCCCGACGTAGAACTGAAAGTAAGCTAACTACAGACGTAGAGCCCAACGCACGTCCCAACGTAGAGTTGAAAGTTAGCTAACTACAGACGTAGAGCCCAACGCACGTCCCGACGTAGAGCCCAACGCACGTCCCGACGTAGACCTGAAAGTAAGCTAAATCCCGACGTAGAGCCCAACGCACGTCCCGACGTAGAGCCCAACGCACGTCCCGACGTAGAGCCTAACGCACGTCCCGACGTAGAGCTGAAAGTAAGCTAAATCCCGACGTAGAGCTCAACGCACGTCCCGACGTAGAACCCAACGCACATCCCGACGTAGAGCCCAACGCACGTCCCAACGTAGAGCCCAACGCACGTCCCGACGTAGAGCTGAAAGTTAGCTAACTACAGACGAAGAGCCCAACGCGCGTCCCGACGTAGAGCTGAAAGTTAGCTAACTACAGACGTAGAGCCCAACGCGCGTCCCGACGTAGAGCCCAACGCGTGTCCCGACGTAGAGCCCAACGCACGTCCCGACGTAGAGCCCAACGCACGTCCCGACGTAGAGCTGAAAGTAAGCTAAATCCCGACGTAGAGCCCAACGCACGTCCCGACGTAGAGCCCAACGCACGTCCCGATGTAGAGGCCAACGCACGTCCCGACGTAGAGGCCAACGCACGTCCCGACTTAGAGCCCAACGCACGTCCCGACGTAGAGCCCAACGCACGTCCCGACGTAGCGCCCAACGCACGTCCCGACGTAGAGCTGAAAGTTACCTAACTACAGACGTAGAGCCCAACGCACGTCCCGACGTAGAGCAGAAAGTTAGCTAACTACAGACGTAGAGCCCAACGCACGTCCCGACGTAGAGCCCAACGCACGTCCCGACGTAGAGCCCAACGCACGTCCCGACGTAGAGCTGAAAGTAAGCTAAATCCTAATGTAGAGCCCAACGCACGTCCCGACGTAGAGCCCAACGCACGTCCCGACATAGCGCCCAACGCACGTCCCGACGTAGAGCTGAAAGTTAGCTAACTACAGACGTAGAGCCCAACGCACGTCCCGACGTAGAACCCAACGCACGTCCCGACGTAGAGCCCAACGCACGTCCCGACGTAGCGCCCAATGCACGTCCCGACGTAGAGCTGAAAGTAAGCTAAATCCCGACGTAGAGCCCATCGCACGTCCCGACGTAGAGCCCAACGCACGTCCCGACGTAGAGCTGAAAGATAGGTATCTACAGACGAAGAGCCCAACGCGCGTCCCGACGTAGAGCTAAAAGTAACCTAAATCGCGACGTAGAGGCCAACGCACGTCCTGACGTAGAGCATAACGCACGTCCCGACGTAGAGCCCAACGCACGTCCCGACGTAGAGCCCAACGCACGTCCCGACGTAGAGCTGAAAGCTAAATGCCGACGTAGAGGCCAACGCACGTCCCGACGTAGAGCTGAAAGTAAGCTAAATCCCGACGTAGAGCCCAACGCACGTCCCGACGTGGAGCCCAACTCACGTCCCGACGTAGAGCCCAACGCACGTCCCGACCTAGAGGTGAAAGTTAGCTAACTACAGACGTAGAGCCCAACGCACGTCCTGACGTAGAGCCCAACGCACGTCCCGACGTAGAGCTGAAAGTAAGCTAAATCCCGACGTAGAGCCCAACGCACGTCCCGACGTAGAGCTGAAAGTAAGCTAAATCCCGACGTAGAGGCCAACGCACGTCCCGATGTAGAGGCCAACGCACGTCCCGACGTAGAGCTGAAAGTAAGCTAAATCCCGACGTAGAGGCCAACGCACGTCCCGACGTAGAGCTGAAAGTAAGCTAAATCCCAACGTAGAGCCCAACGCACGTCCCGACGTAGAGCCCAACGCACGTCCCGACATAGAGCCCAACGCACGTCCCGACGTAGAGCTGAAAGTAAGTTAATCCCGACGTAGCGCCCAACGCACGTCCCGAAGTAGCGCCCAACGCACGTCCCGACGTAGCGCCCAACGCACGTCCCGACGTAGCGCCCAACGCACGTCTCGACTTAGAGCTGAAAGTAAGCTAAATCCCGACGTAGAGGCCAACGCACGTCCCGACGTAGAGGCCAACGCACGTCCCGACGTAGCGCCCAACGCACGTCTCGACTTAGAGCTGAAAGTAAGCTAAATCCCGACGTAGAGCCCAACGCACGTCCCGACGTAGAGCCCAACGCACGTCCCGACGTAGAGCCCAACGCACGTCCCGACGTAGCGCCCAACGCACGTCCCGACGTAGAGCTGAAAGTTAGCTAACTACAGATGTAGAGCCCAACGCACGTCCTGACGTAGAACTGAAAGTTAGCTAACTACAGACGTAGAGCCCAACGCACGTCCCAACGTAGAGTTGAAACTTAGCTAATTACAGACGTAGAGCCCAACGCACGTCCCGACGTAGAGCCCAACGCACGTCCCGACGTAGACCTGAAAGTAAGCTAAATCCCGACGTAGAGCCCAACGCACGTCCCGACGTAGAGCCCAACGCACGTCCCGATGTAGAGGCCAACGCACGTCCCGACGTAGAGGCCAACGCACGTCTCGACGTAGAGCTTAAAGTAAGCTAAATCCCGAGGTAGAGCCCAACGCACGTCCCGACTTAGAGCCCAACGCACGTCCCGACGTAGAGCCCAACGCACGTCCCGACGTAGCGCCCAACGCACGTCCCGACGTAGAGCTGAAAGTTACCTAACTACAGACGTAGAGCCCAACGCACGTCCCGACGTAGAGCAGAAAGTTAGCTAACTACAGACGTAGAGCCCAACGCACATCCCGACGTAGAGCCCAACGCACGTCCCGACATAGCGCCCAACGCACGTCCCGACGTAGAGCTGAAAGTTAGCTAACTACAGACGTAGAGCCCAACGCACGTACCGACGTAGAGCAGAAAGTTAGCTAACTACAGACGTAGAGCCCAACGCACGTCCCGACGTAGAGCCCAACGCACGTCCCGACGTAGCGCCCAACGCACGTCCCGACGTAGAGCTGAAAGTTACCTAACTACAGACGTAGAGCCCAACGCACGTCCCGATGTAGAGCTGAAAGTTAGCTAACTACAGACGTAGAGCCCAACGCACGTCCCGACGTAGAGCCCAACGCACGTCCCGACGTAGAGCTGAAAGTAAGCTAAATCCCGACGTAGAGGCCAACGCACGTCCCGACGTAGAGGCCAACGCACGTCCCGATGTAGAGGCCAACGCACGTCCCGACGTAGAGGCCAACGCACGTCTCGACTTAGAGCTGAAAGTAAGCTAAATCCCGACGTAGAGCCCAACGCACGTCCCGACGTAGAGCCCAACGCACGTCCCGACGTAGAGCCCAACGCACGTCCCGACGTAGAGCTGAAAGTTAGCTAACTACAGATGTAGAGCCCAACGCACGTCCCGACGTACAGCTGAAAGTTAGCTAACTACAGACGTAGAGCCCAACGCACGTCCCGACGTAGAGCAGAAAGTTAGCTAACTACAGACGTAGAGCCCAACGCACGTCCCGACGTGGAGCCCAACGCACGTTCCGACGTAGAGCCCAACGCACGTCCCGACGTAGAGCTGAAAGTAAGCTAAATCCCGACGTAGAGGCCAACGCACGTCCCGACGTAGAGGCCAACGCACGTCCCGACGTAGAGGCCAACGCACGTCCCGACGTAGAGCTGAAAGTAAGCTAAATCCCGACGTAGAGCCCAACGCATGTCCCGACGTAGAGCCCAACGCACCTCCGACGTAGAGCCCAACGCACGTTCCGACGTAGCGCCCAACGCACGTCCCGACGTAGAGCTGAAAGTTAGCTAACTACAGATGTAGAGCCCAACGCACGTCCCGACGTAGAACTGAAAGTTAGCTAACTACAGACGTAGAGCCCAACGCACGTCCCAACGTAGAGTTGAAAGTTAGCTAACTACAGACGTAGAGCCCAACGCACGTCCCGACGTAGAGCCCAACGCACGTCCCGACGTAGACCTGAAAGTAAGCTAAATCCCGACGTAGAGCCCAACGCACGTCCCGATGTAGAGCCCAACGCACGTCCCGACGTAGAGCCTAACGCACGTCCCGACGTAGAGCTGAAAGTAAGCTAAATCCCGACGTAGAGCTCAACGCACGTCCCGACGTAGAACCCAACGCACATCCCGACGTAGAGCCCAACGCACGTCCCAACGTAGAGCCCAACGCACGTCCCGACGTAGAGCTGAAAGTTAGCTAACTACAGACGAAGAGCCCAACGCGCGTCCCGACGTAGAGCTGAAAGTTAGCTAACTACAGACGTAGAGCCCAACGCGCGTCCCGAAGTAGAGCCCAACGCGTGTCCCGACGTAGAGCTGAAAGTTAGCTAACTACAGACGTAGAGCCCAACGCACGTCCCGACGTAGAACCCAACGCACGTCCCGACGTAGAGCCCAACGGACGTCCCGACGTAGCGCCCAATGCACGTCCCGACGTAGAGCTGAAAGTAAGCTAAATCCCGACGTAGAGCCCAAAGCACGTCCCGACGTAGAGCCCAACGCACGTCCCGACGTAGAGCTGAAAGATAGGTAACTACAGACGAAGAGCCCAACGCGCGTCCCGACGTAGAGCTGAAAGTAACCTAAATCCCGACGTAGAGCCCAACGCACGTCCTTACGTAGAGCATAACGCACGTCCCGACGTAGAGCCCAACGCACGTCCCGACGTAGAGCCCAACGCACGTCCCGACGTAGAGCTGAAAGCTAAATGCCGACGTAGAGGCCAACGCACGTCCCGACGTAGAGCTGAAAGTAAGCTAAATCCCGACGTAGAGCCCAACGCACGTCCCGACGTGGAGCCCAACTCACGTCCCGACGTAGAGCCCAACGCACGTCCCGACCTAGAGGTGAAAGTTAGCTAACTACAGACGTAGAGCCCAACGCACGTCCTGACGTAGAGCCCAACGCACGTCCCGACGTAGAGCTGAAAGTAAGCTAAATCCCGACGTAGAGCCCAACGCACGTCCCGACGTAGAGCTGAAAGTAAGCTAAATCCCAACGTAGAGCCCAACGCACGTCCCGACGTAGAGCCCAACGCACGTCCCGACATAGAGCCCAACGCACGTCCCGACGTAGAGCTGAAAGTAAGTTAATCCCGACGTAGCGCCCAAAGCACGTCCCGAAGTAGCGCCCAACGCACGTCCCGACGTAGCGCCCAACGCACGTCCCGACGTAGCGCCCAACGCACGTCTCGACTTAGAGCTGAAAGTAAGCTAAATCCCGACGTAGAGGCCAACGCACGTCCCGACGTAGAGGCCAACGCACGTCCCGACGTAGAGCTGAAAGTAAGCTAAATCCCGACGTAGAGCCCAACGCACGTCCCGACGTAGAGCCCAACGCACGTCCCGACGTAGAGCCCAACGCACGTCCCGACGTAGCGCCCAACGCACGTCCCGACGTAGAGCTGAAAGTTAGCTAACTACAGATGTAGAGCCCAACGCACGTCCTGACGTAGAACTGAAAGTTAGCTAACTACAGACGTAGAGCCCAACGCACGTCCCAACGTAGAGTTGAAACTTAGCTAACTACAGACGTAGAGCCCAACGCACGTCCCGACGTAGAGCCCAACGCACGTCCAGACGTAGACCTGAAAGTAAGCTAAATCCCGACGTAGAGCCCAACGCACGTCCCGACGTAGAGCCCAACGCACGTCCCGATGTAGAGGCCAACGCACGTCCCGACGTAGAGGCCAACGCACGTCTCGACGTAGAGCTGAAAGTAAGCTAAATCCCGAGGTAGAGCCCAACGCACGTCCCGACTTAGAGCCCAACGCACGTCCCGACGTAGAGCCCAACGCACGTCCCGACGTAGCGCCCAACGCACGTCCCGACGTAGAGCTGAAAGTTACCTAACTACAGACGTAGAGCCCAACGCACGTCCCGACGTAGAGCAGAAAGTTAGCTAACTACAGACGTAGAGCCCAACGCACATCCCGACGTAGAGCCCAACGCACGTACCGACGTAGAGCCCAACGCACGTCCCGACGTAGAGCTGAAAGTAAGCTAAATCCTGACGTAGAGCCCAACGCACGTCCCGACGTAGAGCCCAACGCACGTCCCGACATAGCGCCCAACGCACGTCCCGACGTAGAGCTGAAAGTTAGCTAACTACAGACGTAGAGCCCAACGCACGTACCGACGTAGCGCCCAATGCACGTCCCGACGTAGAGCTGAAAGTAAGCTAAATCCCGACGTAGAGCCCAACGCACGTCCCGACGTAGAGCCCAACGCACGACCCGACGTAGAGCTGAAAGTTAGCTAACTACAGACGAAGAGCCCAACGCGCGTCCCGACGTAGAGCTGAAAGTTAGCTAACTACAGACGTAGAGCCCAACGCACGTCCCGACGTAGAGCCCAACGCACGTCCCGACATAGAGCCCAATGCACGTCCCGACGTAGAGCTGAAAGTTACCTAACTACAGACGTAGAGCCCAACGCACGTCCCGACGTACAGCCCAACGCACGTCCCGACGTAGAGCTGAAAGTAAGCTAAATCCCGACGTAGAGCCCAACGCACGTCCTGACGTAGAGCCCAACGCACGTCCCGACGTAGAGCCCAACGCACGTCCCGACGTAGAGCTGAAAGTAAGCTAAATCCCGACGTAGAGCCCAACGCACGTCCCGATGTAGAGCCCAACGCACGTCCCGACGTAGAGCCCAACGCACGTCCCGACGTAGAGCTGAAAGTTAGCTAACTACAGACGTAGAGCCCAACGCACGTCCTGACGTAGAGCAGAAAGTTAGCTAACTACAGACGTGGAGCCCAACGCACGTCCCGACGTAGAACCAAACGCACGTCCCGACGTAGAGCCCAACGCACGTCCCGACGTAGAGCCCAACGCACGTCCCGACGTAGAGCCCAACGCACGTCCCGACGTAGAGCTGAAAGGTAAATGCCGACGTAGAGGCCAACGCACGTCCCGACGTAGAGCTGAAAGTAAGCTAAATCCCGACGTAGAGCCCAACGCACGTCCCGACGTGGAGCCCAACTCACGTCCCGACGTAGAGCCCAACGCACGTCCCGACGTAGAGGTGAAAGTTAGCTAACTACAGACGTAGAGCCCAACGCACGTCCCGACGTAGAGCCCAACGCACGTCCCGACGTAGAGCTGAAAGTAAGCTAAATCCCGACGTAGAGCCCAACGCACGTCCCGACGTAGAGCTGAAAGTAAGCTAAGTCCCGACGTAGAGGCCAACGCACGTCCCGATGTAGAGGCCAACGCGCGTCCCGACGTAGAGCTGAAAGTAAGCTAAATCCCGACGTAGAGGCCAACGCACGTCCCGACGTAGACCTGAAAGTAAGCTAAATCCCGACGTAGAGCTCAACGCATGTCCCGACGTAGAGCTGAAAGTTAGCTAACTACAGACGTAGAGCCCAACGCACGTCCCAACGTAGAGTTGAAAGTTAGCTAACTACAGACGTAGAGCCCAACGCACGTCCCGACGTAGAGCCCAACGCACGTCCCGACGTAGACCTGAAAGTAAGCTAAATCCCGACGTAGAGCCCAACGCACGTCCCGACGTAGAGCCCAACGCACGTCCCGACGTAGAGCCTAACGCACGTCCCGACGTAGAGCTGAAAGTAAGCTAAATCCCGACGTAGAGCTCAACGCACGTCCCGACGTAGAACCCAACGCACGTCCCGACGTAGAGCCCAACGCACGTCCCAACGTAGAGCCCAACGCACGTCCCGACGTAGAGCTGAAAGTTAGCTAACTACAGACGAAGAGCCCAACGCGCGTCCCGACGTAGAGCTGAAAGTTAGCTAACTACAGACGTAGAGCCCAACGCGCGTCCCGACGTAGAGCCCAACGCGTGTCCCGACGTAGAGCCCAATGCACGTCCCGACGTAGAGCCCAACGCACGTAGAAACGTAGAGCTGAAAGTAAGCTAAATCCCGACGTAGAGCCCAACGCACGTCCCGACGTAGAGCCCAACGCACGTCCCGATGTAGAGGCCAACGCACGTCCCGACGTAGAGGCCAACGCACGTCTCGACGTAGAGCTGAAATTAAGCTAAATCCCGAGGTAGAGCCCAACGCACGTCCCGACTTAGAGCCCAACGCACGTCCCGACGTAGAGCCCAACGCACGTCCCGACGTAGCGCCCAACGCACGTCCCGACGTAGAGCTGAAAGTTACCTAACTACAGACGTAGAGCCCAACGCACGTCCCGACGTAGAGCAGAAAGTTAGCTAACTACAGACGTAGAGCCCAACGCACGTCCCGACGTAGAGCCCAACGCACGTCCCGACGTAGAGCCCAACGCACGTCCCGACGTAGAGCTGAAAGTAAGCTAAATCCTGACGTAGAGCCCAACGCACGTCCCGAAGTAGAGCCCAACGCACGTCCCGACATAGCGCCCAACGCACGTCCCGACGTAGAGCTGAAAGTTAGCTAACTACAGACGTAGAGCCCAACGCACGTCCCGACGTAGAACCCAACGCACGTCCCGACGTAGAGCCCAACGCACGTCCCGACGTAGCGCCCAATGCACGTCCCGACGTAGAGCTGAAAGTAAGCTAAATCCCGACGTAGAGCCCAACGCACGTCCCGACGTAGAGCCCAACGCACGTCCCGACGTAGAGCTGAAAGATAGGTAACTACAGACGAACAGCCCAACGCGCGTCCCGACGTAGAGCTGAAAGTAACCTAAATCCCGACGTAGAGCCCAACGCACGTCCTGACGTAGAGCATAACGCAAGTACCGACGTAGAGCCCAACGCACGTCCCGACGTAGAGCCCAACGCACGTCCCGACGTAGAGCTGAAAGCTAAATGCCGACGTAGAGGCCAACGCACGTCCCGACGTAGAGCTGAATGTAAGCTAAATCCCGACGTAGAGCCCAACGCACGTCCCGACGTGGAGCCCAACTCACGTCCCGACGTAGAGCCCAACGCACGTCCCGACCTAGAGGTGAAAGTTAGCTAACTACAGACGTAGAGCCCAACGCACGTCCTGACGTAGAGCCCAACGCACGTCCCGACGTAGAGCTGAAAGTAAGCTAAATCCCGACGTAGAGCCCAACGCACGTCCCGACGTAGAGCTGAAAGTAAGCTAAATCCCGACGTAGAGGCCAACGCACGTCCCGATGTAGAGGCCAACGCACGTCCCGACGTAGAGCTGAAAGTAAGCTAAATCCCGACGTAGAGGCCAACGCACGTCCCGACGTAGAGCTGAAAGTAAGCTAAATCCCAACGTAGATCCCAACGCACGTCCCGACGTAGAGCCCAACGCACGTCCCGACATAGAGCCCAACGCACGTCCCGACGTAGAGCTGAAAGTAAGTTAATCCCGACGTAGCGCCCAACGCACGTCCCGAAGTAGCGCCCAACGCACGTCCCGACGTAGCGCCCAACGCACGTCTCGACTTAGAGCTGAAAGTAAGCTAAATCCCGACGTAGAGGACAACGCACGTCCCGACGTAGAGGCCAACGCACGTCCCGACGTAGAGGCCAACGCACGTCCCGACGTAGAGCTGAAAGTAAGCTAAATCCCGACGTAGAGCCCAACGCACGTCCCGACGTAGAGCCCAACGCACGTTCCGACGTAGCGCCCAACGCACGTCCCGACGTAGAGCTGAAAGTTAGCTAACTACAGACGTAGAGCCCAACGCACGTCCCGACGTAGAGCCCAACGCACGTCCTGACGTAGACCTGAAAGTAAGCTAAATCCCGACGTAGAGCCCAACGCACGTCCCGACGTAGAGCCCAACGCACGTCCCGACGTAGAGCCTAACGCACGTCCCGACGTAGAGCTGAAAGTAAGCTAAATCCCGACGTAGAGCTCAACGCACGTCCCAACGTAGAACCCAACGCACGTCCCAACGTAGAGCCCAACGCACGTCCCGACGTAGAGCTGAAAGTTAGCTAACTACAGACGAAGAGCCCAACGCGCGTCCCGACGTAGAGCCCAACGCGTGTCCCGACGTAGAGCCCAACGCACGTCCCGACGTAGAGCCCAACGCACGTCCCGACGTAGAGCTGAAAGTAAGCTAAATCCCGACGTAGAGCCCAACGCACATCCCGACGTAGAGCCCAACGCACGTCCCGATGTAGAGGCCAACGCACGTCCCGACGTAGAGGCCAACGCACGTCTCGACGTAGAGCTGAAAGTAAGCTAAATCCCGACATAGCGCCCAACGCACGTCCCGACGTAGAGCTGAAAGTTAGCTAACTACAGACGTAGAGCCCAACGCACGTCCCGACGTAGAACCCAACGCACGTCCCGACGTAGAGCCCAACGCACGTCCCGACGTAGCGCCCAATGCACGTCCCGACGTAGAGCTGAAAGTAAGCTAAATCCCGACGTAGAGCCCAACGCACGTCCCGACGTAGAGCCCAACGCACGTCCCGACGTAGAGCTGAAAGTTAGCTAACTACAGACGTAGAGCCCAACGCGTGTCCCGACGTAGAGGCCAACGCACGTCCCGACGTAGAGCTGAAAGTAACCTAAATCCCGACGTAGAGCCCAACGCACGTCCCGACGTAGAGCCCAACGCACGTCCCGACGTAGCGCCCAACGCACGTCCCGACGTAGAGCTGAAAGTTACCTAACTACAGACGTAGAGCCCAACGCACGTCCCGACGTAGAGCAGAAAGTTAGCTAACTACAGACGTAGAGCCCAACGCACGTCCCGACGTAGAACCCAACGCACGTCCCGACGTAGAGCCCAACGCACGTCCCGACGTAGAGCCCAACGCACGTCCCGACGTAGAGCCCAACGCAAGTCCCGACGTAGAGCTGAAAGCTAAATGCCGACGTAGAGGCCAACGCACGTCCCGACGTAGAGCTGAAAGTAAGCTAAATCCCGACGTAGAGGCCAACGCACGTCCCGACGTAGAGGCCAACGCACGTCCCGACGTAGAGCTGAAAGTAAGCTAAATCCCGACGTAGAGCCCAACGCACGTCCCGACGTAGAGCCCAACGCACGTCCCGACGTAGAGCCCAACGCACGTCCCGACGTAGAGCTGAAAGTAAGCTAAATCCCGACGTAGCGCCCAACGCACGTCCCGAAGTAGCGCCCAACGCACGTCCCGACGTAGCGCCCAACGCACGTCCCGACGTAGCGCGCAACGCACGTCCCGACGTAGAGCTGAAAGTAAGCTAAATCCCGACGTAGAGGCCAACGCACGTCCCGAAGTAGAGGCCAACACACGGCCCGACGTAGAGGTCAACGCACGTCCCGACGTAGAGGCCAACGCTCGTCCCGACGTAGAGCTGAAAGTAAGCTAAATCCCGACGTAGAGCCCAACGCACGTCCCGACGTAGAGTCCAACGCACGTCCCGACGTAGAGCCCAACGCACGTTCCGACGTAGCGCCCAACGCACGTCCCGACGTAGAGCTGAAAGTTAGCTAACTACAGATGTAGAGCCCAACGCACGTCCCGATGTAGAGCTGAAATTTAGCTAACTACAGACGTAGAGCCCAACGCACGTCCCAACGTAGAGTTGAAAGTTAGCTAACTACAGACGTAGAGCCCAACGCACGTCCCGACGTAGAGGCCAACGCACGTCCCGACGTAGAGCCCAACGCACGTCCCGACGTAGACCTGAAAAGTAAGCTAAATCCTGACGTAGAGCCCAACGCACGTCCCGACGTAGAGCCCAACGCACGTCCCGACATAGCGCCCAACGCACGTTCCGACGTAGAGCTGAAAGTTAGCTAACTACAGACGTAGAGCCCAACGCACGTCCCGACGTAGAACCCAACGCACGTCCCGACGTAGAGCCCAACGCACGTCCCGACGTAGAGCCCAACGCACGTCCCGAAGTAGAGCCCAACGCACGTCCCGACGTAGAGCTGAAAGTAAGCTAAATCCCGACGTAGCGCCCAACGCACGTCCCGAAGTAGCGCCCAACGCACGTCCCGACCTAGCGCCCAACGCACGTCCCGACGTAGCGCCCAACGCACGTCCCGACGTAGACCTGAAAGTAAGCTAAATCCCGACGTAGAGCCCAACGCACGTCCCGACGTAGAGGCCAACGCACGTCCCGACGTAGAGGCCAACGCACGTCCCGACGTAGAGCTGAAAGTAAGCTAAATCCCGACGTAGAGCCCAACGCACGTCCCGACGTAGAGCCCAACGCACGTCCCGACGTAGAGCCCAACGCACGTTCCGACGTAGCGCCCAACGCACGTCCCGACGTAGAGCTGAAAGTTAGCTAACTACAGATGTAGAGCCCAACGCACGTCCCGACGTAGAACTGAAAGTTAGCTAACTACAGACGTAGAGCCCAACGCACGTCCCAACGTAGAGTTGAATGTTAGCTAACTACAGACGTAGAGCCCAACGCACGTCCTGACGTAGAGCCCAACGCACGTCCCGACGTAGACCTGAAATTAAGCTAAATCCCGACGTAGAGCCCAACGCACGTCCCGACGTAGAGCCCAACGCGTGTCCCGACGTAGAGCCCAACGCACGTCCCGACGTAGAGCCCAACGCACGTCCCGACGTAGAGCTGAAAGTAAGCTAAATCCCGACGTAGAGCCCAACGCACGTCCCGACGTAGAGCCCAACGCACGTCCCGATGTAGAGGCCAACGCACGTCCCGACGTAGAGGCCAACGCACGTCTCGACGTAGAGCTGAAAGTAAGCTAAATCCCGAGGTAGAGCCCAACGCACGTCCCGACGTAGAGCAGAAAGTTAGCTAACTACAGACGTAGAGCCCAACGCACATCCCGACGTAGAGCCCAACGCACGTCCCGACGTAGAGCCCAACGCACGTCCCGACGTAGAGCTGAAAGTAAGCTAAATCATGACGTAGAGCCCAACGCACGTCCCGACGTAGAGCCCAACGCACGTCCCGACATAGCGCCCAACGCACGTCCCGACGTAGAGCTGAAAGTTAGCTAACTACAGACGTAGAGCCCAACGCACGTCCCGACGTAGAACCCAACGCACGTCCCGACGTAGAACCCAACGCACGTCCCGACGTAGAGCCCAACGCACGTCCCGACGTAGCGCCCAATGCACGTCCCGACGTAGAGCTGAAAGTAAGCTAAATCCCGACGTAGAGCCCAACGCACGTCCCGACGTAGAGCCCAACGCACGTCCCGACGTAGAGCTGAAAGTTAGGTAACTACAGACGAAGAGCCCAACGCGCGTCCCGACGTAGAGCTGAAAGTTAGCTAACTACAGACGTAGAGCCCAACGCGCGTCGCGACGTAGAGCCCAACGCGTGTCCCAACGTAGAGGCCAACGCACGTATCGACGTAGAGCTGAAAGTAACCTAAATCCCGACGTAGAGCCCAACGCACGTCCCGACGTAGAGCCCAACGCACGTCCCGACGTAGCGCCCAACGCACGTCCCGACGTAGAGCTGAAAGTTAACTATCTACAGAAATAGAGCCCAACGCACGTCCCGACGTAGAGCAGAAAGTTAGCTAACTACAGACGTAGAGCCCAACGCACGTCCCGACGTAGAACCCAACGCACGTCCCGACGTAGAGCCCAACGCACGTCCCGACGTCGAGCCCAACGCACGTCCCGACGTAGAGCCCAAAGCAAGTCCCGACGTAGAGCTGAAAGCTAAATGCCGACGTAGAGGCCAACGCACGTCCCGACGTAGAGCTGAAAGTAAGCTAAATCCCGACGTAGAGCCCAACGCACGTCCCGATGTGGAGCCCAACTCACGTCCCGACGTGGAGCCCAACGCACGTCCCGACGTAGAGCTGAAAGTTAGCTAACTACAGACGTAGAGCCCAACGCACGTCCCGACGTAGAGCCCAA
This sequence comes from Leptosomus discolor, assembly GCF_034619465.1. Lineage (NCBI taxonomy): Eukaryota > Metazoa > Chordata > Aves > Leptosomiformes > Leptosomidae > Leptosomus > Leptosomus discolor. Next base: position 3,834,540 of record NW_028237772.1, read on the forward strand.
TGCACATCCCGACGTAGAGCTGAAAGTAAGCTAAATCCCGACGTAGAGCCCAACGCACGTCCCGACGTAGAGCTGAAAGTAAGCTAAATCCCGACGTAGAGCCCAACGCACGTCCCGACGTAGAGCCCAACGCACGTCCCGACGTAGAGCCCAACGCACGTCCCGACGTAGAGCTGAAAGTAAGCTAAATCCCGACGTAGCGCCCAACGCACGTCCCGAAGTAGCGCCCAACGCACGTCCCGACGTAGCGCCCAACGCACGTCCCGACGTAGCGCGCAACGCACGTCCCGACGTAGAGCTGAAAGTAAGCTAAATCCCGACGTAGAGGCCAACGCACGTCCCGAAGTAGAGGCCAACACACGGCCCGACGTAGAGGTCAACGCACGTCCCGACGTAGAGGCCAACGCACGTCCCGACGTAGAGCTGAAAGTAAGCTAAATCCCGACGTAGAGCCCAACGCACGTCCCGACGTAGAGTCCAACGCACGTCCCGACGTAGAGCCCAACGCACGTCCCGACGTAGAGCCCAACGCACGTTCCGACGTAGCGCCCAACGCACGTCCCGACGTAGAGCTGAAAGTTAGCTAACTACAGATGTAGATCCCAACGCACGTCCCGATGTAGAGCTGAAATTTAGCTAACTACAGACGTAGAGCCCAACGCACGTCCCAACGTAGAGTTGAAAGTTAGCTAACTACAGACGTAGAGCCCAACGCACGTCCCGACGTAGAGGCCAACGCACGTCCCGACGTAGAGCCCAACGCACGTCCCGACGTAGACCTGAAAAGTAAGCTAAATCCTGACGTAGAGCCCAACGCACGTCCCGACGTAGAGCCCAACGCACGTCCCGACATAGCGCCCAACGCACGTTCCGACGTAGAGCTGAAAGTTAGCTAACTACAGACGTAGAGCCCAACGCACGTCCTGACGTAGAACCCAACGCACGTCCCGACGTAGAGCCCAACGCACGTCCCGACGTAGAGCCCAACGCACGTCCCGAAGTAGAGCCCAACGCACGTCCCGACGTAGAGCTGAAAGTAAGCTAAATCCCGACGTAGCGCCCAACGCACGTCCCGAAGTAACGCCCAACGCACGTCCCGACCTAGCGCCCAACGCACGTCCCGACGTAGCGCCCAACGCACGTCTCGACGTAGAGCTGAAAGTAAGCTAAATCCCGACGTAGAGCCCAACGCACGTCCCGACGTAGAGGCCAACGCACGTCCCGACATAGAGGCCAACGCACGTCCCGACGTAGAGCTGAAAGTAAGCTAAATCCCGACGTAGAGCCCAACGCACGTCCCGACGTAGAGCCCAACGCACGTCCCGACGTAGAGCCCAACGCACGTTCCGACGTAGCGCCCAACTCACGTCCCGACGTAGAGCTGAAAGTTAGCTAACTACAGATGTAGAGCCCAACGCACGTCCCGACGTAGAACTGAAAGTTAGCTAACTACAGACGTAGAGCCCAACGCACGTCCCAACGTAGAGTTGAATGTTAGCTAACTACAGACGTAGAGCCCAACGCACGTCCTGACGTAGAGCCCAACGCACGTCCCGACGTAGACCTGAAATTAAGCTAAATCCCGACGTAGAGCCCAACGCACGTCCCGACGTAGAGCCCAACGCGTGTCCCGACGTAGAGCCCAACGCACGTCCCGACGTAGAGCCCAACGCACGTCCCGACGTAGAGCTGAAAGTAAGCTAAATCCCGACGTAGAGCCCAACGCACGTCCCGACGTAGACCCAACGCACGTCCCGATGTAGAGGCCAACGCACGTCCCGACGTAGAGGCCAACGCACGTCTCGACGTAGAGCTGAAAGTAAGCTAAATCCCGAGGTAGAGCCCAACGCACGTCCCGACGTAGAGCAGAAAGTTAGCTAACTACAGACGTAGAGCCCAACGCACATCCCGACGTAGAGCCCAACGCACGTCCCGACGTAGAGCCCAACGCACGTCCCGACGTAGAGCTGAAAGTAAGCTAAATCATGACGTAGAGCCCAACGCACGTCCCGACGTAGAGCCCAACGCACGTCCCGACATAGCGCCCAACGCACGTCCCGACGTAGAGCTGAAAGTTAGCTAACTACAGACGTAGAGCCCAACGCACGTCCCGACGTAGAGCCCAACGCACGTCCCGACGTAGAGCTGAAAGTAAGCTAAATCATGACGTAGAGCCCAACGCACGTCCCGACGTAGAGCCCAACGCACGTCCCGGCATAGCGCCCAACGCACGTCCCGACGTAGAGCTGAAAGTTAGCTAACTACAGACGTAGAGCCCAACGCACGTCCCGACGTAGAACCCAACGCACGTCCCGACGTAGAACCCAACGCACGTCCCGACGTAGATCCCAACGCACGTCCCGACGTAGCGCCCAATGCACGTCCCGACGTAGAGCTGAAAGTAAGCTAAATCCCGACGTAGAGCCCAACGCACGTCCCGACGTAGAGCCCAACGCACGTCCCGACGTAGAGCTGAAAGTTAGGTAACTACAGACGAAGAGCCCAACGCGCGTCCCGACGTAGAGCTGAAAGTTAGCTAACTACAGACGTAGAGCCCAACGCGCGTCGCGACGTAGAGCCCAACGCGTGTCCCAACGTAGAGGCCAACGCACGTATCGACGTAGAGCTGAAAGTAACCTAAATCCCGACGTAGAGCCCAACGCACGTCCCGACGTAGAGCCCAACGCACGTCCCGACGTAGCGCCCAACGCACGTCCCGACGTAGAGCTGAAAGTTAACTATCTACAGAAATAGAGCCCAACGCACGTCCCGACGTAGAGCAGAAAGTTAGCTAACTACAGACGTAGAGCCCAACGCACGTCCCGACGTAGAACCCAACGCACGTCCGAACGTAGAGCCCAACGCACGTCCCGACGTCGAGCCCAACGCACGTCCCGACGTAGAGCCCAAAGCAAGTCCCGACGTAGAGCTGAAAGCTAAATGCCGACGTAGAGGCCAACGCACGTCCCGACGTAGAGCTGAAAGTAAGCTAAATCCCGACGTAGAGCCCAACGCACGTCCCGATGTGGAGCCCAACTCACGTCCCGACGTGGAGCCCAACGCACGTCCCGACGTAGAGCTGAAAGTTAGCTAACTACAGACGTAGAGCCCAACGCACGTCCCGACGTAGAGCCCAATGCACATCCCGACGTAGAGCTGAAAGTAAGCTAAATCCCGACGTAGAGCCCAACGCACGTCCCGACGTAGAGCTGAAAGTAAGCTAAATCCCGACGTAGAGCCCAACGCACGTCCCGACGTAGAGCCCAACGCACGTCCCGACGTAGAGCCCAACGCACGTCCCGACGTAGAGCTGAAAGTAAGCTAAATCCCGACGTAGCGCCCAACGCACGTCCCGAAGTAGCGCCCAACGCACGTCCCGACGTAGCGCCCAACGCACGTCCCGACGTAGCGCGCAACGCACGTCCCGACGTAGAGCTGAAAGTAAGCTAAATCCCGACGTAGAGGCCAACGCACGTCCCGAAGTAGAGGCCAACACACGGCCCGACGTAGAGGTCAACGCACGTCCCGACGTAGAGGCCAACGCACGTCCCGACGTAGAGCTGAAAGTAAGCTAAATCCCGACGTAGAGCCCAACGCACGTCCCGACGTAGAGTCCAACGCACGTCCCGACGTAGAGCCCAACGCACGTCCCGACGTAGAGCCCAACGCACGTTCCGACGTAGCGCCCAACGCACGTCCCGACGTAGAGCTGAAAGTTAGCTAACTACAGATGTAGAGCCCAACGCACGTCCCGATGTAGAGCTGAAATTTAGCTAACTACAGACGTAGAGCCCAACGCACGTCCCAACGTAGAGTTGAAAGTTAGCTAACTACAGACGTAGAGCCCAACGCACGTCCCGACGTAGAGGCCAACGCACGTCCCGACGTAGAGCCCAACGCACGTCCCGACGTAGACCTGAAAAGTAAGCTAAATCCTGACGTAGAGCCCAACGCACGTCCCGACGTAGAGCCCAACGCACGTCCCGACATAGCGCCCAACGCACGTTCCGACGTAGAGCTGAAAGTTAGCTAACTACAGACGTAGAGCCCAACGCACGTCCTGACGTAGAACCCAACGCACGTCCCGACGTAGAGCCCAACGCACGTCCCGACGTAGAGCCCAACGCACGTCCCGAAGTAGAGCCCAACGCACGTCCCGACGTAGAGCTGAAAGTAAGCTAAATCCCGACGTAGCGCCCAACGCACGTCCCGAAGTAACGCCCAACGCACGTCCCGACCTAGCGCCCAACGCACGTCCCGACGTAGCGCCCAACGCACGTCTCGACGTAGAGCTGAAAGTAAGCTAAATCCCGACGTAGAGCCCAACGCACGTCCCGACGTAGAGGCCAACGCACGTCCCGACGTAGAGGCCAACGCACGTCCCGACGTAGAGCTGAAAGTAAGCTAAATCCCGACGTAGAGCCCAACGCACGTCCCGACGTAGAGCCCAACGCACGTCCCGACGTAGAGCCCAACGCACGTTCCGACGTAGCGCCCAACGCACGTCCCGACGTAGAGCTGAAAGTTAGCTAACTACAGATGTAGAGCCCAACGCACGTCCCGACGTAGAACTGAAAGTTAGCTAACTACAGACGTAGAGCCCAACGCACGTCCCAACGTAGAGTTGAATGTTAGCTAACTACAGACGTAGAGCCCAACGCACGTCCTGACGTAGAGCCCAACGCACGTCCCGACGTAGACCTGAAATTAAGCTAAATCCCGACGTAGAGCCCAACGCACGTCCCGACGTAGAGCCCAACGCGTGTCCCGACGTAGAGCCCAACGCACGTCCCGACGTAGAGCCCAACGCACGTCCCGACGTAGAGCTGAAAGTAAGCTAAATCCCGACGTAGAGCCCAACGCACGTCCCGACGTAGACCCAACGCACGTCCCGATGTAGAGGCCAACGCACGTCCCGACGTAGAGGCCAACGCACGTCTCGACGTAGAGCTGAAAGTAAGCTAAATCCCGAGGTAGAGCCCAACGCACGTCCCGACGTAGAGCAGAAAGTTAGCTAACTACAGACGTAGAGCCCAACGCACGTCCCGACGTAGAGCCCAACGCACGTCCCGACGTAGAGCCCAACGCACGTCCCGACGTAGAGCTGAAAGTAAGCTAAATCATGACGTAGAGCCCAACGCACGTCCCGACGTAGAGCCCAACGCACGTCCCGACATAGCGCCCAACGCACGTCCCGACGTAGAGCTGAAAGTTAGCTAACTACAGACGTAGAGCCCAACGCACGTCCCGACGTAGAACCCAACGCACGTCCCGACGTAGAACCCAACGCACGTCCCGACGTAGAGCCCAACGCACGTCCCGACGTAGCGCCCAACGCACGTCCCGACGTAGAGCTGAAAGTAAGCTAAATCCCGACGTAGAGCCCAACGCACGTCCCGACGTAGAGCCCAACGCACGTCCCGACGTAGAGCTGAAAGTTAGGTAACTACAGACGAAGAGCCCAACGCGCGTCCCGACGTAGAGCTGAAAGTTAGCTAACTACAGACGTAGAGCCCAACGCGCGTCGCGACGTAGAGCCCAACGCGTGTCCCGACGTAGAGGCCAACGCACGTATCGACGTAGAGCTGAAAGTAACCTAAATCCCGACGTAGAGCCCAACGCACGTCCCGACGTAGAGCCCAACGCACGTCCCGACGTAGAGCCCAACGCACGTCCCGACGTAGCGCCCAACGCACGTCCCGACGTAGAGCTGAAAGTTAACTATCTACAGAAATAGAGCCCAACGCACGTCCCGACGTAGACCAGAAAGTTAGCTAACTACAGACGTAGAGCCCAACGCACGTCCCGACGTAGAACCCAACGCACGTCCCGACGTAGAGCCCAACACACGTCCCGACGTCGAGCCCAACGCACGTCCCGACGTAGAGCCCAAAGCAAGTCCCGACGTAGAGCTGAAAGCTAAATGCCGACGTAGAGGCCAACGCACGTCCCGACGTAGAGCTGAAAGTAAGCTAAATCCCGACGTAGAGCCCAACGCACGTCCCGATGTGGAGCCCAACTCACGTCCCGACGTGGAGCCCAACGCACGTCCCGACGTAGAGCTGAAAGTTAGCTAACTACAGACGTAGAGCCCAACGCACGTCCCGACGTAGAGCCCAATGCACATCCCGACGTAGAGCTGAAAGTAAGCTAAATCCCGACGTAGAGCCCAACGCACGATCCGACGTAGAGCTGAAAGTAAGCTAAATCCCGACGTAGAGGCCAACGCACGTCCCGATGTAGAGGCCAACGCACGTCCCGACGTAGAGCTGAAAGTAAGATAAGTCCCGACGTAGAGGCCAACGCACGTCCCGACGTAGAGGCCAACGCACGTCCCGACGTAGAGCTGAAAGTAAGCTAAATCCCGACGTAGAGGCCAACGCACGTCCCGACGTAGAGGCCAACGCACGTCCCGACGTAGAGCCCAACGCACGTCCCGACGTAGAGCTGAAAGTAAGCTAAATCCCAACGTAGCGCCCAACGCACGTCCCGACGTAGCGCGCAACGCACGTCCCGACGTAGAGCTGAAAGTAAGCTAAATCCCGACGTAGAGGCCAACGCACGTCCCGACGTAGAGGCCAACGCACGGCCCGACGTAGAGGCCAACGCACGTCCCGACGTAGAGGCCAACGCACGTCCCGACGTAGAGCTGAAATTAAGCTAAATCCCGACGTAGAGCCCAACGCACGTCCCGACGTAGAGTCCAACGCACGTCCCGACGTAGAGCCCAACGCACGTCCCGACGTAGAGCCCAACGCACGTTCCGACGTAGCGCCCAACGCACGTCCCGACGTAGAGCTGAAAGTTAGCTAACTACAGATGTAGAGCCCAACGCACGTCCCGATGTAGAGCTGAAAGTTAGCTAACTACAGACGTAGAGCCCAACGCACGTCCCAACGTAGAGTTGAAAGTTAGCTAACTACAGACGTAGAGCCCAACGCACGTCCCGACGTAGAGGCCAACGCACGTCCCGACGTAGAGCTGAAAGTAAGCTAAATCCCGACGTAGAGCCCAACGCACGTCCCGACGTAGAGCCCAACGCACGTCCCGACGTAGAGCCCAACGCACGTCCCGACGTAGAGCTGAAAGTAAGCTAAATCCCGACGTAGCGCCCAACGCACGTCCCGAAGTAGCGCCCAACGCACGTCCCGACCTAGCGCCCAACGCACGCCCCGACGTAGCGCCCAAAGCACGTCTCGACGTAGAGCTGAAAGTAAGCTAAATCCCGACGTAGCGCCCAACGCACGTCCCGACGTAGCGCCCAACGCACGTCCCGACGTAGAGCCCAAAGCAAGTCCCGACGTAGAGCTGAAAGCTAAATGCCGACGTAGAGGCCAACGCACATCCCGACGTAGAGCTGAAAGTAAGCTAAATCCCGACGTAGAGCCCAACGCACGTCCCGACGTGGAGCCCAACTCACGTCCCGACGTAGAGCCCAACGCACGTCCCGACGTAGAGCTGAAAGTTAGCTAACTACAGACGTAGAGCCCAACGCACGTCCCGACGTAGAGCCCAACGCACGTCCCGACGTAGAGCTGAAAGTAAGCTAAATCCCGACGTAGAGCCCAACGCACGATCCGACGTAGAGCTGAAAGTAAGCTAAATCCCGACGTAGAGGCCAACGCACGTCCCGATGTAGAGGCCAACGCACGTCCCGACGTAGAGCTGAAAGTAAGATAAATCCCGACGTAGAGGCCAACGCACGTCCCGACGTAGAGGCCAACGCACGTCCCGACGTAGAGCTGAAAGTAAGCTAAATCCCGACGTAGAGGCCAACGCACGTCCCGACGTAGAGGCCAACGCACGTCCCGACGTAGAGCCCAACGCACGTCCCGACGTAGAGCTGAAAGTAAGCTAAATCCCGACGTAGCGCCCAACGCACGTCCCGACGTAGCGCGCAACGCACGTCCCGACGTAGAGCTGAAAGTAAGCTAAATCCCGACGTAGAGGCCAACGCACGTCCCGACGTAGAGGCCAACGCACGGCCCGACGTAGAGGCCAACGCACGTCCCGACGTAGAGGCCAACGCACGTCCCGACGTAGAGCTGAAATTAAGCTAAATCCCGACGTAGAGCCCAACGCACGTCCCGACGTAGAGTCCAACGCACGTCCCGACGTAGAGCCCAACGCACGTCCCGACGTAGAGCCCAACGCACGTTCCGACGTACCGCCCAACGCACGTCCCGACGTAGAGCTGAAAGTTAGCTAACTACAGATGTAGAGCCCAACGCACGTCCCGATGTAGAGCTGAAAGTTAGCTAACTACAGACGTAGAGCCCAACGCACGTCCCAACGTAGAGTTGAAAGTTAGCTAACTACAGACGTAGAGCCCAACGCACGTCCCGACGTAGAGGCCAACGCACGTCCCGACGTAGAGCTGAAAGTAAGCTAAATCCCGACGTAGAGCCCAACGCACGTCCCGACGTAGAGCCCAACGCACGTCCCGACGTAGAGCCCAACGCACGTCCCGACGTAGAGCTGAAAGTAAGCTAAATCCCGACGTAGAGCCCAACGCACGTCCCGACGTAGAGCCCAACGCACGTCCCGATGTAGAGGCCAACGCACGTCCCGACGTAGAGGCCAACGCACGTCTCGACGTAGAGCTGAAAGTAAGCTAAATCCCGAGGTAGAGCCCAACGCACGTCCCGACTTAGAGCCCAACGCACGTCCCGACGTAGAGCCCAACGCACGTCCCGACGTAGCGCCCAACGCACGTCCCGACGTAGAGCTGAAAGTTACCTAACTACAGACGTAGAGCCCAACGCACGTCCCGACGTAGAGCAGAAAGTTAGCTAACTACAGACGTAGAGCCCAACGCACGTCCCGACGTAGAGCCCAACGCACGTCCCGACGTAGAGCTGAAAGTAAGCTAAATCATGACGTAGAGCCCAACGCACGTCCCGACGTAGAGCCCAACGCACGTCCCGACATAGCGCCCAACGCACGTCCCGACGTAGAGCTGAAAGTTAGCTAACTACAGACGTAGAGCCCAACGCACGTCCCGACGTAGAGCAGAAAGTTAGCTAACTACAGACGTAGAGCCCAACGCACGTCCCGACGTAGAACCCAACGCACGTCCCGACGTAAAACCCAACGCACGTCCCGAAGTAGAGCCCAACGCACGTCCCGACGTAGCGCCCAATGCACGTCCCGACGTAGAGCTGAAAGTAAGCTAAATCCCGACAAGAGCCCAACGCACGTCCCGACGTAGAGCCCAACGCACGTCCCGACGTAGAGCTGAAAGTTAGCTAACTACACACGTAGAGCCCAACGCGCGTCGCGACGTAGAGCCCAACGCGTGTCCCGACGTAGAGGCCAACGCACGTCCCGACGTAGAGCTGAAAGTAACCTAAATCCCGACGTAGAGCCCAACGCACGTCCCGACGTAGAGCCCAACGCACGTCCCGACGTAGCGCCCAACGCACGTCCCGACGTAGAGCTGAAAGTTACCTATCTACAGAAATAGAGCCCAACGCAAGTCCCGACGTAGAGCAGAAAGTTAGCTAACTACAGACGTAGAGCCCAACGCACGTCCCGACGTAGAGCCCAACGCACGTCCCGACGTAGAGCCCAACGCACGTCCCGACGTAGAGCCCAACGCAAGTCCCGACGTAGAGCTGAAAGCTAAATGCCGACGTAGAGGCCAACGCACGTCCCGACGTAGAGCTGAAAGTAAGCTAAATCCCGACGTAGAGCCCAACGCACGTCCCGACGTGGAGCCCAACTCACGTCCCGACGTAGAGCCCAACGCACGTCCCGACGTAGAGCTGAAAGTTAGCTAACTACAGACGTAGAGCCCAACGCACGTCCCGACGTAGAGCCCAACGCACGTCCCGACGTAGAGCTGAGAGTAAGCTAAATCCCGACGTAGAGCCCAACGCACGATCCGACGTAGAGCTGAAAGTAAGCTAAATCCCGACGTAGAGGCCAACGCACGTCCCGATGTAGAGGCCAACGCACGTCCCGACGTAGAGCTGAAAGTAAGATAAATCCCGAAGTAGAGGCCAACGCACGTCCCGACGTAGAGGCCAACGCACGTCCCGACGTAGAGCTGAAAGTAAGCTAAATCCCGACGTAGAGCCCAACGCACGTCCCGACCTAGAGCCCAACGCACGTCCCGACGTAGAGCCCAACGCACGTCCCGACGTAGAGCTGAAAGTAAGCTAAATCCCGACGTAGCGCCCAACGCACGTCCCGAAGTAGCGCCCAACGCACGTCCCGACGTAGCGCCCAACGCACGTCTCGATGTAGAGCTGAAAGTAAGCTAAATCCCAACGTAGAGGCCAACGCACGTCCCGATGTAGAGGCCAACGCACGTCCCGACGTAGAGCTGAAAGTAAGCTAAATCCCGACGTAGAGCCCAACGCACGTCCCGACGTAGAGCCCAACGCACGTCCCGACGTAGAGCCCAACGCACGTTCCGACGTAGCGCCCAACGCACGTCCCGACGTAGAGCTGAAAGTTAGCTAACTACAGATGTAGAGCCCAACGCACGTCCCGACGTAGAACTGAAAGTTAGCTAACTACAGACGTAGAGCCCAACGCACGTCCCAACGTAGAGTTGAAAGTTAGCTAACTACAGACGTAGAGCCCAACGCACGTCCCGACGTAGAGCCCAGCGCACATCCCGACGTAGACCTGAAAGTAAGCTAAATCCCGACGTAGAGCCCAACGCACGTCCCGACGTAGAGCCCAACGCACGTCCCGACGTAGAGCGTAACGCACGTCCCGACGTAGAGCTGAAAGTAAGCTAAATCCCGACGTAGAGCTCAACGCACGTCCCGACGTAGAACCCAACGCACGTCCCGACGTAGAGCCCAACGCACGTCCCAACGTAGAGCCCAACGCACGTCCCGACGTAGAGCTGAAAGTTAGCTAACTACAGACGAAGAGCCCAACGCGCGTCCCGACGTAGAGCTGAAAGTTAGCTAACTACAGACGTAGAGCCCAACGCGCGTCCCGACGTAGAGCCCAACGCGTGTCCCGACGTAGAGCCCAACGCACGTCCCGACGTAGAGCCCAACGCACGTCCCGACGTAGAGCTGAAAGTAAGCTAAATCCCGACGTAGAGCCCAACGCACGTCCCGACGTAGAGCCCAACGCACGTCCCGATGTAGAGGCCAACGCACGTTCCGACGTAGAGGCCAACGCACGGCTCGACGTAGAGCTGAAAGTAAGCTAAATCCCGAGGTAGAGCCCAACGCACGTCCCGACTTAGAGCCCAACGCACGTCCCGACGTAGAGCCCAACGCACGTCCCGACGTAGCGCCCAACGCACGTCCCGACGTAGAGCTGAAAGTTACCTAACTACAGACGTAGAGCCCAACGCACGTCCCGACGTAGAGCAGAAAGTTAGCTAACTACAGACGTAGAGCCCAACGCACGTCCCGACGTAGATCCCAACGCACGTCCCGACGTAGCGCCCAATGCACGTCCCGACGTAGAGCTGAAAGTAAGCTAAATCCCGACGTAGAGCCCAACGCACGTCCCGACGTAGAGCCCAACGCACGTCCCGACGTAGAGCTGAAAGTTAGCTAACTACAGACGAAGAGCCCAACGCGCGTCCCGACGTAGAGCTGAAAGTTAGCTAACTACAGACGTAGAGCCCAACGCACGTCCCGACGTAGAACCCAACGCACGTCCCGACGTAGCGCCCAACGCACGTCCCGACGTAGCGCCCAACGCACGTCCCGACGTAGAGCTGAAAGTTAGCTAACTACAGACGTAAAGCCCAACGCACGTCCCGACGTAGAGCCCAACGCACGTCCCGACGTAGAGCCCAACGCACGTCCCGACGTAGAGCTGAAAGCTAAATGCCGACGTAGAGGCCAACGCACGTCCCGACGTAGAGCCCAACGCACGTCCCGACGTAGAGCTGAAAGTAAGCTAAATCCCGACGTAGCGCCCAACGCACGTCATGAAGTAGCGCCCAATGCACGTCCCGACGTAGCGCCCAACGCACGTCCCGACGTAGAGCTGAAAGTAAGCTAAATCCCGACGTAGAGGCCAACGCACGTCCCGACGTAGAGGCCAACGCACGTCCCGACGTAGAGGCCAACGCACGTCCCGACGTAGAGGCTACGCATGTCCCGACGTAGAGGCCAACGCACCTCCCGACGTAGAGCTGAAAGTAAGCTAAATCCCGACAGAGAGCCCAACGCACGTCCCGATGTAGAGTCCAACGCACGTCCCGACGTAGAGCCCAACGCACGTCCCGACGTAGAGCCCAACGCACGTTCCGACGTAGCGCCCAACGCACGTCCCGACGTAGAGCTGAAAGTTAGCTAACTACAGACGTAGAGCCCAACGCACGTCCCGACGTAGAGCCCAACGCACGTCCCGACGTAGACCTGAAAGTAAGCTAAATCCCGACGTAGAGCCCAACGCACGTCCCGACGTAGAGCCCAACGCACGTCCCGACGTAGAGCCCAACGCACGTCCCGACGTAGAGCTGAAAGTAAGCTAAATCCCGACGTAGAGCTCAACGCACGTCCCGACGTAGAACCCAACACACGTCCCGACGTAGAGCCCAACGCACGTCCCGACGTAGAGCCCAACGCACGTCCCGACGTAGAGCTGAAAGTTAGCTAACTACAGACGTAGAGCCCAACGAGCGTCCCGACGTAGAGCTGAAAGTAAGCTAAATCCCGACGTAGAGCCCAACGCACGTCCCGATGTAGAGTCCAACGCACGTCCCGACGTAGAGCCCAACGCACGTCCCGACGTAGAGCCCAACGCACGTCCCGACGTAGAGCTGAAAGTAAGCTAAATCCCGACGTAGAGCCCAACGCACGTCCCGACGTAGAGCCCAACGCACGTCCCGATGTAGAGGCCAACGCACGTCCCGACGTAGAGGCCATCGCACGTCTCGACGTAGAGCTGAAAGTAAGCTAAATCCCGACGTAGAGCCCAACGCACGTCCCGACTTAGAGCCCAACGCACGTCCCGACGTAGAGCCCAACGCACGTCCCGACATAGAGCTGAAAGTTACCTAACTACAGACGTAGAGCCCAACGCACGTCCCGACGTAGAGCAGAAAGTTAGCTAACTACAGACGTAGAGCCCAACGCACGTCCCGACGTAGAGCCCAACGCACGTCCCGACGTAGAGCCCAACGCACGTCCCGACGTAGAGCTGAAAGTAAGCTAAATCCCGACGTAGAGCCCAACGCACGTCCCGACGTAGAGCCCAACGCACGTCCCGACGTAGAGCCCAACGCACGTCCCGACGTAGAGCTGAAAGTAAGCTAAATCCCGACGTAGCGCCCAACGCACGTCCCGACGTAGAGCAGAAAGTTAGCTAACTACAGACGTAGAGCCCAACGCACGTCCCGACGTAGAGCCCAACGCACGTCCCGACGTAGAGCTGAAAGTAAGCTAAATCATGACGTAGAGCCTAACGCACGTCCCGACGTAGAGCCCAACGCACGTCCCGACATAGCGCCCAACGCACGTCCCGACGTAGAGCTGAAAGTTAGCTAACTACAGACGTAGAGCCCAACGCACGTCCCGACGTAGAGCAGAAAGTTAGCTAACTACAGACGTAGAGCCCAACGCACGTCCCGACGTAGAACCCAACGCACGTCCCGACGTAAAACCCAACGCACGTCCCGACGTAGAGCCCAACGCACGTCCCGACGTAGCGCCCAATGCACGTCCCGACGTAGAGCTGAAAGTAAGCTAAATCCCGACGTAGAGCCCAACGCACGTCCCGACGTAGAGCCCAACGCACGTCCCGACGTAGAGCTGAAAGTTAGGTAACTACAGACGAAGAGCCCAACGCGCGTCCCGACGTAGAGCTGAAAGTTAGCTAACTACAGACGTAGAGCCCAACGCGCGTCGCGACGTAGAGCCCAACGCGTGTCCCGACGTAGAGGCCAACGCACGTCCCGACGTAGAGCTGAAAGTAACCTAAATCCCGACGTAGAGCCCAACGCACGTCCCGACGTAGCGCCCAACGCACGTCCCGACGTAGAGCTGAAAGTTACCTATCTACAGAAATAGAGCCCAACGCACGTCCCGACGTAGAGCAGAAAGTTAGCTAACTACAGACGTAGAGCCCAACGCACGTCCCGACGTAGAGCCCAACGCACGTCCCGACGTAGAGCCCAACGCACGTCCCGACGTAGAGCCCAACGCAAGTCCCGACGTAGAGCTGAAAGCTAAATGCCGACGTAGAGGCCAACGCACGTCCCGACGTAGAGCTGAAAGTAAGCTTAATCCCGACGTAGAGCCCAACGCACGTCCCGACGTGGAGCCCAACTCACGTCCCGACGTAGAGCCCAACGCACGTCCCGACGTAGAGCTGAAAGTTAGCTAACTACAGACGTAGAGCCCAACGCACGTCCCGACGTAGAGCCCAACGCACGTCCCGACGTAGAGCTGAAAGTAAGCTAAATCCCGACGTAGAGCCCAACGCACGATCCGACGTAGAGCTGAAAGTAAGCTAAATCCCGACGTTGAGGCCAACGCACGTCCCGACGTAGAGGCCAACGCACGTCCCGACGTAGAGCCCAACGCACGTCCCGACGTAGAGCTGAAAGTAAGCTAAATCCCGACGTAGCGCCCAACGCACGTCCCGACGTAGCGCGCAACGCACGTCCCGACGTAGAGCTGAAAGTAAGCTAAATCCCGACGTAGAGGCCAACGCACGTCCCGACGTAGAGGCCAACGCACGGCCCGACGTAGAGGCCAACGCACGTCCCGACGTAGAGGCCAACGCACGTCCCGACGTAGAGCTGAAATTAAGCTAAATCCCGACGTAGAGCCCAACGCACGTCCCGACGTAGAGTCCAACGCACGTCCCGACGTAGAGCCCAACGCACGTCCCGACGTAGAGCCCAACGCACGTTCCGACGTACCGCCCAACGCACGTCCCGACGTAGAGCTGAAAGTTAGCTAACTACAGATGTAGAGCCCAACGCACGTCCCGATGTAGAGCTGAAAGTTAGCTAACTACAGACGTAGAGCCCAACGCACGTCCCAACGTAGAGTTGAAAGTTAGCTAACTACAGACGTAGAGCCCAACGCACGTCCCGACGTAGAGGCCAACGCACGTCCCGACGTAGAGCTGAAAGTAAGCTAAATCCCGACGTAGAGCCCAACGCACGTCCCGACGTAGAGCCCAACGCACGTCCCGACGTAGAGCCCAACGCACGTCCCGACGTAGAGCTGAAAGTAAGCTAAATCCCGACGTAGAGCCCAACGCACGTCCCGACGTAGAGCCCAACGCACGTCCCGATGTAGAGGCCAACGCACGTCCCGACGTAGAGGCCAACGCACGTCTCGACGTAGAGCTGAAAGTAAGCTAAATCCCGAGGTAGAGCCCAACGCACGTCCCGACTTAGAGCCCAACGCACGTCCCGACGTAGAGCCCAACGCACGTCCCGACGTAGCGCCCAACGCACGTCCCGACGTAGAGCTGAAAGTTACCTAACTACAGACGTAGAGCCCAACGCACGTCCCGACGTAGAGCAGAAAGTTAGCTAACTACAGACGTAGAGCCCAACGCACGTCCCGACGTAGAGCCCAACGCACGTCCCGACGTAGAGCTGAAAGTAAGCTAAATCATGACGTAGAGCCCAACGCACGTCCCGACGTAGAGCCCAACGCACGTCCCGACATAGCGCCCAACGCACGTCCCGACGTAGAGCTGAAAGTTAGCTAACTACAGACGTAGAGCCCAACGCACGTCCCGACGTAGAGCAGAAAGTTAGCTAACTACAGACGTAGAGCCCAACGCACGTCCCGACGTAGAACCCAACGCACGTCCCGACGTAAAACCCAACGCACGTCCCGAAGTAGAGCCCAACGCACGTCCCGACGTAGCGCCCAATGCACGTCCCGACGTAGAGCTGAAAGTAAGCTAAATCCCGACAAGAGCCCAACGCACGTCCCGACGTAGAGCCCAACGCACGTCCCGACGTAGAGCTGAAAGTTAGCTAACTACAGACGTAGAGCCCAACGCGCGTCGCGACGTAGAGCCCAACGCGTGTCCCGACGTAGAGGCCAACGCACGTCCCGACGTAGAGCTGAAAGTAACCTAAATCCCGACGTAGAGCCCAACGCACGTCCCGACGTAGAGCCCAACGCACGTCCCGACGTAGCGCCCAACGCACGTCCCGACGTAGAGCTGAAAGTTACCTATCTACAGAAATAGAGCCCAACGCAAGTCCCGACGTAGAGCAGAAAGTTAGCTAACTACAGACGTAGAGCCCAACGCACGTCCCGACGTAGAGCCCAACGCACGTCCCGACGTAGAGCCCAACGCACGTCCCGACGTAGAGCCCAACGCAAGTCCCGACGTAGAGCTGAAAGCTAAATGCCGACGTAGAGGCCAACGCACGTCCCGACGTAGAGCTGAAAGTAAGCTAAATCCCGACGTAGAGCCCAACGCACGTCCCGACGTGGAGCCCAACTCACGTCCCGACGTAGAGCCCAACGCACGTCCCGACGTAGAGCTGAAAGTTAGCTAACTACAGACGTAGAGCCCAACGCACGTCCCGACGTAGAGCCCAACGCACGTCCCGACGTAGAGCTGAGAGTAAGCTAAATCCCGACGTAGAGCCCAACGCACGATCCGACGTAGAGCTGAAAATAAGCTAAATCCCGACGTAGAGGCCAACGCACGTCCCGATGTAGAGGCCAACGCACGTCCCGACGTAGAGCTGAAAGTAAGATAAATCCCGAAGTAGAGGCCAACGCACGTCCCGACGTAGAGGCCAACGCACGTCCCGACGTAGAGCTGAAAGTAAGCTAAATCCCGACGTAGAGCCCAACGCACGTCCCGACCTAGAGCCCAACGCACGTCCCGACGTAGAGCCCAACGCACGTCCCGACGTAGAGCTGAAAGTAAGCTAAATCCCGACGTAGCGCCCAACGCACGTCCCGAAGTAGCGCCCAACGCACGTCCCGACGTAGCGCCCAACGCACGTCTCGATGTAGAGCTGAAAGTAAGCTAAATCCCAACGTAGAGGCCAACGCACGTCCCGACGTAGAGGCCAACGCACGTCCCGACGTAGAGCTGAAAGTAAGCTAAATCCCGACGTAGAGCCCAACGCACGTCCCGACGTAGAGCCCAACGCACGTCCCGACGTAGAGCCCAAAGCACGTTCCGACGTAGCGCCCAACGCACGTCCCGACGTAGAGCTGAAAGTTAGCTAACTACAGATGTAGAGCCCAACGCACGTCCCGACGTAGAACTGAAAGTTAGCTAACTACAGACGTAGAGCCCAACGCACGTCCCAACGTAGAGTTGAAAGTTAGCTAACTACAGACGTAGAGCCCAACGCACGTCCCGACGTAGACCCAGCGCACATCCCGACGTAGACCTGAAAGTAAGCTAAATCCCGACGTAGAGCCCAACGCACGTCCCGACGTAGAGCCCAACGCACGTCCCGACGTAGAGCGTAACGCACGTCCCGACGTAGAGCTGAAAGTAAGCTAAATCCCGACGTAGAGCTCAACGCACTTCCGGACGTAGAACCCAACGCACGTCCCGACGTAGAGCCCAACGCACGTCCCAACGTAGAGCCCAACGCACGTCCCGACGTAGAGCTGAAAGTTAGCTAACTACAGACGAAGAGCCCAACGCGCGTCCCGACGTAGAGCTGAAAGTTAGCTAACTACAGACGTAGAGCCCAACGCGCGTCCCGACGTAGAGCCCAACGCGTGTCCCGACGTAGAGCCCAACGCACGTCCCGACGTAGAGCCCAACGCACGTCCCGACGTAGAGCTGAAAGTAAGCTAAATCCCGACGTAGAGCCCAACGCACGTCCCGACGTAGAGCCCAACGCACGTCCCGATGTAGAGGCCAACGCACGTTCCGACGTAGAGGCCAACGCACGGCTCGACGTAGAGCTGAAAGTAAGCTAAATCCCGAGGTAGAGCCCAACGCACGTCCCGACTTAGAGCCCAACGCACGTCCCGACGTAGAGCCCAACGCACGTCCCGACGTAGCGCCCAACGCACGTCCCGACGTAGAGCTGAAAGTTACCTAACTACAGACGTAGAGCCCAACGCACGTCCCGACGTAGAGCAGAAAGTTAGCTAACTACAGACGTAGAGCCCAACGCACGTCCCGACGTAGATCCCAACGCACGTCCCGACGTAGCGCCCAATGCACGTCCCGACGTAGAGCTGAAAGTAAGCTAAATCCCGACGTAGAGCCCAACGCACGTCCCGACGTAGAGCCCAACGCACGTCCCGACGTAGAGCTGAAAGTTAGCTAACTACAGACGAAGAGCCCAACGCGCGTCCCGACGTAGAGCTGAAAGTTAGCTAACTACAGACGTAGAGCCCAACGCACGTCCCGACGTAGAACCCAACGCACGTCCCGACGTAGCGCCCAACGCACGTCCCGACGTAGCGCCCAACGCACGTCCCGACGTAGAGCTGAAAGTTAGCTAACTACAGACGTAGAGCCCAACGCACGTCCCGACGTAGAGCCCAACGCACGTCCCGACGTAGAGCCCAACGCACGTCCCGACGTAGAGCTGAAAGCTAAATGCCGACGTAGAGGCCAACGCACGTCCCGACGTAGAGCCCAACGCACGTCCCGACGTAGAGCTGAAAGTAAGCTAAATCCCGACGTAGCGCCCAACGCACGTCATGAAGTAGCGCCCAACGCACGTCCCGACGTAGCGCCCAACGCACGTCCCGACGTAGCGCCCAACGCACGTCCCGACGTAGAGCTGAAAGTAAGCTAAATCCCGACGTAGAGGCCAACGCACGTCCCGACGTAGAGGCCAACGCACGTCCCGACGTAGAGGCCAACGCACGTCCCGACGTAGAGGCTACGCACGTCCCGACGTAGAGGCCAACGCACGTCCCGACGTAGAGCTGAAAGTAAGCTAAATCCCGACGTAGAGCCCAACGCACGTCCCGATGTAGAGTCCAACGCACGTCCCGACGTAGAGCCCAACGCACGTCCCGACGTAGAGCCCAACGCACGTCCCGACGTAGAGCTGAAAGTAAGCTAAATCCCGACGTAGAGCCCAACGCACGTCCCGACGTAGAGCCCAACGCACGTCCCGATGTAGAGGCCAACGCACGTCCCGACGTAGAGGCCATCGCACGTCTCGACGTAGAGCTGAAAGTAAGCTAAATCCCGACGTAGAGCCCAACGCACGTCCCGACTTAGAGCCCAACGCACGTCCCGACGTAGAGCCCAACGCACGTCCCGACATAGAGCTGAAAGTTACCTAACTACAGACGTAGAGCCCAACGCACGTCCCGACGTAGAGCAGAAAGTTAGCTAACTACAGACGTAGAGCCCAACGCACGTCCCGACGTAGAGCCCAACGCACGTCCCGACGTAGAGCCCAACGCACGTCCCGACGTAGAGCTGAAAGTAAGCTAAATCCCGACGTAGAGCCCAACGCACGTCCCGACGTAGAGCCCAACGCACGTCCCGACGTAGAGCCCAACGCACGTCCCGACGTAGAGCTGAAAGTAAGCTAAATCCCGACGTAGCGCCCAACGCACGTCCCGACGTAGAGCAGAAAGTTAGCTAACTACAGACGTAGAGCCCAACGCACGTCCCGACGTAGAGCCCAACGCACGTCCCGACGTAGAGCTGAAAGTAAGCTAAATCATGACGTAGAGCCTAACGCACGTCCCGACGTAGAGCCCAACGCACGTCCCGACATAGCGCCCAACGCACGTCCCGACGTAGAGCTGAAAGTTAGCTAACTACAGACGTAGAGCCCAACGCACGTCCCGACGTAGAGCAGAAAGTTAGCTAACTACAGACGTAGAGCCCAACGCACGTCCCGACGTAGAACCCAACGCACGTCCCGACGTAAAACCCAACGCACGTCCCGACGTAGAGCCCAACGCACGTCCCGACGTAGCGCCCAATGCACGTCCCGACGTAGAGCTGAAAGTAAGCTAAATCCCGACGTAGAGCCCAACGCACGTCCCGACGTAGAGCCCAACGCACGTCCCGACGTAGAGCTGAAAGTTAGGTAACTACAGACGAAGAGCCCAACGCGCGTCCCGACGTAGAGCTGAAAGTTAGCTAACTACAGACGTAGAGCCCAACGCGCGTCGCGACGTAGAGCCCAACGCGTGTCCCGACGTAGAGGCCAACGCACGTCCCGACGTAGAGCTGAAAGTAACCTAAATCCCGACGTAGAGCCCAACGCACGTCCCGACGTAGCGCCCAACGCACGTCCCGACGTAGAGCTGAAAGTTACCTATCTACAGAAATAGAGCCCAACGCACGTCCCGACGTAGAGCAGAAAGTTAGCTAACTACAGACGTAGAGCCCAACGCACGTCCCGACGTAGAGCCCAACGCACGTCCCGACGTAGAGCCCAACGCACGTCCCGACGTAGAGCCCAACGCAAGTCCCGACGTAGAGCTGAAAGCTAAATGCCGACGTAGAGGCCAACGCACGTCCCGACGTAGAGCTGAAAGTAAGCTTAATCCCGACGTAGAGCCCAACGCACGTCCCGACGTGGAGCCCAACTCACGTCCCGACGTAGAGCCCAACGCACGTCCCGACGTAGAGCTGAAAGTTAGCTAACTACAGACGTAGAGCCCAACGCACGTCCCGACGTAGAGCCCAACGCACGTCCCGACGTAGAGCTGAAAGTAAGCTAAATCCCGACGTAGAGCCCAACGCACGATCCGACGTAGAGCTGAAAGTAAGCTAAATCCCGACGTAGAGGCCAACGCACGTCCCGACGTAGAGGCCAACGCACGTCCCGACGTAGAGCCCAACGCACGTCCCGACGTAGAGCTGAAAGTAAGCTAAATCCCGACGTAGCGCCCAACGCACGTCCCGACGTAGCGCGCAACGCACGTCCCGACGTAGAGCTGAAAGTAAGCTAAATCCCGACGTAGAGGCCAACGCACGTCCCGACGTAGAGGCCAACGCACGGCCCGACGTAGAGGCCAACGCACGTCCCGACGTAGAGGCCAACGCACGTCCCGACGTAGAGCTGAAATTAAGCTAAATCCCGACGTAGAGCCCAACGCACGTCCCGACGTAGAGTCCAACGCACGTCCCGACGTAGAGCCCAACGCACGTCCCGACGTAGAGCCCAACGCACGTTCCGACGTACCGCCCAACGCACGTCCCGACGTAGAGCTGAAAGTTAGCTAACTACAGATGTAGAGCCCAACGCACGTCCCGATGTAGAGCTGAAAGTTAGCTAACTACAGACGTAGAGCCCAACGCACGTCCCAACGTAGAGTTGAAAGTTAGCTAACTACAGACGTAGAGCCCAACGCACGTCCCGACGTAGAGGCCAACGCACGTCCCGACGTAGAGCTGAAAGTAAGCTAAATCCCGACGTAGAGCCCAACGCACGTCCCGACGTAGAGCCCAACGCACGTCCCGACGTAGAGCCCAACGCACGTCCCGACGTAGAGCTGAAAGTAAGCTAAATCCCGACGTAGAGCCCAACGCACGTCCCGACGTAGAGCCCAACGCACGTCCCGATGTAGAGGCCAACGCACGTCCCGACGTAGAGGCCAACGCACGTCTCGACGTAGAGCTGAAAGTAAGCTAAATCCCGAGGTAGAGCCCAACGCACGTCCCGACTTAGAGCCCAACGCACGTCCCGACGTAGAGCCCAACGCACGTCCCGACGTAGCGCCCAACGCACGTCCCGACGTAGAGCTGAAAGTTACCTAACTACAGACGTAGAGCCCAACGCACGTCCCGACGTAGAGCAGAAAGTTAGCTAACTACAGACGTAGAGCCCAACGCACGTCCCGACGTAGAGCCCAACGCACGTCCCGACGTAGAGCTGAAAGTAAGCTAAATCATGACGTAGAGCCCAACGCACGTCCCGACGTAGAGCCCAACGCACGTCCCGACATAGCGCCCAACGCAAGTCCCGACGTAGAGCTGAAAGTTAGCTAACTACAGACGTAGAGCCCAACGCACGTCCCGACGTAGAGCAGAAAGTTAGCTAACTACAGACGTAGAGCCCAACGCACGTCCCGACGTAGAACCCAACGCACGTCCCGACGTAAAACCCAACGCACGTCCCGAAGTAGAGCCCAACGCACGTCCCGACGTAGCGCCCAATGCACGTCCCGACGTAGAGCTGAAAGTAAGCTAAATCCCGACAAGAGCCCAACGCATGTCCCGACGTAGAGCCCAACGCACGTCCCGACGTAGAGCTGAAAGTTAGCTAACTACAGACGTAGAGCCCAACGCGCGTCGCGACGTAGAGCCCAATGCGTGTCCCGACGTAGAGGCCAACGCACGTCCCGACGTAGAGCTGAAAGTAACCTAAATCCCGACGTAGAGCCCAACGCACGTCCCGACGTAGAGCCCAACGCACGTCCCGACGTAGCGCCCAACGCACGTCCCGACGTAGAGCTGAAAGTTACCTATCTACAGAAATAGAGCCCAACGCAAGTCCCGACGTAGAGCAGAAAGTTAGCTAACTACAGACGTAGAGCCCAACGCACGTCCCGACGTAGAGCCCAACGCACGTCCCGACGTAGAGCCCAACGCACGTCCCGACGTAGAGCCCAACGCAAGTCCCGACGTAGAGCTG
This sequence comes from Leptosomus discolor, assembly GCF_034619465.1. NCBI lineage: Eukaryota > Metazoa > Chordata > Aves > Leptosomiformes > Leptosomidae > Leptosomus > Leptosomus discolor. Next base: position 3,857,062 of record NW_028237772.1, read on the forward strand.
AAAGCTAAATGCCGACGTAGAGGCCAACGCACGTCCCGACGTAGAGCTGAAAGTAAGCTAAATCCCGACGTAGAGCCCAACGCACGTCCCGACGTGGAGCCCAACTCACGTCCCGACGTAGGGCCCAACGCACGTCCCGACGTAGAGCTGAAAGTTAGCTAACTACAGACGTAGAGCCCAACGCACGTCCCGACGTAGAGCCCAACGCACGTCCCGACGTAGAGCTGAGAGTAAGCTAAATCCCGACGTAGAGCCCAACGCACGATCCGACGTAGAGCTGAAAGTAAGCTAAATCCCGACGTAGAGGCCAACGCACGTCCCGATGTAGAGGCCAACGCACGTCCCGACGTAGAGCTGAAAGTAAGATAAATCCCGAAGTAGAGGCCAACGCACGTCCCGACGTAGAGGCCAACGCACGTCCCGACGTAGAGCTGAAAGTAAGCTAAATCCCGACGTAGAGCCCAACGCACGTCCCGACCTAGAGCCCAACGCACGTCCCGACGTAGAGCCCAACGCACGTCCCGACGTAGAGCTGAAAGTAAGCTAAATCCCGACGTAGCGCCCAACGCACGTCCCGAAGTAGCGCCCAACGCACGTCCCGACGTAGCGCCCAACGCACGTCTCGATGTAGAGCTGAAAGTAAGCTAAATCCCAACGTAGAGGCCAACGCACGTCCCGACGTAGAGGCCAACGCACGTCCCGACGTAGAGCTGAAAGTAAGCTAAATCCCGACGTAGAGCCCAACGCACGTCCCGACGTAGAGCCCAACGCACGTCCCGACGTAGAGCCCAACGCACGTTCCGACGTAGCGCCCAACGCACGTCCCGACGTAGAGCTGAAAGTTAGCTAACTACAGATGTAGAGCCCAACGCACGTCCCGACGTAGAACTGAAAGTTAGCTAACTACAGACGTAGAGCCCAACGCACGTCCCAACGTAGAGTTGAAAGTTAGCTAACTACAGACGTAGAGCCCAACGCACGTCCCGACGTAGAGCCCAGCGCACATCCCGACGTAGACCTGAAAGTAAGCTAAATCCCGACGTAGAGCCCAACGCACGTCCCGACGTAGAGCCCAACGCACGTCCCGACGTAGAGCGTAACGCACGTCCCGACGTAGAGCTGAAAGTAAGCTAAATCCCGACGTAGAGCTCAACGCACTTCCGGACGTAGAACCCAACGCACGTCCCGACGTAGAGCCCAACGCACGTCCCAACGTAGAGCCCAACGCACGTCCCGACGTAGAGCTGAAAGTTAGCTAACTACAGACGAAGAGCCCAACGCGCGTCCCGACGTAGAGCTGAAAGTTAGCTAACTACAGACGTAGAGCCCAACGCGCGTCCCGACGTAGAGCCCAACGCGTGTCCCGACGTAGAGCCCAACGCACGTCCCGACGTAGAGCCCAACGCACGTCCCGACGTAGAGCTGAAAGTAAGCTAAATCCCGACGTAGAGCCCAACGCACGTCCCGACGTAGAGCCCAACGCACGTCCCGATGTAGAGGCCAACGCACGTTCCGACGTAGAGGCCAACGCACGGCTCGACGTAGAGCTGAAAGTAAGCTAAATCCCGAGGTAGAGCCCAACGCACGTCCCGACTTAGAGCCCAACGCACGTCCCGACGTAGAGCCCAACGCACGTCCCGACGTAGCGCCCAACGCACGTCCCGACGTAGAGCTGAAAGTTACCTAACTACAGACGTAGAGCCCAACGCACGTCCCGACGTAGAGCAGAAAGTTAGCTAACTACAGACGTAGAGCCCAACGCACGTCCCGACGTAGATCCCAACGCACGTCCCGACGTAGCGCCCAATGCACGTCCCGACGTAGAGCTGAAAGTAAGCTAAATCCCGACGTAGAGCCCAACGCACGTCCCGACGTAGAGCCCAACGCACGTCCCGACGTAGAGCTGAAAGTTAGCTAACTACAGACGAAGAGCCCAACGCGCGTCCCGACGTAGAGCTGAAAGTTAGCTAACTACAGACGTAGAGCCCAACGCACGTCCCGACGTAGAACCCAACGCACGTCCCGACGTAGCGCCCAACGCACGTCCCGACGTAGCGCCCAACGCACGTCCCGACGTAGAGCTGAAAGTTAGCTAACTACAGACGTAGAGCCCAACGCACGTCCCGACGTAGAGCCCAACGCACGTCCCGACGTAGAGCCCAACGCACGTCCCGACGTAGAGCTGAAAGCTAAATGCCGACGTAGAGGCCAACGCACGTCCCGACGTAGAGCCCAACGCACGTCCCGACGTAGAGCTGAAAGTAAGCTAAATCCCGACGTAGCGCCCAACGCACGTCATGAAGTAGCGCCCAACGCACGTCCCGACGTAGCGCCCAACGCACGTCCCGACGTAGCGCCCAACGCACGTCCCGACGTAGAGCTGAAAGTAAGCTAAATCCCGACGTAGAGGCCAACGCACGTCCCGACGTAGAGGCCAACGCACGTCCCGACGTAGAGGCCAACGCACGTCCCGACGTAGAGGCTACGCACGTCCCGACGTAGAGGCCAACGCACGTCCCGACGTAGAGCTGAAAGTAAGCTAAATCCCGACGTAGAGCCCAACGCACGTCCCGATGTAGAGTCCAACGCACGTCCCGACGTAGAGCCCAACGCACGTCCCGACGTAGAGCCCAACGCACGTTCCGACGTAGCGCCCAACGCACGTCCCGACGTAGAGCTGAAAGTTAGCTAACTACAGACGTAGAGCCCAACGCACGTCCCGACGTAGAGCCCAACGCACGTCCCGACGTAGACCTGAAAGTAAGCTAAATCCCGACGTAGAGCCCAACGCACGTCCCGACGTAGAGCCCAACGCACGTCCCGACGTAGAGCCTAACGCACGTCCCAACGTAGAGCTGAAAGTAAGCTAAATCCCGACGTAGAGCTCAACGCACGTCCCGACGTAGAACCCAACACACGTCCCGACGTAGAGCCCAACGCACGTCCCGACGTAGAGCCCAACGCACGTCCCGACGTAGAGCTGAAAGTTAGCTAACTACAGACGTAGAGCCCAACGAGCGTCCCGACGTAGAGCTGAAAGTTAGCTAACTACAGACGTAGAGCCCAACGCGCGTCCCGACGTAGAGCCCAATACGTGTCCCGACGTAGAGCCCAACGCACGTCCCGACGTAGAGCCCAACGCACGTCCCGACGTAGAGCTGAAAGTAAGCTAAATCCCGACGTAGAGCCCAACGCACGTCCCGACGTAGAGCCCAACGCACGTCCCGATGTAGAGGCCAACGCACGTCCCGACGTAGAGGCCATCGCACGTCTCGACGTAGAGCTGAAAGTAAGCTAAATCCCGACGTAGAGCCCAACGCACGTCCCGACTTAGAGCCCAACGCACGTCCCGACGTAGAGCCCAACGCACGTCCCGACATAGAGCTGAAAGTTACCTAACTACAGACGTAGAGCCCAACGCACGTCCCGACGTAGAGCAGAAAGTTAGCTAACTACAGACGTAGAGCCCAACGCACGTCCCGACGTAGAGCCCAACGCACGTCCCGACGTAGAGCCCAACGCACGTCCCGACGTAGAGCTGAAAGTAAGCTAAATCCCGACGTAGCGCCCAACGCACGTCCCGACGTAGAGCAGAAAGTTAGCTAACTACAGACGTAGAGCCCAACGCACGTCCCGACGTAGAGCCCAACGCACGTCCCGACGTAGAGCTGAAAGTAAGCTAAATCATGACGTAGAGCCTAACGCACGTCCCGACGTAGAGCCCAACGCACGTCCCGACATAGCGCCCAACGCACGTCCCGACGTAGAGCTGAAAGTTAGCTAACTACAGACGTAGAGCCCAACGCACGTCCCGACGTAGAGCAGAAAGTTAGCTAACTACAGACGTAGAGCCCAACGCACGTCCCGACGTAGAACCCAACGCACGTCCCGACGTAAAACCCAACGCACGTCCCGACGTAGAGCCCAACGCACGTCCCGACGTAGCGCCCAATGCACGTCCCGACGTAGAGCTGAAAGTAAGCTAAATCCCGACGTAGAGCCCAACGCACGTCCCGACGTAGAGCCCAACGCACGTCCCGACGTAGAGCTGAAAGTTAGGTAACTACAGACGAAGAGCCCAACGCGCGTCCCGACGTAGAGCTGAAAGTTAGCTAACTACAGACGTAGAGCCCAACGCGCGTCGCGACGTAGACCCAACGCGTGACCCGACGTAGAGGCCAACGCACGTCCCGACGTAGAGCTGAAAGTAACCTAAATCCCGACGTAGAGCCCAACGCACGTCCCGACGTAGCGCCCAACGCACGTCCCGACGTAGAGCTGAAAGTTACCTATCTACAGAAATAGAGCCCAACGCACGTCCCGACGTAGAGCAGAAAGTTAGCTAACTACAGACGTAGAGCCCAACGCACGTCCCGACGTAGAGCCCAACGCACGTCCCGACGTAGAGCCCAACGCACGTCCCGACGTAGAGCCCAACGCAAGTCCCGACGTAGAGCTGAAAGCTAAATGCCGACGTAGAGGCCAACGCACGTCCCGACGTAGAGCTGAAAGTAAGCTTAATCCCGACGTAGAGCCCAACGCACGTCCCGACGTGGAGCCCAACTCACGTCCCGACGTAGAGCCCAACGCACGTCCCGACGTAGAGCTGAAAGTTAGCTAACTACAGACGTAGAGCCCAACGCACGTCCCGACGTAGAGCCCAACGCACGTCCCGACGTAGAGCTGAAAGTAAGCTAAATCCCGACGTAGAGCCCAACGCACGATCCGACGTAGAGCTGAAAGTAAGCTAAATCCCGACGTAGAGACCAACGCACGTCCCGATGTAGAGGCCAACGCACGTCCCGACGTAGAGCTGAAAGTAAGATAAATCCCGACGTAGAGGCCAACGCACGTCCCGACGTAGAGGCCAACGCACGTCCCGACGTAGAGCTGAAAGTAAGCTAAATCCCGACGTAGAGCCCAACGCACGTCCCGACGTAGAGCCCAACGCACGTCCCGACGTAGAGCTGAAAGTAAGCTAAATCCCGACGTAGCGCCCAACGCACGTCCCGAAGTAGCGCCCAACGCACGTCCCGACGTAGCGCCCAACGCACGTCTCGATGTAGAGCTGAAAGTAAGCTAAATCCCAACGTAGAGGCCAACGCACGTCCCGACGTAGAGGCCAACGCACGTCCCGACGTAGAGCTGAAAGTAAGCTAAATCCCGACGTAGAGCCCAACGCACGTCCCGACGTAGAGCCCAACGCACGTCCCGACGTAGAGCCCAACGCACGTTCCGACGTAGCGCCCAACGCACGTCCCGACGTAGAACTGAAAGTTAGCTAACTACAGACGTAGAGCCCAACGCACGTCCCAACGTAGAGTTGAAAGTTAGCTAACTACAGACGTAGAGCCCAACGCACGTCCCGACGTAGAGCCCAGCGCACGTCCCGACGTAGACCTGAAAGTAAGCTAAATCCCGACGTAGAGCCCAACGCACGTCCCGACGTAGAGCCCAACGCACGTCCCGACGTAGAGCGTAACGCACGTCCCGACGTAGAGCTGAAAGTAAGCTAAATCCCGACGTAGAGCTCAACGCACGTCCCGACGTAGAACCCAACGCACGTCCCGACGTAGAGCCCAACGCACGTCCCAACGTAGAGCCCAACGCACGTCCCGACGTAGAGCTGAAAGTTAGCTAACTACAGACGAAGAGCCCAACGCGCATCCCGACGTAGAGCTGAAAGTTAGCTAACTACAGACGTAGAGCCCAACGCACGTCCCGACGTAGAGCCCAACGCACGTCCCGACGTAGCGCCCAACGCACGTCCCGACGTAGAGCTGAAAGTTACCTAACTACAGACGTAGAGCCCAACGCACGTCCCGACGTAGAGCAGAAAGTTAGCTAACTACAGACGTAGAGCCCAACGCACATCCCGACGTAGAGCCCAACGCACGTCCCGACATAGAGACCAACGCACGTCCCGACGTAGAGCTGAAAGTAAGCTAAATCCCGACGTAGAGCCCAACGCACGTCCCGACGTAGAGCCCAACGCACGTCCCGACATAGCGCCCAACGCACGTCCCGACGTAGAGCTGAAAGTTAGCTAACTACAGACGTAGAGCCCAACGCACGTCCCGACGTAGAGCAGAAAGTTAGCTAACTACAGACGTAGAGCCCAACGCACGTCCCGACGTAGAACCCAACGCACGTCCCGACGTAGATCCCAACGCACGTACCGACGTAGCGCCCAATGCACGTCCCGACGTAGAGCTGAAAGTAAGCTAAATCCCGACGTAGAGCCCAACGCACGTCCCGACGTAGAGCCCAACGCACGTCCCGACGTAGAGCTGAAAGTTAGCTAACTACAGACGAAGAGCCCAACGCGCGTCCCGACGTAGAGCTGAAAGTTAGCTAACTACAGACGTAGAGCCCAACGCACGTCCCGACGTAGAACCCAACGCACGTCCCGACGTAGCGCCCAACGCACGTCCCGACGTAGAGCTGAAAGTTAGCTAACTACAGACGTAGAGCCCAACGCACGTCCCGACGTAGAGCCCAACGCACGTCCCGACGTAGAGCCCAACGCACGTCCCGACGTAGAGCTGAAAGATAAATGCCGACGTAGAGGCCAACGCACGTCCCGACGTAGAGCCCAACGCACGTCCCGACGTAGAGCTGAAAGTAAGCTAAATCCCGACGTAGCGCCCAACGCACGTCATGAAGTAGCGCCCAACGCACGTCCCGACGTAGCGCCCAACGCACGTCCCGACGTAGAGCTGAAAGTAAGCTAAATCCCGACGTAGAGGCCAACGCACGTCCCAACGTAGAGGCCAACGCACGTCCCGACGTAGAGGCTACGCACGTCCCGACGTAGAGGCCAACGCACGTCCCGACGTAGAGCTGAAAGTAAGCTAAATCCCGACGTAGAGCCCAACGCACGTCCCGATGTAGAGTCCAACGCACGTCCCGACGTAGAGCCCAACGCACGTCCCGACGTAGAGCCCAACGCACGTTCCGACGTAGCGCCCAACGCACGTCCCGACGTAGAGCTGAAAGTTAGCTAACTACAGATGTAGAGCCCAACGCACGTCCCGACGTAGAGCTGAAAGTTAGCTAACTACAGACGTAGAGCCCAACGCACGTCCCGACGTAGACCTGAAAGTAAGCTAAATCCCGACGTAGAGCCCAACGCACGTCCCGACGTAGAGCCCAACGCACGTCCCGACGTAGAGCCTAACGCACGTCCCGACGTAGAGCTGAAAGTAATCTAAATCCCGACGTAGAGCTCAACGCACGTCCCGACGTAGAACCCAACACACGTCCCGACGTAGAGCCCAACGCACGTCCCGACGTAGAGCCCAACGCACGTCCCGACGTAGAGCCCAACGCACGTCCCGACGTAGAGCTGAAAGTTAGCTAACTACAGACGTAGAGCCCAACGAGCGTCCCGACGTAGAGCTGAAAGTTAGCTAACTACAGACGTAGAGCCCAACGCGCGTCCCGACGTAGAGCCCAATACGTGTCCCGACGTAGAGCCCAACGCACGTCCCGACGTAGAGCCCAACGCACGTCCCGACGTAGAGCTGAAAGTAAGCTAAATCCCGACGTAGAGCCCAACGCACGTCCCGACGTAGAGCCCAACGCACGTCCCGATGTAGAGGCCAACGCACGTCCCGACGTAGAGGCCATCGCACGTCTCGACGTAGAGCTGAAAGTAAGCTAAATCCCGACGTAGAGCCCAACGCACGTCCCGACTTAGAGCCCAACGCACGTTCCGACGTAGCGCCCAACGCACGTCCCGACGTAGAGCTGAAAGTTAGCTAACTACAGACGTAGAGCCCAACGCACGTCCCGACGTAGAGCCCAATGCACGTCCCGACGTAGACCTGAAAGTAAGCTAAATCCCGACGTAGAGCCCAACGCACGTCCCGACGTAGAGCCCAACGCACGTCCCGACGTAGAGCCTAACGCACGTCCCAACGTAGAGCTGAAAGTAAGCTAAATCCCGACGTAGAGCTCAACGCACGTCCCGACGTAGAACCCAACACACGTCCCGACGTAGAGCCCAACGCACGTCCCGACGTAGAGCCCAACGCACGTCCCGACGTAGAGCTGAAAGTTAGCTAACTACAGACGTAGAGCCCAACGAGCGTCCCGACGTAGAGCTGAAAGTTAGCTAACTACAGACGTAGAGCCCAACGCGCGTCCCGACGTAGAGCCCAATACGTGTCCCGACGTAGAGCCCAACGCACGTCCCGACGTAGAGCCCAACGCACGTCCCGACGTAGAGCTGAAAGTAAGCTAAATCCCGACGTAGAGCCCAACGCACGTCCCGACGTAGAGCCCAACGCACGTCCCGATGTAGAGGCCAACGCACGTCCCGACGTAGAGGCCATCGCACGTCTCGACGTAGAGCTGAAAGTAAGCTAAATCCCGACGTAGAGCCCAACGCACGTCCCGACTTAGAGCCCAACGCACGTCCCGACGTAGAGCCCAACGCACGTCCCGACGTAGAGCCCAACGCACGTCCCGACGTAGAGCTGAAAGTAAGCTAAATCCCGACGTAGAGCCCAACGCACGTCCCGACGTAGAGCCCAACGCACGTCCCGACGTAGAGCCCAACGCACGTCCCGACGTAGAGCTGAAAGTAAGCTAAATCCCGACGTAGCGCCCAACGCACGTCCCGACGTAGAGCAGAAAGTTAGCTAACTACAGACGTAGAGCCCAACGCACGTCCCGACGTAGAGCCCAACGCACGTCCCGACGTAGAGCTGAAAGTAAGCTAAATCATGACGTAGAGCCCAACGCACGTCCCGACGTAGAGCCCAACGCACGTCCCGACATAGCGCCCAACGCACGTCCCGACGTAGAGCTGAAAGTTAGCTAACTACAGACGTAGAGCCCAACGCACGTCCCGACGTAGAGCAGAAAGTTAGCTAACTACAGACGTAGAGCCCAACGCACGTCCCGACGTAGAACCCAACGCACGTCCCGACGTAAAACCCAACGCACGTCCCGACGTAGAGCCCAACGCACGTCCCGACGTAGCGCCCAATGCACGTCCCGACGTAGAGCTGAAAGTAAGCTAAATCCCGACGTAGAGCCCAACGCACGTCCCGACGTAGAGCCCAACGCACGTCCCGACGTAGAGCTGAAAGTTAGGTAACTACAGACGAAGAGCCCAACGCGCGTCCCGACGTAGAGCTGAAAGTTAGCTAACTACAGACGTAGAGCCCAACGCGCGTCGCGACGTAGAGCCCAACGCGTGTCCCGACGTAGAGGCCAACGCACGTCCCGACGTAGAGCTGAAAGTAACCTAAATCCCGACGTAGAGCCCAACGCACGTCCCGACGTAGCGCCCAACGCACGTCCCGACGTAGCGCCCAACGCACGTCCCGACGTAGAGCTGAAAGTTACCTATCTACAGAAATAGAGCCCAACGCACGTCCCGACGTAGAGCAGAAAGTTAGCTAACTACAGACGTAGAGCCCAACGCACGTCCCGACGTAGAGCCCAACGCACGTCCCGACGTAGAGCCCAACGCAAGTCCCGACGTAGAGCTGAAAGCTAAATGCCGACGTAGAGGCCAACGCACGTCCCGACGTAGAGCTGAAAGTAAGCTTAATCCCGACGTAGAGCCCAACGCACGTCCCGACGTGGAGCCCAACTCACGTCCCGACGTAGAGCCCAACGCACGTCCCGACGTAGAGCTGAAAGTTAGCTAACTACAGACGTAGAGCCCAACGCACGTCCCGACGTAGAGCCCAACGCACGTCCCGACGTAGAGCTGAAAGTAAGCTAAATCCCGACGTAGAGCCCAACGCACGATCCGACGTAGAGCTGAAAGTAAGCTAAATCCCGACGTAGAGACCAACGCACGTCCCGATGTAGAGGCCAACGCACGTCCCGACGTAGAGCTGAAAGTAAGATAAATCCCGACGTAGAGGCCAACGCACGTCCCGACGTAGAGGCCAACGCACGTCCCGACGTAGAGCTGAAAGTAAGCTAAATCCCGACGTAGAGCCCAACGCACGTCCCGACGTAGAGCCCAACGCACGTCCCGACGTAGAGCCCAACGCACGTCCCGACGTAGAGCTGAAAGTAAGCTAAATCCCGACGTAGCGCCCAACGCACGTCCCGACGTAGAGCTGAAAGTTACCTAACTACAGACGTAGAGCCCAACGCACGTCCCGACGTAGAGCAGAAAGTTAGCTAACTACAGACGTAGAGCCCAACGCACATCCCGACGTAGAGCCCAACGCACGTCCCGACATAGAGACCAACGCACGTCCCGACGTAGAGCTGAAAGTAAGCTAAATCCCGACGTAGAGCCCAACGCACGTCCCGACGTAGAGCCCAACGCACGTCCCGACATAGCGCCCAACGCACGTCCCGACGTAGAGCTGAAAGTTAGCTAACTACAGACGTAGAGCCCAACGCACGTCCCGACGTAGAGCAGAAAGTTAGCTAACTACAGACGTAGAGCCCAACGCACGTCCCGACGTAGAACCCAACGCACGTCCCGACGTAGATCCCAACGCACGTACCGACGTAGCGCCCAATGCACGTCCCGACGTAGAGCTGAAAGTAAGCTAAATCCCGACGTAGAGCCCAACGCACGTCCCGACGTAGAGCCCAACGCACGTCCCGACGTAGAGCTGAAAGTTAGCTAACTACAGACGAAGAGCCCAACGCGCGTCCCGACGTAGAGCTGAAAGTTAGCTAACTACAGACGTAGAGCCCAACGCACGTCCCGACGTAGAACCCAACGCACGTCCCGACGTAGCGCCCAACGCACGTCCCGACGTAGAGCTGAAAGTTAGCTAACTACAGACGTAGAGCCCAACGCACGTCCCGACGTAGAGCCCAACGCACGTCCCGACGTAGAGCCCAACGCACGTCCCGACGTAGAGCCCAACGCACGTCCCGACGTAGAGCTGAAAGATAAATGCCGACGTAGAGGCCAACGCACGTCCCGACGTAGAGCCCAACGCACGTCCCGACGTAGAGCTGAAAGTAAGCTAAATCCCGACGTAGCGCCCAACGCACGTCATGAAGTAGCGCCCAACGCACGTCCCGACGTAGCGCCCAACGCACGTCCCGACGTAGCGCCCAACGCACGTCCCGACGTAGAGCGGAAAGTAAGCTAAATCCCGACGTAGAGGCCAACGCACGTCCCAACGTAGAGGCCAACGCACGTCCCGACGTAGAGGCTACGCACGTCCCGACGTAGAGGCCAACGCACGTCCCGACGTAGAGCTGAAAGTAAGCTAAATCCCGAAGTAGAGCCCAACGCACGTCCCGATGTAGAGTCCAACGCACGTCCCGACGTAGAGCCCAACGCACGTCCCGACGTAGAGCCCAACGCACGTTCCGACGTAGCGCCCAACGCACGTTCCGACGTAGAGCTGAAAGTTAGCTAACTACAGATGTAGAGCCCAACGCACGTCCCGACGTAGAGCTGAAAGTTAGCTAACTACAGACGTAGAGCCCAACGCACGTCCCGACGTAGAGCCCAACGCACGTCCCGACGTAGACCTGAAAGTAAGCTAAACCCCGACGTAGAGCCCAACGCACGTCCCGACGTAGAGCCCAACGCACGTCCCGACGTAGAGCCTAACGCACGTCCCGACGTAGAGCTGAAAGTAAGCTAAATCCCGACGTAGAGCTCAACGCACGTCCCGACGTAGAACCCAACACACGTCCCGACGTAGAGCCCAACGCACGTCCCGACGTAGAGCCCAACGCACGTCCCGACGTAGAGCTGAAAGTTAGCTAACTACAGACGTAGAGCCCAACGCACGTCCCGACGTAGAGCCCAACGCACGTCCCGACGTAGAGCTGAAAGTAAGCTAAATCCCGACGTAGAGCCCAACGCACGATCCGACGTAGAGCTGAAAGTAAGCTAAATCCCGACGTAGAGACCAACGCACGTCCCGATGTAGAGGCCAACGCACGTCCCGACGTAGAGCTGAAAGTAAGATAAATCCCGACGTAGAGGCCAACGCACGTCCCGACGTAGAGGCCAACGCACGTCCCGACGTAGAGCTGAAAGTAAGCTAAATCCCGACGTAGAGCCCAACGCACGTCCCGACGTAGAGCCCAACGCACGTCCCGACGTAGAGCCCAACGCACGTCCCGATGTAGAGCTGAAAGTAAGCTAAATCCCGACGTAGCGCCCAACGCACGTCCCGACGTAGAGCTGAAAGTTACCTAACTACAGACGTAGAGCCCAACGCACGTCCCGACGTAGAGCAGAAAGTTAGCTAACTACAGACGTAGAGCCCAACGCACATCCCGACGTAGAGCCCAACGCACGTCCCGACATAGAGACCAACGCACGTCCCGACGTAGAGCTGAAAGTAAGCTAAATCCCGACGTAGAGCCCAACGCACGTCCCGACGTAGAGCCCAACGCACGTCCCGACATAGCGCCCAACGCACGTCCCGACGTAGAGCTGAAAGTTAGCTAACTACAGACGTAGAGCCCAACGCACGTCCCGACGTAGAGCAGAAAGTTAGCTAACTACAGACGTAGAGCCCAACGCACGTCCCGACGTAGAACCCAACGCACGTCCCGACGTAGATCCCAACGCACGTACCGACGTAGCGCCCAATGCACGTCCCGACGTAGAGCTGAAAGTAAGCTAAATCCCGACGTAGAGCCCAACGCACGTCCCGACGTAGAGCCCAACGCACGTCCCGACGTAGAGCTGAAAGTTAGCTAACTACAGACGAAGAGCCCAACGCGCGTCCCGACGTAGAGCTGAAAGTTAGCTAACTACAGACGTAGAGCCCAACGCACGTCCCGACGTAGAACCCAACGCACGTCCCGACGTAGCGCCCAACGCACGTCCCGACGTAGAGCTGAAAGTTAGCTAACTACAGACGTAGAGCCCAACGCACGTCCCGACGTAGAGCCCAACGCACGTCCCGACGTAGAGCCCAACGCACGTCCCGACGTAGAGCCCAACGCACGTCCCGACGTAGAGCTGAAAGATAAATGCCGACGTAGAGGCCAACGCACGTCCCGACGTAGAGCCCAACGCACGTCCCGACGTAGAGCTGAAAGTAAGCTAAATCCCGACGTAGCGCCCAACGCACGTCATGAAGTAGCGCCCAACGCACGTCCCGACGTAGCGCCCAACGCACGTCCCGACGTAGCGCCCAGCGCACGTCCCGACGTAGAGCGGAAAGTAAGCTAAATCCCGACGTAGAGGCCAACGCACGTCCCAACGTAGAGGCCAACGCACGTCCCGACGTAGAGGCTACGCACGTCCCGACGTAGAGGCCAACGCACGTCCCGACGTAGAGCTGAAAGTAAGCTAAATCCCGACGTAGAGCCCAACGCACGTCCCGATGTAGAGTCCAACGCACGTCCCGACGTAGAGCCCAACGCACGTCCCGACGTAGAGCCCAACGCACGTTCCGACGTAGCGCCCAACGCACGTCCCGACGTAGAGCTGAAAGTTAGCTAACTACAGATGTAGAGCCCAACGCACGTCCCGACGTAGAGCTGAAAGTTAGCTAACTACAGACGTAGAGCCCAACGCACGTCCCGACGTAGAGCCCAACGCACGTCCCGACGTAGACCTGAAAGTAAGCTAAATCCCGACGTAGAGCCCAACGCACGTCCCGACGTAGAGCCCAACGCACGTCCCGACGTAGAGCCTAACGCACGTCCCGACGTAGAGCTGAAAGTAAGCTAAATCCCGACGTAGAGCTCAACGCACGTCCCGACGTAGAACCCAACACACGTCCCGACGTAGAGCCCAACGCACGTCCCGACGTAGAGCCCAACGCACGTCCCGACGTAGAGCTGAAAGTTAGCTAACTACAGACGAACAGCCCAACGAGCGTCCCGACGTAGAGCTGAAAGTTAGCTAACTACAGACGTAGAGCCCAACGCGCGTCCCGACGTAGAGCCCAATACGTGTCCCGACGTAGAGCCCAACGCACGTCCCGACGTAGAGCCCAACGCACGTCCCGACGTAGAGCTGAAAGTAAGCTAAATCCCGACGTAGAGCCCAACGCACGTCCCGACGTAGAGCCCAACGCACGTCCCGATGTAGAGGCCAATGCACGTCCCGACGTAGAGGCCAACGCACGTCTCGACGTAGAGCTGAAAGTAAGCTAAATCCCGACGTAGAGCCCAACGCACGTCCCGACTTAGAGCCCAACGCACGTCCCGACGTAGAGCCCAACGCACGTCCCGACGTAGAGCTGAAAGTTACCTAACTACAGACGTAGAGCCCAACGCACGTCCCGACGTAGAGCCCAACGCACGTCCCGACGTAGAGCCCAACGCACGTCCCGACGTAGAGCTGAAAGTAAGCTAAATCCCGACGTAGAGCCCAACGCACGTCCCGACGTAGAGCCCAACGCACGTCCCGACATAGCGCCCAACGCACGTCCCGACGTAGAGCTGAAAGTTAGCTAACTACAGACGTAGAGCCCAACGCACGTCCCGACGTAGAGCAGAAAGTTAGCTAACTACAGACGTAGAGCCCAACGCACGTCCCGACGTAGAACCCAACGCACGTCCCGACGTAGAGCCCAACGCACGTCCCGACGTAGCGCCCAATGCACGTCCCGACGTAGAGCTGAAAGTAAGCTAAATCCCGACGTAGAGCCCAACGCACGTCCCGACGTAGAGCCCAACGCACGTCGCGACGTAGAGCCCAACGCACGTCCCGACGTAGAGCTGAAAGTTAGCTAACTACAGACGAAGAGCCCAACGCGCGTCCCGACGTAGAGCCCAACGCGTGTCCCGACGTAGAGGCCAACGCACGTCCCGACGTAGATCTGAAAGTAAGCTAAATCCCGACGTAGAGGCCAACGCACGTCCCGACGTAGAGGCCAACGCACGTCCCGACGTAGAGCTGAAAGTAAGCTAAATCCCGACGTGGAGCCCAACGCACGTCCCGACGTAGAGCCCAACGCACGTCCCGACATAGAGCCCAACGCACGTCCCGACGTAGAGCTGAAAGTAAGCTAAATCCCGACGTAGCGCCCAACGCACGTCCCGAAGTAGCGCCCAACGCACGTCCCGACGTAGCACCCAACGCACGTCCCGACGTAGAGCTGAAAGTAAGCTAAATCCCGACGTAGAGGCCAACGCACGTCCCGACGTAGAGGCCAACGCACGTCCCGACGTAGAGCTGAAAGTAAGCTAAATCCCGACGTGGAGCCCAACGCACGTCCCGACGTAGAGCCCAACGCACGTCCCGACATAGAGCCTAACGCACGTCCCGACGTAGAGCTGAAAGTAAGCTAAATCCCGACGTAGCGCCCAACGCACGTCCCGAAGTAGCGCCCAACGCACGTCCCGACGTAGCGCCCAACGCACGTCCCGACGTAGACCTGAAAGTAAGCTAAATCCCGACGTAGAGCCCAACGCACGTCCCGACGTAGAGCCCAACGCACGTCCCGACGTAGAGCCCAACGCACGTCCCGACGTAGAGCCCAACGCACGTTCCGACGTAGCGCCCAACGCACGTCCCGACGTAGAGCTGAAAGTTAGCTAACTACAGATGTAGAGCCCAACGCACGTCCCGACGTAGAGCTGAAAGTTAGCTAACTACAGACGTAGAGCCCAACGCACGTCCCGACGTAGACCTGAAAGTAAGCTAAATCCCGACGTAGAGCCCAACGCACGATCCGACGTAGAGCTGAAAGTAAGCTAAATCCCGACGTAGAGCCCAACGCACGTCCCGACGTAGAGCCCAACGCACGTCCCGACGTAGCGCCCAACGCACGTCCCGACGTAGAGCTGAAAGTTAGCTAACTACAGACGTAGAGCCCAATGCATGTCCCAACGTAGAGCCCAAGGCACGTCCCGACGTAAAACCCAACGCACGTCCCGACGTAGAGCCCAACGCACGTCCCGACGTAGCGCCCAATGCACGTCCCGACGTAGAGCTGAAAGTAAGCTAAATCCCGACGTAGAGCCCAACGCACGTCCCGACGTAGAGCCCAACGCACGTCCCGACGTAGAGCTGAAAGTTAGGTAACTACAGACGAAGAGCCCAACGCGCGTCCCGACGTAGAGCTGAAAGTTAGCTAACTACAGACGTAGAGCCCAACGCGCGTCGCGACGTAGAGCCCAACGCGTGTCCCGACGTAGAGGCCAACGCACGTCCCGACGTAGAGCTGAAAGTAACCTAAATCCCGACGTAGAGCCCAACGCACGTCCCGACGTAGCGCCCAACGCACGTCCCGACGTAGAGCTGAAAGTTACCTATCTACAGAAATAGAGCCCAACGCACGTCCCGACGTAGAGCAGAAAGTTAGCTAACTACAGACGTAGAGCCCAACGCACGTCCCGACGTAGAGCCCAACGCACGTCCCGACGTAGAGCCCAACGCAAGTCCCGACGTAGAGCTGAAAGCTAAATGCCGACGTAGAGGCCAACGCACGTCCCGACGTAGAGCTGAAAGTAAGCTTAATCCCGACGTAGAGCCCAACGCACGTCCCGACGTGGAGCCCAACTCACGTCCCGACGTAGAGCCCAACGCACGTCCCGACGTAGAGCTGAAAGTTAGCTAACTACAGACGTAGAGCCCAACGCACGTCCCGACGTAGAGCCCAACGCACGTCCCGACGTAGAGCTGAAAGTAAGCTAAATCCCGACGTAGAGCCCAACGCACGATCCGACGTAGAGCTGAAAGTAAGCTAAATCCCGACGTAGAGACCAACGCACGTCCCGATGTAGAGGCCAACGCACGTCCCGACGTAGAGCTGAAAGTAAGATAAATCCCGACGTAGAGGCCAACGCACGTCCCGACGTAGAGGCCAACGCACGTCCCGACGTAGAGCTGAAAGTAAGCTAAATCCCGACGTAGAGCCCAACGCACGTCCCGACGTAGAGCCCAACGCACGTCCCGACGTAGAGCCCAACGCACGTCCCGACGTAGAGCTGAAAGTAAGCTAAATCCCGACGTAGCGCCCAACGCACGTCCCGACGTAGAGCTGAAAGTTACCTAACTACAGACGTAGAGCCCAACGCACGTCCCGACGTAGAGCAGAAAGTTAGCTAACTACAGACGTAGAGCCCAACGCACATCCCGACGTAGAGCCCAACGCACGTCCCGACATAGAGACCAACGCACGTCCCGACGTAGAGCTGAAAGTAAGCTAAATCCCGACGTAGAGCCCAACGCACGTCCCGACGTAGAGCCCAACGCACGTCCCGACATAGCGCCCAACGCACGTCCCGACGTAGAGCTGAAAGTTAGCTAACTACAGACGTAGAGCCCAACGCACGTCCCGACGTAGAGCAGAAAGTTAGCTAACTACAGACGTAGAGCCCAACGCACGTCCCGACGTAGAACCCAACGCACGTCCCGACGTAGATCCCAACGCACGTACCGACGTAGCGCCCAATGCACGTCCCGACGTAGAGCTGAAAGTAAGCTAAATCCCGACGTAGAGCCCAACGCACGTCCCGACGTAGAGCCCAACGCACGTCCCGACGTAGAGCTGAAAGTTAGCTAACTACAGACGAAGAGCCCAACGCGCGTCCCGACGTAGAGCTGAAAGTTAGCTAACTACAGACGTAGAGCCCAACGCACGTCCCGACGTAGAACCCAACGCACGTCCCGACGTAGCGCCCAACGCACGTCCCGACGTAGAGCTGAAAGTTAGCTAACTACAGACGTAGAGCCCAACGCACGTCCCGACGTAGAGCCCAACGCACGTCCCGACGTAGAGCCCAACGCACGTCCCGACGTAGAGCCCAACGCACGTCCCGACGTAGAGCTGAAAGATAAATGCCGACGTAGAGGCCAACGCACGTCCCGACGTAGAGCCCAACGCACGTCCCGACGTAGAGCTGAAAGTAAGCTAAATCCCGACGTAGCGCCCAACGCACGTCATGAAGTAGCGCCCAACGCACGTCCCGACGTAGCGCCCAACGCACGTCCCGACGTAGCGCCCAACGCACGTCCCGACGTAGAGCGGAAAGTAAGCTAAATCCCGACGTAGAGGCCAACGCACGTCCCAACGTAGAGGCCAACGCACGTCCCGACGTAGAGGCTACGCACGTCCCGACGTAGAGGCCAACGCACGTCCCGACGTAGAGCTGAAAGTAAGCTAAATCCCGAAGTAGAGCCCAACGCACGTCCCGATGTAGAGTCCAACGCACGTCCCGACGTAGAGCCCAACGCACGTCCCGACGTAGAGCCCAACGCACGTTCCGACGTAGCGCCCAACGCACGTTCCGACGTAGAGCTGAAAGTTAGCTAACTACAGATGTAGAGCCCAACGCACGTCCCGACGTAGAGCTGAAAGTTAGCTAACTACAGACGTAGAGCCCAACGCACGTCCCGACGTAGAGCCCAACGCACGTCCCGACGTAGACCTGAAAGTAAGCTAAACCCCGACGTAGAGCCCAACGCACGTCCCGACGTAGAGCCCAACGCACGTCCCGACGTAGAGCCTAACGCACGTCCCGACGTAGAGCTGAAAGTAAGCTAAATCCCGACGTAGAGCTCAACGCACGTCCCGACGTAGAACCCAACACACGTCCCGACGTAGAGCCCAACGCACGTCCCGACGTAGAGCCCAACGCACGTCCCGACGTAGAGCTGAAAGTTAGCTAACTACAGACGTAGAGCCCAACGCACGTCCCGACGTAGAGCCCAACGCACGTCCCGACGTAGAGCTGAAAGTAAGCTAAATCCCGACGTAGAGCCCAACGCACGATCCGACGTAGAGCTGAAAGTAAGCTAAATCCCGACGTAGAGACCAACGCACGTCCCGATGTAGAGGCCAACGCACGTCCCGACGTAGAGCTGAAAGTAAGATAAATCCCGACGTAGAGGCCAACGCACGTCCCGACGTAGAGGCCAACGCACGTCCCGACGTAGAGCTGAAAGTAAGCTAAATCCCGACGTAGAGCCCAACGCACGTCCCGACGTAGAGCCCAACGCACGTCCCGACGTAGAGCCCAACGCACGTCCCGATGTAGAGCTGAAAGTAAGCTAAATCCCGACGTAGCGCCCAACGCACGTCCCGACGTAGAGCTGAAAGTTACCTAACTACAGACGTAGAGCCCAACGCACGTCCCGACGTAGAGCAGAAAGTTAGCTAACTACAGACGTAGAGCCCAACGCACATCCCGACGTAGAGCCCAACGCACGTCCCGACATAGAGACCAACGCACGTCCCGACGTAGAGCTGAAAGTAAGCTAAATCCCGACGTAGAGCCCAACGCACGTCCCGACGTAGAGCCCAACGCACGTCCCGACATAGCGCCCAACGCACGTCCCGACGTAGAGCTGAAAGTTAGCTAACTACAGACGTAGAGCCCAACGCACGTCCCGACGTAGAGCAGAAAGTTAGCTAACTACAGACGTAGAGCCCAACGCACGTCCCGACGTAGAACCCAACGCACGTCCCGACGTAGATCCCAACGCACGTACCGACGTAGCGCCCAATGCACGTCCCGACGTAGAGCTGAAAGTAAGCTAAATCCCGACGTAGAGCCCAACGCACGTCCCGACGTAGAGCCCAACGCACGTCCCGACGTAGAGCTGAAAGTTAGCTAACTACAGACGAAGAGCCCAACGCGCGTCCCGACGTAGAGCTGAAAGTTAGCTAACTACAGACGTAGAGCCCAACGCACGTCCCGACGTAGAACCCAACGCACGTCCCGACGTAGCGCCCAACGCACGTCCCGACGTAGAGCTGAAAGTTAGCTAACTACAGACGTAGAGCCCAACGCACGTCCCGACGTAGAGCTGAAAGTTAGCTAACTACAGACGTAGAGCCCAACGCACGTCCCGACGTAGAGCCCAACGCACGTCCCGACGTAGAGCCCAACGCACGTCCCGACGTAGAGCCCAACGCACGTCCCGACGTAGAGCTGAAAGATAAATGCCGACGTAGAGGCCAACGCACGTCCCGACGTAGAGCCCAACGCACGTCCCGACGTAGAGCTGAAAGTAAGCTAAATCCCGACGTAGCGCCCAACGCACGTCATGAAGTAGCGCCCAACGCACGTCCCGACGTAGCGCCCAACGCACGTCCCGACGTAGCGCCCAACGCACGTCCCGACGTAGAGCGGAAAGTAAGCTAAATCCCGACGTAGAGGCCAACGCACGTCCCAACGTAGAGGCCAACGCACGTCCCGACGTAGAGGCTACGCACGTCCCGACGTAGAGGCCAACGCACGTCCCGACGTAGAGCTGAAAGTAAGCTAAATCCCGACGTAGAGCCCAACGCACGTCCCGATGTAGAGTCCAACGCACGTCCCGACGTAGAGCCCAACGCACGTCCCGACGTAGAGCCCAACGCACGTTCCGACGTAGCGCCCAACGCACGTCCCGACGTAGAGCTGAAAGTTAGCTAACTACAGATGTAGAGCCCAACGCACGTCCCGACGTAGAGCTGAAAGTTAGCTAACTACAGACGTAGAGCCCAACGCACGTCCCGACGTAGAGCCCAACGCACGTCCCGACGTAGACCTGAAAGTAAGCTAAATCCCGACGTAGAGCCCAACGCACGTCCCGACGTAGAGCCCAACGCACGTCCCGACGTAGAGCCTAACGCACGTCCCGACGTAGAGCTGAAAGTAAGCTAAATCCCGACGTAGAGCTCAACGCACGTCCCGACGTAGAACCCAACACACGTCCCGACGTAGAGCCCAACGCACGTCCCGACGTAGAGCCCAACGCACGTCCCGACGTAGAGCTGAAAGTTAGCTAACTACAGACGAACAGCCCAACGAGCGTCCCGACGTAGAGCTGAAAGTTAGCTAACTACAGACGTAGAGCCCAACGCGCGTCCCGACGTAGAGCCCAATACGTGTCCCGACGTAGAGCCCAACGCACGTCCCGACGTAGAGCCCAACGCACGTCCCGACGTAGAGCTGAAAGTAAGCTAAATCCCGACGTAGAGCCCAACGCACGTCCCGACGTAGAGCCCAACGCACGTCCCGATGTAGAGGCCAATGCACGTCCCGACGTAGAGGCCAACGCACGTCTCGACGTAGAGCTGAAAGTAAGCTAAATCCCGACGTAGAGCCCAACGCACGTCCCGACTTAGAGCCCAACGCACGTCCCGACGTAGAGCCCAACGCACGTCCCGACGTAGAGCTGAAAGTTACCTAACTACAGACGTAGAGCCCAACGCACGTCCCGACGTAGAGCCCAACGCACGTCCCGACGTAGAGCCCAACGCACGTCCCGACGTAGAGCTGAAAGTAAGCTAAATCCCGACGTAGAGCCCAACGCACGTCCCGACGTAGAGCCCAACGCACGTCCCGACATAGCGCCCAACGCACGTCCCGACGTAGAGCTGAAAGTTAGCTAACTACAGACGTAGAGCCCAACGCACGTCCCGACGTAGAGCAGAAAGTTAGCTAACTACAGACGTAGAGCCCAACGCACGTCCCGACGTAGAACCCAACGCACGTCCCGACGTAGAGCCCAACGCACGTCCCGACGTAGCGCCCAATGCACGTCCCGACGTAGAGCTGAAAGTAAGCTAAATCCCGACGTAGAGCCCAACGCACGTCCCGACGTAGAGCCCAACGCACGTCGCGACGTAGAGCCCAACGCACGTCCCGACGTAGAGCTGAAAGTTAGCTAACTACAGACGAAGAGCCCAACGCGCGTCCCGACGTAGAGCCCAACGCGTGTCCCGACGTAGAGGCCAACGCACGTCCCGACGTAGATCTGAAAGTAAGCTAAATCCCGACGTAGAGGCCAACGCACGTCCCGACGTAGAGGCCAACGCACGTCCCGACGTAGAGCTGAAAGTAAGCTAAATCCCGACGTGGAGCCCAACGCACGTCCCGACGTAGAGCCCAACGCACGTCCCGACATAGAGCCCAACGCACGTCCCGACGTAGAGCTGAAAGTAAGCTAAATCCCGACGTAGCGCCCAACGCACGTCCCGAAGTAGCGCCCAACGCACGTCCCGACGTAGCACCCAACGCACGTCCCGACGTAGAGCTGAAAGTAAGCTAAATCCCGACGTAGAGGCCAACGCACGTCCCGACGTAGAGGCCAACGCACGTCCCGACGTAGAGCTGAAAGTAAGCTAAATCCCGACGTGGAGCCCAACGCACGTCCCGACGTAGAGCCCAACGCACGTCCCGACATAGAGCCTAACGCACGTCCCGACGTAGAGCTGAAAGTAAGCTAAATCCCGACGTAGCGCCCAACGCACGTCCCGAAGTAGCGCCCAACGCACGTCCCGACGTAGCGCCCAACGCACGTCCCGACGTAGACCTGAAAGTAAGCTAAATCCCGACGTAGAGCCCAACGCACGTCCCGACGTAGAGCCCAACGCACGTCCCGACGTAGAGCCCAACGCACGTCCCGACGTAGAGCCCAACGCACGTTCCGACGTAGCGCCCAACGCACGTCCCGACGTAGAGCTGAAAGTTAGCTAACTACAGATGTAGAGCCCAACGCACGTCCCGACGTAGAGCTGAAAGTTAGCTAACTACAGACGTAGAGCCCAACGCACGTCCCGACGTAGACCTGAAAGTAAGCTAAATCCCGACGTAGAGCCCAACGCACGATCCGACGTAGAGCTGAAAGTAAGCTAAATCCCGACGTAGAGCCCAACGCACGTCCCGACGTAGAGCCCAACGCACGTCCCGACGTAGCGCCCAACGCACGTCCCGACGTAGAGCTGAAAGTTAGCTAACTACAGACGTAGAGCCCAATGCATGTCCCAACGTAGAGCCCAAGGCACGTCCCGACGTACAGCCCAACGCACGACCCGACGTAGAGCTGAAATAAGCTAAATCCCGACGTAGAGCCCAACGCACGTCCCGACGTAGAGCCCAAAGCACGTCCCGACGTAGAGACCAACGCACGTCCCGACGTAGAGCTGAAAGTAAGCTAAATCCTGACGTAGAGCCCAACGCACGTCCCGACGTAGAGCCCAACGCACGTCCCGACGTAGCGCCCAACGCACGTCCCGACGTAGAGCTGAAAGTTAGCTAACTAAAGACGAAGAGCCCAACGCGAGTCCCGACGTAGAGCTGAAAGTTAGCTAACTACAGACGTAGAGCCCAACGTACGTCCCGACGTAGAGCCCAACGCACGTCCCGACGTAGCGCCCAACGCACGTCCCGACGTATATCCCAACGCACGTCCCGACGTAGAGCCCAACGCACGTCCCGACGTAGACCTGAAAGTAAGCTAAATCCCGACGTAGAGCCCAAAGCACGTCCCGACGTAGAGCCCAACACACGTCCCGACGTAGAGCGTAACGCACGTCCCGACGTAGAGCTGAAAGTAAGCTAAATCCCGACGTAGAGCCCAACGCACGTCCCGACGTAGAGGCCAACGCACGTCCCGACGTAGAGCTGAAAGTAAGCTAACTACAGACGAAGAGCCCAACGCGCGTCCCGACGTAGAGCTGAAAGTTAGCTAACTACAGACGTAGAGCCCAACGCACGTCCCGACGTAGAGGCCAACGCACGTCCCGACGTAGAGCTGAAAGTAACCTAAATCCCGACGTAGAGCCCAACGCACGTCCCGACGTAGAGCCCAACGCACGTCCCGACGTAGAGCCCAACGCACGTCCCGACGTAGAGCTGAAAGTTACCTAACTACAGACGTAGAGCCCAACGCACGTCCCGACGTAGAGCAGAAAGTTAGCTAACTACAGACGTAGAGCCCAACTCACGTCCCGACGTAGAACCCAACGCACGTCCCGACGTAGAGTCCAACGCACGTCCCGACGTAGAGCCCAACGCACGTCCCGACGTAAAGCCCAACGCACGTCCCGACGTAGAGCTGAAAGCTAAATGCCGACGTAGAGGCCAAAGGACGTTTCGACGTAGAGCTGAAAGTAAGCTAAATCCCGACGTAGAGCCCAACGCACGTCCCGACGTGGAGCCCAACTCACGTCCGGACGTAGAGTCCAACGCACGTCCCGACGTAGAGCTGAAAGTTAGCTACCTACAGACGTAGAGCCCAACGCACGTCCCGACGTAGAGCCCAACGCACGTCCCGACGTAGAGCTGAAAGTAAGCAAAATCCCGACGTAGAGCCCAACGCACGTCCCGACGTAGAGCTGAAAGTAAGCTAAATCCCGACGTAGAGGCCAACGCACGTCCCGATATAGAGGCCAACGCACGTCCCGACGTAGAGCTGAAAGTAAGCTAAATCCCGACGTAGAGGCCAACGCACGTCCCGACGTAGAGGCCAACGCACGTCCCGACGTAGAGCTGAAAGTAAGCTAAATCCCGACGTAGAGCCCAACGCACGTCCCGACGTAGAGCCCAACGCACGTCCCGACATAGAGCCCAACGCACGTCCCGACGTAGAGCTGAAAGTAAGCTAAATCCCGACGTAGCGCCCAACGCACGTCCCGAAGTAGCGCCCAACGCACGTCCCGACGTAGCGCCCAACGCACGTCCCGACGTAGCGCCCAACGCACGTCCCGACGTAGAGCTGAAAGTAAGCTAAATCCCGACGTAGAGCCCAACGCACGTCCCGACGTAGAGCCCAACGCACGTCCCGACGTAGAGGCCAACGCACGTCCCGACGTAGAGCTGAAAGTAAGCTAAATCCCGAGGTAGAGCCCAACGCACGTCCCGACGTAGAGCCCAACGCACGTCCCGACGTAGAGCCCAACGCACGTTCCGACGTAGCGCCCAACGCACGTCCCGACGTAGAGCTGAAAGTTAGCTAACTACAGATGTAGAGCCCAACGCACGTCCCGACGTAGAGCTGAAAGTTAGCTAACTACAGACGTAGAGCCCAACGCACGTCCCAACGTAGAGTTGAAAGTTAGCTAACTACAGACGTAGAGCCCAACGCACGTCAGCTAACTACAGACGTAGAGCCCAACGCACGTCCCGACGTAGAGCCCAACGCACGTCCCGACGTAGACCTGAAAGTAAGCTAAATCCCACGTAGAGCCCAACGCACGTCCCGACGTAGAGCCCAACGCACGTCCCGACGTAGAGCCCAACGCACGTCCCGACGTAGACCTGAAAGTAAGCTAAATCCCGACGTAGAGCCCAACGCACGTCCGGACGTAGAGCCCAACGCACGTCCCGACGTAGAGCTGAAAGTTAGCTAACTACAGACGTAGAGCCCAACGCACGTCCCGACGTAGAGCCCAACGCACGTCCCGACGTAGCGCCCAACGCACGTCCCGACGTAGAGCTGAAAGTTAGCTAAATACAGACGTAGAGCCCAACGCATGTCCCGACGTAGAGCAGAAAGTTAGCTAACTACAGACGTAGAGCCCAACGCACGTCCCGACGTAGAGCCCAACGCACGTCGCGACGTAGAGCCCAACGCACGTCCCGACGTAGAGCTGAAAGTTAGCTAACTACAGACGAAGAGCCCAACGCGCGTCCCGACGTAGAGCCCAACGCGTGTCCCGACGTAGAGGCCAACGCACGTCCCGACGTAGAGCTGAAAGTAAGCTAAATCCCGACGTAGAGGCCAACGCACGTCCCGACGTAGAGGCCAACGCACGTCCCGACGTAGAGCTGAAAGTAAGCTAAATCCCGACGTGGAGCCCAACGCACGTCCCGACGTAGAGCCCAACGCACGTCCCGACATAGAGCCCAACGCACGTCCCGACGTAGAGCTGAAAGTAAGCTAAATCCCGACGTAGCGCCCAACGCACGTCCCGAAGTAGCGCCCAACGCACGTCCCGACGTAGAGCTGAAAGTAAGCTAAATCCCGACGTAGAGGCCAACGCACGTCCCGACGTAGAGGCCAACGCACGTCCCGACGTAGAGCTGAAAGTAAGCTAAATCCCGACGTGGAGCCCAACGCACGTCCCGACGTAGAGCCCAACGCACGTCCCGACATAGAGCCCAACGCACGTCCCGACGTAGAGCTGAAAGTAAGCTAAATCCCGACGTAGCGCCCAACGCACGTCCCGAAGTAGCGCCCAACGCACGTCCCGACGTAGCGCCCAACGCACGTCCCGACATAGACCTGAAAGTAAGCTAAATCCCGACGTAGAGCCCAACGCACGTCCCGACGTAGAGCCCAACGCACGTCCCGACGTAGAGCCCAACGCACGTCCCGACGTAGAGCCCAACGCATGTTCCGACGTAGCGCCCAACGCACGTCCCGACGTAGAGCTGAAAGTTAGCTAACTACAGATGTAGAGCCCAACGCACGTCCCGACGTAGAGCTGAAAGTTAGCTAACTACAGACGTAGAGCCCAACGCACGTCCCAACGTAGAGTTGAAAGTTAGCTAACTACAGACGTAGAGCCCAACGCACGTTCCGACGTAGCGCCCAACGCACGTCCCGACGTAGAGCTGAAAGTTAGCTAACTACAGATGTAGAGCCCAACGCACGTCCCGACGTAGAGCTGAAAGTTAGCTAACTACAGACGTAGAGCCCAACGCACGTCCCGACGTAGAGCCCAACGCACGTCCCGACGTAGACCTGAAAGTAAGCTAAATCCCGACGTAGAGCCCAACGCACGTCCCGACGTAGAGCCCAACGCACGTCCCGACGTAGAGCCTAACGCACGTCCCGACGTAGAGCTGAAAGTAAGCTAAATCCCGACGTAGAGCTCAACGCACGTCCCGACGTAGAACCCAACACACGTCCCGACGTAGAGCCCAACGCACGTCCCGACGTAGAGCCCAACGCACGTCCCGACGTAGAGCTGAAAGTTAGCTAACTACAGACGAACAGCCCAACGAGCGTCCCGACGTAGAGCTGAAAGTTAGCTAACTACAGACGTAGAGCCCAACGCGCGTCCCGACGTAGAGCCCAATACGTGTCCCGACGTAGAGCCCAACGCACGTCCCGACGTAGAGCCCAACGCACGTCCCGACGTAGAGCTGAAAGTAAGCTAAATCCCGACGTAGAGCCCAACGCACGTCCCGACGTAGAGCCCAACGCACGTCCCGATGTAGAGGCCAATGCACGTCCCGACGTAGAGGCCAACGCACGTCTCGACGTAGAGCTGAAAGTAAGCTAAATCCCGACGTAGAGCCCAACGCACGTCCCGACTTAGAGCCCAACGCACGTCCCGACGTAGAGCCCAACGCACGTCCCGACGTAGAGCTGAAAGTTACCTAACTACAGACGTAGAGCCCAACGCACGTCCCGACGTAGAGCCCAACGCACGTCCCGACGTAGAGCCCAACGCACGTCCCGACGTAGAGCTGAAAGTAAGCTAAATCCCGACGTAGAGCCCAACGCACGTCCCGACGTAGAGCCCAACGCACGTCCCGACATAGCGCCCAACGCACGTCCCGACGTAGAGCTGAAAGTTAGCTAACTACAGACGTAGAGCCCAACGCACGTCCCGACGTAGAGCAGAAAGTTAGCTAACTACAGACGTAGAGCCCAACGCACGTCCCGACGTAGAACCCAACGCACGTCCCGACGTAGAGCCCAACGCACGTCCCGACGTAGCGCCCAATGCACGTCCCGACGTAGAGCTGAAAGTAAGCTAAATCCCGACGTAGAGCCCAACGCACGTCCCGACGTAGAGCCCAACGCACGTCGCGACGTAGAGCCCAACGCACGTCCCGACGTAGAGCTGAAAGTTAGCTAACTACAGACGAAGAGCCCAACGCGCGTCCCGACGTAGAGCCCAACGCGTGTCCCGACGTAGAGGCCAACGCACGTCCCGACGTAGATCTGAAAGTAAGCTAAATCCCGACGTAGAGGCCAACGCACGTCCCGACGTAGAGGCCAACGCACGTCCCGACGTAGAGCTGAAAGTAAGCTAAATCCCGACGTGGAGCCCAACGCACGTCCCGACGTAGAGCCCAACGCACGTCCCGACATAGAGCCCAACGCACGTCCCGACGTAGAGCTGAAAGTAAGCTAAATCCCGACGTAGCGCCCAACGCACGTCCCGAAGTAGCGCCCAACGCACGTCCCGACGTAGCACCCAACGCACGTCCCGACGTAGAGCTGAAAGTAAGCTAAATCCCGACGTAGAGGCCAACGCACGTCCCGACGTAGAGGCCAACGCACGTCCCGACGTAGAGCTGAAAGTAAGCTAAATCCCGACGTGGAGCCCAACGCACGTCCCGACGTAGAGCCCAACGCACGTCCCGACATAGAGCCTAACGCACGTCCCGACGTAGAGCTGAAAGTAAGCTAAATCCCGACGTAGCGCCCAACGCACGTCCCGAAGTAGCGCCCAACGCACGTCCCGACGTAGCGCCCAACGCACGTCCCGACGTAGACCTGAAAGTAAGCTAAATCCCGACGTAGAGCCCAACGCACGTCCCGACGTAGAGCCCAACGCACGTCCCGACGTAGAGCCCAACGCACGTCCCGACGTAGAGCCCAACGCACGTTCCGACGTAGCGCCCAACGCACGTCCCGACGTAGAGCTGAAAGTTAGCTAACTACAGATGTAGAGCCCAACGCACGTCCCGACGTAGAGCTGAAAGTTAGCTAACTACAGACGTAGAGCCCAACGCACGTCCCGACGTAGACCTGAAAGTAAGCTAAATCCCGACGTAGAGCCCAACGCACGATCCGACGTAGAGCTGAAAGTAAGCTAAATCCCGACGTAGAGCCCAACGCACGTCCCGACGTAGAGCCCAACGCACGTCCCGACGTAGCGCCCAACGCACGTCCCGACGTAGAGCTGAAAGTTAGCTAACTACAGACGTAGAGCCCAATGCATGTCCCAACGTAGAGCCCAAGGCACGTCCCGACGTACAGCCCAACGCACGACCCGACGTAGAGCTGAAATAAGCTAAATCCCGACGTAGAGCCCAACGCACGTCCCGACGTAGAGCCCAAAGCACGTCCCGACGTAGAGACCAACGCACGTCCCGACGTAGAGCTGAAAGTAAGCTAAATCCTGACGTAGAGCCCAACGCACGTCCCGACGTAGAGCCCAACGCACGTCCCGACGTAGCGCCCAACGCACGTCCCGACGTAGAGCTGAAAGTTAGCTAACTAAAGACGAAGAGCCCAACGCGAGTCCCGACGTAGAGCTGAAAGTTAGCTAACTACAGACGTAGAGCCCAACGTACGTCCCGACGTAGAGCCCAACGCACGTCCCGACGTAGCGCCCAACGCACGTCCCGACGTATATCCCAACGCACGTCCCGACGTAGAGCCCAACGCACGTCCCGACGTAGACCTGAAAGTAAGCTAAATCCCGACGTAGAGCCCAAAGCACGTCCCGACGTAGAGCCCAACACACGTCCCGACGTAGAGCGTAACGCACGTCCCGACGTAGAGCTGAAAGTAAGCTAAATCCCGACGTAGAGCCCAACGCACGTCCCGACGTAGAGGCCAACGCACGTCCCGACGTAGAGCTGAAAGTAAGCTAACTACAGACGAAGAGCCCAACGCGCGTCCCGACGTAGAGCTGAAAGTTAGCTAACTACAGACGTAGAGCCCAACGCACGTCCCGACGTAGAGGCCAACGCACGTCCCGACGTAGAGCTGAAAGTAACCTAAATCCCGACGTAGAGCCCAACGCACGTCCCGACGTAGAGCCCAACGCACGTCCCGACGTAGAGCCCAACGCACGTCCCGACGTAGAGCTGAAAGTTACCTAACTACAGACGTAGAGCCCAACGCACGTCCCGACGTAGAGCAGAAAGTTAGCTAACTACAGACGTAGAGCCCAACTCACGTCCCGACGTAGAACCCAACGCACGTCCCGACGTAGAGTCCAACGCACGTCCCGACGTAGAGCCCAACGCACGTCCCGACGTAAAGCCCAACGCACGTCCCGACGTAGAGCTGAAAGCTAAATGCCGACGTAGAGGCCAAAGGACGTTTCGACGTAGAGCTGAAAGTAAGCTAAATCCCGACGTAGAGCCCAACGCACGTCCCGACGTGGAGCCCAACTCACGTCCGGACGTAGAGTCCAACGCACGTCCCGACGTAGAGCTGAAAGTTAGCTACCTACAGACGTAGAGCCCAACGCACGTCCCGACGTAGAGCCCAACGCACGTCCCGACGTAGAGCTGAAAGTAAGCAAAATCCCGACGTAGAGCCCAACGCACGTCCCGACGTAGAGCTGAAAGTAAGCTAAATCCCGACGTAGAGGCCAACGCACGTCCCGATATAGAGGCCAACGCACGTCCCGACGTAGAGCTGAAAGTAAGCTAAATCCCGACGTAGAGGCCAACGCACGTCCCGACGTAGAGGCCAACGCACGTCCCGACGTAGAGCTGAAAGTAAGCTAAATCCCGACGTAGAGCCCAACGCACGTCCCGACGTAGAGCCCAACGCACGTCCCGACATAGAGCCCAACGCACGTCCCGACGTAGAGCTGAAAGTAAGCTAAATCCCGACGTAGCGCCCAACGCACGTCCCGAAGTAGCGCCCAACGCACGTCCCGACGTAGCGCCCAACGCACGTCCCGACGTAGCGCCCAACGCACGTCCCGACGTAGAGCTGAAAGTAAGCTAAATCCCGACGTAGAGCCCAACGCACGTCCCGACGTAGAGCCCAACGCACGTCCCGACGTAGAGGCCAACGCACGTCCCGACGTAGAGCTGAAAGTAAGCTAAATCCCGAGGTAGAGCCCAACGCACGTCCCGACGTAGAGCCCAACGCACGTCCCGACGTAGAGCCCAACGCACGTTCCGACGTAGCGCCCAACGCACGTCCCGACGTAGAGCTGAAAGTTAGCTAACTACAGATGTAGAGCCCAACGCACGTCCCGACGTAGAGCTGAAAGTTAGCTAACTACAGACGTAGAGCCCAACGCACGTCCCAACGTAGAGTTGAAAGTTAGCTAACTACAGACGTAGAGCCCAACGCACGTCAGCTAACTACAGACGTAGAGCCCAACGCACGTCCCGACGTAGAGCCCAACGCACGTCCCGACGTAGACCTGAAAGTAAGCTAAATCCCACGTAGAGCCCAACGCACGTCCCGACGTAGAGCCCAACGCACGTCCCGACGTAGAGCCCAACGCACGTCCCGACGTAGACCTGAAAGTAAGCTAAATCCCGACGTAGAGCCCAACGCACGTCCGGACGTAGAGCCCAACGCACGTCCCGACGTAGAGCTGAAAGTTAGCTAACTACAGACGTAGAGCCCAACGCACGTCCCGACGTAGAGCCCAACGCACGTCCCGACGTAGCGCCCAACGCACGTCCCGACGTAGAGCTGAAAGTTAGCTAAATACAGACGTAGAGCCCAACGCATGTCCCGACGTAGAGCAGAAAGTTAGCTAACTACAGACGTAGAGCCCAACGCACGTCCCGACGTAGAGCCCAACGCACGTCCCGACGTAGAGCCCAACGCACGTCCCGACGTAGAGCTGAAAGTAAGCTAAATCTCGACGTAGAGCCCAACGCAGGTCCCGACGTAGAGCCCAACGCAGGTCCCGACGTAGCGCCCAACGCACGTCCCGACGTAGAGCTGAAAGTTAGCTAACTACAGACGTAGAGCCCAACGCACGTCCCGACGTAGAGCAGAAAGTTAACTAACTACAGACGTAGAGCCCAACGCACGTCCCAAAGTAGAACCCAATGCACGTTCCGACGTAGAGCCCAACGCACGTCCCGATGTAGAGCCCAACGCACTTCCCGACGTAGAGCCCAACGCACGTCCCGACGTAGACCTGAAAGTAAGCTAAATCCCGACGTAGAGCCCAACGCACGTCCGGACGTAGAGCCCAACGCACGTCCCGACGTAGAGCTGAAAGTTAGCTAACTACAGACGTAGAGCCCAACGCACGTCCCGACGTAGAGCCCAACGCACGTCCCGACGTAGCGCCCAACGCACGTCCCGACGTAGAGCTGAAAGTTAGCTAAATACAGACGTAGAGCCCAACGCATGTCCCGACGTAGAGCAGAAAGTTAGCTAACTACAGACGTAGAGCCCAACGCACGTCCCGACGTAGAGCCCAACGCACGTCCCGACGTAGAGCCCAACGCACGTCCCGACGTAGAGCTGAAAGTAAGCTAAATCTCGACGTAGAGCCCAACGCAGGTCCCGACGTAGAGCCCAACGCAGGTCCCGACGTAGCGCCCAACGCACGTCCCGACGTAGAGCTGAAAGTTAGCTAACTACAGACGTAGAGCCCAACGCACGTCCCGACGTAGAGCAGAAAGTTAACTAACTACAGACGTAGAGCCCAACGCACGTCCCAAAGTAGAACCCAATGCACGTTCCGACGTAGAGCCCAACGCACGTCCCGATGTAGAGCCCAACGCACTTCCCGACGTAGAGCCCAACGCACGTCACGACGTAGAGCTGAAAGTAAGCTAAATGCCGTCGTAGATGCCAACGCACGTCCCGAAGTAGAGCTGAAATAAAGCTAAATCCCGACGTAGAGCACAACGCACGTCCCGACGTAGAGCCCAACGCACGTCCCGACGTAGAGCCCAACGCACGTCCCGACGTAGAGCTGAAAGTTAGCTAACTACAGACGTAGAGCCCAACGCACGTCCCGACGTAGAGCCCAACGCACGTCCCGACGTAGAGCTGAAAGTAAGCTAAATCCCGACGTAGAGCCCAACGCACGTCCCGACGTAGAGCCCAACGCACGTCCCGATGTAGAGGCCAATGCACGTCCCGACGTAGAGGCCAACGCACGTCTCGACGTAGAGCTGAAAGTAAGCTAAATCCCGACGTAGAGCCCAACGCACGTCCCGACTTAGAGCCCAACGCACGTCCCAACGTAGAGCCCAACGCACGTCCCGACGTAGAGCTGAAAGTTACCTAACTACAGACGTAGAGCCCAACGCACGTCCCGACGTAGAGCAGAAAGTTAGCTAACTACAGACGTAGAGCCCAACGCACGTCCCGACGTAGAGCCCAACGCACGTCCCGACGTAGAGCCCAACGCACGTCCCGACGTAGAGCTGAAAGTAAGCTAAATCCCGACGTAGAGCCCAACGCACGTCCCGACATAGCGCCCAACGCACGTCCCGACGTAGAGCTGAAAGTTAGCTAACTACAGACGTAGAGCCCAACGCACGTCCCGACGTAGAGCAGAAAGTTAGCTAACTACAGACGTAGAGCCCAACGCACGTCCCGACGTAGAACCCAACGCACGTCCCGACGTAGAGCCCAACGCACGTCCCGACGTAGCGCCCAATGCACGTCCCGACGTAGAGCTGAAAGTAAGCTAAATCCCGACGTAGAGCCCAACGCACGTCCCGACGTAGAGCCCAACGCACGTCGCGACGTAGAGCCCAACGCACGTCCCGACGTAGAGCTGAAAGTTAGCTAACTACAGACGAAGAGCCCAACGCGCGTCCCGACGTAGAGCCCAACGCGTGTCCCGACGTAGAGGCCAACGCACGTCCCGACGTAGAGCTGAAAGTAAGCTAAATCCCGACGTAGAGGCCAACGCACGTCCCGACGTAGAGGCCAACGCACGTCCCGACGTAGAGCTGAAAGTAAGCTAAATCCCGACGTGGAGCCCAACGCACGTCCCGACGTAGAGCCCAACGCACGTCCCGACATAGAGCCCAACGCACGTCCCGACGTAGAGCTGAAAGTAAGCTAAATCCCGACGTAGCGCCCAACGCACGTCCCGAAGTAGCGCCCAACGCACGTCCCGACGTAGAGCTGAAAGTAAGCTAAATCCCGACGTAGAGGCCAACGCACGTCCCGACGTAGAGGCCAACGCACGTCCCGACGTAGAGCTGAAAGTAAGCTAAATCCCGACGTGGAGCCCAACGCACGTCCCGACGTAGAGCCCAACGCACGTCCCGACATAGAGCCCAACGCACGTCCCGACGTAGAGCTGAAAGTAAGCTAAATCCCGACGTAGCGCCCAACGCACGTCCCGAAGTAGCGCCCAACGCACGTCCCGACGTAGCGCCCAACGCACGTCCCGACATAGACCTGAAAGTAAGCTAAATCCCGACGTAGAGCCCAACGCACGTCCCGACGTAGAGCCCAACGCACGTCCCGACGTAGAGCCCAACGCACGTCCCGACGTAGAGCCCAACGCATGTTCCGACGTAGCGCCCAACGCACGTCCCGACGTAGAGCTGAAAGTTAGCTAACTACAGATGTAGAGCCCAACGCACGTCCCGACGTAGAGCTGAAAGTTAGCTAACTACAGACGTAGAGCCCAACGCACGTCCCAACGTAGAGTTGAAAGTTAGCTAACTACAGACGTAGAGCCCAACGCACGTCCCGACGTAGAGCCCAACGCACGTCCCGACGTAGACCTGAAAGTAAGCTAAATCCCGACGTAGAGCCCAACGCACGTCCCGACGTAGAGCCCAACGCACGTCCCGACGTAGAGCCTAACGCGCGTCCCGACGTAGAGCTGAAAATAAGCTAAATCCCGACGTAGAGCTCAACGCACGTCCCGACGTAGAACCCAACGCACGTCCCGACGTAGAGCCCAACGCACGTCCCGACGTAGAGCCCAACGCACGTCCCGACGTAGAGCTGAAAGTTAGCTAACTACAGACGAAGAGCCCAACGCGCGTCCCGACGTAGAGCAGAAAGTTAGCTAACTACAGACGTAGAGCCCAACGCACGTCCCAACGTAGAGCCCAACGCACGTCCCGACGTAGAGCCCAACGCACGTCCCGATGTAGAGCTGAAAGGAAGCTAAATCCCGACGTAGAGCCCAACGCACGTCCCGACGTAGAGCCCAACGCACGTCCCGACATAGCGCCCAACGCACGTCCCGACATAGAGCTGAAAGTTAGCTAACTACAGACGTAGAGCCCAACGCACGTCCCGACGTAGAGCAGAAAGTTAGCTAAATACAGACGTAGAGCCCAACGCACGTCCCGACGTAGAACCCAACGCACGTCCCGACGTAGAGCCCAACGCACGTCCCGACGTAGCGCCCAACGTACGTCCCGACGTAGAGCTGAAAGTAAGCTAAATGCCGACGTAGAGGCCAACGCACGTCCCGACGTAGAGCTGAAAGTAAGCTAAATCCCGACGTAGAGGCCAACGCACGTCCCGACGTAGAGGCCAACGCACGTCCCGACGTAGAGGCCAACGCACGTCCCGACGTAGAGCTGAAAGTAAGCTAAATCCCGACGTAGAGCCCAACGCACGTCCCGACGTAGAGCCCAACGCACGTCCCGACGTAGAGCCCAACGCACGTTCCGACGTAGCGCCCAACGCACGTCCCGACGTAGAGCTGAAAGTTAGCTAACTACAGATGTAGAGCCCAACGCACGTCCCGACGTAGAGCCCAACGCACGTCCCGACGTAGAGCTGAAAGTAAGCTAAATCCCGACGTAGAGCCCAACGCACGATCCGACGTAGAGCTGAAAGTAAGCTAAATCCCGACGTAGAGCCCAAGGCACGTCCCGACGTAGAGCCCAACGCACGTCCCGACGTAGAGCCCAACGCACGTCCCGACGTAGCGCCCAACGCACGTCCCGACGTAGAGCTGAAAGTTAGCTAACTACAGACGTAGAGCCCAATGCATGTCCCAACGTAGAGCCCAAGGCACGTCCCGACGTACAGCCCAACGCACGACCCGACGTAGAGCTGAAATAAGCTAAATCCCGACGTAGAGCCCAACGCACGTCCCGACGTAGAGCCCAAAGCACGTCCCGACGTAGAGACCAACGCACGTCCCGACGTAGAGCTGAAAGTAAGCTAAATCCTGACGTAGAGCCCAACGCACGTCCCGACGTAGAGCCCAACGCACGTCCCGACGTAGCGCCCAACGCACGTCCCGACGTAGAGCTGAAAGTTAGCTAACTAAAGACGAAGAGCCCAACGCGAGTCCCGACGTAGAGCTGAAAGTTAGCTAACTACAGACGTAGAGCCCAACGTACGTCCCGACGTAGAGCCCAACGCACGTCCCGACGTAGCGCCCAACGCACGTCCCGACGTATATCCCAACGCACGTCCCGACGTAGAGCCCAACGCACGTCCCGACGTAGACCTGAAAGTAAGCTAAATCCCGACGTAGAGCCCAAAGCACGTCCCGACGTAGAGCCCAACACACGTCCCGACGTAGAGCGTAACGCACGTCCCGACGTAGAGCTGAAAGTAAGCTAAATCCCGACGTAGAGCCCAACGCACGTCCCGACGTAGAGGCCAACGCACGTCCCGACGTAGAGCTGAAAGTAAGCTAACTACAGACGAAGAGCCCAACGCGCGTCCCGACGTAGAGCTGAAAGTTAGCTAACTACAGACGTAGAGCCCAACGCACGTCCCGACGTAGAGGCCAACGCACGTCCCGACGTAGAGCTGAAAGTAAGCTAAATCCCGACGTAGAGCCCAACGCACGTCCCGACGTAGAGCCCAACGCACGTCCCGACGTAGAGCTGAAAGTTACCTAACTACAGACGTAGAGCCCAACGCACGTCCCGACGTAGAGCAGAAAGTTAGCTAACTACAGACGTAGAGCCCAACTCACGTCCCGACGTAGAGCTGAAAGTAAGCTAAATCCCGACGTAGAGCCCAAGGCACGTCCCGACGTAGAGCCCAACGCACGTCCCGACGTAGAGCCCAACGCACGTCCCGACGTAGCGCCCAACGCACGTCCCGACGTAGAGCTGAAAGTTAGCTAACTACAGACGTAGAGCCCAATGCATGTCCCAACGTAGAGCCCAAGGCACGTCCCGACGTACAGCCCAACGCACGACCCGACGTAGAGCTGAAATAAGCTAAATCCCGACGTAGAGCCCAACGCACGTCCCGACGTAGAGCCCAAAGCATGTCCCGACGTAGAGACCAACGCACGTCCCGACGTAGAGCTGAAAGTAAGCTAAATCCTGACGTAGAGCCCAACGCACGTCCCGACGTAGAGCCCAACGCACGTCCCGACGTAGCGCCCAACGCACGTCCCGACGTAGAGCTGAAAGTTAGCTAACTAAAGACGAAGAGCCCAACGCGAGACCCGACGTAGAGCTGAAAGTTAGCTAACTACAGACGTAGAGCCCAACGTACGTCCCGACGTAGAGCCCAACGCACGTCCCGACGTAGCGCCCAACGCACGTCCCGACGTATATCCCAACGCACGTCCCGACGTAGAGCCCAACGCACGTCCCGACGTAGACCTGAAAGTAAGCTAAATCCCGACGTAGAGCCCAAAGCACGTCCCGACGTAGAGCCCAACACACGTCCCGACATAGAGCGTAACGCACGTCCCGACGTAGAGCTGAAAGTAAGCTAAATCCCGATGTAGAGCCCAACGCACGTCCCGACGTAGAGGCCAACGCACGTCCCGACGTAGAGCTGAAAGTAAGCTAACTACAGACGAAGAGCCCAACGCGCGTCCCGACGTAGAGCTGAAAGTTAGCTAACTACAGACGTAGAGCCCAACGCACGTCCCGACGTAGAGGCCAACGCACGTCCCGACGTAGAGCTGAAAGTAACCTAAATCCCGACGTAGAGCCCAACGCACGTCCCGACGTAGAGCCCAACGCACGTCCCGACGTAGAGCCCAACGCACGTCCCGACGTAGAGCTGAAAGTTACCTAACTACAGACGTAGAGCCCAACGCACGTCCCGACGTAGAGCAGAAAGTTAGCTAACTACAGACGTAGAGCCCAACTCACGTCCCGACGTAGAACCCAACGCACGTCCCGACGTAGAGTCCAACGCACGTCCCGACGTAGAGCCCAACGCACGTCCCGACGTACAGCCCAACGCACGTCCCGACGTAGAGCTGAAAGCTAAATGCCGACGTAGAGGCCAAAGGACGTTTCGACGTAGAGCTGAAAGTAAGCTAAATCCCGACGTAGAGCCCAACGCACGTCCCGACGTGGAGCCCAACTCACGTCCGGACGTAGAGTCCAACGCACGTCCCGACGTAGAGCTGAAAGTTAGCTACCTACAGACGTAGAGCCCAACGCACGTCCCGACGTAGAGCCCAACGCACGTCCCGACGTAGAGCTGAAAGTAAGCAAAATCCCGACGTAGAGCCCAACGCACGTCCCGACGTAGAGCTGAAAGTAAGCTAAATCCCGACGTAGAGGCCAACGCACGTCCCGATGTAGAGGCCAACGCACGTCCCGACGTAGAGCTGAAAGTAAGCTAAATCCCGACGTAGAGCCCAACGCACGTCCCGACGTAGAGCCCAACGCACGTCCCGACATAGAGCCCAACGCACGTCCCGACGTAGAGCTGAAAGTAAGCTAAATCCCGACGTAGCGCCCAACGCACGTCCCGAAGTAGCGCCCAACGCACGTCCCGACGTAGCGCCCAACGCACGTCCCGACGTAGCGCCCAACGCACGTCCCGACGTAGAGCTGAAAGTAAGCTAAATCCCGACGTAGAGCCCAACGCACGTCCCGACGTAGAGCCCAACGCACGTCCCGACGTAGAGGCCAACGCACGTCCCGACGTAGAGCTGAAAGTAAGCTAAATCCCGAGGTAGAGCCCAACGCACGTCCCGACGTAGAGCCCAACGCACGTCCCGACGTAGAGCCCAACGCACGTTCCGACGTAGCGCCCAACGCACGTCCCGACGTAGAGCTGAAAGTTAGCTAACTACAGATGTAGAGCCCAACGCACGTCCCGACGTAGAGCTGAAAGTTAGCTAACTACAGACGTAGAGCCCAACGCACGTCCCAACGTAGAGTTGAAAGTTAGCTAACTACAGACGTAGAGCCCAACGCACGTCAGCTAACTACAGACGTAGAGCCCAACGCACGTCCCGACGTAGAGCCCAACGCACGTCCCGACGTAGACCTGAAAGTAAGCTAAATCCCACGTAGAGCCCAACGCACGTCCCGACGTAGAGCCCAACGCACGTCCCGACGTAGAGCCCAACGCACGTCCCGACGTAGACCTGAAAGTAAGCTAAATCCCGACGTAGAGCCCAACGCACGTCCGACGTAGAGCCCAACGCACGTCCCGACGTAGAGCTGAAAGTTAGCTAACTACAGACGTAGAGCCCAACGCACGTCCCGACGTAGAGCCCAACGCACGTCCCGACGTAGCGCCCAACGCACGTCCCGACGTAGAGCTGAAAGTTAGCTAAATACAGACGTAGAGCCCAACGCATGTCCCGACGTAGAGCAGAAAGTTAGCTAACTACAGACGTAGAGCCCAACGCACGTCCCGACGTAGAGCCCAACGCACGTCCCGACGTAGAGCCCAACGCACGTCCCGACGTAGAGCTGAAAGTAAGCTAAATCTCGACGTAGAGCCCAACGCAGGTCCCGACGTAGAGCCCAACGCAGGTCCCGACGTAGCGCCCAACGCACGTCCCGACGTAGAGCTGAAAGTTAGCTAACTACAGACGTAGAGCCCAACGCACGTCCCGACGTAGAGCAGAAAGTTAACTAACTACAGACGTAGAGCCCAACGCACGTCCCAAAGTAGAACCCAATGCACGTTCCGACGTAGAGCCCAACGCACGTCCCGATGTAGAGCCCAACGCACTTCCCGACGTAGAGCCCAACGCACGTCACGACGTAGAGCTGAAAGTAAGCTAAATGCCGTCGTAGATGCCAACGCACGTCCCGAAGTAGAGCTGAAATAAAGCTAAATCCCGACGTAGAGCACAACGCACGTCCCGACGTAGAGCCCAACGCACGTCCCGACGTAGAGCCCAACGCACGTCCCGACGTAGAGCTGAAAGTTAGCTAACTACAGACGTAGAGCCCAACGCACGTCCCGACGTAGAGCCCAACGCACGTCCCGACGTAGAGCTGAAAGTAAGCTAAATCCCGACGTAGAGCCCAACGCACGTCCCGACGTAGAGCTGAAAGTAAGCTAAATCCCGACGTAGAGGCCAACGCACGTCCCGACGTAGAGGCCAACGCACGTCCCGACGTAGAGCTGAAAGTAAGCTAAATCCCGACGTAGAGCCCAACGGACGTCCCGATGTAGAGCCCAACGCACGTCCCGACGTAGAGCCCAACGCACGTCCCGACATAGAGCCCAACGCACGTCCCGACGTAGAGGCCAACGCACGTCCCGACGTAGAGGCCAACGCACGTCCCGACGTAGAGCTGAAAGTAAGCTAAATCCCGACGTAGAGCCCAACGCACGTCCCGACGTAGAGCCCAACGCACGTCCCGACGTAGAGCCCAACGCACGTCCCGACGTAGCGCCCAACGCACGTCCCGACGTAGAGCTGAAATTTAGCTAACTACAGACGTAGAGCCCAACGCACGTCCCGACGTAGAGCAGAAAGTTAGCTAACTACAGACGTAGAGCCCAACGCACGTCCCGACGTAGAGCCCAACGCACGTCCCGACGTAGAGCCCAACGCACGTCCCGACGTAGAGCCCAACGCACGTCCCGACGTAGAGCCCAACGCACGTCCCGACGTAGAGCTGAAAGGAAGCTAAATCCCGACGTAGAGCCCAACGCACGTTCCGACGTAGCGCCCAACGCACGTCCCGACGTAGAGCTGAAAGTTAGCTAACTACAGATGTAGAGCCCAACGCACGTCCCGACGTAGAGCTGAAAGTTAGCTAACTACAGACGTAGAGCCCAACGCACGTCAGCTAACTACAGACGTAGAGCCCAACGCACGTCCCGACGTAGAGCCCAACGCACGTCCCGACGTAGACCTGAAAGTAAGCTAAATCCCACGTAGAGCCCAACGCACGTCCCGACGTAGAGCCCAACGCACGTCCCGACGTAGAGCCCAACGCACGTCCCGACGTAGACCTGAAAGTAAGCTAAATCCCGACGTAGAGCCCAACGCACGTCCGGACGTAGAGCCCAACGCACGTCCCGACGTAGAGCTGAAAGTTAGCTAACTACAGACGTAGAGCCCAACGCACGTCCCGACGTAGAGCCCAACGCACGTCCCGACGTAGCGCCCAACGCACGTCCCGACGTAGAGCTGAAAGTTAGCTAAATACAGACGTAGAGCCCAACGCATGTCCCGACGTAGAGCAGAAAGTTAGCTAACTACAGACGTAGAGCCCAACGCACGTCCCGACGTAGAGCCCAACGCACGTCCCGACGTAGAGCCCAACGCACGTCCCGACGTAGAGCTGAAAGTAAGCTAAATCTCGACGTAGAGCCCAACGCAGGTCCCGACGTAGAGCCCAACGCAGGTCCCGACGTAGCGCCCAACGCACGTCCCGACGTAGAGCTGAAAGTTAGCTAACTACAGACGTAGAGCCCAACGCACGTCCCGACGTAGAGCAGAAAGTTAACTAACTACAGACGTAGAGCCCAACGCACGTCCCGACATAGAGCTGAAAGTAAGCTAAATCCCGACGTAGAGGCCAACGCACGTCCCGACATAGAGGCCAACGCACGTCCCGACGTAGAGGCCAACGCACGTCCCGACGTAGAGCTGAAAGTAAGCTAAATCCCGACGTAGAGGCCAACGCACGTCCAGACGTAGAGGCCAACGCACGTCCTGACTTAGAGCTGAAAGTAAGCTTAATCCCGACGTAGAGGCCAACGCACGTCCCGACGTAGAGGCCAACGCACGTCCCGACGTAGAGCACAAAGTAAGCTAAATCCCGACGTAGAGCCCAACGCACGTCCCGACGTAGAGCCCAACGCACGTCCCGACGTAGAGCCCAACGCACGTACCGACATAGATCCCAACGCACGTCCCGACGTAGAGCTGAAAGCAAGCTAAATCCCGACGTAGCGCCCAACGCACGTCCCGAAGTACCGCCCAACGCACGTCCCGACGTAGCGCCCAACGCACGTCCCGACGTAGAGCTGAAAGGAAGCTAAATCCCGATGTAGAGGCCAACGCACGTCCCGACGTAGAGGCAAACGCACGTCCCGACTAAGAGGCCAACACACGTCCCGACGTAGAGGACAACGCACGTCCAGACGTAGAGGCCAAGGCACGTCCCGACGTAGAGCTGAAAGTAAGCTAAATCCCGACGTAGAGCCCAACGCACGTCCCGACGTAGAGCCCAACGCACGTCCTGACGTAGAGCTGAAAGTTAGCTAACTACAGACGTAGAGCCCAACGCACGTCCCGACGTAGAGCCCAACGCACGTCCCGACGTATAGCCCAACGCACGTCCCGACGTAGAGCCCAACGCACGTCCCGACGTTGAGCCCAACGCACGTCCCGACGTAGAGCTGAAAGTTAGCTAAATCCCGACGTAGAGCCCAACGCACGTCCCGACGTAGAGCCCAACGCACGTCCCGACGTAGAGCTGAAAGTTAGCTAACTACAGACGTAGAGCCCAACGCACGTCCCGACGTAGAGCCCAACGCACGTCCCGACGTAGAGCCCAACGCACGTCCCGACGTAGAGCTGAAAGGAAGCTAAATCCCGACGTAGAGCCCAACGCACGTCCCGACGTAGAGCCCAACGCACGTCCCGACGTAGAGCTGAAAGTTAGCTAAATCCCGACGTAGAGCCCAAGGCATATCCCGACGTAGAGCCCAACGCACGTCCCGACGTAGAGCCCAACGCACGTCCCGACGTAGAGCCCAACGCACATCCCGACGTAGAGCTGAAAGTTAGCTAACTACAGACGTAGAGCCCAACGCACGTCCCGATGTAGAGCCCAACGCACGTCCCGACGTAGAGCCCAACGCACGTCCCGACGTAGAGCTGAAAGTTGGCTAAATCCGGACGTAGAGCCCAACGCACGTCCCGACGTAGAGCTGAAAGTAAGCTAAATCCCGACATAGAGGCCAACGCACGTCCCGACGTACAGGCCAACGCACGTCCCGACGTAGAACTGAAATTAAGCTAAATCCCGACGTAGAGCCCAACGCACGTCCCGACGTAGAGCCCAACGCACGTCCCGACGTAGCGCCCAACGCACGTCCCGACGTAGAGCTGAAGGTTAGCTAACTACAGACGTAGAGCCCAACGCACGTCCCGACCTAGAGCCCAACGCACGTCCCGACGTAGAGCCCAACGCACGTCCCGACTTAGAGCTGAAAGTAAGCTAAATCCCGACGTAGAGCCCAACGCACGTCCCGACGTAGAGCCCAACGCACGTCCCGACGTAGAGCCCAACGCACGTCCCGACGTAGAGCTGAAAGTTAGCTAACTACAGACGTAGAGCCCAACGCACGTCCCGACGTAGAGCCCAACGCACGTCCCGACGTAGACCTGAAAGTAAGCTAAATCCCGACGTAGAGCCCAACACACGTCCCGACGTAGAGCTGAAAGTAAGCTAAATCGCGACGTAGAAGCCAACGCACGTCCCGACGTAGAGGCCAACGCACGTCCCGACGTAGAGCTGAAAGTAAGCTAAATCCCGACGCAGAGGCCAACGCACGTCCCGACGTAGAGGCCAACGCACGTCCCGACGTAGAGGCCAACGCACGTCCCGACGTAGAGGCCAACGCACGTCCCGACGTAGAGCTGAAAGTAAGCTAAATCCCGACGTAGAGCCCAACGAACGTCCCGACGTAGAGCCCAACGCACGTCCCGACGTAGAGCCCAACGCACGTCCCGACATAGAGCCCAACGCACGTCCCGACGTAGAGCTGAAAGTTAGCTAAGTACAGATGTAGAGCCCAACGCACGTCCCGACGTAGAGCCCAACGCACGTCCCGACGTAGAGCCCAACGCATGTCCCGACGTAGAGCTGAAAGGAAGCTAAATCCCGACGTAGCGCCCAACGCACGTCCCAAAGTAGCGCCCAACGCACGTCCCAAAGTAGCGCCCAACGCACGTCCCGACGTACAGCTGAAAGTAAGCTAAATCCCGACGTAGAGGCCAACGCACGTCCCGACGTAGAGGCCAACGCACGTCCCGACGTAGAGCTGAAAGTAAGCTAAATCCCGACGTAGAGCCCAACGCACGTCCCGACGTAGAGCCCAACGCACGTCCCGACGTAGTGCTGAAAGTTAGCTAAGTACAGATGTAGAGCCCAACGCACGTCCCGACGTAGAGCCCAACGCACGTCCCGACGTAGAGCCCAACGCATGTCCCGACGCAGAGCTGAAAGGAAGCTAAATCCCGACGTAGAGCCCAACGCACGTCCCGACGTAGAGCCCAACGCACGTCCCGACGTAGATCTGAAAGTTAGCTAAATCCCGACGTAGAGCCCAACGCATATCCCGACGTAGAGCCCAACGCACGTCCCGACGTAGAGCGCAACGCACGTCCCGACGTAGAGCCCAACGCACATCCCGACGTAGAGCTGAAAGTTAGCTAACTACAGACGTAGAGTCCAACGCACGTCCCGATGTAGAGCCCAACGCACGTCCCGACGTAGAGCCCAACGCACGTCCCGACGTAGAGCTGAAAGTAAGCTAAATCCGGACGTAGAGCCCAACGCACGTCCCGACGTAGAGCTGAAAGTAAGCTAAATCCCGACGTAGAGCCCAACGCACGTCCCGACGTAGAGGCCAACGCACGTCCCGACGTAGAGCCTAACGCACGTCCCGACGTAGAGCTGAAAGTAAGCTAAATCCCGACGTAGAGCTCAACGCACGTCCCGACGTAGAACCCAACGCACGTCCCGACGTAGAGCCCAACGCACATCCCGACGTAGAGCCC
Organism: Leptosomus discolor; assembly: GCF_034619465.1. Lineage (NCBI taxonomy): Eukaryota > Metazoa > Chordata > Aves > Leptosomiformes > Leptosomidae > Leptosomus > Leptosomus discolor. Next base: position 3,901,269 of record NW_028237772.1, read on the forward strand.
AACGCACGTCCCGACGTAGCGCCCAACGCACGTCCCGACGTAGAGCTGAAAGTTACCTAACTACAGACGTAGAGCCCAACGCACGTCCCGACGTAGAGCAGCAAGTTAGCTAACTACAGACGTAGAGCCCAACGCACGTCCCAACGTAGAGCCCAACGCACGTTCTGACGTAGAGCCCAACGCACGTCCCGACGTAGAGCTGAAAGGAAGCTAAATCCCGACGTAGAGCCCAACGCACGTCCCGACGTAGAGCCCAACGCACGTCCCGAAATAGCGCCCAACGCACGTCCCGACGTAGAGCTGAAAGTTAGCTAACTACAGACGTAGAGCCCAACGCACGTCCCGACGTAGAGCAGAAAGTTAGCTAAATACAGACGTAGAGCCCAACGCACGTCCCGACGTAGAACCCAACGCACGTCCCGACGTAGAGCCCAACGCACGTCCCGACGTAGAGCTGAAAGTTAGCTAACTACAGATGTAGAGCCCAACGCACGTCCCGACGTAGAGCTCAAAGTTAGCTAACTACAGACGTAGAGCCCAACGCACGTCCCAACGTAGAGTTGAAAGTTAGCTAACTACAGACGTAGAGCCCAACGCACGTCCCGACGTAGAGCAGAAAGTTAGCTAAATACAGACGTAGAGCCCAACGCACGTCCCGACGTAGAGCCCAACGCACGTCCCGACGTAGAGCCCAACGCACGTCCCGACGTAGAGCTGAAAGTAAGCTAAATGCCGACGTAGAGGCCAACGCACGTCCCGACGTAGAGCTGAAAGGAAGCTAAATCCCGACGTAGAGCCCAACGCACGTCCCGACGTAGACCCCAACTCACGTCCCGACGTAGAGCCCAACGCACGTCCCGACGTAGAGCTGAAAGTTAGTTAACTACAGACGTAGAGCCCAAAGCACGTCCCGACGTAGAGCCCAACGCACGTCCCGACGTAGAGCCCAACGCACGTCCCGACGTAGAGCTGAAAGTTAGCTAACTACAGACGTAGAGCCCAACGCACGTCCCGACGTAGAGCCCAACGCACGTCCCGACGTAGAGCCCAACGCACGTCCCGACGTAGAGCTGAAAGTAAGCTAAATCCCGACGTAGAGCCCAACGCACGTCCCGACGTAGAGGCCAACGCACGTCCCGACGTAGAGCTGAAAGTAAGCTAAATCCCGACGTAGAGGCCAACGCACGTCCCGACGTAGAGGCCAACGCACGTCCCGACGTAGAGCTGAAAGTCAGCTAACTACAGACGAAGAGCCCAACGCGCGTCCCGACGTAGAGCCCAACGCGTGTCCCGACGTAGAGCCCAACGCACGTCCCGACGTAGAGCCCAACGCACGTCCCGACGTAGAGCTGAAAGTAAGCTAAATCCCGACGTAGAGGCCAACGCACGTCCCGACGTAGAGGCCAACGCACGTCCCGACGTAGAGGCCAACGCACGTCCAGACGTAGAGCTGAAAGTAAGCTAAATCCCGACGTAGAGCCCAACGCACGTCCTGACGTAGAGCCCAACGCACGTCCCGACGTAGAGCCCAACGCACGTTCCGACGTAGCGCCCAACGCACGTCCCGACGTAGAGCTGAAAGTTAGCTAACTACAGATGTAGAGCCCAACGCACGTCCCGACGTAGAGCTCAAAGTTAGCTAACTACAGACGTAGAGCCCAACGCACGTCCCAACGTAGAGTTGAAAGTTAGCTAACTACAGACGTAGAGCCCAACGCACGTCCCGACGTAGAGCCCAACGCACGTCCCGACGTAGACCTGAAAGTAAGCTAAATCCCGACGTAGAGCCCAACGCACGTCCCGACGTAGAGCCTAACGCGCGTCCCGACGTAGAGCTGAAAGTAAGCTAAATCCCGACGTAGAGCTCAACGCACGTCCCGACGTAGAACCCAACGCACGTCCCGACGTAGAGCCCAACGCACGTCCCGACGTAGAGCCCAACGCACGTCCCGACGTAGAGCTGAAAGTTAGCTAACTACAGACGTAGAGCCCAACGCACATCCCGATGTAGAGCCCAACGCGTGTCCCGACGTAGAGCCCAACGCACGTCCCGACGTAGAGCCCAACGCACGTCCCGACGTAGAGCTGAAAGTAAGCTAAATCCCGACGTAGAGCCCAACGCACGTCCCGACGTAGAGCCCAACGCACGTCCCGATGTAGAGGCCAACGCATGTCCCGACGTAGAGGCCAACGCACGTCTCGACGTAGAGCTGAAAGTAAGCTAAATCCCGACGTAGAGACCAACGCAAGTCCCGACGTAGAGCCCAAAGTAAGCTAAATCCCGACGTAGAGCCCAACGCACGTCCCGACGTAGAGCCCAACGCACGTCCCGACGTAGAGCCCAACGCACGTCCCGAACGCCCAACGCACGTCCCGACGTAGAGCTGAAAGTTACCTAACTACAGACGTAGAGCCCAACGCACGTCCCGACGTAGAGCAGAAAGTTAGCTAACTACAGACGTAGAGCCCAACGCACGTCCCGACGTAGAGCCCAACGCACGTCCCGACGTAGAGCCCAACGCACGTCCCGACGTAGAGCTGAAAGTAAGCTAAATCCCGACGTAGAGCCCAACGCACGTCCCGACGTAGAGCCCAAAGCACGTCCCGACATAGCGCCCAACGCACGTCCCGATGTAGAGCTGAAAGTTAGCTATCTACAGACGTAGAGCCCAACGCACGTCCCGACGTAGAGCAGAAAGTTAGCTAATACAGACGTAGAGCCCAACGCACGTCGCGACGTAGAACCCAACGCACGTCCCGACGTAGAGCCCAACGCACGTCCCGACGTAGAGCCCAACGCACGTCCCGACGTAGAGCTGAAAGTAAGCTAAATGCCGACGTAGAGGCCAACGCACGTCCCGACGTAGAGCTGAAAGGAAGCTAAATCCCGACGTAGAGCCCAACGCACGTCCCGACGTAGAGCCCAACTCACGTCCCGACGTAGAGCCCAACGGACGTCCCGACGTAGAGCTGAAAGTTAGTTAACTACAGACGTAGAGCCCAACGCACGTCCCGACGTAGAGCCCAACGCACGTCCCGACGTAGAGCCCAACGCACGTCCCGACGTAGAGCTGAAAGTTAGCTAACTACAGACGTAGAGCCCAACGCACGTCCCGACGTAGAGCCCAACGCACGTCCCGACGTAGAGCCCAACGCACGTCCCGACGTAGAGCTGAAAGTAAGCTAAATCCCGACGTAGAGCCCAACGCACGTCCCGACGTAGAGGCCAACGCACGTCCCGACGTAGAGCTGAAAGTAAGCTAAATCCCGACGTAGAGGCCAACGCACGTCCCGACGTAGAGGCCAACGCACGTCCCGACGTAGAGCTGAAAGTAAGCTAAATCCCGACGTAGAGGCCAACGCACGTCCCGAAGTAGAGCCCAACGCACGTCCCGACGTAGCGCCCAACGCACGTCCCGACGTAGAGCTGAAAGTTAGCTAACTACAGATGTAGAGCCCAACGCACGTCCCGACGTAGAGCCCAACGCACGTCCCGACGTAGACCTGAAAGTAAGCTAAATCCCGACGTAGAGCCCAACGCACGTCCCGACGTAGAGCCCAACGCACGTCCCGACGTAGAGCCCAACGCACGTCCCGACGTAGAGCCTAACGCACGTCCCGACGTAGAGCTGAAAGTAAGCTAAATCCGGACGTAGAGCTCAACACACGTCCCGACGTAGAACACAACGCACGTCCCGACGTAGAGCCCAACGCACGTCCCGACGTAGAGCCCAACGCACGTCCCGACGTAGAGCCCAACGCACGTCCCGACGTAGAGCTGAAAGTTACCTAACTACAGACGTAGAGCCCAACGCACGTCCCGACGTAGAGCCCAACGCACGTCCCGACGTAGAGCCCAACGCACGTCCCGACGTAGAGCCCAACGCACGTCCCGACGTAGAGCTGAAAGTAAGCTAAATCCCGACGTAGAGCCCAACGCACGTCCCGACGTAGAGCCCAACGCACGTCCCGACATAGCGCCCAACGCACGTCCCGACGTAGAGCTGAAAGTTAGCTAACTACAGACGTAGAGCCCAACGCACGTCCCGACGTAGAGCCCAACGCACGTCCCGACGTAGAGCCCAACGCACGTCCCGACGTAGAGCTGAAAGTAAGCTAAATCCCGATGTAGAGCCCAACGCACGTCCCGACGTAGAGCTGAAAGTAAGCTAAATCCCGACGTAGAGGCCAACGCACGTCCCGACGTAGAGGCCAACGCACGTCCCGACGTAGAGCTGAAAGTAAGCTAAATCCCGACGTAGAGGCCAACGCACGTCCCGACGTAGAGCTGAAAGTAAGCTAAATCCCGACATAGAGCCCAACGCACGTCCCGACCTAGAGCCCAACGCACGTCCCGACGTAGAGCTGAAAGTAAGCTAAATCCCGACGTAGCGCCCAACGCACATCCCGAAGTACCGCCCAACGCACGTCCCGACGTAGCGCCCAATGCACGTCCCGACGTAGAGCTGAAAGTAAGCTAAATCCCGACGTAGAGGCCAACGCACGTCCCGACGTAGAGGCCAACGCACGTCCCGACGTAGAGCTGAAAGTAAGCTAAATCCCGACGTAGAGCCCAACGCACGTCCCGACGTAGAGCCCAACGCACGTCCCGACGTAGAGCCCAACGCACGTCCCGACGTAGCGCCCAACGCACGTCCCGACGTAGAGCTGAAAGTTAGCTAACTACAGACGTAGAGCCCAACGCACGTCCCGACGTAGAGCAGAAAGTTAGCTAACTACAGACGTAGAGCCCAACGCACGTCCCAACGTAGAGCCCAAGGCACGTCCCGACGTAGAGCGAAACGCACGTCCCGACGTAGAGCTGAAAGTAAGCTAAATCCCGACGTAGAGCCCAACGCACGTCCCGACGTAGAGCCCAACGCACGTCCCGACATAGAGCCCAATGCACGTCCCGACGTAGAGCTGAAAGTTAGCTAACTACAGACGTAGACCCCAACGCACGTCCCGACGTAGAGCCCAACGCACGTCCCGACGTACAGCCCAACGCACGACCCGACGTAGAGCTGAAAGTAAGCTACATCCCGACGTAGAGCCCAACGCACGTCCCGACGTAGAGCCCAACGCACGTCCCGACGTAGAGACCAACGCACGTCCCGACGTAGAGCTGAAAGTAAGCTAAATCCCAACGTAGAGCCCAACGCACGTCCCGACGTAGAGCCCAACGCACGTCCCGACGTAGCGCCCAACGCACGTCCCGACGTAGAGCTGAAAGTTAGATAACTACAGATGTAGAGCCCAACGCACGTCCCGACGTAGAGCTGAAAGTAAGCTAAATCCCGACGTAGCGCCCAACGCACATCCCGAAGTACCGCCCAACGCACGTCCCGACGTAGCGCCCAACGCACGTCCCGACGTAGCGCCCAATGCACGTCCCGACGTAGAGCTTAAAGTAAGCTAAATCCCGATCTAGAGGCCAACGCACGTCCCGACGTAGAGGCCAACGCACGTCCCGACGTAGAGCTGAAAGTAAGCTAAATCCCGACGTAGAGCCCAAGGCACGTCCCGACGTAGAGGCCAACGCACGTCCCGACGTAGCGCCCAACGCACGTCCCGACGTAGAGCTGAAAGTTAGCTAACTACAGACGTAGAGCCCAATGCATGTCCCGACGTAGAGCAGAAAGTTAGCTAACTACAGACGTAGAGCCCAACGCACGTCCCAACGTAGAGCCCAAGGCACGTCCCGACGTAGAGCCCAACGTACGTCCCGACGTAGAGCCCAACGCACGTCCCGACATAGAGCCCAATGCACGTCCCGACGTCGAGCTGAAAGTTAGCTAACTACAGACGTAGAACCCAACGCACGTCCCGACGTAGAGCCCAACGCACGTCCCGACGTACAGCCCAACGCACGACCCGACGTAGAGCTGAAATAAGCTAAATCCCGACGTAGAGCCCAACGCACGTCCCGACGTAGAGCCCAAAGCACGTCCCGACGTAGAGACCAACGCACGTCCCGACGTCGAGCTGAAAGTAAGCTAAATCCCGACGTAGAGCCCAACGCACGTCCCGACGTAGAGCCCAACGCACGTCCCGACGTAGAGCTGAAAGTTAGCTAACTAAAGACGAAGAGCCCAACGTGCGTCCCGACGTAGAGCTGAAAGTTAGCTAACTACAGACGTAGAGCCCAACGTACGTCCCGACGTAGAGCCCAACGCACGTCCCGACGTAGCGCCCAACGCACGTCCCGACGTATATCCCAACGCACGTCCCGACGTAGAGCCCAACGAACGTCCCGACGTAGACCTGAAAGTAAGCTAAATCCCGACGTAGAGCCCAAAGCACGTCCCGACGTAGAGCCCAACACACGTCCCGACGTAGAGGGTAACGCACGTCCCGACGTAGAGCTGAAAGTAAGCTAAATCCCGACGTAGAGCCCAACGCACGTCCCGACGTAGAGCCCAACGCACGTCCCGACGTAGAGCTGAAAGTAAGCTAACTACAGACGAAGAGCCCAACGCGCGTCCCGACGTAGAGCTGAAAGTTAGCTAACTACAGACGTAGAGCCCAACGCACGTCCCGACGTAGAGGCCAACGCACGTCCCGACGTAGAGCTGAAAGTAACCTAAATCCCGACGTAGAGCCCAACGCACGTCCCGACGTAGAGCCCAACGCACGTCCCGACGTAGAGCTGAAAGTTACCTAACTACAGACGTAGAGCCCAACGCACGTCCCGACGTAGAGCAGAAAGTTAGCTAACTACAGACGTAGAGCCCAACGCACGTCCCGACGTAGAGCCCAACGCACGTCCTGACGTAGAGCCCAACGCACGTCCCGACGTAGAGCTGAAATTAAGCTAAATCCCGACGTAGAGCCCAACGCACGTCCCGACGTAGAGCCCAACGCACGTCCCGACATAGCGCCCAACGCACGTCCCGACGTAGAGCTGAAAGTTAGCTATCTACAGATGTAGAGCCCAACGCACGTCCCGACGTAGAGCAGAAAGTTAGCTAATACAGACGTAGAGCCCAACGCACGTCGCGACGTAGAACCCAACGCACGTCCCGACGTAGAGCCCAACGCACGTCCCGACGTAGAGCCCAACGCACGTCCCGACGTAGAGCCCAACGCACGTCCCGACGTAGAGCTGAAAGTAAGCTAAATGCCGACGTAGAGGCCAACGCACGTGCCGACGTAGAGCTGAAAGGAAGCTAAATCCCGACGTAGAGCCCAACGCACGTCCCGACGTAGAGCCCAACTCACGTCCCGACGTAGAGCCCAACGGACGTCCCGACGTAGAGCTGAAAGTTAGTTAACTACAGACGTAGAGCCCAACGCACGTCCCGACGTAGAGCCCAACGCACGTCCCGACGTAGAGCCCAACGCACGTCCCGACGTAGAGCTGAAAGTTAGCTAACTACAGACGTAGAGCCCAACGCACGTCCCGACGTAGAGCCCAACGCACGTCCCGACGTAGAGCCCAACGCACGTCCCGACGTAGAGCTGAAAGTAAGCTAAATCCCGACGTAGAGCCCAACGCACGTCCCGACGTAGAGGCCAACGCACGTCCCGACGTAGAGCTGAAAGTAAGCTAAATCCCGACGTAGAGGCCAACGCACGTCCCGACGTAGAGGCCAACGCACGTCCCGACGTAGAGCTGAAAGTAAGCTAAATCCCGACGTAGAGCCCAACGCACGTCCCGACGTAGAGCCCAACGCACGTCCCGACGTAGAGCCCAACGCACGTCCCGACGTAGAGCTGGAAGTAAGCTAAATCCCGACGTAGCGCCCAACGCACATCCCGAAGTACCGCCCAACGCACGTCCCGACGTAGCGCCCAACGCACGTCCCGACGTAGACCCCAATGCACGTCCCGACGTAGAGCTGAAAGTAAGCTAAATCCCGACGTAGAGGCCAACGCACGTCCCGAAGTAGAGCCCAACGCACGTCCCGACGTAGCGCCCAACGCACGTCCCGACGTAGAGCTGAAAGTTAGCTAACTACAGATGTAGAGCCCAACGCACGTCCCGACGTAGAGCCCAACGCACGTCCCGACGTAGACCTGAAAGTAAGCTAAATCCCGACGTAGAGCCCAACGCACGTCCCGACGTAGAGCCCAACGCACGTCCCGACGTAGAGCCTAACGCACGTCCCGACGTAGAGCTGAAAGTAAGCTAAATCCGGACGTAGAGCTCAACACACGTCCCGACGTAGAACCCAACGCACGTCCCGACGTAGAGCCCAACGCACGTCCCGACGTAGAGCCCAACGCACGTCCCGACGTAGAGCCCAACGCACGTCCCGACGTAGAGCTGAAAGTTACCTAACTACAGACGTAGAGCCCAACGCACGTCCCGACGTAGAGCCCAACGCACGTCCCGACGTAGAGCCCAACGCACGTCCCGACGTAGAGCTGAAAGTAAGCTAAATCCCGACGTAGAGCCCAACGCACGTCCCGACGTAGAGCCCAACGCACGTCCCGACATAGCGCCCAACGCACGTCCCGACGTAGAGCTGAAAGTTAGCTAACTACAGACGTAGAGCCCAACGCACGTCCCGACGTAGAGCAGAAAGTTAGCTAAATACAGACGTAGAGCCCAACGCACGTCCCGACGTAGAACCCAACGCACGTCCCGACGTAGAGCCCAACGCACGTCCCGACGTAGAGCCCAACGCACATCCCGACGTAGAGCCCAAAGCACGTCCCGACGTAGAGCTGAAAGTAAGCTAAATGCCGACGTAGAGGCCAACGCACGTCCCGACGTAGAGCTGAAAGGAAGCTAAATCCCGACGTAGAGCCCAACTCACGTCCCAACGTAGAGCCCAACGCACGTCCCGACGTAGAGCTGAAAGTTAGCTAACTACAGACGTAGAGCCCAACGCACGTCCCGACGTAGAGCCCAACGCACGTCCCGACGTAGAGCCCAACGCACGTCCCGACGTAGAGCCCAACGCACGTCCCGACGTAGAGCTGAAAGTAAGCTAAATCCCGATGTAGAGCCCAACGCACGTCCCGACGTAGAGCTGAAAGTAAGCTAAATCCCGACGTAGAGGCCAACGCACGTCCCGACGTAGAGGCCAACGCACGTCCCGACGTAGAGCTGAAAGTAAGCTAAATCCCGACGTAGAGGCCAACGCACGTCCCGACGTAGAGCTGAAAGTAAGCTAAATCCCGACGTAGCGCCCAACGCACATCCCGAAGTACCGCCCAACGCACGTCCCGACGTAGCGCCCAATGCACGTCCCGACGTAGAGCTGAAAGTAAGCTAAATCCCGACGTAGAGGCCAACGCACGTCCCGACGTAGAGGCCAACGCACGTCCCGACGTAGAGGCCAACGCACGTCCCGACGTAGAGGCCAACGCACGTCCCGACGTAGAGCTGAAAGTAAGCTAAATCCCGACGTAGAGCCCAACGCACGTCCCGACGTAGAGCCCAACGCACGTCCCGACGTAGAGCCCAACGCACGTCCCGACGTAGCGCCCAACGCACGTCCCGACGTAGAGCTGAAAGTTAGCTAACTACAGACGTAGAGCCCAACGCACGTCCCGACGTAGAGCAGAAAGTTAGCTAACTACAGACGTAGAGCCCAACGCACGTCCCAACGTAGAGCCCAAGGCACGTCCCGACGTAGAGCGAAACGCACGTCCCGACGTAGAGCTGAAAGTAAGCTAAATCCCGACGTAGAGCCCAACGCACGTCCCGACGTAGAGCCCAACGCACGTCCCGACATAGAGCCCAATGCACGTCCCGACGTAGAGCTGAAAGTTAGCTAACTACAGACGTAGACCCCAACGCACGTCCCGACGTAGAGCCCAACGCACGTCCCGACGTACAGCCCAACGCACGACCCGACGTAGAGCTGAAAGTAAGCTAAATCCCGACGTAGAGCCCAACGCACGTCCCGACGTAGAGCCCAACGCACGTCCCGACGTAGAGACCAACGCACGTCCCGACGTAGAGCTGAAAGTAAGCTAAATCCCAACGTAGAGCCCAACGCACGTCCCGACGTAGAGCCCAACGCACGTCCCGACGTAGCGCCCAACGCACGTCCCGACGTAGAGCTGAAAGTTAGATAACTACAGATGTAGAGCCCAACGCACGTCCCGACGTAGAGCTGAAAGTAAGCTAAATCCCGACGTAGCGCCCAACGCACATCCCGAAGTACCGCCCAACGCACGTCCCGACGTAGCGCCCAACGCACGTCCCGACGTAGCGCCCAATGCACGTCCCGACGTAGAGCTTAAAGTAAGCTAAATCCCGATCTAGAGGCCAACGCACGTCCCGACGTAGAGGCCAACGCACGTCCCGACGTAGAGCTGAAAGTAAGCTAAATCCCGACGTAGAGCCCAAGGCACGTCCCGACGTAGAGCCCAACGCACGTCCCGACATAGCGCCCAACGCACGTCCCGACGTAGAGCTGAAAGTTAGCTAACTACAGACGTAGAGCCCAATGCATGTCCCGACGTAGAGCAGAAAGTTAGCTAACTACAGACGTAGAGCCCAACGCACGTCCCAACGTAGAGCCCAAGGCACGTCCCGACGTAGAGCCCAACGTACGTCCCGACGTAGAGCTGAAAGTAAGCTAAATCCCGACGTAGAGCCCAACGCACGTCCCGACGTAGAGCCCAACGCACGTCCCGACATAGAGCCCAATGCACGTCCCGACGTCGAGCTGAAAGTTAGCTAACTACAGACGTAGAACCCAACGCACGTCCCGACGTAGAGCCCAACGCACGTCCCGACGTACAGCCCAACGCACGACCCGACGTAGAGCTGAAATAAGCTAAATCCCGACGTAGAGCCCAACGCACGTCCCGACGTAGAGCCCAACGCACGTCCCGACGTAGCGCCCAACGCACGTCCCGACGTAGAGCTGAAAGTTAGCTAACTAAAGACGAAGAGCCCAACGTGCGTCCCGACGTAGAGCTGAAAGTTAGCTAACTACAGACGTAGAGCCCAACGTACGTCCCGACGTAGAGCCCAACGCACGTCCCGACGTAGCGCCCAACGCACGTCCCGACGTATATCCCAACGCACGTCCCGACGTAGAGCCCAACGAACGTCCCGACGTAGACCTGAAAGTAAGCTAAATCCCGACGTAGAGCCCAAAGCACGTCCCGACGTAGAGCCCAACACACGTCCCGACGTAGAGGGTAACGCACGTCCCGACGTAGAGCTGAAAGTAAGCTAAATCCCGACGTAGAGCCCAACGCACGTCCCGACGTAGAGCCCAACGCACGTCCCGACGTAGAGCTGAAAGTAAGCTAACTACAGACGAAGAGCCCAACGCGCGTCCCGACGTAGAGCTGAAAGTTAGCTAACTACAGACGTAGAGCCCAACGCACGTCCCGACGTAGAGGCCAACGCACGTCCCGACGTAGAGCTGAAAGTAACCTAAATCCCGACGTAGAGCCCAACGCACGTCCCGACGTAGAGCCCAACGCACGTCCCGACGTAGAGCCCAACGCACGTCCCGACGTAGAGCTGAAAGTTACCTAACTACAGACGTAGAGCCCAACGCACGTCCCGACGTAGAGCAGAAAGTTAGCTAACTACAGACGTAGAGCCCAACTCACGTCCTGACGTAGAACCCAACGCACGTCCCGACGTAGAGTCCAACGCACGTCCCGACGTAGAGCCCAACGCACGTCCCGACGTAGAGCCCAACGCACGTCCCGACGTAGAGCTGAAAGCTAAATGCTGACGTAGAGGCCAAAGGACGTTTCGACGTAGAGCTGAAAGTAAGCTAAATCCCGACGTAGAGCCCAACGCACGTCCCGACGTGGAGCCCAACTCACGTCCGGACGTAGAGCCCACCGCACGTCCCGACGTAGAGCTGAAAGTTAGCTAACTACAGACGTAGAGCCCAACGCACGTCCCGACGTAGAGCCCAACGCACGTCCCGACGTAGAGCTGAAAGTAAGCTAAATCCCGACGTAGAGCCCAACGCACGTCCCGACGTAGAGCTGAAAGTAAGATAAATCCCGACGTAGAGGCCAACGCACGTCCCGATGTAGAGGCCAACGCACGTCCCGACGTAGAGCTGAAAGTAAGCTAAATCCCGACGTAGAGGCCAACGCACGTCCCGACGTAGAGGCCAACGCACGTCCCGACGTAGAGCTGAAAGTAAGCTAAATCCCAACGTAGAGCCCAACGCACGTCCCGACGTAGAGCCCAACGCACGTCCCGACGTAGAGCTGAAAGTAAGCTAAATCCCGACGTAGAGGCCAACGCACGTCCCGACGTAGAGGCCAACGCACGTCCCGACGTAGAGCTGAAAGTAAGCTAAATCCCGACGTAGAGCCCAACGCACGTCCCGACGTAGAGCCCAACGCACGTCCCGACGTAGAGCCCAACGCACGTCCCGACGTAGAGCCCAACGCACGTCCCGACATAGAGCCCAACGCACGTCCCGACATAGAGCCCAACGCACGTCCCGACGTAGAGCTGAAAGCAAGCTAAATCCCGACGTAGAGCCCAACGCACGTCCCGACGTAGAGCCCAACGCACGTCCCAACGTAGAGCCAAACGCACGTCCCGACGTAGAGCCCAACGCACGTCCCGACGTAGAGCTGAAAGTTAGCTAACTACAGACGTAGAGACCAACGCACATCCCGACGTAGAGCCCAACGCATGTCCCGACGTAGAGCCCAACGCACGTCCCGACGTAGAGCTGAAAGTAAGTTAAATCCCGACGTAGCGCCCAACGCACGTCCCGACCTAGAGCCCAACGCACGTCCCGACGTACAGCTGAAAGTAAGCTAAATCCCGACGTAGAGGCCAACGCACGTCCCGACGTAGAGGCCAACGCACGTCCCGACATAGAGCTGAAAGTAAGCTAAATCCCGACGTAGAGCCCAACGCACGTCCCGACGTAGAGCCCAACGCACGTCCCGACATAGAGCCCAACGCACGTCCCGACGTAGAGCTGAAAGTAAGCTAAATCCCGACGTAGCGCCCAACGCACGTCCCGAAGTAGCGCCCAACACACGTCCCGACTTAGCGCCCAACGCACGTCCCGACGTAGCGCCCAACGCACGTCCCGACGTAGAGCTGAAAGTAAGCTAAATCCCGACGTAGAGGCCAACGCACGTCCCGACGTAGAGCTGAAAGTAAGCTAAATCCCGACGTAGAGCCCAACGCACGTCCCGACGTAGAGCCCAACGCACGTCCCGACGTAGAGCTGAAAGTAAGCTAAATCCCGACGTAGAGGCCAACGCACATCCCGACGTACAGGCCAACGCACGTCCCGACGTAGAGCTGAAAGTAAGCTAAATCCCGACGTAGAGGCCAACGCACGTCCCGACGTAGAGGCCAACGCACGTCCCGACGTAGAGCTGAAAGTAAGCTAAATCCCGACGTAGAGGCCAACGCACGTCCCGACGTAGAGCCCAACGCACGTCCCGACGTAGAGCTGAAAGTAAGCTAAATCCCGACGTAGAGGCCAACGCACGTCCCGACGTAGAGTCCAACGCACGTCCCGACGTAGAGCCCAACGCACGTCCCGACGTAGAGCTGAAAGTAAGCTAAATCCCGACGTAGAGCCCAACGCACGTCCCGACGTAGCGCCCAACGCACGTCCCGACGTAGAGCTGAAAGTTACCTAACTACAGACGTAGAGCCCAACGCACGTCCCGACGTAGAGCCCAACGCACGTCCCGACGTAGAGCTGAAAGTTACCTAACTACAGACGTAGAGCCCAACGCACATCCCGACGTAGAGCCCAACGCACGTCCCGACGTAGAGCCCAACGCACGTCCCGACGTAGAGCTGAAAGTAAGCTAAATCCCGACGTAGAGGCCAACGCACGTCCCAACGTAGAGCTGAAAGTAAGCTAAATCCCGACGTAGAGCCCAACGCACGTCCCGACGTAGAGCCCAACGCATGTCCCGACGTAGAGCTGAAAGTTAGCTAAATCCTGACGTAGAGCCCAACGCACGTCCCGACGTAGAGCCCAACGCACGTCCCGACGTAGAGCCCAACGCACGTCCCGACGTAGAGCCCAACGCACGTCCCGACGTAGAGCTGAAAGTTAGCTAACTACAGACGTAGAGCCCAACGCACGTCCCAACGTAGAGCCCAACGCACGTCCCGACGTAGAGCCCAACGCACGTCCCGACGTAGAGCTGAAAGTAAGCTAAATCCCGACGTAGAGCCCAACGCACGTCCCGACGTAGAGCTGAAAGTAAGCTAAATCCCGACGTAGAGCCCAACGCACGTCCCGACGTACAGGCCAAAGCACGTCCCGACGTAGAGCTGAAAGTAAGATAAATCCCGACGTAGAGGCCAACGCACGTCCCGACGTAGAGGCCAGCGCACGTCCCGACGTAGAGGCCAGCGCACGTCCCGACGTAGAGGCCAGCGCACGTCCCGACGTAGAGCCCAACGCACGTCCCGACGTAAAGCTTAATGTAAGCTAAATCCCGACGTAGAGCCCAACGCACGTCCCGACGTAGAGCCCAACGCACGTCCCGACGTAGAGCCCAACGCACGTCCCGACGTAGAGCCCAACGCACGTCCCGACGTAGAGCTGAAAGTAAGCTAAATCCCGACGTAGAGCCCAACGCACGTCCCGACGTAGCGCCCAACGCACGTCGCGACGTAGAGCTGAAAGTTAGCTAACTACAGACGTAGAGCCGAACGCGCGTCCCGACGTAGAGCTGAAAGTTAGCTAACTACAGACGAAGAGCCCAACGCGCGTCCCGACGAACAGCTGAAAGTTAGCTAACTACAGATGTAGAGCCCAACGCGTGTCCCGACGTAGAGCTCAACGCACGTCCCGACGTAGAGCCCAACGCACGTCCCGACGTAGAGCTGAAAGTAAGCTAAATCCCGACGTAGAGCCCAACGCACGTCCCGACGTAGAGGCCAACGCACGTCCCGAAGTAGAGGCCAACGCACGTCCCGACGTAGAGCTGAAAGTAAGCTAAATCCCGACGTAGAGCCCAACGCACGTCCCGACGTAGAGCCCAACGCATGTCCCGACGTAGCGCCCAACGCACGTCCCGACGTAGAGCTGAAAGTTAGCTAACTACAGACGTAGAGCCCAACGCACGTCCCGACGTAGAGCAGAAAGTTAGCTAACTACAGACGTAGAGCCCAACGCACGTCCCGACGTAGAGCCCAACGCACGTCCCGACGTAGAGCCCAACGCACGTCCCGACGTAGAGCCCAACGCACGTCCCGACGTAGAGCCCAACGCACGTCCCGACGTAGCGCCCAACGCACGTCCCGACGTAGAGCTGAAAGTAAGTTAAATCCCGACGTAGAGGCCAACGCACGTCCCGACGTAGAGGCCAACGCACGTCCCGACTTAGAGGCCAACGCACGTCCCGACTTAGAGGCCAACGCACGTCCCGACGTAGAGCTGAAAGTAAGCTAAATCCCGACGTAGCGCCCAACGCACGTCCGGACGTAGCGCCCAACGCACGTCCCGACGTAGAGCTGAAAGTTAGCTAACTACAGACGTAGAGCCCAACGCACGTCCCGACATAGAGCCCAACGCACGTCCCGACGTAGAGCTGAAAGTAAGCTAAATCCCGAAGTAGAGCCCAACACACGTCCCGACGTAGAGCTGAAAGTAAGCTAAATCCCGACGTAGAGGCCAACGCACGTCCCGACGTAGAGGCCAACGCACGTCCCGACCTAGAGGCCAACGCACGTCCCGACGTAGAGGCCAACGCACGTCCCGACGTAGAGCTGAAAGTAAGCTAAATCCCGACGTAGAGCCCAACGCACGTCCCGACGTAGAGCCCAACGCACGTCCCGACGTAGAGCCCAACGCACGTCCCGACGTAGAGCCCAACGCACGTCCCGACGTAGCGCCAAACGCACATCCCGACGTAGAGCTGAAAGTTAGCTAACTACAGACGTAGAGCCCAACGCACGTCCCGACGTAGAGCCCAACGCACGTCCCGACGTAGAGCCCAACGCACGTCCCGACGTAGCGCCCAACGCACGTCCCGACGTAGAGCCCAACGAAAGTCCCAACGTAGAGCTGAAAGTTAGCTAACTACAGACGTAGAGCCCAACGCACGTCCCGACGTAGAGCCCAAAGCACGTCCCGACGTAGAGCCCAGCGCACGTCCCGACGTATATCCCAAAGCATGTCCCGACGTAGAGCCCAACGCACGTCCCGACGTAGACCTGAAAGTAAGCTAAATCCCGACGTAGAGCCCAACGCACGTCCCGACGTAGAGCTGAAAGTTAGCTAACTACAGACGTAGAGACCAACGCACGTCCCGACGTAGAGCCCAACGCATGTCCCGACGTAGAGCCCAACGCATGTCCCGACGTAGAGCTGAAAGTAAGTTAAATCCCGACGTAGCGCCCAACGCACGTCCCGACGTAGAGCCCAACGCACGTCCCGACGTAGAGCTGAAAGTAAGTTAAATCCCGACGTAGAGGCCAACGCACGTCCCGACGTAGAGGCCAACGCACGTCCCGACTTAGAGGCCAACGCACGTCCCGACGTAGAGCTGAAAGTAAGCTAAATCCCGACGTAGCGCCCAACGCACGTCCGGACGTAGCGCCCAACGCACGTCCCGACGTAGAGCTGAAAGTTAGCTAACTACAGACGTAGAGCCCAACGCACGTCCCGACATAGAGCCCAACGCACGTCCCGACGTAGAGCTGAAAGTAAGCTAAATCCCGAAGTAGAGCCCAACACACGTACCGACGTAGAGCTGAAAGTAAGCTAAATCCCGACGTAGAGGCCAACGCACGTCCCGACGTAGAGGCCAACGCACGTCCCGACCTAGAGGCCAACGCACGTCCCGACGTAGAGGCCAACGCACGTCCCGACGTAGAGCTGAAAGTAAGCTAAATCCCGACGTAGAGCCCAACGCACGTCCCGACGTAGAGCCCAACGCACGTCCCGACGTAGAGCCCAACGCACGTCCCGACGTAGAGCCCAACGCACGTCCCGACTTAGCGCCAAACGCACATCCCGACGTAGAGCTGAAAGTTAGCTAACTAAAGACGTAGAGCCCAACGCACGTCCCGACGTAGAGCCCAACGCACGTCCCGACGTAGAGCCCAACGCACGTCCCGACGTAGCGCCCAACGCACGTCCCGACGTAGAGCCCAACGAAAGTCCCAACGTAGAGCTGAAAGTTAGCTAACTACAGACGTAGAGCCCAACGCACGTCCCGACGTAGAGCCCAAAGCACGTCCCGACGTAGAGCCCAGCGCACGTCCCGACGTATATCCCAAAGCATGTCCCGACGTAGAGCCCAACGCACGTCCCGACGTAGAGCCCAACACACGTCCCGACGTAGAGCTGAAAGCAAGCTAAATCCGGACGTAGAGCCCAACGCACGTCCCGACGTAGAGCCCAACGCACGTCCCGACGTAGAGCCCAACGCACGTCCCGACGTAGAGCTGAAAGTTAGCTAACTACAGACGTAGAGACCAACGCACGTCCCGACGTAGAGCCCAACGCATGTCCCGACGTAGAGCCCAACGCATGTCCCGACGTAGAGCTGAAAGTAAGTTAAATCCCGACGTAGCGCCCAACGCACGTCCCGACGTAGAGCCCAACGCACGTCCCGACGTAGAGCTGAAAGTAAGCTAAATCCCGACGTAGAGGCCAACGCACGTCCCGACGTAGAGGCCAACGCACGTCCCGACGTAGAGCTGAAAGTAAGCTAAATCCCGACGTAGAGCCCAACGCACGTCCCGACGTAGAGCCCAACGCACGTCCCGACGTAGAGCCCAACGCACGTCCCGACGTAGAGCCCAACGCACGTCCCGACGTAGAGCTGAAAGCAAGCTAAATCCCGACGTAGAGCCCAACGCACGTCCCGACGTAGAGCCCAACGCACGTCCCGACGTAGAGCCCAACGCACGTCCCGACGTAGAGCTGAAAGTTAGCTAACTACAGACGTAGAGACCAACGCACGTCCCGACGTAGAGCCCAACGCACGTCCCGACGTAGAGCCCAACGCACGTCCCGACGTAGAGCTGAAAGTTAGCTAACTACAGACGTAGAGACCAACGCACGTCCCGACGTAGAGCCCAACGCATGTCCCGACGTAGAGCCCAACGCACGTCCCGACGTAGAGCTGAAAGTAAGTTAAATCCCGACGTAGCGCCCAACGCACGTCCCGACGTAGAGCCCAACGCACGTCCCGACGTAGAGCTGAAAGTAAGCTAAATCCCGACGTAGAGGCCAACGCACGTCCCGACGTAGAGGCCAACGCACGTCCCGACGTAGAGCTGAAAGTAAGCTAAATCCCGACGTAGAGCCCAACGCACGTCCCGACGTAGAGCCCAACGCACGTCCCGACGTAGAGCCCAACGCACGTCCCGACATAGAGCCCAACGCACGTCCCGACGTAGAGCTGAAAGTAAGCTAAATCCCAACGTAGCGCCCAACGCACGTCCCGACGTAGCGCCCAACACACGTCCCGACGTAGCGCCCAATGCACGTCCCGACATAGAGCCCAACGCACGTCCCGACGTAGAGCTCAACGCACGTCCCGACGTAGAGCCCAACGCACGTCCCGACGTAGAGCCCAACGCACGTCCCGACGTAGAGCTGAAAGTTAGCTAACTACAGACGTAGAGACCAACGCACATCCCGACGTAGAGCCCAACGCATGTCCCGACGTAGAGCCCAACGCACGTCCCGACGTAGAGCTGAAAGCAAGCTAAATCCCGACGTAGAGCCCAACGCACGTCCCGACGTAGAGCCCAACGCACGTCCCGACGTAGAGCCAAACGCACGTCCCGACGTAGAGCCCAACGCACGTCCCGACGTAGAGCTGAAAGTTAGCTAACTACAGACGTAGAGACCAACGCACATCCCGACGTAGAGCCCAACGCATGTCCCGACGTAGAGCCCAACGCACGTCCCGACGTAGAGCTGAAAGTGAGTTAAATCCCGACGTAGCGCCCAACGCACGTCCCGACGTAGAGCCCAACGCACGTCCCGACGTAGAGCTGAAAGTAAGCTAAATCCCGACGTAGAGGCCAACGCACGTCCCGACGTAGAGACCAACGCACGTCCCGACGTAGAGCTGAAAGTAAGCTAAATCCCGACGTAGATCCCAACGCACGTCCCGACGTAGAGCCCAACGCACGTCCCGACGTAGAGCCCAACGCACGTCCCGACGTAGAGCTGAAAGTAAGCTAAATCCCGACGTAGCGCCCAACGCACGTCCCGAAGTAGCGCCCAACACACGTCCCGACGTAGCGCCCAACGCACGTTTCGACGTAGCGCCCAACGCACGTCCCGACGTAGCGCCCAACGCACGTCCCGACGTAGAGCTGAAAGTAAGCTAAATCCCGACGTAGAGGCCAACGCACGTCCCGACGTAGAGCCCAACGCACGTCCCGACGTAGAGCTGAAAGTAAGCTAAATCCCGACGTAGAGCCCAACGCACGTCCCGACGTAGAGCCCAAAGCATGTCCCGACGTTAAGGCCAGCGCACGTCCCGACGTAGAGGCCAGCGCACGTCCCGACGTAGAGGCCAGCGCACGTCCCGTCGTAGAGCCCAACGCACGTCCCGACGTAGAGCTTAAAGTAAGCTAAATCCCGACGTAGAGCCCAACACACTTCCAGACGTAGAGCCCAACGCACGTCCCGACGTAGAGCTGAAAGTAAGCTAAATCCCGACGTAGAGGCCAACGCACGTCCCGTCGTACAGGCCAACGCACGTCCCGACGTAGAGCTGAAAGTAAGCTAAATCCCGACGTAGAGGCCAACGCACGTCCCGACGTAGAGGCCAACGCACGTCCCGACGTAGAGCTGAAAGTAAGCTAAATCCCGACGTAGAGGCCAACGCACGTCCCGACGTAGAGCCCAACGCACGTCCCGACGTAGAGCTGAAAGTAAGCTAAATCCCGACGTAGAGCCCAACGCACGTCCCGACGTAGAGCCCAACGCACGTCCCGACGTAGCGCCAAACGCACGTCCCGACGTAGAGCTGAAAGTTAGCTAACTACAGACGTAGAGCCCAACGCACGTCCCGACGTAGAGCCCAACGCACGTCCCGACGTAGAGCCCAACGCACGTCCCGACGTAGCACCCAACGCACGTCCCGACGTAGAGCTGAAAGTAAGTTAAATCCCGACGTAGAGGCCAACGCACGTCCCGACTTAGAGGCCAACGCACGTCCCGACTTAGAGGCCAACGCACGTCCCGACTTAGAGGCCAACGCACGTCCCGACGTAGAGCTGAAAGTAAGCTAAATCCCGACGTAGAGCCCAACGCACGTCCCGACGTAGAGCCCAACGCACGTCCCGACGTAGAGCCCAACGCACGTCCCGACGTAGAGCCCAACGCACGTCCCGACGTAGAGCTGAAAGTAAGCTAACTACAGACGTAGAGCCCAACGCACGTCCCGACGTAGAGCCCAACGCACGTCCCGACGTAGAGCTAAAAGTAAGCTAAATCCCGACGTAGAGCCCAACACACGTCCTGACGTAGAGCTGAAAGTAAGCTAAATCCCGACGTAGAGGCCAACGCACGTCCCGACGTAGAGGCCAACGCACGTCCCGACGTAGAGCTGAAAGTAAGCTAAATCCCGACGTAGAGGCCAACGCACGTCCCGACGTAGAGGCCAACGCACGTCCCGACGTAGAGCTGAAAGTAAGCTAAATCCCGACGTAGAGGCCAACGCACGTCCCGACGTAGAGGCCAACGCACGTCCCGACGTAGAGCTGAAAGTAAGCTAAATCCCAACGTAGAGCCCAACGCACGTCCCGACGTAGAGCCCAACGCACGTCCCGACGTAGAGCCCACCGCACGTCCCGACGTAGAGCCCAATGCACGTCCCGACGTAGAGCTGAAAGTAAGCTAAATCCCGACGTAGAGGCCAACGCACGTCCCGACGTAGAGGCCAACGCACGTCCCGACGTAGAGCTGAAAGTAAGCTAAATCCCGACGTAGAGCCCAACGCACGTCCCGACGTAGAGCCCAACGCACGTCCCGACGTAGAGCCCAACGCACGTCCCGACATAGAGCCCAACGCACGTCCCGACGTAGAGCTGAAAGTAAGCTAAATCCCGACGTAGCGCCCAACGCACGTCCCGACGTAGCGCCCAACGCACGTCCCGACGTAGAGCTGAAAGTAAGCTAAATCCCGACGTAGAGGCCAACGCATGTCCCGACGTAGAGGCCAACGCACGTCCCGACGTAGAGCCCAACGCACGTCCCGACGTAGAGCCCAACGCACGTCCCGACGTAGAGCTGAAAGTAAGCTAAATCCCGACGTAGAGCCCAAAGCACGTCCCGACGTAGAGCCCAACGCACGTCCCGACGTAGAGCCCAACGCACGTCCCGACGTAGCGCCCAACACACGTCCCGACGTAGAGCTGAAAGTTAGCTAACTACAGATGTAGAGCCCAACGCACGTCCCGACGTAGAGCTGAAAGTTAGCTAACTACAGACGTAGAGCCCAACGCACGTCCCGACGTAGAGCCCAACGCACGTCCCGACGTAGAGCCCAACGCACGTCCCGACGTAGAGCCCAACGCACGTCCCAACGTAGACCTGTAAGTAAGCTAAATCCCAACGTAGAGCCCAACGCACGTCCCGACGTAGAGCCCAACGCACGTCCCGACGTAGAGCTGAAAGTAAGCTAAATCCCGACGTAGAGCCCAACGCACGTCCCGACGTAGAGCCCAACGCACGTCCCGACGTAGAGCTGAAAGTTAGCTAACTACAGACGAAGAGCCCAACGCGCGTCCCGACGTAGAGCTGAAAGTTAGCTAACTACAGACGAAGAGCCCAACGCGCGTCCCGACGTAGAGCTGAAAGTTACCTAACTACAGACGTAGAGCCCAACGCGCGCCCCGACGTAGAGCCCCACGCGTGTCCCGACGTAGAGCCCAACGCACGTCCCGACGTAGAGCCCAACGCACGTCCCGACGTAGAGCTGAAAGTAAGCTAAATCCCGACGTAGACGCCAACGCACGTCCCGACGTAGAGCCCAACGCACGTGGCGACGTAGAGCCCAAAGCACGTCCCGACGTAGAGGCCAACGCACGTCCCGACGTAGAGGCCAACGCACGTCCCGACGTAGAGCTGAAAGTAAGCTAAATCCCGACGTAGAGCCCAACGCACGTCCCGACGTAGAGCCCAACGCACGTCCCGACGTAGCGCCCAACGCACGTCCCGACGTAGAACTGAAAGTTAGCTAACTACAGACATAGAGCCCAACGCACGTCCCGACGTAGAGCAGAAAGTTAGCTAACTACAGACATAGAGCCCAACGCACGTCCCGACGTAGAGCCCAACGCACGTCCCGACCTAGAGCCCAACGCAAGTCCCGACGTAGAGCTGAAAGTAAGCTAAAACCCGACGTAGAGCCCAACGCACGTCCCGACGTAGAGCTGAAATTAAGCTAAATCCCGACGTAGAGGCCAACGCACGTCCAGACGTACAGGCCAACGCACGTCCCGACGTAGAGCTGAAAGTAAGCTAAATCCCGAAGTAGAGGCCAACGCACGTCCCGATGTAGAGGCCAACGCACGTCCCGACGTAGAGCTGAAAGTAAGCTAAATCCCGATGTAGAGGCCAAGGCATGTCCTGACGTAGAGGCCAACGCACGTCCCGACTTAGAGGCCAACGCACGTCCCGACGTAGAGGCCAACGCACGTCCCGACGTAGAGGCCAACGCACGTCCCGACTTAGAGGCCAACGCACGTCCTGACTTAGAGGCCAACGCACGTCCCGCCGTAGAGGACAACGCACGTCCCGACGTAGAGCCCAACGCACGTCCCGACGTAGCGCCCAACGCACGTCCCGACGTAGAGCTGAAAGTTAGCTAACTACAGACGTAGAGCCCAACGCACGTCCCGACGTAGAGCTGAAAGTTAGCTAACAACAGACGTAGAGCCCAACGCACGTCCCGACGTAGAGCTGAAAGTTACCTAACAACAGACGTAGAGCCCAACGCACGTCCCGACGTAGAGCCCAACGCACGTCCCGACGTAGAGCTGAAAGTTAGCTAAATCCCGACGTAGAGGCCAACGCACGTCCCAACGTAGAGCTGAAAGTAAGCTAAATCCCGACGTAGAGCCCAACGCACGTCCCGACGTAGAGCCCAACGCATGTCCCGACGTAGAGCTGAAAGTTAGCTAAATCCTGACGTAGAGCCCAACGCACGTCCCGACGTAGAGCCCAACGCACGTCCCGACGTAGAGCCCAACGCACGTCCCGACGTAGAGCCCAACGCACGTCCCGACGTAGAGCTGAAAGTTAGCTAACTACAGACGTAGAGCCCAACGCACGTCGCGACGTAGAGCCCAAAGCACGTCCCGACGTAGAGCCCAACGCACGTCGCGACGTAGAGCCCAACGCACGTCCCGACGTAGAGCCCAACGCACGTCGCGACGTAGAGCCCAACGCACGTCCCGACGTAGAGCTGAAAGTAAGCTAAATCCCGACGTAGAGCCCAACGCACGTCCCGACGTAGAGCTGAAAGTAAGCTAAATCCCGACGTAGAGCCCAACGCACGTCCCGACGTACAGCTGAAAGTAAGCTAAATCCCGACGTAGAGGCCAACGCACGTCCCGACGTACAGGCCAAAGCACGTCCCGACGTAGAGCTGAAAGTAAGATAAATCCCGAAGTAGAGGCCAACGCACGTCCCGACGTAGAGGCCAGCGCACGTCCCGACGTAGAGGCCAGCACACGTCCCGACGTAGAGGCCAGCGCACGTCCCGACGTAGAGGCCAGCGCACGTCCCGACGTAGAGCCCAACGCACGTCCCGACGTAGAGCTTAATGTAAGCTAAATCCCGACGTAGAGCCCAACGCACGTCCCGACGTAGAGCCCAACGCACGTCCCGACGTAGAGCTGAAAGTAAGCTAAATCCCGACGTAGAGCCCAACGCACGTCCCGACGTAGCGCCCAACGCACGTCCCGACGTAGAGCTGAAAGTTAGCTAACTACAGACGTAGAGCCCAACGCACGTCACGACGTAGAGCTGAAAGTTAGCTAACTACAGACGAAGAGCCCAACGCGCGTCCCGACGTAGAGCTGAAAGTTAGCTAACTACAGACGTAGAGCCCAACGCGCGTCCCGACGTAGAGCCCAACGCGTGTCCCGACGTAGAGCTCAACGCGCGTCCCGACGTAGAGCCCAACGCACGTCCCGACGTAGAGCTGAAAGTAAGCTAAATCCCGACGTAGAGGCCAACGCACGTCCCGACGTAGAGGCCAACGCACGTCCCGAAGTAGAGGCCAACGCACGTCCCGACGTAGAGCTGAAAGTAAGCTAAATCCCGACGTAGAGCCCAACGCACGTCCCGACGTAGAGCCCAACGCACATCCCGACGTATCGCCCAACGCACGTCCCGACGTAGAGCAGAAAGTTAGCTAACTACAGACGTAGAGCCCAACGCACGTCCCGACGTAGAGCCCAACGCACGTCCCGACGTAGAGCCCAACGCACGTCCCGACGTAGAGCCCAACGCACGTCCCGACGTAGCGCCCAACGCACGTCCCGACGTAGAGCTGAAAGTAAGTTAAATCCCGACGTAGAGGCCAACGCACGTCCCGACGTAGAGGCCAACGCACGTCCCGACTTAGAGGCCAACGCACGTCCCGACTTAGAGGCCAACGCACGTCCCGACTTAGAGGCCAACGCACGTCCCGACGTAGAGGACAACGCAGATCCCGACGTAGAGCTGAAATTAAGCTAAATCCCGACGTAGCGCCCAACGCACGTCCCGACGTAGCGCCCAACGCACGTCCCGACGTAGAGCTGAAAGTTAGCTAACTACAGACGTAGAGCCCAACACACGTCGCGACATAGAGCCCAACGCACGTCCCGACGTAGAGCTGAAAGTAAGCTAAATCCCGAAGTAGAGCCCAACACACGTCCCGACGTAGAGCTGAAAGTAAGCTAAATCCCGACGTAGAGGCCAACGCACGTCCCGACGTAGAGGCCAACGTACGTCCCGACCTAGAGGCCAACGCACGTCCCGACCTAGAGGCCAACGCACGTCCCGACGTAGAGCTGAAAGTAAGCTAAATCCCGACGTAGAGCCCAACGCACGTCCCGACGTAGAGCCAAACGCACGTCCCGACGTAGCGACAAACGCACGTCCCGACGTAGAGCTGAAAGTTAGATAACTACAGACGTAGAGCCCAGCGCACGTCCCGACGTAGAGCCCAATGCACGTCCCGACGTAGAGCCCAACGCACGTCCCGACGTAGAGCCCAACGCACGTCCCGACGTAGCGCCCAACGCACGTCCCGACGTAGAGCTGAAAGTAAGTTAAATCCCGACGTAGAGGCCAACGCACGTCCCGACGTAGAGGCCAACGCACGTCCCGACTTAGAGGCCAACGCACGTCCCGACTTAGAGGCCAACGCACGTCCCGACGTAGAGCTGAAAGTAAGCTAAATCCCGACGTAGAGCCCAACGCACGTCCCGACGTAGAGCCCAACGCACGTCCCGACGTAGAGCCCAACGCACGTCCCGACGTAGAGCCCAACGCACGTCCCGACGTAGAGCTGAAAGTTAGCTAACTACAGACGTAGAGCCCAACGCACGTCCCGACGTAGAGCCCAACGCACGTCCCGACGTAGAGCCCAACGCACGTCCCGACGTAGAGCTAAATGTAAGCTAAATCCCGACGTAGAGGCCAACGCACGTCCCGACGTAGAGGCCAACGCACGTCCCGACGTAGAGCTGAAAGTAAGCTAAATCCCGACGTAGGCGCCAACGCACGTCCCGACGTAGAGGCCAACGCACGTCCCGACGTAGAGCTGAAAGTAAGTTAAATCCCGACGTAGAGCCCAACGCACGTCCCGACGTAGAGCCCAACGCACGTCCCGACGTAGAGCCCACCGCACGTCCCGACGTAGAGCCCAATGCACGTCCCGACGTAGAGCTGAAAGTAAGCTAAATCCCGACGTAGCGCCCAACGCACGTCCCGACGTAGCGCCGAACGCACGTCCCGACGTAGAGCTGAAAGTAAGCTAAATCCCGACGCAGACGCCAACGCACGTCCCGACGTAGAGGCCAACGCACGTCCCGACCTAGAGGCCAACGCACGTTACGACGTAGAGGCCAACGCACGTCCCGACGTAGAGCTGAAAGTAAGCTAAATCCCGACGTAGAGCCCAACGCACGTCCCGACGTAGAGCCCAACGCACGTCCCGACGTAGCGCCCAACGCACGTCCCGACGTAGAGCTGAAAGTTAGCTAACTACAGACATAGAGCCCAACGCACGTCCCGACGTAGAGCAGAAAGTTAGCTAACTACAGACATAGAGCCCAACGCACGTCCCGACGTAGAGCCCAACGCACGTCCTGACGTAGAGCCCAACGCACGTCCCGACGTAGAGCTGAAAGTAAGCTAAAACCCGACGTAGAGCCCAACGCACGTCCCGACGTAGAACTGAAAGTAAGCTAAATCCCGACGTAGAGGCCAACGCACGTCCCGACGTAGAGGCCAACGCACGTCCCAACGTAGAGCTGAAAGTAAGCTAAATCCCGAAGTAGAGGCCAACGCACGTCCCGACGTAGAGGCCAACGCACGTCCCGACGTAGAGCTGAAAGTAAGCTAAATCCCGACGTAGAGCCCAACGCACGTCCCGACGTAGAGCCCAACGCACGTCCCGACGTAGAGCTGAAAGTAAGCTAAATCCCGATGTAGAGGCCAACGCACGTCCCGACGTAGAGGCCAACGCACGTCCCGACTTAGAGGCCAACGCACGTCCCGACGTAGAGGCCAACGCACGTCCCGACGTAGAGCCCAACGCACGTCCCGACTTAGAGCTGAAAGTAAGCTAAATCCCAATGTAGAGGCCAACGCACGTCCCGACGTAGAGGCCAACGCACGTCCCGACGTAGAGGCCAACGCACGTCCCGACGTAGAGCTGAAAGTAAGCTAAATCCCGAAGTAGAGGCCAACGCACGTCCCGACGTAGAGGCCAACGCACGTCCCGACGTAGAGCTGAAAGTAAGCTAAATCCCGACGTAGAGCGCAACGCACGTCCCGACGTAGAGCCCAACGCACGTCCCGACGTAGAGCTGAAAGTAAGCTAAATCCCGATGTAGAGGCCAACGCACGTCCCGACGTAGAGGCCAACGCACGTCCCGACTTAGAGTTCAACGCACGTCCCGACGTAGAGCCCAACGCACGTCCCGACGTAGAGCTGAAAGTAAGCTAAATCTCGATGTAGAGGCCAACGCACGTCCCGACGTAGAGGCCAACGCACGTCCCGACGTAGAGCTGAAAGTAAGTTAAATCCCGATGTAGAGCCCAACGCACGTCCCGACGTAGAGCCCAACGCACGTCCCAACGTAGCGCCCAACGCACGTCCCGACGTAGAGCTGAAAGTAAGTTAAATCCCGACGTAGAGGCCAACGCACGTCCCGACGTAGAGGCCAACGCACGACCCGACTTAGAGGCCAACGCACGTCCCGACGTAGAGGCCAACGCACGTCCCGACGTAGAGCTGAATGTAAGCTAAATCCCGACGTAGAGCCCAACGCACGTCCCGACGTAGAGCTGAAAGTTAGCTAACAACAGACATAGAGCCCAACGCACGTCCCGACGAAGAGCCCAACGCACGTCCCGACGTAGAGATAAAAGTAAGCTAAATCCCGACGTAGAGCCCAACGCACGTCCCGACGTAGAGCTGAAAGTAAGCTAAATCCCGACGTAGAGGCCAACGCACGTCCCGACGTAGAGGCCAACGCACGTCCCGACGTAGAGCTGAAAGTAAGCTAAATCCCGACGTAGAGGCCAACGCACGTCCCGACGTAGAGCTGAAAGTAAGCTAAATCCCGACGTAGAGCCCAACGCACGTCCCGGCGTAGAGCCCAACGCACGTCCCGAAGTAGAGCCCACCGCACGTCCCGACGTAGAGCCCAATGCACGTCCCGACGTAGAGCTGAAAGTAAGCTAAATCCCGACGTAGCGCCCAACGCACGTCCCGACGTGGCGCCCAACGCACGTCCCGAA
Organism: Leptosomus discolor; assembly: GCF_034619465.1. Taxonomy (NCBI): domain Eukaryota; kingdom Metazoa; phylum Chordata; class Aves; order Leptosomiformes; family Leptosomidae; genus Leptosomus; species Leptosomus discolor. Next base: position 3,929,162 of record NW_028237772.1, read on the forward strand.
GTAGAGCCCACCGCACGTCCCGACGTAGAGCCCAATGCACGTCCCGAAGTAGAGCTGAAAGTAAGCTAAATCCCGACGCAGAGGCCAACGCACGTCCCGACGTAGAGGCCAACGCACGTCCCGACCTAGAGGCCAACGCACGTCCCGATGTAGAGGCCAACGCACGTCCCGACGTAGAGCTGAAAGTAAGCTAAATCCCGACGTAGAGCCCAACGCACGTCCCGACGTAGAGCCAAACGCACGTCCCGACGTAGCGCCCAACGCACGTCCCGACGTAGAGCTGAAAGTTAGCTAACTACAGACATAGAGCCCAACGCACGTCCCGACGTAGAGCAGAAAGTTAGCTAACTACAGACATAGAGCCCAACGCACGTCCCGACGTAGAGCCCAACGCACGTCCCGACGTAGAGCTGAAAGTAAGCTAAAACCCGACGTAGAGCACAACGCACGTCCCGACGTAGAGCTGAAAGTAAGCTAAATCCCGACGTAGAGGCCAACGCACGTCCCGACGTAGAGGCCAACGCACGTCCCGACGTAGAGCTGAAAGTAAGCTAAATCCCGAAGTAGAGGCCAACGCACGTCTCGACGTAGAGGCCAACGCACGTCCCGACGTAAAGCTGAAAGTAAGCTAAATCCCGACGTAGAGCCCAACGCACGTCCCGACGTAGAGCCCAACGCACGTCCCGACGTAGAGCTGAAAGTTAGCTAACTACAGACGTAGAGCCCAACGCACGTCCCGACGAAGAGCCCAACGCACGTCCCGACGTAGAGCTAAAAGTAAGCTAAATCCCGACGTAGAGCCCAACACACGTCCCGACGTAGAGCTGAAAGTAAGCTAAATCCCGACGTAGAGGCCAACGCACGTCCCGACGTAGAGGCCAACGCACGTCCCGACGTAGAGCTGAAAGTAAGCTAAATCCCGACGTAGAGGCCAACGCACGTCCCGACGTAGAGGCCAACGCACGTCCCGACGTAGAGCTGAAAGTAAGCTAAATCCCGACGTAGAGCCCAACGCACGTCCCGGCGTAGAGCCCAACGCACGTCCCGAAGTAGAGCCCACCGCACGTCCCGACGTAGAGCCCAATGCACGTCCCGACGTAGAGCTGAAAGTAAGCTAAATCCCGACGTAGCGCCCAACGCACGTCCCGACGTGGCGCCCAACGCACGTCCCGAAGTAGAGCCCACCGCACGTCCCGACGTAGAGCCCAATGCACGTCCCGAAGTAGAGCTGAAAGTAAGCTAAATCCCGACGCAGAGGCCAACGCACGTCCCGACGTAGAGGCCAACGCACGTCCCGACCTAGAGGCCAACGCACGTCCCGATGTAGAGGCCAACGCACGTCCCGACGTAGAGCTGAAAGTAAGCTAAATCCCGACGTAGAGCCCAACGCACGTCCCGACGTAGAGCCAAACGCACGTCCCGACGTAGCGCCCAACGCACGTCCCGACGTAGAGCTGAAAGTTAGCTAACTACAGACATAGAGCCCAACGCACGTCCCGACGTAGAGCAGAAAGTTAGCTAACTACAGACATAGAGCCCAACGCACGTCCCGACGTAGAGCCCAACGCACGTCCCGACGTAGAGCTGAAAGTAAGCTAAAACCCGACGTAGAGCACAACGCACGTCCCGACGTAGAGCTGAAAGTAAGCTAAATCCCGACGTAGAGGCCAACGCACGTCCCGACGTAGAGGCCAACGCACGTCCCGACGTAGAGCTGAAAGTAAGCTAAATCCCGAAGTAGAGGCCAACGCACGTCCCGACGTAGAGGCCAACGCACGTCCCGACGTAGAGCTGAAAGTAAGCTAAATCCCGACGTAGAGGCCAACGCACGTCCCGACGTAGAGCTGAAAGTAAGCTAAATCCCGACGTAGAGCCCAACGCACGTCCCGACGTAGAGTCCAACGCACGTCCCGACGTAGACCTGAAAGTAAGCTAAATCCCGACGTAGAGGCCAACGCGCGTCCCGACGTAGAGGCCAACGCACGTCCCGACTTAGAGGCCAACGCACGTCCCGACGTAGAGGCCAACGCACGTCCCGACGTAGAGCTGAAAGTAAGTTAAATCCCGACGTAGAGCCCAACGCACGTCCCGACGTAGAGCCCAACGCACGTCCCGACGTAGAGCCCAACGCACGTCCCGACGTAGAGCCCAACGCACGTCCCGACGTAGCGCCCAACGCACGTCCCGACGTAGAGCCCAACGCACGTCCTGACGTAGCGCCCAACGCACGTCCCGACGTAGAACTGAAAGTTAGCTAACTACAGACGTAGAGCCCAATGCACGTCCCGACGTAGAGCTAAAAGTTACCTAACTACAGATGTAGAGCCCAAAGCACGTCCCGACGTAGAGCCCAACGCACGTCCCGACGTAGAGCCCAACGCACGTCCCGACGTAGAGCCCAACGCACGTCCCGACGTAGAGCTGAAAGTAAGCTAAATCCCGACGTAGAGGCCAACGCACGTCCCAACGTAGAGCTGAAAGTAAGCTAAATCCCGACGTAGAGCCCATCGCACGTCCCGACGTAGAGCCCAACGCACGTCCCGACGTAGAGCTGAAAGTAAGCTAAAACCCGACATAGAGCCCAACGCACTTCCCGACGTAGAGCTGAAAGTAAGCTAAATCCCGACGTAGAGGCCAACGCACGTCCCGACGTAGAGGCCAACGCACGTCCCGACGTAGAGCTGAAAGTAAGCTAAATCCCGACGTAGAGGCCAACGCACGTCCCGACGTAGAGGCCAACGCACGTCCCGACGTAGAGCTGAAAGTAAGCTAAATCCCGACGTAGAGCCCAACGCACGTCCCGACGTAGAGCCCAACGCACGTCCTGACGTAGAGCCCACCGCACGTCCCGACGTAGAGCCCACCGCACGTCCCGACGTAGAGCCCAATGCACGTCCCGACGTAGAGCTGAAAGTAAGCTAAAACCCGACGTAGCGCCCAACGCACGTCCCGACGTAGCGCCGAACGCACGTCCCGACGTAGAGCTGAAAGTAAGCTAAATCCCGACGCAGAGGCCAACGCACGTCCCGACGTAGAGGCCAACGCACGTCCCGACCTAGAGGCCAACGCACGTCCCGACCTAGAGGCCAACGCACGTCCCGACGTAGAGGCCAACGCACATCCCGACGTAGAGCTGAAAGTAAGCTAAATCCCGACGTAGAGCCCAACGCACGTCCCGACGTAGAGCCTAACGCACGTCCCGACGTAGCGCCCAACGCACGTCCCGACGTAGAGCAGAAAGTTAGCTAACTACAGACATAGAGCCCAACGCACGTCCCGACGTAGAGCAGAAAGTTAGCTAACTACAGACATAGAGCCCAACGCACGTCCCGAAGTAGAGCCCAACGCACGTCCCGACGTAGAGCCCAACGCACTTCCCGACGTAGAGCCCAACGCACGTCCCGACGTAGAGCTGAAAGTAAGCTAAATCCCGATGTAGAGGCCAACGCACGTCCCGACGTAGAGCCCAACGCACGTCCCGACGTAGAGCTGAAAGTAAGCTAAATCCCGACGTAGAGCCCAACGCACGTCCCGACGTAGAGCCCAACGCACGTCCCGACGTAGAGCTGAAAGTAAGCTAAATCCCGATGTAGAGGCCAACGCACGTCCCGACGTAGAGGCCAACGCACGTCCCGACATAGAGGCCAACGCACGTCCCGACGTAGAGGCCAACGCACGTCCCGACGTAGAGGCCAACGCACGTCCCGACGTAGAGGCCAACGCACGTCCCGACGTAGAGGCCAACGCACGTCCCGACGTAGAGCTGAAAGTAAGCTAAATCCCAATGTAGAGGCCAACGCACGTCCCAACGTAGAGCTGAAAGTAAGCTAAATCCCGACGTAGAGGCCAACGCACGTCCCAACGTAGAGCCCAACGCACGTCCCGACGTAGAGCTGAAAGTAAGCTAAAACCCGACATAGAGCCCAACGCACTTCCCGACGTAGAGCTGAAAGTAAGCTAAATCCCGACGTAGAGGCCAACGCACGTCCCGACGTAGAGGCCAACGCACGTCCTGACGTAGAGGCCAACGCACGTCCCGACGTAGAGGCCAACGCACGTCCCGACGTAGAGCTGAAAGTAAGCTAAATCCCAATGTAGAGGCCAACGCACGTCCCGACGTAGAGCTGAAAGTAAGCTAAATCCCGAAGTAGAGCCCAACGCACGTCCCGACGTAGAGCCCAACGCACGTCCCGACGTAGAGCTGAAAGTAAGCTAAAACCCGACATAGAGCCCAACGCACTTCCCGACGTAGAGCTGAAAGTAAGCTAAATCCCGACGTAGAGGCCAACGCACGTCCCGACGTAGAGGCCAACGCACGTCCCGACGTAGAGCTGAAAGTAAGCTAAATCCCGACGTAGAGGCCAACGCACGTCCCGACGTAGAGGCCAACGCACGTCCCGACGTAGAGCTGAAAGTAAGCTAAATCCCGACGTAGAGCCCAACGCACGTCCCGACGTAGAGTCCAACGCACGTCCCGACGTAGAGCTGAAAGTAAGCTAAATCCCGACGTAGAGGCCAACGCACGTCCCGACGTAGAGGCCAACGCACGTCCCGACGTAGAGCTGAAAGTAAGTTAAATCCCGACGTAGAGCCCAACGCACATCCCGACGTAGAGCCCAACGCACGTCCCGACGTAGAGTCCAACGCACGTCCCGACGTAGCGCCCAACGCACGTCCCGACGTAGAGCTGAAAGTTAGCTAACTACAGACGTAGAGCCCAACGCACGTCCCGACGTAGAGCTGAAAGTTAGCTAACTAGAGACGTAGAGCCCAACGCACGTCCCGACGTAGAGCTGAAAGTTAGCTAACAACAGACATAGAGCCCAACGCACGTCCCGACGTAGAGCTGAAAGTTACCTAACTACAGACGTAGAGCCCAACGCACGTCCCGACGTAGAGCCCAACGCACGTCCCGACGTAGAGCCCAACGCACGTCCCGACGTAGAGCCCAACGCACGTCCCGACGTAGAGCTGAAAGTAAGCTAAATCCCGACGTAGAGTCCAACGCACGTCCCAACGTAGAGCTGAAAGTAAGCTAAATCCCGACGTAGAGCCCAACGCACGTCCCGACGTAGAGCCCAACGCATGTCCCGACGTAGAGCTGAAAGTTAGCTAAATCCTGACGTAGAGCCCAACGCACGTCCCGTCGTAGAGCCCAACGCACGTCCCGACGTAGAGCTGAAAGTTAGCTAACTACAGACGTAGAGCCCAACGCACGTCCCGACGTAGAGCCCAACGCACGTCCCGACGTAGAGCTAAAAGTAAGCTAAATCCCGACGTACAGCCCAACACACGTCCCGACGTAGAGCTGAAAGTAAGCTAAATCCCGACGTAGAGGCCAACGCACGTCCCGACGTAGAGGCCAACGCACGTCCCGACGTAGAGCTGAAAGTAAGCTAAATCCCGACGTAGAGGCCAACGCACGTCCCGACGTAGAGGCCAACGCACGTCCCGACGTAGAGCTGAAAGTAAGCTAAATCCCGACGTAGAGCCCAACGCACGTCCCGACGTAGAGCCCAACGCACGTCCTGACGTAGAGCCCACCGCACGTCCCGACGTAGAGCCCAATGCACGTCCCGACGTAGAGCTGAAAGTAAGCTAAAACCCGACGTAGCGCCCAACGCACGTCCCGACGTAGCGCCGAACGCACGTCCCGACGTAGAGCTGAAAGTAAGCTAAATCCCGACGCAGAGGCCAACGCACGTCCCGACGTAGAGCCCAACGCACGTCTCGACCTAGAGGCCAACGCACGTCCCGACCTAGAGGCCAACGCACGTCCCGACGTAGAGGCCAACGCACGTCCCGACGTAGAGCTGAAAGTAAGCTAAATCCCGACGTAGAGCCCAAGGCACGTCCCGACGTAGAGCCTAACGCACGTCCCGACGTAGCGCCCAACGCACGTCCCGACGTAGAGCAGAAAGTTAGCTAACTACAGACATAGAGCCCAACGCACGTCCCGACGTAGAGCAGAAAGTTAGCTAACTACAGACATAGAGCCCAACGCACGTCCCGAAGTAGAGCCCAACGCACGTCCCGACGTAGAGCCCAACGCACTTCCCGACGTAGAGCCCAACGCACGTCCCGACGTAGAGCTGAAAGTAAGCTAAATCCCGATGTAGAGGCCAACGCACGTCCCGACGTAGAGCCCAACGCACGTCCCGACGTAGAGCTGAAAGTAAGCTAAATCCCGACGTAGAGCCCAACGCACGTCCCGACGTAGAGCCCAACGCACGTCCCGACGTAGAGCTGAAAGTAAGCTAAATCCCGATGTAGAGGCCAACGCACGTCCCGACGTAGAGGCCAACGCACGTCCCGACGTAGAGGCCAACGCACGTCCCGACGTAGAGCTGAAAGTAAGCTAAATCCCAATGTAGAGGCCAACGCACATCCCGACGTAGAGGCCAACGCACGTCCCGACGTAGAGGCCAACGCACGTCCCGACGTAGAGGCCCACGCACGTCCCGACGTAGAGCTGAAAGTAAGCTAAATCCCGAAGTAGAGGCCAACGCACGTCCCGACGTAGAGGCCAACGGACGTCCCAACGTAGAGCTGAAAGTAAGCTAAATCCCGACGTAGAGCCCAATGCACGTCCCGACGTAGAGCCCAACGCACGTCCCGACGTAGAGCTGAAAGTAAGCTAAATCCCGATGTAGAGGCCAACGCACGTCCCGATGTAGAGGCCAACGCACATCCCGACTTAGAGGCCAACGCACGTCCCGACGTAGAGCCCAACGCACGTCCCGACGTAGAGCTGAAAGTAAGCTAAATCCCGATGTAGAGGCCAACGCACGTCCCGACGTAGAGGCCAACGCACGTCCCGACGTAGAGCTGAAAGTAAGTTAAATCCCGACGTAGAGCCCAACGCACGTCCCGACGTAGAGCCCAACGCACGTCCCGACGTAGCGCCCAACGCACGTCCCGACGTAGAGCTGAAAGTAAGTTAAATCCCGACGTAGAGGCCAACGCACGTCCCGACGTAGAGGCCAACGCACGTCCCGACTTAGAGGCCAACGCACGTCCCGACTTAGAGGCCAACGCACGTCCCGACGTAGAGGCCAACGCACGTCCCGACGTAGAGCTGAAAGTAAGCTAAATCCCGACGTAGAGCCCAACGCACGTCCCGACGTAGAGCCCAACGCACGTCCCGACGTAGAGCTGAAAGTTAGCTAACTACAGACGTAGAGCCCAACGCACGTCCCGACGTAGAGCTGAAAGTTAGCTAACAACAGACATAGAGCCCAACGCACGTCGCGACGTAGAGCTGAAAGTTACCTAACTACAGACGTAGAGCCCAACGCACGTCCCGACGTAGAGCCCAACGCACGTCCCGACGTAGAGCCCAACGCACGTCCCGACGTAGATCCCAACGCACGTCCCGACGTAGAGCTGAAAGTAAGCTAAATCCCGACGTAGAGCCAAACGCACGTCCCAACGTAGAGCTGAAAGTAAGCTAAATCCCGACGTAGAGCCCAACGCACGTCCCGACGTAGAGCCCAACGCACGTCCCGACGTAGAGCTGAAAGTAAGCTAAATCCTGACGTAGAGCCCAACGCACGTCCCGTCGTAGAGCCCAACGCACGTCCCGACGTAGAGCCCAACGCACGTCCCGACGTAGAGCTGAAAGTTAGCTAACTACAGACGTAGAGCCCAACGCACGTCCCGACGTAGAGCCCAACGCACGTCCCGACGTAGAGCTAAAAGTAAGCTAAATCCCGACGTACAGCCCAACACACGTCCCGACGTAGAGCTGAAAGTAAGCTAAATCCCGACGTAGAGGCCAACGCACGTCCCGACGTAGAGGCCAACGCACGTCCCGACGTAGAGCTGAAAGTAAGCTAAATCCCGACGTAGAGGCCAACGCACGTCCCGACGTAGAGGCCAACGCACGTCCCGACGTAGAGCTGAAAGTAAGCTAAATCCCGACGTAGAGCCCAACGCACGTCCCGACGTAGAGCCCAACGCACGTCCTGACGTAGAGCCCACCGCACGTCCCGACGTAGAGCCCAATGCACGTCCCGACGTAGAGCTGAAAGTAAGCTAAAACCCGACGTAGCGCCCAACGCACGTCCCGACGTAGCGCCGAACGCACGTCCCGACGTAGAGCTGAAAGTAAGCTAAATCCCGACGCAGAGGCCAACGCACGTCCCGACGTAGAGGCCAACGCACGTCTCGACCTAGAGGCCAACGCACGTCCCGACCTAGAGGCCAACGCACGTCCCGACGTAGAGGCCAACGCACGTCCCGACGTAGAGCTGAAAGTAAGCTAAATCCCGACGTAGAGCCCAAGGCACGTCCCGACGTAGAGCCTAACGCACGTCCCGACGTAGCGCCCAACGCACGTCCCGACGTAGAGCAGAAAGTTAGCTAACTACAGACATAGAGCCCAACGCACGTCCCGACGTAGAGCAGAAAGTTAGCTAACTACAGACATAGAGCCCAACGCACGTCCCGAAGTAGAGCCCAACGCACGTCCCGACGTAGAGCCCAACGCACTTCCCGACGTAGAGCCCAACGCACGTCCCGACGTAGAGCTGAAAGTAAGCTAAATCCCGATGTAGAGGCCAACGCACGTCCCGACGTAGAGCCCAACGCACGTCCCGACGTAGAGCTGAAAGTAAGCTAAATCCCGACGTAGAGCCCAACGCACGTCCCGACGTAGAGCCCAACGCACGTCCCGACGTAGAGCTGAAAGTAAGCTAAATCCCGATGTAGAGGCCAACGCACGTCCCGACGTAGAGGCCAACGCACGTCCCGACGTAGAGGCCAACGCACGTCCCGACGTAGAGGCCAACGCACGTCCCGACGTAGAGGCCAACGCACGTCCCGACGTAGAGCTGAAAGTAAGCTAAATCCCAATGTAGAGGCCAACGCACATCCCGACGTAGAGGCCAACGCACGTCCCGACGTAGAGGCCAACGCACGTCCCGACGTAGAGCTGAAAGTAAGCTAAATCCCAATGTAGAGGCCAACGCACATCCCGACGTAGAGGCCAACGCACGTCCCGACGTAGAGGCCAACGCACGTCCCGACGTAGAGGCCAACGCACGTCCCGACGTAGAGCTGAAAGTAAGCTAAAACCCGACGTAGAGCCCAACGCACGTCCCGACGTAGAGCTGAAAGTAAGCTAAATCCCGACGTAGAGGCCAACGCACGTCCCGACGTAGACGCCAACGCACGTCCCGACGTAGAGCTGAAAGTAAACTAAATCCCGAAGTAGAGGCCAACGCACGTCCCGACGTAGAGGCCAACGCACGTCCCGACGTAGAGCTGAAAGTAAGCTAAATCCCGACGTAGAGCCCAACGCACGTCCCGACATAGAGTCCAACGTACGTCCCGACGTAGACCTGAAAGTAAGCTAAATCCCTACGTAGAGGCCAACGCACGTCCCGACGTAGAGGCCAACGCACGTCCCGACTTAGAGGCCAACGCACGTCCCGACTTAGAGGCCAACGCACGTCCCGACGTAGAGTCCAACGCACGTCCCGACGTAGCGCCCAACGCACGTCCCGACGTAGAGCTGAAAGTTAGCTAACTACAGACGTAGAGCCCAACGCACGTCCCGACGTAGAGCTGAAAGTTAGCTAACTACAGACGTAGAGCCCAACGCACGTCCCGACGTAGAGCTGAAAGTTAGCTAACAACAGACATAGAGCCCAACGCACGTCCCGACGTAGAGCTGAAAGTTACCTAACTACAGACGTAGAGCCCAACGCACGTCCCGACGTAGAGCCCAACGCACGTCCCGACGTAGAGCCCAACGCACGTCCCGACGTAGAGCCCAACGCACGTCCCGACGTAGAGCTGAAAGTAAGCTAAATCCCGACGTAGAGTCCAACGCACGTCCCAACGTAGAGCTGAAAGTAAGCTAAATCCCGACGTAGAGCCCAACGCACGTCCCGACGTAGAGCCCAACGCATGTCCCGACGTAGAGCTGAAAGTTAGCTAAATCCTGACGTAGAGCCCAACGCACGTCCCGTCGTAGAGCCCAACGCACGTCCCGACGTAGAGCCCAACGCACGTCCCGACGTAGAGCTGAAAGTTAGCTAACTACAGACGTAGAGCCCAACGCACGTCCCGACGTAGAGCTGAAAGTTAGCTAACTACAGACGTAGAGCCCAACGCACGTCCCGACGTAGAGCCCAACGCACGTCCCGACGTAGAGCCCAACGCACGTCCCGACGTAGAGCCCAACGCACGTCCCGACGTAGAGCTGAAAGTAAGCTAAATCCCGACGTAGAGTCCAACGCACGTCCCAACGTAGAGCTGAAAGTAAGCTAAATCCCGACGTAGAGCCCAACGCACGTCCCGACGTAGAGCCCAACGCATGTCCCGACGTAGAGCTGAAAGTTAGCTAAATCCTGACGTAGAGCCCAACGCACGTCCCGTCGTAGAGCCCAACGCACGTCCCGACGTAGAGCCCAACGCACGTCCCGACGTAGAGCTGAAAGTTAGCTAACTACAGACGTAGAGCCCAAAGCACGTCCCGACGTAGAGCCCAACGCACGTCCCGACGTAGAGCTAAAAGTAAGCTAAATCCCGACGTACAGCCCAACACACGTCCCGACGTAGAGCTGAAAGTAAGCTAAATCCCGACGTAGAGGCCAACGCACGTCCCGACGTAGAGGCCAACGCACGTCCCGACGTAGAGCTGAAAGTAAGCTAAATCCCGACGTAGAGGCCAACGCACGTCCCGACGTAGAGGCCAACGCACGTCCCGACGTAGAGCTGAAAGTAAGCTAAATCCCGACGTAGAGCCCAACGCACATCCCGACGTAGAGCCCAACGCACGTCCTGACGTAGAGCCCACCGCACGTCCCGACGTAGAGCCCAATGCACGTCCCGACGTAGAGCTGAAAGTAAGCTAAAACCCGACGTAGCGCCCAACGCACGTCCCGACGTAGCGCCGAACGCACGTCCCGACGTAGAGCTGAAAGTAAGCTAAATCCCGACGCAGAGGCCAACGCACGTCCCGACGTAGAGGCCAACGCACGTCTCGACCTAGAGGCCAACGCACGTCCCGACCTAGAGGCCAACGCACGTCCCGACGTAGAGGCCAACGCACGTCCCGACGTAGAGCTGAAAGTAAGCTAAATCCCGACGTAGAGCCCAAGGCACGTCCCGACGTAGAGCCTAACGCACGTCCCGACGTAGCGCCCAACGCACGTCCCGACGTAGAGCAGAAAGTTAGCTAACTACAGACATAGAGCCCAACGCACGTCCCGACGTAGAGCAGAAAGTTAGCTAACTACAGACATAGAGCCCAACGCACGTCCCGAAGTAGAGCCCAACGCACGTCCCGACGTAGAGCCCAACGCACGTCCCGACGTAGAGCCCAACGCACGTCCCGACGTAGAGCTGAAAGTAAGCTAAATCCCGATGTAGAGGCCAACGCACGTCCCGACGTAGAGCCCAACGCACGTCCCGACGTAGAGCTGAAAGTAAGCTAAATCCCGACGTAGAGCCCAACGCACGTCCCGACGTAGAGCCCAACGCACGTCCCGACGTAGAGCTGAAAGTAAGCTAAATCCCGATGTAGAGGCCAACGCACGTCCCGACGTAGAGGCCAACGCACGTCCCGACGTAGAGGCCAACGCACGTCCCGACGTAGAGCTGAAAGTAAGCTAAATCCCAATGTAGAGGCCAACGCACATCCCGACGTAGAGGCCAACGCACGTCCCGACGTAGAGGCCAACGCACGTCCCGACGTAGAGGCCAACGCACGTCCCGACGTAGAGGCCAACGCACGTCCCGACGTAGAGCTGAAAGTAAGCTAAATCCCGAAGTAGAGGCCAACGCACGTCCCGACGTAGAGGCCAACGGACGTCCCGACGTAGAGCTGAAAGTAAGCTAAATCCCGACGTAGAGCCCAACGCACGTCCCGACGTAGAGCCCAACGCACGTCCCGACGTAGAGCTGAAAGTAAGCTAAATCCCGATGTAGAGGCCAACGCACGTCCCGATGTAGAGGCCAACGCACATCCCGACTTAGAGGCCAACGCACGTCCCGACGTAGAGCCCAACGCACGTCCCGACGTAGAGCTGAAAGTAAGCTAAATCCCGATGTAGAGGCCAACGCACGTCCCGACGTAGAGGCCAACGCACGTCCCGACGTAGAGCTGAAAGTAAGTTAAATCCCGACGTAGAGCCCAACGCACGTCCCGACGTAGAGCCCAACGCACGTCCCGACGTAGCGCCCAACGCACGTCCCGACGTAGAGCTGAAAGTAAGTTAAATCCCGACGTAGAGGCCAACGCACGTCCCGACGTAGAGGCCAACGCACGTCCCGACTTAGAGGCCAACGCACGTCCCGACGTAGAGGCCAACGCACGTCCCGACGTAGAGCTGAAAGTAAGCTAAATCCCGACGTAGAGCCCAACGCACGTCCCGACGTAGAGGCCAACGCACGTCCCGACCTAGAGGCCAACGCACGTTACGACGTAGAGGCCAACGCACGTCCCGACGTAGAGCTGAAAGTAAGCTAAATCCCGACGTAGAGCCCAACGCACGTCCCGACGTAGAGCCCAACGCACGTCCCGACGTAGCGCCCAACGCACGTCCCGACGTAGAGCAGAAAGTTAGCTAACTACAGACATAGAGCCCAACGCACGTCCCGACGTAGAGCCCAACGCACGTCCTGACGTAGAGCCCAACGCACTTCCCGACGTAGAGCTGAAAGTAAGCTAAAACCCGACGTAGAGCCCAACGCACGTCCCGACGTAGAACTGAAAGTAAGCTAAATCCCGACGTAGAGGCCAACGCACGTCCCGACGTAGAGGCCAACGCACGTCCCGACGTAGAGCTGAAAGTAAGCTAAATCCCGACGTAGAGCCCAACGCACGTCCCGACGTAGAGCCCAACGCACGTCCCGACGTAGAGCTGAAAGTAAGCTAAATCCCGATGTAGAGGCCAACGCACGTCCCGACGTAGAGGCCAACGCACGTCCCGACTTAGAGGCCAACGCACGTCCCGACGTAGAGGCCAACGCACGTCCCGACGTAGAGGCCAACGCACGTCCCGACGTAGAGGCCAACGCACGTCCCGACGTAGAGGCCAACGCACGTCCCGACGTAGAGCTGAAAGTAAGCTAAATCCCAATGTAGAGGCCAACGCACGTCCCGACGTAGAGGCCAACGCACGTCCCGACGTAGAGGCCAACGCACGTCCCGACGTAGAGGCCAACGCACGTCCCGACGTAGAGGCCAACGCACGTCCCGACGAAGAGCTGAAAGTAAGCTAAATCCCGAAGTAGAGGCCAACGCACGTCCCGACGTAGAGGCCAACGCACGTCCCGACGTAGAGCTGAAAGTAAGCTAAATCCCGACGTAGAGCCCAACGCACGTCCCGACGTAGAGCCCAACGCACGTCCCGACGTAGAGCTGAAAGTAAGCTAAATCCCGATGTAGAGGCCAACGCACGTCCCGACGTAGAGGCCAACGCACGTCCCGACGTAGAGCTGAAAGTAAGCTAAATCCCGACGTAGAGCCCAACGCACGTCCCGACATAGAGTCCAACGTACGTCCCGACGTAGACCTGAAAGTAAGCTAAATCCCTACGTAGAGGCCAACGCACGTCCCGACGTAGAGGCCAACGCACGTCCCGACTTAGAGGCCAACGCACGTCCCGACTTAGAGGCCAACGCACGTCCCGACTTAGAGCTGAAATTAAGTTAAATCCCGACGTAGAGCCCAACGCACGTCCCGACGTAGAGCCCAACGCACGTCCCGACGTAGAGCCCAACGCACGTCCCGACGTAGCGCCCAACGCACGTCCCGACGTAGAGCTGAAAGTTAGCTAACTACAGACGTAGAGCCCAACGCACGTCCCGACGTAGAGCTGAAAGTTAGCTAACTACAGACGTAGAGCCCAACGCACGTCCCGACGTAGAGCTGAAAGTTAGCTAACTACAGACGTAGAGCCCAACGCACGTCCCGACGTAGAGCTGAAAGTTAGCTAACTACAGACGTAGAGCCCAACGCACGTCCCGACGTAGAGCCCAACGCACGTCCCGACATAGAGCCCAACGCACGTCCCGACGTAGAGCTGAAAGTAAGTTAAATCCCGACGTAGAGGCCAACGCACGTCCCGACGTAGAGGCCAACGCACGTCCCGACGTAGAGCTGAAAGTAAGCTAAATCCCGACGTAGAGCCCAACGCACGTCCCGACGTAGAGGCCAACGCACGTCCCGACTTAGAGGCCAACGCACGTCCCGACTTAGAGGCCAACGCACGTCCCGACTTAGAGCTGAAAGTTAGCTAACTACAGACGTAGAGCCCAACGCACGTCCTGACGTAGAGCCCAACGCACGTCCCGACGTAGAGCTGAAAGTAACCTAAATCCCGACGTAGAGCCCAACGCACGTCCCGACGTAGAGCCCAACGCACGTCCCGACGTAGAGCTGAAAGTAAGCTAAATCCCGATGTAGAGGCCAACGCACGTCCCGATGTAGAGGCCAACGCACATCCCGACTTAGAGGCCAACGCACGTCCCGACGTAGAGCCCAACGCACGTCCCGACGTAGAGCTGAAAGTAAGCTAAATCCCGATGTAGAGGCCAACGCACGTCCCGACGTAGAGGCCAACGCACGTCCCGACGTAGAGCTGAAAGTAAGTTAAATCCCGACGTAGAGCCCAACGCACGTCCCGACGTAGAGCCCAACGCACGTCCCGACGTAGCGCCCAACGCACGTCCCGACGTAGAGCTGAAAGTAAGTTAAATCCCGACGTAGAGGCCAACGCACGTCCCGACGTAGAGGCCAACGCACGTCCCGACTTAGAGGCCAACGCACGTCCCGACGTAGAGGCCAACGCACGTCCCGACGTAGAGCTGAAAGTAAGCTAAATCCCGACGTAGAGCCCAACGCACGTCCCGACGTAGAGGCCAACGCACGTCCCGACCTAGAGGCCAACGCACGTTACGACGTAGAGGCCAACGCACGTCCCGACGTAGAGCTGAAAGTAAGCTAAATCCCGACGTAGAGCCCAACGCACGTCCCGACGTAGAGCCCAACGCACGTCCCGACGTAGCGCCCAACGCACGTCCCGACGTAGAGCAGAAAGTTAGCTAACTACAGACATAGAGCCCAACGCACGTCCCGACGTAGAGCCCAACGCACGTCCTGACGTAGAGCCCAACGCACTTCCCGACGTAGAGCTGAAAGTAAGCTAAAACCCGACGTAGAGCCCAACGCACGTCCCGACGTAGAACTGAAAGTAAGCTAAATCCCGACGTAGAGGCCAACGCACGTCCCGA
The DNA here is from genome assembly GCF_034619465.1 of Leptosomus discolor. Taxonomy (NCBI): domain Eukaryota; kingdom Metazoa; phylum Chordata; class Aves; order Leptosomiformes; family Leptosomidae; genus Leptosomus; species Leptosomus discolor. The sequence goes on from NW_028237772.1 coordinate 3,944,411, forward strand.
CGTAGAGGCCAACGCACGTCCCGACGTAGAGCTGAAAGTAAGCTAAATCCCGACGTAGAGCCCAACGCACGTCCCGACGTAGAGCCCAACGCACGTCCCGACGTAGAGCTGAAAGTAAGCTAAATCCCGATGTAGAGGCCAACGCACGTCCCGACGTAGAGGCCAACGCACGTCCCGACTTAGAGGCCAACGCACGTCCCGACGTAGAGGCCAACGCACGTCCCGACGTAGAGGCCAACGCACGTCCCGACGTAGAGGCCAACGCACGTCCCGACGTAGAGGCCAACGCACGTCCCGACGTAGAGCTGAAAGTAAGCTAAATCCCAATGTAGAGGCCAACGCACGTCCCGACGTAGAGGCTAACGCACGTCCCGACGTAGAGGCCAACGCACGTCCCGACGAAGAGCTGAAAGTAAGCTAAATCCCGAAGTAGAGGCCAACGCACGTCCCGACGTAGAGGCCAACGCACGTCCCGACGTAGAGCTGAAAGTAAGCTAAATCCCGACGTAGAGCCCAACGCACGTCCCGACGTAGAGCCCAACGCACGTCCCGACGTAGAGCTGAAAGTAAGCTAAATCCCGATGTAGAGGCCAACGCACGTCCCGACGTAGAGGCCAACGCACGTCCCGACGTAGAGCTGAAAGTAAGCTAAATCCCGACGTAGAGCCCAACGCACGTCCCGACATAGAGTCCAACGTACGTCCCGACGTAGACCTGAAAGTAAGCTAAATCCCTACGTAGAGGCCAACGCACGTCCCGACGTAGAGGCCAACGCACGTCCCGACTTAGAGGCCAACGCACGTCCCGACTTAGAGGCCAACGCACGTCCCGACTTAGAGCTGAAATTAAGTTAAATCCCGACGTAGAGCCCAACGCACGTCCCGACGTAGAGCCCAACGCACGTCCCGACGTAGAGCCCAACGCACGTCCCGACGTAGCGCCCAACGCACGTCCCGACGTAGAGCTGAAAGTTAGCTAACTACAGACGTAGAGCCCAACGCACGTCCCGACGTAGAGCTGAAAGTTAGCTAACTACAGACGTAGAGCCCAACGCACGTCCCGACGTAGAGCTGAAAGTTAGCTAACTACAGACGTAGAGCCCAACGCACGTCCCGACGTAGAGCTGAAAGTTAGCTAACTACAGACGTAGAGCCCAACGCACGTCCCGACGTAGAGCCCAACGCACGTCCCGACATAGAGCCCAACGCACGTCCCGACGTAGAGCTGAAAGTAAGTTAAATCCCGACGTAGAGGCCAACGCACGTCCCGACGTAGAGGCCAACGCACGTCCCGACGTAGAGCTGAAAGTAAGCTAAATCCCGACGTAGAGCCCAACGCACGTCCCGACGTAGAGGCCAACGCACGTCCCGACGTAGAGCTGAAAGTAAGCTAAATCCCGACGTAGAGGCCAACGCACGTCCCGACGTAGAGGCCAACGCACGTCCCGACGTAGAGCTGAAAGTAAGCTAAATCCCGACGTAGAGCCCAACGCACGTCCCGACGTAGAGCCCAAGGCACGTCCCGACGTAGAGCCCACCGCACGTCCCGACGTAGAGCCCAATGCACGTCCCGACGTAGAGCTGAAAGTAAGCTAAATCCCGACGTAGCGCCCAACGCACGTCCCGACGTAGCGCCGAACGCACGTCCCGACGTAGAGCTGAAAGTAAGCTAATTCCTGACGCAGAGGCCAACGCACGTCCCGACGTAGAGGCCAACGCACGTCCCGACCTAGAGGCCAACGCACGTCCCGACCTAGAGGCCAACGCACGTCCCGACGTAGAGCTGAAAGTAAGCTAAATCCCGACGTAGAGCCCAACGCACGTCCCGACGTAGAGCCCAACGCACGTCCCGACGTAGCGCCCAACGCACGTCCCGACGTAGAGCAGAAAGTTAGCTAACTACAGACATAGAGCCCAACGCACGTCCCGACGTAGAGCAGAAAGTTAGCTAACTACAGACATAGAGCCCAACGCACGTCCCGAAGTATAGCCCAACGCACGTCCCGAAGTAGAGCCCAACGCACGTCCCGACGTAGAGCCCAACGCACGTCCCGACGTAGAGCCCAACGCACGTCCCGACGTAGAGCCCAACGCACTTCCCGACGTAGAGCTGAAAGTAAGCTAAAACCCGACGTAGAGCCCAACGCACGTCCCGACGTAGAGCTGAAAGTAAGCTAAATCCCGACGTAGAGGCCAACGCACGTCCCGACGTAGAGGCCAACGCACGTCCCGACGTAGAGCTGAAAGTAAGCTAAATCCCGAAGTAGAGGCCAACGCACGTCCCGACGTAGAGGCCAACGCACGTCCCGACGTAGAGCTGAAAGTAAGCTGAATCCCGACGTAGAGGCCAACGCACGTCCCGACGTAGAGGCCAACGCACGTCCCGACTTAGAGGCCAACGCACGTCCCGACTTAGAGGCCAACGCACGTTCCGACGTAGAGGCCAACGCACGTCCCGACATAGAGGACAACGCACGTCCCGACGTAGAGGCCAACGCACGTCCCGACGTAGAGCTGAAAGTAAGTTAAATCCCGACGTAGAGCCCAACGCACGTCCCGACGTAGAGCCCAACGCACGTCCCGACGTAGCGCCCAACGCACGTCCCGACGTAGCGCCCAACGCACGTCCCGACGTAGAGCTGAAAGTAAGTTAAATCCCGACGTAGAGGCCAACGCACGTCCCGACTTAGAGGCCAACGCACGTCCCGACGTAGAGGCCAACGCACGTCCCGACGTAGAGGCCAACGCACGTCCCGACGTAGAGCTGAAAGTAAGCTAAATCCCGACGTAGAGCCCAACGCACGTCCCGACGTAGAGCCCAACGCACGTCCCGACGTAGAGCCCAACGCACGTCCCGACATGGAGCCCAACGCACGTCCCGACGTAGAGCTGAAAGTTAGCTAACTACAGACGTAGAGCCCAACGCACGTCCCGACGTAGAGCCCAACGCACGTCCCGACGTAGAGCTAAAAGTAAGCTAAATCCCGACGTAGAGCCCAACACACGTCCCGACGTAGAGCTGAAAGTAAGCTAAATCCCGACGTAGAGGCCAACGCACGTCCCGACGTAGAGGCCAACGCACGTCCCGACGTAGAGCTGAAAGTAAGCTAAATCCCGATGTAGAGGCCAACGCACGTCCCGACGTAGAGGCCAACGCACGTCCCGACGTAGAGGCCAACGCACGTCCCGACGTAGAGGACAACGCACGTCCCGATGTAGAGGCCAACGCACGTCCCGACGTAGAGCTGAAAGTAAGTTAAATCCCGACGTAGAGCCCAACGCACGTCCCGACGTAGAGCCCAACGCACGTCCCGACGTAGCGCCCAACGCACGTCCCGACGTAGAGCTGAAAGTAAGTTAAATCCCGACGTAGAGGCCAACGCACGTCCCGACGTAGAGGCCAAGGCACGTCCCGACTTAGAGGCCAACGCACGTCCCGACTTAGAGGCCAACGCACGTCCCGACTTAGAGGCCAACGCACGTCCCGACGTAGAGCTGAATGTAAGCTAAATCCCGACGTAGAGCCCAACGCACGTCCCGACGTAGAGCCCAACGCACGTCCCGACGTAGAGCCCAACGCACGTCCCGACGTAGAGCTAAAAGTAAGCTAAATCCCGACGTAGAGCCCAACACACGTCCCGACGTAGAGCTGAAAGTAAGCTAAATCCCGACGTAGAGGCCAACGCACGTCCCGACGTAGAGGCCAACGCACGTCCCGACGTAGAGGCCAACGCACGTCCCGACGTAGAGCTGAAAGTAAGCTAAATCCCGACGTAGAGGCCAACGCACGTCCCGACGTAGAGGCCAACGCACGTCCCGACGTAGAGCTGAAAGTAAGCTAAATCCCGACGTAGAGCCCAACGCACGTCCCGACGTAGAGCCCCCCGCACGTCCCGACGTAGAGCCCCCCGCACGTCCCGATGTAGAGCCCCCCTCACGTCCCGACGTAGAGCCCAATGCACGTCCAGACGTAGAGCTGAAAGTAAGCTAAATCCCGACGTAGCGCCCAACGCACGTCCCGACGTAGCGCCCAACGCACGTCCCGACGTAGAGCTGAAAGTAAGCTAAATCCCGACGTAGAGGCCAACGCACGTCCCGACCTAGAGGCCAACGCACGTCCCGATGTAGAGGCCAACGCACGTCCCGACGTAGAGCTGAAAGTAAGCTAAATCCCGACGTAGAGGCCAACGCACGTCCCGACGTAGCGCCCAACGCACGTCCCGACGTAGCGCCCAACGCACGTCCCGACGTAGCGCCCAACGCACGTCCCGATGTAGAGCTGAAAGTTAGCTAACTACAGACATAGAGCCCAAAGCACGTCCCGACGCAGAGCAGAAAGTTAGCTAACTACAGACATAGAGCCCAACGCACGTCCCGACGTAGAGCCCAACGCACGTCCCGACGTAGAGCTGAAAGTAAGCTAAAACCCGACGTAGAGCCCAACGCACGTCCCGACGTAGAGCTGAAAGTAAGCTAAATCCCGAAGTAGAGGCCAACGCACGTCCCGACGTAGAGGCCAACGCACGTCCCGACGTAGAGCTGAAAGTAAGCTAAATCCCGACGTAGAGCCCAACGCACGTCCCGACGTAGAGCCCAACGCACGTCCCGACGTAGAGCTGAAAGTAAGCTGAATCCCGACGTAGAGGCCAACGCACGTCCCGACGTAGAGGCCAACGCACGTCCCGACTTAGAGGCCAACGCACGTCCCGACTTAGAGGACAACGCACGTCCCGACGTAGAGGCCAACGCACGTCCCAACGTAGAGCTGAAAGTAAGTTAAATCCCAACGTAGAGCCCAACGCACGTCCCCACGTAGAGCCCAACGTACGTCCCGACGTAGAGCCCAACGCACGTCCCGACGTAGCGCCCAACGCACGTCCCGACGTAGAGCTGAAAGTTAGCTAACTACAGACGTAGAGCCCAACGCACGTCCCGACGTAGAGCTGAAAGTTAGCTAACAACAGACGTAGAGCCCAACGCACGTCCCGACGTAGAGCTGAAAGTTACCTAACTACAGACGTAGAGCCCAACGCACGTCCCGACGTAGAGCCCAACGCAAGTCCCGACGTAGAGCCCAACGCACGTCCCGACGTAGAGCCCAACGCACGTCCCGACGTAGAGCTGAAAGTAAGCTAAATCCCGACGTAGAGGCCAACGCACGTCCCAACGTAGAGCTGAAAGTAAGCTAAATCCCGACGTAGAGCCCAACGCACGTCCCGACGTAGAGCCCAACGCATGTCCCGACGTAGAGCTGAAAGTTAGCTAAATCCTGACGTAGAGCCCAACGCACGTCCCGACGTAGAGCCCAACGCACGTCCCGACGTAGAGCCCAACGCACGTCCCGACGTAGAGCCCAACGCACGTCCCGACGTAGAGCCCAACGCACGTCCCGACGTAGAGCCCAACGCACGTCCCGACGTAGAGCCCAACGCACGTCCCGACGTAGAGCTGAAAGTTAGCTAACTACAGACGTAGAGCCCAACGCACGTCCCGACGTAGAGCCCAACGCACGTCCCGACGTAGAGCCCAACGCACGTCCCGACGTAGAGCCCAACGCACGTCCCGACGTAGAGCTGAAAGTTAGCTAACTACAGACGTAGAGCCCAACGCACGTCCCGACGTAGAGCCCAACGCACGTCCCGACGTAGAGCCCAACGCACGTCCCGACGTAGAGCCCAACGCACGTCCCGACGTAGAGCCCAACGCACGTCCCGACGTAGAGCTGAAAGTAAGCTAAATCCCGACGTAGAGCCCAACGCACGTCCCGACGTAGAGCTGAAAGTAAGCTAAATCCCGACGTAGAGGCCAGCGCACGTCCCGACGTAGAGCTTAATGTAAGCTAAATCCCGACGTAGAGCCCAACGCACGTCCCGACGTAGAGCCCAACGCACGTCCCGACGTAGAGCCCAACGCACGTCCCGACGTAGAGCTGAAAGTAAGCTAAATCCCGACGTAGAGCCCAACGCACGTCCCGACGTAGCGCCCAACGCACGTCCCGACGTAGAGCTAAAAGTTAGCTAACTACAGACGTAGAGCCCAACGCACGTCCCGACGTAGAGCTGAAAGTTAGCTAACTACAGACGAAGAGCCCAACGCGCGTCCCGACGTAGAGCTGAAAGTTAGCTAACTACAGACGAAGAGCTCAACGCGCGTCCCGACGTAGAGCCCAACGCACGTCCCGACGTAGAGCTGAAAGTAAGCTAAATCCCGACGTAGAGGCCAACGCACGTCCCGACGTAGAGGCCAACGCACGTCCCGACGTAGAGGCCAACGCACGTCCCGACTTAGAGCTGAAATTAAGTTAAATCCCGACGTAGAGCCCAACGCACGTCCCGACGTAGAGCCCAACGCACGTCCCGACGTAGAGCCCAACGCACGTCCCGACGTAGCGCCCAACGCACGTCCCGACGTAGAGCTGAAAGTTAGCTAACTACAGACGTAGAGCCCAACGCACGTCCCGACGTAGAGCTGAAAGTTAGCTAACTACAGACGTAGAGCCCAACGCACGTCCCGACGTAGAGCTGAAAGTTAGCTAACTACAGACGTAGAGCCCAACGCACGTCCCGACGTAGAGCTGAAAGTTAGCTAACTACAGACGTAGAGCCCAACGCACGTCCCGACGTAGAGCCCAACGCACGTCCCGACATAGAGCCCAACGCACGTCCCGACGTAGAGCTGAAAGTAAGTTAAATCCCGACGTAGAGGCCAACGCACGTCCCGACGTAGAGGCCAACGCACGTCCCGACGTAGAGCTGAAAGTAAGCTAAATCCCGACGTAGAGCCCAACGCACGTCCCGACGTAGAGGCCAACGCACGTCCCGACTTAGAGGCCAACGCACGTCCCGACTTAGAGCTGAAAGTTAGCTAACTACAGACGTAGAGCCCAACGCACGTCCTGACGTAGAGCCCAACGCACGTCCCGACGTAGAGCTGAAAGTAACCTAAATCCCGACGTAGAGCCCAACGCACGTCCCGATGTAGAGGCCAACGCACGTCCCGACGTAGAGCTGAAAGTAAGCTAAATCCCGACGTAGAGCCCAACGCACGTCCCGACGTAGAGCCCAACGCACGTCCCGACGTAGAGCTGAAAGTTAGCTAACTACAGACGTAGAGCCCAACGCACGTCCCGACGTAGAGCCCAACGCACGTCCCGACGTAGAGCCCAACGCACGTCCCGACGTAGAGCTGAAAGTTAGCTAACTACAGACGTAGAGCCCAACGCACGTCCCGACGTAGAGCCCAACGCACGTCCCGACGTAGAGCCCAACGCACGTCCCGACGTAGAGCCCAACGCACGTCCCGACGTAGAGCCCAACGCACGTCCCGACGTAGAGCTGAAAGTAAGCTAAATCCCGACGTAGAGCCCAACGCACGTCCCGACGTAGAGCTGAAAGTAAGCTAAATCCCGACGTAGAGGCCAGCGCACGTCCCGACGTAGAGCTTAATGTAAGCTAAATCCCGACGTAGAGCCCAACGCACGTCCCGACGTAGAGCCCAACGCACGTCCCGACGTAGAGCCCAACGCACGTCCCGACGTAGAGCTGAAAGTAAGCTAAATCCCGACGTAGAGCCCAACGCACGTCCCGACGTAGCGCCCAACGCACGTCCCGACGTAGAGCTAAAAGTTAGCTAACTACAGACGTAGAGCCCAACGCACGTCCCGACGTAGAGCTGAAAGTTAGCTAACTACAGACGAAGAGCCCAACGCGCGTCCCGACGTAGAGCTGAAAGTTAGCTAACTACAGACGAAGAGCTCAACGCGCGTCCCGACGTAGAGCCCAACGCACGTCCCGACGTAGAGCTGAAAGTAAGCTAAATCCCGACGTAGAGGCCAACGCACGTCCCGACGTAGAGGCCAACGCACGTCCCGACGTAGAGGCCAACGCACGTCCCGACTTAGAGCTGAAATTAAGTTAAATCCCGACGTAGAGCCCAACGCACGTCCCGACGTAGAGCCCAACGCACGTCCCGACGTAGAGCCCAACGCACGTCCCGACGTAGCGCCCAACGCACGTCCCGACGTAGAGCTGAAAGTTAGCTAACTACAGACGTAGAGCCCAACGCACGTCCCGACGTAGAGCTGAAAGTTAGCTAACTACAGACGTAGAGCCCAACGCACGTCCCGACGTAGAGCTGAAAGTTAGCTAACTACAGACGTAGAGCCCAACGCACGTCCCGACGTAGAGCTGAAAGTTAGCTAACTACAGACGTAGAGCCCAACGCACGTCCCGACGTAGAGCCCAACGCACGTCCCGACATAGAGCCCAACGCACGTCCCGACGTAGAGCTGAAAGTAAGTTAAATCCCGACGTAGAGGCCAACGCACGTCCCGACGTAGAGGCCAACGCACGTCCCGACGTAGAGCTGAAAGTAAGCTAAATCCCGACGTAGAGCCCAACGCACGTCCCGACGTAGAGGCCAACGCACGTCCCGACTTAGAGGCCAACGCACGTCCCGACTTAGAGCTGAAAGTTAGCTAACTACAGACGTAGAGCCCAACGCACGTCCTGACGTAGAGCCCAACGCACGTCCCGACGTAGAGCTGAAAGTAACCTAAATCCCGACGTAGAGCCCAACGCACGTCCCGATGTAGAGGCCAACGCACGTCCCGACGTAGAGCTGAAAGTAAGCTAAATCCCGACGTAGAGGCCAACGCACGTCCCGACGTAGAGGCCAACGCACGTCCCGACGTAGAGCTGAAAGTAAGCTAAATCCCGACGTAGAGCCCAACGCACGTCCCGACGTAGAGCCCAAGGCACGTCCCGACGTAGAGCCCACCGCACGTCCCGACGTAGAGCCCAATGCACGTCCCGACGTAGAGCTGAAAGTAAGCTAAATCCCGACGTAGCGCCCAACGCACGTCCCGACGTAGCGCCGAACGCACGTCCCGACGTAGAGCTGAAAGTAAGCTAATTCCTGACGCAGAGGCCAACGCACGTCCCGACGTAGAGGCCAACGCACGTCCCGACCTAGAGGCCAACGCACGTCCCGACCTAGAGGCCAACGCACGTCCCGACGTAGAGCTGAAAGTAAGCTAAATCCCGACGTAGAGCCCAACGCACGTCCCGACGTAGAGCCCAACGCACGTCCCGACGTAGCGCCCAACGCACGTCCCGACGTAGAGCAGAAAGTTAGCTAACTACAGACATAGAGCCCAACGCACGTCCCGACGTAGAGCAGAAAGTTAGCTAACTACAGACATAGAGCCCAACGCACGTCCCGAAGTATAGCCCAACGCACGTCCCGAAGTAGAGCCCAACGCACGTCCCGACGTAGAGCCCAACGCACGTCCCGACGTAGAGCCCAACGCACGTCCCGACGTAGAGCCCAACGCACTTCCCGACGTAGAGCTGAAAGTAAGCTAAAACCCGACGTAGAGCCCAACGCACGTCCCGACGTAGAGCTGAAAGTAAGCTAAATCCCGACGTAGAGGCCAACGCACGTCCCGACGTAGAGGCCAACGCACGTCCCGACGTAGAGCTGAAAGTAAGCTAAATCCCGAAGTAGAGGCCAACGCACGTCCCGACGTAGAGGCCAACGCACGTCCCGACGTAGAGCTGAAAGTAAGCTGAATCCCGACGTAGAGGCCAACGCACGTCCCGACGTAGAGGCCAACGCACGTCCCGACTTAGAGGCCAACGCACGTCCCGACTTAGAGGCCAACGCACGTCCCGACTTAGAGGCCAACGCACGTTCCGACGTAGAGGCCAACGCACGTCCCGACATAGAGGACAACGCACGTCCCGACGTAGAGGCCAACGCACGTCCCGACGTAGAGCTGAAAGTAAGTTAAATCCCGACGTAGAGCCCAACGCACGTCCCGACGTAGAGCCCAACGCACGTCCCGACGTAGCGCCCAACGCACGTCCCGACGTAGAGCTGAAAGTAAGTTAAATCCCGACGTAGAGGCCAACGCACGTCCCGACTTAGAGGCCAACGCACGTCCCGACGTAGAGGCCAACGCACGTCCCGACGTAGAGGCCAACGCACGTCCCGACGTAGAGCTGAAAGTAAGCTAAATCCCGACGTAGAGCCCAACGCACGTCCCGACGTAGAGCCCAACGCACGTCCCGACGTAGAGCCCAACGCACGTCCCGACATAGAGCCCAACGCACGTCCCGACGTAGAGCTGAAAGTTAGCTAACTACAGACGTAGAGCCCAACGCACGTCCCGACGTAGAGCCCAACGCACGTCCCGACGTAGAGCTAAAAGTAAGCTAAATCCCGACGTAGAGCCCAACACACGTCCCGACGTAGAGCTGAAAGTAAGCTAAATCCCGACGTAGAGGCCAACGCACGTCCCGACGTAGAGCTGAAAGTAAGCTAAATCCCGATGTAGAGGCCAACGCACGTCCCGACGTAGAGGCCAACGCACGTCCCGACGTAGAGGCCAACGCACGTCCCGACGTAGAGGACAACGCACGTCCCGATGTAGAGGCCAACGCACGTCCCGACGTAGAGCTGAAAGTAAGTTAAATCCCGACGTAGAGCCCAACGCACGTCCCGACGTAGAGCCCAACGCACGTCCCGACGTAGCGCCCAACGCACGTCCCGACGTAGAGCTGAAAGTAAGTTAAATCCCGACGTAGAGGCCAACGCACGTCCCGACGTAGAGGCCAAGGCACGTCCCGACTTAGAGGCCAACGCACGTCCCGACTTAGAGGCCAACGCACGTCCCGACGTAGAGGCCAACGCACGTCCCGACGTAGAGCTGAATGTAAGCTAAATCCCGACGTAGAGCCCAACGCACGTCCCGACGTAGAGCCCAACGCACGTCCCGACGTAGAGCCCAACGCACGTCCCGACGTAGAGCTAAAAGTAAGCTAAATCCCGACGTAGAGCCCAACACACGTCCCGACGTAGAGCTGAAAGTAAGCTAAATCCCGACGTAGAGGCCAACGCACGTCCCGACGTAGAGGCCAACGCACGTCCCGACGTAGAGGCCAACGCACGTCCCGACGTAGAGGCCAACGCACGTCCCGACGTAGAGCTGAAAGTAAGCTAAATCCCGACGTAGAGGCCAACGCACGTCCCGACGTAGAGGCCAACGCACGTCCCGACGTAGAGCTGAAAGTAAGCTAAATCCCGACGTAGAGCCCAACGCACGTCCCGACGTAGAGCCCCCCGCACGTCCCGACGTAGAGCCCCCCGCACGTCCCGATGTAGAGCCCCCCTCACGTCCCGACGTAGAGCCCAATGCACGTCCCGACGTAGAGCTGAAAGTAAGCTAAATCCCGACGTAGCGCCCAACGCACGTCCCGACGTAGCGCCCAACGCACGTCCCGACGTAGAGCTGAAAGTAAGCTAAATCCCGACGTAGAGGCCAACGCACGTCCCGACCTAGAGGCCAACGCACGTCCCGATGTAGAGGCCAACGCACGTCCCGACGTAGAGCTGAAAGTAAGCTAAATCCCGACGTAGAGGCCAACGCACGTCCCGACGTAGCGCCCAACGCACGTCCCGACGTAGCGCCCAACGCACGTCCCGACGTAGCGCCCAACGCACGTCCCGATGTAGAGCTGAAAGTTAGCTAACTACAGACATAGAGCCCAACGCACGTCCCGACGCAGAGCAGAAAGTTAGCTAACTACAGACATAGAGCCCAACGCACGTCCCGACGTAGAGCCCAACGCACGTCCCGACGTAGAGCTGAAAGTAAGCTAAAACCCGACGTAGAGCCCAACGCACGTCCCGACGTAGAGCTGAAAGTAAGCTAAATCCCGAAGTAGAGGCCAACGCACGTCCCGACGTAGAGGCCAACGCACGTCCCGACGTAGAGCTGAAAGTAAGCTAAATCCCGACGTAGAGCCCAACGCACGTCCCGACGTAGAGCCCAACGCACGTCCCGACGTAGAGCTGAAAGTAAGCTGAATCCCGACGTAGAGGCCAACGCACGTCCCGACGTAGAGGCCAACGCACGTCCCGACTTAGAGGCCAACGCACGTCCCGACTTAGAGGACAACGCACGTCCCGACGTAGAGGCCAACGCACGTCCCAACGTAGAGCTGAAAGTAAGTTAAATCCCAACGTAGAGCCCAACGCACGTCCCCACGTAGAGCCCAACGTACGTCCCGACGTAGAGCCCAACGCACGTCCCGACGTAGCGCCCAACGCACGTCCCGACGTAGAGCTGAAAGTTAGCTAACTACAGACGTAGAGCCCAACGCACGTCCCGACGTAGAGCTGAAAGTTAGCTAACAACAGACGTAGAGCCCAACGCACGTCCCGACGTAGAGCTGAAAGTTACCTAACTACAGACGTAGAGCCCAACGCACGTCCCGACGTAGAGCCCAACGCAAGTCCCGACGTAGAGCCCAACGCACGTCCCGACGTAGAGCCCAACGCACGTCCCGACGTAGAGCCCAACGCACGTCCCGACGTAGAGCCCAACGCACGTCCCGACGTAGAGCTGAAAGTAAGCTAAATCCCGACGTAGAGGCCAACGCACGTCCCAACGTAGAGCTGAAAGTAAGCTAAATCCCGACGTAGAGCCCAACGCACGTCCCGACGTAGAGCCCAACGCATGTCCCGACGTAGAGCTGAAAGTTAGCTAAATCCTGACGTAGAGCCCAACGCACGTCCCGACGTAGAGCCCAACGCACGTCCCGACGTAGAGCCCAACGCACGTCCCGACGTAGAGCCCAACGCACGTCCCGACGTAGAGCCCAACGCACGTCCCGACGTAGAGCTGAAAGTTAGCTAACTACAGACGTAGAGCCCAACGCACGTCCCGACGTAGAGCCCAACGCACGTCCCGACGTAGAGCCCAACGCACGTCCCGACGTAGAGCTGAAAGTTAGCTAACTACAGACGTAGAGCCCAACGCACGTCCCGACGTAGAGCCCAACGCACGTCCCGACGTAGAGCCCAACGCACGTCCCGACGTAGAGCTGAAAGTTAGCTAACTACAGACGTAGAGCCCAACGCACGTCCCGACGTAGAGCCCAACGCACGTCCCGACGTAGAGCCCAACGCACGTCCCGACGTAGAGCCCAACGCACGTCCCGACGTAGAGCCCAACGCACGTCCCGACGTAGAGCTGAAAGTAAGCTAAATCCCGACGTAGAGCCCAACGCACGTCCCGACGTAGAGCTTAATGTAAGCTAAATCCCGACGTAGAGCCCAACGCACGTCCCGACGTAGAGCCCAACGCACGTCCCGACGTAGAGCCCAACGCACGTCCCGACGTAGAGCTGAAAGTAAGCTAAATCCCGACGTAGAGCCCAACGCACGTCCCGACGTAGAGCTTAATGTAAGCTAAATCCCGACGTAGAGCCCAACGCACGTCCCGACGTAGAGCCCAACGCACGTCCCGACGTAGAGCCCAACGCACGTCCCGACGTAGAGCTGAAAGTAAGCTAAATCCCGACGTAGAGCCCAACGCACGTCCCGACGTAGAGCCCAACGCACGTCCCGACGTAGAGCTGAAAGTAAGCTAAATCCCGACGTAGAGCCCAACGCACGTCCCGACGTAGCGCCCAACGCACGTCCCGACGTAGAGCTAAAAGTTAGCTAACTACAGACGTAGAGCCCAACGCACGTCCCGACGTAGAGCTGAAAGTTAGCTAACTACAGACGAAGAGCCCAACGCGCGTCCCGACGTAGAGCTGAAAGTTAGCTAACTACAGACGAAGAGCTCAACGCGCGTCCCGACGTAGAGCCCAACGCACGTCCCGACGTAGAGCTGAAAGTAAGCTAAATCCCGACGTAGAGGCCAACGCACGTCCCGACGTAGAGGCCAACGCACGTCCCGACGTAGAGGCCAACGCACGTCCCGACGTAGAGGGCAACGCACGTCCCGACGTAGAGGGCAACGCACGTCCCGACGTAGAGCTGAAATTAAGCTAAATCCCGACGTAGAGCCCAACGCACGTCCCGACGTAGAGCCCAACGCACGTCCCGACGTAGAGCCCAACGCATGTCCCGACGTAGAGCTGAAAGTTAGCTAACCACAGACGTAGTGACCAACGCACGTCCCGACGTAGAGCAGAAAGTTAGCTAACTACAGACGTAGAGCCCAACGCACGTCCCGACGTAGAGCAGAAAGTTAGCTAACTACAGACGTAGAGCCCAACGCACGTCCCGACGTAGAGCAGAAAGTTAGCTAACTACAGACGTAGAGCCCAACGCACGTCCCGACGTAGAGCCCGACGTAGAGCCCAACGCACGTCCCGACGTAGAGCCCAATGCACGTCCCGACGTAGCGCCCAACGCACGTCCCGACGTAGAGTTGAAAGTTAAATCCCGACGTAGAGGCCAACGCACGTCCCGACGTAGAGGCCAACAGACGTCCCGACGTAGAGCCCAACAGACGTCCCGACGTAGAGCCCAACAGACGTCCCGACGTAGACCTGAAAGTAAGCTAAATCCCGACGTAGAGGCCAACGCACGTCCCGACGTAGAGGCCAGCGCACGTCCCGACGTAGAGGCCAGCACACGTCCCGACGTAAGGCCAGCGCACTTCCAGACGTAAGGCCAGCGCACGTCCCGACGTAGAGCCCAACGCACGTCCCGAAGTAGAAGCCAACGCACGTCCCGAAGTAGAGGCCAACGCACGTCCCGACGTAGAGCTGAAAGTAAGCTAAATCCCGACGTAGAGCCCAACGCACGTCCCGACGTAGAGCCCAACGCACGTCCCGACGTAGAGCCCAACGCACGTCCCGACGTCGAGCCCAACGCACGTCCCAACGTAGAGGCCAATGCACGTCCCGAAGTAGAGGCCAACGCACGTCCCGACGTATAGCTGAAAGTAAGCTAAATCCCGACGTAGAGCCCAACGCACGTCCCGACGTAGAGCCCAACGCACGTCCCGACGTAGCGCCCAACGCACGTCCCGACGTAGCGCCCAACGCACGTCCCGACGTAGAGCTGAAAGTTAGCTAACTACAGACGTAGAGCACAACGCACGTCCCGACGTAGAGCCCAACGCACGTCCCGACGTAGAGCTGAAAGTAAGTTAAATCCCGACGTAGAGGCCAACGCACGTCCCGACGTAGAGGCCAACGCACGTCCCGACGTAGAGGCCAACGCACGTCCCGACGTAGAGCTGAAAGTAAGCTAAATCCCGACGTAGAGCCCAACGCACGTCCCGACGTAGAGCCCAACGCACGTCCCGACGTAGCGCCCAACGCACGTCCCGACGTAGCGCCCAACGCAAGTCCCGACGTAGAGCTGAAAGTTAGCTAACTACAGACGTAGAGCCCAACGCACGTCCCGACGTAGAGCTGAAAGTAAGTTAAATCCCGACGTAGAGGCCAACGCACGTCCCGACGTAGAGGACAACGCACGTCCCGACGTAGAGGACAACGCACGTCCCGACGTAGATCTGAAAGTTAGCTAACTACAGACGTAGAGCCCAACGCACGTCCTGACGTAAACCCAACGCACGTCCCGACGTAGAGCTGAAAGTAAGCTAAATCCCGACGTAGAGCCCAACGCACGTCCCGACGTAGAGCCCAACGCACGTCCCGACGTAGAGCTGAAAGTTAGCTAACTACAGACGAAGAGCCCAACGCGCGTCCCGACGTAGAGCAGAAAGTTAGCTAACTACAGACGTAGAGCCCAACGCACGTCCCGACGTAGAGCCCAACGCACGTCCCGACGTAGAGCTGAAAGTAAGCTAAATCCCGACGTAGAGGCCAACGCACGTCCCGACGTAGAGGCCAGCGCACGTCCCGACGTAGAGGCCAGCGCACGTCTCGACGTAGAGCCCAACGCACGTCCCGAAGTAGAGGCCAACGCACGTCCCGAAGTAGAGGCCAACGCACGTCCCGACGTAGAGCTGAAAGTAAGCTAAATCCCGACGTAGAGCCCAACGCACGTCCCGACGTAGAGCCCAACGCACGTCCCGACGTAGAGCCCAACGCACTTCCCGACGTAGAGGCCAACGCACGTCCCGACGTAGAGCCCAACGCACGTCCCGACGTAGAGGCCAACGCACGTCCCGAAGTAGAGCCCAACGCACGTCCCGACGTAGAGCTGAAAGTAAGCTAAATCCCGACGTAGAGGCCAACGCACGTCCCGACGTAGAGGCCAGCGCACGTCCCGACGTAGAGGCCAGCGCACGTCTCGACGTAGAGCCCAACGCACGTCCCGAAGTAGAGGCCAACGCACGTCCCGAAGTAGAGGCCAACGCACGTCCCGACGTAGAGCTGAAAGTAAGCTAAATCCCGACGTAGAGCCCAACGCACGTCCCGACGTAGAGCCCAACGCACGTCCCGACGTAGAGCCCAACGCACTTCCCGACGTAGAGGCCAACGCACGTCCCGACGTAGAGCCCAACGCACGTCCCGACGTAGAGGCCAACGCACGTCCCGAAGTAGAGGACAACGCACGTCCCGACGTATAGCTGAAAGTAAGCTAAATCCCGACGTAGAGCCCAACGCACGTCCCGACGTAGAGCCCAACGCACGTCCCGACGTAGAGCCCAACGCACGTCCCGACGTAGAGCCCAACGCACGTCCCGACGTAGCGCCCAACGCACGTCCCGACGTAGAGCTGAAAGTTAGCTAACTACAGACGTAGAGCCCAACGCACGTCCCGACGTAGAGCAGAAAGTTAGCTAACTACAGACGTAGAGCCCAACGCACGTCCAGACGTAGAGCCCAACGCACGTCCCGACGTAGAGCCCAACGCACGTCCCGACGTAGAGCCCAACGCACGTCCCGACGTAGCGCCCAACGCACGTCCCGACGTAGAGCTGAAAGTAAGTTAAATCCCGACGTAGAGGCCAACGCACGTCCCGACGTAGAGGCCAACGCACGTCCCGACGTAGAGGCCAACGCACGTCCCGACGTAGAGGCCAACGCACGTCCCGACGTAGAGGCCAACGCACGTCCCGACGTAGAGCTGAAAGTAAGCTAAATCCCGACGTAGAGCCCAACGCACGTCCCGACGTAGAGGCCAACGCACGTCCCGACTTAGAGGCCAACGCACGTCCCGACGTAGAGGACAACGCACGTCCCGACGTAGAGCTGAAAGTTAGCTAACTACAGACGTAGAGCCCAACGCACGTCCCGACGTAGAGCCCAACGCACGTCCCGACGTAGAGCCCAACGCACGTCCCGACGTAGAGCCCAACGCACGTCCCGACGTAGAGTTGAAAGTTAAATCCCGACGTAGAGGCCAACGCACGTCCCGACGTAGAGGCCAACAGACGTCCCGACGTAGAGCCCAACGCACGTCCCGACGTAGAGCCCAACAGACGTCCCGACTTAGAGGCCAACGCACGTCCCGACGTAGAGCTGAAAGTAAGCTAAATCCCGACATAGAGGCCAACGCACGTCCCGACGTAGAGGCCAACGCACGTCCCGACGTAGAGCTGAAAGTAAGCTAAATCCCGACGTAGAGGCCAACGCACGTCCCGACGTAGAGGCCAGCGCACGTCCCGACGTAGAGGCCAGCGCACGTCCCGACGTAGAGGCCAGCGCACGTCCCGACGTAGAGGCCAACGCACGTCCCGACGTAGAGCTGAAAGTAAGCTAAATCCCGACGTAGAGCCCAACGCACGTCCCGACGTAGAGCCCAACGCACGTCCCGACGTAGAGCCCAACGCACGTCCCGACGTAGAGGCCAACGCACGTCCCGACGTAGAGCCCAACGCACGTCCCGACGTAGAGCCCAACGCACGTCCCGACGTAGAGGCCAACGCACGTCCCGACGTAGAGGCCAACGCACGTCCCGACGTATAGCTGAAAGTAAGCTAAATCGCGACGTAGAGCCCAATGCACGTCCTGACGTAGAGCCCAACGCACGTCCCGACGTAGAGCCCAACGCACGTCCCGACGTAGAGCTGAAAGTAAGCTAAATCCCGACGTAGAGCCCAACGCACATCCCGACGTAGAGCCCAACGCACGTCCCGACGTAGAGCTGAAAGTTAGCTAACTACAGACGAAGAGCCCAACGCGCGTCCCGACGTAGAGCAGAAAGTTAGCTAACTACAGACGTAGAGCCCAACGCACGTCCCGACGTAGAGCCCAACGCACGTCCCGACGTAGAGGCCAACGCACGTCCCGACGTAGAGGCCAACGCACGTCCCGACGTAGAGCTGAAAGTAAGTTAAATCCCGACGTAGAGGCCAACGCACGTCCCGACGTAGAGGCCAACGCACGTCCCGACTTAGAGGCCAACGCACGTCCCGACGTAGAGGACAACGCACGTCCCGACGTAGAGGCCAACGCACGTCCCGACGTAGAGCTGAAAGTAAGCTAAATCCCGACGTAGAGCCCAACGCACGTCCCGACGTAGAGCCCAACGCACGTCCCGACATAGAGCCCAACGCACGTCCCGACGTAGAGCTGAAACTTAACTAACTACAGACGTAGAGCCCAACGCACGTCCCGACGTAGAGCCCAACGCACATCCCGACGTAGAGCTGAAAGTAAGCTAAATCCCGAAGTAGAGCCCAACACACGTCCCGACGTAGAGCTGAAAGTAAGCTAAATCCCGACGTAGAGGCCAACGCACGTCCCGACGTAGAGGCCAACGCACGTCCCGACGTAGAGGCCAACGCACGTCCCGACGTAGAGGCCAACGCACGTCCCGACGTAGAGGCCAACGCACGTCCCGACGTAGAGGCCAACGCACGTCCCGACGTAGAGCTGAAAGTAAGCTAAATCCCGACGTAGAGCCCAACGCACGTCCCGACGTAGAGGCCAACGCACGTCCCGACGTAGAGCTGAAAGTAAGCTAAATCCCGACGTAGAGCCCACCGCACGTCCCGACGTAGAGCCCAACGCACGTCCCGACGTAGAGCCCACCGCACGTCCCAACGTAGAGCCCAACACACGTCCCGAAGTAGAGCTGAAAGTAAGCTAAATCCCGACGTAGAGCCCAACGCACGTCCCGACGTAGGGGCCAACGCACGTCCCGACTTAGAGGCCAACGCACGTCCCGACGTAGAGCTGAAAGTTAGCTAACTACAGACGTAGAGCCCAACGCACGTCCTGACGTAGAGCCCAACGCACGTCCCGACGTAGAGCTGGAAGTAGGCTAAATCCCGACGTAGAGCCCAACGCACGTCCCGACGTAGAGCCCAACGCACGTCCCGACGTAGAGCCCAACGCGCGTCCCGACGTAGAGCTGAAAGTTAGCTAACTACAGACGAAGAGCCCAACGCGCGTCCCGACGTAGAGCAGAAAGTTAGCTAACTACAGACGTAGAGCCCAACGCACGTCCCGACGTAGAGCCCAACGCACGTCCCGACGTAGAGGCCAACGCATATCCCGACGTAGAGCCAAACGCACGTCCCGACGTAGCGCCCAACGCACGTCCCGACGTAGAGCTGAAAGTTAGCTAACTACAGACGTAGAGCCCAACGCACGTCCCGACGTAGAGCAGAAAGTTAGCTAACTACAGACGTAGAGCCCAACGCACGTCCCGACGTAGAGCCCAACGCACGTCCCGACGTAGAGCCCAACGCACGTCCCGACGTAGAGCCCAACGCACGTCCCGACGTAGAGCCCAACGCACGTCCCGACGTACCGCCCAACGCACGTCCCGACGTACCGCCCAACGCACGTCCCGACGTAGAGCTGAAAGTAAGTTAAATCCCGACGTAGAGGCCAACGCACGTCCCGACGTAGAGGCCAACGCACGTCCCGACGTAGAGGCCAACGCACGTCCCGACGTAGAGCTGAAAGTAAGCTAAATCCCGACGTAGAGCCCATCGCACGTCCTGACGTAGAGGCCAACGCACGTCCCGACTTAGAGGCCAACGCACGTCCCGACGTAGAGGCCAACGCACGTCCCGACGTAGAGGCCAACGCACGTCCCGACGTAGAGCTGAAAGTAAGCTAAATCCCGACGTAGAGCCCAACGCACGTCCTGACGTAGAGGCCAACGCACGTCCCGACTTAGAGGCCAACGCACGTCCCGACTTAGAGGCCAACGCACGTCCCGACTTAGAGGCCAACGCACGTCCCGAAGTAGAGGCCAACGCACGTCCCGAAGTAGAGGCCAACGCACGTCCCGAAGTAGAGGCCAACGCACGTCCCGACGTAGAGCTGAAAGTAAGCTAAATCCCGACGTAGAGCCCAACGCACGTCCCGACGTAGAGCCCAACGCACGTCCCGACGTAGAGCCCAACGCACGTCCCGACGTAGAGCCCAACGCACGTCCCGACGTAGAGCCCAACGCACGTCCCGACGTAGAGCCCAACGCACGTCCCGACGTATAGCTGAAAGTAAGCTAAATCCCGACGTAGAGCCCAACGCACGTCCCGACGTAGAGCCCAACGCACGTCCCGACGTAGAGCCCAACGCACGTCCCGACGTAGAGCCCAACGCACGTCCCGACGTAGAGCCCAACGCACGTCCCGACGTAGAGCCAAACGCACGTCCCGACGTAGAGCCCAACGCACGTCCCGACGTAGAGCTGAAAGTTAGCTAACTACAGACGTAGAGCCCAACGCACGTCCCGACGTAGAGCAGAAAGTTAGCTAACTACAGACGTAGAGCCCAACGCACGTCCCGACGTAGAGCCCAACGCACGTCCCGACGTAGAGCCCAACGCACGTCCCGACGTAGCGCCCAACGCACGTCCCGACGTAGAGCTGAAAGTAAGTTAAATCCCGACGTAGAGGCCAACGCACGTCCCGACGTAGAGGCCAACGCACGTCCCGACGTAGAGGCCAACGCACGTCCCGACGTAGAGGCCAACGCACGTCCCGACGTAGAGGCCAACGCACGTCCCGACGTAGAGCTGAAAGTAAGCTAAATCCCGACGTAGAGCCCAACGCACGTCCCGACGTAGAGCCCAACGCACGTCCCGACGTAGAGCCCAACGCACGTCCCGACGTAGCGCCCAACGCACGTCCCGACGTAGAGCTGAAAGTAAGTTAAATCCCGACGTAGAGGCCAACGCACGTCCCGACGTAGAGGCCAACGCACGTCCCGACGTAGAGGCCAACGCACGTCCCGACGTAGAGCTGAAAGTAAGCTAAATCCCGACGTAGAGCCCAACGCACGTCCTGACGTAGAGGCCAACGCACGTCCCGACTTAGAGGCCAACGCACGTCCCGACGTAGAGGACAACGCACGTCCCGACGTAGAGCTGAAAGTTAGCTAACTACAGACGTAGAGCCCAACGCACGTCCCGACGTAGAGCCCAACGCACGTCCCGACGTAGAGCCCAACGCACGTCCCGACGTAGAGCCCAACGCACGTCCCGACGTAGAGCTGAAAGTAAGCTAAATCCCGACGTAGAGCCCAACGCACGTCCCGACATAGAGCCCAACGCACGTCCCGACGTAGAGCCCAACGCACGTCCCGACGTAGAGCCCAACGCACGTCCCGACGTAGAGCCCAACGCACGTCCCGACGTAGAGCCCAACGCACGTCCCGACGTAGAGCTGAAAGTTAGCTAACTACAGACGAAGAGCCCAACGCGCGTCCCGACGTAGAGCAGAAAGTTAGCTAACTACAGACGTAGAGCCCAACGCACGTCCCGACGTAGAGCCCAACGCACGTCCCGACGTAGAGCCCAACGCACGTCCCGACGTAGAGCCCAACGCACGTCCCGACGTAGAGCCCAACGCACGTCCCGACGTAGAGCTGAAAGTAAGCTAAATCCCGACGTAGAGCCCAACGCACGTCCCGACGTAGAGCCCAACGCACGTCCCGACGTAGCGCCCAACGCACGTCCCGACGTAGAGCTGAAAGTTAGCTAACTACAGACGTAGAGCCCAACGCACGTCCCGACGTAGAGCCCAACGCACGTCCCGACGTAGAGCCCAACGCACGTCCCGACGTAGAGCCCAACGCACGTCCCGACGTAGCGCCCAACGCACGTCCCGACGTAGAGCTGAAAGTAAGTTAAATCCCGACGTAGAGGCCAACGCACGTCCCGACGTAGAGGCCAACGCACGTCCCGACTTAGAGGCCAACGCACGTCCCGACGTAGAGGCCAACGCACGTCCCGACGTAGAGCTGAAAGTAAGCTAAAAACCGACGTAGAGCCCAACGCACGTCCCGACGTAGAGGCCAACGCACGTCCCGACGTAGAGGCCAACGCACGTCCCGACGTAGAGCTGAAAGTAAGCTAAATCCCGACGTAGAGCCCACCGCACGTCCCGACGTAGAGCCCAACGCACGTCCCGACGTAGAGCCCACCGCACGTCCCAACGTAGAGCCCAACACACGTCCCGACGTAGAGCTGAAAGTAAGCTAAATCCCGACGTAGCGCCCAACGCACGTCCCGACGTAGCGCCCAACGCACGTCCCGACGTAGAGCTGTAAGTAAGCTAAATCCCGACGTAGAGGCCAACGCACCTCCCGACGTAGAGGCCAACGCACGTCCCGACGTAGAGGCCAACGCACGTCCCGACGTAGAGCTGAAAGTAAGCTAAATCCCGACGTATAGCCCAACGCACGTCCCGACGTAGAGCCCAACGCACGTCCCGACGTAGAGCCCAACGCACGTCCCGACGTAGCGCCCAACGCACGTCCCGACGTAGCGCCCAACGCACGTCCCGACGTAGAGCTGAAAGTTAGCTAACTACAGACGTAGAGCCCAACGCACGTCCCGACGTAGAGCCCAACGCGCGTCCCCACGTAGAGCCCAACGCGCGTCCCCACGTAGAGCCCAACGCGCGTCCCCACGTAGCGCCCAACGCGCGTCCCCACGTAGAGCTGAAAGTAAGTTAAATCCCGACGTAGAGGCCAACGCACGTCCCGACGTAGAGGCCAACGCACGTCCCGACGTAGAGGCCAACGCACGTCCCGACGTAGAGGCCAACGCACGTCCCGACTTAGAGGCCAACGCACGTCCCGACTTAGAGGCCAACGCACGTCCCGACTTAGAGGCCAACGCACGTCCCGACTTAGAGGCCAACGCACGTCCTGACTTAGAGCTGAAAGTAAGCTAAATCCCGACGTAGAGCCCAACGCACGTCCCGACGTAGAGCCCAACGCACGTCCCGACGTAGAGCCCAACGCACGTCCCGACGTAGAGCCCAACGCACGTCCCGACGTAGAGCTGAAAGTAAGCTAAATCCCGACCTAGAGGCCAACGCACGTCCCGACGTAGAGCTGAAAGTAAGCTAAATCCCGACGTAGAGGCCAACGCACGTCCCGACGTAGAGCTGAAAGTAAGCTAAATCCCGACGTAGAGCCCAACGCACGTCCCGACGTAGAGCTGAAAGTAAGCTAAATCCCGACGTAGAGGCCAACGCACGTCCCGACGTAGAGCTGAAAGTAAGCTAAATCCCGACGTAGAGGCCAACGCACGTCCCGACGTAGAGGCCAACGCACGTCCCGACGTAGAGCTGAAAGTAAGCTAAATCCCGACGTAGAGGCCAACGCACGTCCCGACGTAGAGCCCAACGCACGTCCCGACGTAGAGCTGAAAGTAAGCTAAATCCCGACGTAGAGCCCACCGCACGTCCCGACGTAGAGCCCACCGCACGTCCCGACGTAGAGCCCACCGCACGTCCCGATGTAGAGCCCACCGCACGTCCCGACGTAGAGCCCAACGCACGTCCCGACGTAGAGCTGAAAGTAAGCTAAATCCCGACGTAGCGCCCAACGCACGTCCCGACGTAGCGCCCAACGCACGTCCCGACGTATGCGCCCAACGCACGTCCCGACGTAGAGCTGAAAGTAAGCTAAATCCCGACGCAGAGGCCAACGCACGTCCCGACGTAGAGGCCAACGCACGTCCCGACCTAGAGGCCAACGCACGTCCCGACCTAGAGGCCAACGCACGTCCCGACGTAGAGCTGAAAGTAAGCTAAATCCCGACGTAGACCCAACGCACGTCCCGACGTAGAGCCCAATGCACGTCCCGACGTAGAGCCCAACGCACGTCCCGACGTAGAGCCAAACGCACGTCCCGACGTAGAGCTGAAAGTAAGCTAAATCCCGACGTAGAGCCCAACGCACATCCCGACGTAGAGCCGAACGCACATCCCGACGTAGAGCTGAAAGTAAGCTAAATCCCGACGAAGAGCCCAACGCACGTCCCGACGTAGAGCCCAACGCACGTCCCGACGTAGAGCTGAAAGTAAGCTAGATCCCGACGTAGAGCCCAACGCACGTCCCGACGTAGAGCTGAAAGTAAGCTAAAACCCGACGTAGCGCCCAACGCACGTCCCGACGTAGAGCTGAAAGTAAGCTAAATCCCGACGTAGCACCCAACGCACGTCCCGACGTAGAGCCCAACGCACGTCCCGACGTAGAGCCCAACGCACGTCCCGACGTAGAGCCCAACGCACGTCCCGACGTAGAGCTGAAAGTAAGTTAAATCCCGACGTAGAGGCCAACGCACGTCCCGACGTAGAGGCCAACGCACGTCCCGACTTAGAGGCCAACGCACGTCCCGACGTAGAGGCCAACGCACGTCCCGACGTAGAGCTGAAAGTAAGCTAAAACCCGACGTAGCGCCCAACGCACGTCCCGACGTAGAGCTGAAAGTAAGCTAAATCCCGACGTAGCACCCAACGCACGTCCCGACGTAGAGCCCAACGCACGTCCCGACGTAGAGCCCAACGCACGTCCCGACGTAGCGCCCAACGCACGTCCCGACGTAGAGCTGAAAGTAAGTTAAATCCCGACGTAGAGGCCAACGCACGTCCCGACGTAGAGGCCAACGCACGTCCCGACTTAGAGGCCAACGCACGTCCCGACGTAGAGGCCAACGCACGTCCCGACGTAGAGCTGAAAGTAAGCTAAAAACCGACGTAGAGCCCAACGCACGTCCCGACGTAGAGGCCAACGCACGTCCCGACGTAGAGGCCAACGCACGTCCCGACGTAGAGCTGAAAGTAAGCTAAATCCCGACGTAGAGCCCACCGCACGTCCCGACGTAGAGCCCAACGCACGTCCCGACGTAGAGCCCACCGCACGTCCCAACGTAGAGCCCAACACACGTCCCGACGTAGAGCTGAAAGTAAGCTAAATCCCGACGTAGCGCCCAACGCACGTCCCGACGTAGCGCCCAACGCACGTCCCGACGTAGAGCTGTAAGTAAGCTAAATCCCGACGTAGAGGCCAACGCACCTCCCGACGTAGAGGCCAACGCACGTCCCGACGTAGAGGCCAACGCACGTCCCGACGTAGAGCTGAAAGTAAGCTAAATCCCGACGTATAGCCCAACGCACGTCCCGACGTAGAGCCCAACGCACGTCCCGACGTAGAGCCCAACGCACGTCCCGACGTAGCGCCCAACGCACGTCCCGACGTAGCGCCCAACGCACGTCCCGACGTAGAGCTGAAAGTTAGCTAACTACAGACGTAGAGCCCAACGCACGTCCCGACGTAGAGCCCAACGCGCGTCCCCACGTAGAGCCCAACGCGCGTCCCCACGTAGCGCCCAACGCGCGTCCCCACGTAGAGCTGAAAGTAAGTTAAATCCCGACGTAGAGGCCAACGCACGTCCCGACGTAGAGGCCAACGCACGTCCCGACGTAGAGGCCAACGCACGTCCCGACGTAGAGGCCAACGCACGTCCCGACTTAGAGGCCAACGCACGTCCCGACTTAGAGGCCAACGCACGTCCCGACTTAGAGGCCAACGCACGTCCCGACTTAGAGGCCAACGCACGTCCTGACTTAGAGCTGAAAGTAAGCTAAATCCCGACGTAGAGCCCAACGCACGTCCCGACGTAGAGCCCAACGCACGTCCCGACGTAGAGCCCAACGCACGTCCCGACGTAGAGCCCAACGCACGTCCCGACGTAGAGCTGAAAGTAAGCTAAATCCCGACCTAGAGGCCAACGCACGTCCCGACGTAGAGCTGAAAGTAAGCTAAATCCCGACGTAGAGGCCAACGCACGTCCCGACGTAGAGCTGAAAGTAAGCTAAATCCCGACGTAGAGCCCAACGCACGTCCCGACGTAGAGCTGAAAGTAAGCTAAATCCCGACGTAGAGGCCAACGCACGTCCCGACGTAGAGCTGAAAGTAAGCTAAATCCCGACGTAGAGGCCAACGCACGTCCCGACGTAGAGGCCAACGCACGTCCCGACGTAGAGCTGAAAGTAAGCTAAATCCCGACGTAGAGGCCAACGCACGTCCCGACGTAGAGCCCAACGCACGTCCCGACGTAGAGCTGAAAGTAAGCTAAATCCCGACGTAGAGCCCACCGCACGTCCCGATGTAGAGCCCACCGCACGTCCCGACGTAGAGCCCACCGCACGTCCCGATGTAGAGCCCACCGCACGTCCCGACGTAGAGCCCAACGCACGTCCCGACGTAGAGCTGAAAGTAAGCTAAATCCCGACGTAGCGCCCAACGCACGTCCCGACGTAGCGCCCAACGCACGTCCCGACGTATGCGCCCAACGCACGTCCCGACGTAGAGCTGAAAGTAAGCTAAATCCCGACGCAGAGGCCAACGCACGTCCCGACGTAGAGGCCAACGCACGTCCCGACCTAGAGGCCAACGCACGTCCCGACCTAGAGGCCAACGCACGTCCCGACGTAGAGCTGAAAGTAAGCTAAATCCCGACGTAGACCCAACGCACGTCCCGACGTAGAGCCCAATGCACGTCCCGACGTAGAGCCCAACGCACGTCCCGACGTAGAGCCAAACGCACGTCCCGACGTAGAGCTGAAAGTAAGCTAAATCCCGACGTAGAGCCCAACGCACATCCCGACGTAGAGCCGAACGCACATCCCGACGTAGAGCTGAAAGTAAGCTAAATCCCGACGAAGAGCCCAACGCACGTCCCGACGTAGAGCCCAACGCACGTCCCGACGTAGAGCTGAAAGTAAGCTAGATCCCGACGTAGAGCCCAACGCACGTCCCGACGTAGAGCTGAAAGTAAGCTAAAACCCGACGTAGCGCCCAACGCACGTCCCGACGTAGAGCTGAAAGTAAGCTAAATCCCGACGTAGCACCCAACGCACGTCCCGACGTAGAGCCCAACGCACGTCCCGACGTAGAGCCCAACGCACGTCCCGACGTAGAGCCCAACACACGTCCCGACGTAGAGCTGAAAGTTAGCTAAATCCCGACGTAGAGCCCAACGCACGTCCCGACGTAGAGCCCAAAGCACGTCTCGACGTAGAGCCCAACGCGCGTCCCGACGTAGAGCCCAACGCGCGTCCCGACGTAGAGCTGAAACTTAGCTAACTACAGACGTAGAGCCCAACGCACGTCCCGATGTAGAGCTGAAAGTAAGCTAAATCCCGACGTGGAGCCCAACGCACGTCCCGACGTAGAGCTGAAAGTAAGCTAAATCCCGACGTAGAGCCCAACGCACGTCCCGACGTACAGGCCAACGCACGTCCCGACATAGAGCTGAAAGTAAGCTAAATCCCGACGTAGAGCCCAACGCACGTCCCGACGTAGAGGCCAGCGCACGTCCCGACGTAGAGGCCAGCGCACGTCCCGACGTAGAGCCAAACGCACGTCCCGACGTAGAGCTTAATGTAAGCTAAATCCCGACGTAGAGCCCAACGCACGTCCCGACGTAGAGCCCAACGCACGTCCCGACGTAGAGCTGAAAGTAAGCTAAATCCCGACGTAGCGCCCAACGCACGTCCCGACGTAGCGCCCAACGCACGTCCCGACGTAGAGCTGAAAGTAAGCTAAATCCCGACGTAGCGCCCAACGCACGTCCCGACGTAGCGCCCAACGCACGTCCCGACGTAGAGCCCAACGCACGTCCCGACGTAGAGCTGAAAGTTAGCTAACTACAGACGAATTGCCCAACGCGCGTCCAGACGTAGAGCTGAAAGTAAGCTAAATCCCGACGTAGCGCCCAACGCACGTCCCGACGTAGCGCCCAACGCACGTACCGACGTAGAGCTGAAAGTTAGCTAACTACAGACGTAGAGCCCAACGCGTGTCCCGACGTAGAGCCCAACGCGTGTCCCGACGTAGAGCCCAACGCACGTCCCGACGTAGAGCCCAACGCACGTCCCGACGTAGAGCCCAACGCACGTCCCGACGTAGAGCCCAACGCACGTCCCGACGTAGAGCCCAACGCACGTCCCGACGTAGAGCTGAAAGTAAGCTAAATCCCGACGTAGAGGCCAACGCACGTCCCGACGTAGAGCCCAACGCACGTCCCGACGTAGAGGCCAACGCACGTCCCGACGTAGAGGACAACGCACGTCCCGACGTAGAGCTGAAAGTTAGCTAACTACAGACGTAGAGCCCAACGCACGTCCCGACATAGAGTCCAACGCACGTCCCGACGTAGAGCTGAAAGTAAGCTAAATCCCAACGTAGAGCCCAACGCACGTCCCGAAGTAGAGCTGAAAGTAAGCTAAATCCCGACGTAGTGCCCAACGCACGTCCCGACGTAGAGCTGAAAGTTAGCTAACTACAGACGTAGAGCCCAACGCGCATCCCGACGTACAGCCCAACACGCGTCCCGACGTAGAGCCCAATGCGCGTCCCGACGTAGAGCCGAACGCACGTCCCGACGTAGTGCCCAACGCACGTCCCGACGTGGAGCTGAAACTAAGCTAAACCCCGACGTAGAGCCCAGCGCACGTCCCGACGTAGAGCCCAGCGCACGTCCCGACGTAGAGCCCAGCGCACGTCCCGACGTAGAGCCCAGCGCACGTCCCGACGTAGAGCTGAAAGTAAGGTAAATCCCGACGTAGAGGCCAACGCACGTCCCGACGTAGAGGCCAACGCGCGTCCCGACGTAGAGCTGAAAGTAAGCTAAATCCCGACGTAGAGGCCAACGCACGTCCCGACGTAGAGGCCAACACACGTCCCGACGTAGAGGCCAACGCACGTCCTGACGTAGAGGCCAACGCACGTCCCGACGTAGAGCTTAAAGTAAGCTAAAACCCGACGTAGAGCCCAACGCACGTCCCGACGTAGAGCCCAACGCACGTCCCGACGTAGAGCTGAAAGTAAGCTAAATCCCGACGTAGAGGCCAACGCACGTCCCGACGTAGAGGCCAACGCACGTCCTGCCGTAGAGCCCAACGCACGTCCCGCCGTAGAGCCCGATGCACGTCCCGACGTAGCACCCAACACACGTCCCGACGTAGAGGCCAACGCGCGTCCCGACGTAGAGGCCAACGCGCGTCCCGACGTAGAGGCGAACGCGCGTACCGACGTAGAGGCCAACGCGCGTACCGACGTAGAGCTGAAAGTAAGCTAAAGCCCAACGTAGAGCCCAACGCGCGTCCCGACGTAGAGCCCAACGCGCGTCCCGACGTAGAGGCCAACGCGCGTCCCGACGTAGAGGCCAACGCGCGTCCCGACGTAGAGGCCAACGCGCGTCCCGACGTAGAGGCCAACGCGCGTCCCGACGTAGAGGCCAACGCGCGTCCCGACGTAGAGGCCAACGCGCGTCCCGACGTAGAGGCCAACGCGCGTCCCGACGTAGAGCCCAGCGCGCGTCCCGACGTAGAGCTGAAAGTAAGCTAAAGCCCAACGTAGAGCCCAACGCAAGTCCCGAAGTAGAGCCCAATGCACGTCCCGACGTAGAGCCCAACGCACGTCCCGACGTAGAGCTGAAAGTAAGCTAAATCCCGACGTAGAGGCCAACGCACGTCCCGACGTAGAGGCCAACGCACGTCCCGACGTAGAGGCCAACGCACGTCCCGACGTAGAGGCCAACGCACGTCCTGCCGTAGAGCCCAACGCACGTCCCGACGTCGTGCCCAATGCACGTCCCGACGTAGCACCCAACACACGTCCCGACGTAGAGCTGAAAGTTAGCTAACTACAGACGTAGAGCCCAACGCACGTCCCGACGTAGAGCCCAACGCACGTCCCGACGTAGAGCCCAACGCACGTCCCGACGTAGAGCTGAAAGTAAGCTAAATCCCAACGTAGAGCCCAACGCACGTTCCGACGTAGAGCCCAACGCGTGTCCCGACGTAGAGCCCAACGCACGTCCCGACGTAGCGCCCAACGCACGTCCCGACGTAGAGATGAAAGTTAGCTAACTACAGACGTAGAGCCCAACGCGCGTCCCGACATAGAGCTGAAAGTTAGCTAACTACAGACGTAGAGCCCAACGCGCGTCCCGACGTAGAGCCCAACGCGCGTCCCGACGTAGAGCCCAACGCGCGTCCCGACGTAGAGCCCAACGCGCGTCCCGACGTAGAGCTGAAAGTAAGCTAAAGCCCAACGTAGAGCCCAACGCACGTCCCGACGTAGAGCCCAACGCACGTCCCGACGTAGCGCCCAACGCACGTCCCGACGTAGAGCTGAAAGTCAGCTAACTACAGACGTAGCGCCCAACGCACGTCCCGACGTAGAGCTGAAAGTCAGCTAACTACAGACGTAGAGCCCAACGCACGTCCCGACGTAGAGCTGAAAGTAAGCTAAATCCCAACGTAGAGGCCAACGCACGTCCCGACGTAGAGCTGAAAGTAAGCTAAATCCCAACGTAGAGCCCAACGCACGTCCCGACGTATAGCCCAACGCACGTCCCGAAGTAGAGCCCAACGCACGTCCCGACGTAGAGCTGAAAGTAAGCTAAATCCCGACGTAGAGCTGAAAGTAAGCTAAATCCCGACGTAGAGCCCAACGCACGTCCCGACGTAGAGCCCAACGCGCGTCCCGACGTAGAGCTGAAAGTTGGCTAACTACAGACGTAGAGCCCAACGCACATCCCGACGTAGAGCCCAAGGCACGTCCCGACGTAGAGGCCAACGCACGTCCCGACGTAGAGCCCAACGCACGTCCCGACGTAGAGCTGAAAGTAAGCTAAATCCCGACGTAGAGGCCAACGCGCGTCCCGACGTAGAGGCCAACGCGCGTCCCGACGTACAGCTGAAAGTAAGCTAAATCCCGACGTAGAGGCCAACGCACGTCCCGCCGTAGAGGCCAACGCACGTCCCGCCGTAGAGGCCAACGCACGTCCCGACGTAGAGGCCAACGCACGTCCCGACGTAGAGCCCAACGCACGTCCCGACGTAGAGGCCAACGCACGTCCCGACGTAGAGCCCAACGCACGTCCCGACGTAGAGCCCAACGCACGTCCCGACGTAGAGCCCAACGCACGTCCCGACGTAGAGCTGAAAGTAAGCTAAATCCCGACGTAGAGCCCAACGCACGTCCCGACGTAGAGCCCAACGCACGTCTCGACGTAGAGCCCAACGCACGTCCCGACGTAGCGCCCAACGCACGTCCCGACGTAGAGCTGAAAGTTAGCTAACTACAGACGTAGAGCCCAACGCACGTCCCGACGTAGAGCTGAAAGTTAGCTAACTACAGACGTAGAGCCCAACGCACGTCCCGACGTAGAGCTGAAAGTTAGCTAACTACAGACGTAGAGCCCAACGCACGTCCCGACGTAGAGCTGAAAGTTAGCTAACTACAGACGTAGAGCCCAACGCACGTCCCGACGTAGAGCTCAAAGTTAGCTAACTACAGACGTAGAGCGCAACGCACGTCCCGACGTAGAGCTCAAAGTTAGCTAACTACAGACGTAGAGCCCAACGCACGTCCCGACGTAGAGCTCAAAGTTAGCTAACTACAGACGTAGAGCCCAACGCACGTCCCGACGTAGAGCTCAAAGTTAGCTAACTACAGACGTAGAGCCCAACGCACGTCCCGACGTAGAGCCCAACGCACGTCTCGACGTAGAGCCCAACGCACGTCTCGACGTAGAGCCCAACGCACGTCCCGACGTAGAGCTGAAAGTAAGATAAATCCCGACGTAGAGGCCAACGCACGTCCCGACTTAGAGCTGAAAGTAAGCTAAATCCCGACGTAGAGCCCAACGCACGTCCCGACGTAGAGCCCAACGCACGTCCCGACGTAGAGCTGAAAGTTGGCTAACTACAGACGTAGAGCCCAACACACGTCCCGACGTAGAGCCCAACGCACGTCCCGACGTAGAGCTGAAAGTAAGCTAAATCCCAACGTAGAGCCCAACGCACGTCCCGACGTAGAGCTGAAAGTAACCTAATCCCGACGTAGAGGCCAACGCACGTCCCGACGTAGAGGCCAACGCACGTCCCGACGTAGAGCTGAAAGTAAGCTAAATCCCGACATAGAGGCCAACGCACGTCCCGACGTAGAGGCCAAGGCACGTCCTGCCGTACAGCCCAACGCACGTCCCGACGTAGTGCCCAACGCACGTCCCGACGTAGAGCCCAACGCACGTCCCGACGTAGAGCTGAAAGTTAGCTAACTACAGACGTAGAGCCCAACGCACGTCCCGACGTAGAGCCCAACGCACGTCCCGACGTAGAGCTGAAAGTAAGCTAAATCCCAACGTAGAGCCCAACGCACGTCCCGACGTAGAGCCCAACGCACGTCCCGACGTAGCGTCCAACGCACGTCCCGACGTAGAGCTGAAAGTTAACTAACTACAGACGTAGAGCCCAACGCGCGTCCCGACGTAGAGCTGAAAGTTAGCTAACTACAGACGTAGAGCCCAACGCGCGTCACGACGTAGAGCTGAAAGTTAGCTAACTACAGACGTAGAGCCCAACGCGCGTCCCGACGTAGAGCCCAACGCGCGTCCCGACGTAGAGCCCAACGCGCGTCCCGACGTAGAGCCCAACGCGCGTCCCGACGTAGAGCCCAACGCGCGTCCCGACGTAGAGCCCAACGCGCGTCCCGACGTAGAGCTGAAAGTTAGCTAACTACAGACGTAGAGCCCAACGCGCGTCCCGACGTAGAGCTGAAAGTAAGCTAAATCCCAACGTAGAGCCCAACGCACGTCCCGACGTAGAGCCCAACGCACGTCCCGACGTAGAGCCCAACGCACGTCCCGACGTAGAGCCCAACGCACGTCCCGACGTAGAGCCCAACGCACGTCCCGACGTAGAGCCCAACGCACGTCCCGACGTAGAGCTGAAAGTAAGCTAAATCCAGACGTAGAGGCCAACGCACGTCCCGACGTAGAGCTGAAAGTAAGCTAAATCCCGACGTAGAGCCCAACGCACGTCCCGACGTAGAGCCCAACGCACGTCCCGACGTAGAGCCCAACGCACGTCCCGACGTAGAGCTGAAAGTAAGCTAAATCCCGACGTAGAGGCCAACGCACGTCCCGACGTAGAGGCCAACGCACGTCCCGACGTAGAGGCCAACGCACGTCCCGACGTAGAGGCCAACGCACGTCCCGACGTAGAGGCCAACGCACGTCCCGACATAGAGGCCAACGCACGTCCCGACGTAGAGGCCAACGCACGTCCCGACGTAGAGCTGAAAGTAAGCTAAATCCCAACGTAGAGCCCAATGCACATCACGACGTAGAGCCCAACGCACGTCCCGACGTAGAGCCCAACGCACGTCCCGACGTAGAGCCCAACGCACGTCCCGACGTAGAGCCCAACGCACGTCCCGACGTAGAGCTGAAAGTAAGCTAAATCCCGACGTAGAGGCCAACGCACGTCCCGACGTAGAGGCCAACGCACGTCCCGACGTAGAGGCCAACGCACGTCCCGACGTAGAGGCCAACGCACGTCCCGACGTAGAGGCCAACGCACGTCCCGACGTAGAGGCCAACGCACGTCCCGACGTAGAGCCCAACGCACGTCCCGACGTAGAGCTGAAAGTAAGCTAAATCCCGACGTAGAGCCCAACGCACGTCCCGACATAGAGCCCAACGCACGTCCCGACGTAGAGCCCAACGCACGTCCCGACGTAGAGCCCAACGCACGTCCCGACGTAGAGCTGAAAGTTAGCTAACTACAGACGAAGAGCCCAACGCGCGTCCCGACGTAGAGCAGAAAGTTAGCTAACTACAGACGTAGAGCCCAACGCACGTCCCGACGTAGAGCCCAACGCACGTCCCGACGTAGAGCCCAACGCACGTCCCGACGTAGAGCTGAAAGTAAGCTAAATCCCGACGTAGAGCCCAACGCACGTCCCGACGTAGAGCCCAACGCACGTCCCGACGTAGCGCCCAACGCACGTCCCGACGTAGAGCTGAAAGTTAGCTAACTACAGACGTAGAGCCCAACGCACGTCCCGAAGTAGAGCAGAAAGTTAGCTAACTACAGACGTAGAGCCCAACGCACGTCCCGACGTAGAGCCCAACGCACGTCCCGACGTAGAGCCCAACGCACGTCCCGACGTAGCGCCCAACGCACGTCCCGACGTAGCGCCCAACGCACGTCCCGACGTAGAGCTGAAAGTAAGTTAAATCCCGACGTAGAGGCCAACGCACGTCCCGACGTAGAGGCCAACGCACGTCCCGACGTAGAGGCCAACGCACGTCCCGACGTAGAGGCCAACGCACGTCCCGACGTAGAGGCCAACGCACGTCCCGACGTAGAGCTGAAAGTAAGCTAAATCCCGACGTAGAGCCCAACGCACGTCCCGACGTAGAGCTGAAAGTAAGCTAAATCCCGACGTAGAGCCCACCGCACGTCCCGACGTAGAGCCCAACGCACGTCCCGACGTAGAGCCCAACGCACGTCCCGACGTAGAGCCCACCGCACGTCCCGACGTAGAGCCCAACGCACGTCCCGACGTAGAGCTGAAAGTAAGCTAAATCCCGACGTAGCGCCCAACGCACGTCCCGACGTAGCGCCCAACGCACGTCCCGACGTAGAGCTGTAAGTAAGCTAAATCCCGACGTAGAGGCCAACGCACGTCCCGACCTAGAGGCCAACGCACGTCCCGACCTAGAGGCCAACGCACGTCCCGACCTAGAGGCCAACGCACGTCCCGACGTAGAGCTGAAAGTAAGCTAAATCCCGACGTATAGCCCAACGCACGTCCCGACGTAGAGCCCAACGCACGTCCCGACGTAGAGCCCAACGCACGTCCCGACGTAGAGCCCAACGCACGTCCCGACGTAGAGCCCAACGCACGTCCCGACGTAGAGCCCAACGCACGTCCCGACGTAGAGCCCAACGCACGTCCCGACGTAGCGCCCAACGCACGTCCCGACGTAGAGCTGAAAGTTAGCTAACTACAGACGTAGAGCCCAACGCACGTCCCGACGTAGAGCCCAACGCGCGTCCCCACGTAGAGCCCAACGCGCGTCCCGACGTAGAGCTGAAAGTAAGTTAAATCCCGACGTAGAGGCCAACGCACGTCCCGACTTAGAGGCCAACGCACGTCCCGACTTAGAGGCCAACGCACGTCCCGACTTAGAGGCCAACGCACGTCCCGACTTAGAGGCCAACGCACGTCCCGACTTAGAGGCCAACGCACGTCCTGACGTAGAGCTGAAAGTTAGCTAACTACAGACGTAGAGCCCAACGAACGTCCCGACGTAGAGCCCAACGCACGTCCCGACGTAGAGCCCAACGCACGTCCCGACGTAGCGCCCAACGCACGTCCCGACGTAGAGCTGAAAGTAAGCTAAATCCCGACGTAGAGCCCAACGCACGTCCCGACGTAGAGCCCAACGCACGTCCCGACGTAGAGCCCAACGCACGTCCCGACGTAGAGCCCAACGCACGTCCCGACGTAGAGCTGAAAGTTAGCTAACTACAGACGTAGAGCCCAACGAACGTCCCGACGTAGAGCCCAACGCACGTCCCGACGTAGAGCTGAAAGTAAGCTAAATCCCGACGTAGAGGCCAACGCACGTCCCGACGTAGAGCTGAAAGTAAGCTAAATCACGACGTAGAGGCCAACGCACGTCCCGACGTAGAGCTGAAAGTAAGCTAAATCCCGACGAAGAGGCCAACGCACGTCCCGACGTAGAGGCCAACGCACGTCCCGACGTAGAGGCCAACGCACGTCCCGACGTAGAGCTGAAAGTAAGCTAAATCCCGACGTAGAGGCCAACGCACGTCCCGACGTAGAGGCCAACGCACGTCCCGACGTAGAGCTGAAAGTAAGCTAAATCCCGACGTAGAGCCCACCGCACGTCCCGACGTAGAGCCCACCGCACGTCCCGACGTAGAGCCCAACGCACGTCCCGACGTAGAGCCCAACGCACGTCCCGACGTAGAGCTGAAAGTAAGCTAAATCCCGACGTAGCGCCCAACGCACGTCCCGACGTAGCGCCCAACGCACGTCCCGACGTATGCGCCCAACGCACGTCCCGACGTAGAGCTGAAAGTAAGCTAAATCCCGACGCAGAGGCCAACGCACATCCCGACGTAGAGGCCAACGCACGTCCCGACCTAGAGGCCAACGCACGTCCCGACCTAGAGGCCAACGCACGTCCCGACCTAGAGGCCAACGCACGTCCCGACGTAGAGCTGAAAGTAAGCTAAATCCCGACGTAGACCCAACGCACGTCCCGACGTAGAGCCCAATGCACGTCCCGACGTAGAGCCCAACGCACGTCCCGACGTAGAGCCCAACGCACGTCCCGACGTAGAGCCCAACGCACGTCCCGACGTAGAGCCCAACGCACGTCCCGACGTAGAGCTGAAAGTAAGCTAAATCCCGACGTAGAGCCCAACGCACGTCCCGACGTAGAGCCCAACGCACGTCCCGACGTAGAGCCCAACGCACGTCCCGACGTAGAGCTGAAAGTAAGCTAAATCCCGACGTAGACCCAACGCACGTCCCGACGTAGAGCCCAATGCACGTCCCGACGTAGAGCCCAACGCACGTCCCGACGTAGAGCCCAACGCACGTCCCGACGTAGAGCTTAATGTAAGCTAAATCCCGACGTAGAGCCCAACGCACGTCCCGACGTAGAGCCCAACGCACGTCCCGACGTAGAGCCCAACGCACGTCCCGACGTAGAGCCCAACGCACGTCCCGACGTAGAGCCCAACGCACGTCCCGACGTAGAGCTGAAAGTAAGCTAAATCCCGACGTAGAGCCCAACGCACATCCCGACGTAGAGCCCAACGCACGTCCCGACGTAGAGCCCAACGCATGTCCCGACGTAGAGCTGAAAGTAAGCTAAATCCCGACGTAGACCCAACGCACGTCCCGACGTAGAGCCCAATGCACGTCCCGACGTAGAGCCCAACGCACGTCCCGACGTAGAGCCAAACGCACGTCCCGACGTAGAGCTGAAAGTAAGCTAAATCCCAACGTAGAGCCCAACGCACGTCCCGACGTAGAGCTGAAAGTAAGCTAAATCCCGACGTAGTGCCCAACGCACGTCCCGACGTAGAGCTGAAAGTTAGCTAACTACAGACGTAGAACCCAACGCGCATCCCGACGTACAGCCCAACACGCGTCCCGACGTAGAGCCCAATGCGCGTCCCGACGTAGAGCCGAACGCACGTCCCGACGTAGAGCCGAACGCACGTCCCGACGTAGTGCCCAACGCACGTCCCGACGTGGAGCTGAAACTAAGCTAAACCCCGACGTAGACCCAACGCACGTCCGGACGTAGAGCCCAGCGCACGTCCCGACGTAGAGCCCAGCGCACGTCCCGACGTAGAGCTGAAAGTAAGGTAAATCCCGACGTAGAGGCCAACGCACGTCCCGACATAGAGGCCAACGCGCGTCCCGACGTAGAGCTGAAAGTAAGCTAAATCCCGACGTAGACCCAACGCACGTCCCGACGTAGAGCCCAATGCACGTCCCGACGTAGAGCCCAATGCACGTCCCGACGTAGAGCCCAACGCACGTCCCGACGTAGAGCCCAACGCACGTCCCGACGTAGAGCCCAACGCACGTCCCGACGTAGAGCTGAAAGTAAGCTAGATCCCAACGTAGAGCCCAACGCACGTCCCGACGTAGAGCTGAAAGTAAGCTAGATCCCGACGTAGAGCCCAACGCACGTCCCGACGTAGAGCTGAAAGTAAGCTAGATCCCGACGTAGTGCCCAACGCACGTCCCGACGTAGAGCTGAAAGTTAGCTAACTACAGACGTAGAGCCCAACGCGCATCCCGACGTACAGCCCAACACGCGTCCCGACGTAGAGCCCAATGCGCGTCCCGACGTAGTGCCGAACGCACGTCCCGACGTAGTGCCCAACGCACGTCCCGACGTAGTGCCCAACGCACGTCCCGACGTGGAGCTGAAACTAAGCTAAACCCCGACGTAGAGCCCAGCGCACGTCCCGACGTAGAGCCCAGCGCACGTCCCGACGTAGAGCCCAGCGCACGTCCCGACGTAGAGCCCAGCGCACGTCCCGACGTAGAGCTGAAAGTAAGGTAAATCCCGACGTAGAGGCCAACGCACGTCCCGACGTAGAGGCCAACGCGCGTCCCGACGTAGAGCTGAAAGTAAGCTAAATCCCGACGTAGAGGCCAACGCACGTCCCGACGTAGAGGCCAACGCGCGTCCCGACGTAGAGCTGAAAGTAAGCTAAATCCCGACGTAGAGGCCAACGCACGTCCCGACGTAGAGGCCAACGCACGTCCCGACGTAGAGGCCAACGCACGTCCCGACGTAGAGGCCAACGCACGTCCTGCCGTAGATCCCAACGCACGTCCCGCCGTAGAGCCCGATGCACGTCCCGACGTAGCACCCAACACACGTCCAGACGTAGAGCTGAAAGTTAGCTAACTACAGATGTAGAGCCCAACGCACGTCCCGACGTAGAGCCCAACGCACGTCCCGACGTAGAGCTGAAAGTAAGCTAAATCCCGACGTAGAGCCCAACGCACGTCCCGACGTAGAGCCCAACGCACGTCCCGACGTAGAGCCCAACGCACGTCCCGACGTAGAGCCCAACGCACGTCCCGACGTAGAGCTGAAAGTTAGCTAACTACAGACGTAGAGCCCAACGCACGTCCCGACGTAGAGCCCAACGCACGTCCCGACGTAGAGCTGAAAGTAAGCTAAATCCCGACGTAGAGGCCAACGCACGTCCCGACGTAGAGCTGAAAGTAAGCTAAATCCCGACATAGAGGCCAACGCACGTCCCGACGTAGAGCTGAAAGTAAGCTAAATCCCGACGTAGAGGCCAACGCACGTCCCGACGTAGAGCTGAAAGTAAGCTAAATCCCGACGTAGAGGCCAACGCACGTCCCGACGTAGAGGCCAACGCACGTCCCGACGTAGAGCTGAAAGTAAGCTAAATCCCGACGTAGAGGCCAACGCACGTCCCGACGTAGAGCTGAAAGTAAGCTAAATCCCGACGTAGAGCCCACCGCACGTCCCGACGTAGAGCCCACCGCACGTCCCGACGTAGAGCCCACCGCACGTCCCGACGTAGAGCCCACCGCACGTCCCGACGTAGAGCTGAAAGTAAGCTAAATCCCGACGTAGCGCCCAACGCACGTCCCGACGTAGCGCCCAACGCACGTCCCGACGTATGCGCCCAAAGCACGTCCCGACGTAGAGCTGAAAGTAAGCTAAATCCCGACGCAGAGGCCAACGCACGTCCCGACGTAGAGCTGAAAGTTAGCTAACTACAGACGTAGAGCCCAACGCACGTCCCGACGTAGAGCCCAACGCACGTCCCGACGTAGAGCTGAAAGTAAGCTAAATCCCGACGTAGAGGCCAACGCACGTCCCGACGTAGAGCTGAAAGTAAGCTAAATCCCGACATAGAGGCCAACGCACGTCCCGACGTAGAGCTGAAAGTAAGCTAAATCCCGACGTAGAGGCCAACGCACGTCCCGACGTAGAGCTGAAAGTAAGCTAAATCCCGACGTAGAGGCCAACGCACGTCCCGACGTAGAGGCCAACGCACGTCCCGACGTAGAGCTGAAAGTAAGCTAAATCCCGACGTAGAGGCCAACGCACGTCCC
This sequence comes from Leptosomus discolor, assembly GCF_034619465.1. NCBI lineage: Eukaryota > Metazoa > Chordata > Aves > Leptosomiformes > Leptosomidae > Leptosomus > Leptosomus discolor. The sequence goes on from NW_028237772.1 coordinate 3,983,859, forward strand.
GACGTAGAGCTGAAAGTAAGCTAAATCCCGACGTAGAGCCCACCGCACGTCCCGACGTAGAGCCCACCGCACGTCCCGACGTAGAGCCCACCGCACGTCCCGACGTAGAGCCCACCGCACGTCCCGACGTAGAGCTGAAAGTAAGCTAAATCCCGACGTAGCGCCCAACGCACGTCCCGACGTAGCGCCCAACGCACGTCCCGACGTATGCGCCCAAAGCACGTCCCGACGTAGAGCTGAAAGTAAGCTAAATCCCGACGCAGAGGCCAACGCACGTCCCGACGTAGAGGCCAACGCACGTCCCGACCTAGAGGCCAACGCACGTCCCGACCTAGAGGCCAACGCACGTCCCGACGTAGAGCTGAAAGTAAGCTAAATCCCGACGTAGACCCAACGCACGTCCCGACGTAGAGCCCAATGCACGTCCCGACGTAGAGCCCAACGCACGTCCCGACGTAGAGCCCAACGCACGTCCCGACGTAGAGCCCAACGCACGTCCCGACGTAGAGCCCAACGCACGTCCCGACGTAGAGCTGAAAGTAAGCTAAATCCCGACGTAGAGCCCAACGCACATCCCGACGTAGAGCCCAACGCACGTCCCGACGTAGAGCTGAAAGTAAGCTAAATCCCGACGTAGACCCAACGCACGTCCCGACGTAGAGCCCAACGCACGTCCCGACGTAGAGCCCAACGCACGTCCCGACGTAGAGCCCAACGCACGTCCCGACGTAGAGCCCAACGCACGTCCCGACGTAGAGCCCAACGCACGTCCCGACGTAGAGCCCAACGCACGTCCCGACGTAGAGCCCAACGCACGTCCCGACGTAGAGCTGAAAGTAAGCTAAATCCCGACGTAGAGGCCAACGCACGTCCCGACGTAGAGGCCAACGCACGTCCCGACGTAGAGCTGAAAGTAAGCTAAATCCCGACGTAGAGGCCAACGCACGTCCCGACGTAGAGCTGAAAGTAAGCTAAATCCCGACGTAGAGCCCACCGCACGTCCCGACGTAGAGCCCACCGCACGTCCCGACGTAGAGCCCACCGCACGTCCCGACGTAGAGCCCACCGCACGTCCCGACGTAGAGCTGAAAGTAAGCTAAATCCCGACGTAGCGCCCAACGCACGTCCCGACGTAGCGCCCAACGCACGTCCCGACGTATGCGCCCAAAGCACGTCCCGACGTAGAGCTGAAAGTAAGCTAAATCCCGACGCAGAGGCCAACGCACGTCCCGACGTAGAGGCCAACGCACGTCCCGACCTAGAGGCCAACGCACGTCCCGACCTAGAGGCCAACGCACGTCCCGACGTAGAGCTGAAAGTAAGCTAAATCCCGACGTAGACCCAACGCACGTCCCGACGTAGAGCCCAATGCACGTCCCGACGTAGAGCCCAACGCACGTCCCGACGTAGAGCCCAACGCACGTCCCGACGTAGAGCCCAACGCACGTCCCGACGTAGAGCCCAACGCACGTCCCGACGTAGAGCTGAAAGTAAGCTAAATCCCGACGTAGTGCCCAACGCACGTCCCGACGTAGAGCTGAAAGTTAGCTAACTACAGACGTAGAACCCAACGCGCATCCCGACGTACAGCCCAACACGCGTCCCGACGTAGAGCCCAATGCGCGTCCCGACGTAGAGCCGAACGCACGTCCCGACGTAGAGCCGAACGCACGTCCCGACGTAGTGCCCAACGCACGTCCCGACGTGGAGCTGAAACTAAGCTAAACCCCGACGTAGAGCCCAACGCACGTCCGGACGTAGAGCCCAGCGCACGTCCCGACGTAGAGCCCAGCGCACGTCCCGACGTAGAGCTGAAAGTAAGGTAAATCCCGACGTAGAGGCCAACGCACGTCCCGACATAGAGGCCAACGCGCGTCCCGACGTAGAGCTGAAAGTAAGCTAAATCCCGACGTAGACCCAACGCACGTCCCGACGTAGAGCCCAATGCACGTCCCGACGTAGAGCCCAATGCACGTCCCGACGTAGAGCCCAACGCACGTCCCGACGTAGAGCCCAACGCACGTCCCGACGTAGAGCCCAACGCACGTCCCGACGTAGAGCTGAAAGTAAGCTAGATCCCAACGTAGAGCCCAACGCACGTCCCGACGTAGAGCTGAAAGTAAGCTAGATCCCGACGTAGAGCCCAACGCACGTCCCGACGTAGAGCCCAACGCACGTCCCGACGTAGAGCCCAACGCACGTCCCGACGTAGAGCTGAAAGTAAGCTAAATCCCGACGTAGAGCCCAACGCACATCCCGACGTAGAGCCCAACGCACGTCCCGACGTAGAGCCCAACGCATGTCCCGACGTAGAGCTGAAAGTAAGCTAAATCCCGACGTAGACCCAACGCACGTCCCGACGTAGAGCCCAATGCACGTCCCGACGTAGAGCCCAACGCACGTCCCGACGTAGAGCCAAACGCACGTCCCGACGTAGAGCTGAAAGTAAGCTAAATCCCAACGTAGAGCCCAACGCACGTCCCGACGTAGAGCTGAAAGTAAGCTAAATCCCGACGTAGTGCCCAACGCACGTCCCGACGTAGAGCTGAAAGTTAGCTAACTACAGACGTAGAACCCAACGCGCATCCCGACGTACAGCCCAACACGCGTCCCGACGTAGAGCCCAATGCGCGTCCCGACGTAGAGCCGAACGCACGTCCCGACGTAGAGCCGAACGCACGTCCCGACGTAGAGCCGAACGCACGTCCCGACGTGGAGCTGAAACTAAGCTAAACCCCGACGTAGAGCCCAACGCACGTCCGGACGTAGAGCCCAGCGCACGTCCCGACGTAGAGCCCAGCGCACGTCCCGACGTAGAGCTGAAAGTAAGGTAAATCCCGACGTAGAGGCCAACGCACGTCCCGACATAGAGGCCAATGCGCGTCCCGACGTAGAGCTGAAAGTAAGCTAAATCCCGACGTAGACCCAACGCACGTCCCGACGTAGAGCCCAATGCACGTCCCGACGTAGAGCCCAATGCACGTCCCGACGTAGAGCCCAACGCACGTCCCGACGTAGAGCCCAACGCACGTCCCGACGTAGAGCCCAACGCACGTCCCGACGTAGAGCTGAAAGTAAGCTAGATCCCAACGTAGAGCCCAACGCACGTCCCGACGTAGAGCTGAAAGTAAGCTAGATCCCGACGTAGAGCCCAACGCACGTCCCGACGTAGAGCTGAAAGTAAGCTAGATCCCAACGTAGAGCCCAACGCACGTCCCGACGTAGAGCTGAAAGTAAGCTAGATCCCGACGTAGAGCCCAACGCACGTCCCGACGTAGAGCTGAAAGTAAGCTAGATCCCGACGTAGTGCCCAACGCACGTCCCGACGTAGAGCTGAAAGTTAGCTAACTACAGACGTAGAGCCCAACGCGCATCCCGACGTACAGCCCAACACGCGTCCCGACGTAGAGCCCAATGCGCGTCCCGACGTAGTGCCGAACGCACGTCCCGACGTAGTGCCCAACGCACGTCCCGACGTAGTGCCCAACGCACGTCCCGACGTGGAGCTGAAACTAAGCTAAACCCCGACGTAGAGCCCAGCGCACGTCCCGACGTAGAGCCCAGCGCACGTCCCGACGTAGAGCCCAGCGCACGTCCCGACGTAGAGCCCAGCGCACGTCCCGACGTAGAGCTGAAAGTAAGGTAAATCCCGACGTAGAGGCCAACGCACGTCCCGACGTAGAGGCCAACGCGCGTCCCGACGTAGAGCTGAAAGTAAGCTAAATCCCGACGTAGAGGCCAACGCACGTCCCGACGTAGAGCTGAAAGTAAGCTAAATCCCGACGTAGAGCCCACCGCACGTCCCGACGTAGAGCCCACCGCACGTCCCGACGTAGAGCCCACCGCACGTCCCGACGTAGAGCCCACCGCACGTCCCGACGTAGAGCTGAAAGTAAGCTAAATCCCGACGTAGCGCCCAACGCACGTCCCGACGTAGCGCCCAACGCACGTCCCGACGTATGCGCCCAAAGCACGTCCCGACGTAGAGCTGAAAGTAAGCTAAATCCCGACGCAGAGGCCAACGCACGTCCCGACGTAGAGGCCAACGCACGTCCCGACCTAGAGGCCAACGCACGTCCCGACCTAGAGGCCAACGCACGTCCCGACGTAGAGCTGAAAGTAAGCTAAATCCCGACGTAGACCCAACGCACGTCCCGACGTAGAGCCCAATGCACGTCCCGACGTAGAGCCCAACGCACGTCCCGACGTAGAGCCCAACGCACGTCCCGACGTAGAGCCCAACGCACGTCCCGACGTAGAGCCCAACGCACGTCCCGACGTAGAGCTGAAAGTAAGCTAAATCCCGACGTAGAGCCCAACGCACATCCCGACGTAGAGCCCAACGCACGTCCCGACGTAGAGCTGAAAGTAAGCTAAATCCCGACGTAGACCCAACGCACGTCCCGACGTAGAGCCCAACGCACGTCCCGACGTAGAGCCCAACGCACGTCCCGACGTAGAGCCCAACGCACGTCCCGACGTAGAGCCCAACGCACGTCCCGACGTAGAGCCCAACGCACGTCCCGACGTAGAGCCCAACGCACGTCCCGACGTAGAGCCCAACGCACGTCCCGACGTAGAGCTTAATGTAAGCTAAATCCCGACATAGAGCCCAACGCACGTCCCGACGTAGAGCCCAACGCACGTCCCGACGTAGAGCTGAAAGTAAGCTAAATCCCGACGTAGCGCCCAACGCACGTCCCGACGTAGCGCCCAACGCACGTCCCGACGTAGCGCCCAACGCACGTACCGACGTAGAGCTGAAAGTTAGCTAACTACAGACGTAGAGCCCAACGCACGTCCCGACGTAGAGCTGAAAGTTAGCTAACTACAGACGAATTGCCCAACGCGCGTCCAGACGTAGAGCTGAAAGCTAAATCCCGACGTAGCGCCCAACGCACGTCCCGACGTAGCGCCCAACGCACGTACCGACGTAGAGCTGAAAGTTAGCTAACTACAGACGTAGAGCCCAACGCGCGTCCCGACGTAGAGCCCAACGCGCGTCCCGACGTAGAGCCCAACGCACGTCCCGACGTAGAGCCCAACGCACGTCCCGAAGTAGAGCCCAACGCACGTCCCGACGTAGAGCCCAACGCACGTCCCGACGTAGAGCTGAAAGTAAGCTAAATCCCGACGTAGAGGCCAACGCACGTCCCGACGTAGAGCCCAACGCACGTCCCGACGTAGAGGCCAACGCACGTCCCGACGTAGAGGACAACGCACGTCCCGACGTAGAGCTGAAAGTTAGCTAACTACAGACGTAGAGCCCAACGCACGTCCCGACATAGAGTCCAACGCACGTCCCGACGTAGAGCTGAAAGTAAGCTAAATCCCAACGTAGAGCCCAACGCACGTCCCGACGTAGAGCTGAAAGTAAGCTAAATCCCGACGTAGTGCCCAACGCACGTCCCGACGTAGAGCTGAAAGTTAGCTAACTACAGACGTAGAGCCCAACGCGCATCCCGACGTACAGCCCAACACGCGTCCCGACGTAGAGCCCAATGCGCTTCCCGACGTAGAGCCCAACGCACGTCCCGACGTAGTGCCCAACGCACGTCCCGACGTGGAGCTGAAACTAAGCTAAACCCCGACGTAGAGCCCAACGCACGTCCCGACGTAGAGCCCAGCGCACGTCCCGACGTAGAGCCCAGCGCACGTCCCGACGTAGAGCTGAAAGTAAGGTAAATCCCGACGTAGAGGCCAACGCACGTCCCGACGTAGAGGCCAACGCGCGTCCCGACGTAGAGCTGAAAGTAAGCTAAATCCCGACGTAGAGGCCAACGCACGTCCCGACGTAGAGGCCAACGCACGTCCCGACGTAGAGGCCAACGCACGTCCCGACGTAGAGGCCAACGCACGTCCCGACGTAGAGCTTAAAGTAAGCTAAATCCCGACGTAGAGCCCAACGCACGTCCCGACGTAGAGCCCAACGCACGTCCCGACGTAGAGCTGAAAGTAAGCTAAATCCCGACGTAGAGGCCAACGCTCGTCCCGACGTAGAGGCCAACGCACGTCCTGCCGTAGAGCCCAACGCACGTCCCGCCGTAGAGCCCGATGCACGTCCCGACGTAGCACCCAACACACGTCCCGACGTAGAGCTGAAAGTTAGCTAACTACAGATGTAGAGCCCAACGCACGTCCCGACGTAGAGCCCAACGCACGTCCCGACGTAGAGCCCAACGCACGTCCCGACGTAGAGCTGAAAGTAAGCTAAATCCCGACGTAGAGCCCAACGCACGTCCCGACGTAGAGCCCAACGCACGTCCCGACGTAGAGCCCAACGCACGTCCCGACGTAGAGCCCAACGCACGTCCCGACGTAGAGCTGAAAGTAAGCTAAATCCCGACGTAGAGCCCAACGCACGTCCCGACGTAGCGCCCAACGCACGTCCCGACGTAGCGCCCAACGCGCGTCCCGACGTAGAGCTGAAAGTTAGCTAACTACAGACGTAGAGCCCAACGCGCGTCCCGACGTAGAGCTGAAAGTTAGCTAACTACAGACGTAGAGCCCAACGCGCGTCCCGACGTAGAGCTGAAAGTTAGCTAACTACAGACGTAGAGCCCAACGCGCGTCCCGACGTAGAGCTGAAAGTTAGCTAACTACAGACGTAGAGCCCAACGCGCGTCCCGACGTAGAGCTGAAAGTTAGCTAACTACAGACGTAGAGCCCAACGCGCGTCCCGACGTAGAGCTGAAAGTTAGCTAACTACAGACGTAGAGCCCAACGCGCGTCCCGACGTAGAGCTGAAAGTTAGCTAACTACAGACGTAGAGCCCAACGCGCGTCCCGACGTAGAGCTGAAAGTTAGCTAACTACAGACGTAGAGCCCAACGCGCGTCCCGACGTAGAGCTGAAAGTTAGCTAACTACAGACGTAGAGCCCAACGCGCGTCCCGACGTAGAGGCCAACGCGCGTCCCGACGTAGAGGCCAACGCGCGTCCCGACGTAGAGGCCAACGCGCGTCCCGACGTAGAGGCCAACGCGCGTCCCGACGTAGAGGCCAACGCGCGTCCCGACGTAGAGGCCAACGCGCGTCCCGACGTAGAGGCCAACGCGCGTCCCGACGTAGAGGCCAACGCGCGTCCCGACGTAGAGGCCAACGCGCGTCCCGACGTAGAGGCCAACGCGCGTCCCGACGTAGAGGCCAACGCGCGTCCCGACGTAGAGGCCAACGCGCGTCCCGACGTAGAGCTGAAAGTAAGCTAAAGCCCAACGTAGAGCCCAACGCAAGTCCCGAAGTAGAGCCCAACGCACGTCCCGAAGTAGAGCCCAACGCACGTCCCGACGTAGAGCCCAACGCACGTCCCGACGTAGAGCTGAAAGTAAGCTAAATCCCGACGTAGAGGCCAACGCACGTCCCGACGTAGAGGCCAACGCACGTCCCGACGTAGAGGCCAACGCACGTCCCGACGTAGAGGCCAACGCACGTCCCGACGTAGAGGCCAACGCACGTCCCGACGTCGTGCCCAACGCACGTCCCGACGTAGCACCCAACACACGTCCCGACGTAGAGCTGAAAGTTAGCTAACTACAGACGTAGAGCCCAACGCACGTCCCGACGTAGAGCCCAACGCACGTCCCGACGTAGAGCCCAACGCACGTCCCGCCGTAGAGCTGAAAGTAAGCTAAATCCCAACGTAGAGGCCAACGCACGTCCCGCCGTAGAGGCCAACGCACGTCCCGCCGTAGAGGCCAACGCACGTCCCGCCGTAGAGGCCAACGCACGTCCCGCCGTAGAGGCCAACGCACGTCCCGACGTAGAGCCCAACGCACGTCCCGACGTAGAGCCCAACGCACGTCCCGACGTAGAGCCCAACGCACGTCCCGACGTAGAGCTGAAAGTAAGCTAAATCCCGACGTAGAGCCCAACGCACGTCCCGACGTAGAGCCCAACGCACGTCTCGACGTAGAGCCCAACGCACGTCCCGACGTAGCGCCCAACGCACGTCCCGACGTAGAGCTGAAAGTTAGCTAACTACAGACGTAGAGCCCAACGCACGTCCCGACGTAGAGCTGAAAGTTAGCTAACTACAGACGTAGAGCCCAACGCACGTCCCGACGTAGAGCTCAAAGTTAGCTAACTACAGACGTAGAGCCCAACGCACGTCCCGACGTAGAGCTCAAAGTTAGCTAACTACAGACGTAGAGCCCAACGCACGTCCCGACGTAGAGCTCAAAGTTAGCTAACTACAGACGTAGAGCCCAACGCACGTCCCGACGTAGAGCTCAAAGTTAGCTAACTACAGACGTAGAGCCCAACGCACGTCCCGACGTAGAGCCCAACGCACGTCCCGACGTAGAGCACAACGCACGTCCCGACGTAGAGCCCAACGCACGTCTCGACGTAGAGCCCAACGCACGTCTCGACGTAGAGCCCAACGCACGTCTCGACGTAGAGCCCAACGCACGTCTCGACGTAGAGCCCAACGCACGTCTCGACGTAGAGCCCAACGCACGTCCCGACGTAGAGCTGAAAGTAAGATAAATCCCGACGTAGAGGCCAACGCACGTCCCGACTTAGAGCTGAAAGTAAGCTAAATCCCGACGTAGAGCCCAACGCACGTCCCGACGTAGAGCCCAACGCACGTCCCGACGTAGAGCTGAAAGTTGGCTAACTACAGACGTAGAGCCCAACACGCGTCCCGACGTAGAGCCCAACGCACGTCCCGACGTAGAGCTGAAAGTAAGCTAAATCCCAACGTAGAGCCCAACGCACGTCCCGACGTAGAGCTGAAAGTAACCTAATCCCGACGTAGAGGCCAACGCACGTCCCGACGTAGAGGCCAACGCACGTCCCGACGTAGAGGCCAACGCACGTCCCGACGTAGAGCTGAAAGTAAGCTAAATCCCGACATAGAGGCCAACGCACGTCCCGACGTAGAGGCCAAGGCACGTCCTGCCGTACAGCCCAACGCACGTCCCGACGTAGTGCCCAACGCACGTCCCGACGTAGCGCCCAACGCACGTCCCGACGTAGAGCTGAAAGTTAGCTAACTACAGACGTAGAGCCCAACCCACGTCCCGACGTAGTGCCCAACGCACGTCCCGACGTAGAGCTGAAAGTAAGCTAAATCCCAACGTAGAGCCCAACGCACGTCCCGACGTAGAGCCCAACGCACGTCCCGACGTAGCGCCCAACGCACGTCCCGACGTAGCGCCCAACGCACGTCCCGACGTAGAGCTGAAAGTTAGCTAACTACAGACGTAGCGCCCAACGCACGTCCCGACGTAGAGCTGAAAGTTAGCTAAATCCCGACGTAGAGCCCAACGCACGTCCCGACGTAGAGCTGAAAGTAAGCTAAATCCCGACGTAGAGGCCAACGCACGTCCCGACGTAGAGCTGAAAGTAAGCTAAATCCCGACGTAGAGGCCAACGCACGTCCCGACGTAGAGGCCAACGCACGTCCCGACGTAGAGCTGAAAGTAAGCTAAATCCCGACGTAGAGGCCAACGCACGTCCCGACGTAGAGGCCAACGCACGTCCCGACGTAGAGGCCAACGCACGTCCCGACGTAGAGGCCAACGCACGTCCCGACGTAGAGGCCAACGCACGTCCCGACGTAGAGCTGAAAGTTAGCTAACTACAGACGTAGAGCCCAACGCACGTCCCGACGTAGAGCCCAACGCACGTCCCGACGTAGAGCCCAACGCACGTCCCGACGTAGAGCCCAACGCACGTCCCGACGTAGAGCTGAAAATAAGCTAAATCCCAACGTAGAGCCCAACGCACGTCCCGACGTAGAGCCCAACGCACGTCCCGACGTAGCGCCCAACGCACGTCCCGACGTAGCGCCCAACGCACGTCCCGACGTAGCGCCCAACGCACGTCCCGACGTAGCGCCCAACGCACGTCCCGACGTAGAGCTGAAAGTTAGATAACTACAGACGTAGAGCCCAACGCGCGTCCCGACGTAGAGCCCAACGCGCGTCCCGACGTAGAGCCCAACGCGCGTCCCGACGTAGAGCCCAACGCGCGTCCCGACGTAGAGCCCAACGCGCGTCCCGACGTAGAGCCCAACGCGCGTCCCGACGTGGAGCTGAAAGTAAGCTAAATCCCGACGTGGAGCTGAAAGTAAGCTAAATCCCGACGTAGCGCCCAACGCACGTCCCGACGTAGCGCCCAACGCACGTCCCGACGTAGCGCCCAACGCACGTCCCGACGTAGAGCTGAAAGTTAGCTAACTACAGACGTAGAGCAAAACGCACGTCCCGACGTAGACCTGAAAGTAAGCTAAATCCCGACGTAGAGGCCAACGCACGTCCCGACGTAGACCTGAAAGTAAGCTAAATCCCGACGTAGAGGCCAACGCACGTCCCGACGTAGAGGCCAACGCACGTCCCGACGTAGAGGCCAACGCACGTCCCGACGTAGAGGCCAACGCACGTCCCGACGTAGAGGCCAACGCACGTCCCGACGTAGAGGCCAACGCACGTCCCGACGTAGAGGCCAACGCACGTCCCGACGTAGAGCTGAAAGTAAGCTGAATCCCGACGTAGAGCCCAACGCACGTCCCGACGTAGCGCCCAACGCACGTCCCGACGTAGCGCCCAACGCACGTCCCGACGTAGCGCCCAACGCACGTCCCGACGTAGAGCTGACAGTTAGCTAACTACAGACGTAGAGCACAACGCACGTCCCGACGTAGAGCTCAAAGTTAGCTAACTACAGACGTAGAGCTCAACGCACGTCCCAACGTAAATCCCAACGCACGTCCCGACGTAGAGCTGAAAGTAAGCTAAATCCCGACGTAGAGGCCAACGCACGTCCCGACGTAGAGCTGAAAGTAAGCTAAATCCCGACGTAGAGGCCAACGCACGTCCCGACGTAGAGCTGAAAGTAAGCTAAATCCCGACGTAGAGGCCAACGCACGTCCCGACGTAGAGCTGAAAGTAAGCTAAATCCCGACGTAGAGGCCAACGCACGTCCCGACGTAGAGGCCAACGCACGTCCCGACGTAGAGCCCAACGCACGTCCCGACGTAGAGCCCAACGCACGTCCCGACGTAGAGCCCAACGCACGTCCCGACGTAGAGCCCAACGCACGTCCCGACGTAGAGCCCAACGCACGTCCCGACGTAGAGCTGAAGGTTAGCTAACTACAGACGTAGAGCCCAACGCACGTCCCGACGTAGAGCCCAACGCACGTCCCGACGTAGAGCTGAAAGTAAGCCAAATCCCGACGTAGAGGCCAACGCACGTCCCGACGTAGAGCTGAAAGTAAGCCAAATCCCGACGTAGAGGCCAACGCACGTCCCGACGTAGAGCCCAACGCACGTCCCGACGTAGAGCCCAACGCACGTCCCGACGTAGAGCCCAACGCACGTCCCGACGTAGAGGCCAACGCACGTCCCGACGTAGAGGCCAACGCACGTCCCGACGTAGAGCTTAAAGTAAGCTAAATCCCGACGTAGAGCCCAACGCACGTCCCGACGTAGAGCCCAACGCACGTCCCGACGTAGAGCCCAACGCACGTCCCGACGTAGAGCCCAACGCACGTCCCGACGTAGAGCCCAACGCACGTCCCGACGTAGAGCCCAACGCACGTCCCGACGTAGAGTTGAAAGTAAGCTAAATCCCGACGTAGAGCCCAACGCACGTCCCGACGTAGAGCCCAACGCACGTCCCGACGTAGAGCCCAACGCACGTCCCGACGTAAATCCCAACGCACGTCCCGACGTAGAGCTGAAAGTAAGCTAAATCCCAACGTAGAGGCCAACGCACGTCCCGACGTAGAGCTGAAAGTAAGCTAAATCCCGACGTAGAGGCCAACGCACGTCCCGACGTAGAGCTGAAAGTAAGCTAAATCCCGACGTAGAGGCCAACGCACGTCCCGACGTAGAGCTGAAAGTAAGCTAAATCCCGACGTAGAGGCCAACGCACGTCCCGACGTAGAGCCCAACGCACGTCCCGACGTAGAGCCCAACGCACGTCCCGACGTAGAGCCCAACGCACGTCCCGACGTAGAGCCCAACGCACGTCCCGACGTAGAGCTGAAGGTTAGCTAACTACAGACGTAGAGCCCAACGCACGTCCCGACGTAGAGCCCAACGCACGTCCCGACGTAGAGCCCAACGCACGTCCCGACGTAGAGCTGAAAGTAAGCCAAATCCCGACGTAGAGGCCAACGCACGTCCCGACGTAGAGCTGAAAGTAAGCCAAATCCCGACGTAGAGGCCAACGCACGTCCCGACGTAGAGCCCAACGCACGTCCCGACGTAGAGCCCAACGCACGTCCCGACGTAGAGCCCAACGCACGTCCCGACGTAGAGCCCAACGCACGTCCCGACGTAGAGGCCAACGCACGTCCCGACGTAGAGGCCAACGCACGTCCCGACGTAGAGCTTAAAGTAAGCTAAATCCCGACGTAGAGCCCAACGCACGTCCCGACGTAGAGCCCAACGCACGTCCCGACGTAGAGCCCAACGCACGTCCCGACGTAGAGCCCAACGCACGTCCCGACGTAGAGTTGAAAGTAAGCTAAATCCCGACGTAGAGCCCAACGCACGTCCCGACGTAGAGCCCAACGCACGTCCCGACGTAGAGCCCAACGCACGTCCCGACGTAGAGCCCAACGCACGTCCCGACGTAGAGCTGAAAGTTAGCTAACTACAGACGTAGGTCCAACGCACGTCCCGACGTAGCGCCCAACGCACGTCCCGACGTAGCGCCCAACGCACGTCCCGACGTAGCGCCCAACGCACGTCCCGACGTAGCGCCCAACGCACGTCCCGACGTAGAGCTGAAAGTTAGCTAACTACAGACGTAGCGCCCAACGCACGTCCCGACGTAGAGCTGAAAGTTAGCTAACTGCAGACGTAGAGCCCAACGCACGTCCCGACGTACAGCTGAAAGTTAGCTAACTACAGACCTAGAGCCCAACGCACGTCCCGACGTAGAGGCCAACGCACGTCCCGACGTAGAGCTGAAAGTAAGCTAAATCCCGACATAGAAGCCAACGCGCGTCCCGACGTAGAGCCCAACGCACGTCCCGACGTAGCGCCCCACGCACGTCCCGACGTAGAGCTCAAAGTAAGCTAAATGCCGACATAGAAGCCAACGCACGTCCCGACATAGAGCCCAACGCACGTCCCGACGTAGAGCTGAAAGTTAGCTAACTAAAGCCGTAGAGCCCAACGCACATCCCGACGTAGAGCTGAAAGTAAGCTAAATCCCGACGTAGAGCCCAACGCACGTCCCGACGTAGAGCCCAACGCGCGTCCCGACGTAGAGCCGAAAGTAAGCTAACTACAGACGTAGAGCCCAACGCGCGTCCCGACGTAGAGCCCAACGCGCGTCCCGACGTAGAGCCCAACGCGCGTCCCGACGTAGAGCCCAACGCGCGTCCCGACGTAGAGCCCAACGCGCGTCCCGACGTAGAGCCCAACGCGCGTCCCGACGTAGAGCCCAACGCGCGTCCCGACGTAGAGCCGAAAGTAAGCTAACTACAGACGTAGAGCCCAACGCGCGTCCCGACGTAGAGCCCAACGCGCGTCCCGACGTAGAGCCCAACGCGCGTCCCGACGTAGAGCTAAAAGTAATCTAAATCCCGACGTAGAGCCCAACGCGCGTCCCGACGTAGAGCCCAACGCGCGTCCCGACGTAGAGCTAAAAGTAATCTAAATCCCGACGTAGAGCCCAACGCGCGTCCCGACGTAGAGCCCAACGCGCGTCCCGACGTAGAGCCCAACGCGCGTCCCGACGTAGAGCCGAAAGTAAGCTAACTACAGACGTAGAGCCCAACGCGCGTCCCGACGTAGAGCCCAACGCGCGTCCCGACGTAGAGCCCAACGCGCGTCCCGACGTAGAGCCCAACGCGCGTCCCGACGTAGAGCTAAAAGTAATCTAAATCCCGACGTAGAGCCCAACGCGCGTCCCGACGTAGAGCCCAACGCGCGTCCCGACGTAGAGCTAAAAGTAATCTAAATCCCGACGTAGAGCCCAACGCGCGTCCCGACGTAGAGCCCAACGCGCGTCCCGACGTAGAGCCCAACGCGCGTCCCGACGTAGAGCCCAACGCGCGTCCCGACGTAGAGCCCAACGCGCGTCCCGACGTAGAGCCCAACGCGCGTCCCGACGTAGAGCTGAAAGTAACCTAAATCCCGACGTAGAGCCCAACGCACGTCCCGACGTAGAGCCCAACGCACGTCCCGACGTAGAGCCCAACGCACGTCCCGACGTAGAGCCCAACGCACGTCCCGACGTAGAGCTGAAAGTTAGCTAACTACAGACGTAGAGCCCAACGCGCGTCCCGACGTAGAGCCCAACGCGCGTCCCGACGTAGAGCCCAACGCGCGTCCCGACGTAGAGCCCAACGCGCGTCCCGACGTAGAGCCCAACGCGCGTCCCGACGTAGAGCCCAACGCGCGTCCCGACGTAGAGCCCAACGCGCGTCCCGACGTAGAGCCCAACGCGCGTCCCGACGTAGAGCCCAACGCGCGTCCCGACGTAGAGCCCAACGCGCGTCCCGACGTAGAGCCCAACGCGCGTCCCGACGTAGAGCCCAACGCGCGTCCCGACGTAGAGCCCAACGCGCGTCCCGACGTAGAGCCCAACGCGCGTCCCGACGTAGAGCCCAACGCGCGTCCCGACGTAGAGCCCAACGCGCGTCCCGACGTAGAGCCCAACGCGCGTCCCGACGTAGAGCCCAACGCGCGTCCCGACGTAGAGCCCAACGCGCGTCCCGACGTAGAGCCCAACGCGCGTCCCGACGTAGAGCCCAACGCGCGTCCCGACGTAGAGCCCAACGCGCGTCCCGACGTAGAGCCCAACGCGCGTCCCGACGTAGAGCCCAACGCGCGTCCCGACGTAGAGCCCAACGCGCGTCCCGACGTAGAGCCCAACGCGCGTCCCGACGTAGAGCTGAAAGTAAGCTAAATCCCGACGTAGAGGCCAACGCGCGTCCCGACGTAGAGCTGAAAGTAAGCTAAATCCCGACGTAGAGCCCAACGCGCGTCCCGACGTAGAGCCCAACGCGCGTCCCGACGTAGAGCCCAACGCGCGTCCCGACGTAGAGCCCAACGCGCGTCCCGACGTAGAGCCCAACGCGCGTCCCGACGTAGAGCCCAACGCGCGTCCCGACGTAGAGCCCAACGCGCGTCCCGACGTAGAGCCCAACGCGCGTCCCGACGTAGAGCCCAACGCGCGTCCCGACGTAGAGCTGAAAGTAAGCTAAATGCCGACGTAGAGGCCAACGCGCGTCCCGACGTAGAGCTGAAAGTAAGCTAAATGCCGACGTAGAGGCCAACGCGCGTCCCGACGTAGAGCTGAAAGTAAGCTAAATGCCGACGTAGAGCCCAACGCGCGTCCCGACGTAGAGCTGAAAGTAAGCTAAATCCCGACGTAGAGCCCAACGCGCGTCCCGACGTAGAGCTGAAAGTAAGCTAAATCCCGACGTAGAGCCCAACGCGCGTCCCGACGTAGAGCCCAACGCGCGTCCCGACGTAGAGCCCAACGCGCGTCCCGACGTAGAGCCCAACGCGCGTCCCGACGTAGAGCCCAACGCGCGTCCCGACGTAGAGCCCAACGCGCGTCCCGACGTAGAGCCCAACGCGCGTCCCGACGTAGAGCCCAACGCGCGTCCCGACGTAGAGCTGAAAGTTAGCTAACTACAGACGTAGAGCCCAACGCGCGTCCCGACGTAGAGCTGAAAGTTAGCTAACTACAGACGTAGAGCCCAACGCGCGTCCCGACGTAGAGCCCAACGCACGTCCCGACGTAGAGCCCAACGCACGTCCCGACGTAGAGCTGAAAGGAAGCTAAATCCCGACGTAGCGCCCAACGCACGTCCCGACGTAGCGCCCAACGCACGTCCCGACGTAGCGCCCAACGCACGTCCCGACGTAGCGCCCAACGCACGTCCCGACGTAGCGCCCAACGCACGTCCCGACGTAGCGCCCAACGCACGTCCCGACGTAGCGCCCAACGCACGTCCCGACGTAGAGCCCAACGCACGTCCCGACGTAGAGCTGAAAGGAAGCTAAATCCCGACGTAGCGCCCAACGCACGTCCCGACGTAGCGCCCAACGCACGTCCCGACGTAGCGCCCAACGCACGTCCCGACGTAGCGCCCAACGCACGTCCCGACGTAGCGCCCAACGCACGTCCCGACGTAGCGCCCAACGCACGTCCCGACGTAGAGCTGAAAGTTAGCTAAATCCCGACGTAGCGCCCAACGCACGTCCCGACGTAGAGCTGAAAGTTAGCTAAATCCCGACGTAGCGCCCAACGCACGTCCCGACGTAGAGCTGAAAGTTAGCTAACTACAGACGTAGCGCCCAACGCACGTCCCGACGTAGAGCTGAAAGTTAGCTAACTACAGACGCAGAGCCCAACGCACGTCCCGACGTAGAGCTGAAAGTTAGCTAACTACAGACGCAGAGCCCAACGCACGTCCCGACGCAGAGCTGAAAGTTAGCTAACTACAGACGCAGAGCCCAACGCACGTCCCGACGCAGAGCCCAACGCACGTCCCGACGCAGAGCCCAACGCACGTCCCGACGCAGAGCCCAACGCACGTCCCGACGCAGAGCCCAACGCACGTCCCGACGCAGAGCCCAACGCACGTCCCGACGCAGAGCTGAAAGTAAGCTAAATCCCGACGCAGAGCCCAACGCACGTCCCGACGCAGAGCTGAAAGTAAGCTAAATCCCGACGCAGAGCCCAACGCACGTCCCGACGCAGAGCTGAAAGTAAGCTAAATCCCGACGCAGAGCCCAACGCACGTCCCGACGCAGAGCTGAAAGTAAGCTAAATCCCGACGCAGAGCCCAACGCACGTCCCGACGCAGAGGCCAACGCACGTCCCGACGCAGAGGCCAACGCACGTCCCGACGCAGAGGCCAACGCACGTCCCGACGCAGAGGCCAACGCACGTCCCGACGCAGAGGCCAACGCACGTCCCGACGCAGAGGCCAACGCACGTCCCGACGCAGAGGCCAACGCACGTCCCGACGCAGAGGCCAACGCACGTCCCGACGCAGAGGCCAACGCACGTCCCGACGTAGAGCTGAAAGTAAGCTAAATCCCGACGCAGAGCCCAACGCACGTCCCGACGCAGAGCCCAACGCACGTCCCGACGCAGAGCCCAACGCACGTCCCGACGCAGAGCCCAACGCACGTCCCGACGCAGAGCCCAACGCACGTCCCGACGCAGAGCCCAACGCACGTCCCGACGTAGAGCTGAAAGGAAGCTAAATCCCGACGTAGCGCCCAACGCACGTCCCGACGTAGCGCCCAACGCACGTCCCGACGTAGCGCCCAACGCACGTCCCGACGTAGCGCCCAACGCACGTCCCGACGTAGAGCCCAACGCACGTCCCGACGTAGAGCTGAAAGGAAGCTAAATCCCGACGTAGCGCCCAACGCACGTCCCGACGTAGAGCTGAAAGTTAGCTAAATCCCGACGTAGCGCCCAACGCACGTCCCGACGTAGAGCTGAAAGTTAGCTAACTACAGACGCAGAGCCCAACGCACGTCCCGACGTAGAGCTGAAAGTTAGCTAACTACAGACGCAGAGCCCAACGCACGTCCCGACGCAGAGCCCAACGCACGTCCCGACGCAGAGCCCAACGCACGTCCCGACGCAGAGCCCAACGCACGTCCCGACGCAGAGCCCAACGCACGTCCCGACGCAGAGCCCAACGCACGTCCCGACGCAGAGCCCAACGCACGTCCCGACGCAGAGCCCAACGCACGTCCCGACGCAGAGCTGAAAGTAAGCTAAATCCCGACGCAGAGCCCAACGCACGTCCCGACGCAGAGCTGAAAGTAAGCTAAATCCCGACGCAGAGGCCAACGCACGTCCCGACGCAGAGGCCAACGCACGTCCCGACGCAGAGGCCAACGCACGTCCCGACGCAGAGGCCAACGCACGTCCCGACGCAGAGGCCAACGCACGTCCCGACGCAGAGGCCAACGCACGTCCCGACGCAGAGGCCAACGCACGTCCCGACGCAGAGCTGAAAGTAAGCTAAATCCCGACGCAGAGCCCAACGCACGTCCCGACGCAGAGCCCAACGCACGTCCCGACGCAGAGCCCAACGCACGTCCCGACGCAGAGCCCAACGCACGTCCCGACGCAGAGCCCAACGCACGTCCCGACGTAGAGGCCAAGAGAAGTTCCGAAGTAGAGCTGAAAGTGAGCTAACAATAAAATTAGAGCCCAACGCACGTCCCGACGTAGAGCTTAAAGTAAGCTAAATCCCGACGCAGAGCCCAACGCACGTCCCGACGCAGAGCCCAACGCACGTCCCGACGCAGAGCCCAACGCACGTCCCGACGCAGAGCCCAACGCACGTCCCGACGCAGAGCCCAACGCACGTCCCGACGCAGAGCTGAAAGTAAGCTAAATCCCGACGCAGAGCCCAACGCACGTCCCGACGCAGAGCTGAAAGTAAGCTAAACCAGATGTAGAGCCCAACAGACGTCCCGACTTAGAGGCGAAAGCAAGCTCAAGCCAGACTTCCCGACCTACAACCCAACAAACGTCCCGACGTTGATCCCAACAGATGTCCCGACGTAGAGCCCAAGAGATGTCCCGACATAGAGCCTAACAGACGTCCCGACGCAGAGCCCAACACATGTCCAGTTGTAGAACTCAACATACGTCCCGACATAGAGCCGAAAGCGAGCTCAAGCCAGACATATCGAAGTAGAGACCAACAGACGTTCCGACGTAGAGCCAAAAGTGAGCTACAGCCGGACGTAGAGCCTAAAAGACGTCCTGACGTAGAGCCCGAGAGATGTCCCGACATAGAGCCCAACACACGTCCCGACGTATATCCCAAAAGACATTCCGAAGTAGAGCTGAAATTAACGTCAAGCCAGACGTAGAAACCAACATACGTTCCGACGTAGAGACCAACAGACGTCCCGACGTATAGCTCAGAAGATGACCCGACGTATAGCCGCAAGACGGAGGGATGGGGGGGCATAGACAGGTGCAGACGTGGTGCGCATCCTCACGGCTGCTCGATAGTCTCACCTTCAAGTCCCAGGAAGGGAAATGCGGTCACAAACACTCCTCACAAAAACCAAGTTGCCATCCTGCAGGAAGTTCAGAATTCCGGGAAAAACCAGTGCACCTAGAACAAAACAGCACCAAAACTATCAGTTAAAAAAAAGGCTATGTGTTTTAAAACCCTCCTGTCACCCCTGAACACCCCCTAGGAAACTGCCGACGTAAAAAAAAAAAAAAAAAAAAAAAAAAAAAAAAAACCACACCCAAAACCCAAGCTGCATCCCAGGGCGCTCTCTCCTGTGGATGCCGCTGGACCCTGCCCAGTCCCACAGCTCTCGCCTTGCCCAGAAGGAGCTCCCTGGGCAGAGCCCGGGGCTCATCTACTCCAGGGCCCCCCGCACCGAACCGGCACTTGGGCATCCTGGAGGACTGCGGGCCCATAGAGCGCAAGTTCGGAGGACTGAGGGGCACTTCCGGCATCATGGAGGACCGCGGGGAAGCGGCGGGAGCCTGCCGGAGCCCTGGAGGAGCCGGTGAGTCCCCCGCGAAACGAGTGCCGACGGCGGCCGCGGTGGCGGCACCGCCGTCTCGGGGCCGCATCCGCGTCATTTCTCTCCGGAGCTGCGGACGGTGCTTGGAGGGGGCGGGGGGGGGGGGGGGGGTATGGCGCCGCCATCTTCTGAATGAGGCATGGACAGGTGGATAGGGAGTGGCATATACAGGTGCATACATGTTGCACATTCTAATACCTAATAATCTCACCTTCAGTCCTATTAAGGGAAAAGCTGTCAGCCAAACTAGGGAAAAAAACAAGGTTACATCCTGCATGAAGTCCAGAGTTCCAGGAAAATCCAGTGCAGCTAGAACAAAAAAAATTCAGTTAAAAAAAATTCTGTGTTTTTAAAGTATCTTGCCACCCCTGAACACTCAGTATAAAATTGCTGACATCAAAACCAACAAACCGGCATCCAATGGCACTCTCTATGTGCTGCTGGACCTTGCCCAGTCCCACAACTCTTACCTCAGATGCTTCTGCTTCTCTCCGTGTCCAAACCGCAATACCCACACAGCCCAGCCAGCTCCCAAACTGCCACCGCTGATAGCACCAACAGAGCACCCACACCACAGCAACCTCAGAGCAGAATGAGCTCCCTGAGCAGAGACCCAGACCCCGACCACCACCCTTCCCACAATCACAGGGAACTGAATAAACGGAGACACCGAGAGAGGGAGACCTAGAAATGCCATTGTCACAAGCAACGAGGAAGAATGAAATCAGAGCTGGTGGGGTGCCAGAAAGGAAGAGACATAGAAAGGAAAGGTAGAAGGTGATACTTTACAGGGCAATGCTAGCAGAAGAGCAAAAAGCTTTGGGGAACTAGACAGCCTGAAAGGCAGACAGAAGCAGGGACAGGCAAGGAGGCAGGCAGAGACCTGCAGAACCAGGGCAGGGATGGGCCCGGACACACACGAGGGGACACGTGGCTCCTGGTGCCAACGGCAGACCTTCACCGCCCCGAGGCTTTTCTCTCTGCTTCTGCCCCTTCCTCCTCCACAGTGCCAGCTGCCTGACCTTAGGAGTAAGCGGTGCGTGACTCAATGCACTTCTCTCACGAGGTTTCCTGGACATGCAGCAGCTCACACGTGTGGCCAACAGAGCCGCCAGGGTCCTGGTGTCGTGTGCTGGTGGCGTGCTCTGTTGGGGACGGCTGGGAGGGATCCTTCCTTGCCACAGGGACCGGCTAGAGACAGCTGCCTGTGGAAGCCCCTTGGTTTGACTCCTCAGCCACCTCCTGCAGGCAGGCATGCCCAGGCAGCCCCCTTCCTAGCCCAAAGCAGGGCCAGCCCCATCATTAGCCTCACTGGCCACACCTGCCCCAGCTGGAGCCCGTCAGGAACAGGGGCCTGGGCAAATCCCCACAGCACATGGCCCCCTCCCTGGCACCTGCTCACAGCCACGAGCTCTGCACCCAGGGGCTTGAATACCATCCAGGGGCACAGAGGAGGCAGGAAAAGTTTACTCACCTCTGCCCAGAACAAATCCTGGCACTGAGCTGGCTACAAGGCTCAGTGCTCAAACGCAGCAGGACAGCAGGAGAGAAGGGAAAAAACAGGAGGAAGATAGAGAAGAGGTGGGGGACAGGCAGCCAGTAAACGGGATGCTGCAAACAGGGGAGGGACAGGGAGCAGGACAGTAGCATAGAGAGAGGAGTACTGGGACACTGAGCAAAAAACCCAGGGAGAGGTGGAGGAATACATAAGAGAGAGGAGGAGCAGGAGAAAGAGTCCAAAGGCACCAGCAGGACCACAAGGCAAGGACAAGACGAGGGACAGGCAAATATTGTAAAGCAATAGGGGAAAAGAAACAGAGGCAAGAACTAACACATAGGGTCAGGAAGACAAAAAGAGGGAGCCTTACAAAGACAATGTAAAAAGTGACACCATTTCCACCCACTCTTGATTTCCACATTTTCCCTGACTTCGCACCCCATCTCAGCCTCCACTTTCTTCCAGCCCTGCCACCTCCCCCTGGCTTGAGGGGAAGCCCCAGTGCCATCGGAATGGCAGCAGGGTGCCTGGCAGGCTTCCACAGCAAAGTGGCCAGGACAGAAAGCCATCGTTGGCCCTCCCCATCCCTGGGCAGCCCTTTCCCAGGCAGCGGAAGGAGCGACAGGCAGGGCAGCAGAGATGGACCAGGATGTGCATGGGAGAACATGTGACTCACCCCAGCTCCCAGCACCGGCTCAGACCTTCAGTGCCCCAACACTTTTCTCTCAACTCCCCTCCACTGCCAGGCTGGCCAGCGGCTCACACACAGCCGATGCAGGCACCAAGCTCTTGGCAACACATGCTGGTGGTCTGCTCCATCACGGACAGCTCAGAGGAACCCTTCTTCACCACAGGGACCAGCCATTCCATGCTGGAGGCACCTCCAGCTCCTCCTCAGCCAGTTCCCCTTTACCAGCTCCCTCAGGCAGCCCCTTTATAGTCCACAGCAGGGCCAGTCATGCCATTAGCCCCACTGGCCACACCTGGAGCCCATCAGGAACAGGGGCCACAGGCAAGAACAAACACCCAGGGACAAGGAGCTCAGAAGAGGGAGATGTAGGAAGAAAACGTAAAAAGTAATGCTGCTTTTCCACTCTCCCACCCACCTCTGCCCTTGGGAAAGCCTGATGGAAACCATGAGACTTCAGGGTGTCCCTGCTGGGTGCCCCTCATTCCCCCTGACATCTACTGGTGATGGCATTTTGCGGTAGTCTTAGGGATTTGGGGCCCAAGGAAGTGCCAGAGCAAAGTTCGGAATGCTAACAGTTTATTCGTGCTGTAAACCTGGAGCAGCAATACTTGGAGAGGTGGGGGCAAGGCAGCTGCATGGAGCAGAGACAAGGGGGGGACAATGCATGCCCATGGGAGGCAGGTGCAAGGCAGAAGCACAGGGCGAGGACAACAGTGTGAGCTATGCACACCCATAAAGAGGGAACACAAAGCAGGCAAAGCACACCCATTGGAGGCAGGGACACGAGAAGTAGGGCCAGGCACACCCACCCTTGGCAAGGCCACCGAGTTGGGGGTGGCATGGGAAAAATCCCACCTGCAGCCACGGACGGAGGGATGGGGGGGCATAGACAGGTGCGGACGTGGTGCGCATCCTCACGGCTGCTCGATATTCTCACCTTCAAGTCCGAGGAAGGGAAATGCGGTCACAAACACTCCTCGCAAAAAACAAGTTGCCATCCTGCAGGAAGTTCAGAATTCTGGGAGAATCCAGTGCACCTAGAACAAAACAGCACCAAAACTATCAGTTAAAAAAAGGCTGTGTGTTTTAAAACCCTCCTGTCACCCCTGAACACCCCGTAGGAAACTGCCGACGTAAAAAAAAAAAAAAAAACCAAACCAAAAAAACCCCACCAAAACCCAAGCTGCAGCCCAGGGCACTCTCTCCTGTGGGTGCCGCTGGACCCTGCCCAGTCCCACAGCTCTCGCCCAGAAGGAGCTCCCTGGGCAGAGCCCGGGGCTCATCTACTCCAGGGCCCCCCGCACCGAACCGGCACTTGGGCATCCTGGAGGACTGCGGGCCCATAGAGCGCAAGTTCGGAGGACTGAGGGGCACTTCCAGCATCATGGAGGACCGCGGGGAAGCGGCGGGAGCCTGCCGGAGCCCCGGAGGAGCCGGTGAGTCCCCCGCGAAACGCTGTCTCGGGGCCGCATCCGCGTCGTTTCTCTCCGGAGCTGCGGACGGTGCTTGGAGGGGGGCGGGGGGGGGGGGGGGGTATGGCGCCGCCATCTTCTGAAGGCTAAGGCTGCCCGCGGCGGGGATGGGGCCGCGCGGCCAGGAGGGGACAGGCCGCCGCCCCGCCGTGCAGAGCTGCGTTCCTTGCGTGTTTCGGCAGGAATCGCTGTTGAATCCGTCTCGCTCTCGAATCCGTCTCGCTCTCCACGGCTTCCGGGCAGTTTCTCCGCCCGCCCTGCCGGTCCGCGGTTAGGCCGGCGCGGAGCACCGGTGACGGGACCTGCGGGCGTGCGGGCGTGCGGGCGTGCGTGCGTGAGGGGCTCTTGCGAGAAGAGCCTCACAATAAGCAGGCTCAGCTCCGGGGCGGCACTAGTAAATGGCGTGGTCCTCGGGCGCCGTTAATTCGTGCCACGCGTTTGAGCTGGAATTTGAGAGAATAGTCTGTTATTTAAACGGCCCGATTGAAGAGTTGACTGGTACAAAAAGCCGGTGAACGAACGGCTCACAGCCGGCGAGCGCTCCGTGTACCGCTGCTGAAGGGAGCAGGAGCAAAGCGCAGGCACCCGACTGACACAAGAGGAAAAGGTTCATTACCGTTGGAAATCACGGTTTCGGATTGTGAATTAGGACTCGAATTAGGGGTACGTTCACGACGACCGTTACCCTAAACTGCTCCCAATTGGTATTCTATTTCTGCTTCCCAAGGAGAAAATTTTCACCTGATGGTGCTGCGGGGGTATCTTTAATGCATCAGTTTAAGATGGCTAGTATTGTTAAACGGGCATTCATGATGCCCAGTTAGCGTTCGATCTGTTTCTAAAATGAAATCTAAGTTTTTGTTCGTCGGATTTAATGGGCGTCAGTTTTTTCTTTTAGCTCTACTTGGAAGGAATTGGTACCCGTCCCCTCCTCCCCCCCCAACGGCTATGTTTAAATTTTGGCAGTCGTGACTCCCTGTTGGTTTTCTAATCTTCCTTTTATTTTAAATCTAAATCTTTTAGCGTTATGTTAGTTCACCACCGCCCGGGAATTCTTTTAGTACCTACGTTTAAACGTAGCCGTTATTGAACGATTCCTTTTTTTATTTCTCTTTATCTAAAGATCTAAAGCTTCGATTACTCTTTTGGTTCTAAGCAGGAGTCACTGTTGCCTCCCAGCTTGCTTACAGCGGTGTGATCGTTTAAGCGTTAGAGCCTCCCAATTAGTTTCCAGTTCAATTGGTTTAGCAGTGGTTATGTTTAAATGGAGCTGTTAACGACTCCCAATTAGTTTTCTGTCTTTATCACTTCAAGAGGGTCTCTAAACTATTCATTTTTTGAATTGCAATACGGACCGGGAATCATTACTGCCCGGTTCATTAAGTAACATCTGCCACTAAATTTAGTCATTACTCAACCCTAGGTAATATTTCTTCTCTTTAGGCGCGCTCTAATATTTTGTGACTTTACCACGAAGTGGATTAACTAGGACGCGTGATTTTTTTCTTTTCCTGTTAGAGTTGTTTCGCTACAGGTATTCCTTCCAGTTAGTGCTCTGTTGTTGATATTCTGCTGCTTGCCCTTTGATTACATCAATGGGGAGTAAGTACTGTCTGCAAAGCGGGAAGCAATAGCTAGAGCGGACGACGGGCAGTATTTGCTCCCAAAGACTATTCTGGTTACTGTGACGGACATTTTTATTTTAAACGTTTTGACGTAAACGAGCGGTAAAAATTAAACTAATAGAAACTGACCACTTTGGAATTCCCCAGGAAAAACCACCGGAGCGCCTCGACGCGACCGGAGCCAGGACGCCTGCCGCGGTCCACTTGGGACGCTCGACGGTTTTGCACTCCGTCTCCAAAGCTTGAAGCTCCGCGGAGCGCAACCTCCCCGAGCGGCGACTCGGCCTGTAGCCACCGCCCGCTCTTCTCTCCGGCTCCGCCACCCGTTTTTCCAGAGCAGCCCAAAATCCCGGGGAAGCGAACCCGCGCACAGCAGATACGCCGCGACACCAAACCTCCGGCTGTCCAGCTGCGCCGCCCCCGACCGTCGCTGCTGCGCCAACGGGAGCCTCCGGCCGACGCAGTGCCGAGCGCCCGCGACCCCGTCGGCCGCCGGCTCTGCCAGCGGCGCGGTCCGGCGAAATCCGCGACGCTGCCGAGTCTGCGGCGAGTCCGGGGCGTGTTTTTTTAGCGAAGGAAAAGGCCATTGCAAGTCTCAAGTCCGACCTGCAAGGAAAAAGAAAGCCCGCGTAACAAGGCTAGACCCGTTCCTGTCTGTTGCAGAACTTGTACCAGCGCTACATTCTGGACGGGACCGAATGACAAAGCCGAATGACAGCCTGCAAGAATCCTCCTCTCAGAGCTCTCTGGTTGCAAAGGGAATATTGTAGATCACCAGCAGTTGTAAGACACTGAGACTCCTACTTTTCTCCATCTGCCTCCCTCAACAGAAATAAGTCCCAAAGGACAGAAAACCCCAGGATCGGGTTGAAATCAAACGGAACCCAAACCAAAAACCAAAACCAAGGAAAAACCGTCGGGGAAAAGAACCCCAAAGCATCAGGAACTGTACCAAGCACCTTAAGTAACACTGAAGCGACTCGAACCAAAATAAGTGACAAAGCACCTCAGGAGAGGTGCCAGGAAAGACAAATGAGTCCACACAGAGCAACGCCCGTGTCCTTCTGAGAGGACTAGGCAGGTGAGAGAAGGCCCTTTGAAGGCCTGTGGTTCTGAGAAGGCCGCTTGTCACGCAGATTGATTCTGGTGCCTGGATGGGAAATGGAGGGGACTGAGGGGCGCACGAAGGGGAGGGAGGAACTCGGACAGCTTACGGAGATGCCTGCGGTGCAAAGCCGGGCTGCAGGATGGCTCGGCGTCGGTGCCATCGACCCCCCCCAAAAGATGCTGTGACCCCACTTGGGGACGACAACCTCTGGCCCCGGCGCCCCCGGGGCCGGGCAGAGGCAGCAGCGCTGGGCATAGCTGGTGGCAGGGGGCCCGACGGGGGGGAACGCGTCCCGGCAGGGCCTGGCCAGGCCCAGGAGCACATCTGGTCCTCGCTGAGGGGCTGGAGCCGATAGGGGCCTGAGGAGTACAGGGGTGGCCTGGTGTCCCCGGCCGCAGCTCTTCCCTGCCGCAGCCGCCTGCGCTCCTGTCCGCGCCCGAAGCCCCATGCCCGCAGAGGCAGCTGGGTCTGGAGCTGCCAGCGCCAGCAGCCCCAGAGCAGAATGAGCTCCCTGAGCAGAGGCCGAGGCTCATATACCCCAGGCCCCGCCCCCGGGCAAGTGGTGGGGATGGGACACAAGGGGGGGCGGTGCCGGTGAGGGGGGGGGGGTGGGCAGCAAGGCACGCCAACGGGAGGGTGGGGCATGGGGCAAAAAAGTCACGCCCGGGGGGGGGGCGGTGCTGGGGTGGGGTGCAGAATAACAAAGGCAAACCCGGGAAGGGGAAGGAGGTGGGGGCCGGGCAGGGCACGGCCACTGTCGGCGAGGCCATGGGGGGGGCGGTGCTGGGGCGAGGTGCAAAGCAGCAAGGCACTCCCACGGGGGGAGCGGTGCCGGGGCGGGGCGCGGGGAAGCAGGGCACGCCCACGGGGGGGCGGTGACGGGGCGGGGCGCGGAAAAGCAAGGCACACCCACCGGGGGGGGGATCAGTGCCGGGGCGGGGCGCGGGGAAGCAGGGCACGCCCACGGGGGGGGTGGTGCCGGGGCAGAAAAGGCACACGGGGGGGGGGGGTCGGGGGGGGGGGCAAGCAGGGCACGCCTACAGTGGCCAGTGCCGAAGAACAGCAGCAAGGCACGCTCACGGCGGGGGGGAGGCGCCGGGTGGATTTGGGGCCAGGCACACCCACCCTTAGCAAGGCCACCGAGTTGGGGGTGGCATGGGAAAAACCCCACCTGAAGGCAGAGACAGGGGTATGGGGGGGCATAGACAGGTGCAGACGTGCGCATCCTAACGGCTGCTCGATATTCTCACCTTCAAGTCCGAGGAAGGGAAATGCGGTCACAAACACTCCTCGCAAAAAACAAGTTGCCATCCTGCAGGAAGTTCAGAATTCCGGGAAAATCCAGTGCACCTAGAACAAAACAGCACCAAAACTATCAGTTAAAAAAAAGGCTGTGTGTTTTAAAACCCTCCTGTCACCCCTGAACACCCCCTAGGAAACTGCTGACATAAAAACAAGAAAAAAAAAAACCCCAAGCTTCATCCCAGGGCACTTTCTACTGTGGGTGCTGCTGGACCCTGCCTAGTCCCAGAGTTCTTGCTTCACACGTAAGAAGGAGCTTCCTGGGAGAGCTCAGGGCTCATCTACCCCAGGCCCCAACCACCACCCTTCCCACAATCATAGGCAACTGGGTAAACTGAGACACGGAGAGAGGGGACCTAGAAATGCCAGTTTCACAAGCAATGAGGAAGAATGAAATCAGAGCTGGTGGGGTGCCAGAAAGGAAACGACATAGAAAGGAAAGGTAGAAGGTGACACTTTACAGGGCAATGCTAGCAAAAGAGCAAAAAGCTTTGGGGAACTAGACAGCCTGAAAGGCAGACAGAGGCAGGGACAGGCAAGGAGGCAGGCAGAGATCCAGAGAACCAGGGCAGGGATGGCCCTGGACACACACGAGGGGACACGTGGCTCCTGGTGACAACGGCAGACCTTCACCGCCCCGAGGCTTTTCTCTCTGTCTCTGCCCCTTCCTCCTCCACAGTGCCAGCTGCCTGACCTTAGGAGCAGGCGGTGGGTGACTCAATGCACTTCTCTCACGAGGTTTCCTGGACATGCAGCAGCTCACACGTGTGCAGCCAACAGAGGCGCCAAGGTCCTGGTGCTGTGTTATGGTGGCATTCTCTGTTGTGGATGGGTGGGAGGGATCATTCCTTGCCACAGGGACCAGCTGGAGACAGTTGCCTGTGGAAGCCCCTTGGTTTGACTCCTCAGCCAGCTCCTGCAGGCAGGCATGCCCAGGCAGCCCCCTTCATAGCCCAAAGTAGGGCCAGCCCCATCATTAGCCTCACTGGCCACACCTGCCCCAGCTGGAGCCCATCAGGAACAGGGGCCTGGGCAAAGCCCCACAGCACATGGCCCCCTCCCCGGCACCTGCCCACAGCCACGAGCTCTGCACCCAGGGGCTTGAATACCATCCAGGGGCACAGAGGAGGCAGGAAAAGTTTACTCACCTCTGCCCAGAACAAATCCTGGCACTTAGCTGGCTACAAGGCTCGATGTGCAAACACAACAAACGCAGCAGGAGAGAAGGGAAAAAGCAGGAGGAAGGTAGAGAAGAGGTGGAGGACAGGCAGCCAGTAAACGGGATGCTGCAAACAGGAGAGGGACAGGGAGCAGGACAGTAGCATAGAGAGAGGAGTACTGGGACACTGAGCAAAAAACCCAGGGAGAGATGGAGGAATACATAAGAGCGAGGAGGAGCAGGAGAGAGAGGCCAAAGGGACCAGCAGGACCACAAAGCAGGGACAAGACAAGGGACAGCGGAATATTGTAAAGCAATAGGGGAAAAGAAACAGAGGCAAGAACTAACACATAGGGTCAGGAAGACAAAAAGAGGGAGCCTTACAAAGACAATGTAAAAAGTGACACCATTTCCACCCCCATCTTGACTTCCACATTTTCCCTGACTTCGCACCCCATCTCAGCCTCCACTTTCTTCCAGCCCTGCCTCTCCCCCTGGCTTGAGGGGAAGCCCCAGTGCAATCAGGAAGGTGTTAGGCTGTCCATCAGGCTCCCACAGCAAAGGGGCCAGGACAGAAAGCCATTGCTGGCCCTCCCCATCCCTGGGCAGCCCTTTCCCAGGCAGCAGAAGGAGCGGCAGGCAGGGCAGCAGAGGTGGACCGGGACACACACAGGAGAACGTGTGACTCACCCCAGCTCCTGGCACCAGCTCAGATCTTCAGCACCCCAACACTTTTCTCTCAACTCCCCTCCACCGCCAGGCTGGCCAGCGGCTCACACACACAGCCGATGCAGGCACCAAGCTGCCAGCAATGTGTGCTGGTGGTCTGCTCCATCATGGACAGCTCAGGGGGATCCTTCCTTACCACAGGGACCAGCCATTCCATTCTGGAGGTACCTCCAGCTACCTCCTCAGCCAGTTCCCCTTTATCAGCTCCCTCAGGCAGCCCCTTTATAGCCCACAGGAGGGCCGGCCCTGTTATTAGCCCCACTGGCCACACCTGGAGCCCATCAGGAACAGGGGCCACAGGCAAGAACAAGCACCCAGGGACAAGGAGCTCTGAAGAGGGAGATGTAGGAAGAAAATGTAAAAAGCGATACTGCTTTTCCACTCTCCCACCCACCCCTGCCCTTGGGAAAGCCTGATGGAAACCATGAGACTTCAGGGTGTCCCTGCTGGGTGCCCCTCATTCCCCCTGATATCTACTGGTGATGGCATTTTGGGCCCAAGGAAGTGCCAGAGCGAAGTTTGGAATGCAAACAGTTTGTTTAAAACAGTTTGCATCTGGAGCAGCACTTCTTGTAGCGGTGGGGGCAAGGCAGGTGCATGGAGCAGGTACAAGGGGGGGGGGGACACAAAACATGGTAATGGGAGGCAGGTGCAAGGCACACCCATGGTGGGGGGGCGGGGGGGGGGGGAGGAAGGCAGGTGCACAGGGGGAGGATAGGGTGTGAGCTATGCACACCCATAAAGTGGGTACAAAAATCTGTCAGGGATAACCTGATTGAGGAAGATGAAGTTGACCTTGACAGCATTCCAGTATACCCTTGAAAAGACAGAAGAAGTGGATGAAGAATGTTGTAAACAAGTTTGAGGAAGTTATAAGAGATTGAGCAAGAAGAGACTGAGCAAGTAATACCACAGAGCAGAAACTTGGCAAGAGAACAGTAGGTACAGTGAGAAATACAGTAGGAGCTCCAGCCAATCATTATGTGAATGGAGGTGAATGGACAAAGCTATTGAGCGAATCATTTTAGCAGCCTTAGTGCATGAACAGGTGGACAGATAAGAAAGGTTATAAAAGGGTACGCTTTTTCTGCTGCACCATCTCAGCCATCTTGGTTTTTGCAACTTAATAAAGACTGCCTTCTTACATATACTCTTGTCGTTGTCCATCCCTACCATGAAAAAAAGCAGGCAAGGCAGGCCCATGGGAGGCAGGGACATGACAAGTAGGGCCAGGCACACACACGGGAGTCAAGGCCACAAAGATCGGGGTGGCATGGGAAAAACCCCACCTGAAGGCAGAGACAGGGGTATGGGGGGGCATAGACAGGTGCAGATGTGGTGCACATCCTCATGCTACTCGATAATCTCACCTTCAGTCCTAGGAAAGGAAATGGGATCACAAACCCTTGTCACAAAAAACAAGTTGCCATCCTGCAGGAAGTTCAGAATTCCAGGAAAATCCAGTGCACCTATGTCTTGGTTTGAAAGACAGGTGTCTGTGGAGGAAGGCAGGAGCCTCCCTTGAAATGGAAAGTGCAACCCCCTTCCCTCCAAATTATTATAATTTTGAAATTAACGGGCGTTCAGGCAAAGATATGGGGAATAGGAATAACAGTTCTTTACTAATATATATATATATATATAAATATATATATATATATATATATAACACAAGGCAGGGAAAAAACAAACAACCCACTGGTTTACACTGACAGAGTCAGGAATACAACCTGACACCCTGTTAGGGTGGCAGTAGCAGTCCGATAAGATGCTGGCTGCAGTCCTCCTGAAGCGATGGATGTAGTTCTGTGGAAGCAGCAATCAGGTAAAAGAGTCTGGTCTTCCTCCGAAGGTCCAGTGGTAGGTAGGTAGCTCTTGTCCTCTGGAACTCCAGTGGGGGGAAAAGCTCCTCTGGGAATCCACTGGAAGAAGGCTGCTAGGGTGTTCAAAATCTCTGTTTTTATTTGGCATGGACTGCTTGGCTCCTTCCCCCCCGCCCCCCGCCCCCCCCCCCCCCCCCCGGGCGGAGCATCTCACAATGGGATGGGGAGTCGTGAGGCAGTTCCTTGATGGGCCATTAACAGGAGATAGTCCAGGAGCGAGTTATCGATGAGTCAGGCGATAAGGCATTGTTGTGCCCAGTAACAGGAGATAGTCCGGGGGGGGGGGGGGAGGCAGAGAGCACCGCCCCACCTGGTCTCAACAGCTCCTGAAGATGGTAATAGAATATTTTTTTCTTTTGGCACATTTTGCACTGTAACCCAGGACAACCTAGAACAAAACCACAGCAAAACTGTCAGTTAAAAAAGCTGTGTGTTTTAGAACCCTCTCATCACCCCTTAACACTCCGTATGAAACTGCTGACAAATAAAAAAAAAAAAGCCCAAGCTGCATCCCAGGGCTCTCTCTACTGTGGGTGCTGCTGGAGCTTGCCCAATCCCACAGCTCTCACCTCGCACAGAAGGAGCTCCCTGGGCAGAGCCCGGGACTCATCTACCCCAGGCCCCGCCCACTGCCTTTCCAAACATCCCCAGGGGAAGGGGCCGCCGCGGGGCACAAAGGTGAGAGCGTCCGGTGCGTAGCCCACTCACTGTAGGCGGTAGCAGGAGAGAGCGCGGCAGCGCGCACCCGGAGCTGCAGTACCGTCTTTTGGTCACAGGGTGGCAGCAGGGTGCGCGGCAGCGCCGCCGGGGCTGCATAACCGCTTTTTGGTCATAGGGTGGCAGCAGGGAGCGCGGAAAGCTCCGCTGGGCCTGCAGTACCGACTTTCGGTCACAGGGTGGCAGCAGGGAGCGCGGCAGCGCCTTCGGGGCTGCAGTACTGCTTTTTGGTCACAGGGTGGCAGCAGAGAGCGCCACAAATCGGTGTCACCACACACGCGCGTGTACCACGCCCCAGTACCCAACCCTAGTCAAATCGTGGTAGCAGAGCGCGCCGCGGGCGGCCGCCAGCGCGCATGCGCGTACCCCGGCCTGCAGTACCGCACACCCCCCACGCGCAGGCAGCACAAAGCGCCGTTTCACGCAGCACCCCCGTGCGGTCACAGCGGCGCAGCAGCACCTGCGTCTTTCTCTGACACTGGGGGTACAGGGGGACCCGGAGAGGGGTGGGGGATGACCGACACCAACGGCTCTCCCCGGCATAACCCACAGACGAGCACTCACCTGCCACAGCCCACGAGACAGAATCCATGCTCGATGCCTGCCCCCCGCCAGATCATCGACGCCGGCTGCCGCACAGCAGAGGGGTGGCAGGGCGTCTGCCAAAGGACGGTGCCATGGCTCTTGCTCGCACTCGGCTCTGCCACGTTCCCCGTCTCGGACCACGCCCGGACGGGCTCCCCAGAGCAACAACTGCCCCTTTCCCCACCGGACAGCCGTGGCAGAAAGCTTGGACAGAGACAGAGCTGGCCCCGCGGGGCGAGAGTGCTGAGCCACCGGCAGGCAAACCTGGGGGGGGGGGCGAGCTGCTGCGCAGCACCGGACACTCACAGCAAGACATCGGGAAACAAAAGGCCCCAGCCATAGTTCAGCACATTAGAAGAACAACACAGAAGCAAGGAGAGGAATTCAATAGAACGAGGGACAGGAGAGCAGTCGAACTGAAGGAGACCAGCCCGAAATACAGACACATCCTCTACAAACCAGAGTGATTTGAATACTTAACACTCCATAGAAAGACAAACAGATACGATTTCCAACCCCTTCTTAGCAGAAAAGCAACTGCTCTTGCTCATGTTTGATGCCCTTCCTTAGAGCGCTGCTGCAGAACAAGGCTGTACACCCCCATCTAGATCTATGCTTACACCTGTCTCCAAAATACACAGTTGTTAATTGACTCTGCTCCTGCCCCACCTTGTTCTATCATGTCACATGATTAGAAACCAAGTACTTCAGAGCGCTCTGTCAAAACACAGGGAAGAAACTCAGTAACATGCAGCTGCCTCTGGCTTGGAAAGAGTTAGAGAAACCCCTGACCGCTTAAGTACACCTCATACATTACATGCTGTACTGATTCGGCAGCGAGTTTAAACCGCGTTAGTCATTCTGCCAATTATACAATTTTAACTTTCTCTAGAGTTTCATATATGACAGGAAAAGATCAGTGAAATAATAGATCCCCCACATGGTTTTACTCATTAAAAAGAAAAAAAAAAAAAAAGAAATTCAAATCCCCAGGGCTGCAACAGGTAAGGCCACCGAACAGGACTGGCAGATGCACTAAGGCTTCTGGCTGTACCAAAGCACGCAGAGGAACATTTTTTAATCGTATCTCGACCGTTGCAACCGAGAATGTAAAGACCAGCGACGCCATCCACTTTTGGAACACTTGCTGTGCTTCAGTCTTTGGAAACAAATTGACTTTGCTGTTGTTTTGTTTTTCAAAAGAGGGCAAAAAGTCTCACTGCTCATGACTTCTACAGCCAAGCACACAGAGTCCGACAGGCAGTTCGTACAACGCAATTTCTTTGAAGGAGAAAGATTTCCATTCCAGGAAAATCCCTTTTCCAACTGAAATCAAAGTTACGCACTGCAGGACAACGGTCCCTGGTCCCTCAGCTTCGCTTCCAGAGGGCTGGGGATCCGCGTCCATCCTCAGCAGAAACCACATCAACTAACCTGATTACTCCTGCAGTTGCCACGTTCCTCCTCATCGCCTACAGAAAAGAAAAAAAAAAAACCACACACACCGCTGACAGTGGTAGCTGTCACACGGGTCACCACAGACCTCCTCGAAACACCCTCCTCCTCAAAAGGAACGTGGTCTTCCGCTCAACTGCTCCGCACCGATTCCCGTGTTGGACGCTGCAGCTGTCATCGCTTGCGGCCCCCCTAAGGTAGCAACAGACAGAGAAATACCGTCACGCTTGGGAGAAATCACCAGCCCCACGCTCCTCCTTGCTGCTCCTTAGCTCACCACCTCAAAAGCTCACCCAACTCCAAAGGCAGCTGCGTAACACCTGCACAACCGCACAGAAACGCTTGACCGAGCTGCCGCAGGATGCTCCGCTCTTGGACGCCGGCCCGGCTGACAACCGCCTCGCCTCCTCAGGCCGCTGGTCGGCGCGCAGCTTCGCCCCTCCGAGGCTACGTGCGTGACCTGCGAAAGCCAAAACAAAAGGCACGTGCTGAGATACCGCCCGAAACCACAGCCTGCCCGTGCCCATTCCCCTCTCCTCCTCCTCTACCTCGGCCGCCCACCCACCCTACCTCTGCCAGCTGCCGCGTTGAGGCTCCGGTACCACCTGTAAAACACAACCCATAAGGGATGCTTATAAACTTCACAAATGACACAACGCCTGAAAAGTAACTTCTCTGCTGCAGCCCACCAGTCCCAGCTCACCTCGCCCCAGCCACCCGCAGTGCCGATACCCTGCTTCGCTCGCTACTTCGTGCCTTTGGAATACAACAAACCTACCAAGACCTGTCAGCTGCTCACACAGCCATCGGCCGCATCTGCCCGCTGACACTGCGTGCCAACCCACCTTCTTATGGCCGCTCCCCCGCCCCTCCTCTAACCCTTTGGTGCACGGCTCGTCTCACTGCATCTGAAAACGGCATCGAACGAGTCACCCGGCTGCGGAGCAACAGCTTAACGGTTCCGGAGATCTCCTTTCCATGTAGGAATACCCTCTAGACTCCAACAACAGCCAGCCAGCCATCACAGAAAACCAAAGCCAAAGCAACACCTGGCCCTACGCGTACGACCCTTAGCACCTTCCACCCCGGAAGTCAAATGCCACGGCCCCTGACGAAAAGATACGGCCGCGGCCGCAACCGCAACGGTGGACGCGCGAGAAGCCGGGCCCCAAGACCCAACATCCACAGGACGCGGAGAAGTCGTCGTCCCAGAAGAGGGCTCCGTGAGAACAGACCGCTCGACAGCGGATACCCCAGCGCATCCTGGACCACTCGTCACCTTCTCGGACACGAGACGTGCTGGACAGATCTGTGTGTGGAGCTTCTCGCGCGAGACGGGGAGCGCTCGGTCGGCGGTACCCCGGTGAGTCGAGGAGCACGAGACCCTCGGTGCGGCTACCGATGCGCCCGCCTACCGCAAAAGAATAAACCTCCGGAGCATCGAGACCTCATTAATGTGCAGTATAGCGCACACGGAACAAGCACCACCGACCGCCTCCTTACCACTGAACCCCTCAAGGAATCACAGCGGCGGTCAGCTGACGGAAAAACCACGGCGGCTGAAAGATCTAACACAGGCACCTTACAACCACAGAAACCGGTGCTAAACACACAACAGGTGAAAAACTACACGGAAACGTAACTGCTGTGACCGGCACTACGACACGTCTCATCAGGCGCGTCATGAAAAAGTCAGAAACGGAGTAATGGGAAGGCTCGCGTGCCCGGGCCTACGACAGAAGACAGACCCTGGCTGGAGACTGTTACCAGCGCAAAGAACGCAGACCCTCTTCTCTGAGAAGTTCTGGGGAAGATGCCTTCTCGAGAAACTCTCAAGCTCCGTATACAGGCGAGTACAAGATGCTCACCCTAACCCTCGCTGGACAATTTCACCATCAGTCCTATTAAGAGAGAAAAAAGAGCATAGATCAAGACATCAGCAACTTACACAGCACACAGTAAAAACGGTGGGGAAAAAAAACAAGGTTCCATCTCCCATAGTCAGGAATTCCAAAAAAATGCAATGCATCTAAAATTTAAAAAAAAAAAATGGCAGGCTATTAAACCATTTTGCCACCCCCAAACCCTCAGCGGAAAACCGCCAGCCTGAAACAACAAAAACAACTGCATAAAAGGGTACTTCCTACTATGCCTACAGCCGAACCTCGGCCGGTCTCGAAACTCTTCCCTCACACCGACGCCTCCGCTTCTTGCCGTGAGCAAACCCCCGACGCCCGCGCAGCCCAGCCGGCTCCAAGAGCTGCCGCCAGCGACCGGACCAGCGGAGCGCCCGCACCGCAGCAGCCCCGGAGCAGAACGGGCTCCCTGTGCAGAGGCCAGGGCTCGTACACCCGGGGCCCTGCTCACCACCCTTCCTGCAATCCCCTGGGAAAGGGGCTGGGGCGACCCCCAGCAGACACAAGGGCGGCCGGAGGAGCAGCGGGGAGTTTCCTCACCTGCCTCCGTGTCACGGGGTACAAAGCACTGAGCAAAGACAGCGACCCGTACCGCAAAGGCCGACACCTGCTCTTCTACTGCAGGTATCTGCGGCACCAGCAACGTGACCAGGCAGGGAATTAAACTAACGGAACCGCTTTAACTGGGAGAATAAGGACACAAACCTGAGCCAGGTGCAGTCAGCAACATCCCCGGGGAGGAACCGGCAACCAAGTCCTCAGCGCTGCCCCTGGGAGACACAAAGAACGGCCAACTGTTGTCCACAGCGACGGCCACCCCTTTCCCCAGGCAGGAACCCCTCCTTCTGCAGGAGCTCCTGGAGACGCCCCCTCCTGCCCCAGACCATTGCCAACGGCACCCGTGCTTATGGGGCAATAAAGCACGTTCACGGGTCAGCTTGCTGCTGCGAGGGCAGGGTCTGGGGTGGTCAGGGGCTACGGGACAGGTGCTGGAGCTGTGGGCAGCTGCATGGGGCGCGCAGGCTGGAGCACTTTTCCAGGGGGTGGGAAGGCCTCCAGGTGCCCGGAGGCAGCCATCTGCCCCTCTTCCTCCTTCCTCTCCACCAGCTCACAAAACCCCTGGGAGCTGCCCTGACGGGGCCCGACGTCTGCTGTCGGCACTCTCGGGCAGGCGTGCCCTAGCAGCACCATCCCCTGGGGCTGCGGCCCCATGACACAGAGCGGCCATCGCCATCAGCCTCGCTGGCTCCCTCCGGGGCTCCTCCGGCACCAGCCCGCAGCTGCAGCCATGGCCCCTTACCCCCGCTGTGTACCTGCTCCCCTGGACTCTCTGACCGCTGCTCAGCAAGTACAAAGGAGACAGAGCGAGGGTTTATTTGCAAACCCATCTAAGTGCGAGGAACACGCCTGCTCTGGGGCTCAGAGCCCGTCCACTCACCCTTCCCTGGGACCGCTCGGCAGTCCACGCTGGGGCAGCAGGTACGGAGAACGAAAACACAGCCATGGGGAGCTGGGCAGAGGAACAGAAAGAGAAAAATAAGGTGAGGGAGAGGAACTGAGGAGCAGAGAAAGAGAGGTACCGGGAAAAGAACAGAGAGGGGGAGACACAGATAAAGAAAGGACACAGAGTCCTGGTCTGTGGAAGGAAAACGGGGTCAGGGAGCCAGGCGGGTGAAAAGAGCACGCCCACCAGCCCTGTGCCCAGGGGGCAGCAGCGGCCTTTCCTCACGGGGAAGTGGCAGCGGGCACGGCGGCCCCATCCCACAGGCCCTGCAGCATCGCGCGGCCGTTACCGGCGGCGCCCGCCGGCAGGACAGCCTGCTGCTCGCCGGATGCAGCGCTGAGCATGGTGCCCGAGCTGGACGCCCGCAGGCAGCCATGCGGCCCTGGCAACGAGCCCACAGCTCGTGCGGCGGCTGTGGCGAGGGCTGGGCCGTGCCGCAGGAGCGGGGGGCCATCACTCGACCCCCGCAGCGCAGCACCTCCTCCCCTGGGCTCCCTCACAGCCCCTCGCCTGCTGTGAAGGGACTGCAAACGCAGCTGGGAGGGCAAAGGAGACTGCGAACGTTTCTTCAGTCACGCAGGTAGCGGATGCAGCGAGAGCGCCTGAGGCAGGGAACAGGATGGCGAGAGAAAGACAGGGACAGGGAGCCCGACAGGTGGAGAAAGAAGCAGCAGGGAGAGAAGAAGAGAGGCAGCAGATAGAGGGAGAAGGGAGCAGGGCAGAGACTGACAAAGGAGGACGGAGACGCAGGACAAAACTGGGACAGGCAGCACGACAGAGAGGAAGGAAAGAAGAACAGGGGCAGGAAGCTGGACCGAGACACATGGAGAAAGACAACAAAGAACAGGGCAGAGAGGGAGGATGAAACAACAGGGACAGGGAGCCAAGACAGCCAACGATGGAGGGGAGGGGCGGGGGTGGGGGGAACAACAACACGGTACAAACCACAGAGCTACACACTACAGGTGGAAGAATTAAAAAATAGAGCCGGGGAGCCAGGAAAAAAAAAAAGCTGGAGAGCAAAAAGTATAGCGATTCATACAAAAAGGGAGGGAATATTAAAATAGCGTCATCAGGGAGCCAGAGAAAGCGAGACGGAGAAAGGACAAAAGCAACAGGCTACAGGGCAGAGAGGGAGGAACTCATGAGCAGCAACAGAGCTCCGGCCAGAGAGAGACGGAAAAAAGTACAAGACTGCAGGGGCTGCAGGGCAGAGAAGGAAGAATTGACCAACAGGGACAGGGGACCAGACAGAGCGTGATCGAGAACAGAAAAAAACAGCAGCGGGCTACAGGGAAGAGGAATTCAAGAGCAGGGACTGGGAGCTGGACAAAGAGACAGAAAAAAAAAAAAAAAACCACGAAACAGTGATGGGCTATGAGACAAATAAGGAGGAAAGAAAAAACAGCAGCAGGGAGCCAGACAGAAGAGACTGAGAAACACAGACAAATAGCCTGGGGCTATGGGACAGAGAATGTGGAATGAAAAGGCAGAGAGAGGGAGCCAGACAGAGAGCAGGGGGAAAATCCAGACAGGCTACGGAGGGGCAGAAGAAGGAATTAAAATCTGGGGACAGAGAGCTGAACAGAGAGGGATGGCGACAGCAGGGAATAGCAGCGGGTGCAGGAGTAAGAGGGAGAAAATAATCGATAGGGACAGGG
The DNA here is from genome assembly GCF_034619465.1 of Leptosomus discolor. Lineage (NCBI taxonomy): Eukaryota > Metazoa > Chordata > Aves > Leptosomiformes > Leptosomidae > Leptosomus > Leptosomus discolor. The sequence goes on from NW_028237772.1 coordinate 4,022,671, forward strand.
AGCTGGATACAGAGGGTCAGAGAAAGGTGAAAATAGGGGTAGGGTAGAGGGCAGAGAGTAAGAATTAAAAAATGGGGGCACTGAGACACAGAGATGGAGAAAAGAAAAAAGCAACAGGCTACACAGCAAAGGAGGAGGAATTAAAAAACACGGACAGGAAGTGCGAAAGTGAGAAGGGGCTGGGGGGGGGGGTGGGCCGGGGACTCCAGGACACACGACTCCTGACAGGCAACAGGACAGAGAGGGAGGAATTAAAAGGGAGGGACTGGGAGCTGGGAGAGGGGGAGAAAGAAAAAGAATCACGGCACACTACAGGGCTGAGAAGGAAGAAACTGAACAACAGGGACAGGGAAACGGCCAAAGAGAGCCCAACGAAAGAAAATGTGCCGATGGGCTACAGGACAGAGAGGGAGGAGTGAAACAACAGGGAGCCAGAGCCAGGCACAGAGAGATCGAGACAGAAAAAACAGCCAGGAGCAACGAGGCGGGGCAGGGGTGGGGGGAAGCTGCGAGGATCTGGAGCCAGACAGAGCAACAGCAAAAGAAAATGACAGCGACAAGCTCCAGGGAGGAGCGGGAGGAATGAAAAGACAGAGATGAGGGGCCGGACCCAGTGTGACACACGCAGGAAGCACAGCAACAGCTGGAGGGCAGAAAGGGAAGAATTAAAACACAGGGACAGGGCGCCAGAGGTGGAGTGGGGAGACAGATAAAGGGGGAGAGGGCAGACAGAAAGACAGGCTACAGGGAGAAGCAGGAGGAATTAAAGAAATGGGATCCACAGCCGGACAGAGAGAAGGAGAAAGCAGCACAATCACCACAGGCTACAGGGCCCAGAAGGAAGAAACTGAAAAACAGGGAAGCGGGAGCCGTCCAGAGAGAGATATGAAGAAAGGGAAGATAGCGGGGAGCCGCCACACGGCAGCAAGGGAAGGATTAAAAAGATGGGGCAGGGAGACGGACAGGGAGCGATGGAGAAAGAAACAAAGCCCCTTGATGGGCTACAGGACAGAGAGGGAGCAACTGAAGACTCGGGGAAAAGGAGCAGGACAGAGAACGGAAAACCAGTGACGGGCCACAGGGCAGAGGGAGGAACCACATATGTGGGGAGAGGCAACTGGCCAGAGAGAGATGAGGACAGACAGATAACAGCAGTGGGCTACAGGGCTGAGAGAGAGAAACTGAAAAACGGGGACCGAGAGCCGGGAACAGGAGACACGCAGAAACACCAAATCGCAACAGGCCACAGGACAGAGAGGGAAGAAATAAACATCTGGGACCAGGAGCAACCTACAGAGAGACGTCGGGAAACGGAAGTTTCAAGAACAATGCATACGAGGCAGAGAGGAAGGCATTTTTAGAAGTGGGTCAAGACAGGGACAGGGAGCCCAACAGAGACAGAGAGAACAAGAAAGCAACAACGGGCTGCGAGACAGACAGGGAGGAATTGAAAAATCCCAGCAGGGAGAGACGGCAAAAGGAATGAAATCGCAACACGAACTTCGAAAGCGACAGGCTGCAGGGCAGAGAGGGAGGAATTTTAAAAAATCCGGATCTTGTGCTGGACCAAGAGAGACCGAGCAAATAAAAATGGTGAGGCCTAAAAGGGCACACAGGAAGGAATTAAACAACAGGGACAGAGAGCCAGACAGAGAAAAGTCCTGACAGGCTTCCAGAGAGAGAGGGGAATTTAAAATTAGAGACCAGGAGCTGGGGGGGCAGCTCCTGCGGGGGCGGGCAAGGGGGAAATCACAGCACCATGTGAAAGACAGGGGGCCAGGGGAGGGGGATAGGGAGGGCCTGGGACACACAAGTGGGGCGATGGGGCCCCGAGGGCCCAGGACTCACCGCATCCCTTGTTCTCAGTGCTGCCAGGAGAATTTGCCCGTTCAGACGCTTCCTTCTCTTCCTCTCCTCCCTTCCTCTTCTGCAGCTCCGGTCACATGGTGGTTCTCCACCTAAAAGATTACATGGCTGTCTCAACTCTTGCGAGACAAGGCTTCCTAGACATGTAGCCTCGCTCGTTCATGCGTCACACGGCCGTACCACGCCGTGGGTTACGCACATGGACTCTCCGCTTGCCTGCGGTGGGAGGCAGCTGCCGGCCGGCCGGCCTCTGATTCCTTCTTCTTTACCTTTCTCTGGCCTCTCCAGCTTCAGCCGCAGCAGCTCCTGTCCACTGCCCACAGCCAGCAAGCGCTCCGCCCGCCCCTTTTTGCCCCCACGCCGCGACGAGAGCGAGGTCAGGCAGAGACAACCCAGGCAAGACCGAGGCGGGTGCAGACAACAGCATCCTCAGGGGAGGAAGGGACACCTGTGCCCTCAGTGCAGCCTCTGGGAGACAAGGAGAATCAGTGACCATTATGACCGTCGATCATCCCCGGCCAAATCGCCTCCTTCCACAGCAGCTTCTGGAGATGCCACTTTTTCCCTGCACTGCAGCTAATGGCATCCACGTTAAGGCAGAATCAAGTGCATCTGAGGGCCAGCTTGCTGCCATCACAACAGGATGACCTGGGGAGACAGGCTGCAGGGGAGGTGCTGGAGCTGGAGGCAGCTGCGCGGGGCCAGCGGGGCCGGGGAAGGCTCAAGGGGAGCTCTGGCGAGTTGGGAAGGCACCCGGCGCCTGGAGGGGCGTCCGCCTCCTTCCCCTCTTCCCTCCCACCAGCTCCCGGGAGCTCCCCGGGGCTGCCCGCCGCAGCACGGGCCTTGAGGCTTCCCGTCCCGCCACCCCCGGCGGCCAGCGGCCAGCAGAGACTCCCGCACCAGCCGAAGGAGCTCGCTCGCCTCACCGCCGGCCTCGCCCCTCACGCGCCGCCATGCTGCTCTCGCGCACCGCGCATGCGCGAGCCGCCGCCGGCGCGCCGGAAGGTCCACGCCCGGCGCGCGACCGCCGCGCTGCGGGACCGCGCTTTGGCCGCGCGGCAGCAGCGCCCGCCGGGCGGCGCGTGCCCGGGGCGGCCCCGACGCTGCAGCCCCGCGCGTTGCGCGCCGAGCGCCCGCCGGCCCCGCGCCCCTGGGGCGGGAGGACACGCCCCCGGCGGGGCGGGAGCGGGGAAGGGGCGGGTCTGAGCTTGGGCTGGGGGCGAGGGGCAAGTCGGCGGGTGCAGGCGGCACCCGAGGGGCGGTGGGAGGGCGGTGCCGAGCATGGTGGGGCGGAGGGGGCACAAGGTCGGAGGGCAGGGGGTTCGGGGGCACGTCCCGCAAAAACCTCGCATGGGGCAACATCTCCATGGGAATCACTTGGGGGGGGGGGGGGGGGGGACGGGACGGGACGACACGACGGACGACAGGGATGGGGGGGGCGGGGGCGGGCAGAACAGCGGGGAGGAGACCCTCTGGGCCCCGGACTCTCCCCACCGGACAGCCCCGGCTGCAGCACCCGCAGGTCCCCGCTGGAGACAGAGCCAGGAGCCTCCGGCCGCAGGGCTGGCGCCGCCGGGCGAGCACGCTGAACGGCCGGCAGGCAAACCTGGGCAGGGGGAGCTGCCGAGCAGCACCAGACACAACACGGCAGCTCAAGAACAAAAATCCCAAGTTATGTCTCAGCATATGAGAAAAGTAACACAGGAGAAAGCAGAAGAATTCAGTGAGAATGAGGGATAGGATAGCAGTTGAGCTAAAGGAGGTCAGCTCAAACTACAACACATCTGTTCAAAGCCAGAGCCATCGGTACGCTTAAAAAAAAATTTAAAAAAAAAAATCAATACTAAGACTCATCAATACAATTTTGAAAGCATTCTCAGCATAAAAGCAAACACCCTTGATAGTGCTGGAAAACGTCTCGTCCCTTTCTCACAGCACCCCTGGGGGGAGATACACACCCCCCCCCCCCCCCCCCCGCCCGTGAGACCGCATGAAGACCTCGTACCATCCTCGGACTCACCATAACAGCTACAGCCCTTGCGCCACCGCCGCTGCTGCTGCACGTCTCGCTTGCTCAGTCAATAAATCTGCAGAGTGAAGTGTAAAACTCTAAATAAACATAACAAAGTCATGTTTAAAACGTTCTTTAAAGAAAGAACAAATCTCAGTCGTTCACTTTATACCGAAAAAGCACGTGGATGTTCATGTACATCCAACAAAAACGCTTACACTACCAAAGTATTTGATTTGATGTTTGCGTTAACTGCACTCACCCAGCTGCAAGCAGATACCATTAAATCACCTGTCTCCAAAATACACCGTTCCCATCCGACTGGGGGGTTTCTTGTGCATTACACCATTAGGAGGGACATCTGGGCAGCTGCACCGCCCAGGAGAGATGCCACCAAATGGCCAGGGAAATGCACCACCGAAAGCCAGACAGAAATAAAGTACTTTGGAGTGCTCCCTCCAAATATGGGGAAAACCACCCATAACATTCAGCAGCCTCTCTTTTTAAACACATAGAAGAAATACCGAATTGCTTAAACACCCTCTTCAATCGTACCCTGAAGCTCGCGGGCGGTTACAGTTTAAACAAGGCAAGTTCATTTGTATATTACACAACATGAACTGTTTGGGGTTTTTTCCTATCAGAAATGAAACTTATAAAAAATTAGTAAGATAAGAGATCCCCATACTATTTTACTTTGGGGGACACACACACACACGACACACACACGGACGGGACGATGACGGACAGGGATGACGACACAATGCAGAAATCAACTACCCAGTTCTGCAATGCTTAAGGCTACCAAACAGGACTGGAAGATTTGCCAGAGAGAGGTGGGGGGAAAAAACCCACCAAACAAGCAAAAAAACCCCAAACAACAAAACAAAACAACACAACACAAAAAAAACCCCAACCCACGACCTTGATTGCTCTTAGTACAGATGTCAGTATCTCAGTCAGGTTTTCACGTACCCCTATGAGATATTTTAAACACTTAAGGACTGAAAAAGGAGAAAGCTTTTATCTGGAACACAGTCCATTTCTTCAGAACATCCAAACTCTGACACACAGTTTCTTTCCCCTTTCAGCACCACACGATTCTCACAGAATCGTTTCTCAGCAAGCACACAAAACAGAAAGCTACGCACGCTCTCAGGAAGAGCAAATAAACGGAGGGGAGTACACTTCACACAGGCACAACGTGCTCCAGAACAGATCTTATTTTGAGTGTTTCTGCTGAAGCACTTCCTATCAAAACTAGAGAAGGAGAGCTGGCACGTTCTTCACGTTCACTTTAAAGTCCGTACTACAAGTACCTGGGGAAAAATGCAGACGCACGGGGCAGATGTACCTTGTCCTTGCAGGCCACTCGGGATCCTCTGGGCCAGTCTTGTACCTCCAGGGCAGAAGAAAGGGTCACCATGGTGAAATGATGCCAGTTGATAGTCTGCTGAGAGAGGAAAAAAAAAAAAAACAAGCCACCTTTTAGCACAAAGCGGGCTAGGAATCAAAAGCTTCCTATTTCGGCGAAGGTTTGCAATGACTACAACCGAGTGGAGGAAAAAGCATTTTGCATCATCTTTGGTACAGCTGTTGAGACAGGCCACTAGAGATTTTGGTTTTCATAGAAAACTGGGTGCTTTCTGCCTTTTTTTTTTTTTCTTTTTTTTCCTCCTTCTGACTCATTGGCAGCTTCAGTCTCACCAGAACTCCCTTCCTTAGATCGACACAGATAACTACGCACCTTTTCTCAAGCCTACACAGAGCCAGGGTTTCCTCACCCTAGACATCCCAAATCGAATACTATCCTTAAAATGTACAGCGACCCACCTGTCCTTGTCAACCGCCTCCTTGCAGAAACTGCCCCTTCACAGCTCGTCCCCGTCTCGGCGGATTGTCCTGCTGGAGGATGAAGTGCAGAAGATGCGTATCCCCACAGCATTTGTCTGTGAGGGTACATGTTCAGAAATACTCCGAATCTGTAAGACAGACAGGTGTCATTTCTGTGATTTCAATCATCAGAACTCAATTGTGAGGAAACAAACTAACGTTTAAATGAAGGGTCTGTACGCTACAGTCCTAGGAGAGGGGCAGGGGGGAGAAAGGCATTACAAATTGGAAAAAAAAAAAAGGGCATGATTCGGAGCTCCCAATCATGACGGAGCGGTGGGGACAGTAACAAAAGCAAAGACAAACAGCAGCAACGTTAAGTGAAATCCAGCTTTAATTCTGATCACGTCTTTAAGAGACTCCCCAAGTCTATACCTCAGTCCTACGAAGGACTAGTTCTTTTTTTTGAAGGACAAGCTTTTTTTTTTTTAACACATAAAAGTCCCAGACTGAGGGCTCCACGGAATAGCATGTGGACTGAACCACAGGACAAGCAGTCATCAACACTCTAATGAAAAAACCAAATCGACTATAAACCAAGTTTAAACATCACTGTCCATCCTGTGTCTTTGGTTACATTTCTACCGGCATCTAGGTGCTCAAGAGTTCACTGTCCTCACACCACAGGTTACTGACAATGTACTCGGGCATCTAAAAATAAAAAGCCATCTCCACCCCACCCATAAAATCAGGGTGAACCACGAGAAGAGAAACTCTCAAGGCGGCAACAGGCAGCTCTGCACTTACCACGGAGGAAAGTCTGTTCCTCGGCCCGGAAAAAAAAAACACTCTCGACTCCCAAGAGACCTCCCGGGGAACGAACCGTGCTCCATTAACGGCGTTTTGTCTCCAGCTTCTCTGCCCCGGGCTTGGGTGGGGAGGGGCGGCGGGGCCCTTCCACTCGCCCTGGCCCCTCCGCGCTCCCCCAGCCCCACGTGGGCCATCGCCCAAGCACCGACCGCATCCGCCCGCGCGGGATCTCCCTCGTGGGACGCGGAACGCGACGCCGGGAAGAGGCGGCGGAACAGGAACCTCTTGGTCAGGTCGCCCGGCCAGCGGCGAGAAGACCGAGCAAGGTTCTGCCCGAGGGGCCGGGCAGGGCCCCCTGGAGCCCCAGCCGGCCCCTTTCCGTCCCCTTTGCCCGGCACCGAGCAGGCCCCGCCGCCCCGCCCCAGACACCGGCGAGCACCGCCCGGCCCGCTCCGGCGCACCGGCAGGGCAGCCCGGCAGCGCCGCGCCCCGGGACCGCCGCTCCCGCCGTGTCGCGAGAGGCGCCTGCCCGGCTTCCGGCCCTGCGGGGACATCGCCCTCCCCACCCTCCCCCCCACGGCGCGGCTCCCCCCCGCTCCTTCCCACACGGCGCGGCTCCGCCCGCAGCCCCCCCCCGCTCCGCGCCTCCGACACGGGCCCCGCCGGCCTGGCCGCCCGCCTCACGGCTTTCCCCGGGACCCACCGGTCGATCGCCCGCTCCCCACTCACCCGCTCCCCCGGCGGAGCCCGAGCCAGAAGAGCCCCAGCCGCAGCCCCAGCCCCGCAACGTTCGGTGACCGCGCCGCTCCTGCCGCGACTCGCACTGCCGGGCGGTGCACCGCAGAGTGCAGGAAGCCACGCGCCCCGGAGGGGCGGGGAGAGAGGCGGAAGTGACGCTTCCGGCGGCGCGACAGGATGCAGGAACACGCGCCCACCAGGACGGGGGGATGCGGCAAAGCGCGCCCCCTGCCGGGCGGGGGGAGCATGGAAGACACACCCCTGGGCGGGCGGGAGCACCGCTGGGCAGCGCCAAAGCACGCGCACCAGGGGCGGGAGAAGGGAGCGGGACGGCACCTCCGGGCCGCCGCCGACCAGGAGACCCCGCGCACCCGCCGAAAGGGATGACTCGCTCGCCTCACCGGTGGCCTCGGCCCTCCCCCGGCGCGCCGCCGTGCTGCTGCCGGGCACGCGTTTGCCCGGCACGCGCTTGCCCCGCCCACCACCGACGCGCCGGAGGGGCCGAAGCCGGCGCGCGAACGGGCAGAGGGCGAGGGGCAGAACGGCAGCGCCGGCCCCGCGCCCGCGGAGCGGCAGCGGGGCTGCCTTACCGGGAGGCAGCAGACGGCGCCAGGCAGCCCCCGCGGTCTCGCATGGCCGCTGCGGGCGAACGGCAGCGTGGAAACAGCGAGCGACACCGCGCATGCGCGGGTCGGGGCTGCAGTACCTGCCCTTGGCCGCATGGTGGCAGCAGAGCGCCGCAAAGCGAACTGAAACGCGCAGAAAGCCCATTTAAGAAGCGCGGGCTCTGAGGAAATCCGGGGGCGATGGACAGAAAAGGCAGCGAACGTGCCCCTCCAGCCCGTGTCCGGGGCTACACGGCAACAGCTGCCCTGTCCCCCGATGACCCCTCACTAGCCAGGGAGGGGCGTCGAGAAAAGGGGAGGAGACCTGCGGGTCGAAGTGAAATCGGGTTTAACGAGACAGCACCACTACCAACAGAGGCATGCAAAGTTACACTGGGCCAAATGAACGTGCAGCAGCCACGATCGACAGGAGAGGGGTCCTCGGGAGCAAGGAGAAGCAGGGAAAGGAGAGAGCCCTGCAGGAGCCCCGCGGGAGATCCCCTTCCTCAGCAAACCTTCCCGCTTTATACTGAGCATGACACAATGGTCCGGGCTACACCTGTAGCTGACTCAAACTGCTAACAGCCTGCTGAGCATTGCTGGGCTGTGATTCTGGACCAGCCAAACCGTGACAGTGAAACACAGACAAGCAAGTCTGTAGACAGAAACTTTTAAAAGTGATGGGGATTAAGGAAATAAGGGAAAAAAATAAAAATAGTAATGGAGAAGTAGAAAGAAAAATCTATAAAGCAAAGGCACTGAAGAAAAAGAAAAAGTTAAAACTTAAGATATCAAAAAGCAAAGAGTAGATGTAGAAAATACAGTGTAAGCAATAGGGATTAGGGAAATAAAGGGGAAAGATATAAAAATACAGAAAGTGACAGCCAACAAAAATGGAGACAGAGAAAGAAAAATTTAAAAGGATGGTGGTAAGGAAAGATAAGGCATAATTAAAAAATAAAGACAGGATGTGGGATAAAAGTAGATAGAAATCTTTAAGAGCAACAGGGTACAAGAAACAGAAATAATTTAAAAATAGGGTTGGGGAGGTGGATAGAAGAAAATTGAGGAAGAATTTTTTTTTTTTTTTAAGTGAGAGCATACAGGACAGAGAGAGGAATTAAAAAAGGAGGGACAGGGTGCCAGAGGGAGGGAAAATGAGAAAGAGAAATTGCAATGCAGTGAGGCACAAGAAACACGGGAAAGCATTAAGAAATTGGGAGAGGGAGCCAGAAAATGGGACACCATGAACAAGAGAGGGATGGAGAGGGGGACAAGGGTGTAGAGAGGAGAGCTGAGAGATTGCACCAGAAAATAGGGACTGAGAGACAAATGGGAGAGATGGGGAGTGAGGCAGAAGGGACTGACGAGACAGAGGCAAAACAAGGGCCAGGGACAAATTCTAAAGCAACAGGGGAAAAGAAACATAGGCAAGAAATTAAAAATAGAAACAGGGAGCCAAATAGAAACACATGTAGAACAAATATTTCAAAAAGCGATGGAGTACGGGAAACACAGGCAAGAAATAACACATGGGGGCAGGGTGACAGATGGAAGAAGCAAAACTGAAGAAGTGGTTGGGTAGAGGACACAGAGGGAAGAATTAAGAACTAGAGACAGGGAGATGGACAGAGGGAAAAGCAGAAAGAATATTTTAAATGTGAAAGGGTACAAGAATTAAAAGAATAGGTATATGGACCTGCGTAAAGGGATGCAGGCAAAAATGTGAAAAACAACAGGAGACGAGAAACATAGGCAAGAAATTAAAATTAGGTCAGGGAGGGGGAGAGCAAGAGAGAGGTTGCAAGAAAATTTAAAAAGCGACTGGGTTCAAGAGACTTAAGTGAGAAGTTAAAAGACAGGAACGGAGAGGTAGAAACTTTCAAAAGCGATGGGGTACAAGAAACATGCAAGAAGGAAAAAACAGGAACAGAGAGCCCAGTAGAAGCAAACTGCCATGGGTTGACCTTGGCTGGCTGTTGAGTGCCCACCAAGGTGCTCCATCACTTCCTTTCCTCAACCAGAGGAAGAAAATACAACAAAAGCGCCAGTGGAAACCCACCACACTTCCCACAATCAACAGGGACCTGGATAAATGGAGGCAGGGAGAGAGGGAGACCTAGAAATGCCCTTTTCACAAGCAAAAGAAACTTTACAGCAAACTGAAGTCACATCCACTTCCTGTCACCCCAGTTTTGGCAGGAGAGCATAAAGGGCCTTTAATCCTCAGTAGTCCCAGAGTTTCAGGAGCTTGCCCAATGATTGCTGGAAAGTCAGTGTCATAGGGAAGACCAGAGCCCCATTGCTAGTCCCTGCTCTGACTGGTCTGCTAACATGAATGAAAAGAGACTCAAGCAACTAAAACAGTTCATAAAATAAAACCAACTTAGAAAGATGTCCAAAGAGGAACAAATCTGAAGTAAGGAAAATCCGACAGTGAAGCACTTATCATATGCAGCTGTAGTGCACAGTTGATTTTAAGGACTCCAGAATTAGGACTGCAGTGTGCTGTGTTGATCAGCATGCGACACACTGGCAAATCACATTGAGTGCACTAGAAATCTTTTTGCATGTGCACTTGCCTTTTGGTAATAATCATATTTCACACAATAAGTGCAAAGCCTTTGGTCTTTTGCACGTGCATTGATGTGGCTTGTGCTTGCTTTGGTACTGCACGCCTGTTTCTTGTGTCATGCTGAAGTACAGCAAAACACTCGAGTATCTTTTTTAAGAACAAAGCCAATCAGATGCAAATTTGGACACAGGCATATGCATCTTTTTGAGTCAGAGTTAAGCAGACGTGTATGCTTTTCAGTGATGCAGTTATTCCCTCTGCTTTGCCTGATGCCATGAAGCTGCCTGCTTAATCCAGCGCTTTTATAAACTGTATTTTTCAGCTCCACTTTGACACCACCAGTCATTATAATCTGTTTTAAACATGTATGCTGATTAATCCAAGGTGTCTTGTTTGCAGCAACCTAGAACTTTGAATCTTATTCTCTAACTTAATCTCCTCATTAATTTTGAGGCTTAATTTTGGAATACAAATGACAGTGAGCAGGAGTGAGCCATGGAAGATGCCAGGCACTGCTTGCTGGCATAGGAAATGGTCTCCCAGTGGAAGCCTTGAGCCATCTTGCAGGTTGCTGCTTAGACTCTGGTAGCCTGGTACCTGTCAGAGGAAGGGGAAAGAAGCACATCCTAACAGCTGGACATGTATCCTGGTGGTCTGTCATAGTCATCAAGATTCCAAGCCTAAACCTGGGAATGTGCCGAGAGCTGATGGGTTAAGCTGGTGGTTAGGATGGCATGCTGCCTTATGAATGGTGCCAGTGTTACAAGTACTTCTTTTATTATAGGAGTACTGAGAGTTCCCAGTTATGCTGGATGCTGCCCAGTAATTCATGGGGTAAAAAATAGTCCACGACCAAAACAGCTGACCACGATATTCAGCAAGACAGTCAATGGAAGGTGCTTTACTTGAGGGGATGTTATTAGCTGTATTCTGCATATAGGTGAACTGAGGTAGAGGAGGGATGAAAATTACTAGTGCAGGGAGGATGTCTCTGACAGAATGGTTGAAGCGATTCAGGCTACAGCATGAAGCAGTTATGCCTGTAGTTTTTGAAGTGTCTGGCCTGGCATAAAAAAATAGGAAAACTGCTGTCTTGAAAATGAATCCGAAAGAAACATTTCCCATCCTTAATCCATTACACCTCTACATCCAGTCTGTACACTGCATTTTGGACTCCTTTGGAACCAAATCTTGCGGGTGGTTGTTGTTAGTATGAAAGGATACTTTCTGTAATAAATTCCAAGACTGCTTCTTGCTGGAAAAGCCTGATGTGGCATCCTGTACACCACTGGCAAATCTCCTACTGACTTGGCCAGCAGGATCTCACCTGAGCCATTTTTACAAAGCACAGCATCTGGCATTGAGCAGAAGCTGGTTGATTGTTTTATTTTTTTAGCTAGTTTCCCAGTCCACTCTGGAAAAAGACCAGCCTATCAGAATCGGCAGAGGACAAGGGTATGTTAGGATGGGGCTTGGCAGAGAAAAAATGGGCAAAACATGCTGCCATGTGACCTACTTCTTGCCAAGAAAATTGATTCTCTCCCTTCCCAGAGCTCTCCCAGCTGGGATGCCAGGGAGAGGAATAGCAATGGTTTTGGCATATAAATTGCAGTGAGCACTAGGATAAGCTGAGGAAGGACTGGCATCATTTGAAGCGTGCACGTTTGTCAGAGGAATAGAAACCATAATGTTCCTCCATCGCAGATCCAATGCATCCTTGCTACAAAATTGGCTGGCTCATGAACAAACTGCCCCCGACAGCCGTAACCTCTTACTTGTCAGCACGAAATGCACACGCATGCCGCCATTCAGTTTAAACCTTAGAGAAATCTTTTGCTAAGGGCCGATTGCCAGAAGGGACAGAATTTGTGACATACTTGCTCTGGACTGAAACTCTTAAACAGTAAACACTCGTGCAGTAAACCTTTCTATGGGAGTCTTCTCTAAAAGAAGGCATTTTGCAGGTAATTGGGAAATGGAGAGTCAGCAAGAGGATGAGCAAATACCTGCTGCAAAAAAAAGCCTGCCACATTTTTCCTCTAAAAATTCCAAGTGTTCCCACGTGCTTGCCACCTGGCTGTCTGTGAAGGTCATCTGTTTGCAGGAAGACAACAGACTCTGTGGGAATCAGGTATGTGTTGGCTCCTCTCTGAGCTTCCCTATTTGCCAGTCCTTGTCAGACTACCATTTGCTGAGGTGAAATGTCAGTATCTGCAAAATTCAGTCATTAATGTTGCAGAAGTAGGAGCCCTGAACTGAGTCCTCTTTGAGGTCAGACACTGTGCTTCTGCTCTGCCCCAGCAATGGCAGGAAACCAATGACTCAATACTCTCAGGAGTTTCCTCACCAGAGGGAAGCAACACAGACTGACCTGTCAGTCTGTGCACAAAAAACAGAGACAGCTTTACTTTCAGCTTTTAGCTAGAGATAGTGCTTTCTTGCCAAGCGGAAAAGGTACAGTATGAGAAGTGGTTACACATCTGCAGGCAACACTAAATTTATTCTCACAGCCCAGTTTAAGAGTAAGTGGAGTGTAGATGGGATAGACCCAGGCATACTGAAACTCCAGGTGCTCATACAACACCACAAATCACACATATCCATTCCTCCTACTGCGTGCTCTTCAGTCCTTCATTTCAGCTTCTATTCTCACTTCTTTGCTCCTTAGTTGCTTTCAGTACAGAGACCCTGAGGATCCTGCTTTATTCTCACTCCTCTTTTGGCAGTGGCAGAAGAGAGCGGTAGTGGAGAGATATAGTCTTAGTCTCGTCACGAGCAGAATTTTGGCTGGCAGGAGTACGGAGGTTGCCAGTACCAGAACTGTCCAGCATCTTTCACAGCAAGCCCTTTAGACTCTTTTGATGGCAGAGAACAAGGCCTTCGATTACTTTACAGAATTTAAGGTATGTTTTTCAAGCTGTTGAGGAGAGAAGGGGGAAGGGAGAGGCAGACTTGACCTGGGAAGCAATGTACCATAGGAGATAAATGGCCCTGCTCCAGCCAGATAAAGCGCACAAGTAACTATGTGAGAAGAAAAGATAGAAAGAGACATGGAAATCATATGTGGCTGGGGCTGGTGACAGCATTGTTCTCTGACACCTTGCTGAAAGCAGCATTCCCACAGGGAAAACATTTTCCACCCCAGTGGGTACCTATGAGAGAATACAGCAGTTGTGTCTCACTGCCTTTCTGGAAGGAAAGCATCTCTTCTTAGATTTTTTTTTTTCCCTGTCAAAGCAGAGACAGCTTCCCTGCTGGCATTGATCCCTGCTGCCCTATTGGTTTATGAAGCTTTGCCAGCGTGAGAAGAGCTATGTCTGCCATTGGAAGTTACTGCGCAATAAGGTATGATACAAATTTGCTGTGCACTAATTAATCAGCATGCTTTGTGAAGAGTGAGACTGAGGAACTGATTCCATTCAAGGGTAGTCTTACTGCATGCCAAGAACCAGACTAGCCACACACTGCTGCCCAGTGAGAGTGGTCTTCTTCCTTTCCAGTCGCCACTCTCAGTGCCACTCTCAGTGCTACCAGTTCTTTCCTGCTCTGTCCGTTGCTGACTGAGCTTACTAGCCCAGAAGAGGGCAAATCCATTTCTTTTTTGCTTGGACTGGTTTTCTGTTGGGTTGAATGATTGAATTGCCTCATGAAGTGTTCTGATGAACCCAGAAATGGCATGACACAAACAGTGGGAGTGAGGATGGTAACAGGAGACTTGGCTTTCCGTCTTGGCCACAGTGTACCATTAGATTAGATCAACCATATCATCTCTCTTAACCCCATGAGTGTCTGTATAAGGAACAGGTGTAGCATATGCCGTATGCTGCACATTCATGACCTCCCTCACTCTGAATGAACTTCCTTTTAGATGGGAGTTCCTTCCTTCGAGAAGGGTGTGCTTTTCTGGTCAAATTGCAGAAGAGGATCTTTTTTTGATTACTCCTAGGTGCATTCACATTAAATTTCCGTCTTTTTCATTGTCTCCTCTGTGTTGTCGTGTACTTCAAAGGGGATGGAGGAGAAAGGCTGCTATATTGTGTCTGTTCTTCAAAGGGATAAGATCCATTATCCTTTTCTCACTTGTGTTGGCAACCAGCCAGAGTCTTAGTCTCCTGAAAACACGGGCACTGTATGCGAGTTTTATGCTGGTCCCTAAAGGCCAAGGGAGTGTGTCCTTTAGAAGACTGCTCTTAACAAATCCGTAAGCAGAGGAGTCTGACTTTGTGGACAGTAATAGGGGCATCAGCAGAGGTAAAGCTCTATCAGTAAATGATACTATAACCCAGGAGAACTTTCCAGTTGCTCCAGAGTTTCTCAAGGCCTTGAACCTTAACATGCACTTTGCCAGTTTGAGCCCTAAAAGAGAAGGAAAAAAAAACTGGCCAGTTTTACGCCGGAACAGGAGAAGCGAGTTGCCTTGTGTGTGATGGCAGTAACCAATGAGGAAATGATCAGTATGTATCTTTTCACTGAAGAAAGAGGTTTTGCAGTCTTAGAGTATGGCTTTCCAAGTTGTCCCTGTCTTGCAGACCCATCTTTCCACCTCACATGGTCTCTCTTTCTCTTGCCTGAGAGCATTGCTCTAAGTTCCTCCTTAATTCAAAGGCATTTTGATGACCAAAAAGGACACGGAAGATGTATATGGGCAAGGAGCACTTGGAATCCTTGAATCAATGTATTGTGTCTCATTGTTTTCATTACTGTCTCAATTTTGCTTTTCCAATTGGGAAGGAAGAGACAGAATGGAAAGGTAAAAATAAAATGTGTGTTGGGAAAGGGAGCTGTTGATCCCATGGGTTACTCAGAGTGCACAGCTTTGCCCTAAACCTCATTGTTATCTGGGCCGCAGGCCAAATGTTTGGCTGAAAAAAATATGCATAGTTCCAAAACACTGTGTTAATTTATGTCCTCTATTACAATACCACTGAGTAAGAGCATAATTCTTTTTAGTAAACATCTGATAGCATGATAAATACAGTCATCTTTTCAGAGAAGCTACCCTAGCTCCGGCCGTGGTATTTATCAGAGCAAGCAAGAACAGCCAAACAATTTTGCATGTCTGGTTTTCTTCTTGAGCCTGTCTCCTCTTTAGGTCAAATCACATCTTACCCAGGAAGGTTTGGATGGATACCAAAAAATAACTCCTAATTTACCTTATGTAATGTCATTACCAAAATTCAGCATTTCTTAAAAACTGAAAGATGGAATCCAGGTTATGCTGTCTTTAGGTGTCTTTCCGCTCTTATACTTGCAATGCATTTAATCTCTCGAGCCTTACAGGCCTTTAGATGCAGCTGTCCAGGTGAAAAACAAGGGCAGTGACCCACGAGTTTTATAAAAACATGAAGGTAGAAGTTCTTAGTATGACAGTCCTCCGCTTCTTTCCTTCCCTTCAAAATATTTCAGAAGGGCAGAAACTATATTTGGCTTAAATTTTACTGAGGAGCTGCCTCCAAGTCCTATTTTCAAGCAATGAACGGATGTCCCTTCTTCACACAGGGTTGAAGTATAACGGTAGAATATCTCTCCTAGGTAGCAGAAAGACTGCTTTTTCTGCAGTCGAGTTTGCCAGATTGTTGCAGGTGACTGAAGAAAAGCTGGAGGTGATATCCCCTACCACTGAAACAGAAGAATCCTGAAGGGGACATCTGTCCACCACGTTTGATACCTACATGCTGATTCTCTTCTCATTCAGCTTTATACAGCCACAATTCCACTGAGCACATCGAATTAGTCTAGATTTACACCACAGATAAACAGAACCTGGATCAGATCTTTGGAACTAGACTGTTAACAGGCATAAGAACCCATGACTTTAAATCCTCTATATTACTGTGCTAAGCCTGTTTACCCTCTAGTTCAGTAGTCACAGTGAACGCAGTTGTAGTTTATGTCCTTAACAATTATGTTAGGAGGAGGAGGCAGCAAGATCTATGCTTCATCTCAGGACCAGCTTGCAGTAACCTGAGTAAATGGGAGTCATTAGAGTTACTCCAGTTTTAATTACAGTGGTGCACCTGCACAGAGAACGTGGCCCATGCTGGAAGGAACAAACTAGCTTTGCTCAAATCCTTTTGCAACTAAAGGGAAGAACCACGAGAAAATCACAGGCAATTGCTGTATGCAGCATTGCCACAGACTTCTGAGGGGGAGCTCCATGGAGGTATGCTAGCATCTGTGTGCGTAGAGCCCCTTTGAGAAAAGGCAGGCAGCTCAAGCATTTCTGGGTCCTATCCTATGAGAAGCCATGCGTCAGACTGTGTAACAGGGCCATGCATGTGTATGCCAATGCCTTGCAGCAGGGAACAGTCAATGGCTGCATCCAGAGACAGGATGCCTTTCAGTTGGGCTCCTTCAAATTAAAGACCTACTTAAACGGCACGCCTTCTCTGGCTACTCCTCAGCACAGATGCAGTTAGGCCGGTGTCCCTTCAACTACGCTGGCCTTTGGGCAACAATGCTGAGCACATAACTCACTACAGGCCATCACTCCTCTCTCCTCGGTTGGCCTGGGCTGTAACTGTAGAAAGTAAACATCTTCCAGATGTTTACACCAAGTGAACATTTAGATCAGATCCAAAGTGTTAAAAAATTCCCTCAGTGATTTTGGAGTGAGACCCTCATTCAATGTAGCCGGTCCTTTGCGGCTTTACCACTTCATGTATATTTAAGAAGTGACCCATTAAATCTCCAAAGAAAGCACCCCCAATATATTCTTGTTCTGTCACCATTTGCCATTGAAATACATCTTTCAGCATACTCTTTAAATGCATTCTGGCAAAATGATACTATAGTTACGCGCGTATTTTTAACACCACAGTGCTATTAAAATACCATGAAAAGCAGTTTACTATGCAGTGGACGTAATCCGTGAACACTCAAGACTAAAAGAAAACTTTTTCTTTCCCAAATCTGAAGCTCAAATGCGCATGTTAAAGGGAACCTCTGGATCATTCAGAACTTGCCAACTAATATTAGCTTATATTTATTTTTGGTGCATTTTATGCCAGTGATTGAGTAATCACCTGTTTTATCACGTTCCATATATGCTAGCAAATAATTCGAAACAATGTAAAGCCAAATGCTTGGATATAAATTTGCTTACTGTGTTTACAGGAGTGGGTTCAATTGTTTGGATGAAGTTTAATTTGGATGATCTTGTGGCCTGTTTGATGTGCCAAATTTTCACTCTCAAACCACAGGGAAAACAATTTAGACCTTAGCACTAGAAATTGAACTATTGTACTCTAGTATTTTTGTACTAGAGCACTGGGTTGGTGTCAGAGATTTGAACCACTGGGAAAAAAAAATTATGGCAATGGATCAGTGCAGATCTGCCAGAACAGCTACACAGGTTTTTACAAAAACACACACACACATATATAAAACCATTGGCATTGAGCTTTAGTGTGAAGTAAAGCTTGGAACATTTAATGGGTTATGTAATACGGTGTTATTTCCTGTCCCCATCAAATAAGACAGACTTCTTTCTTTGCTTTTCCTTTTACCATCTTATCAGGAATCTTAATAGACTTGCGGAAGCGTTTCTATTCTCTGCTTAGAAATGCAAATACAATGAACTTCCCTGGGCAATGCTGGAAAAATGATCATGCAACTGTTGTATACCCTAGCTGTTCTACTGGGCGCAGATCGGTTTTCAAAAGGATTGTTAATACTTGCACGAGTCACTCATAATGCTCTAATCCATAGTTCCTGTCCAGGACCAGGGAAGGCAGTGGATTTACAGAGAAGGCAAAATGGGCATCTTGTAGCCTGTTGTACATTATCACTCCTGGTGGGGCACTAGATGGAAAGAACTCAAACTTGTTTATGGGAGCCTGTGGTGAGCATGTTGGACTGGCATTTATCTAAAGAAAAACTCAAGACTCCTCTATACATAAATTGAGCATATTTTGTTCTGGACTGAAACATTTTTGTTCTTTTCTTAGTTTGGTGCCTGGCCATACCATTTTTCAATGACAGTTTTCCAAGCAGAACCTTGCCTTAAGAGGGCTAAACTAGCTATTTGAGAGAGGGGCTATGGAATGTAGTATGTTCCATGGATGCTGGTTTGCTTGTAGGGTAGATTAGATACTGTAGAAATGCCATAAGGCCCTTACAAGAAACATGTGATACTGCTACACAAATTGTTCAAACTATCACATTACTGTAGGCTGTTGTATTTGGACCATTGCTAACAGAATATTGACAGGGTTATCATAAGTCAGGTTTTCCTGGGTGTTTCCTCTTATCCTGCCAGGAGATTTTGCCAAATGAGGTTTTGAGGATTTTGTAGTTCTTGTCTAGGTTTCCCACATGCCAAATATCTTCAGTCAGGCTATCCTTCCTCTGGAAACCCTGGATGTAACCACTTATTCATCCTCCCCATGACATCCAGCCAAGCCGTGTTACCAGCTAATTTAGCTGGAACTTTGTGTTCTTTAAGGTTCTAAATCATGTCTGAAGGCATGCTAACTGGGACCTCTTTCTTGCTGAAAAAGAGCACCAGATACTGAGACAGAAAGAGGGAAGGACAGCTGAACATCAAATGCCTAGTGTGCCTTGGGCATCAAAACCTCTCAGGTAAAATTAAGCTCTGAGAATCTGTGTGTCATCTTTCCATCTTTGAATCATATCATTTGGTTTGGGTTTCACTTATGGTATTTACTTACAATACTATCTGTTTTGAGAGGCTTTTGAAGACTAATGTATTCCCATGCTTTGTCCAGCTGCAAGAGCTCAAAAGCAGGAGATTTCAAACAGGAACAGAAAGGGGGGTGTGGTTTTAGAGTACTGAAGTATGAAGCCAATTCCTCATCTGTGGCAGTGCAGACAGACAGAGAGAGTGAAAGTTGCACTTAAATTTGCTGCGAGGTTAGGAAGTATCTGAATTGTTTGTATCCTAACTTGTACTGTAAATTCTTCTAAATGCATGAATGAGAGGCAGTTTTAAATATACTAGGCTTTTATGATTATCCTGTGGTTGCTGAGTCTGGAAACAACAAAAGAATTTGATTTTCTTTGCTCTGATAGATCCTGCTGAGAGTGGGTTGAAACTTTTCTTTCGAAACACTTTTTGTCAGAAAACTGAACTTTCAACTAAATTAATATTCTGTGAAAAAATATAAGCTTTCCTTAGTAATTAAAAATATTATAAAAATGGAAATCTTTACCATAGGAGGAGGAATATTTTCCAAAGATTTACAGTATTAGTAGCATTAGCTGATAGCTGTGAGCTGTGAACTTTAATATTCACATATACACACACATATATATTATTATGAGGTAGGGTTGTATATGTTAAGAAATTACCTATGAGCAAGTGGTATTGACTTCCGTTACTTTTGCTGTAGGGTTTTACACATCCTGACTTAAACACTCTGCAACCTGGAGATGGGGTTAAAAGTCAAGGCAGAATGTCTCCAGCTTTCTCTGCTCATTCTAGATTTACAGGCTCAGCTATTAAGAGAACGATTGTTGACCACTGTTAAATGATGACTCTTTTTTGTAAGAAAGCACTCATTATCTTGTAAGACATTGGCATTTTTCTACAGCAGTGTTTCAATGCTGTAAAATAGATCCCACAAAAGAGCTCGAGGTAAGAGAAGGGGAGAGCAAGGAAAAGCAAGGATTACAGTGGTACTGGAAAAAAGGAAGGGATAAGTTGGTATGTAAAGTTATCGGTAGCTTAGATAAACGGGTTATTACATACAAATACACACACATACCCATGTCCACAGAGGAGCGTAAGCTTGTACATACAAAAATTATCAAATGCAAAAAGCTTTAAATGACAGTGTGCATCTTTGTCCTGCTTCACTGCTGGAGGGTTCTGACACAGACCTGCAGGGTTTATCTCTGTAGTGTTCTGGCAAACATCCAGGAGTCTAGGCATGCTTGTAAACATGTGTGTAAGTCAATGAGTTTTGCCTGTGAATGCAGTGTTCCTGACAGAAAGAGGCAATGATTCTGTAACATGGTAAATCCTGTATGGTACCAAAAAGCGCTGAACGTAAAGTGCTGAACACATATAGACTAACTGATGGTGTAAATTTGCTTAAAATATATTCCAGATTTCCTTTTCCTATGAGGCTTTATGCACGAGGTACTGCCTGGCACTGCACTAGGCAATAAAGAATAACCCATTGTGACTCTGGCTAATTTGACAGAAATGTGTATCTCATCCTCTATGCACACACACTGGATCTGCTGAGTGCTTTGGCAGCTTAGTATTAATGCCCATCAAATTGCAGCCCACAGGGGGAAACTCTTCAGCATATGGGTGAGCATGGTGGGTGTGGGTCCAAGTTTGTATGCGTGAAGGGACACGTCAGCCTTCAACTTGCATGTCTAAAGGTGCATGCGTGTGCATTTCTGTCTCCGTTCTGCCAGAATCACTCTCCTCTCCCTTTGCCTCAGCGCTCCCCCCGGAAAAGATAAGCTGTGCTTGCTTTGGCATTGTCACGTAAGCAACCCTAGAAACAGCAAACACTCACCTCTCCTCTCCTCACTCTCTCTTTCCCGTTCCCCCCCGACACCCATCTCCGACTCCTTCCTCTCCCTTCCCCGCACTGGCGCGGCGACCCGCTTCAGGCCGTCCCCCTCCCGCGGCCCCGCCCACAGCCCACCGCGCCCGGCCCTCTCAGCCCCGGGCAGCTGTGAGCAAGCCCGTGCCACCGCCCCTACTCCCGCCCTCTTACGCCGTTGCCTCCTGAAATTACACCTCCTCCGCAGAAGGAGCACAGGCGCTCCGCTCTCGCGCGTGCGCCGTCTGTGCCCCCCCCCCCCCCCCCCTTCGCACCGAGAGCGCGGGCCGTGGTCCGCCGGCAATGGGGGCCGGCCAGCGCGGGGGCCGGGCTTAGAGCCGCCGGGTGGCAGAGGGCGCCCGCCGCGAGGGGGAGAGACGGCGGCGGGAGGGGAGGCGGCCGGGCGTCCGCCGCTAGCGGCTCCTGAGCCGCCCGACGGGCCGCGCCGCGCAGCCTGCGGCCCGCGGAGGCCGCGGCCGGCGAGATGGAGGATGCGCACAGCCGGGAGGCGCAGACTGTCTGCGAGGCCCTGGGCCGCTACGAGGACACGCTGCGGGGCACAGTCCGGGAGATCCACGGCGACATCCAGGTGTTCAAGCAAGGGGTGGGCCGGCAGGTAGAGGAGGTGCTGCGCCTCGCCAGCCCCCTGGCGCGCTCCGTCTCCGAGCTGCAGCAGGAGAACCGGCGCCTGCGGGCGCAGCTGGAGCGCCTGTCCCGGCAGGTGGAGGCCCTCGGCCGGTCGGCGGGGCTGCCGCAAGAGTGGGCGGATGAGGCGGCGGGGAGCTCTTCGGCGCAGAGTTCGGCCGGCGGCGGGTTCTCCAGCCATGCCAAGCTAACGGTCACTGGCCGGAGCCACGTAAGTGCTGGCCGCGGCCAGGGAGGCGGCGGGAGGGAGGGCCGAGAGGGAGCGTGAGCGGGTGTTTCGCGGGTGTTGCCAGGCGCTGCGCTGGCATGGGGGAGCGTTTAGGGACACGGGGCTCGTTTTTTGCAGTGCAGGGTCAACGGGCTTTTGGGAGGTGCTGTGATAAATGGTCTTGGCCCTGATACCGCCTGGAGCTGTTCCTGATTGTAGCACTGCTTGGTCAAACAGGGATCTTGGTTAGAGTGGTAGCAACCTATCAGTTCAGTGTGGTTAGAAGTAAGAAGAGAAGCGGCAGCTGTCTCAGCTATCAACATACATATGTATGCGAATATCTGTGTATCCTTTCTGGACTCGATTCAGGGGGATCTGTGTGCCAGCAATGCTGTTTGGCAGCTGGCAAGCTCACAAAGGAGAACAGCTCAGCATATAGCAGGGAGTAACATGTTTTCCTAAGACAGTGATTTAATATCCTGCAGTGAGACTGTTTTGTTGCACAACCACTGACCTGCACTGCTGCAGCTCATCCCCGAGAGGTGGGCCTCATGCAAGTTGTCATGGTTTCCATGACCTAAACTACCACAAACACGCACGTTCCCCCCAGCCTTGTTACTCAGTATATGGAAACCCTAGTTAGTGGAAAGCTCATCTGGAACCGAGATGTTTTGTGTAATACTTTTTCTATGTGTCCAGCTCTATGGAAAGAATTGGGAGCTCCTGTACAATCCTTGACACCAGGAGGTGGCAGCCAGGCAGTACACATGATTTAGTCGCATAAAACTGCAGTACTGGAGACTTGCTTTTCACAGATGATGGCCTATTTCATGTAATCTTCAGTAAGCCATGTGTTAGGGTGTCTTTAAGACTGTTGGAGCATGAAAAGCTGGTCTGTAGTCTGTCGAGGCTTTGGAGCTGGAAAAGAAAAGCTTGAAAATGAAATTCAGTCACTTAAATTGGTGGGAGCGAACAGAGTCTGTATTGTATTCCAACCCTTTTCATTCCTGCTGATTCAAGAATGGGGGCATAGGGCTTCCTACAGCTGGACGAGTGAAAAGGTAAAGCTGCTGCTTGATGCATTGTTCCAACATAGTGGTGGCAACTGCTGCCTTTTCCCCCATGTGACAAAGGTGTTCAGTACACATGCAGCTTTCAGATCCGTTGCTTTTTGTTTCATGGAGCCATCCACGCTTGTTTGTATTGCAAGGAGCAGAAGTGAGCCAAGTGACATGGAAGGGACAAGGGGGTGTGGTCCCTCACACCATCTCACCTGTTCCATCACCACTGCCTACATTGTAGTGTGTACTTCACGTTCTGTGAAAAGTCTTGCATTGAGGTTATGGCAATATCTAGCTTCAGGTATTGGTCTGTGCTAAAGCACAGAGTGTGCTTTTGTTTGAATTGGAGCCTTCCCGCTTTGCTTTAAGGGTTCAGGGAAGATCATTTGAGTAATGGTAGTTCTTCAGTGCCCTTGCAACAATTTTCCCTGGACAGTTGCACAACTTCCCAAGTTAGCATAGCTGACCGAGAAGGAATTTCAGTACTGAGAACTACGGGAGACGCAGCTAGATCTACACACACCAAATACATGCAGTGAAAACATGATTTTGTGGGTAAGGCTCTGAGGTGGCTGTGCTCAAATGACTAAAGAGCAAGCCTTGGTCTAGTCACCCAGATTCTCTATAATGAAGAAAGTGTTCCCTCAGTTGCTTGTGATTTCTGGTTATGTGACCAAAGCACTTGAAACAGGGTACCGTATGTGTATGTTTTCAGATAAACGAGTACCTGTGATAAAATTAGTGACACTTACTAGCCTTAGTAAATACTTCTATAAGTATGAGATATGAGGAACCAATAATACTGACCTGGAAATAGCAGCGAATCAAGATATGCTATTTTGCTCTTAAAAAGATTTATTGGTTGAGTTCTTTTTTTACTGTGTGGTCAATGCAGTGTTTACCCCAACAAAACGCTGGGTTCTGTTGCTTTCAACTTTTCTAGCAAAATACTTGGGGTAAGAGTTAAGACTGTCTTGCAGATTGGATACTGGAGAGTCCGAGCATCTTCAGTGTTTGAACCATTATTTTCTAATATTGCTAGATTATTTTTCAAGGTAATTTGATTGAAAAAAGTAAAGCCAGGGAGTTCCAAACATAGCTCAGAAGTAAGGACACAAAGCTTTTAATTCTAATCTTCAGTCAGTCTCTGCTCTGCTGTCCTTGAATCTGGTATACCACAGTTTAAGTGCTGATTTAGATGTAATTTTAAATGGCTATTAGCCACTGTGATTTGCAGGTGAACCTTTCTGATATTTTGATACCGAACTTTAATTTGGCACTCTAACCAAGCCAGAATCTGACAGCTGCTTCTGCAAAGGTGGAAAATAGGGTGTTCAAAGAATTAACTTTAAAGTAGGATCCTGGAGCCATAGCTGCACTACTGAGGATTTATCCCTCACTGAGCAGTTTGTTGCTGTTTGTCATCCTTTGCAGTCACTGAGGTCTCTCTCCTACCTGCCTGTGATTATTAGAAAGGAAGATTTTGACCTTTTTTGTTGGTCAGATCTTGCATTTTGTCAGGAGCTTTATCACTTATGATCTTTCCGTGGTGTTTGTGGTTGAGCAAACAGGAAAGACTAAAAATACCGTAAGGGTGTTCTATTTTTATGCTGTCAGAAGAGTTTCTGTACAATGTGGACAGTCTGCTGGACAGACTGCTGCAGAGAACCTGCCCGCAGTGGTCAGGACAGCAGAGAGATGAGTAGTAGGTTATGACCACATGGGAAGATCTAAACAAATATTACTCGTTGGTGTCTCTCTGTGGTGACCTGATGGCACCCAACAGTCAGCCTTGGAGTAACTGCATGAGACATAATGACCTAGGGTATACAGGCAGGGAGATTAACTGTTCCAGCAATCACCTGGCGTTGTATACTATGATTCTAAACCATCTCGACTCTTCAACTTCCTATAATAAAGGAAATCTGGTAGTTCCATTTCC
The DNA here is from genome assembly GCF_034619465.1 of Leptosomus discolor. Classification (NCBI taxonomy): domain Eukaryota; kingdom Metazoa; phylum Chordata; class Aves; order Leptosomiformes; family Leptosomidae; genus Leptosomus; species Leptosomus discolor. The sequence continues at coordinate 4,047,491 of NW_028237772.1, forward strand.
TTCTTACTGTTCTCTTGCACTTCCTGCAAGTGTCCTTTTGGAAGGGTGGCATTCATTCCAAGCTTGCCTTCATACTTATCTGGATTATTTTTTGTTGTGTGGTTTGTTTTGTTTTAATTCAGTGTGACGTAGCTGTGGGCACCTGCTGAAACTGCCAAGGTAGAATTGTTCCCTGCTGTCCACTTTTATCCAGTGTTGCTTCAAAAAAGGTTCTGTGAAAACTGCTTCTACTGTTGTTTTTCAGTGATTACTTCATCTGCAAAAGCTTTCCTAATAAGCTCGTGGTGTTCAAGGCTTTTTCTTCAAGCTGCAGGGTCAGTTACAGATAGAGAATTCTGGTGTTTTCTGAGGGACAATGGCTTTCTAATAGAAGAATTAAGGGGTAAGTGTGGTGCAGTTCTTGCTGGTGTCTAGGAGCCTTGTTTGCATTTCCTCAGACATTTCATCATTCCCCATTTCTGATGCATCAGTGATCTCTTTCTATGAAAGGAACAGCGTCAAATCTTGCCTTGCAGAAGTCAGTGGTGCTTTTGCTGTTCACCGAAGTGAAGCATCAGTTTCATCCAGTATGTAACAAGAGAGGGAGGTACTTCTCACAGATAAACAGCATTTCTAGATCCAATTATTTTTATTGTAACCCTTTTGATAATTGGTGCTTTTATGAAAGGCTTTGGATGACTGATGCCTCATTTGAGAGAGAGTAATCTCATTTTTCTGTCATTCTTCCACAATTTGACCTTGTTGCAGGCAAAAGCTTGACGAGATAACACATGTGCACTTCAGAGTCTCAGAGAGGAAATAAAAATTGTTTTTCTTTCTGATCTCATGATCTGGTGCTTACTCTTTTCTGAATGTGTGTGATTTTCATTACTGGGTTATGATATTTGCCAGTTTGATAGCAGCTTCCCGTTGTGGATCCCCAAGGTCCAACATCTTTGCAGTGAAGGAGGAATTCTGGCAGCCCTGTGACTATGGAAAGTATTATCACCCTACATGACATGGAGACTTCTGAGCTACTGAGAAATTAGTTCTAAGAGTAAGCCTGAGTAAGACATGCAAAACGTTAGCGTTAACTTTCTTTTCTTTAACCAGTTCCTCATCATGTTGTTGTAACCTGAGTTGTACAAATGGGTGCTTCTCATTATTAAGCACGGATATAGGTATCTGTGTCCCCCGATGTTTACAATCTGTGTAGCCAGCATTGACAGAGGAAGTAGTGTTACACACTTGTCAGAATGCTGCCCTCTCCAAACAAAGTGGATTTTGAAGTACTTTAGCCTGACACCACTAAATGCATGGTAGAATCTGATCACAGATCCTCCCAGTGTTTCATCAGCACATGGGGCTTCCCTGTCCTCGAGCGTGGAATCAAGTTTCTTCCTGAGCATTGTTAGCCAAAACGTAATCAGGTTTGCATAAAATAAATTGATGCGGCACCTGTTACTGCGTTAAGAAACCAGTTCAGTGTGTAGGATGCTACATGATCTTTGGAATGACCACCTCATTTGACTGTTTTGCTCACCCCCAAAGCTTGTAAAGTAGGTTCGTGTTTATAGTCTATATCAGCATTTGACATATTCAGGTCATAATGGCTGACATGAATGGATAAACAATTCTATATACCACAGGTACGTTCTAGGGAGCTGCATTAGCTGTGCTTTACATTTCAGTTCTAGATATGGACAATAATTGTTGACTGGGATCTCAGTTCCATTAAATACAGCATTAAAAGTTCTGAACCCCTGATTCTGCGTGGTTTGTATAATTAATATTTTGTGTGCTTTTCTTAGGTTAATCCTGGCAGCTAGTCATAACTGAATTTATTAGTGCATAGTGCCTCCTTCTTGACAAGTATAAAAGTTTTAAAATAATTTTATTATCTCAAATTAAAAGATCTGCATATAAGGACACAAATCCAGTTTAGCAGCAGTAAGTCAGACTGTGTGGAATGGAAGCATTCTTTGTGGGGTAGCAGATGGTATAAAAATGAAAAATATTTTTGATTATTGGAGAGACAAATGTTATTTTAAAGAAGCTGTTCTTCTGGTGATCTGTTGTGAAAGAAGTTTGGAGACTAGCTTTGCAAAAGAACTTGTCACTCCTTTTGGGCCTAAGCTGAGTAACTATCTAAAGAGTGCGGCTTTGTTGGATGTGACTTCTTCTGATAACCTGTCTGTAATGAGGCCGCCAAATGCAAGAGGTCCCACAAAAATCAGTGGAGCCTAGATACCTGAATTGTAATGCTTCCGCTTGTAAGAAAGTTTTAGATATTGGGAAAGAGTGAGAATTATGAGGGTTCCCAATTCCCCAATCTAGTTTATGTTCCTTTCTTTTTAAATAAGAAAGATAGAGGAAAGTTAAAATGAAGGAAAAGTTCTCCTTGTTCAGATTGATACACTAAACTTCATTACGGGTTTGATTTGTAGCACTTGCAGTGTGTCTTAAGGCAGGCTAACCTAGTTGTGGAATGGACATTCTAACTCCCAGCTGTCTTAGGTGCACCTGCAGCCTTCGTTGGGCACCAGTGGAAATTTGTCAGTCTTATTAACCAACATTGTGCTAGAACATGGTGTTGTGCGTCTTTGCTTGTTTGAGTGGTGGTTGCTTTTAAAAAATAATAAATTTTTTAAAAAAAAAGCAGCCTCTTGTGCATTTTCATGGTAAACAGACTAAGGAATGTCTTGGCTCATCGTATAACATCTGCACTCTTATCTAGCAGAGCACATAAGTGCCTATATAACCCCAGGAAGATCATTGAAAACTTGGCAAGAGAATTAAATGAAAGCTCCTGGCTGAGAAACCTTTAAAAGTCGTCTTTTCTGAGAGTACATCTTCCACATTTTTGGAAAGTCTCCAGTCCTTTTCTGGAGAATTTTGTATTGTTTGGTTTGAAAATCATATTCAGGTGATGCTATCTCTTTTCGTCACCTAGCATGAAAAAAATTGACCTGAGAATCTGAATTTTTTTGGTTAAAAAAATAGTGTAAACCCCAATATAATAAAATACACCATCCAAGCTGAGCCTTAAAGACAGTTCATGGTATCTCAATGTCTTCCTGCCATTCCTTTCTGTGTTTTATTGTAATTCATCTTTGTAAGATGCTTCCTTAGAAGGCAGTAGGTCCTCATCTTGAAGTCAGATTAATGGAGTTTTACCACACTTTAATGGTTTCTCCAAATTACGCTGTAGTCTTGAAAAGCCTGGATACCTATTGTGATCTGAGAATGTAGGGCCCAACCTTAAGGAGGGAGATATTTCTCAACTTCAGTAGTGTAGGCGTTTACCTCAAATTCTGCTCTGTACACCTGTGTTCTGTTGGAATCAGTTGAAAGTTGACACTTAAATACCTAGGAGGATCAGAATCTAAGCCCACAACTGAATAGTCTATGACAAAATTGTGTTTAGGCTACCTTACTGTAATCTAATACTAGTTAACAAATTCTTAGCAAGATCTCAGACTGTAGTTACCAGGAGTTGACTGGGATTGGACTACTTGAGGTAGTAAAAGTTCTAGTATCTCAAGTAACAGATATTAAAACAGTCTGTGAACTCTGCAGCATCTGACAAGATTGAATGCTTTTAAAAAATCTCAAAGGTGGTTAATGTTGTTATCTGGTGTTCTTAATTAAGTTTGGATGAGTGTAAACAGATGCATGGTAAACAGCAGACAAGTTCCAAGAAACTCTTTCTGTTGATTTATCTTGAATTGATCATAGGGTTTCTGTGTCTTACATGAGATGTAGTTTTACACCCTATAAATAAATTATTCTAATAATTTGTGATGAAGCTATGGAATAAATAAGTAAAATCAAACCATTGGTTTGCCTCATATTTCCTGTGTATGGAAAAGCAGAGACAAATTAAGTTATTACATGCATACGCCCTGCCTCTTTCCTTTCCTGTTATGTTCTGTTGTTTCTGTACTTACCTGCAGTGTAAAAATCTTCTTCAGTATCTATCTTCAGTCTTTCTGTCTGTCTTTAAAAACAAAACAACCCAGAACTTGTTTCGATTGAGTTTATGAGAATTTTGAATTACGTTTATAATGGCACGGTAGAATTTTTTTTTATTCATCATTTTTTTGGCCAATCTAGTAGTTAGATACTTGTCTGGAATCAATTAAAACTTTTTCTTGAACTTTGTGTTGAGGAATTTCACTCTACTGCTTCTATATGCTGCTTCTTGGAAGCTACACTTTTTTAATTGATGTAATTGTGTGTCTGTGAAGCAGTTTCTACTTTCTCTAGTTCCTGCTAAATCGCAGAGTCCTTGTGATTTTTTTTGCATGTGCGCACACACACAAAAAAAAAAAGCCAAAAAAATTCTTGGCTGATTTTTCTGGAATTATGTTGGCAAACATTATGGGGAAAATTGGTGCTTTTCCCAGGAAAAAACTACCCTTACAGAAGTTGCAGATTATAATGTAGCGGTAAAGTTCTAGGGTCATACTTGCTTTATGTAATGCTGTTACAATATGTTATCAGAATGTTTTTGGTTTTGTTTTTCTGTAGCAAACAGGAAAAAAAAACCTGCAGAGCATTAAGGGTTTATGCAATCTCAATCAATCTCCCCACTATTCCGTGGAGTCTCCTGATTATCACCTTCACAGTGGATGGTGATACCTTTATCTAACAGAAGTGGAAGACCCTCCCTAGGTGCATGGGGTCTGTGAGGACAAGTATGTAAATATTGATGCAAGTCCTGCGTTGCCAGTGCTCGGTTTGCAGTTTTGGCTCTTGGGGTTAGATAACTGTTCCCACCTTGTGTTGTGGTCACTAACACAAGGAAGACCTGTTCTTGGCAGGTATTTCTCGATAGTCTTCTAAATCTTGCTGCTGTTTAAAATTTAGCTGTTGTGTCTATTGTCTGTTCTGACAGAGTGTAGACCTGGAGTCAGTCTACCACAAACCTGAGTTTAGAAGAGTTTTTAGTTCTTCAGTCATTGAAAATGGGCGTCAGTCTTCATCAGGTAGGAACAGAGCATGAAATGACGTAGCACTCCTTGTAAAATACCTGATCCTGGCATTCACAGAGCAGCTCTCACGTGTTGGAAGCATTGGAATCTGCTATGGTTTCAGCATGGATATTGTGCTGTGGCACTAATGCCATTTAAGTTTATTTCCTACTTAGGAGTTTAACTTTTAAATTTTACGTTTATTGTTAAGCTTGCACTATAGTGTTTCATAAATTAGAAACTATTACTGTCACATTATCTTGGAGCACTAGTGATAATAAGGCCTGCTATTCTGGATGCCATTGTAGCCCTGCATCCCCAAACATTTTGCAGATTACCTGTGTGCTTCCATCCTCCTTCAGTGGAGGAAGGACTTACTCTCTCCATTTTAGAGAAAACTGAGGAAGCGTTTCATAAAACCATGAGAAGAGCAAGAATGCTGGCTTCTAACCCATGGCAGGAGATTGGGGGCGGGGGCTGCACAGAGGAAGAGGCGTAGCTTACCGAATGCAGATGATAGCGGATTAATGATCTGAAGAAGTTGTTCTTGCTGAGATTCGTGTAGGACAGGTATGATCGCTGCAAGGATCACTTACACTAGAGTTGTTTCTGCCGCGTGCTGTAAATGGTATAATGCCCCACAGGGAGAACTAGGTGGAATAATCCGAACAAAATAGAATATTGAAAAATAAAGTTGTTGCATGGAAATTGGTTTGTTAGTAACTTTGTTACAAATCTTCAAATAAACTTACTTCCTCTCTCCTTTTTCTTTTTATTCGCTAGGTCAGGCAAAAGTCTCCCGTGAACTGACCTCTTTTCAGACTCTTTTCAGACTCTTCCCCTGAAGCCCATGCCCCTGCAGTGACCTTGCAGATGCCCCATCTTCCTGTTACTGCAGTAACCAGGATATCGGAGAAGTTTTCAGGAGAGACCATCAGTTCAACAGGAACAACTAATGCATCTGCTGGCCTGCTGGAACAGAGCAAGAGCAAAAATGGAATGGCAGTGAAAACTTCCAACCAGTCAGGTAAAAGAGACAAAAGTAACTTGTTTGCTGAAGCTGTGTCCTGTTTCTTTACTTCAAGAAACTGGTGCTACGGGGTTTGTCCTGTGGTAATTATGAAACCTCCCTTCTACGGCTCCATATCCCATGGTGGGACACTGATTTAGAATATTCTGGGTCTTAGGTGGAGCTTCAGGCTATGATGTCACATCTGCTGAGAATTTTTGCTGCCTAGTATAGTTGAGTGCATAGTGCAGCCTAACTTCTAGCACAGTTACTGTATCTCTTCAATGTGTCCAGCTATTTTAATAAACTATGCAGGAGTTTTTAGTGCTTTGAGACCTGAGGCCCCTTGAGAGGCTAGACAGATATTTGTCAAACGGATTCAACAGTCATTTGGGGGGAGGACTGACTGACAGCAGACTGACACATATACACAAGTCAGAATGATTGCAGAATCTTATTTATATCTAAATTGAGTTTAAAAAAACCCCTTATTTCATTCCTATTGAAGTCATTCATCTTTGAGCTGTATTTCATATACATTTAGTGATAGCGATGCTTACAGATCAGACTATGTATAGAGATCAGAAATTAGAGAGAGACCAGATGCAATTGCCAGCAAGAGATAGAGATTATTTGCAGATTATTCTTTCAACTTTCATCTTAAAGCTAAGAATGGAGCAAAGCCTTCCTTTGTCTTTTTTTCTGCTCTTTCAGTGAAGACCTGGAATTCAAGTACAGTGAGAACATCTGTGGGTTCACCTGCCACTGGAGGTGAGTGTTCCTATCCGCATGTCCTTATGCAACATAAATTGAGAGGGATTCCGTGCTCAATGTCTGGGGGATTCAGATCTGAGCATGTAGTTCCAATTGGTAGGTACATGGTAATATTAAAATTGCTAACAAGACTGCATGCAGATTCAGTTTCCCAGGTATCACAGAAACTTGTTCTGCTGTATCAGATTCTCAATCAGTTCAAAAAGCAAGGGGTAGTTATCCTTGTCTGCACAGTGGTGTACATGTGTACTGTTAGGCAATCTCTGCAGTAGAAACAATAGATGCCAGAAAAGTGTGGCAGAACAGACAGCTTGAGCAGTGAGTATTTCAGCTAACCAAGTGAAAACTGTGACTGAATGCAAGGTAATGGCAGTTGGAAAGTGGTGCGCCCACCCTATGGATGTTGAAGCAAATTCCTTTGAGCAGAATAGCAGTAAGTAGTCTCCTTCATATATGAATGTGTCAAAGGATTAAATGCCTTAAGGACTTCTGATTTCAGTCAAAATCGATGGGTTGAGCTCTATGCAAAAGTACTTCTGATTGATGTCACCAAGCTGTTACTGTCTATACAGTGTACTGGTATTTCACAGTGGTCTCAAGTGTCAGTTTAGTGAAGATGTAGCTCATCCAGAGTAGGGATCACACTCTTTCTCAGCTTAAAACCACTGAGATTTGTACATATATCTGGCAGTTGTTTGTGGTCCCAAATTTGTGACATCCGTATGCTGGCATTTACCAGGGCGTTTTATGTGAGAAGTCTAGTTGATCTGGATCCCTTCTATAAGTTCAGGACAGTTATGAGGTTGGATTGTTTCTAAGATGCCAGTCTTTCTTCTTTGTTTATAGAAGAAGCCTTCAATAAATGAGTTGCTGGCTTTTGCAACAAGTTTTGGTTTTAGTGTGTTAAAACTGGGCAAGCCACTCCGTTGCGTTTAGAGGGTATAGCTGGAGTCCAGAGCTCAGCTCTTAAAAGGCAAAGTACTAAAGGTAGAACCTCAGGGGTAGGGGGAGGAAGATGCAAAGCTAGTTTTAAGCTACCTTTGCAACCTTTGGAATCTGTTCTACTTTACAAACGAAAATGTTTCCTAGTGGAAATCAGGTCATTTAAATTATGCTGTCAGTCATAGCAGACTTCCCAGACTCCTTATGTCTGCCAGAATGATTGTTGCAAGCTGAGCTCTATCACCACTTCTTCCTTTCACTGAAATGTCCATGACAGCGTGCCCTCGTCTGAGGTCTGCACAAGGGCCTGGAATGATCCAGCCTTCTCAATGCAGTTTTATCAAAGGCATCCTCTCACAGCCCTTTCTAGTATGTTTACACCATCCTCGCTGCAGTGCAGCAATTTTGCAGAGGGATTGAACCCCTGGAGAAAATCCCTGCCCAGCTTGTTAGCTCATGCTGGAAATTAGACAGAGACCTGCAGCTTTTCAGTGTGGTGAGTAAAAATCAGTTGTAGCTATCAGGAAATAGTTTGAAAATGTATGAGAAAAGGAGATAAAAGAAGTTTCTGCCCTGATATATCTTGTTTTTCCTGCTGTTGTACAGAGAACACCACTTCTGTCACTGAGTCTGTCTCGACTGTGAGCTATGGGATGAGTAGTAGAACCAAAACTGGTGAAAGGTACACTTTTTCTTGACATTTTGTTAGGCTGTTGTGGTCAGTATGGTCTCAAGGGACAGGTGTTCTAATGGCTTGGAGAACAGGTGAGTCCCAGATGCTGTGGTTTAAGCCCATTAAAGGTTGTGAGCTTTCCTCAGGGCTAAGTGGAACAGAGATGGGAAGGGATAAATATCTTTTGTAGAGCAGTTTAAAGCAGATCTAATTGTGGATTTCAGCGTGGTTACAGTGTTAGTCAGTAAAACTCTCAGTGCCAGCAGTGGATTTTTGTTAGGAGGAGCAAGTTGTCAGGCCCTTTGAAAACACTTGTAAAAATACTCAGCTGTGTGAAATTTGTAGTTTGGGCTTATTTTTGTAGGCCCAACATATGACTGCCATCAAATATCCTTTGTTTGTCTAGCCTAGAGTTTGGTTGGTAGATAAATGCCTTGCTGAGGACAGAAGACTGTTACACATTCTTGATTAACTCAAAGATGCAGTTGCTTAGTATAGGATTACATGGTATCACAATTATTACTGGCATATCCAGGCATCCTCAGCATGCAAAATATCCATCAAGAAAAATAGGAGGGCAGCCAATTTAAATCTCTTAACTTGGGCTTGCATCTGCCCTGAAAATTATCCCAAATTTGCCATTATGTTTCTTCTGATTTAGTTCCAACATCAGCATTTTGATATTTGAGTCATGATATACTGAGCACCTTAGAGAACTTGCTGTCAGATTTGACCTCCAGCTGTACCAGAAATTAATGTGTGACAGTGGTGTCATTGCTCTTTGCCTCAGTTTCCCCAGCTCTGTCATGGGGAACATTTCCAAATGCTATGTGTGCCTTACTTCATTAATGCTGATTAAGTGGTTTATGGCTCAAATAAACACAAATTAGAAGATAATTCTGTATTTCTGGATCAAATTACCAGTTTGCGGTCAGTGAAGCAACACTGACATGAGCTCAAAATTATGCATACTAGAAGTAAAAATTTCAAAGGTACTTCATCGAATCATTGAATGGTTTGGGTTGGAAGGGACCTCAAAGATCATCTAGTTTCAACACCCCTGCCATGGCAGGGACACCTCCCACTAGACCAGGTTGCTCAAGGCTTCATCCAGCCTGGCCTTGAACACTTCCAGAGATGGAGCATGCACAGCTTCTTTAGGCAACCTGTTGCAGTGTCTCACCACTTCAGGGTGAAGAACTTCTTCCTTGTATATAGTCTAAACCTGCCTTCTCCCAGCTTCCAACCATTACCCCTCGTCCCGTCACTGCAGGCCCTGGCACAAAGTCCCTCCTCGGCCTTCTTGTAGGCCCCCTTCAGGTACTGGAAGGCCACTAAGAGGTCTTCCCAGAGCCTTCTCTTTTCCAGGCTGAACAAGCCCAACTGTCTCAGCCTGTCCTCATAGGAAAGGTGTTCCAACCCTCTGACCATCTCGGTAGCCCTCCTCTGGACTCGCTCCAACAGCTCCATATCTGTTTTGTGTTGGGGGCTCCAGAGCTGGATGCAGTATCCCATGGGGGTCTCACGAGGGCAATGCTGCCTGAATTACTCTTCAAGTTACATTTTTTAAAATGTGACTTACCCTCCAGGAACCCCACAGTTGTAAATTAAAGGGATTCAGAGCTCCTGTGTGGCCATGTCTTTTTTTTTTTTTAATTATTATTATTTTTCTTTTCTGTTTTTTTCTTAAAAGTGTTTAAGTGTTGTTCTACTTAGTGCTTTGTCACAAAGCATTTGTGACTTGGCCAGCTGTGTCTCATTTGTAAAAGTACCTTAGACTCTTCTATACTTAAGTGCTGTTGTTTGTCAATAAAACTCTGACTTTTACTTAAATTGCTTTTGACTCATTCAGGTACTCTTGAGGTTGTGGGAGGTTTCGAGTAGGCAACAGTTGGACTTTTATGCTGATTCCTGGCACTGCAGAGAGTTATTTTTTTTCTTTAACCACATACTTTTCATGTTTTGTTTCTCCAGTGCCACTGGCAGCTGCTGTGATGTGACCCCCAGCTCTCGCTCGTCTCCTCCCACTGTACATCGCCGAGTTGAAAGGAGGAGAGAACTGGTGCGGTCTCAGACACTCCCACGGACTACAGGAACACAGGCCAGGAAAGCGCTTTTTGAGAAATTTGAACAGGATGGTGGAAAGTATGTCACACACCTTGTCTCCAGAATGGGTTGGCTAATGGGAAACTAATTTGTCAATTATTACCAGCAGAGGACAGCTGGGTGGGAGGACTCTCTCAGTGTAGGATTTTGAGCTAAGAGACAATATGTGGTCATGTGTGGATAGCTTCACTGACTTCCCAGGAACTTCACCGCTGACTTTCCCCTGGAAATTCACCGCTACAGATTCCTCTGGCTTTGGAGTTCTTCAGCTGAAGAAGCAGGTATGTTTTATCAGGAAAGAGTGCTGTGAAAGCTGCCTTCTCCGTTATTATAAAAGACTGGGAATATAGCGACTTTCTGTTGCCACTTATTAAGGAACAAAAGCATGGACTATTCCTTATGCACAGCGATGGGGGTATGATTTAAATAGAAGAGGGCTTGGAATACTGGCTTTAGTGAAATGAAAATGAGTTTTTCTTGGAGGACCAGCAAGTTGAAGTTTCAGCAACGTGTTTCTCAAAGATCACCTGGACAGGTGCTGACTTGGGCAAGGTTGCATAGATGTTGCTGACAAATAAGTTTAAGTTTTTCTAGAATTTAATTTAATCTCATCTCTGTTAATTTTCCAGAGGAAAAGGAGAATCCAGAGCTAAGCTGAAGAGGTCGCAGAGTTTTGGGGTTGCCAGCGCTAGCAGCATTAAACTAATTCTGTTAGATAGATAGATATATATATATAGGATACAAGGTGAAGACGTGTTAGCATTTTCAGTGTGCTTTTTTTGGGAGAATTTTCCAAAAAAATATACTCAAAGTGAATGTAAAACATGCTAGACAATGAGCTAACTTCCTCAAGATCATCAAGTTCTGTGTGGGTAACACAAACATCATGGTTTGTATGGGCAGCACTTCAAGACAGTCAGTGATTGCATGAATGAGATTCTGTATGTCTGTCAAAGCAATGCATTAGTGTTTGTCTGAAAGCCTACATTTTTGTGCTTATGGATGTAGACTTCAGTATAAGCTCACATTTTTTTTTCTTAGTTTCAGGCTATTATTTTTGCATTCTTATTATATAGGGCAAGATCTGAATAACATTTTGCCAGTACAAGGAGACTATGGCCCTTTTTCTACACAGCAGACCAAAATACTCTCTACTGGTATTAGACAAGGGAATTTGTAGTAAATGGTTGAGGTTGAATCCCATGGTGTTAATGACCTAATTTCTATGAGGTAACATCAGTGTAGCTAAAAGAATTCAGCAGTTGAGATTTTTGTGATTTTTACCTGGCCTTAAACTGCAGGTGCCAAAGCAATTTCCAGGAGAAAGAAAATAGTACAGGCTTTTTTTCTGTAATATGTTTCACAACATTATTTTAAAATGTGCATTATTATTGCTAAACTCTAAATTATAGTATTCACAAGCAGAACTAGTGAAAATTACTGTTAGTTGCTTACCAGAAAAGCTGGGGCTTGAATTTTATATGACGGAAAAGCAGCATGAGACAAAAGCCCGAGTATGTTTCTTTTGAATGTGGTGGTAGAAAGTAACAATAAGCGTTTGTTCTAAGAATCTGATTTTGCAGTAGGCGTTAGTTCTTCCTATATTTCTACTGATCTGTGTAAACAGGCATTGAATTGGGCCTTACTGAAAAGCAAAGCAAGCAAACGTAGTCCTTATCTAGTGTTATTCACAGCCACAAAATGAACCATTCTTCCATTATAAATACCTCACAGGGATAAGCGGTGTCCTTGGTTTCTGCAGATACTGGTGCTTTGGGCCTGCTCCAGAGCTCACTGACATCGACAAGATTCTTCCCAGTATTTTCTTTCTGGGCTTTAGATCAGGGTCCTTGACTGTATGTCTGCTTTGCATCTGGTCATTTCAGGCAAAAAGGCTTTAATTGCTGAGTGTGCTGTTTTGTTTTTTTTTTCCTCAGAATACAAGTAATATAATGGATCTACAAAGAGGGGAAGAGAAACATAAAACCTATGCTCTGTTGCTTTGGTTAGTGGGATAGAAGGACAGAAAACTGCAGTGAGCAAAACCAGCTCTTCCCTGTTCCCCCATGCTGCATTAACATGCATATTTTTTTCATCATGACAGCACATTGATCTCCAAAACTTCTCCTCAAGCTGGAATGATGGGATGGCATTCTGTGCTCTTGTGCATTCTTTCTTTCCTGAAGCTTTTGATTATAATAAGCTTGACCCAGTCAATCGCAAGCAGAACTTTGAGCTGGCCTTCACCATGGCTGAGTGAGTATCACATTAGATCTCTGTGAAGTACTTCCAGTTCAAGTCTAATGTGGCTGGGCAGCAGTAAAAAGTTTAATCATTCTTCTTGTAGATCCGGTATCACCAGCTTACACGTGTCATGCCAAAAAAAAGATAATAAAGCTCTGCATAGAGAAGGCATAGAACAGGTGACTCGGCAGTCTAAAATCAGAGGTGGTTTTATGAGGCACAGGATAGTTCATGGAGTCCTGGGTTCAGGTCATTCATCGTCTTCAGGCAGTACTTGAATTCTGCTTTCTCACCTCTGTGATTCTCACTAGTCTTAGCACTGACACTTGAGAAATCGGCCTCATGAGTTATACTTGGACAGAAGAGGAAAAAATGCTACTTCTTTCTGGTTTTTGTTTTGTTTTTTTAATTATTTTATTCAAGTAATGAATGATTCTTAATGATTTTGCCAATATTAATTGTTAAAAAAGACGTTTGAGTTCATAGAGCACAAGGCATCCAATGTTTACTAACCAACAGTCCATAGAAACCGGATATACAACTGGTATTTTCTTAGCCAATCCCACCTGCTTGATACCAAATTTCAACTTGAGGCATGTTAATATATCCATCCAGTCTCTCTGGAAAAACTGTGACGCCCTGAACGGCAGGGAGCAAGTAGATTAACTTTTGGAATTGGGTTTTGTGGCAGGGTTCACATCTCTCTCTCCGTTTCTTTGGTTAAACAAGAATAAAGGTTGAATTCAGTGTAAGTAGAGTTAGATCAAGGCTGAGAGCTGCTCAACCTGGTAACTGCATTTTTGTAAAACAGAGCTAATACCCTCAGTCACACTGACCTGATCCTTTCTGATGCAGTATACCAGGCAATTAAATGGTAACTTGTTTATTAAATTCATCATGAGTGTGAACTTGTCAGCTAGAAATAGTAACTTTCTGAGCCCAGTATCAACATGATTCTTACTTACTGTTTTATTTGACTTGTGTAACAGTAAACACTCCATGTGGTATGCAGCTGGGTTTGGTACACTTTCCAAATACTAACAGGATGTGGGAATACATGGCTAGTTTCCTGCAGCTTCTCATACAGCTTCAAACATTGGTACCACCACACTGAAGCTCTGGGGTTCATTCAGAGTGGTTTTTTTCTTTTTTTCAAGTAATAACTTACAGAACTGGATTTGCCATTTGCCATTCCAAAGAAAAGCTTTGAAAATTCTTAGCGTAATGTTGGCTCTCCTTATTACAGCCCCTAGCAAAGGAATTCATTTGGGAATTACAAGGTGTTAATACACACATATCTATACGTATATATAAAAAAATTTTGTTGCTTGTCAGTGAGTTGAAAGAGATTCTATGACACTTTTAGGTGGTTGATCTCTAAAGTAAAACTATCCATAACTCTCAAAGGAAAGTTGCAGTGTTTTTCTATCTCAGTAAGTATAGGGGAGAACAAAAGACAGCATGCGCACAACAGTAAGAAACATTAGGTAAGAGTATCTACAGAAATTACTACTTCATAGGTGTGATTGCCTTTAAACTAACTGTTCTCTTCTAGTGCCAGAAAAGGCTTTTCTCTGTTATTGCTGTTCACCTCAGTGTGAGCTCTGCTGATCAAATTGCTTCCTGCTCTTGTGATTTTTCATCTTGGGCCTCAGCAGATCTGTTCCTTTCTGTTGGGCCAGATCTCAGTCAGGCTTCTGCTCTCCAACCTGATCATCTGAGACTGTTGTCCAAGTCACACACACCTTGAAGATATGGAGTGGTGGAGAAGAAACAGCCCACAGCCACGTGGGCCTTCATTGGCACATATCATCTCTTCTCATGTTTTGCCATTCTTTTGGAGCTTCCTGTGTAATAACCAGAAAAACTCGTGATTTGCGAACTCGCATGACCTTGCTTACTGAGACTTGGACAGGGGAATGTGAGATTGGGCTACATGCTACAGATATCAGGGATGTGAATGGGAGTCAGTAGATGAAAAAAACCCAATGACCTACAGGGCTTTGGATCAGATCCCAGTATAGAGGAAGGAGGAGAAAGAATAGGAATATTCCATGGTCACAAAAATAATCTCCAACCTGAGCCTGACCATTTCATTGTGAAATGAAATCTTGCTGCTAAACCTCAGGATTTCTCTAATGCCTCAGTGATGCTCAGCGTGATCAGAGCATCAAATGAGTCTTGGAAGTAGTTACAGGCCTTAGATTTAACTCTTGATTCACTGTGTCTGTTTTATTATTGCTACAGGAAAATGGCTCACTGCGATCGTCTGATAGAAGTGGATGACATGATGGTGATGGGTCATAAGCCGGATCCCATGCGTGTCTTCACCTATGTCCAGTCTTTATACAATCATCTGCGACGCTTTGAATAAAATCATTGACACCTCTCCAGCCAGAAGGGTCAAGTACAGTGTGCTAGTGGGAAGAGTGACATTTTGCAAATGGAACGCAGTGTTATTTCTTGCTTTTTACTGTCCCTTTGCTTACATTCAACTGCATGGCTGGCTGACTGAAGTGTTGCTGAGCAGCGCCCAAAGTGTTGATCACATCAGCATGTCAGTAAGACAGAAATATGTTTGGAAAAAAAGACAAAAACATAGGGAAAGGTAAACGCTGTCATTTTGGTGCTAGTAGTAGGTTGGACTTTTAATATTACTGTGTTTAAAGATCCCAGGAACCTAATTTGCTGCTCGTATATCTGTTAGGCTGGGGACACAGTTTTATGCAGTGACAGGCAACTCTGCTATGAAGGTGTTCCCTCTTAAAATGCAGGTGAAACTCCAGAAGGTAGCACCTTCAATTCCACTTGTCCATTGAGCATAGCACAAAAGAAATGGCATATGGACAAGGAAATTTCCATTTCACAAATAATAACCTGAAGTACTCAACCACTAGGGCAATACTGCCTCTCCTCCAACCCTGCACCCCACTCCACCGTATATGCACACACACACATTCCTCAAACAGGCATTGTTCTGTTCTTTTAAAGCAGAAAGAGAACACGAGCTCTTACTGTGCAGACTGGGGGGACAGATAACTACCATGTTACATAACATTGTTCATCTGTAATGATTAAATCTGAAGTGATTTGCTTAGAGGCTTGCTAAAGCCTCTACTGGCAGTACTGGATTAATTTCTTGATCACAAAGGATAGCAACAGGTGGGGCTGTTCTGTATATGACATTGTGTGTTTGCGCGATTGAAGATTACAGGAAAGGGGGGCAGCTAGCAAGGTACAAAATCGTTTTAACAGTTGCATAGAAGCAAGACTGTAGCATGCTTTCATCCAGACTCTGGGTGACAGCAACTCTCCAGTGTGGACAGGAATGAAGCCTTTATGATTTGCTGGGTCCTCATGCTGACACTGAGGCGGACAGGCAATATGCTAAAAAAAGTATGGAAGATGGGGTTTTGAAATGCTTTGGACTAGCTTCTGTTTTCAGTTAAATTAGCATTAAACCCACAGTACAGTGGGATTATTCCAGATTTACTGGACAAAAATGTCATGTGTCACCCTTTCTGGTTTTCTCTTGGATAAATCAACAGAGCTTTGTTTTCACATTGAAAGTTAAAAACAAAACCAATAAAAAAGCATACTTGGAAAAAAAAAAAAGCCTATTAAAATTATTTCTTTCCTAAGAACAGGCTCATAGAAAGTAAAAAAAAAAAAAAAAAAAAAGGCGCCACAAGCCCTCTGCTCACTCTAGAGAATGTTTTTTAACCTGCATTTGTGCTTTTTGTAGCTATTTATAAAGATTACTTTGGTTCTGTATTCATGACCATTTATAATAAAATATGTCAAATGCTCTTCAGATTTACTGCTTCTCCTTAAAGTGAAGTGACAAATAACAAAGTAAAATCAGTGAAAAGAACCCAGAGCTTTTCCTTAGAAGATTTTTGTTCTAGTCGTGATGCTGTGTGCTCTGAATTCAGTTTTAAAACCTATAGATGTTCAGTGGCATTTGGAATAGGATTTTAGTTCAGCCACCCTTTCTAGTGAAGTTTACTTAAGAAACCATGAATGAAGCAACCACTTTGTTAGCAGTCTCAGAAAAACAAATGAACGAACACCGAAAGTGTACAAAGGTGAAGTATAAGTTAACTGCTGAAGGTCTGGATCATGAAGTTCTGTTTGAAGTGTAGCTAGGCTGTTGCTATTGACACTATGGAAACAGTTTGAAAGACTTTTAAATATACATCTGAATATAAGTAGCCGAAAGATACTTGGTCAAACTAGCAGGATCCTTGATATTGCTAATCTCACAGCTTTAATGCAAGTGGACAGAGGTTGGGTGGATTGTTCATATTTGTCATATGACTGCCATTGTATTCAGTTTTTGACTTTGTCTTGGATGACCATAATTCTGAGTAGTAAATGCGTGCCTGTTGCTCTACCAAATGCTCTGTAAGGATAAACACACTGTACTTGTGTTTTGGAGAAGCGATTAGAGTAAGCATGATGAGAAATCTGTCCACAACCGGCACACACGATACACATATTTACATTCTCAGAGCAGAATACCTCTCATTGACTAGCAGAGCAAAGTTCCATCCTAACTACAAGAAAAGGGACAATATGGCTTTATATTCACATTCCTTCACAGTCCCAGGTCATGGATGTTATTCCTGTGTGATGTGAGTGCTAAAGACAGAGGTAAATGCTTGGCCAGTTTAGGCCTAGTAGCAAATAATTATGTAAAAGAAGTTGTAGACTGCAAGATTACTGCCAAGTCACCAGAGGGGGGTTTACGTCTTTTCTAATTTAGCTTGTTTTCATAGCTACCCAGAAGCTATTTGTACAGGTTTTCTAAAGTCTTCCCACTTCAGAGAGGTGAAGGTAAAGATAACTGGTACTTGCCAGCAAACTGATTGCAGAGGAATGGAAGACTGTAAGCTGATTTCAGCTTCTGGTGGTTTGCGTGTAAGTAGATGAGGGAGATGGTGCTATGACACAATTTTAGAAAAAAAAAAACTACAGCTTTGTGCATTAAGAGAATATGAATGACCTTGACTATTAGATTGTATGATTAAATTAAAGTATGTAATCTATGCCCCCTGCTGGTTTTTTTAGTATTTTTAATTTTAAAAAAAAGCAGAGTTTGTGTATATATGATAGAAAATGTGTTAGCATGAGTGAGAACAATATATTAAGTTGCCATAGTGTGTATTTTACACAGATGGACTGTTGCCAGCTTTTCCAATGTTTCTGCACTGTGTCTAAAATTCAGTACTGTCAAAGGTGGTTTACTGGCAACTTGATCCTACTTGTAAAGGCTAGATTAATTTGTTCTGTGCAAGATTTTCCAAATAATCTCAGCAGAGACATCACCTAGTTTTTAAAATTATGTTTGCATATAGCTTCCCACAGCAGGGAAGTCCTCCTCCTTGAAAGTACAGTAATTGGGTGGATGACTTTCATCGCTTCTCCCTTTGTGTGACATTTCCAATAAAGCGTTTAATCTAAACATATGCTCAAACCAGTGCAAACTCTTGGATACACGTCGTTAGGTATAAAATCAGCCTACATGGTTCAACATGTGTCACTAACTTAAACCTGGCCTGGCTTACACAGATAGTTTTAAAGTGTCCAGAACAAAAATTGGCATTGCTTTAGGTAAGATGCGCCTAAAAGGCACTTTTGGTTATGCTAAAATAGCTCTATGTCTAGATAAAGCCTCAGTGGAGTTAGTAATGCGGAATCAGAAGAGTTTGGGCTGGAAGGGACCTTTAAAGACCATCTAGCCCAACAACCCCCACCAGGAGCAGGGACATCTTTAGCTGGATCAGGCTGCTCAGAGCCCCGTCTGCCTTGGCCTTGAATGTTCCCAGGACTGGGGCATCAACCACCTCTCCGGGCAGCCTGTGCCAGTGTCTCACCACCCTCACCCTAAATTTTCTTCCCACTATCTAGTCTAAACCTACCCTCTTTCAGTTTGCAACCCTTACCCCTTGTCCTATCACCACCCTCCCCGATCAAGAGTCCCTCCCCACCTTTCCTGCAGGCCCCCTTTAAGCACTGGGAGGCCGCTATAAGGTCTACCCCGGTGCCTTCTCCAGGCTGAACAACCCCAACCCTCTCAGCCTGTCCTCAGAGGGGAATATTCTGGGCACTAGTGGAACACCAGAATTCAGACCTCTTACGTTAGCCTGCTTTGCAATTTCAGCAACATTGAAAGCAAGCAGTTGATGCTGCAGCATCAGCTCAGCCTAGAGACTTTCCCCACTTCGATGCTGCCACAGCAGTTTGGGTGACAGTCTAATCCTCTGAAGACTGAGACTATCTGTGTTATTTTGAAGGCATCTAATAAGGAACACGGCAACATATTTAATTTAGATCTAGTCTCGTGAATGCTGGTTATTTAGACTTGTCCACAGAAAACCTATTTTTCCACACTGAAGACTTGGGCCACTTTATAAATAACGAACCCGGGTTCTATATCCAGACACAAATTGCCAAGGTGAAGACCTGCTCCTTTGCAAAAATCCTTTGTAAAAGCGCCAGTACGGGCTGTGGGAGGTTAGCCGTATTTCGGCAGCGCCGAGGCCGGCAGTCGCTCACCAGCACTTCCCGCCGAGGAGGGGTCGCTTTCCCGCCCCTGTGCCCGCTGCCCGCTCGCAGGTCGCAGCGCGAAGTGTCTCCCAGCGCCGCGCTCGGCCCTGCCCGCGGGCCCGCCCCCGCCGCGCGTGCCGGCCTGTGGCCGTTGGCGGGAAGCGTGGCTGCGGGGACAGCGGTTGGCTGCGAGCAGGTGGGGCCGGGGGCGGAGGAGGGAGCTGGGGGGGCGGGGGGAGGTGAGGGGGCAGGGGGCGGGAGCTGGGCGGGCTGTTGGAGGCGTTGTGCTGCCCGTGAGGGACCTGGGCCGGCGCGGCGCGTGGCGGAGCCCCGTCTGCCGCGGGGTCGTTTTCTCCCTTATAAACCGCTAGAGGTTCTCAGGAATTAACAAGCCTATTCGTTTTCATTCTTTTCCAACCTGTCCTCACTGCTAAGTTGGTTTTACCTGTGTTATTTGAAGAATAGCGCACTGTTGTCAGCCTCGGAAGTCTACAATGATTTAACCCCTGAAAACCATCTAAGGTAAAAATAAAAATTTCTTATGTCATATAGTTCATATTGAAGGATCAGTTGTAAGTTTCGTATTAACGGATTAAAAGGAAATAACCTTTTTATGGTAAGTTAACCATGAGGAACAGATTCAGGGTGGGTAACTACAAATTAAATACTTTATGATGGTGTTGCTCACAAGTTGGGTCAGGACAGCACCAGATACTGGGTTTTCAGAATGAAACTGCATGGAGTCCCATGGGTCTCACAACAATGTCTTGGAGGACCGTCATTCAGCGATTCCTCACCTTTCAAAGTGTCATGGATTAGGGTTGGGCTGGCCACAAACGAATGGCAGATGCTCTTTATTACGTGACTGAGCACATTTTCAGAAACCTAACACATTAATTGTTCTCAACCACCATTCAGCTATCTCAGCATTTCAGTTTATTAGAAACCATTTTGTCATCGCTCTTTAATTTGGTCAGATTTCTAAAAGCCTTGGAATGTTACTGAGAGTACAGATAATAAAATGTTGTGGAACATGACTAATATGCAGCCTGATAACTTATTCTGTGACTTGCACTGGTCAAAGTAAACAAAGTTCAAACTAGTTTTTGAGTTCAGATCTACCTAAGTCATTGGAAAACTTTCAGTTGTTATGGAAATGGCTCCAGTTCCTGCTCCAGCTGTTCATGTGACAAAAATTACTGCTTTCAACTAGCTCTTTTTAGCATGTTATGTTAAGAAGCTGTTAAAAAGTACTCATTAGAGGGGAAAAACAAAAAAAGTACATCTAGTCCAAAGGGGGCCAGAATGTAGAAATCAAGGGTCAGCCCACAGGAGCATTGCTCTCTTGTACAAATAGTTGCAGACTTCATGTGTGCAGTACCATATAAATGGATTTACAGGTCTGCCCCAGTAGTGGTCTATGTAATTGATACTAATCAGTGTTCAGCCTAGTCATAGTTTTGCTTTGCCTCATGAATTGGGAGCATGCTGAGTGTCTGTGATCACAGCTTTCCATCCTCCTGCGTCAGTTAGCATGAATCATTCACTTTCCTTGCTTGCCTTGCGCCCCATTCTTTGCTGCTTCTGGAGTCTCTAGGTCCTTCTCTGAGGCTAATGGCATCAGTAATGTCAACCCTGTTTTCTGAAGCTTGTATTTTTCTTTGTCTAACTCTGAAATAGCTGCATTTTTCTTTAAGACGGTGTTTCTTCATCTGCAACCTCTTTTTTGCTCCTCTGGAGTACATGCAGATTTCTTTTTGCACAGCAGCTGGCATGACAGGCACTGTAGTTACCAGTTTTAATGATCACTGACAGAATTTAGGTACCGTTTGAAATTAAAGATCATCATTAACAGCTTTCTAGCTTTCACCGTGCTGTATTTGCAGCAATTGCAGTTGCTTCCCACTTTTCTGTCTTGGATCAGCTGAAGATCTTTTGACCAATGCTACTTGCTGCTTTATCACGTTGATAGCTCTTTGAAGCTTGTTGGG
Source organism: Leptosomus discolor (assembly GCF_034619465.1). NCBI lineage: Eukaryota > Metazoa > Chordata > Aves > Leptosomiformes > Leptosomidae > Leptosomus > Leptosomus discolor. The sequence continues at coordinate 4,068,737 of NW_028237772.1, forward strand.
AACTCTGAGCAACCCTGCTCTGATCTAAACTGGTAGGAGGGGGCACAACTGTACCATCTGGCGTGCTACTCTTTTTGTCTCCCTCGTTTCTTCTGCCTGGCTCCTAATCTCTTTTGTCCCAGGAAAGCTTATAGTTGCCACAAAGGTGGAGCATACTGCCAAGGATATTTTATGGCTGACATTTTGGATAGCTAGGTGTACTTAACACACCTTTCATTTGCTTTCGCTATCTTTACGCATTTCTGCAATAAATCGATCAAAAATTACTGCCCGAAGCTGTGGGAACTATCTCAATTAATGTACAAAGAATACGTTTTTCTTTCCAGGCAGATCTTAACCGGAAACGGCTGGAAGGAAGCACCGTGGCTGCGCAGGTGTGCTGCCCGCCGCCGGTGCCGCGGCAGGAGGCTGCCGGAGGCGGCGCTGCCCTTCCCGCCGCAGCCGGTCTGCGTTCCCGTGGCAGCTGGTCTGTTTGCCTTCCGCGCTGTCCTGGGCCCCTTCCGGAACACTTCGTCGCACATTTAGAAAGAAATGATGTGCTACTGCTGTGGAGATTGAAGCTGGGACACGGCTGAGAGCAACGCCCCTCCCTGAAGGGGAACAGAGGACGTGGCCATTAGCCAGAGTTAGGCCTTGGGAGCAGCATCAGCGAGAGGTGTGTGAGGGAGAAGGGGGATGGTTTTAAGGGTACCTGTGCTGGAGTGTGGACAGAGCTGTGTGTTGCTGAGGACCAGCTGTGTGCATTTGGGGTGAGGATTTGTCTCAGAAGACTGCATGAGCGTAGTGTGAGAATAGGAAAATTGACAACCAAACTGCTGTGACTTTGCACATATTTTGGGCATTGGTTTCACCCTACATTAAACCATTATCCCGAATGTGCTTTGTTCTTTGTTCTGCTTCAGTCCTTCCTAGGCTTTTCCATTTCCTCATTTACCTGCTGTATTTCCTCCTTCAGCTTTTCAGGTGCTGTTTTCTCTCTCTTTTTTATTTTTCTAATGACCATTACATTTCTTTTTTACAACCTAGAGTTCATCCACCTCTCCAGCCATATTTTTAAAAGGTGTTTACTTCTCCAACCTATGAGAGAATATTTATATTTCATATTTGTTCACTTCTCATTTTTCTGACTGTCCATTTACTAATTCCATCCTTCCTCACAGGTCTCCTTTTCTTTCTCATCTCCCTCCGATTGCAGACAGCCCATCTTTTCCTCTCAGTTCCACTTTCAAGCCTCTTACCCTCTCTCCTCCTAGCTTCCATTCCCAAATTCTTCTGTTTCTTCCTTCTCCCACTTCAAACTCTCTCCCTCGCACCTTAGCAAATTCTTGGGAAGCCTTGAACAAGAAGTCTTTTCATACTGTGTCATTTTGCAGGTAAAAGGGGCAAGAATTTTTCTCACCCTCATGGACCTGTCTTCTCCCCTTCTTGCTTCTGCAGCCAAATACAATACTATTCCCATTTTTAGGTTTCACATTCCAAGAACTGACCTGCATTATATCCAGAAACTTTCCAAAAAACAATGGCCAGACTGTTGCAAGCTGTAGAGACGTCGGAACATCTGTTGGGCTCTACATCGGGACGTCTCTTGGGCTCTACGTCTGGTTTTAGCTCATTTGCGGCTATACGTCAGGACATCTTCTGAGCTCTACAACGGGACGTGTGTTGGGCGCTACGTCGGAATGTATGTTGGTGTCTACGTCTGCCTTGAGGTTAATTTCGGCTCTACGTCGGGAGGTCTCTCGGGCTCTACGTTGGGACGTCTCTCGGGCTCTACGTCTGGCTGTAGCTCACTTTCGGCTCTGCGTCGGAACGCCTGTTGGGCTCTGCGTCGGGACGTCTGTTGAGCTCTAAGTCGGGACGTCTCTCGGGCTCTACGTCTGGCTTTAGCTCATTTGCGGATATACGTCAGGACGTCTTCTGAGCTCTACATCGGGACGTCTGTTGGTCTCTACGTCGGAACGTACGTTGGTTTCTACGTCTGGCTTGAGGTTAATTTCAGCTCTACATCGGAACGTCTCTCGGGCTATACGTCGGGACGTGTGTTGGGCTCTACGTCTGGCTGTAGCTCACTTTCTGCTCTACGTCGAAATATCTGTTGGTCTCTACGTCGGAAAGTCTGTTGGTCTCTACTTCGATATGTCTGGCTTGAGCTCGCTTTCGGCTCTACGTCGGGACTTCTGTTGGGCTCTACGTCGGGATGTCTGTTCGGCTCTAAATCAGGACGTCTTTAGAGCTCTAAGTCGGGACGTCTCTTGGGCTGTACGTCTAGCTTGAGTTCGCTTTTGGCTCTACGTCAGGACGTCTGTTGTGCCCTAGGTCGGGAGGTACATTGGTTTCTACGTCTGGCTTGAGGTTAATTTCGGCTCTACGTCGGGACGTGTGTTGGGCTTTACGTCTGGACGTGTGTTGGGCTCTAAGTCGGGACGTCTCTTGGGCTCTACGTCTGGCTTGAGCTCGCTTTCTGCTCTAAGTTGGGATGTCTGTTGGTCTCAACGTCGGGACGTCTGTTGGGCTCTACGTAGGGACGTGTCTTGGGCTCTAGTTTGGGAAGTGTGTTCTGAGCTCGCATTCGGATCTACGTCGGGACGTCTGTTGGCCTCTACGTCGGGATGTCTGTTGGGCTCTACGTCGGGACATCTGTAGGGCTCTAAGTCGGGACGTGTCTTGGGCTCTAGTTTGGGAAGTGTGTCTTGAGCTCGCTTTCGGATCTACGTCGGGACGACTGTTGGGCTCAACGTCGGGACATCTGTTGGGCTCTACGTCCGGGCGAATCTTGGGCTCTACGTCTGGCTGTAGCTCACTTTCGTCTCTACGTTGGAACGTCTGTTGGGCTCTACGTCGGGACGTATTTTGGGCTCTACAACGGGACATGTGTTGGGCTCTACGTCGGGACGTCTGTTGGACTCTACGTCGGGACGTATCTCGGGCTCTACATCAGGACGTCTTTTGGGCTCTATGTCTGGCTGTAGCTCACTTTCGGCTTTACGTCGGAACGTCTTTCGGGCTCTGCGTCGGGACGTCTGTTGAGCTCGACGTCCGGACGTCTCTTGGGCTCTACGTTTGGCTTTAGCTCATTTGCGGCTATACGTCAGGACGTCTTCTGAGCTCTACGTCGGGACGTCTGTTGGTCTATACGTCGGAACGTACGTTGGTTTCTACGTCTGGCTTGAGGTTAATTTCAGCTCTACGTCGGGACGTCTCTCGGGCTATACGTCGGGACGTGTGTTGGGTTCTACTTTAAGAAGTCTGGCTTGAGCTCGCTTTCGGCTCCACGTCGGGACGTCTGTTGGGCTCTACATCGGGACGTCTGCTGGTCTCTAAGTCAGGACGTGTTGTGGACTCTAGTTTGGGAAGTGTGTCTTTAGCTCGCTTTCGGATCTACGTTCGGATGTCTCTTGGGCTCTACGTTTGGCTTTTGCTCACTTTTGGCTCTAAGTCGGGACGTCTCTTGGGCTCTACGTCTGGCTTTAGCTCATTTGTGGCTATACGTCCGGACGTCTTCTGAGCTCTACAACGGGACGTGTGTTGGGCGCTACGTCAGAATGTACGTTGTTGTCTACGTCTGGCTTGAGGTTAATTTCGGCTCTACGTCGGAACGTCTGTTGGGCTCTACGTTGGGACGTCTCTCGGGCTCTACGTCGGGACGTCTTTTGGACTCTACGTCTGGCTGTAGCTCACTTTCGGCTCTACGTCGAAACATCTGTTACTCTCTACGTCGGGATGTCTGTTGGTCTCTACTTCAATATGTCTGGCTTGAGCTTGCTTCCGGCTCTATGTCGGAACGTCTGTTGGGCTCTACGTCGGGACGTCTGTTCGGCTCTAAGTCAGGACGTCTTTAGAGCTCTAAGTCGGGACGTCTCTTGGGCTGTACATCTGGTTTGAGCTTGCTTTTGGCTCTACGTCGGGACGTGTGTTGGGCTGTACGTCGGGACATATGTTGGGCTCTACGTTGGGACGTCTGTTGGGCTCTACATCGGGACGTCTGTTGGGCTCTAAGTCAGGACGTGTCTTGTGCTTCAGTTTGGGAAGTGTTTCTTGAGCTCGCTTTCGGATCTACGTTGGACGACTGTTGGGCTCTATGTCGGGACGTATGTTGGGCTCTACAACGAGACATGTGTTGGGCTCTACGTCGGGACGTCTGTTGGGCTCTACGTCCGGACGCCGCTTGGGCTCTACGTCTGGCTGTAGCTCACTTTCAGCTCCACGTCGGGATGTCTGTTGATCTCTATGTCGGAATGTACGTTGGTTTCTACGTCTGGCTTGAGGTTAATTTCAGCTCTACGTCGGACCGTCTGTTGGGCTCTACGTCGGGCCGTGTGTTGGGCTCTACGTCGGGACTTCTGTTGGGCTCTACGTCGGGACTTCTCTTGGGCTCTACGTCTGGCTGTAGCTCACTTTCGGCTCTACGTCGGAACGTCTTTTGAGCTCTACGTCGGGACGTGTGTTGGGCGCTATGTCGGCAATTACGTTGGTTTCTACGTCTGGCTTGAGGTTAATTTCAGCTCTACATCGGAACGTCTCTCGGGCTATACGTCGGGACGTGTGTTGGGCTCTATGTCTGGCTGTAGCTCACTTTCTGCTCTACGTCGAAACATCTGTTACTCTCTACGTCGGGATGTCTGTTGGTCTCTACTTCAATATGTCTGGCTTGAGCTTGCTTCCGGCTCTATGTCGGAACGTCTGTTGGGCTCTACGTCGGGACGTCTGTTCGGCTCTAAGTCAGGACGTTTTTAGAGCTCTAAGTCGGGACGTCTCTTGGGCTGTACATCTGGTTTGAGCTTGCTTTCGGCTCTACGTCGGGACGTGTGTTGGGCTGTACATCGGGACATATGTTGGGCTCTACGTTGGGACGTCTGTTGGGCTCTACATCGGGACGTCTGTTGGGCTCTAAGTCAGGACGTGTCTTGTGCTTCAGTTTGGGAAGTGTTTCTTGAGCTCGCTTTCGGATCTACGTTGGACGACTGTTGGGCTCTATGTCGGGACGTATGTTGGGCTCTACAACGAGACATGTGTTGGGCTCTACGTCGGGACGTCTGTTGGGCTCTACGTCCGGACGCCGCTTGGGCTCTACGTCTGGCTGTAGCTCACTTTCAGCTCCACGTCGGGATGTCTGTTGATCTCTATGTCGGAATGTACGTTGGTTTCTACGTCTGGCTTGAGGTTAATTTCAGCTCTACGTCGGACCGTCTGTTGGGCTCTACGTCGGGCCGTGTGTTGGGCTCTACATCGGGACTTCTGTTGGGCTCTACGTCGGGACTTCTCTTGGGCTCTACGTCTGGCTTGAGCTTGCTTTCTGCTCTACGTTGGGATGTCTGTTGGTCTCAATGTCAGGACGTCTGTTGGGCTCTACGTAGGGACGTGTCTTGGGCTCTAGTTTAGGAAGTGTGTCTGGAGCTCGCTTTTGGATCTACGTCGCGATGACTGTTGGGCTCTACGTCGGGACTTCTCTTGGGCTCTACGTTTGACTTTTGCTCACTTTCGGCTCTACGTCGGAACATGTGTTGGGATTTACCTCGGGACTTGTGTTGAGCTCTACTTCGGGACATCTGTTGGGCTCTAATTTTGTTGTTAGCTAACTTTCATCTCTACATCTGAACATCTGTTGGGTACTACGTCCGGACGTCTGTGAGCTCTATGTCGGGATTTCTGGCTTGAGCTCGCTTTTGGCTCTACGTCGGGACGTCTGTTGGGTTCTACGTCGGGACGTCTGTTGGGTTAACGTCGGGACGTGTGTTCGGCTCTACGTCGGGACGTGTATTGGGCTCTACGTCGGGATGTCTGTTGGGCTCTACATCAGGATTTAGCTTACTTTCAACTCTACGTCGCAACGTCTGTTAGGCTCTACTTTGGGACATCTCTTGAGCTCTACGTCAGGACGTCTGTTGGGCTCTACGTCGGGATGTCTGGCTTGAGCTCGCTTTCGGATCCACGTCGGAACGACTGTTGGGCTCTAAGTCGGGACGTGTCTTGGGCTCTGGTTTGGGAAGTGTGTCTTGAGCTCGCTTTCGGATCTACGTCGGGACGACTGTTGGGCTCTAAGTCGGGACGTATGTTGGGCTCTACAACGGGACATGTGTTGGGCTATACGTTGGGATGTCTGTTGGTCTCTACTTCGATATGTCTGGCTTGAGCTCGCTTTCGGCTCTACGTTGGGACATCTGTTGGGCTCTATGTCGGGACGTCTGTTGGGCTCTACGTCGGGACGTCTGTTGGGCTCTACCTCAGGATTTAGCTTACTTTCAGCTCTACGTCAGAACATCTCTTGGGCTCTACGTTGGGACGTCTGTTGGGCTCTACGTTGGGACGGCTGTTGAGCTCTACTTCGGGATTTCTGGCTTGAGCTCACTTTTGGCTCTATGTCGGAACGTCTGTTGGGCTTTATGTTTGGACATCTGTTGATCTCTATGTCGGGACGTGTGTTGGGCTCTACGTCTGTAGTTAGCTAACTTTCAGCTCTACATCAGAACATCTGTTGGACACTACGTCCGGACGTCTGTTGAGCTCTATGTCGGGACGTCTGGCTTGAGCTTGCTTTCGGCTCTACTTCGGGACATCTGTTGGGCTTTAACTCCGGACATCTGTTGTGCTCTACGTCGGGACGTCTGTTGGGCTCTAATTTTGTTGTTAGCTCACATTCAGCTCTACGTCGGAACGTCTGTTGGGCTCTACATCGGGACGTCTGTTGGGCTCTACGTCGGGACATGTGTTGGGCTCTACATCGGGAGGTCTGTTGGGCTCTACATCAGGATTTAGCTTACTTTCAGCTCTACGTCGGAATGTCTGTTGGGCTCTACATTCAGACGGCTGTTGGGCTCTACGTTGGGACGGCTGTTGAGCTCTACATCGGGATTTCTGTCTTGAACTCTCTTTTGGCTCTACGTTGGGACGTCTGTTGGGCTTTATGTCGGGACATCTGTTGATCTCTACGTCGGGACGTGTGTTGGGCTCTACGTCTGTAGTTAGCTAAATTTCAGCTCTACGTCGGAACATCTGTTGGGCTCTAATTTTGTTGTTAGCTAACTTTCATCTCTACATCTGAACATCTGTTGGGCACTATGTCCGGACGTCTGTGAGCTCTATGTCGGGATTTCTGGCTTGGGCTCGCTTTCGGCTCTACGTCGGGACGTCTGTTGGGCTCTACGTCGGGACGTCTGTTGGGTTAACGTCGGGATGTGTGTTCGGCTCTACGTCAGGACGTGTGTTCGGCTCTACGTCGGGATGTCTGTTGGGCTCTACATCAGGATTTAGCTTACTTTCAACTCTACGTCGGAACGTCTGTTGGGCTCTTCGTTGGGACATCTGTTGAGCTCTACGTCGGGACGTCTGTTGGGCTCTACGTCAGGATGTCTGGCTTTAGCTCACTTTCAGATCTACGTCGGAACGACTGTTGGGCTCTAAGTCGGGACGTGTCTTGGGCTCCAGTTTGGGAAGTGTGTCTTGAGCTCGCTTTCGGATCTACGTCGGAACGTCTGTTCGGCTCTACATTGGGACGGCTGTTGGGCTCTACGTTGGGACGGCTGTTGAGCTCTACATCGGGATTTCTGGCTTGACCTCTCTTTTGGCTCTACGTTGGGATGTCTGTTGGGCTTTATGTCGGGACATCTGTTGATCTCTACGTCGGGACGTGTGTTGGGCTCTACGTCTGTAGTTAGCTAAATTTCAGCTCTACGTAGGAACATCTGTTGGGATTTACCTCGGGACTTGTGTTGGGCTCTACGTCGGGACATCTATTGGGGTCTAATTTTGTTGTTAGCTAACTTTCATCTCTACATCTGAACATCTGTTGGGCACTACGTCCGGACGTCTGTGAGCTCTATGTCAGGATTTCTGGCTTGAGCTCGCTTTCGGCTCTACGTCGGGACGTCTGTTGGGCTCTACGTCGGGACGTCTGTTGTGCTCTACGTCGGGACGTCTGTTGGGCTCTACGTCAGGACGTGTGTTCGGCTCTACGTCGGGATGTCTGTTGGGCTCTACATCGGGATTTAGCTTACTTTCAACTCTACGTCAGAACGTCTGTTGGGCTCTACGTTGGGACATCTGTTGAGCTCTAGGTCGGGACGTCTGTTGGGCTCTACGTCAGGATGTCTGGCTTTAGCTCACTTTCGGATGTACGTCGGAACGACTGTTGGGCTCTAAGTCGGGACGTGTCTTGGGCTCCAGTTTGGGAAGTGTGTCTTGAGCTCGCTTTCGGATCTACGTCGGAACGTCTGTTGGGCTCTACGTTGGGACGGCTGTTGAGCTCTACATCGGGATTTCTGGCTTGAGCTCTCTTTTGGCTCTACGTTGGGATGTCTGTTGGGCTTTATGTCGGGACATCTGTTGATCTCTACGTCGGGACGTGTGTTGGGTTCTACGTCTGTAGTTAGCTAAATTTCAGCTCTACGTCGGAACATCTGTTGGGATTTACCTCGGGACTTGTGTTGGGCTCTACGTCGGGACATCTGTTGGGCTCTAATTTTGTTGTTAGCTAACTTTCATCTCTACATTGAACATCTGTTGGGCACTACGTCCGGACGTCTGTGAGCTCTATGTCGGGATTTCTGGCTTGGGCTCGCTTTCGGCTCTACGTCGGGACGTCTGTTGGGCTCTACGTCGGGACGTCTGTTGGGCTCTAAGTCGGGATGTGTGTTCGGCTCTACGTCAGGACGTGTGTTCGGCTCTACGTCGGGATGTCTGTTGGGCTCTACATCAGGATTTAGCTTACTTTCAACTCTACATCGGAACGTCTGTTGGGCTCTACGTTGGGACATCTGTTGAGCTCTACGTCGGGAAGTCTGTTGGGCTCTACGTCAGGATGTCTGGCTTTAGCTCACTTTCGGATCTACGTCGGAACGACTGTTGGGCTCTACGTCGGGACGTCTGTTGGGCTCTACATCAGGATTTAGCTTACTTTCAGCTCTACATTGGGACGTCTATTGGGCTCTACATCAGAACATCTGTTGAGCTCTACGTCGGGATGTCTGGCGTGAGCTCGCTTTTGGCTCTACTTCGGAACGTCTGTTGGACTTTATGTTGGGACGTCTGTTGATCTCTACGTCGGGACGTCTGTTGAGCTCTACGTCGGGATGTCTGGCGTGAGCTCGCTTTTGGCTCTACTTCGGAACGTCTGTTGGACTTTATGTCGGGACATCTGTTGATCTCTACTTCGGGACGTGTGTTGGGCTCTACGTCTGTAGTTAGCTAACTTTCAGCTCTGCATCGGAACATCTGTTGGGCTCTACTTCGGGACGTCTGTTGGGCTCTACGTCGAGATGTCTGTTGCGCTCTACATCTGGATTTAGCTTACTTTCAGCTCTACGTCGGAACGTTTGTTGGGCTCTACGTTGGGACGTCTGTTGGGCTCTACGTCGGGACGTCTGTTGGGCTTTATGTCAGGACATATGTTGATCTCTACGTCGGGACGTGTGTTGGTCTCTACGTCAGTAGTTAGCTCACTTTCAGCTCTACATCAGAACATCTGTTGGGCACTACGTCCGGACGTCTGTTGGGCTCTACATCGGGACGTCTGTTGGGCTCTACGTCGGGACGTGTGTTCGGGTCTACGTCGGGACGAGTGTTGGGCTCTACGTCGGGATGTCTGTTGGGCTCTACTTCAGGATTTAGCTTACTTTCAGCTCTATGTCGGAACGTCTGTTGGGCTCTACATCTGGACGTCTCTTGGGCTCTACGTCGGGACGTGTGTTCGGCCCTACGTCGGCACGTGTGTTGCGCTTTACATCAGGCTTTAGCTTACTATCAGCTCTACGTTGGGACGTCTGTTGAGCTCTACGTCGGGATTTCTGCCTTGAGCTCGCTTTCGGCTCTACGTCGGGACATCTGTTGGGCTCTACGTCGGGACGTCTGTTCGGGTCTACGTCGGGACGTGTGTTCGGCTCTACGTCGGAACGTCTGTTGGACTCTACGTCGGGACGTCTGTTGGACTCTACGTCAGGATGTCTGTTGGGCTCTACATCAATATTTAGCTTACTTTCAGCTCTACGTCGGAACGTCTGTTGGGCTCTACGTTGGGACATCTGTTGGGCTCTAATTTTGTTGTTAGCTAACTTTCGTCTCTACATCTGAACATCTGTTGGGCACTACGTCCGGACGTCTGTTGGGATCTACGTCGGGATGTCTGGCTTGAGCTCGCTTTCGGCTCTACTTCGGAACATCTGTTGTGCTTTACTTCGGGACATCTGTTCGGCTCTATGTCGGCACGTCTCTTGGGCTCTACGTCTGTTGTTAGCACACATTCACCTCTACATCGGAACGTAGGTTGGGCTCTACATCGGGATGTCTGTTGGGCTCTACGTCGGGACGTGTGTTCGGCTCTACGTCGGGACGTGTGTTGGGCTCTGCGTCGGGACGTCTGTTCAGCTCTACGTCGGGACGTGTCTTGGGCTCTAGGTTGGGATGTCTGTTGGGCTCTACATCAGGATGCAGCTTACTTTCAGCTCTACGTCGGGAAGTCTGTTGGGCTCTACGTGGGGATGTCTGGCGTGAGCTCGCTTTTGGCTCTACGTCGGTACGTCTGTTGGACTTTATGTCGGGACATCTTTTGATCTCTACGTTGGGACGTGTGTTGGGCTCCATGTCTGTAGTTAGCTAACTTTCAGCTCTGCATCGGAACATCTGTTTGGCTCTACGTCGGGACGTCTCTTGGGCTCTACGTCGGGACGTGTGTTGGGCTCTACGTCGGGATGTCTGTTGGGCTCTACATCAGGATTTAGCTTACTTTCAGCTCTATGTCGGAACGTCTGTTGGGCTCTACGTCGGGACGTGTGTTGGGCTCTACGTCGGGACGTGTGTTCGGCTCTACGTCGGCACGTGTGTTGCGCTTTACATCAGGCTTTAGCTTACTATCAGCTCTACGTTGGGACGTCTGTTGGGCTCTACGTTGGAACGTCTGTTGAGCTCTACGTTGGGATTTCTGCCTTGAGCTCGCTTTCGGCTCTACGTCGGGACGTCTGTTGGGCTCTACGTCGGGACGTCTGTTCGGGTCTACGTCGGGACGTGTGTTCGGCTCTACGTCGGGACGTCTGTTGGGCTCTACGTCGGGACGTCTGTTGGGCTCTACGTCGTGCTGTCTGGCTTGAGCTCGCTTTTGGCTCTACGTCTGGACATCTGTTGGGCTTTATGTCGGGACATCTGTTGATCTCTACGTCGGACGTGTGTTGGGCTCTACGGCTGCAGTTGGCTAATTTTCACCTCTACGTCGAAACATCTGTTGGTATTTACCTCGGGACTTGTTTAGGGCTCTACGTCGGGACGTCTGTTGGGCTCAAATTTTGTTGTTAGCTTTCTTTCATCTCTACATCTGAACATCTGTTGGGCACTTCATCCGTACGTCTGTTGAGCTCTATGTCGGGACGTCTGGCTCGAGCTCGCTTTCGGCTCTACGTAGGGACGTCTGTTGGGCTCTACGTCGGGACGTGTGTTGGGCTCTACGTTGGGATGTCTGTTGAGCTCTACGTGGAATTTCTGGCTTGATCTCGCTTTTGGCTCTACGTCGGGAAGTCTGTTGGGCTCTATGTCGGGACGTCTCTTGGGCTCCACATCGGAACATCTCTTCGGCTGTACGTCGGGACGTCTGTTGGGCTCTACGTCCGGATGCCTGTTGGGCTCTCCATCAGGATTTAGCTAACTTTTAGATCTACGTCGGAACTTCTGTTGAGCTCTACGTCGGGACGTGAGTTGGGCTCTACATCGGGACGTCTGTTGAGCTCAATGTCGGGATTTCTGGCTTGAACTCGCTTTTGGCTCTACGTCGGGAAGTCTGTTGAGCTCTATGTTGGGACGTCTGGATTGAGCTCGCTTTCGGCTCTACTTCGGGAGGTCTGTTGGGCTTCAACCCGGGACATCTGTTGTGCTCTACGTCGGGACGTCTGTTGGGCTCTACGTTGGGATGTCTGTTGAGATCTACGTGGGATTTCTGTCTTGATCTCGCTTTTGGCTCTACGTCGGGAAGTCTGTTGGGCTCTATGTCAGGACGTCTCTTGGGCTCTACATCGGAACATGTGTTGGACTGTACGTCGGGATGCCTGTTGGGCTCTACATCAGGATTTAGCTTACTTTCAGCTCTATGTCGAAACGTCTGTTCGGCTCTACATTGGGACATCTGTTGATCTCTACGTCGGGACGTCTGTTGGGCTCTAAGTCGGAACGTCTTTTGGGCTCTACGTCGGGACGTGAGTTGGGCTCTGCGTTGGGATGTCTGTTGGGCTCTACAGCTGGATTTAGCTTACTTTCAGCTCTACATCGAAACGTCTGTTGTACTCTACGATGGTACATCTGTTGAGCTCTACGTCGGGATTACTAGCTTTACCTCGCTTTTGGGTCTACGTCGGGACGTCTGTTGGGCTTTATCTTGGGTCATCTGTTGTGCTCTACTTTGGGACGTCTGTTGGGCTTTATGTCGGGACATCTGTTGATCTCTACGTCGGGACGTGTGTTGGGCTCTAAGTCAGTAGTTAGCTAACTTTCAGCTCTACATCTGAACATCTGTTGGGCTGTACGTCGGGACGTGTGTAGGGCTCTACGTCGGGCTGTCTGGCTTGAGCTCGCTTTTGGCTCTACGTCTGGACATCTGTTGGGCTTTATGTCGGGACATCTGTTGATCTCTACGTCGGACGTGTGTTGGGCTCTAAGGCTGCAGTGGGCTAATTTTCAGCTCTACGTCGAAACATCTGTTGGGATTTACCTCGGGACTTGTTTAGGGCTGTACGTCGGGACGTCTGTTGGGCTCTAATTTTGTTGTTAGCTTTCTTTCAGCTCTACATCTGAACATCTGTTGGGCACTACAACCGGACGTCTGTTGAGCTCTATGTCGGGACGTCTGGCTTGAGCTCGCTTTCGGCTCTACTTCGGGACGTCTGTTGGGTCTACGTCGGGACGTGTGTTGGGCTCTATGTCGGGATGTCTATTGGGCTCTACATCAGGATTTAGCTTACTTTCAGCTCTACGTCGGAACATCTGTTGGGCTCTACGTTGGGATGTCTGTTGAGCTCTTCGTGGGATTTCTGGCTTGATGTCGCTTTTGGCTCTATGTCGGGAAGTCTGTTGAGCTCTTTGTCGGGACGTCTCTTGGGCTCTACATCGGAACATCTGTTGTGCTGTACGTCGGGACGTCTGTTGGGCTCTACTCCGCGATGCCTGTTGGGCTCTAGTTTTGTTGTTAACTAACTTTCATCTCTACGTCTGAACATCCGTTGGGCACTACGTCCGGACGTCTGTTGAATTCTATGTCGGGACGTCTGGCTTGAGTTCGCTTTCGGCTCTACTTCGGGAGGTCTGTTAGGCTTTAACTCGGGACATCTGTTGGTCTCTACGTCGGACGTGTGTTGGACTCTACGGCTGCAGTTGGCTAACTTTCAGCTCTACGTCGAAACATCTGTTGGGATTTACCTCGGGACTTGTTTAGGGCTGTACGTCGGGACGTCTATTGGGCTCTAATTTTGTTGTTAGCTTTCTTTCATCTCTACATCTGAACATCTGTTGGGCACTACATCCGGACGTCTGTTGAGCTCTATGTCGGGACGTCTGGCTTGAGCTCGCTTTCGGCTCTACTTCGGGATGTCTGTTGGGTCTACGTCGGGACGTGTGTTGGGCTCTATGTCGGGATGTCTATTGGGCTCTACATCAGGATTTAGCTTACTTTCAGCTCTACGTCGGAACATCTGTTGGGCTCTACGTTGGGATGTCTGTTGAGCTCTTCGTGGGATTTCTGGCTTGATGTCGCTTTTGGCTCTATGTCGGGAAGTCTGTTGAGCTCTTTGTCGGGACGTCTCTTGGGCTCTACATCGGAACATCTGTTGTGCTGTACATCGGGACGTCTGTTGGGCTCTACTCCGCGATGCCTGTTGGGCTCTAGTTTTGTTGTTAACTAACTTTCATCTCTACGTCTGAACATCCGTTGGGCACTACGTCCGGACGTCTGTTGAATTCTATGTCGGGACGTCTGGCTTGAGTTCGCTTTCGGCTCTACTTCGGGAGGTCTGGTAGGCTTTAACTCGGGACATCTGTTGTGCTCTACTTCAGGACGTCTGTTGGGCTCTACGTCGGGATGTCTGGCTTGAGCTCGCTTTTGGCTCTACGTCGGGAAGTCTCTTTGGCTTTATGTCGGGACATCTGTTGGTCTCTACGTCGGACGTGTGTTGGGCTCTACGGCTGCAGTTGGCAAAATTTCAGCTCTACGTCGAAACATCTGTTGGGATTTACCTCGGGACTTGTTTAGGGCTGTACGTCGGGACGCCTATTGGGCTCTAATTTTGTTGTTAGCTTTCTTTCATCTCTACATCTGAACATCTGTTGGGCACTACATCCGGACATCTGTTGAGCTCTATGTCGGGACGTCTGGCTTGAGCTCGCTTTCGGCTCTACTTCGGGAGGTCTGTTAGGCTTTAACTCACAACATCTGTTGTCCTCTACGTCGGGATCTCTTATGGGCTCTACGTCGGAACGTCTTTTGGGCTCTACGTCGGGACGTGAGTTAGGCTCTACGTCGGGATGTCTGTTGGGCTCTACATCTGGATTTAGCTTACTTTCAGCTCTACGTCGAAACGTCTGTTGTACTCTACGTTGGTACATCTGTTGAGCTCTACGTCAGGATTACTGGCTTTAGCTTCTTTTGGCTCTACTTTGGGACGTCTGTTGGGCTTTATGTCGGGACATCTGTTGATCTCTACGTCGGGACGTGTGTTGGGCTCTAAGTCAGTAGTTAGCTAACTTTCAGCTCTACATCTGAACATCTGTTGGGCTGCACGTCGGGAAGTGTGTTGGGCTCTACGTCGGGCTGTCTGGCTTGAGCTCGCTTTTGGCTCTACGTCTGGACATCTGTTGGGCTTTATGTCGGGACATCTGTTGATCTCTACGTCGGACGTGTGTTGGGCTCTAAGGCTGCAGTGGGCTAATTTTCAGCTCTACGTCGAAACATCTGTTGGGATTTACCTCGGGACTTGTTTAGGGCTGTACGTCGGGATGTCTCTTGGGCTCTAATTTTGTTGTTAGCTTTCTTTCAGCTCTACATCTGAACATCTGTTGGGCACTACAACCGGACGTCTGTTGAGCTCTATGTCGGGACATCTGGCTTGAGCTCGCTTTCGGCTCTACTTCGGGACGTCTGTTGGGTCTACGTCGGGACGTGTGTTGGGCTCTATGTCGGGATGTCTATTGGGCTCTACAACAGGATTTAGCTTACTTTCAGCTCTACGTCGGAACATCTGTTAGGCTCTACGTTGGGATGTCTGTTGAGCTCTTCGTGGGATTTCTGGCTTGATGTCGCTTTTGGCTCTATGTCGGGAAGTCTGTTGAGCTCTTTGTCGGGACGTCCCTTGGGCTCTACATCGGAACATCTGTTGTGCTGTACGTCGGGACGTCTGTTGGGCTCTACTCCGCGATGCCTGTTGGGCTCTAGTTTTGTTGTTAACTAACTTTCATCTCTACGTCTGAACATTCGTTGGGCACTACGTCCGGACGTCTGTTGAATTCTATGTCGGGACGTCTGGCTTGAGTTCGCTTTCGGCTCTACTTCGGGAGGTCTGTTAGGCTTTAACTCGGGACATCTGTTGTGCTCTACTTCAGGACGTCTGTTGGGCTCTACGTCGGGATGTCTGGGTTGAGCTCGCTTTTGGCTCTACGTCCGTGTCTTGGTTTGAAAAAGACAGGTGTCTGTGGAGGAAGGCAGGAGCCTCCCTTGAAATGGAGAGTGCAACCCCCTTCCCTCCAAACTATTATAATTTTGAAATTAACGGGCCTTCAGGCAAAGATATGGGGAATAGGAATAACAGTTCTTTACTAATATATATATATATATATAAAACACAAGGCAGGGAAAAAACAAACAACCCACTGGTTTATACTGACAGTGTCAGGAATACAACCTGACACCCTGTTAGGGTGGCAGTAGCAGTCCGATAAGATGCTGGCTGCAGTCCTCCTGAAGCGATGGGTGTAGTTCTGTGGAAGCAGCAATCAGGTAAAAGAGTCTGGTCTTCCTCCGAAGGTCCAGTGGTCGGCAGGTAGCTCTCGTCCTCTGGAACTCCAGTGGGGGGAAAAGCTCCTCTGGGAATCCAGTGGAAGAAAGGCTGCTAGGGTGTTCAAAATCTCCGTTTTTATTTGGCATGGACTGCTTGGCTCCTTCCCCCCCCCCTCCCCGGGCGGAGCATCTCACAGTGGGATGGGGAGTCGTGAGGCAGTTCCTTGATGGGCCATGAACAGGAGATAGCCCAGGAGCGAGTTACCGATGGGTCAGGCGATAAGGCATTGTTGTGCCCAGTAACAGGAGATAGTCCAGAGGGGGGGAGGCAGGGAGCACCGCCCCACCTGGTCTCAACAGCTCCTGAAGATGGTAATAGAATATATTTTTTTTCTTTTGGCACATTTTACACTGTAACCCAGGACATAATCCACCCCTTATTCTATTACCATCTACACCGTACCCAACCCAATGCCCCCTTACAGATACATATATACATATATACACAATGAAACCTTACACAGAGTTCCCACTTAAAATTAGGTCTCCTTGTGGTACACAACGGGTTTCCCCATTTTTCTGCATTACCCACCAAGTGTAACCAGGTCCTTGAGCAAAAACAACCCCACAGAGGGGTGTGCCTTTGCCTGATGTGGGATTAATCCAAACAGTCTTTCCTAACATACCTCTCGTGTGTACCACAGGGACTTTATCTCCGTCCACTGTGTGCAAGGGTCCAGACTGGGCGGGACCAGCTCGATTGATGGACCCTCGGGTATTGACCATCCAGGTGGCCTTTGCTAAGTTCAGTTCCCAATTTTTGAAAGTCCCTCCTCCAAGTGCTTTTAGGGTAGTCTTAAGTAGCCCATTGCACCGTTCAACTTTCCCGGCAGCTGGTGCATGATAAGGGATATGATATATCCATTCGATTCCTTGTTCTCTGGCCCAAGTGCTTATGAGGCTATTCTTGAAATGTGTCCCGTTGTCTGACTCGATTCTCTCAGGGGTGCCATGTCTCCAAAGAACTTGCTTTTCCAGGCCCAAGATGGTGTTCCGGGCGGTAGCATGAGGCACAGGGTAGGTCTCCAGCCACCCAGTGGTTGCTTCCACCATGGTCAGCACGTAGCGCTTGCCTTGACGGGTTTGGGGAAGAGTGATGTAGTCAATTTGCCAGGCTTCCCCATACCTGTACTTCGACCATCGTCCGCCGTACCACAGAGGCTTCACCCGCTTGGCCTGCTTGATCGCAGCGCAGGTCTCACAGTCTTGGATAACCTGGGAGATACTGTTCATGGTTAGATCCACCCCTCGGTCCCGTGCCCATTTATAAGTGGCCTCTCTGCCTTGATGGCCTGAGGCATCATGGGCCCATCGAGCTAAGAACAACTCTCCTTTATGTTGCCAATCCAAGTCTATCTGGGACACCTCTATTTTTGCAGCCTGATCTACCTGTTCATTGTTACGATGTTCTTCATTAGCCCGACTCCTGGGGACATGAGCATCTACATGACGGACCCTCACAGGTAGCTTCTTTACCCGAGTGGCAATATCTTTCCACTCATCAGCAGCCCAAATTGGTTTTCCCCTACGCTGCCAGTTGGCCTTTTTCCACCTTTCCAGCCAGCCCCACAGAGCATTGGCTACCATCCACGAATCAGTATAAAGGTAGAGCTTTGGCCACTTCTCTCTTTCAGCAATGTCCAGGGCTAGTTGAACGGCTTTGAGTTCAGCAAGTTGACTTGATCCACCTTCTCCTTCAGTAGCTTGTGCGACCTGTCGTGTGGGGCTCCATACGGCTGCTTTCCACTTCCGGTTCATCCCTACGATGCGACAGGAACCGTCAGTGAAAAGAGCATATCGTGTTTCCTCTGCTGGTAGTTGGTTGTACGGTGGAGCTTCTTCAGCCCGCGTCACTTGTTCCTGCTCCTCTTCGTCAGTGAGGCCAAAGTCTTCACCTTCCGGCCAGTTCGTAATGATCTCCAAAATCCCAGGGCGATTTGGGTTTCCAATATGGGCGCGTTGTGTGATGAGGGCAATCCATTTGCTCCATGTGGCGTCAGTGGCGTGGTGGGTGGAGGGAACCTTTCCTTTAAACATCCACCCCAGCACCGGTAGTCGGGGTGCCAGGAGGAGTTGTGCTTCGGTGCCAATCACTTCCGAGGCAGCTTGGACTCCTTCATAGGCTGCTAGGATTTCCTTCTCTGTGGGAGTGTAGTTGGCCTCAGACCCTCTATAACTTCGACTCCAGAATCCCAGTGGTCGGCCACGAGTCTCTCCAGGCACCTTCTGCCAAAGGCTCCAGGACAAACCATTGTTCCCGGCCGCAGAGTAGAGCACGTTCCTCACCTCTGGTCCCGTCCTGACTGGGCCAAGGGCTAGCGCATGAGCGATCTCCCGCTTGATTTGGGCAAAAGCTTGTTGCTGTTCAGGGCCCCAGTGGAAATCGTTCTTCTTGCGGGTAACCAGGTACAGAGGGCTCACAATCTGGCTGTACTCAGGAATGTGCATTCTCCAAAAACCTATGGCGCCTAGGAAAGCCTGTGTTTCCTTCTTGCTGGTTGGTGGAGACATCGCAGCGATCTTATTGATGACCTCGGTGGGGATCTGACGCCGTCCGTCTTGCCACTTTACCCCCAGGAACTGGATCTCTCGGGCAGGTCCCTTGACTTTGCTCTTCTTGATGGCAAAACCAGCTTCCAGGAGAATCTGGATGATCTTCTCTCCTTTCCCAAATACTTCCTTTGCTGTGTTCCCCCCCACAATGATGTCATCGATGTACTGCAGATGTTCCGGAGCTTCACCCTTTTCCAGTGCAGCCTGGATCAGTCCATGGCAGATGGTGGGACTGTGCTTCCACCCCTGGGGCAGTCGGTTCCAGGTGTACTGTACGCCCCTCCAGGTGAAGGCAAACTGAGGCCTACATTCTGCTGCCAGAGGAATGGAGAGAAAAGCATTGGCAATGTCAATAGTGGCATACCACTTTGCTGCCTTGGACTCCAGCTCGTACTGGAGTTCCAGCATGTCCGGCACGGCAGCGCTCAACGGTGGAGTCACTTCATTCAAGCCACGATAGTCCACAGTCAATCTCCATTCTCCGTCAGACTTGCGCACAGGCCAAATGGGGCTGTTGAAGGGTGAGTGGGTCTTGCTGACCACCCCTTGACTCTCCAGCTCGCGGATCATTTTGTGGATGGGGATCACGGCATCTCGATTCGTCCGATACTGCCGGCGGTGCACTGTCGAGGTGGCAATTGGCACTTGTTGCTCTTCCACCTTCAAGAGTCCTACTGCAGATGGGTTTTCTGATAGTCCGGGCAAGGTGTTCAATTGCCTAATGCTCTCTGCCTCCACAGCAGCTATCCCAAATGCCCACCTGAGACCTTTTGGGTCCTTGTAATAGCCGTTCCGGAGGAAGTCTATGCCCAGAATGCACGGGGCCTCTGGGCCAGTCACAATCGGATGTTTCTGCCACTCCTTCCCAGTAAGGCTCACCTCGGCTTCCAACAGAGTCAATTGCTGCGATCCCCCCGTTACCCCGGCAATGGAAACAGGTTCTGCCCCCACATGTCCCGATGGCATTAGGGTACACTGCGCACCAGTATCAACTAACGCTTTGTATTTTTGTGGCTCTGACGTGCCAGGCCATCGGATCCACACCGTCCAAAATATCCGGTTTTCCCGTGCCTCTCCCTGGCTAGAGGCAGGGCCCCTCTAGCACTGGTTACCATTTCCTTCCTGGACATACATACTAGAGGTTCCTTCAAGGGGATCTGTCAGATCATCCTCCCTTCTGTAATATCTGGCAGCTCGGTCCTGGGAGGTTGAGGCTACCTTCACTTTAGTGTTACTCCCCCGGTTAGTGTTTCCCTCCTTGAGTTGACGCACCCGTGCTGCCAGGACAGAAGTGGGTTTCCCATCCCACCTTCCCATGTCTTCCCCATGGTCGCGCAGGAAGTACCATAGCTCAGCTCGTGGGGTGTACCCTCTCCCTCTAGCTGGGGGACGTTGGGCTCCGACTTTGGGGCCTGTGACTTGTACCGGTGCCAAATGGGAACTGCTCCTCCTCACCTCCTCCTTTATTTCCCTCATCTCCTCTTGTAGGCTCTTAATCACAGCAGAAACGTTAGCCTGCATTGGGCCATTGATCATGCTTTCAAAATTTCTAAGCTTGCTCGTGACAGAACCCACTGTCTCTCGGTCGTTATCTGCATTAATCATTGCAATGAAGGTGGAGTATTCGGATGGCCCTAGATTTGCCAGATTCCACAACATTTGCCCTGTGCACCTGACTTTGTCAGGGTCGTTACCATGCTGTCCATCCCTCCCAAAGAGTACCTCCAATACTGCCACTTCTCTCAGCTGCTGGATCCCTTCCTCAAGGGTCTTCCAGCGCATTCTATGATGGTGCTCCTGCATTCTCTCTCTGTGGACAAACCTCTCTCTCACACTCATTAAAAGCCGCTCCCAGAGGGAAAGGGTCCCCGGCTCCCTTACAAATACCAGATTGACACCTGAGTCCTGAGTCAAGGGTCCCAAATTCCTTGCCTCACTGCCATCCAGTTGCACACCCGTACCCATAAGATCCCAGACCCGAAGTAACCAGGTTGTAAAAGCCTCACGCCCCCGCCGTACGATGTCTTTGTGCAGATTACGGAGACTGTCATACGTCAGGGACTCGGTGAGTATCTCAACCACTGGCTCGCCTGCAGGTTCTGAGGGCCCTCCTTTCTTAACTGAGTGGTCTGATTTCATCTTAGATTTCCTCGTTTCCACAGGGGCGACTGCTGCTGGCTCTGACTGCCCTTGCGTTTCAGCTGGAACCTGGACGGTTGTAACGTCTGTGGGTTCTACTGCTGCACCATTAGACTCTCCCTCTTCAAGGCAGGAGGAGGGATTCCCAGCAGCTGAGAGAATGCACTCCTTCAGCATCTGGCCCATCTCACGTATCTCCTTCACCCAATCCGAGTGGTTCATTTCTGATGTGAGCTGTGAGGCAGGGTCAGATTCTGGAGCAGCATTCCTAGTCAGGGTAGTTACCCAAGCCAATCTCCCCTGATCTCTGAATACTGAATAAAACAGGATTATCAGCAACACTAGCCACTGTATGATATCATTAGCACTTAGGAAAGCTCTGAATCCTTCGAAAACTGGTGGAGTAGACCCAAAGAGCTGGGTTAGGGCTTGGGAGAAAGTTTCTCCCGGTGTCATTTCCTCACAGTAGGTACCATTATTAAAGTAACCCCAAAAGCATACATTTAGTGTTTGATAGCTCCGAATCCATGTGCCCGCCTTCCAGAGGAAGTTAATAAGCCATGAATTCCTCACCTTATTAATCCATAAAACAAACTGGATAACAGTCACGGTAGCCTTAGTTATAGGACCCATGTTTAGATAAGGGCCTGCAAATGGGAGAAATACAGCCACCACCACATGCCACACGAACCGGGATAAGCTAGCCCACATGATGCCACTTAACAAGGAATCTATATCCAATGCACAAAAACCGTTATTCCTTTATCTCTCGATGCCCTCGAGCCCCACGTTGGGCGCCAAAATCTGTCTTGGTTTGAAAAAGACAGGTGTCTGTGGAGGAAGGCAGGAGCCTCCCTTGAAATGGAGAGTGCAACCCCCTTCCCTCCAAACTATTATAATTTTGAAATTAACGGGCCTTCAGGCAAAGATATGGGGAATAGGAATAACAGTTCTTTACTAATATATATATATATAAAATACAAGGCAGGGAAAAAACAAACAACCCACTGGTTTATACTGACAGAGTCAGGAATACAACCTGACACCCTGTTAGGGTGGCAGTAGCAGTCCGATAAGATGCTGGCTGCAGTCCTCCTGAAGCGATGGGTGTAGTTCTGTGGAAGCAGCAATCAGGTAAAAGAGTCTGGTCTTCCTCCGAAGGTCCAGTGGTCGGCAGGTAGCTCTCGTCCTCTGGAACTCCAGTGGGGGGAAAAGCTCCTCTGGGAATCCAGTGGAAGAAAGGCGGCTACGGTGTTCAAAATCTCCGTTTTTATTTGGCATGGACTGCTTGGCTCCTCCCCCCCCCCTCCCCGGGCGGAGCATCTCACAGTGGGATGGGGAGTCGTGAGGCAGTTCCTTGATGGGCCATGAACAGGAGATAGCCCAGGAGCGAGTTACCGATGGGTCAGGCGATAAGGCATTGTTGTGCCCAGTAACAGGAGATAGTCCAGAGGGGGGGAGGCAGGGAGCACCGCCCCACCTGGTCTCAACAGCTCCTGAAGATGGTAATAGAATATATTTTTTTTCTTTTGGCACATTTTACACTGTAACCCAGGACATAATCCACCCCTTATTCTATTACCATCTACACCGTACCCAACCCAATGCCCCCTTACAGATACATATATACATATATACACAATGAAACCTTACACAGAGTTCTCACTTAAAATTAGGTCTCCTTGTGGTACACAACGGGTTTCCCCATTTTTCTGCATTACCCACCAAGTGTAACCAGGTCCTTGAGCAAAAACAACCCCACGGAGGGGTGTGCCTTTGCCTGATGTGGGATTAATCCAAACAGTCTTTCCTAACATACCTCTCGTGTGTACCACAGGGACTTTATCTCCGTCCACTGTGTGCAAGGGTCCAGACTGGGCAGGACCAGCTCGATTGATGGACCCTCGGGTATTGACCATCCAGGTGGCCTTTGCTAAGTTCAGTTCCCAATTTTTGAAAGTCCCTCCTCCAAGTGCTTTTAGGGTAGTCTTAAGTAGCCCATTGCACCGTTCAACTTTCCCGGCAGCTGGTGCATGATAAGGGATATGATATATCCATTCGATTCCATGTTCTCTGGCCCAAGTGCTTATGAGGCTATTCTTGAAATGTGTCCCGTTGTCTGACTCGATTCTCTCAGGGGTGCCATGTCTCCAAAGAACTTGCTTTTCCAGGCCCAAGATGGTGTTCCGGGCGGTAGCATGAGGCACAGGGTAGGTCTCCAGCCACCCAGTGGTTGCTTCCACCATGGTCAGCACGTAGCGCTTGCCTTGACGGGTTTGGGGAAGAGTGATGTAGTCAATTTGCCAGGCTTCCCCATACCTGTACTTCGACCATCGTCCGCCGTACCACAGAGGCTTCACCCGCTTGGCCTGCTTGATCGCAGCGCAGGTCTCACAGTCTTGGATAACCTGGGAGATACTGTTCATGGTTAGATCCACCCCTCGGTCCCGTGCCCATTTATAAGCGGCCTCTCTGCCTTGATGGCCTGAGGCATCATGGGCCCATCGAGCTAAGAACAACTCTCCTTTATGTTGCCAATCCAAGTCTATCTGGGACACCTCTATTTTTGCAGCCTGATCTACCTGTTCATTGTTACGATGTTCTTCATTAGCCCGACTCCTGGGGACATGAGCATCTACATGACGGACCCTCACAGGTAGCTTCTTTACCCGAGTGGCAATATCTTTCCACTCATCAGCAGCCCAAATTGGTTTTCCCCTACGCTGCCAGTTGGCCTTTTTCCACCTTTCCAGCCAGCCCCACAGAGCATTGGCTACCATCCACGAATCAGTATAAAGGTAGAGCTTTGGCCACTTCTCTCTTTCAGCAATGTCCAGGGCTAGTTGAACGGCTTTGAGTTCAGCAAGTTGACTTGATCCACCTTCTCCTTCAGTAGCTTGTGCGACCTGTCGTGTGGGGCTCCATACGGCTGCTTTCCACTTCCGGTTCATCCCTACGATGCGACAGGAACCGTCAGTGAAAAGAGCATATCGTGTTTCCTCTGCTGGTAGTTGGTTGTACGGTGGAGCTTCTTCAGCCCGCGTCACTTGTTCCTGCTCCTCTTCGTCAGTGAGGCCAAAGTCTTCACCTTCCGGCCAGTTCGTAATGATCTCCAAAATCCCAGGGCGATTTGGGTTTCCAATACGGGCGCGTTGTGTGATGAGGGCAATCCATTTGCTCCATGTGGCGTCAGTGGCGTGGTGGGTGGAGGGAACCTTTCCTTTAAACATCCACCCCAGCACCGGTAGTCGGGGTGCCAGGAGGAGTTGTGCTTCGGTGCCAATCACTTCCGAGGCAGCTTGGACTCCTTCATAGGCTGCTAGGATTTCCTTCTCTGTGGGAGTGTAGTTGGCCTCAGACCCTCTATAACTTCGACTCCAGAATCCCAGTGGTCGGCCACGAGTCTCTCCAGGCACCTTCTGCCAAAGGCTCCAGGACAAACCATTGTTCCCGGCCGCAGAGTAGAGCACGTTCCTCACCTCTGGTCCCGTCCTGACTGGGCCAAGGGCTAGCGCATGAGCGATCTCCCGCTTGATTTGGGCAAAAGCTTGTTGCTGTTCAGGGCCCCAGTGGAAATCGTTCTTCTTGCGGGTAACCAGGTACAGAGGGCTCACAATCTGGCTGTACTCAGGAATGGTTCCTTCAAGGGGATCTGTCAGATCATCCTCCCTTCTGTAATATCTGGCAGCTCGGTCCTGGGAGGTTGAGGCTACCTTCACTTTAGTGTTACTCCCCCGGTTAGTGTTTCCCTCCTTGAGTTGACGCACCCGTGCTGCCAGGACAGAAGTGGGTTTCCCATCCCACCTTCCCATGTCTTCCCCATGGTCGCGCAGGAAGTACCATAGCTCAGCTCGTGGGGTGTACCCTCTCCCTCTAGCTGGGGGACGTTGGGCTCCGACTTTGGGGCCTGTGACTTGTACCGGTGCCAAATGGGAACTGCTCCTCCTCACCTCCTCCTTTATTTCCCTCATCTCCTCTTGTAGGCTCTTAATCACAGCAGAAACGTTAGCCTGCATTGGGCCATTGATCATGCTTTCAAAATTTCTAAGCTTGCTCGTGACAGAACCCACTGTCTCTCGGTCGTTATCTGCATTAATCATTGCAATGAAGGTGGAGTATTCGGATGGCCCTAGATTTGCCAGATTCCACAACATTTGCCCTGTGCACCTGACTTTGTCAGGGTCGTTACCATGCTGTCCATCCCTCCCAAAGAGTACCTCCAATACTGCCACTTCTCTCAGCTGCTGGATCCCTTCCTCAAGGGTCTTCCAGCGCATTCTATGATGGTGCTCCTGCATTCTCTCTCTGTGGACAAACCTCTCTCTCACACTCATTAAAAGCCGCTCCCAGAGGGAAAGGGTCCCCGGCTCCCTTACAAATACCAGATTGACACCTGAGTCCTGAGTCAAGGGTCCCAAATTCCTTGCCTCACTGCCATCCAGTTGCACACCCGTACCCATAAGATCCCAGACCCGAAGTAACCAGGTTGTAAAAGCCTCACGCCCCCGCCGTACGATGTCTTTGTGCAGATTACGGAGACTGTCATACGTCAGGGACTCGGTGAGTATCTCAACCACTGGCTCGCCTGCAGGTTCTGAGGGCCCTCCTTTCTTAACTGAGTGGTCTGATTTCATCTTAGATTTCCTCGTTTCCACAGGGGCGACTGCTGCTGGCTCTGACTGCCCTTGCGTTTCAGCTGGAACCTGGACGGTTGTAACGTCTGTGGGTTCTACTGCTGCACCATTAGACTCTTCCTCTTCAAGGCAGGAGGAGGGATTCCCAGCAGCTGAGAGAATGCACTCCTTCAGCATCTGGCCCATCTCACGTATCTCCTTCACCCAATCCGAGTGGTTCATTTCTGATGTGAGCTGTGAGGCAGGGTCAGATTCTGGAGCAGCATTCCTAGTCAGGGTAGTTATCCAAGCCAATCTCCCCTGATCTCTGAATACTGAATAAAACAGGATTATCAGCAACACCAGCCACTGTATGATATCATTAGCACTTAGGAAAGCTCTGAATCCTTCGAAAACTGGTGGAGTAGACCCAAAGAGCTGGGTTAGGGGTTGGGAGAAAGTTTCTCCCGGTGTCATTTCCTCACAGTAGGTACCATTATTAAAGTAACCCCAAAAGCATACATTTAGTGTTTGATAGCTCCGAATCCATGTGCCCGCCTTCCAGAGGAAGTTAATAAGCCATGAATTCCTCACCTTATTAATCCATAAAACAAACTGGATAACAGTCACGGTAGCCTTAGTTATAGGACCCATGTTTAGATAAGGGCCTGCAAATGGGAGAAATACAGCCACCACCACATGCCACACGAACCGGGATAAGCTAGCCCACATGATGCCACTTAACAAGGAATCTATATCCAATGCACAAAAACCGTTATTCCTTTATCTCTCGATGCCCTCGAGCCCCACGTTGGGCGCCAAAATCTGTCTTGGTTTGAAAAAGACAGGTGTCTGTGGAGGAAGGCAGGAGCCTCCCTTGAAATGGAGAGTGCAACCCCCTTCCCTCCAAACTATTATAATTTTGAAATTAACGGGCCTTCAGGCAAAGATATGGGGAATAGGAATAACAGTTCTTTACTAATATATATATATATAAAATACAAGGCAGGGAAAAAACAAACAACCCACTGGTTTATACTGACAGAGTCAGGAATACAACCTGACACCCTGTTAGGGTGGCAGTAGCAGTCCGATAAGATGCTGGCTGCAGTCCTCCTGAAGCGATGGGTGTAGTTCTGTGGAAGCAGCAATCAGGTAAAAGAGTCTGGTCTTCCTCCGAAGGTCCAGTGGTCGGCAGGTAGCTCTCGTCCTCTGGAACTCCAGTGGGGGGAAAAGCTCCTCTGGGAATCCAGTGGAAGAAAGGCTGCTAGGGTGTTCAAAATCTCCGTTTTTATTTGGCATGGACTGCTTGGCTCCTTCCCCCCCCCCTCCCCGGGCGGAGCATCTCACAATGGGATGGGGAGTCGTGAGGCAGTTCCTTGATGGGCCATGAACAGGAGATAGCCCAGGAGCGAGTTACCGATGGGTCAGGCGATAAGGCATTGTTGTGCCCAGTAACAGGAGATAGTCCAGAGGGGGGGAGGCAGGGAGCACCGCCCCACCTGGTCTCAACAGCTCCTGAAGATGGTAATAGAATATATTTTTTTTCTTTTGGCACATTTTACACTGTAACCCAGGACATAATCCACCCCTTATTCTATTACCATCTACACCGTACCCAACCCAATGCCCCCTTACAGATACATATATACATATATACACAATGAAACCTTACACAGAGTTCTCACTTAAAATTAGGTCTCCTTGTGGTACACAACGGGTTTCCCCATTTTTCTGCATTACCCACCAAGTGTAACCAGGTCCCTGAGCAAAAACAACCCCACGGAGGGGTGTGCCTTTGCCTGATGTGGGATTAATCCAAACAGTCTTTCCTAACATACCTCTCGTGTGTACCACAGGGACTTTATCTCCGTCCACTGTGTGCAAGGGTCCAGACTGGGCAGGACCAGCTCGATTGATGGACCCTCGGGTATTGACCATCCAGGTGGCCTTTGCTAAGTTCAGTTCCCAATTTTTGAAAGTCCCTCCTCCAAGTGCTTTTAGGGTAGTCTTAAGTAGCCCATTGCACCGTTCAACTTTCCCGGCAGCTGGTGCATGATAAGGGATATGATATATCCATTCGATTCCATGTTCTCTGGCCCAAGTGCTTATGAGGCTATTCTTGAAATGTGTCCCGTTGTCTGACTCGATTCTCTCAGGGGTGCCATGTCTCCAAAGAACTTGCTTTTCCAGGCCCAAGATGGTGTTCCGGGCGGTAGCATGAGGCACAGGGTAGGTCTCCAGCCACCCAGTGGTTGCTTCCACCATGGTCAGCACGTAGCGCTTGCCTTGACGGGTTTGGGGAAGAGTGATGTAGTCAATTTGCCAGGCTTCCCCATACCTGTACTTCGACCATCGTCCGCCGTACCACAGAGGCTTCACCCGCTTGGCCTGCTTGATCGCAGCGCAGGTCTCACAGTCTTGGATAACCTGGGAGATACTGTTCATGGTTAGATCCACCCCTCGGTCCCGTGCCCATTTATAAGCGGCCTCTCTGCCTTGATGGCCTGAGGCATCATGGGCCCATCGAGCTAAGAACAACTCTCCTTTATGTTGCCAATCCAAGTCTATCTGGGACACCTCTATTTTTGCAGCCTGATCTACCTGTTCATTGTTACGATGTTCTTCGTTAGCCCGACTCCTGGGGACATGAGCATCTACATGACGGACCCTCACAGGTAGCTTCTTTACCCGAGTGGCAATATCTTTCCACTCATCAGCAGCCCAAATTGGTTTTCCCCTACGCTGCCAGTTGGCCTTTTTCCACCTTTCCAGCCAGCCCCACAGAGCATTGGCTACCATCCACGAATCAGTATAAAGGTAGAGCTTTGGCCACTTCTCTCTTTCAGCAATGTCCAGGGCTAGTTGAACGGCTTTGAGTTCAGCAAGTTGACTTGATCCACCTTCTCCTTCAGTAGCTTGTGCGACCTGTCGTGTGGGGCTCCATACGGCTGCTTTCCACTTCCGGTTCATCCCTACGATGCGACAGGAACCGTCAGTGAAAAGAGCATATCGTGTTTCCTCTGCTGGTAGTTGGTTGTACGGTGGAGCTTCTTCAGCCCGCGTCACTTGTTCCTGCTCCTCTTCGTCAGTGAGGCCAAAGTCTTCACCTTCCGGCCAGTTCGTAACGATCTCCAAAATCCCAGGGCGATTTGGGTTTCCAATACGGGCGCGTTGTGTGATGAGGGCAATCCATTTGCTCCATGTGGCGTCAGTGGCGTGGTGGGTGGAGGGAACCTTTCCTTTAAACATCCACCCCAGCACCGGTAGTCGGGGTGCCAGGAGGAGTTGTGCTTCGGTGCCAATCACTTCCGAGGCAGCTTGGACTCCTTCGTAGGCTGCTAGGATTTCCTTCTCTGTGGGAGTGTAGTTGGCCTCAGACCCTCTATAACTTCGACTCCAGAATCCCAGTGGTCGGCCACGAGTCTCTCCAGGCACCTTCTGCCAAAGGCTCCAGGACAAACCATTGTTCCCGGCCGCAGAGTAGAGCACGTTCCTCACCTCTGGTCCCGTCCTGACTGGGCCAAGGGCTAGCGCATGAGCGATCTCCCGCTTGATTTGGGCAAAAGCTTGTTGCTGTTCAGGGCCCCAGTGGAAATCGTTCTTCTTGCGGGTAACCAGGTACAGAGGGCTCACAATCTGGCTGTACTCAGGAATGGTTCCTTCAAGGGGATCTGTCAGATCATCCTCCCTTCTGTAATATCTGGCAGCTCGGTCCTGGGAGGTTGAGGCTACCTTCACTTTAGTGTTACTCCCCCGGTTAGTGTTTCCCTCCTTGAGTTGACGCACCCGTGCTGCCAGGACAGAAGTGGGTTTCCCATCCCACCTTCCCATGTCTTCCCCATGGTCGCGCAGGAAGTACCATAGCTCAGCTCGTGGGGTGTACCCTCTCCCTCTAGCTGGGGGACGTTGGGCTCCGACTTTGGGGCCTGTGACTTGTACCGGTGCCAAATGGGAACTGCTCCTCCTCACCTCCTCCTTTATTTCCCTCATCTCCTCTTGTAGGCTCTTAATCACAGCAGAAACGTTAGCCTGCATTGGGCCATTGATCATGCTTTCAAAATTTCTAAGCTTGCTCGTGACAGAACCCACTGTCTCTCGGTCGTTATCTGCATTAATCATTGCAATGAAGGTGGAGTATTCGGATGGCCCTAGATTTGCCAGATTCCACAACATTTGCCCTGTGCACCTGACTTTGTCAGGGTCGTTACCATGCTGTCCATCCCTCCCAAAGAGTACCTCCAATACTGCCACTTCTCTCAGCTGCTGGATCCCTTCCTCAAGGGTCTTCCAGCGCATTCTATGATGGTGCTCCTGCATTCTCTCTCTGTGGACAAACCTCTCTCTCACACTCATTAAAAGCCGCTCCCAGAGGGAAAGGGTCCCCGGCTCCCTTACAAATACCAGATTGACACCTGAGTCCTGAGTCAAGGGTCCCAAATTCCTTGCCTCACTGCCATCCAGTTGCACACCCGTACCCATAAGATCCCAGACCCGAAGTAACCAGGTTGTAAAAGCCTCACGCCCCCGCCGTACGATGTCTTTGTGCAGATTACGGAGACTGTCATACGTCAGGGACTCGGTGAGTATCTCAACCACTGGCTCGCCTGCAGGTTCTGAGGGCCCTCCTTTCTTAACTGAGTGGTCTGATTTCATCTTAGATTTCCTCGTTTCCACAGGGGCGACTGCTGCTGGCTCTGACTGCCCTTGCGTTTCAGCTGGAACCTGGACGGTTGTAACGTCTGTGGGTTCTACTGCTGCACCATTAGACTCTTCCTCTTCAAGGCAGGAGGAGGGATTCCCAGCAGCTGAGAGAATGCACTCCTTCAGCATCTGGCCCATCTCACGTATCTCCTTCACCCAATCCGAGTGGTTCATTTCTGATGTGAGCTGTGAGGCAGGGTCAGATTCTGGAGCAGCATTCCTAGTCAGGGTAGTTATCCAAGCCAATCTCCCCTGATCTCTGAATACTGAATAAAACAGGATTATCAGCAACACCAGCCACTGTATGATATCATTAGCACTTAGGAAAGCTCTGAATCCTTCGAAAACTGGTGGAGTAGACCCAAAGAGCTGGGTTAGGGGTTGGGAGAAAGTTTCTCCCGGTGTCATTTCCTCACAGTAGGTACCATTATTAAAGTAACCCCAAAAGCATACATTTAGTGTTTGATAGCTCCGAATCCATGTGCCCGCCTTCCAGAGGAAGTTAATAAGCCATGAATTCCTCACCTTATTAATCCATAAAACAAACTGGATAACAGTCACGGTAGCCTTAGTTATAGGACCCATGTTTAGATAAGGGCCTGCAAATGGGAGAAATACAGCCACCACCACATGCCACACGAACCGGGATAAGCTAGCCCACATGATGCCACTTAACAAGGAATCTATATCCAATGCACAAAAACCGTTATTCCTTTATCTCTCGATGCCCTCGAGCCCCACGTTGGGCGCCAAAATCTGTCTTGGTTTGAAAAAGACAGGTGTCTGTGGAGGAAGGCAGGAGCCTCCCTTGAAATGGAGAGTGCAACCCCCTTCCCTCCAAACTATTATAATTTTGAAATTAACGGGCCTTCAGGCAAAGATATGGGGAATAGGAATAACAGTTCTTTACTAATATATATATATATAAAATACAAGGCAGGGAAAAAACAAACAACCCACTGGTTTATACTGACAGAGTCAGGAATACAACCTGACACCCTGTTAGGGTGGCAGTAGCAGTCCGATAAGATGCTGGCTGCAGTCCTCCTGAAGCGATGGGTGTAGTTCTGTGGAAGCAGCAATCAGGTAAAAGAGTCTGGTCTTCCTCCGAAGGTCCAGTGGTCGGCAGGTAGCTCTCGTCCTCTGGAACTCCAGTGGGGGGAAAAGCTCCTCTGGGAATCCAGTGGAAGAAAGGCTGCTAGGGTGTTCAAAATCTCCGTTTTTATTTGGCATGGACTGCTTGGCTCCTTCCCCCCCCCCTCCCCGGGCGGAGCATCTCACAGTGGGATGGGGAGTCGTGAGGCAGTTCCTTGATGGGCCATGAACAGGAGATAGCCCAGGAGCGAGTTACCGATGGGTCAGGCGATAAGGCATTGTTGTGCCCAGTAACAGGAGATAGTCCAGAGGGGGGGAGGCAGGGAGCACCGCCCCACCTGGTCTCAACAGCTCCTGAAGATGGTAATAGAATATATTTTTTTTCTTTTGGCACATTTTACACTGTAACCCAGGACATAATCCACCCCTTATTCTATTACCATCTACACCGTACCCAACCCAATGCCCCCTTACAGATACATATATACATATATACACAATGAAACCTTACACAGAGTTCTCACTTAAAATTAGGTCTCCTTGTGGTACACAACGGGTTTCCCCATTTTTCTGCATTACCCACCAAGTGTAACCAGGTCCCTGAGCAAAAACAACCCCACGGAGGGGTGTGCCTTTGCCTGATGTGGGATTAATCCAAACAGTCTTTCCTAACATACCTCTCGTGTGTACCACAGGGACTTTATCTCCGTCCACTGTGTGCAAGGGTCCAGACTGGGCAGGACCAGCTCGATTGATGGACCCTCGGGTATTGACCATCCAGGTGGCCTTTGCTAAGTTCAGTTCCCAATTTTTGAAAGTCCCTCCTCCAAGTGCTTTTAGGGTAGTCTTAAGTAGCCCATTGCACCGTTCAACTTTCCCGGCAGCTGGTGCATGATAAGGGATATGATATATCCATTCGATTCCATGTTCTCTGGCCCAAGTGCTTATGAGGCTATTCTTGAAATGTGTCCCGTTGTCTGACTCGATTCTCTCAGGGGTGCCATGTCTCCAAAGAACTTGCTTTTCCAGGCCCAAGATGGTGTTCCGGGCGGTAGCATGAGGCACAGGGTAGGTCTCCAGCCACCCAGTGGTTGCTTCCACCATGGTCAGCACGTAGCGCTTGCCTTGACGGGTTTGGGGAAGAGTGATGTAGTCAATTTGCCAGGCTTCCCCATACCTGTACTTCGACCATCGTCCGCCGTACCACAGAGGCTTCACCCGCTTGGCCTGCTTGATCGCAGCGCAGGTCTCACAGTCTTGGATAACCTGGGAGATACTGTTCATGGTTAGATCCACCCCTCGGTCCCGTGCCCATTTATAAGCGGCCTCTCTGCCTTGATGGCCTGAGGCATCATGGGCCCATCGAGCTAAGAACAACTCTCCTTTATGTTGCCAATCCAAGTCTATCTGGGACACCTCTATTTTTGCAGCCTGATCTACCTGTTCATTGTTACGATGTTCTTCGTTAGCCCGACTCCTGGGGACATGAGCATCTACATGACGGACCCTCACAGGTAGCTTCTTTACCCGAGTGGCAATATCTTTCCACTCATCAGCAGCCCAAATTGGTTTTCCCCTACGCTGCCAGTTGGCCTTTTTCCACCTTTCCAGCCAGCCCCACAGAGCATTGGCTACCATCCACGAATCAGTATAAAGGTAGAGCTTTGGCCACTTCTCTCTTTCAGCAATGTCCAGGGCTAGTTGAACGGCTTTGAGTTCAGCAAGTTGACTTGATCCACCTTCTCCTTCAGTAGCTTGTGCGACCTGTCGTGTGGGGCTCCATACGGCTGCTTTCCACTTCCGGTTCATCCCTACGATGCGACAGGAACCGTCAGTGAAAAGAGCATATCGTGTTTCCTCTGCTGGTAGTTGGTTGTACGGTGGAGCTTCTTCAGCCCGCGTCACTTGTTCCTGCTCCTCTTCGTCAGTGAGGCCAAAGTCTTCACCTTCCGGCCAGTTCGTAACGATCTCCAAAATCCCAGGGCGATTTGGGTTTCCAATACGGGCGCGTTGTGTGATGAGGGCAATCCATTTGCTCCATGTGGCGTCAGTGGCGTGGTGGGTGGAGGGAACCTTTCCTTTAAACATCCACCCCAGCACCGGTAGTCGGGGTGCCAGGAGGAGTTGTGCTTCGGTGCCAATCACTTCCGAGGCAGCTTGGACTCCTTCATAGGCTGCTAGGATTTCCTTCTCTGTGGGAGTGTAGTTGGCCTCAGACCCTCTATAACTTCGACTCCAGAATCCCAGTGGTCGGCCACGAGTCTCTCCAGGCACCTTCTGCCAAAGGCTCCAGGACAAACCATTGTTCCCGGCCGCAGAGTAGAGCACGTTCCTCACCTCTGGTCCCGTCCTGACTGGGCCAAGGGCTAGCGCATGAGCGATCTCCCGCTTGATTTGGGCAAAAGCTTGTTGCTGTTCAGGGCCCCAGTGGAAATCGTTCTTCTTGCGGGTAACCAGGTACAGAGGGCTCACAATCTGGCTGTACTCAGGAATGGTTCCTTCAAGGGGATCTGTCAGATCATCCTCCCTTCTGTAATATCTGGCAGCTCGGTCCTGGGAGGTTGAGGCTACCTTCACTTTAGTGTTACTCCCCCGGTTAGTGTTTCCCTCCTTGAGTTGACGCACCCGTGCTGCCAGGACAGAAGTGGGTTTCCCATCCCACCTTCCCATGTCTTCCCCATGGTCGCGCAGGAAGTACCATAGCTCAGCTCGTGGGGTGTACCCTCTCCCTCTAGCTGGGGGACGTTGGGCTCCGACTTTGGGGCCTGTGACTTGTACCGGTGCCAAATGGGAACTGCTCCTCCTCACCTCCTCCTTTATTTCCCTCATCTCCTCTTGTAGGCTCTTAATCACAGCAGAAACGTTAGCCTGCATTGGGCCATTGATCATGCTTTCAAAATTTCTAAGCTTGCTCGTGACAGAACCCACTGTCTCTCGGTCGTTATCTGCATTAATCATTGCAATGAAGGTGGAGTATTCGGATGGCCCTAGATTTGCCAGATTCCACAACATTTGCCCTGTGCACCTGACTTTGTCAGGGTCGTTACCATGCTGTCCATCCCTCCCAAAGAGTACCTCCAATACTGCCACTTCTCTCAGCTGCTGGATCCCTTCCTCAAGGGTCTTCCAGCGCATTCTATGATGGTGCTCCTGCATTCTCTCTCTGTGGACAAACCTCTCTCTCACACTCATTAAAAGCCGCTCCCAGAGGGAAAGGGTCCCCGGCTCCCTTACAAATACCAGATTGACACCTGAGTCCTGAGTCAAGGGTCCCAAATTCCTTGCCTCACTGCCATCCAGTTGCACACCCGTACCCATAAGATCCCAGACCCGAGGTAACCAGGTTGTAAAAGCCTCACGCCCCCGCCGTACGATGTCTTTGTGCAGATTACGGAGACTGTCATACGTCAGGGACTCGGTGAGTATCTCAACCACTGGCTCGCCTGCAGGTTCTGAGGGCCCTCCTTTCTTAACTGAGTGGTCTGATTTCATCTTAGATTTCCTCGTTTCCACAGGGGCGACTGCTGCTGGCTCTGACTGCCCTTGCGTTTCAGCTGGAACCTGGACGGTTGTAACGTCTGTGGGTTCTACTGCTGCACCATTAGACTCTCCCTCTTCAAGGCAGGAGGAGGGATTCCCAGCAGCTGAGAGAATGCACTCCTTCAGCATCTGGCCCATCTCACGTATCTCCTTCACCCAATCCGAGTGGTTCATTTCTGATGTGAGCTGTGAGGCAGGGTCAGATTCTGGAGCAGCATTCCTAGTCAGGGTAGTTATCCAAGCCAATCTCCCCTGATCTCTGAATACTGAATAAAACAGGATTATCAGCAACACCAGCCACTGTATGATATCATTAGCACTTAGGAAAGCTCTGAATCCTTCGAAAACTGGTGGAGTAGACCCAAAGAGCTGGGTTAGGGGTTGGGAGAAAGTTTCTCCCGGTGTCATTTCCTCACAGTAGGTACCATTATTAAAGTAACCCCAAAAGCATACATTTAGTGTTTGATAGCTCCGAATCCATGTGCCCGCCTTCCAGAGGAAGTTAATAAGCCATGAATTCCTCACCTTATTAATCCATAAAACAAACTGGATAACAGTCACGGTAGCCTTAGTTATAGGACCCATGTTTAGATAAGGGCCTGCAAATGGGAGAAATACAGCCACCACCACATGCCACACGAACCGGGATAAGCTAGCCCACATGATGCCACTTAACAAGGAATCTATATCCAATGCACAAAAACCGTTATTCCTTTATCTCTCGATGCCCTCGAGCCCCACGTTGGGCGCCAAAATCTGTCTTGGTTTGAAAAAGACAGGTGTCTGTGGAGGAAGGCAGGAGCCTCCCTTGAAATGGAGAGTGCAACCCCCTTCCCTCCAAACTATTATAATTTTGAAATTAACGGGCCTTCAGGCAAAGATATGGGGAATAGGAATAACAGTTCTTTACTAATATATATATATATAAAATACAAGGCAGGGAAAAAACAAACAACCCACTGGTTTATACTGACAGAGTCAGGAATACAACCTGACACCCTGTTAGGGTGGCAGTAGCAGTCCGATAAGATGCTGGCTGCAGTCCTCCTGAAGCGATGGGTGTAGTTCTGTGGAAGCAGCAATCAGGTAAAAGAGTCTGGTCTTCCTCCGAAGGTCCAGTGGTCGGCAGGTAGCTCTCGTCCTCTGGAACTCCAGTGGGGGGAAAAGCTCCTCTGGGAATCCAGTGGAAGAAAGGCTGCTAGGGTGTTCAAAATCTCCGTTTTTATTTGGCATGGACTGCTTGGCTCCTTCCCCCCCCCCTCCCCGGGCGGAGCATCTCACAGTGGGATGGGGAGTCGTGAGGCAGTTCCTTGATGGGCCATGAACAGGAGATAGCCCAGGAGCGAGTTACCGATGGGTCAGGCGATAAGGCATTGTTGTGCCCAGTAACAGGAGATAGTCCAGAGGGGGGGAGGCAGGGAGCACCGCCCCACCTGGTCTCAACAGCTCCTGAAGATGGTAATAGAATATATTTTTTTTCTTTTGGCACATTTTACACTGTAACCCAGGACATAATCCACCCCTTATTCTATTACCATCTACACCGTACCCAACCCAATGCCCCCTTACAGATACATATATACATATATACACAATGAAACCTTACACAGAGTTCTCACTTAAAATTAGGTCTCCTTGTGGTACACAACGGGTTTCCCCATTTTTCTGCATTACCCACCAAGTGTAACCAGGTCCCTGAGCAAAAACAACCCCACGGAGGGGTGTGCCTTTGCCTGATGTGGGATTAATCCAAACAGTCTTTCCTAACATACCTCTCGTGTGTACCACAGGGACTTTATCTCCGTCCACTGTGTGCAAGGGTCCAGACTGGGCAGGACCAGCTCGATTGATGGACCCTCGGGTATTGACCATCCAGGTGGCCTTTGCTAAGTTCAGTTCCCAATTTTTGAAAGTCCCTCCTCCAAGTGCTTTTAGGGTAGTCTTAAGTAGCCCATTGCACCGTTCAACTTTCCCGGCAGCTGGTGCATGATAAGGGATATGATATATCCATTCGATTCCATGTTCTCTGGCCCAAGTGCTTATGAGGCTATTCTTGAAATGTGTCCCGTTGTCTGACTCGATTCTCTCAGGGGTGCCATGTCTCCAAAGAACTTGCTTTTCCAGGCCCAAGATGGTGTTCCGGGCGGTAGCATGAGGCACAGGGTAGGTCTCCAGCCACCCAGTGGTTGCTTCCACCATGGTCAGCACGTAGCGCTTGCCTTGACGGGTTTGGGGAAGAGTGATGTAGTCAATTTGCCAGGCTTCCCCATACCTGTACTTCGACCATCGTCCGCCGTACCACAGAGGCTTCACCCGCTTGGCCTGCTTGATCGCAGCGCAGGTCTCACAGTCTTGGATAACCTGGGAGATACTGTTCATGGTTAGATCCACCCCTCGGTCCCGTGCCCATTTATAAGCGGCCTCTCTGCCTTGATGGCCTGAGGCATCATGGGCCCATCGAGCTAAGAACAACTCTCCTTTATGTTGCCAATCCAAGTCTATCTGGGACACCTCTATTTTTGCAGCCTGATCTACCTGTTCATTGTTACGATGTTCTTCGTTAGCCCGACTCCTGGGGACATGAGCATCTACATGACGGACCCTCACAGGTAGCTTCTTTACCCGAGTGGCAATATCTTTCCACTCATCAGCAGCCCAAATTGGTTTTCCCCTACGCTGCCAGTTGGCCTTTTTCCACCTTTCCAGCCAGCCCCACAGAGCATTGGCTACCATCCACGAATCAGTATAAAGGTAGAGCTTTGGCCACTTCTCTCTTTCAGCAATGTCCAGGGCTAGTTGAACGGCTTTGAGTTCAGCAAGTTGACTTGATCCACCTTCTCCTTCAGTAGCTTGTGCGACCTGTCGTGTGGGGCTCCATACGGCTGCTTTCCACTTCCGGTTCATCCCTACGATGCGACAGGAACCGTCAGTGAAAAGAGCATATCGTGTTTCCTCTGCTGGTAGTTGGTTGTACGGTGGAGCTTCTTCAGCCCGCGTCACTTGTTCCTGCTCCTCTTCGTCAGTGAGGCCAAAGTCTTCACCTTCCGGCCAGTTCGTAACGATCTCCAAAATCCCAGGGCGATTTGGGTTTCCAATACGGGCGCGTTGTGTGATGAGGGCAATCCATTTGCTCCATGTGGCGTCAGTGGCGTGGTGGGTGGAGGGAACCTTTCCTTTAAACATCCACCCCAGCACCGGTAGTCGGGGTGCCAGGAGGAGTTGTGCTTCGGTGCCAATCACTTCCGAGGCAGCTTGGACTCCTTCGTAGGCTGCTAGGATTTCCTTCTCTGTGGGAGTGTAGTTGGCCTCAGACCCTCTATAACTTCGACTCCAGAATCCCAGTGGTCGGCCACGAGTCTCTCCAGGCACCTTCTGCCAAAGGCTCCAGGACAAACCATTGTTCCCGGCCGCAGAGTAGAGCACGTTCCTCACCTCTGGTCCCGTCCTGACTGGGCCAAGGGCTAGCGCATGAGCGATCTCCCGCTTGATTTGGGCAAAAGCTTGTTGCTGTTCAGGGCCCCAGTGGAAATCGTTCTTCTTGCGGGTAACCAGGTACAGAGGGCTCACAATCTGGCTGTACTCAGGAATGGTTCCTTCAAGGGGATCTGTCAGATCATCCTCCCTTCTGTAATATCTGGCAGCTCGGTCCTGGGAGGTTGAGGCTACCTTCACTTTAGTGTTACTCCCCCGGTTAGTGTTTCCCTCCTTGAGTTGACGCACCCGTGCTGCCAGGACAGAAGTGGGTTTCCCATCCCACCTTCCCATGTCTTCCCCATGGTCGCGCAGGAAGTACCATAGCTCAGCTCGTGGGGTGTACCCTCTCCCTCTAGCTGGGGGACGTTGGGCTCCGACTTTGGGGCCTGTGACTTGTACCGGTGCCAAATGGGAACTGCTCCTCCTCACCTCCTCCTTTATTTCCCTCATCTCCTCTTGTAGGCTCTTAATCACAGCAGAAACGTTAGCCTGCATTGGGCCATTGATCATGCTTTCAAAATTTCTAAGCTTGCTCGTGACAGAACCCACTGTCTCTCGGTCGTTATCTGCATTAATCATTGCAATGAAGGTGGAGTATTCGGATGGCCCTAGATTTGCCAGATTCCACAACATTTGCCCTGTGCACCTGACTTTGTCAGGGTCGTTACCATGCTGTCCATCCCTCCCAAAGACTACCTCCAATACTGCCACTTCTCTCAGCTGCTGGATCCCTTCCTCAAGGGTCTTCCAGCGCATTCTATGATGGTGCTCCTGCATTCTCTCTCTGTGGACAAACCTCTCTCTCACACTCATTAAAAGCCGCTCCCAGAGGGAAAGGGTCCCCGGCTCCCTTACAAATACCAGATTGACACCTGAGTCCTGAGTCAAGGGTCCCAAATTCCTTGCCTCACTGCCATCCAGTTGCACACCCGTACCCATAAGATCCCAGACCCGAGGTAACCAGGTTGTAAAAGCCTCACGCCCCCGCCGTACGATGTCTTTGTGCAGATTACGGAGACTGTCATACGTCAGGGACTCGGTGAGTATCTCAACCACTGGCTCGCCTGCAGGTTCTGAGGGCCCTCCTTTCTTAACTGAGTGGTCTGATTTCATCTTAGATGTCCTCGTTTCCACAGGGGCGACTGCTGCTGGCTCTGACTGCCCTTGCGTTTCAGCTGGAACCTGGACGGTTGTAACGTCTGTGGGTTCTACTGCTGCACCATTAGACTCTCCCTCTTCAAGGCAGGAGGAGGGATTCCCAGCAGCTGAGAGAATGCACTCCTTCAGCATCTGGCCCATCTCACGTATCTCCTTCACCCAATCCGAGTGGTTCATTTCTGATGTGAGCTGTGAGGCAGGGTCAGATTCTGGAGCAGCATTCCTAGTCAGGGTAGTTACCCAAGCCAATCTCCCCTGATCTCTGAATACTGAATAAAACAGGATTATCAGCAACACTAGCCACTGTATGATAT
Source organism: Leptosomus discolor (assembly GCF_034619465.1). Taxonomy (NCBI): domain Eukaryota; kingdom Metazoa; phylum Chordata; class Aves; order Leptosomiformes; family Leptosomidae; genus Leptosomus; species Leptosomus discolor. The sequence continues at coordinate 4,108,339 of NW_028237772.1, forward strand.
CATTAGCACTTAGGAAAGCTCTGAATCCTTCGAAAACTGGTGGAGTAGACCCAAAGAGCTGGGTTAGGGCTTGGGAGAAAGTTTCTCCCGGTGTCATTTCCTCACAGTAGGTACCATTATTAAAGTAACCCCAAAAGCATACATTTAGTGTTTGATAGCTCCGAATCCATGTGCCCGCCTTCCAGAGGAAGTTAATAAGCCATGAATTCCTCACCTTATTAATCCATAAAACAAACTGGATAACAGTCACGGTAGCCTTAGTTATAGGACCCATGTTTAGATAAGGGCCTGCAAATGGGAGAAATACAGCCACCACCACATGCCACAAGAACCGGGATAAGCTAGCCCACATGATGCCACTTAACAAGGAATCTATATCCAATGCACAAAAACCGTTATTCCTTTATCTCTCGATGCCCTCGAGCCCCACGTTGGGCGCCAAAATCTGTCTTGGTTTGAAAAAGACAGGTGTCTGTGGAGGAAGGCAGGAGCCTCCCTTGAAATGGAGAGTGCAACCCCCTTCCCTCCAAACTATTATAATTTTGAAATTAACGGGCCTTCAGGCAAAGATATGGGGAATAGGAATAACAGTTCTTTACTAATATATATATATATATAACACAAGGCAGGGAAAAAAACAAACAACCCACTGGTTTATACTGACAGAGTCAGGAATACAACCTGACACCCTGTTAGGGTGGCAGTAGCAGTCCGATAAGATGCTGGCTGCAGTCCTCCTGAAGCGATGGGTGTAGTTCTGTGGAAGCAGCAATCAGGTAAAAGAGTCTGGTCTTCCTCCGAAGGTCCAGTGGTCGGCAGGTAGCTCTCGTCCTCTGGAACTCCAGTGGGGGGGAAAAGCTCCTCTGGGAATCCAGTGGAAGAAAGGCTGCTAGGGTGTTCAAAATCTCCGTTTTTATTTGGCATGGACTGCTTGGCTCCTTCCCCCCCCCCTCCCCGGGCGGAGCATCTCACAATGGGATGGGGAGTCGTGAGGCAGTTCCTTGATGGGCCATGAACAGGAGATAGCCCAGGAGCGAGTTACCGATGGGTCAGGCGATAAGGCATTGTTGTGCCCAGTAACAGGAGATAGTCCAGAGGGGGGGAGGCAGGGAGCACCGCCCCACCTGGTCTCAACAGCTCCTGAAGATGGTAATAGAATATATTTTTTTTCTTTTGGCACATTTTACACTGTAACCCAGGACATAATCCACCCCTTATTCTATTACCATCTACACCGTACCCAACCCAATGCCCCTTACAGATACATATATACATATATACACAATGAAACCTTACACAGAGTTCTCACTTAAAATTAGGTCTCCTTGTGGTACACAACGGGTTTCCCCATTTTTCTGCATTACCCACCAAGTGTAACCAGGTCCCTGAGCAAAAACAACCCCACGGAGGGGTGTGCCTTTGCCTGATGTGGGATTAATCCAAACAGTCTTTCCTAACATACCTCTCGTGTGTACCACAGGGACTTTATCTCCGTCCACTGTGTGCAAGGGTCCAGACTGGGCAGGACCAGCTCGATTGATGGACCCTCGGGTATTGACCATCCAGGTGGCCTTTGCTAAGTTCAGTTCCCAATTTTTGAAAGTCCCTCCTCCAAGTGCTTTTAGGGTAGTCTTAAGTAGCCCATTGCACCGTTCAACTTTCCCGGCAGCTGGTGCATGATAAGGGATATGATATATCCATTCGATTCCATGTTCTCTGGCCCAAGTGCTTATGAGGCTATTCTTGAAATGTGTCCCGTTGTCTGACTCGATTCTCTCAGGGGTGCCATGTCTCCAAAGAACTTGCTTTTCCAGGCCCAAGATGGTGTTCCGGGCGGTAGCATGAGGCACAGGGTAGGTCTCCAGCCACCCAGTGGTTGCTTCCACCATGGTCAGCACGTAGCGCTTGCCTTGACGGGTTTGGGGAAGAGTGATGTAGTCAATTTGCCAGGCTTCCCCATACCTGTACTTCGACCATCGTCCGCCGTACCACAGAGGCTTCACCCGCTTGGCCTGCTTGATCGCAGCGCAGGTCTCACAGTCTTGGATAACCTGGGAGATACTGTTCATGGTTAGATCCACCCCTCGGTCCCGTGCCCATTTATAAGCGGCCTCTCTGCCTTGATGGCCTGAGGCATCATGGGCCCATCGAGCTAAGAACAACTCTCCTTTATGTTGCCAATCCAAGTCTATCTGGGACACCTCTATTTTTGCAGCCTGATCTACCTGTTCATTGTTACGATGTTCTTCATTAGCCCGACTCCTGGGGACATGAGCATCTACATGACGGACCCTCACAGGTAGCTTCTTTACCCGAGTGGCAATATCTTTCCACTCATCAGCAGCCCAAATTGGTTTTCCCCTACGCTGCCAGTTGGCCTTTTTCCACCTTTCCAGCCAGCCCCACAGAGCATTGGCTACCATCCACGAATCAGTATAAAGGTAGAGCTTTGGCCACTTCTCTCTTTCAGCAATGTCCAGGGCTAGTTGAACGGCTTTGAGTTCAGCAAGTTGACTTGATCCACCTTCTCCTTCAGTAGCTTGTGCGACCTGTCGTGTGGGGCTCCATACGGCTGCTTTCCACTTCCGGTTCATCCCTACGATGCGACAGGAACCGTCAGTGAAAAGAGCATATCGTGTTTCCTCTGCTGGTAGTTGGTTGTACGGTGGAGCTTCTTCAGCCCGCGTCACTTGTTCCTGCTCCTCTTCGTCAGTGAGGCCAAAGTCTTCACCTTCCGGCCAGTTCGTAACGATCTCCAAAATCCCAGGGCGATTTGGGTTTCCAATACGGGCGCGTTGTGTGATGAGGGCAATCCATTTGCTCCATGTGGCGTCAGTGGCGTGGTGGGTGGAGGGAACCTTTCCTTTAAACATCCACCCCAGCACCGGTAGTCGGGGTGCCAGGAGGAGTTGTGCTTCGGTGCCAATCACTTCCGAGGCAGCTTGGACTCCTTCGTAGGCTGCTAGGATTTCCTTCTCTGTGGGAGTGTAGTTGGCCTCAGACCCTCTATAACTTCGACTCCAGAATCCCAGTGGTCGGCCACGAGTCTCTCCAGGCACCTTCTGCCAAAGGCTCCAGGACAAACCATTGTTCCCGGCCGCAGAGTAGAGCACGTTCCTCACCTCTGGTCCCGTCCTGACTGGGCCAAGGGCTAGCGCATGAGCGATCTCCCGCTTGATTTGGGCAAAAGCTTGTTGCTGTTCAGGGCCCCAGTGGAAATCGTTCTTCTTGCGGGTAACCAGGTACAGAGGGCTCACAATCTGGCTGTACTCAGGAATGGTTCCTTCAAGGGGATCTGTCAGATCATCCTCCCTTCTGTAATATCTGGCAGCTCGGTCCTGGGAGGTTGAGGCTACCTTCACTTTAGTGTTACTCCCCCGGTTAGTGTTTCCCTCCTTGAGTTGACGCACCCGTGCTGCCAGGACAGAAGTGGGTTTCCCATCCCACCTTCCCATGTCTTCCCCATGGTCGCGCAGGAAGTACCATAGCTCAGCTCGTGGGGTGTACCCTCTCCCTCTAGCTGGGGGACGTTGGGCTCCGACTTTGGGGCCTGTGACTTGTACCGGTGCCAAATGGGAACTGCTCCTCCTCACCTCCTCCTTTATTTCCCTCATCTCCTCTTGTAGGCTCTTAATCACAGCAGAAACGTTAGCCTGCATTGGGCCATTGATCATGCTTTCAAAATTTCTAAGCTTGCTCGTGACAGAACCCACTGTCTCTCGGTCGTTATCTGCATTAATCATTGCAATGAAGGTGGAGTATTCGGATGGCCCTAGATTTGCCAGATTCCACAACATTTGCCCTGTGCACCTGACTTTGTCAGGGTCGTTACCATGCTGTCCATCCCTCCCAAAGAGTACCTCCAATACTGCCACTTCTCTCAGCTGCTGGATCCCTTCCTCAAGGGTCTTCCAGCGCATTCTATGATGGTGCTCCTGCATTCTCTCTCTGTGGACAAACCTCTCTCTCACACTCATTAAAAGCCGCTCCCAGAGGGAAAGGGTCCCCGGCTCCCTTACAAATACCAGATTGACACCTGAGTCCTGAGTCAAGGGTCCCAAATTCCTTGCCTCACTGCCATCCAGTTGCACACCCGTACCCATAAGATCCCAGACCCGAAGTAACCAGGTTGTAAAAGCCTCACGCCCCCGCCGTACGATGTCTTTGTGCAGATTACGGAGACTGTCATACGTCAGGGACTCGGTGAGTATCTCAACCACTGGCTCGCCTGCAGGTTCTGAGGGCCCTCCTTTCTTAACTGAGTGGTCTGATTTCATCTTAGATGTCCTCGTTTCCACAGGGGCGACTGCTGCTGGCTCTGACTGCCCTTGCGTTTCAGCTGGAACCTGGACGGTTGTAACGTCTGTGGGTTCTACTGCTGCACCATTAGACTCTCCCTCTTCAAGGCAGGAGGAGGGATTCCCAGCAGCTGAGAGAATGCACTCCTTCAGCATCTGGCCCATCTCACGTATCTCCTTCACCCAATCCGAGTGGTTCATTTCTGATGTGAGCTGTGAGGCAGGGTCAGATTCTGGAGCAGCATTCCTAGTCAGGGTAGTTACCCAAGCCAATCTCCCCTGATCTCTGAATACTGAATAAAACAGGATTATCAGCAACACTAGCCACTGTATGATATCATTAGCACTTAGGAAAGCTCTGAATCCTTCGAAAACTGGTGGAGTAGACCCAAAGAGCTAGGTTAGGGCTTGGGAGAAAGTTTCTCCCGGTGTCATTTCCTCACAGTAGGTACCATTATTAAAGTAACCCCAAAAGCATACATTTAGTGTTTGATAGCTCCGAATCCATGTGCCCGCCTTCCAGAGGAAGTTAATAAGCCATGAATTCCTCACCTTATTAATCCATAAAACAAACTGGATAACAGTCACGGTAGCCTTAGTTATAGGACCCATGTTTAGATAAGGGCCTGCAAATGGGAGAAATACAGCCACCACCACATGCCACAAGAACCGGGATAAGCTAGCCCACATGATGCCACTTAACAAGGAATCTATATCCAATGCACAAAAACCGTTATTCCTTTATCTCTCGATGCCCTCGAGCCCCACGTTGGGCGCCAAAATCTGTCTTGGTTTGAAAAAGACAGGTGTCTGTGGAGGAAGGCAGGAGCCTCCCTTGAAATGGAGAGTGCAACCCCCTTCCCTCCAAACTATTATAATTTTGAAATTAACGGGCCTTCAGGCAAAGATATGGGGAATAGGAATAACAGTTCTTTACTAATATATATATATATAACACAAGGCAGGGAAAAAAACAAACAACCCACTGGTTTATACTGACAGAGTCAGGAATACAACCTGACACCCTGTTAGGGTGGCAGTAGCAGTCCGATAAGATGCTGGCTGCAGTCCTCCTGAAGCGATGGGTGTAGTTCTGTGGAAGCAGCAATCAGGTAAAAGAGTCTGGTCTTCCTCCGAAGGTCCAGTGGTCGGCAGGTAGCTCTCGTCCTCTGGAACTCCAGTGGGGGGAAAAGCTCCTCTGGGAATCCAGTGGAAGAAAGGCTGCTAGGGTGTTCAAAATCTCCGTTTTTATTTGGCATAGACTGCTTGGCTCCTTCCCCCCCCCCTCCCCGGGCGGAGCATCTCACAATGGGATGGGGAGTCGTGAGGCAGTTCCTTGATGGGCCATGAACAGGAGATAGCCCAGGAGCGAGTTACCGATGGGTCAGGCGATAAGGCATTGTTGTGCCCAGTAACAGGAGATAGTCCAGAGGGGGGGAGGCAGGGAGCACCGCCCCACCTGGTCTCAACAGCTCCTGAAGATGGTAATAGAATATATTTTTTTTCTTTTGGCACATTTTACACTGTAACCCAGGACATAATCCACCCCTTATTCTATTACCATCTACACCGTACCCAACCCAATGCCCCCTTACAGATACATATATACATATATACACAATGAAACCTTACACAGAGTTCTCACTTAAAATTAGGTCTCCTTGTGGTACACAACGGGTTTCCCCATTTTTCTGCATTACCCACCAAGTGTAACCAGGTCCCTGAGCAAAAACAACCCCACGGAGGGGTGTGCCTTTGCCTGATGTGGGATTAATCCAAACAGTCTTTCCTAACATACCTCTCGTGTGTACCACAGGGACTTTATCTCCGTCCACTGTGTGCAAGGGTCCAGACTGGGCAGGACCAGCTCGATTGATGGACCCTCGGGTATTGACCATCCAGGTGGCCTTTGCTAAGTTCAGTTCCCAATTTTTGAAAGTCCCTCCTCCAAGTGCTTTTAGGGTAGTCTTAAGTAGCCCATTGCACCGTTCAACTTTCCCGGCAGCTGGTGCATGATAAGGGATATGATATATCCATTCGATTCCATGTTCTCTGGCCCAAGTGCTTATGAGGCTATTCTTGAAATGTGTCCCGTTGTCTGACTCGATTCTCTCAGGGGTGCCATGTCTCCAAAGAACTTGCTTTTCCAGGCCCAAGATGGTGTTCCGGGCGGTAGCATGAGGCACAGGGTAGGTCTCCAGCCACCCAGTGGTTGCTTCCACCATGGTCAGCACGTAGCGCTTGCCTTGACGGGTTTGGGGAAGAGTGATGTAGTCAATTTGCCAGGCTTCCCCATACCTGTACTTCGACCATCGTCCGCCGTACCACAGAGGCTTCACCCGCTTGGCCTGCTTGATCGCAGCGCAGGTCTCACAGTCTTGGATAACCTGGGAGATACTGTTCATGGTTAGATCCACCCCTCGGTCCCGTGCCCATTTATAAGCGGCCTCTCTGCCTTGATGGCCTGAGGCATCATGGGCCCATCGAGCTAAGAACAACTCTCCTTTATGTTGCCAATCCAAGTCTATCTGGGACACCTCTATTTTTGCAGCCTGATCTACCTGTTCATTGTTACGATGTTCTTCATTAGCCCGACTCCTGGGGACATGAGCATCTACATGACGGACCCTCACAGGTAGCTTCTTTACCCGAGTGGCAATATCTTTCCACTCATCAGCAGCCCAAATTGGTTTTCCCCTACGCTGCCAGTTGGCCTTTTTCCACCTTTCCAGCCAGCCCCACAGAGCATTGGCTACCATCCACGAATCAGTATAAAGGTAGAGCTTTGGCCACTTCTCTCTTTCAGCAATGTCCAGGGCTAGTTGAACGGCTTTGAGTTCAGCAAGTTGACTTGATCCACCTTCTCCTTCAGTAGCTTGTGCGACCTGTCGTGTGGGGCTCCATACGGCTGCTTTCCACTTCCGGTTCATCCCTACGATGCGACAGGAACCGTCAGTGAAAAGAGCATATCGTGTTTCCTCTGCTGGTAGTTGGTTGTACGGTGGAGCTTCTTCAGCCCGCGTCACTTGTTCCTGCTCCTCTTCGTCAGTGAGGCCAAAGTCTTCACCTTCCGGCCAGTTCGTAACGATCTCCAAAATCCCAGGGCGATTTGGGTTTCCAATACGGGCGCGTTGTGTGATGAGGGCAATCCATTTGCTCCATGTGGCGTCAGTGGCGTGGTGGGTGGAGGGAACCTTTCCTTTAAACATCCACCCCAGCACCGGTAGTCGGGGTGCCAGGAGGAGTTGTGCTTCGGTGCCAATCACTTCCGAGGCAGCTTGGACTCCTTCGTAGGCTGCTAGGATTTCCTTCTCTGTGGGAGTGTAGTTGGCCTCAGACCCTCTATAACTTCGACTCCAGAATCCCAGTGGTCGGCCACGAGTCTCTCCAGGCACCTTCTGCCAAAGGCTCCAGGACAAACCATTGTTCCCGGCCGCAGAGTAGAGCACGTTCCTCACCTCTGGTCCCGTCCTGACTGGGCCAAGGGCTAGCGCATGAGCGATCTCCCGCTTGATTTGGGCAAAAGCTTGTTGCTGTTCAGGGCCCCAGTGGAAATCGTTCTTCTTGCGGGTAACCAGGTACAGAGGGCTCACAATCTGGCTGTACTCAGGAATGGTTCCTTCAAGGGGATCTGTCAGATCATCCTCCCTTCTGTAATATCTGGCAGCTCGGTCCTGGGAGGTTGAGGCTACCTTCACTTTAGTGTTACTCCCCCGGTTAGTGTTTCCCTCCTTGAGTTGACGCACCCGTGCTGCCAGGACAGAAGTGGGTTTCCCATCCCACCTTCCCATGTCTTCCCCATGGTCGCGCAGGAAGTACCATAGCTCAGCTCGTGGGGTGTACCCTCTCCCTCTAGCTGGGGGACGTTGGGCTCCGACTTTGGGGCCTGTGACTTGTACCGGTGCCAAATGGGAACTGCTCCTCCTCACCTCCTCCTTTATTTCCCTCATCTCCTCTTGTAGGCTCTTAATCACAGCAGAAACGTTAGCCTGCATTGGGCCATTGATCATGCTTTCAAAATTTCTAAGCTTGCTCGTGACAGAACCCACTGTCTCTCGGTCGTTATCTGCATTAATCATTGCAATGAAGGTGGAGTATTCGGATGGCCCTAGATTTGCCAGATTCCACAACATTTGCCCTGTGCACCTGACTTTGTCAGGGTCGTTACCATGCTGTCCATCCCTCCCAAAGAGTACCTCCAATACTGCCACTTCTCTCAGCTGCTGGATCCCTTCCTCAAGGGTCTTCCAGCGCATTCTATGATGGTGCTCCTGCATTCTCTCTCTGTGGACAAACCTCTCTCTCACACTCATTAAAAGCCGCTCCCAGAGGGAAAGGGTCCCCGGCTCCCTTACAAATACCAGATTGACACCTGAGTCCTGAGTCAAGGGTCCCAAATTCCTTGCCTCACTGCCATCCAGTTGCACACCCGTACCCATAAGATCCCAGACCCGAAGTAACCAGGTTGTAAAAGCCTCACGCCCCCGCCGTACGATGTCTTTGTGCAGATTACGGAGACTGTCATACGTCAGGGACTCGGTGAGTATCTCAACCACTGGCTCGCCTGCAGGTTCTGAGGGCCCTCCTTTCTTAACTGAGTGGTCTGATTTCATCTTAGATGTCCTCGTTTCCACAGGGGCGACTGCTGCTGGCTCTGACTGCCCTTGCGTTTCAGCTGGAACCTGGACGGTTGTAACGTCTGTGGGTTCTACTGCTGCACCATTAGACTCTCCCTCTTCAAGGCAGGAGGAGGGATTCCCAGCAGCTGAGAGAATGCACTCCTTCAGCATCTGGCCCATCTCACGTATCTCCTTCACCCAATCCGAGTGGTTCATTTCTGATGTGAGCTGTGAGGCAGGGTCAGATTCTGGAGCAGCATTCCTAGTCAGGGTAGTTACCCAAGCCAATCTCCCCTGATCTCTGAATACTGAATAAAACAGGATTATCAGCAACACTAGCCACTGTATGATATCATTAGCACTTAGGAAAGCTCTGAATCCTTCGAAAACTGGTGGAGTAGACCCAAAGAGCTAGGTTAGGGCTTGGGAGAAAGTTTCTCCCGGTGTCATTTCCTCACAGTAGGTACCATTATTAAAGTAACCCCAAAAGCATACATTTAGTGTTTGATAGCTCCGAATCCATGTGCCCGCCTTCCAGAGGAAGTTAATAAGCCATGAATTCCTCACCTTATTAATCCATAAAACAAACTGGATAACAGTCACGGTAGCCTTAGTTATAGGACCCATGTTTAGATAAGGGCCTGCAAATGGGAGAAATACAGCCACCACCACATGCCACAAGAACCGGGATAAGCTAGCCCACATGATGCCACTTAACAAGGAATCTATATCCAATGCACAAAAACCGTTATTCCTTTATCTCTCGATGCCCTCGAGCCCCACGTTGGGCGCCAAAATCTGTCTTGGTTTGAAAAAGACAGGTGTCTGTGGAGGAAGGCAGGAGCCTCCCTTGAAATGGAGAGTGCAACCCCCTTCCCTCCAAACTATTATAATTTTGAAATTAACGGGCCTTCAGGCAAAGATATGGGGAATAGGAATAACAGTTCTTTACTAATATATATATATATATAACACAAGGCAGGGAAAAAAACAAACAACCCACTGGTTTATACTGACAGAGTCAGGAATACAACCTGACACCCTGTTAGGGTGGCAGTAGCAGTCCGATAAGATGCTGGCTGCAGTCCTCCTGAAGCGATGGGTGTAGTTCTGTGGAAGCAGCAATCAGGTAAAAGAGTCTGGTCTTCCTCCGAAGGTCCAGTGGTCGGCAGGTAGCTCTCGTCCTCTGGAACTCCAGTGGGGGGAAAAGCTCCTCTGGGAATCCAGTGGAAGAAAGGCTGCTAGGGTGTTCAAAATCTCCGTTTTTATTTGGCATAGACTGCTTGGCTCCTTCCCCCCCCCCTCCCCGGGCGGAGCATCTCACAATGGGATGGGGAGTCGTGAGGCAGTTCCTTGATGGGCCATGAACAGGAGATAGCCCAGGAGCGAGTTACCGATGGGTCAGGCGATAAGGCATTGTTGTGCCCAGTAACAGGAGATAGTCCAGAGGGGGGGAGGCAGGGAGCACCGCCCCACCTGGTCTCAACAGCTCCTGAAGATGGTAATAGAATATATTTTTTTTCTTTTGGCACATTTTACACTGTAACCCAGGACATAATCCACCCCTTATTCTATTACCATCTACACCGTACCCAACCCAATGCCCCCTTACAGATACATATATACATATATACACAATGAAACCTTACACAGAGTTCTCACTTAAAATTAGGTCTCCTTGTGGTACACAACGGGTTTCCCCATTTTTCTGCATTACCCACCAAGTGTAACCAGGTCCCTGAGCAAAAACAACCCCACGGAGGGGTGTGCCTTTGCCTGATGTGGGATTAATCCAAACAGTCTTTCCTAACATACCTCTCGTGTGTACCACAGGGACTTTATCTCCGTCCACTGTGTGCAAGGGTCCAGACTGGGCAGGACCAGCTCGATTGATGGACCCTCGGGTATTGACCATCCAGGTGGCCTTTGCTAAGTTCAGTTCCCAATTTTTGAAAGTCCCTCCTCCAAGTGCTTTTAGGGTAGTCTTAAGTAGCCCATTGCACCGTTCAACTTTCCCGGCAGCTGGTGCATGATAAGGGATATGATATATCCATTCGATTCCATGTTCTCTGGCCCAAGTGCTTATGAGGCTATTCTTGAAATGTGTCCCGTTGTCTGACTCGATTCTCTCAGGGGTGCCATGTCTCCAAAGAACTTGCTTTTCCAGGCCCAAGATGGTGTTCCGGGCGGTAGCATGAGGCACAGGGTAGGTCTCCAGCCACCCAGTGGTTGCTTCCACCATGGTCAGCACGTAGCGCTTGCCTTGACGGGTTTGGGGAAGAGTGATGTAGTCAATTTGCCAGGCTTCCCCATACCTGTACTTCGACCATCGTCCGCCGTACCACAGAGGCTTCACCCGCTTGGCCTGCTTGATCGCAGCGCAGGTCTCACAGTCTTGGATAACCTGGGAGATACTGTTCATGGTTAGATCCACCCCTCGGTCCCGTGCCCATTTATAAGCGGCCTCTCTGCCTTGATGGCCTGAGGCATCATGGGCCCATCGAGCTAAGAACAACTCTCCTTTATGTTGCCAATCCAAGTCTATCTGGGACACCTCTATTTTTGCAGCCTGATCTACCTGTTCATTGTTACGATGTTCTTCATTAGCCCGACTCCTGGGGACATGAGCATCTACATGACGGACCCTCACAGGTAGCTTCTTTACCCGAGTGGCAATATCTTTCCACTCATCAGCAGCCCAAATTGGTTTTCCCCTACGCTGCCAGTTGGCCTTTTTCCACCTTTCCAGCCAGCCCCACAGAGCATTGGCTACCATCCACGAATCAGTATAAAGGTAGAGCTTTGGCCACTTCTCTCTTTCAGCAATGTCCAGGGCTAGTTGAACGGCTTTGAGTTCAGCAAGTTGACTTGATCCACCTTCTCCTTCAGTAGCTTGTGCGACCTGTCGTGTGGGGCTCCATACGGCTGCTTTCCACTTCCGGTTCATCCCTACGATGCGACAGGAACCGTCAGTGAAAAGAGCATATCGTGTTTCCTCTGCTGGTAGTTGGTTGTACGGTGGAGCTTCTTCAGCCCGCGTCACTTGTTCCTGCTCCTCTTCGTCAGTGAGGCCAAAGTCTTCACCTTCCGGCCAGTTCGTAACGATCTCCAAAATCCCAGGGCGATTTGGGTTTCCAATACGGGCGCGTTGTGTGATGAGGGCAATCCATTTGCTCCATGTGGCGTCAGTGGCGTGGTGGGTGGAGGGAACCTTTCCTTTAAACATCCACCCCAGCACCGGTAGTCGGGGTGCCAGGAGGAGTTGTGCTTCGGTGCCAATCACTTCCGAGGCAGCTTGGACTCCTTCGTAGGCTGCTAGGATTTCCTTCTCTGTGGGAGTGTAGTTGGCCTCAGACCCTCTATAACTTCGACTCCAGAATCCCAGTGGTCGGCCACGAGTCTCTCCAGGCACCTTCTGCCAAAGGCTCCAGGACAAACCATTGTTCCCGGCCGCAGAGTAGAGCACGTTCCTCACCTCTGGTCCCGTCCTGACTGGGCCAAGGGCTAGCGCATGAGCGATCTCCCGCTTGATTTGGGCAAAAGCTTGTTGCTGTTCAGGGCCCCAGTGGAAATCGTTCTTCTTGCGGGTAACCAGGTACAGAGGGCTCACAATCTGGCTGTACTCAGGAATGGTTCCTTCAAGGGGATCTGTCAGATCATCCTCCCTTCTGTAATATCTGGCAGCTCGGTCCTGGGAGGTTGAGGCTACCTTCACTTTAGTGTTACTCCCCCGGTTAGTGTTTCCCTCCTTGAGTTGACGCACCCGTGCTGCCAGGACAGAAGTGGGTTTCCCATCCCACCTTCCCATGTCTTCCCCATGGTCGCGCAGGAAGTACCATAGCTCAGCTCGTGGGGTGTACCCTCTCCCTCTAGCTGGGGGACGTTGGGCTCCGACTTTGGGGCCTGTGACTTGTACCGGTGCCAAATGGGAACTGCTCCTCCTCACCTCCTCCTTTATTTCCCTCATCTCCTCTTGTAGGCTCTTAATCACAGCAGAAACGTTAGCCTGCATTGGGCCATTGATCATGCTTTCAAAATTTCTAAGCTTGCTCGTGACAGAACCCACTGTCTCTCGGTCGTTATCTGCATTAATCATTGCAATGAAGGTGGAGTATTCGGATGGCCCTAGATTTGCCAGATTCCACAACATTTGCCCTGTGCACTTGACTTTGTCAGGGTCGTTACCATGCTGTCCATCCCTCCCAAAGAGTACCTCCAATACTGCCACTTCTCTCAGCTGCTGGATCCCTTCCTCAAGGGTCTTCCAGCGCATTCTATGATGGTGCTCCTGCATTCTCTCTCTGTGGACAAACCTCTCTCTCACACTCATTAAAAGCCGCTCCCAGAGGGAAAGGGTCCCCGGCTCCCTTACAAATACCAGATTGACACCTGAGTCCTGAGTCAAGGGTCCCAAATTCCTTGCCTCACTGCCATCCAGTTGCACACCCGTACCCATAAGATCCCAGACCCGAAGTAACCAGGTTGTAAAAGCCTCACGCCCCCGCCGTACGATGTCTTTGTGCAGATTACGGAGACTGTCATACGTCAGGGACTCGGTGAGTATCTCAACCACTGGCTCGCCTGCAGGTTCTGAGGGCCCTCCTTTCTTAACTGAGTGGTCTGATTTCATCTTAGATGTCCTCGTTTCCACAGGGGCGACTGCTGCTGGCTCTGACTGCCCTTGCGTTTCAGCTGGAACCTGGACGGTTGTAACGTCTGTGGGTTCTACTGCTGCACCATTAGACTCTCCCTCTTCAAGGCAGGAGGAGGGATTCCCAGCAGCTGAGAGAATGCACTCCTTCAGCATCTGGCCCATCTCACGTATCTCCTTCACCCAATCCGAGTGGTTCATTTCTGATGTGAGCTGTGAGGCAGGGTCAGATTCTGGAGCAGCATTCCTAGTCAGGGTAGTTACCCAAGCCAATCTCCCCTGATCTCTGAATACTGAATAAAACAGGATTATCAGCAACACTAGCCACTGTATGATATCATTAGCACTTAGGAAAGCTCTGAATCCTTCGAAAACTGGTGGAGTAGACCCAAAGAGCTGGGTTAGGGCTTGGGAGAAAGTTTCTCCCGGTGTCATTTCCTCACAGTAGGTACCATTATTAAAGTAACCCCAAAAGCATACATTTAGTGTTTGATAGCTCCGAATCCATGTGCCCGCCTTCCAGAGGAAGTTAATAAGCCATGAATTCCTCACCTTATTAATCCATAAAACAAACTGGATAACAGTCACGGTAGCCTTAGTTATAGGACCCATGTTTAGATAAGGGCCTGCAAATGGGAGAAATACAGCCACCACCACATGCCACAAGAACCGGGATAAGCTAGCCCACATGATGCCACTTAACAAGGAATCTATATCCAATGCACAAAAACCGTTATTCCTTTATCTCTCGATGCCCTCGAGCCCCACGTTGGGCGCCAAAATCTGTCTTGGTTTGAAAAAGACAGGTGTCTGTGGAGGAAGGCAGGAGCCTCCCTTGAAATGGAGAGTGCAACCCCCTTCCCTCCAAACTATTATAATTTTGAAATTAACGGGCCTTCAGGCAAAGATATGGGGAATAGGAATAACAGTTCTTTACTAATATATATATATATAACACAAGGCAGGGAAAAAAACAAACAACCCACTGGTTTATACTGACAGAGTCAGGAATACAACCTGACACCCTGTTAGGGTGGCAGTAGCAGTCCGATAAGATGCTGGCTGCAGTCCTCCTGAAGCGATGGGTGTAGTTCTGTGGAAGCAGCAATCAGGTAAAAGAGTCTGGTCTTCCTCCGAAGGTCCAGTGGTCGGCAGGTAGCTCTCGTCCTCTGGAACTCCAGTGGGGGGAAAAGCTCCTCTGGGAATCCAGTGGAAGAAAGGCTGCTAGGGTGTTCAAAATCTCCGTTTTTATTTGGCATAGACTGCTTGGCTCCTTCCCCCCCCCCTCCCCGGGCGGAGCATCTCACAATGGGATGGGGAGTCGTGAGGCAGTTCCTTGATGGGCCATGAACAGGAGATAGCCCAGGAGCGAGTTACCGATGGGTCAGGCGATAAGGCATTGTTGTGCCCAGTAACAGGAGATAGTCCAGAGGGGGGGAGGCAGGGAGCACCGCCCCACCTGGTCTCAACAGCTCCTGAAGATGGTAATAGAATATATTTTTTTTCTTTTGGCACATTTTACACTGTAACCCAGGACATAATCCACCCCTTATTCTATTACCATCTACACCGTACCCAACCCAATGCCCCCTTACAGATACATATATACATATATACACAATGAAACCTTACACAGAGTTCTCACTTAAAATTAGGTCTCCTTGTGGTACACAACGGGTTTCCCCATTTTTCTGCATTACCCACCAAGTGTAACCAGGTCCTTGAGCAAAAACAACCCCACGGAGGGGTGTGCCTTTGCCTGATGTGGGATTAATCCAAACAGTCTTTCCTAACATACCTCTCGTGTGTACCACAGGGACTTTATCTCCGTCCACTGTGTGCAAGGGTCCAGACTGGGCAGGACCAGCTCGATTGATGGACCCTCGGGTATTGACCATCCAGGTGGCCTTTGCTAAGTTCAGTTCCCAATTTTTGAAAGTCCCTCCTCCAAGTGCTTTTAGGGTAGTCTTAAGTAGCCCATTGCACCGTTCAACTTTCCCGGCAGCTGGTGCATGATAAGGGATATGATATATCCATTCGATTCCATGTTCTCTGGCCCAAGTGCTTATGAGGCTATTCTTGAAATGTGTCCCGTTGTCTGACTCGATTCTCTCAGGGGTGCCATGTCTCCAAAGAACTTGCTTTTCCAGGCCCAAGATGGTGTTCCGGGCGGTAGCATGAGGCACAGGGTAGGTCTCCAGCCACCCAGTGGTTGCTTCCACCATGGTCAGCACGTAGCGCTTGCCTTGACGGGTTTGGGGAAGAGTGATGTAGTCAATTTGCCAGGCTTCCCCATACCTGTACTTCGACCATCGTCCGCCGTACCACAGAGGCTTCACCCGCTTGGCCTGCTTGATCGCAGCGCAGGTCTCACAGTCTTGGATAACCTGGGAGATACTGTTCATGGTTAGATCCACCCCTCGGTCCCGTGCCCATTTATAAGCGGCCTCTCTGCCTTGATGGCCTGAGGCATCATGGGCCCATCGAGCTAAGAACAACTCTCCTTTATGTTGCCAATCCAAGTCTATCTGGGACACCTCTATTTTTGCAGCCTGATCTACCTGTTCATTGTTACGATGTTCTTCGTTAGCCCGACTCCTGGGGACATGAGCATCTACATGACGGACCCTCACAGGTAGCTTCTTTACCCGAGTGGCAATATCTTTCCACTCATCAGCAGCCCAAATTGGTTTTCCCCTACGCTGCCAGTTGGCCTTTTTCCACCTTTCCAGCCAGCCCCACAGAGCATTGGCTACCATCCACGAATCAGTATAAAGGTAGAGCTTTGGCCACTTCTCTCTTTCAGCAATGTCCAGGGCTAGTTGAACGGCTTTGAGTTCAGCAAGTTGACTTGATCCACCTTCTCCTTCAGTAGCTTGTGCGACCTGTCGTGTGGGGCTCCATACGGCTGCTTTCCACTTCCGGTTCATCCCTACGATGCGACAGGAACCGGCAGTGAAAAGAGCATATCGTGTTTCCTCTGCTGGTAGTTGGTTGTACGGTGGAGCTTCTTCAGCCCGCGTCACTTGTTCCTGCTCCTCTTCGTCAGTGAGGCCAAAGTCTTCACCTTCCGGCCAGTTCGTAATGATCTCCAAAATCCCAGGGCGATTTGGGTTTCCAATACGGGCGCGTTGTGTGATGAGGGCAATCCATTTGCTCCATGTGGCGTCAGTGGCGTGGTGGGTGGAGGGAACCTTTCCTTTAAACATCCACCCCAGCACCGGTAGTCGGGGTGCCAGGAGGAGTTGTGCTTCGGTGCCAATCACTTCCGAGGCAGCTTGGACTCCTTCGTAGGCTGCTAGGATTTCCTTCTCTGTGGGAGTGTAGTTGGCCTCAGACCCTCTATAACTTCGACTCCAGAATCCCAGTGGTCGGCCACGAGTCTCTCCAGGCACCTTCTGCCAAAGGCTCCAGGACAAACCATTGTTCCCGGCCGCAGAGTAGAGCACGTTCCTCACCTCTGGTCCCGTCCTGACTGGGCCAAGGGCTAGCGCATGAGCGATCTCCCGCTTGATTTGGGCAAAAGCTTGTTGCTGTTCAGGGCCCCAGTGGAAATCGTTCTTCTTGCGGGTAACCAGGTACAGAGGGCTCACAATCTGGCTGTACTCAGGAATGGTTCCTTCAAGGGGATCTGTCAGATCATCCTCCCTTCTGTAATATCTGGCAGCTCGGTCCTGGGAGGTTGAGGCTACCTTCACTTTAGTGTTACTCCCCCGGTTAGTGTTTCCCTCCTTGAGTTGACGCACCCGTGCTGCCAGGACAGAAGTGGGTTTCCCATCCCACCTTCCCATGTCTTCCCCATGGTCGCGCAGGAAGTACCATAGCTCAGCTCGTGGGGTGTACCCTCTCCCTCTAGCTGGGGGACGTTGGGCTCCGACTTTGGGGCCTGTGACTTGTACCGGTGCCAAATGGGAACTGCTCCTCCTCACCTCCTCCTTTATTTCCCTCATCTCCTCTTGTAGGCTCTTAATCACAGCAGAAACGTTAGCCTGCATTGGGCCATTGATCATGCTTTCAAAATTTCTAAGCTTGCTCGTGACAGAACCCACTGTCTCTCGGTCGTTATCTGCATTAATCATTGCAATGAAGGTGGAGTATTCGGATGGCCCTAGATTTGCCAGATTCCACAACATTTGCCCTGTGCACCTGACTTTGTCAGGGTCGTTACCATGCTGTCCATCCCTCCCAAAGAGTACCTCCAATACTGCCACTTCTCTCAGCTGCTGGATCCCTTCCTCAAGGGTCTTCCAGCGCATTCTATGATGGTGCTCCTGCATTCTCTCTCTGTGGACAAACCTCTCTCTCACACTCATTAAAAGCCGCTCCCAGAGGGAAAGGGTCCCCGGCTCCCTTACAAATACCAGATTGACACCTGAGTCCTGA
Organism: Leptosomus discolor; assembly: GCF_034619465.1. Taxonomy (NCBI): domain Eukaryota; kingdom Metazoa; phylum Chordata; class Aves; order Leptosomiformes; family Leptosomidae; genus Leptosomus; species Leptosomus discolor. The sequence continues at coordinate 4,126,290 of NW_028237772.1, forward strand.
GTCAAGGGTCCCAAATTCCTTGCCTCACTGCCATCCAGTTGCACACCCGTACCCATAAGATCCCAGACCCGAGGTAACCAGGTTGTAAAAGCCTCACGCCCCCGCCGTACGATGTCTTTGTGCAGATTACGGAGACTGTCATACGTCAGGGACTCGGTGAGTATCTCAACCACTGGCTCGCCTGCAGGTTCTGAGGGCCCTCCTTTCTTAACTGAGTGGTCTGATTTCATCTTAGATGTCCTCGTTTCCACAGGGGCGACTGCTGCTGGCTCTGACTGCCCTTGCGTTTCAGCTGGAACCTGGACGGTTGTAACGTCTGTGGGTTCTACTGCTGCACCATTAGACTCTCCCTCTTCAAGGCAGGAGGAGGGATTCCCAGCAGCTGAGAGAATGCACTCCTTCAGCATCTGGCCCATCTCACGTATCTCCTTCACCCAATCCGAGTGGTTCATTTCTGATGTGAGCTGTGAGGCAGGGTCAGATTCTGGAGCAGCATTCCTAGTCAGGGTAGTTACCCAAGCCAATCTCCCCTGATCTCTGAATACTGAATAAAACAGGATTATCAGCAACACTAGCCACTGTATGATATCATTAGCACTTAGGAAAGCTCTGAATCCTTCGAAAACTGGTGGAGTAGACCCAAAGAGCTGGGTTAGGGCTTGGGAGAAAGTTTCTCCCGGTGTCATTTCCTCACAGTAGGTACCATTATTAAAGTAACCCCAAAAGCATACATTTAGTGTTTGATAGCTCCGAATCCATGTGCCCGCCTTCCAGAGGAAGTTAATAAGCCATGAATTCCTCACCTTATTAATCCATAAAACAAACTGGATAACAGTCACGGTAGCCTTAGTTATAGGACCCATGTTTAGATAAGGGCCTGCAAATGGGAGAAATACAGCCACCACCACATGCCACAAGAACCGGGATAAGCTAGCCCACATGATGCCACTTAACAAGGAATCTATATCCAATGCACAAAAACCGTTATTCCTTTATCTCTCGATGCCCTCGAGCCCCACGTTGGGCGCCAAAATCTGTCTTGGTTTGAAAAAGACAGGTGTCTGTGGAGGAAGGCAGGAGCCTCCCTTGAAATGGAGAGTGCAACCCCCTTCCCTCCAAACTATTATAATTTTGAAATTAACGGGCCTTCAGGCAAAGATATGGGGAATAGGAATAACAGTTCTTTACTAATATATATATATATAACACAAGGCAGGGAAAAAAACAAACAACCCACTGGTTTATACTGACAGAGTCAGGAATACAACCTGACACCCTGTTAGGGTGGCAGTAGCAGTCCGATAAGATGCTGGCTGCAGTCCTCCTGAAGCGATGGGTGTAGTTCTGTGGAAGCAGCAATCAGGTAAAAGAGTCTGGTCTTCCTCCGAAGGTCCAGTGGTCGGCAGGTAGCTCTCGTCCTCTGGAACTCCAGTGGGGGGAAAAGCTCCTCTGGGAATCCAGTGGAAGAAAGGCTGCTAGGGTGTTCAAAATCTCCGTTTTTATTTGGCATGGACTGCTTGGCTCCTTCCCCCCCCCTCCCCGGGTGGAGCATCTCACAATGGGATGGGGAGTCGTGAGGCAGTTCCTTGATGGGCCATGAACAGGAGATAGCCCAGGAGCGAGTTACCGATGGGTCAGGCGATAAGGCATTGTTGTGCCCAGTAACAGGAGATAGTCCAGAGGGGGGGAGGCAGGGAGCACCGCCCCACCTGGTCTCAACAGCTCCTGAAGATGGTAATAGAATATATTTTTTTTCTTTTGGCACATTTTACACTGTAACCCAGGACATAATCCACTCCTTATTCTATTACCATCTACACCGTACCCAACCCAATGCCCCCTTACAGATACATATATACACAATGAAACCTTACACAGAGTTCTCACTTAAAATTAGGTCTCCTTGTGGTACACAACGGGTTTCCCCATTTTTCTGCATTACCCACCAAGTGTAACCAGGTCCTTGAGCAAAAACAACCCCACGGAGGGGTGTGCCTTTGCCTGATGTGGGATTAATCCAAACAGTCTTTCCTAACATACCTCTCGTGTGTACCACAGGGACTTTATCTCCGTCCACTGTGTGCAAGGGTCCAGACTGGGCAGGACCAGCTCGATTGATGGACCCTCGGGTATTGACCATCCAGGTGGCCTTTGCTAAGTTCAGTTCCCAATTTTTGAAAGTCCCTCCTCCAAGTGCTTTTAGGGTAGTCTTAAGTAGCCCATTGCACCGTTCAACTTTCCCGGCAGCTGGTGCATGATAAGGGATATGATATATCCATTCGATTCCATGTTCTCTGGCCCAAGTGCTTATGAGGCTATTCTTGAAATGTGTCCCGTTGTCTGACTCGATTCTCTCAGGGGTGCCATGTCTCCAAAGAACTTGCTTTTCCAGGCCCAAGATGGTGTTCCGGGCGGTAGCATGAGGCACAGGGTAGGTCTCCAGCCACCCAGTGGTTGCTTCCACCATGGTCAGCACGTAGTGCTTGCCTTGACGGGTTTGGGGAAGAGTGATGTAGTCAATTTGCCAGGCTTCCCCATACCTGTACTTCGACCATCGTCCGCCGTACCACAGAGGCTTCACCCGCTTGGCCTGCTTGATCGCAGCGCAGGTCTCACAGTCTTGGATAACCTGGGAGATACTGTTCATGGTTAGATCCACCCCTCGGTCCCGTGCCCATTTATAAGCGGCCTCTCTGCCTTGATGGCCTGAGGCATCATGGGCCCATCGAGCTAAGAACAACTCTCCTTTATGTTGCCAATCCAAGTCTATCTGGGACACCTCTATTTTTGCAGCCTGATCTACCTGTTCATTGTTACGATGTTCTTCATTAGCCCGACTCCTGGGGACATGAGCATCTACATGACGGACCCTCACAGGTAGCTTCTTTACCCGAGTGGCAATATCTTTCCACTCATCAGCAGCCCAAATTGGTTTTCCCCTACGCTGCCAGTTGGCCTTTTTCCACCTTTCCAGCCAGCCCCACAGAGCATTGGCTACCATCCACGAATCAGTATAAAGGTAGAGCTTTGGCCACTTCTCTCTTTCAGCAATGTCCAGGGCTAGTTGAACGGCTTTGAGTTCAGCAAGTTGACTTGATCCACCTTCTCCTTCAGTAGCTTGTGCGACCTGTCGTGTGGGGCTCCATACGGCTGCTTTCCACTTCCGGTTCATCCCTACAATGCGACAGGAACCGTCAGTGAAAAGAGCATATCGTGTTTCCTCTGCTGGTAGTTGGTTGTACGGTGAAGCTTCTTCAGCCCGCGTCACTTGTTCCTGCTCCTCTTCGTCAGTGAGGCCAAAGTCTTCACCTTCCGGCCAGTTCGTAATGATCTCCAAAATCCCAGGGCGATTTGGGTTTCCAATACGGGCGCGTTGTGTGATGAGGGCAATCCATTTGCTCCATGTGGCGTCAGTGGCGTGGTGGGTGGAGGGAACCTTTCCTTTAAACATCCACCCCAGCACCGGTAGTCGGGGTGCCAGGAGGAGTTGTGCTTCGGTGCCAATCACTTCCGAGGCAGCTTGGACTCCTTCATAGGCTGCTAGGATTTCCTTCTCTGTGGGAGTGTAGTTGGCCTCAGACCCTCTATAACTTCGACTCCAGAATCCCAGTGGTCGGCCACGAGTCTCTCCAGGCACCTTCTGCCAAAGGCTCCAGGACAAACCATTGTTCCCGGCCGCAGAGTAGAGCACGTTCCTCACCTCTGGTCCCGTCCTGACTGGGCCAAGGGCTAGCGCATGAGCGATCTCCCGCTTGATTTGGGCAAAAGCTTGTTGCTGTTCAGGGCCCCAGTGGAAATCGTTCTTCTTGCGGGTAACCAGGTACAGAGGGCTCACAATCTGGCTGTACTCAGGAATGTGCATTCTCCAAAAACCTATGGTGCCTAGGAAAGCCTGTGTTTCCTTCTTGCTGGTTGGTGGAGACATCGCAGCGATCTTATTGATGACCTCGGTGGGGATCTGACGCCGTCCGTCTTGCCACTTTACCCCCAGGAACTGGATCTCTCGGGCAGGTCCCTTGACTTTGCTCTTCTTGATGGCAAAACCAGCTTCCAGGAGAATCTGGATGATCTTCTCTCCTTTCCCAAATACTTCCTTTGCTGTGTTCCCCCCCCACAATGATGTCATCGATGTACTGCAGATGTTCCGGAGCTTCACCCTTTTCCAGTGCAGCCTGGATCAGTCCATGGCAGATGGTGGGACTGTGCTTCCACCCCTGGGGCAGTCGGTTCCAGGTGTACTGTACGCCCCTCCAGGTGAAGGCAAACTGAGGCCTACATTCTGCTGCCAGAGGAATGGAGAGAAAAGCATTGGCAATGTCAATAGTGGCATACCACTTTGCTGCCTTGGACTCCAGCTCGTACTGGAGTTCCAGCATGTCCGGCACGGCAGCGCTCAACGGTGGAGTCACTTCATTCAAGCCACGATAGTCCACAGTCAATCTCCATTCTCCGTCAGACTTGCGCACAGGCCAAATGGGGCTGTTGAAGGGTGAGTGGGTCTTGCTGACCACCCCTTGACTCTCCAGCTCGCGGATCATTTTGTGGATGGGGATCACGGCATCTCGATTCGTCCGATACTGCCGGCGGTGCACTGTCGAGGTGGCAATTGGCACTTGTTGCTCTTCCACCTTCAAGAGTCCTACTGCAGATGGGTTTTCTGATAGTCCGGGCAAGGTGTTCAATTGCCTAATGCTCTCTGCCTCCACAGCAGCTATCCCAAATGCCCACCTGAGACCTTTTGGGCCCTTGTAATAGCCGTTCCGGAGGAAGTCTATGCCCAGAATGCACGGGGCCTCTGGGCCAGTCACAATCGGATGTTTCTGCCACTCCTTCCCAGTAAGGCTCACCTCGGCTTCCAACAGAGTCAATTGCTGCGATCCCCCCGTTACCCTGGCAATGGAAACAGGTTCTGCCCCCACATGTCCCGATGGCATTAGGGTACACTGCGCACCAGTATCAACTAACGCTTTGTATTTTTGTGGCTCTGACGTGCCAGGCCATCGGATCCACACCGTCCAAAATATCCGGTTTTCCCGTGCCTCTCCCTGGCTAGAGGCAGGGCCCCTCTAGCACTGGTTACCATTCCCTTCCTGGACATACATACTAGAGGTTCCTTCAAGGGGATCTGTCAGATCATCCTCCCTTCTGTAATATCTGGCAGCTCGGTCCTGGGAGGTTGAGGCTACCTTCACTTTAGTGTTACTCCCCCGGTTAGTGTTTCCCTCCTTGAGTTGACGCACCCGTGCTGCCAGGACAGAAGTGGGTTTCCCATCCCACCTTCCCATGTCTTCCCCATGGTCGCGCAGGAAGTACCATAGCTCAGCTCGTGGGGTGTACCCTCTCCCTCTAGCTGGGGGACGTTGGGCTCCGACTTTGGGGCCTGTGACTTGTACCGGTGCCAAATGGGAACTGCTCCTCCTCACCTCCTCCTTTATTTCCCTCATCTCCTCTTGTAGGCTCTTAATCACAGCAGAAACGTTAGCCTGCATTGGGCCATTGATCATGCTTTCAAAATTTCTAAGTTTGCTCGTGACAGAACCCACTGTCTCTCGGTCGTTATCTGCATTAATCATTGCAATGAAGGTGGAGTATTCGGATGGCCCTAGATTTGCCAGATTCCACAACATTTGCCCTGTGCACCTGACTTTGTCAGGGTCGTTACCATGCTGTCCATCCCTCCCAAAGACTACCTCCAATACTGCCACTTCTCTCAGCTGCTGGATCCCTTCCTCAAGGGTCTTCCAGCGCATTCTATGATGGTGCTCCTGCATTCTCTCTCTGTGGACAAACCTCTCTCTCACACTCATTAAAAGCCGCTCCCAGAGGGAAAGGGTCCCCGGCTCCCTTACAAATACCAGATTGACACCTGAGTCCTGAGTCAAGGGTCCCAAATTCCTTGCCTCACTGCCATCCAGTTGCACACCCGTACCCATAAGATCCCAGACCCGAAGTAACCAGGTTGTAAAAGCCTCACGCCCCCGCCGTACGATGTCTTTGTGCAGATTACGGAGACTGTCATACGTCAGGGACTCGGTGAGTATCTCAACCACTGGCTCGCCTGCAGGTTCTGAGGGCCCTCCTTTCTTAACTGAGTGGTCTGATTTCATCTTAGATGTCCTCGTTTCCACAGGGGCGACTGCTGCTGGCTCTGACTGCCCTTGCGTTTCAGCTGGAACCTGGACGGTTGTAACGTCTGTGGGTTCTACTGCTGCACCATTAGACTCTCCCTCTTCAAGGCAGGAGGAGGGATTCCCAGCAGCTGAGAGAATGCACTCCTTCAGCATCTGGCCCATCTCACGTATCTCCTTCACCCAATCCGAGTGGTTCATTTCTGATGTGAGCTGTGAGGCAGGGTCAGATTCTGGAGCAGCATTCCTAGTCAGGGTAGTTACCCAAGCCAATCTCCCCTGATCTCTGAATACTGAATAAAACAGGATTATCAGCAACACTAGCCACTGTATGATATCATTAGCACTTAGGAAAGCTCTGAATCCTTCGAAAACTGGTGGAGTAGACCCAAAGAGCTGGGTTAGGGCTTGGGAGAAAGTTTCTCCCGGTGTCATTTCCTCACAGTAGGTACCATTATTAAAGTAACCCCAAAAGCATACATTTAGTGTTTGATAGCTCCGAATCCATGTGCCCGCCTTCCAGAGGAAGTTAATAAGCCATGAATTCCTCACCTTATTAATCCATAAAACAAACTGGATAACAGTCACGGTAGCCTTAGTTATAGGACCCATGTTTAGATAAGGGCCTGCAAATGGGAGAAATACAGCCACCACCACATGCCACACGAACCGGGATAAGCTAGCCCACATGATGCCACTTAACAAGGAATCTATATCCAATGCACAAAAACCGTTATTCCTTTATCTCTCGATGCCCTCGAGCCCCACGTTGGGCGCCAAAATCTGTCTTGGTTTGAAAAAGACAGGTGTCTGTGGAGGAAGGCAGGAGCCTCCCTTGAAATGGAGAGTGCAACCCCCTTCCCTCCAAACTATTATAATTTTGAAATTAACGGGCCTTCAGGCAAAGATATGGGGAATAGGAATAACAGTTCTTTACTAATATATATATATATATAAAACACAAGGCAGGGAAAAAACAAACAACCCACTGGTTTATACTGACAGAGTCAGGAATACAACCTGACACCCTGTTAGGGTGGCAGTAGCAGTCCGATAAGATGCTGGCTGCAGTCCTCCTGAAGCGATGGGTGTAGTTCTGTGGAAGCAGCAATCAGGTAAAAGAGTCTGGTCTTCCTCCGAAGGTCCAGTGGTCGGCAGGTAGCTCTCGTCCTCTGGAACTCCAGTGGGGGGAAAAGCTCCTCTGGGAATCCAGTGGAAGAAAGGCTGCTAGGGTGTTCAAAATCTCCGTTTTTATTTGGCATGGACTGCTTGGCTCCTTCCCCCCCCCCTCCCCGGGCGGAGCATCTCACAGTGGGATGGGGAGTCGTGAGGCAGTTCCTTGATGGGCCATGAACAGGAGATAGCCCAGGAGCGAGTTACCGATGGGTCAGGCGATAAGGCATTGTTGTGCCCAGTAACAGGAGATAGTCCAGAGGGGGGGAGGCAGGGAGCACCGCCCCACCTGGTCTCTACAGCTCCTGAAGATGGTAATAGAATATATTTTTTTTCTTTTGGCACATTTTACACTGTAACCCAGGACATAATCCACCCCTTATTCTATTACCATCTACACCGTACCCAACCCAATGCCCCCTTACAGATACATATATACATATATACACAATGAAACCTTACACAGAGTTCTCACTTAAAATTAGGTCTCCTTGTGGTACACAACGGGTTTCCCCATTTTTCTGCATTACCCACCAAGTGTAACCAGGTCCTTGAGCAAAAACAACCCCACGGAGGGGTGTGCCTTTGCCTGATGTGGGATTAATCCAAACAGTCTTTCCTAACATACCTCTCGTGTGTACCACAGGGACTTTATCTCCGTCCACTGTGTGCAAGGGTCCAGACTGGGCAGGACCAGCTCGATTGATGGACCCTCGGGTATTGACCATCCAGGTGGCCTTTGCTAAGTTCAGTTCCCAATTTTTGAAAGTCCCTCCTCCAAGTGCTTTTAGGGTAGTCTTAAGTAGCCCATTGCACCGTTCAACTTTCCCGGCAGCTGGTGCATGATAAGGGATATGATATATCCATTCGATTCCATGTTCTCTGGCCCAAGTGCTTATGAGGCTATTCTTGAAATGTGTCCCGTTGTCTGACTCGATTCTCTCAGGGGTGCCATGTCTCCAAAGAACTTGCTTTTCCAGGCCCAAGATGGTGTTCCGGGCGGTAGCATGAGGCACAGGGTAGGTCTCCAGCCACCCAGTGGTTGCTTCCACCATGGTCAGCACGTAGCGCTTGCCTTGACGGGTTTGGGGAAGAGTGATGTAGTCAATTTGCCAGGCTTCCCCATACCTGTACTTCGACCATCGTCCGCCGTACCACAGAGGCTTCACCCGCTTGGCCTGCTTGATCGCAGCACAGGTCTCACAGTCTTGGATAACCTGGGAGATACTGTTCATGGTTAGATCCACCCCTCGGTCCCGTGCCCATTTATAAGCGGCCTCTCTGCCTTGATGGCCTGAGGCATCATGGGCCCATCGAGCTAAGAACAACTCTCCTTTATGTTGCCAATCCAAGTCTATCTGGGACACCTCTATTTTTGCAGCCTGATCTACCTGTTCATTGTTACGATGTTCTTCATTAGCCCGACTCCTGGGGACATGAGCATCTACATGACGGACCCTCACAGGTAGCTTCTTTACCCGAGTGGCAATATCTTTCCACTCATCAGCAGCCCAAATTGGTTTTCCCCTACGCTGCCAGTTGGCCTTTTTCCACCTTTCCAGCCAGCCCCACAGAGCATTGGCTACCATCCACGAATCAGTATAAAGGTAGAGCTTTGGCCACTTCTCTCTTTCAGCAATGTCCAGGGCTAGTTGAACGGCTTTGAGTTCAGCAAGTTGACTTGATCCACCTTCTCCTTCAGTAGCTTGTGCGACCTGTCGTGTGGGGCTCCATACGGCTTGTTTCCACTTCCGGTTCATCCCTACAATGCGACAGGAACCGTCAGTGAAAAGAGCATATCGTGTTTCCTCTGCTGGTAGTTGGTTGTACGGTGGAGCTTCTTCAGCCCGCGTCACTTGTTCCTGCTCCTCTTCGTCAGTGAGGCCAAAGTCTTCACCTTCCGGCCAGTTCGTAACGATCTCCAAAATCCCAGGGCGATTTGGGTTTCCAATACGGGCGCGTTGTGTGATGAGGGCAATCCATTTGCTCCATGTGGCGTCAGTGGCGTGGTGGGTGGAGGGAACCTTTCCTTTAAACATCCACCCCAGCACCGGTAGTCGGGGTGCCAGGAGGAGTTGTGCTTCGGTGCCAATCACTTCCGAGGCAGCTTGGACTCCTTCATAGGCTGCTAGGATTTCCTTCTCTGTGGGAGTGTAGTTGGCCTCAGACCCTCTATAACTTCGACTCCAGAATCCCAGTGGTCGGCCACGAGTCTCTCCAGGCACCTTCTGCCAAAGGCTCCAGGACAAACCATTGTTCCCGGCCGCAGAGTAGAGCACGTTCCTCACCTCTGGTCCCGTCCTGACTGGGCCAAGGGCTAGCGCATGAGCGATCTCCCGCTTGATTTGGGCAAAAGCTTGTTGCTGTTCAGGGCCCCAGTGGAAATCGTTCTTCTTGCGGGTAACCAGGTACAGAGGGCTCACAATCTGGCTGTACTCAGGAATGTGCATTCTCCAAAAACCTATGGCGCCTAGGAAAGCCTGTGTTTCCTTCTTGCTGGTTGGTGGAGACATCGCAGCGATCTTATTGATGACCTCGGTGGGGATCTGACGCCGTCCGTCTTGCCACTTTACCCCCAGGAACTGGATCTCTCGGGCAGGTCCCTTGACTTTGCTCTTCTTGATGGCAAAACCAGCTTCCAGGAGAATCTGGATGATCTTCTCTCCTTTCCCAAATACTTCCTTTGCTGTGTTCCCCCCCCACAATGATGTCATCGATGTACTGCAGATGTTCCGGAGCTTCACCCTTTTCCAGTGCAGCCTGGATCAGTCCATGGCAGATGGTGGGACTGTGCTTCCACCCCTGGGGCAGTCGGTTCCAGGTGTACTGTACGCCCCTCCAGGTGAAGGCAAACTGAGGCCTACATTCTGCTGCCAGAGGAATGGAGAGAAAAGCATTGGCAATGTCAATAGTGGCATACCACTTTGCTGCCTTGGACTCCAGCTCGTACTGGAGTTCCAGCATGTCCGGCACGGCAGCGCTCAACGGTGGAGTCACTTCATTCAAGCCACGATAGTCCACAGTCAATCTCCATTCTCCGTCAGACTTGCGCACAGGCCAAATGGGGCTGTTGAAGGGTGAGTGGGTCTTGCTGACCACCCCTTGACTCTCCAGCTCGCGGATCATTTTGTGGATGGGGATCACGGCATCTCGATTCGTCCGATACTGCCGGCGGTGCACTGTCGAGGTGGCAATTGGCACTTGTTGCTCTTCCACCTTCAAGAGTCCTACTGCAGATGGGTTTTCTGATAGTCCGGGCAAGGTGTTCAATTGCCTAATGCTCTCTGCCTCCACAGCAGCTATCCCAAATGCCCACCTGAGACCTTTTGGGCCCTTGTAATAGCCGTTCCGGAGGAAGTCTATGCCCAGAATGCACGGGGCCTCTGGGCCAGTCACAATCGGATGTTTCTGCCACTCCTTCCCAGTAAGGCTCACCTCGGCTTCCAACAGAGTCAATTGCTGCGATCCCCCCGTTACCCCGGCAATGGAAACAGGTTCTGCCCCCACATGTCCCGATGGCATTAGGGTACACTGCGCACCAGTATCAACTAACGCTTTGTATTTTTGTGGCTCTGACGTGCCAGGCCATCGGATCCACACCGTCCAAAATATCCGGTTTTCCCGTGCCTCTCCCTGGCTAGAGGCAGGGCCCCTCTAGCACTGGTTACCATTCCCTTCCTGGACATACATACTAGAGGTTCCTTCAAGGGGATCTGTCAGATCATCCTCCCTTCTGTAATATCTGGCAGCTCGGTCCTGGGAGGTTGAGGCTACCTTCACTTTAGTGTTACTCCCCCGGTTAGTGTTTCCCTCCTTGAGTTGACGCACCCGTGCTGCCAGGACAGAAGTGGGTTTCCCATCCCACCTTCCCATGTCTTCCCCATGGTCGCGCAGGAAGTACCATAGCTCAGCTCGTGGGGTGTACCCTCTCCCTCTAGCTGGGGGACGTTGGGCTCCGACTTTGGGGCCTGTGACTTGTACCGGTGCCAAATGGGAACTGCTCCTCCTCACCTCCTCCTTTATTTCCCTCATCTCCTCTTGTAGGCTCTTAATCACAGCAGAAACGTTAGCCTGCATTGGGCCATTGATCATGCTTTCAAAATTTCTAAGTTTGCTCGTGACAGAACCCACTGTCTCTCGGTCGTTATCTGCATTAATCATTGCAATGAAGGTGGAGTATTCGGATGGCCCTAGATTTGCCAGATTCCACAACATTTGCCCTGTGCACCTGACTTTGTCAGGGTCGTTACCATGCTGTCCATCCCTCCCAAAGACTACCTCCAATACTGCCACTTCTCTCAGCTGCTGGATCCCTTCCTCAAGGGTCTTCCAGCGCATTCTATGATGGTGCTCCTGCATTCTCTCTCTGTGGACAAACCTCTCTCTCACACTCATTAAAAGCCGCTCCCAGAGGGAAAGGGTCCCTGGCTCCCTTACAAATACCAGATTGACACCTGAGTCCTGAGTCAAGGGTCCCAAATTCCTTGCCTCACTGCCATCCAGTTGCACACCCGTACCCATAAGATCCCAGACCCGAAGTAACCAGGTTGTAAAAGCCTCACGCCCCCGCCGTACGATGTCTTTGTGCAGATTACGGAGACTGTCATACGTCAGGGACTCGGTGAGTATCTCAACCACTGGCTCGCCTGCAGGTTCTGAGGGCCCTCCTTTCTTAACTGAGTGGTCTGATTTCATCTTAGATGTCCTCGTTTCCACAGGGGCGACTGCTGCTGGCTCTGACTGCCCTTGCGTTTCAGCTGGAACCTGGACGGTTGTAACGTCTGTGGGTTCTACTGCTGCACCATTAGACTCTCCCTCTTCAAGGCAGGAGGAGGGATTCCCAGCAGCTGAGAGAATGCACTCCTTCAGCATCTGGCCCATCTCACGTATCTCCTTCACCCAATCCGAGTGGTTCATTTCTGATGTGAGCTGTGAGGCAGGGTCAGATTCTGGAGCAGCATTCCTAGTCAGGGTAGTTACCCAAGCCAATCTCCCCTGATCTCTGAATACTGAATAAAACAGGATTATCAGCAACACTAGCCACTGTATGATATCATTAGCACTTAGGAAAGCTCTGAATCCTTCGAAAACTGGTGGAGTAGACCCAAAGAGCTGGGTTAGGGCTTGGGAGAAAGTTTCTCCCGGTGTCATTTCCTCACAGTAGGTACCATTATTAAAGTAACCCCAAAAGCATACATTTAGTGTTTGATAGCTCCGAATCCATGTGCCCGCCTTCCAGAGGAAGTTAATAAGCCATGAATTCCTCACCTTATTAATCCATAAAACAAACTGGATAACAGTCACGGTAGCCTTAGTTATAGGACCCATGTTTAGATAAGGGCCTGCAAATGGGAGAAATACAGCCACCACCACATGCCACAAGAACCGGGATAAGCTAGCCCACATGATGCCACTTAACAAGGAATCTATATCCAATGCACAAAAACCGTTATTCCTTTATCTCTCGATGCCCTCGAGCCCCACGTTGGGCGCCAAAATCTGTCTTGGTTTGAAAAAGACAGGTGTCTGTGGAGGAAGGCAGGAGCCTCCCTTGAAATGGAGAGTGCAACCCCCTTCCCTCCAAACTATTATAATTTTGAAATTAACGGGCCTTCAGGCAAAGATATGGGGAATAGGAATAACAGTTCTTTACTAATATATATATATATAACACAAGGCAGGGAAAAAAACAAACAACCCACTGGTTTATACTGACAGAGTCAGGAATACAACCTGACACCCTGTTAGGGTGGCAGTAGCAGTCCGATAAGATGCTGGCTGCAGTCCTCCTGAAGCGATGGGTGTAGTTCTGTGGAAGCAGCAATCAGGTAAAAGAGTCTGGTCTTCCTCCGAAGGTCCAGTGGTCGGCAGGTAGCTCTCGTCCTCTGGAACTCCAGTGGGGGGAAAAGCTCCTCTGGGAATCCAGTGGAAGAAAGGCTGCTAGGGTGTTCAAAATCTCCGTTTTTATTTGGCATGGACTGCTTGGCTCCTTCCCCCCCCCTCCCCGGGTGGAGCATCTCACAATGGGATGGGGAGTCGTGAGGCAGTTCCTTGATGGGCCATGAACAGGAGATAGCCCAGGAGCGAGTTACCGATGGGTCAGGCGATAAGGCATTGTTGTGCCCAGTAACAGGAGATAGTCCAGAGGGGGGGAGGCAGGGAGCACCGCCCCACCTGGTCTCAACAGCTCCTGAAGATGGTAATAGAATATATTTTTTTTCTTTTGGCACATTTTACACTGTAACCCAGGACATAATCCACTCCTTATTCTATTACCATCTACACCGTACCCAACCCAATGCCCCCTTACAGATACATATATACACAATGAAACCTTACACAGAGTTCTCACTTAAAATTAGGTCTCCTTGTGGTACACAACGGGTTTCCCCATTTTTCTGCATTACCCACCAAGTGTAACCAGGTCCTTGAGCAAAAACAATCCCACGGAGGGGTGTGCCTTTGCCTGATGTGGGATTAATCCAAACAGTCTTTCCTAACATACCTCTCGTGTGTACCACAGGGACTTTATCTCCGTCCACTGTGTGCAAGGGTCCAGACTGGGCAGGACCAGCTCGATTGATGGACCCTCGGGTATTGACCATCCAGGTGGCCTTTGCTAAGTTCAGTTCCCAATTTTTGAAAGTCCCTCCTCCAAGTGCTTTTAGGGTAGTCTTAAGTAGCCCATTGCACCGTTCAACTTTCCCGGCAGCTGGTGCATGATAAGGGATATGATATATCCATTCGATTCCATGTTCTCTGGCCCAAGTGCTTATGAGGCTATTCTTGAAATGTGTCCCGTTGTCTGACTCGATTCTCTCAGGGGTGCCATGTCTCCAAAGAACTTGCTTTTCCAGGCCCAAGATGGTGTTCCGGGCGGTAGCATGAGGCACAGGGTAGGTCTCCAGCCACCCAGTGGTTGCTTCCACCATGGTCAGCACGTAGCGCTTGCCTTGACGGGTTTGGGGAAGAGTGATGTAGTCAATTTGCCAGGCTTCCCCATACCTGTACTTCGACCATCGTCCGCCGTACCACAGAGGCTTCACCCGCTTGGCCTGCTTGATCGCAGCGCAGGTCTCACAGTCTTGGATAACCTGGGAGATACTGTTCATGGTTAGATCCACCCCTCGGTCCCGTGCCCATTTATAAGCGGCCTCTCTGCCTTGATGGCCTGAGGCATCATGGGCCCATCGAGCTAAGAACAACTCTCCTTTATGTTGCCAATCCAAGTCTATCTGGGACACCTCTATTTTTGCAGCCTGATCTACCTGTTCATTGTTACGATGTTCTTCATTAGCCCGACTCCTGGGGACATGAGCATCTACATGACGGACCCTCACAGGTAGCTTCTTTACCCGAGTGGCAATATCTTTCCACTCATCAGCAGCCCAAATTGGTTTTCCCCTACGCTGCCAGTTGGCCTTTTTCCACCTTTCCAGCCAGCCCCACAGAGCATTGGCTACCATCCACGAATCAGTATAAAGGTAGAGCTTTGGCCACTTCTCTCTTTCAGCAATGTCCAGGGCTAGTTGAACGGCTTTGAGTTCAGCAAGTTGACTTGATCCACCTTCTCCTTCAGTAGCTTGTGCGACCTGTCGTGTGGGGCTCCATACGGCTGCTTTCCACTTCCGGTTCATCCCTACAATGCGACAGGAACCGTCAGTGAAAAGAGCATATCGTGTTTCCTCTGCTGGTAGTTGGTTGTACGGTGGAGCTTCTTCAGCCCGCGTCACTTGTTCCTGCTCCTCTTCGTCAGTGAGGCCAAAGTCTTCACCTTCCGGCCAGTTCGTAACGATCTCCAAAATCCCAGGGCGATTTGGGTTTCCAATACGGGCGCGTTGTGTGATGAGGGCAATCCATTTGCTCCATGTGGCGTCAGTGGCGTGGTGGGTGGAGGGAACCTTTCCTTTAAACATCCACCCCAGCACCGGTAGTCGGGGTGCCAGGAGGAGTTGTGCTTCGGTGCCAATCACTTCCGAGGCAGCTTGGACTCCTTCATAGGCTGCTAGGATTTCCTTCTCTGTGGGAGTGTAGTTGGCCTCAGACCCTCTATAACTTCGACTCCAGAATCCCAGTGGTCGGCCACGAGTCTCTCCAGGCACCTTCTGCCAAAGGCTCCAGGACAAACCATTGTTCCCGGCCGCAGAGTAGAGCACGTTCCTCACCTCTGGTCCCGTCCTGACTGGGCCAAGGGCTAGCGCATGAGCGATCTCCCGCTTGATTTGGGCAAAAGCTTGTTGCTGTTCAGGGCCCCAGTGGAAATCGTTCTTCTTGCGGGTAACCAGGTACAGAGGGCTCACAATCTGGCTGTACTCAGGAATGTGCATTCTCCAAAAACCTATGGCGCCTAGGAAAGCCTGTGTTTCCTTCTTGCTGGTTGGTGGAGACATCGCAGCGATCTTATTGATGACCTCGGTGGGGATCTGACGCCGTCCGTCTTGCCACTTTACCCCCAGGAACTGGATCTCTCGGGCAGGTCCCTTGACTTTGCTCTTCTTGATGGCAAAACCAGCTTCCAGGAGAATCTGGATGATCTTCTCTCCTTTCCCAAATACTTCCTTTGCTGTGTTCCCCCCCCACAATGATGTCATCGATGTACTGCAGATGTTCCGGAGCTTCACCCTTTTCCAGTGCAGCCTGGATCAGTCCATGGCAGATGGTGGGACTGTGCTTCCACCCCTGGGGCAGTCGGTTCCAGGTGTACTGTACGCCCCTCCAGGTGAAGGCAAACTGAGGCCTACATTCTGCTGCCAGAGGAATGGAGAGAAAAGCATTGGCAATGTCAATAGTGGCATACCACTTTGCTGCCTTGGACTCCAGCTCGTACTGGAGTTCCAGCATGTCCGGCACGGCAGCGCTCAACGGTGGAGTCACTTCATTCAAGCCACGATAGTCCACAGTCAATCTCCATTCTCCGTCAGACTTGCGCACAGGCCAAATGGGGCTGTTGAAGGGTGAGTGGGTCTTGCTGACCACCCCTTGACTCTCCAGCTCGCGGATCATTTTGTGGATGGGGATCACGGCATCTCGATTCGTCCGATACTGCCGGCGGTGCACTGTCGAGGTGGCAATTGGCACTTGTTGCTCTTCCACCTTCAAGAGTCCTACTGCAGATGGGTTTTCTGATAGTCCGGGCAAGGTGTTCAATTGCCTAATGCTCTCTGCCTCCACAGCAGCTATCCCAAATGCCCACCTGAGACCTTTTGGGCCCTTGTAATAGCCGTTCCGGAGGAAGTCTATGCCCAGAATGCACGGGGCCTCTGGGCCAGTCACAATCGGATGTTTCTGCCACTCCTTCCCAGTAAGGCTCACCTCGGCTTCCAACAGAGTCAATTGCTGCGATCCCCCCGTTACCCCGGCAATGGAAACAGGTTCTGCCCCCACATGTCCCGATGGCATTAGGGTACACTGCGCACCAGTATCAACTAACGCTTTGTATTTTTGTGGCTCTGACGTGCCAGGCCATCGGATCCACACCGTCCAAAATATCCGGTTTTCCCGTGCCTCTCCCTGGCTAGAGGCAGGGCCCCTCTAGCACTGGTTACCATTCCCTTCCTGGACATACATACTAGAGGTTCCTTCAAGGGGATCTGTCAGATCATCCTCCCTTCTGTAATATCTGGCAGCTCGGTCCTGGGAGGTTGAGGCTACCTTCACTTTAGTGTTACTCCCCCGGTTAGTGTTTCCCTCCTTGAGTTGACGCACCCGTGCTGCCAGGACAGAAGTGGGTTTCCCATCCCACCTTCCCATGTCTTCCCCATGGTCGCGCAGGAAGTACCATAGCTCAGCTCGCGGGGTGTACCCTCTCCCTCTAGCTGGGGGACGTTGGGCTCCGACTTTGGGGCCTGTGACTTGTACCGGTGCCAAATGGGAACTGCTCCTCCTCACCTCCTCCTTTATTTCCCTCATCTCCTCTTGTAGGCTCTTAATCACAGCAGAAACGTTAGCCTGCATTGGGCCATTGATCATGCTTTCAAAATTTCTAAGCTTGCTCGTGACAGAACCCACTGTCTCTCGGTCGTTATCTGCATTAATCATTGCAATGAAGGTGGAGTATTCGGATGGCCCTAGATTTGCCAGATTCCACAACATTTGCCCTGTGCACCTGACTTTGTCAGGGTCGTTACCATGCTGTCCATCCCTCCCAAAGACTACCTCCAATACTGCCACTTCTCTCAGCTGCTGGATCCCTTCCTCAAGGGTCTTCCAGCGCATTCTATGATGGTGCTCCTGCATTCTCTCTCTGTGGACAAACCTCTCTCTCACACTCATTAAAAGCCGCTCCCAGAGGGAAAGGGTCCCCGGCTCCCTTACAAATACCAGATTGACACCTGAGTCCTGAGTCAAGGGTCCCAAATTCCTTGCCTCACTGCCATCCAGTTGCACACCCGTACCCATAAGATCCCAGACCCGAAGTAACCAGGTTGTAAAAGCCTCACGCCCCCGCCGTACGATGTCTTTGTGCAGATTACGGAGACTGTCATACGTCAGGGACTCGGTGAGTATCTCAACCACTGGCTCGCCTGCAGGTTCTGAGGGCCCTCCTTTCTTAACTGAGTGGTCTGATTTCATCTTAGATGTCCTCGTTTCCACAGGGGCGACTGCTGCTGGCTCTGACTGCCCTTGCGTTTCAGCTGGAACCTGGACGGTTGTAACGTCTGTGGGTTCTACTGCTGCACCATTAGACTCTCCCTCTTCAAGGCAGGAGGAGGGATTCCCAGCAGCTGAGAGAATGCACTCCTTCAGCATCTGGCCCATCTCACGTATCTCCTTCACCCAATCCGAGTGGTTCATTTCTGATGTGAGCTGTGAGGCAGGGTCAGATTCTGGAGCAGCATTCCTAGTCAGGGTAGTTACCCAAGCCAATCTCCCCTGATCTCTGAATACTGAATAAAACAGGATTATCAGCAACACTAGCCACTGTATGATATCATTAGCACTTAGGAAAGCTCTGAATCCTTCGAAAACTGGTGGAGTAGACCCAAAGAGCTGGGTTAGGGCTTGGGAGAAAGTTTCTCCCGGTGTCATTTCCTCACAGTAGGTACCATTATTAAAGTAACCCCAAAAGCATACATTTAGTGTTTGATAGCTCCGAATCCATGTGCCCGCCTTCCAGAGGAAGTTAATAAGCCATGAATTCCTCACCTTATTAATCCATAAAACAAACTGGATAACAGTCACGGTAGCCTTAGTTATAGGACCCATGTTTAGATAAGGGCCTGCAAATGGGAGAAATACAGCCACCACCACATGCCACAAGAACCGGGATAAGCTAGCCCACATGATGCCACTTAACAAGGAATCTATATCCAATGCACAAAAACCGTTATTCCTTTATCTCTCGATGCCCTCGAGCCCCACGTTGGGCGCCAAAATCTGTCTTGGTTTGAAAAAGACAGGTGTCTGTGGAGGAAGGCAGGAGCCTCCCTTGAAATGGAGAGTGCAACCCCCTTCCCTCCAAACTATTATAATTTTGAAATTAACGGGCCTTCAGGCAAAGATATGGGGAATAGGAATAACAGTTCTTTACTAATATATATATATATATAACACAAGGCAGGGAAAAAAACAAACAACCCACTGGTTTATACTGACAGAGTCAGGAATACAACCTGACACCCTGTTAGGGTGGCAGTAGCAGTCCGATAAGATGCTGGCTGCAGTCCTCCTGAAGCGATGGGTGTAGTTCTGTGGAAGCAGCAATCAGGTAAAAGAGTCTGGTCTTCCTCCGAAGGTCCAGTGGTCGGCAGGTAGCTCTCGTCCTCTGGAACTCCAGTGGGGGGAAAAGCTCCTCTGGGAATCCAGTGGAAGAAAGGCTGCTAGGGTGTTCAAAATCTCCGTTTTTATTTGGCATGGACTGCTTGGCTCCTTCCCCCCCCCTCCCCGGGTGGAGCATCTCACAGTGGGATGGGGAGTCGTGAGGCAGTTCCTTGATGGGCCATGAACAGGAGATAGCCCAGGAGCGAGTTACCGATGGGTCAGGCGATAAGGCATTGTTGTGCCCAGTAACAGGAGATAGTCCAGAGGGGGGGAGGCAGGGAGCACCGCCCCACCTGGTCTCAACAGCTCCTGAAGATGGTAATAGAATATATTTTTTTTCTTTTGGCACATTTTACACTGTAACCCAGGACATAATCCACTCCTTATTCTATTACCATCTACACCGTACCCAACCCAATGCCCCCTTACAGATATATATATATACACAATGAAACCTTACACAGAGTTCTCACTTAAAATTAGGTCTCCTTGTGGTACACAACGGGTTTCCCCATTTTTCTGCATTACCCACCAAGTGTAACCAGGTCCTTGAGCAAAAACAACCCCACGGAGGGGTGTGCCTTTGCCTGATGTGGGATTAATCCAAACAGTCTTTCCTAACATACCTCTCGTGTGTACCACAGGGACTTTATCTCCGTCCACTGTGTGCAAGGGTCCAGACTGGGCAGGACCAGCTCGATTGATGGACCCTCGGGTATTGACCATCCAGGTGGCCTTTGCTAAGTTCAGTTCCCAATTTTTGAAAGTCCCTCCTCCAAGTGCTTTTAGGGTAGTCTTAAGTAGCCCATTGCACCGTTCAACTTTCCCGGCAGCTGGTGCATGATAAGGGATATGATATATCCATTCGATTCCATGTTCTCTGGCCCAAGTGCTTATGAGGCTATTCTTGAAATGTGTCCCGTTGTCTGACTCGATTCTCTCAGGGGTGCCATGTCTCCAAAGAACTTGCTTTTCCAGGCCCAAGATGGTGTTCCGGGCGGTAGCATGAGGCACAGGGTAGGTCTCCAGCCACCCAGTGGTTGCTTCCACCATGGTCAGCACGTAGCGCTTGCCTTGACGGGTTTGGGGAAGAGTGATGTAGTCAATTTGCCAGGCTTCCCCATACCTGTACTTCGACCATCGTCCGCCGTACCACAGAGGCTTCACCCGCTTGGCCTGCTTGATCGCAGCGCAGGTCTCACAGTCTTGGATAACCTGGGAGATACTGTTCATGGTTAGATCCACCCCTCGGTCCCGTGCCCATTTATAAGCGGCCTCTCTGCCTTGATGGCCTGAGGCATCATGGGCCCATCGAGCTAAGAACAACTCTCCTTTATGTTGCCAATCCAAGTCTATCTGGGACACCTCTATTTTTGCAGCCTGATCTACCTGTTCATTGTTACGATGTTCTTCATTAGCCCGACTCCTGGGGACATGAGCATCTACATGACGGACCCTCACAGGTAGCTTCTTTACCCGAGTGGCAATATCTTTCCACTCATCAGCAGCCCAAATTGGTTTTCCCCTACGCTGCCAGTTGGCCTTTTTCCACCTTTCCAGCCAGCCCCACAGAGCATTGGCTACCATCCACGAATCAGTATAAAGGTAGAGCTTTGGCCACTTCTCTCTTTCAGCAATGTCCAGGGCTAGTTGAACGGCTTTGAGTTCAGCAAGTTGACTTGATCCACCTTCTCCTTCAGTAGCTTGTGCGACCTGTCGTGTGGGGCTCCATACGGCTGCTTTCCACTTCCGGTTCATCCCTACGATGCGACAGGAACCGTCAGTGAAAAGAGCATATCGTGTTTCCTCTGCTGGTAGTTGGTTGTACGGTGGAGCTTCTTCAGCCCGCGTCACTTGTTCCTGCTCCTCTTCGTCAGTGAGGCCAAAGTCTTCACCTTCCGGCCAGTTCGTAACGATCTCCAAAATCCCAGGGCGATTTGGGTTTCCAATACGGGCGCGTTGTGTGATGAGGGCAATCCATTTGCTCCATGTGGCGTCAGTGGCGTGGTGGGTGGAGGGAACCTTTCCTTTAAACATCCACCCCAGCACCGGTAGTCGGGGTGCCAGGAGGAGTTGTGCTTCGGTGCCAATCACTTCCGAGGCAGCTTGGACTCCTTCATAGGCTGCTAGGATTTCCTTCTCTGTGGGAGTGTAGTTGGCCTCAGACCCTCTATAACTTCGACTCCAGAATCCCAGTGGTCGGCCACGAGTCTCTCCAGGCACCTTCTGCCAAAGGCTCCAGGACAAACCATTGTTCCCGGCCGCAGAGTAGAGCACGTTCCTCACCTCTGGTCCCGTCCTGACTGGGCCAAGGGCTAGCGCATGAGCGATCTCCCGCTTGATTTGGGCAAAAGCTTGTTGCTGTTCAGGGCCCCAGTGGAAATCGTTCTTCTTGCGGGTAACCAGGTACAGAGGGCTCACAATCTGGCTGTACTCAGGAATGTGCATTCTCCAAAAACCTATGGCGCCTAGGAAAGCCTGTGTTTCCTTCTTGCTGGTTGGTGGAGACATCGCAGCGATCTTATTGATGACCTCGGTGGGGATCTGACGCCGTCCGTCTTGCCACTTTACCCCCAGGAACTGGATCTCTCGGGCAGGTCCCTTGACTTTGCTCTTCTTGATGGCAAAACCAGCTTCCAGGAGAATCTGGATGATCTTCTCTCCTTTCCCAAATACTTCCTTTGCTGTGTTCCCCCCCCACAATGATGTCATCGATGTACTGCAGATGTTCCGGAGCTTCACCCTTTTCCAGTGCAGCCTGGATCAGTCCATGGCAGATGGTGGGACTGTGCTTCCACCCCTGGGGCAGTCGGTTCCAGGTGTACTGTACGCCCCTCCAGGTGAAGGCAAACTGAGGCCTACATTCTGCTGCCAGAGGAATGGAGAGAAAAGCATTGGCAATGTCAATAGTGGCATACCACTTTGCTGCCTTGGACTCCAGCTCGTACTGGAGTTCCAGCATGTCCGGCACGGCAGCGCTCAACGGTGGAGTCACTTCATTCAAGCCACGATAGTCCACAGTCAATCTCCATTCTCCGTCAGACTTGCGCACAGGCCAAATGGGGCTGTTGAAGGGTGAGTGGGTCTTGCTGACCACCCCTTGACTCTCCAGCTCGCGGATCATTTTGTGGATGGGGATCACGGCATCTCGATTCGTCCGATACTGCCGGCGGTGCACTGTCGAGGTGGCAATTGGCACTTGTTGCTCTTCCACCTTCAAGAGTCCTACTGCAGATGGGTTTTCTGATAGTCCGGGCAAGGTGTTCAATTGCCTAATGCTCTCTGCCTCCACAGCAGCTATCCCAAATGCCCACCTGAGACCTTTTGGGCCCTTGTAATAGCCGTTCCGGAGGAAGTCTATGCCCAGAATGCACGGGGCCTCTGGGCCAGTCACAATCGGATGTTTCTGCCACTCCTTCCCAGTAAGGCTCACCTCGGCTTCCAACAGAGTCAATTGCTGCGATCCCCCCGTTACCCCGGCAATGGAAACAGGTTCTGCCCCCACATGTCCCGATGGCATTAGGGTACACTGCGCACCAGTATCAACTAACGCTTTGTATTTTTGTGGCTCTGACGTGCCAGGCCATCGGATCCACACCGTCCAAAATATCCGGTTTTCCCGTGCCTCTCCCTGGCTAGAGGCAGGGCCCCTCTAGCACTGGTTACCATTCCCTTCCTGGACATACATACTAGAGGTTCCTTCAAGGGGATCTGTCAGATCATCCTCCCTTCTGTAATATCTGGCAGCTCGGTCCTGGGAGGTTGAGGCTACCTTCACTTTAGTGTTACTCCCCCGGTTAGTGTTTCCCTCCTTGAGTTGACGCACCCGTGCTGCCAGGACAGAAGTGGGTTTCCCATCCCACCTTCCCATGTCTTCCCCATGGTCGCGCAGGAAGTACCATAGCTCAGCTCGCGGGGTGTACCCTCTCCCTCTAGCTGGGGGACGTTGGGCTCCGACTTTGGGGCCTGTGACTTGTACCGGTGCCAAATGGGAACTGCTCCTCCTCACCTCCTCCTTTATTTCCCTCATCTCCTCTTGTAGGCTCTTAATCACAGCAGAAACGTTAGCCTGCATTGGGCCATTGATCATGCTTTCAAAATTTCTAAGCTTGCTCGTGACAGAACCCACTGTCTCTCGGTCGTTATCTGCATTAATCATTGCAATGAAGGTGGAGTATTCGGATGGCCCTAGATTTGCCAGATTCCACAACATTTGCCCTGTGCACCTGACTTTGTCAGGGTCGTTACCATGCTGTCCATCCCTCCCAAAGACTACCTCCAATACTGCCACTTCTCTCAGCTGCTGGATCCCTTCCTCAAGGGTCTTCCAGCGCATTCTATGATGGTGCTCCTGCATTCTCTCTCTGTGGACAAACCTCTCTCTCACACTCATTAAAAGCCGCTCCCAGAGGGAAAGGGTCCCCGGCTCCCTTACAAATACCAGATTGACACCTGAGTCCTGAGTCAAGGGTCCCAAATTCCTTGCCTCACTGCCATCCAGTTGCACACCCGTACCCATAAGATCCCAGACCCGAAGTAACCAGGTTGTAAAAGCCTCACGCCCCCGCCGTACGATGTCTTTGTGCAGATTACGGAGACTGTCATACGTCAGGGACTCGGTGAGTATCTCAACCACTGGCTCGCCTGCAGGTTCTGAGGGCCCTCCTTTCTTAACTGAGTGGTCTGATTTCATCTTAGATGTCCTCGTTTCCACAGGGGCGACTGCTGCTGGCTCTGACTGCCCTTGCGTTTCAGCTGGAACCTGGACGGTTGTAACGTCTGTGGGTTCTACTGCTGCACCATTAGACTCTCCCTCTTCAAGGCAGGAGGAGGGATTCCCAGCAGCTGAGAGAATGCACTCCTTCAGCATCTGGCCCATCTCACGTATCTCCTTCACCCAATCCGAGTGGTTCATTTCTGATGTGAGCTGTGAGGCAGGGTCAGATTCTGGAGCAGCATTCCTAGTCAGGGTAGTTACCCAAGCCAATCTCCCCTGATCTCTGAATACTGAATAAAACAGGATTATCAGCAACACTAGCCACTGTATGATATCATTAGCACTTAGGAAAGCTCTGAATCCTTCGAAAACTGGTGGAGTAGACCCAAAGAGCTGGGTTAGGGCTTGGGAGAAAGTTTCTCCCGGTGTCATTTCCTCACAGTAGGTACCATTATTAAAGTAACCCCAAAAGCATACATTTAGTGTTTGATAGCTCCGAATCCATGTGCCCGCCTTCCAGAGGAAGTTAATAAGCCATGAATTCCTCACCTTATTAATCCATAAAACAAACTGGATAACAGTCACGGTAGCCTTAGTTATAGGACCCATGTTTAGATAAGGGCCTGCAAATGGGAGAAATACAGCCACCACCACATGCCACAAGAACCGGGATAAGCTAGCCCACATGATGCCACTTAACAAGGAATCTATATCCAATGCACAAAAACCGTTATTCCTTTATCTCTCGATGCCCTCGAGCCCCACGTTGGGCGCCAAAATCTGTCTTGGTTTGAAAAAGACAGGTGTCTGTGGAGGAAGGCAGGAGCCTCCCTTGAAATGGAGAGTGCAACCCCCTTCCCTCCAAACTATTATAATTTTGAAATTAACGGGCCTTCAGGCAAAGATATGGGGAATAGGAATAACAGTTCTTTACTAATATATATATATATATAACACAAGGCAGGGAAAAAAACAAACAACCCACTGGTTTATACTGACAGAGTCAGGAATACAACCTGACACCCTGTTAGGGTGGCAGTAGCAGTCCGATAAGATGCTGGCTGCAGTCCTCCTGAAGCGATGGGTGTAGTTCTGTGGAAGCAGCAATCAGGTAAAAGAGTCTGGTCTTCCTCCGAAGGTCCAGTGGTCGGCAGGTAGCTCTCGTCCTCTGGAACTCCAGTGGGGGGAAAAGCTCCTCTGGGAATCCAGTGGAAGAAAGGCTGCTAGGGTGTTCAAAATCTCCGTTTTTATTTGGCATGGACTGCTTGGCTCCTTCCCCCCCCCTCCCCGGGTGGAGCATCTCACAGTGGGATGGGGAGTCGTGAGGCAGTTCCTTGATGGGCCATGAACAGGAGATAGCCCAGGAGCGAGTTACCGATGGGTCAGGCGATAAGGCATTGTTGTGCCCAGTAACAGGAGATAGTCCAGAGGGGGGGAGGCAGGGAGCACCGCCCCACCTGGTCTCAACAGCTCCTGAAGATGGTAATAGAATATATTTTTTTTCTTTTGGCACATTTTACACTGTAACCCAGGACATAATCCACTCCTTATTCTATTACCATCTACACCGTACCCAACCCAATGCCCCCTTACAGATATATATATACACAATGAAACCTTACACAGAGTTCTCACTTAAAATTAGGTCTCCTTGTGGTACACAACGGGTTTCCCCATTTTTCTGCATTACCCACCAAGTGTAACCAGGTCCTTGAGCAAAAACAACCCCACGGAGGGGTGTGCCTTTGCCTGATGTGGGATTAATCCAAACAGTCTTTCCTAACATACCTCTCGTGTGTACCACAGGGACTTTATCTCCGTCCACTGTGTGCAAGGGTCCAGACTGGGCAGGACCAGCTCGATTGATGGACCCTCGGGTATTGACCATCCAGGTGGCCTTTGCTAAGTTCAGTTCCCAATTTTTGAAAGTCCCTCCTCCAAGTGCTTTTAGGGTAGTCTTAAGTAGCCCATTGCACCGTTCAACTTTCCCGGCAGCTGGTGCATGATAAGGGATATGATATATCCATTCGATTCCATGTTCTCTGGCCCAAGTGCTTATGAGGCTATTCTTGAAATGTGTCCCGTTGTCTGACTCGATTCTCTCAGGGGTGCCATGTCTCCAAAGAACTTGCTTTTCCAGGCCCAAGATGGTGTTCCGGGCGGTAGCATGAGGCACAGGGTAGGTCTCCAGCCACCCAGTGGTTGCTTCCACCATGGTCAGCACGTAGCGCTTGCCTTGACGGGTTTGGGGAAGAGTGATGTAGTCAATTTGCCAGGCTTCCCCATACCTGTACTTCGACCATCGTCCGCCGTACCACAGAGGCTTCACCCGCTTGGCCTGCTTGATCGCAGCGCAGGTCTCACAGTCTTGGATAACCTGGGAGATACTGTTCATGGTTAGATCCACCCCTCGGTCCCGTGCCCATTTATAAGCGGCCTCTCTGCCTTGATGGCCTGAGGCATCATGGGCCCATCGAGCTAAGAACAACTCTCCTTTATGTTGCCAATCCAAGTCTATCTGGGACACCTCTATTTTTGCAGCCTGATCTACCTGTTCATTGTTACGATGTTCTTCATTAGCCCGACTCCTGGGGACATGAGCATCTACATGACGGACCCTCACAGGTAGCTTCTTTACCCGAGTGGCAATATCTTTCCACTCATCAGCAGCCCAAATTGGTTTTCCCCTACGCTGCCAGTTGGCCTTTTTCCACCTTTCCAGCCAGCCCCACAGAGCATTGGCTACCATCCACGAATCAGTATAAAGGTAGAGCTTTGGCCACTTCTCTCTTTCAGCAATGTCCAGGGCTAGTTGAACGGCTTTGAGTTCAGCAAGTTGACTTGATCCACCTTCTCCTTCAGTAGCTTGTGCGACCTGTCGTGTGGGGCTCCATACGGCTTGTTTCCACTTCCGGTTCATCCCTACAATGCGACAGGAACCGTCAGTGAAAAGAGCATATCGTGTTTCCTCTGCTGGTAGTTGGTTGTACGGTGGAGCTTCTTCAGCCCGCGTCACTTGTTCCTGCTCCTCTTCGTCAGTGAGGCCAAAGTCTTCACCTTCCGGCCAGTTCGTAATGATCTCCAAAATCCCAGGGCGATTTGGGTTTCCAATACGGGCGCGTTGTGTGATGAGGGCAATCCATTTGCTCCATGTGGCGTCAGTGGCGTGGTGGGTGGAGGGAACCTTTCCTTTAAACATCCACCCCAGCACCGGTAGTCGGGGTGCCAGGAGGAGTTGTGCTTCGGTGCCAATCACTTCCGAGGCAGCTTGGACTCCTTCATAGGCTGCTAGGATTTCCTTCTCTGTGGGAGTGTAGTTGGCCTCAGACCCTCTATAACTTCGACTCCAGAATCCCAGTGGTCGGCCACAAGTCTCTCCAGGCACCTTCTGCCAAAGGCTCCAGGACAAACCATTGTTCCCGGCCGCAGAGTAGAGCACGTTCCTCACCTCTGGTCCCGTCCTGACTGGGCCAAGGGCTAGCGCATGAGCGATCTCCCGCTTGATTTGGGCAAAAGCTTGTTGCTGTTCAGGGCCCCAGTGGAAATCGTTCTTCTTGCGGGTAACCAGGTACAGAGGGCTCACAATCTGGCTGTACTCAGGAATGTGCATTCTCCAAAAACCTATGGCGCCTAGGAAAGCCTGTGTTTCCTTCTTGCTGGTTGGTGGAGACATCGCAGCGATCTTATTGATGACCTCGGTGGGGATCTGACGCCGTCCGTCTTGCCACTTTACCCCCAGGAACTGGATCTCTCGGGCAGGTCCCTTGACTTTGCTCTTCTTGATGGCAAAACCAGCTTCCAGGAGAATCTGGATGATCTTCTCTCCTTTCCCAAATACTTCCTTTGCTGTGTTCCCCCCCCACAATGATGTCATCGATGTACTGCAGATGTTCCGGAGCTTCACCCTTTTCCAGTGCAGCCTGGATCAGTCCATGGCAGATGGTGGGACTGTGCTTCCACCCCTGGGGCAGTCGGTTCCAGGTGTACTGTACGCCCCTCCAGGTGAAGGCAAACTGAGGCCTACATTCTGCTGCCAGAGGAATGGAGAGAAAAGCATTGGCAATGTCAATAGTGGCATACCACTTTGCTGCCTTGGACTCCAGCTCGTACTGGAGTTCCAGCATGTCCGGCACGGCAGCGCTCAACGGTGGAGTCACTTCATTCAAGCCACGATAGTCCACAGTCAATCTCCATTCTCCGTCAGACTTGCGCACAGGCCAAATGGGGCTGTTGAAGGGTGAGTGGGTCTTGCTGACCACCCCTTGACTCTCCAGCTCGCGGATCATTTTGTGGATGGGGATCACGGCATCTCGATTCGTCCGATACTGCCGGCGGTGCACTGTCGAGGTGGCAATTGGCACTTGTTGCTCTTCCACCTTCAAGAGTCCTACTGCAGATGGGTTTTCTGATAGTCCGGGCAAGGTGTTCAATTGCCTAATGCTCTCTGCCTCCACAGCAGCTATCCCAAATGCCCACCTGAGACCTTTTGGGTCCTTGTAATAGCCGTTCCGGAGGAAGTCTATGCCCAGAATGCACGGGGCCTCTGGGCCAGTCACAATCGGATGTTTCTGCCACTCCTTCCCAGTAAGGCTCACCTCGGCTTCCAACAGAGTCAATTGCTGCGATCCCCCCGTTACCCCGGCAATGGAAACAGGTTCTGCCCCCACATGTCCCGATGGCATTAGGGTACACTGCGCACCAGTATCAACTAACGCTTTGTATTTTTGTGGCTCTGACGTGCCAGGCCATCGGATCCACACCGTCCAAAATATCCGGTTTTCCCGTGCCTCTCCCTGGCTAGAGGCAGGGCCCCTCTAGCACTGGTTACCATTCCCTTCCTGGACATACATACTAGAGGTTCCTTCAAGGGGATCTGTCAGATCATCCTCCCTTCTGTAATATCTGGCAGCTCGGTCCTGGGAGGTTGAGGCTACCTTCACTTTAGTGTTACTCCCCCGGTTAGTGTTTCCCTCCTTGAGTTGACGCACCCGTGCTGCCAGGACAGAAGTGGGTTTCCCATCCCACCTTCCCATGTCTTCCCCATGGTCGCGCAGGAAGTACCATAGCTCAGCTCGCGGGGTGTACCCTCTCCCTCTAGCTGGGGGACGTTGGGCTCCGACTTTGGGGCCTGTGACTTGTACCGGTGCCAAATGGGAACTGCTCCTCCTCACCTCCTCCTTTATTTCCCTCATCTCCTCTTGTAGGCTCTTAATCACAGCAGAAACGTTAGCCTGCATTGGGCCATTGATCATGCTTTCAAAATTTCTAAGCTTGCTCGTGACAGAACCCACTGTCTCTCGGTCGTTATCTGCATTAATCATTGCAATGAAGGTGGAGTATTCGGATGGCCCTAGATTTGCCAGATTCCACAACATTTGCCCTGTGCACCTGACTTTGTCAGGGTCGTTACCATGCTGTCCATCCCTCCCAAAGACTACCTCCAATACTGCCACTTCTCTCAGCTGCTGGATCCCTTCCTCAAGGGTCTTCCAGCGCATTCTATGATGGTGCTCCTGCATTCTCTCTCTGTGGACAAACCTCTCTCTCACACTCATTAAAAGCCGCTCCCAGAGGGAAAGGGTCCCCGGCTCCCTTACAAATACCAGATTGACACCTGAGTCCTGAGTCAAGGGTCCCAAATTCCTTGCCTCACTGCCATCCAGTTGCACACCCGTACCCATAAGATCCCAGACCCGAAGTAACCAGGTTGTAAAAGCCTCACGCCCCCGCCGTACGATGTCTTTGTGCAGATTACGGAGACTGTCATACGTCAGGGACTCGGTGAGTATCTCAACCACTGGCTCGCCTGCAGGTTCTGAGGGCCCTCCTTTCTTAACTGAGTGGTCTGATTTCATCTTAGATGTCCTCGTTTCCACAAGGGCGACTGCTGCTGGCTCTGACTGCCCTTGCGTTTCAGCTGGAACCTGGACGGTTGTAACGTCTGTGGGTTCTACTGCTGCACCATTAGACTCTCCCTCTTCAAGGCAGGAGGAGGGATTCCCAGCAGCTGAGAGAATGCACTCCTTCAGCATCTGGCCCATCTCACGTATCTCCTTCACCCAATCCGAGTGGTTCATTTCTGATGTGAGCTGTGAGGCAGGGTCAGATTCTGGAGCAGCATTCCTAGTCAGGGTAGTTACCCAAGCCAATCTCCCCTGATCTCTGAATACTGAATAAAACAGGATTATCAGCAACACTAGCCACTGTATGAAATCATTAGCACTTAGGAAAGCTCTGAATCCTTCGAAAACTGGTGGAGTAGACCCAAAGAGCTGGGTTAGGGCTTGGGAGAAAGTTTCTCCCGGTGTCATTTCCTCACAGTAGGTACCATTATTAAAGTAACCCCAAAAGCATACATTTAGTGTTTGATAGCTCCGAATCCATGTGCCCGCCTTCCAGAGGAAGTTAATAAGCCATGAATTCCTCACCTTATTAATCCATAAAACAAACTGGATAACAGTCACGGTAGCCTTAGTTATAGGACCCATGTTTAGATAAGGGCCTGCAAATGGGAGAAATACAGCCACCACCACATGCCACACGAACCGGGATAAGCTAGCCCACATGATGCCACTTAACAAGGAATCTATATCCAATGCACAAAAACCGTTATTCCTTTATCTCTCGATGCCCTCGAGCCCCACGTTGGGCGCCAAAATCTGTCTTGGTTTGAAAAAGACAGGTGTCTGTGGAGGAAGGCAGGAGCCTCCCTTGAAATGGAGAGTGCAACCCCCTTCCCTCCAAACTATTATAATTTTGAAATTAACGGGCCTTCAGGCAAAGATATGGGGAATAGGAATAACAGTTCTTTACTTATATATATATATATATAAAACACAAGGCAGGGAAAAAACAAACAACCCACTGGTTTATACTGACAGAGTCAGGAATACAACCTGACACCCTGTTAGGGTGGCAGTAGCAGTCCGATAAGATGCTGGCTGCAGTCCTCCTGAAGCGATGGGTGTAGTTCTGTGGAAGCAGCAATCAGGTAAAAGAGTCTGGTCTTCCTCCGAAGGTCCAGTGGTCGGCAGGTAGCTCTCGTCCTCTGGAACTCCAGTGGGGGGAAAAGCTCCTCTGGGAATCCAGTGGAAGAAAGGCTGCTAGGGTGTTCAAAATCTCCGTTTTTATTTGGCATGGACTGCTTGGCTCCTTCCCCCCCCCCTCCCCGGGCGGAGCATCTCACAGTGGGATGGGGAGTCGTGAGGCAGTTCCTTGATGGGCCATGAACAGGAGATAGCCCAGGAGCGAGTTACCGATGGGTCAGGCGATAAGGCATTGTTGTGCCCAGTAACAGGAGATAGTCCAGAGGGGGGGAGGCAGGGAGCACCGCCCCACCTGGTCTCAACAGCTCCTGAAGATGGTAATAGAATATATTTTTTTTCTTTTGGCACATTTTACACTGTAACCCAGGACATAATCCACCCCTTATTCTATTACCATCTACACCGTACCCAACCCAATGCCCCCTTACAGATACATATATACATATATACACAATGAAACCTTACACAGAGTTCTCACTTAAAATTAGGTCTCCTTGTGGTACACAACGGGTTTCCCCATTTTTCTGCATTACCCACCAAGTGTAACCAGGTCCTTGAGCAAAAACAACCCCACGGAGGGGTGTGCCTTTGCCTGATGTGGGATTAATCCAAACAGTCTTTCCTAACATACCTCTCGTGTGTACCACAGGGACTTTATCTCCGTCCACTGTGTGCAAGGGTCCAGACTGGGCAGGACCAGCTCGATTGATGGACCCTCGGGTATTGACCATCCAGGTGGCCTTTGCTAAGTTCAGTTCCCAATTTTTGAAAGTCCCTCCTCCAAGTGCTTTTAGGGTAGTCTTAAGTAGCCCATTGCACCGTTCAACTTTCCCGGCAGCTGGTGCATGATAAGGGATATGATATATCCATTCGATTCCATGTTCTCTGGCCCAAGTGCTTATGAGGCTATTCTTGAAATGTGTCCCGTTGTCTGACTCGATTCTCTCAGGGGTGCCATGTCTCCAAAGAACTTGCTTTTCCAGGCCCAAGATGGTGTTCCGGGCGGTAGCATGAGGCACAGGGTAGGTCTCCAGCCACCCAGTGGTTGCTTCCACCATGGTCAGCACGTAGCGCTTGCCTTGACGGGTTTGGGGAAGAGTGATGTAGTCAATTTGCCAGGCTTCCCCATACCTGTACTTCGACCATCGTCCGCCGTACCACAGAGGCTTCACCCGCTTGGCCTGCTTGATCGCAGCGCAGGTCTCACAGTCTTGGATAACCTGGGAGATACTGTTCATGGTTAGATCCACCCCTCGGTCCCGTGCCCATTTATAAGCGGCCTCTCTGCCTTGATGGCCTGAGGCATCATGGGCCCATCGAGCTAAGAACAACTCTCCTTTATGTTGCCAATCCAAGTCTATCTGGGACACCTCTATTTTTGCAGCCTGATCTACCTGTTCATTGTTACGATGTTCTTCATTAGCCCGACTCCTGGGGACATGAGCATCTACATGACGGACCCTCACAGGTAGCTTCTTTACCCGAGTGGCAATATCTTTCCACTCATCAGCAGCCCAAATTGGTTTTCCCCTACGCTGCCAGTTGGCCTTTTTCCACCTTTCCAGCCAGCCCCACAGAGCATTGGCTACCATCCACGAATCAGTATAAAGGTAGAGCTTTGGCCACTTCTCTCTTTCAGCAATGTCCAGGGCTAGTTGAACGGCTTTGAGTTCAGCAAGTTGACTTGATCCACCTTCTCCTTCAGTAGCTTGTGCGACCTGTCGTGTGGGGCTCCATACGGCTGCTTTCCACTTCCGGTTCATCCCTACAATGCGACAGGAACCGTCAGTGAAAAGAGCATATCGTGTTTCCTCTGCTGGTAGTTGGTTGTACGGTGGAGCTTCTTCAGCCCGCGTCACTTGTTCCTGCTCCTCTTCGTCAGTGAGGCCAAAGTCTTCACCTTCCGGCCAGTTCGTAATGATCTCCAAAATCCCAGGGCGATTTGGGTTTCCAATACGGGCGCGTTGTGTGATGAGGGCAATCCATTTGCTCCATGTGGCGTCAGTGGCGTGGTGGGTGGAGGGAACCTTTCCTTTAAACATCCACCCCAGCACCGGTAGTCGGGGTGCCAGGAGGAGTTGTGCTTCGGTGCCAATCACTTCCGAGGCAGCTTGGACTCCTTCATAGGCTGCTAGGATTTCCTTCTCTGTGGGAGTGTAGTTGGCCTCAGACCCTCTATAACTTCGACTCCAGAATCCCAGTGGTCGGCCACGAGTCTCTCCAGGCACCTTCTGCCAAAGGCTCCAGGACAAACCATTGTTCCCGGCCGCAGAGTAGAGCACGTTCCTCACCTCTGGTCCCGTCCTGACTGGGCCAAGGGCTAGCGCATGAGCGATCTCCCGCTTGATTTGGGCAAAAGCTTGTTGCTGTTCAGGGCCCCAGTGGAAATCGTTCTTCTTGCGGGTAACCAGGTACAGAGGGCTCACAATCTGGCTGTACTCAGGAATGTGCATTCTCCAAAAACCTATGGCGCCTAGGAAAGCCTGTGTTTCCTTCTTGCTGGTTGGTGGAGACATCGCAGCGATCTTATTGATGACCTCGGTGGGGATCTGACGCCGTCCGTCTTGCCACTTTACCCCCAGGAACTGGATCTCTCGGGCAGGTCCCTTGACTTTGCTCTTCTTGATGGCAAAACCAGCTTCCAGGAGAATCTGGATGGTCTTCTCTCCTTTCCCAAATACTTCCTTTGCTGTGTTCCCCCCCCACAATGATGTCATCGATGTACTGCAGATGTTCCGGAGCTTCACCCTTTTCCAGTGCAGCCTGGATCAGTCCATGGCAGATGGTGGGACTGTGCTTCCACCCCTGGGGCAGTCGGTTCCAGGTGTACTGTACGCCCCTCCAGGTGAAGGCAAACTGAGGCCTACATTCTGCTGCCAGAGGAATGGAGAGAAAAGCATTGGCAATGTCAATAGTGGCATACCACTTTGCTGCCTTGGACTCCAGCTCGTACTGGAGTTCCAGCATGTCCGGCACGGCAGCGCTCAACGGTGGAGTCACTTCATTCAAGCCACGATAGTCCACAGTCAATCTCCATTCTCCGTCAGACTTGCGCACAGGCCAAATGGGGCTGTTGAAGGGTGAGTGGGTCTTGCTGACCACCCCTTGACTCTCCAGCTCGCGGATCATTTTGTGGATGGGGATCACGGCATCTCGATTCGTCCGATACTGCCGGCGGTGCACTGTCGAGGTGGCAATTGGCACTTGTTGCTCTTCCACCTTCAAGAGTCCTACTGCAGATGGGTTTTCTGATAGTCCGGGCAAGGTGTTCAATTGCCTAATGCTCTCTGCCTCCACAGCAGCTATCCCAAATGCCCACCTGAGACCTTTTGGGTCCTTGTAATAGCCGTTCCGGAGGAAGTCTATGCCCAGAATGCACGGGGCCTCTGGGCCAGTCACAATCGGATGTTTCTGCCACTCCTTCCCAGTAAGGCTCACCTCGGCTTCCAACAGAGTCAATTGCTGCGATCCCCCCGTTACCCCGGCAATGGAAACAGGTTCTGCCCCCACATGTCCCGATGGCATTAGGGTACACTGCGCACCAGTATCAACTAACGCTTTGTATTTTTGTGGCTCTGACGTGCCAGGCCATCGGATCCACACCGTCCAAAATATCCGGTTTTCTCGTGCCTCTCCCTGGCTAGAGGCAGGGCCCCTCTAGCACTGGTTACCATTCCCTTCCTGGACATACATACTAGAGGTTCCTTCAAGGGGATCTGTCAGATCATCCTCCCTTCTGTAATATCTGGCAGCTCGGTCCTGGGAGGTTGAGGCTACCTTCACTTTAGTGTTACTCCCCCGGTTAGTGTTTCCCTCCTTGAGTTGACGCACCCGTGCTGCCAGGACAGAAGTGGGTTTCCCATCCCACCTTCCCATGTCTTCCCCATGGTCGCGCAGGAAGTACCATAGCTCAGCTCGTGGGGTGTACCCTCTCCCTCTAGCTGGGGGACGTTGGGCTCCGACTTTGGGGCCTGTGACTTGTACCGGTGCCAAATGGGAACTGCTCCTCCTCACCTCCTCCTTTATTTCCCTCATCTCCTCTTGTAGGCTCTTAATCACAGCAGAAACGTTAGCCTGCATTGGGCCATTGATCATGCTTTCAAAATTTCTAAGCTTGCTCGTGACAGAACCCACTGTCTCTCGGTCGTTATCTGCATTAATCATTGCAATGAAGGTGGAGTATTCGGATGGCCCTAGATTTGCCAGATTCCACAACATTTGCCCTGTGCACCTGACTTTGTCAGGGTCGTTACCATGCTGTCCATCCCTCCCAAAGACTACCTCCAATACTGCCACTTCTCTCAGCTGCTGGATCCCTTCCTCAAGGGTCTTCCAGCGCATTCTATGATGGTGCTCCTGCATTCTCTCTCTGTGGACAAACCTCTCTCTCACACTCATTAAAAGCCGCTCCCAGAGGGAAAGGGTCCCCGGCTCCCTTACAAATACCAGATTGACACCTGAGTCCTGAGTCAAGGGTCCCAAATTCCTTGCCTCACTGCCATCCAGTTGCACACCCGTACCCATAAGATCCCAGACCCGAAGTAACCAGGTTGTAAAAGCCTCACGCCCCCGCCGTACGATGTCTTTGTGCAGATTACGGAGACTGTCATACGTCAGGGACTCGGTGAGTATCTCAACCACTGGCTCGCCTGCAGGTTCTGAGGGCCCTCCTTTCTTAACTGAGTGGTCTGATTTCATCTTAGATGTCCTCGTTTCCACAGGGGCGACTGCTGCTGGCTCTGACTGCCCTTGCGTTTCAGCTGGAACCTGGACGGTTGTAACGTCTGTGGGTTCTACTGCTGCACCATTAGACTCTCCCTCTTCAAGGCAGGAGGAGGGATTCCCAGCAGCTGAGAGAATGCACTCCTTCAGCATCTGGCCCATCTCACGTATCTCCTTCACCCAATCCGAGTGGTTCATTTCTGATGTGAGCTGTGAGGCAGGGTCAGATTCTGGAGCAGCATTCCTAGTCAGGGTAGTTACCCAAGCCAATCTCCCCTGATCTCTGAATACTGAATAAAACAGGATTATCAGCAACACTAGCCACTGTATGATATCATTAGCACTTAGGAAAGCTCTGAATCCTTCGAAAACTGGTGGAGTAGACCCAAAGAGCTGGGTTAGGGCTTGGGAGAAAGTTTCTCCCGGTGTCATTTCCTCACAGTAGGTACCATTATTAAAGTAACCCCAAAAGCATACATTTAGTGTTTGATAGCTCCGAATCCATGTGCCCGCCTTCCAGAGGAAGTTAATAAGCCATGAATTCCTCACCTTATTAATCCATAAAACAAACTGGATAACAGTCACGGTAGCCTTAGTTATAGGACCCATGTTTAGATAAGGGCCTGCAAATGGGAGAAATACAGCCACCACCACATGCCACAAGAACCGGGATAAGCTAGCCCACATGATGCCACTTAACAAGGAATCTATATCCAATGCACAAAAACCGTTATTCCTTTATCTCTCGATGCCCTCGAGCCCCACGTTGGGCGCCAAAATCTGTCTTGGTTTGAAAAAGACAGGTGTCTGTGGAGGAAGGCAGGAGCCTCCCTTGAAATGGAGAGTGCAACCCCCTTCCCTCCAAACTATTATAATTTTGAAATTAACGGGCCTTCAGGCAAAGATATGGGGAATAGGAATAACAGTTCTTTACTAATATATATATATATATAAAACACAAGGCAGGGAAAAAACAAACAACCCACTGGTTTATACTGACAGAGTCAGGAATACAACCTGACACCCTGTTAGGGTGGCAGTAGCAGTCCGATAAGATGCTGGCTGCAGTCCTCCTGAAGCGATGGGTGTAGTTCTGTGGAAGCAGCAATCAGGTAAAAGAGTCTGGTCTTCCTCCGAAGGTCCAGTGGTCGGCAGGTAGCTCTCGTCCTCTGGAACTCCAGTGGGGGGAAAAGCTCCTCTGGGAATCCAGTGGAAGAAAGGCTGCTAGGGTGTTCAAAATCTCCGTTTTTATTTGGCATGGACTGCTTGGCTCCTTCCCCCCCCCCTCCCCGGGCGGAGCATCTCACAGTGGGATGGGGAGTCGTGAGGCAGTTCCTTGATGGGCCATGAACAGGAGATAGCCCAGGAGCGAGTTACCGATGGGTCAGGCGATAAGGCATTGTTGTGCCCAGTAACAGGAGATAGTCCAGAGGGGGGGAGGCAGGGAGCACCGCCCCACCTGGTCTCTACAGCTCCTGAAGATGGTAATAGAATATATTTTTTTTCTTTTGGCACATTTTACACTGTAACCCAGGACATAATCCACCCCTTATTCTATTACCATCTACACCGTACCCAACCCAATGCCCCCTTACAGATACATATATACATATATACACAATGAAACCTTACACAGAGTTCTCACTTAAAATTAGGTCTCCTTGTGGTACACAACGGGTTTCCCCATTTTTCTGCATTACCCACCAAGTGTAACCAGGTCCTTGAGCAAAAACAACCCCACGGAGGGGTGTGCCTTTGCCTGATGTGGGATTAATCCAAACAGTCTTTCCTAACATACCTCTCGTGTGTACCACAGGGACTTTATCTCCGTCCACTGTGTGCAAGGGTCCAGACTGGGCAGGACCAGCTCGATTGATGGACCCTCGGGTATTGACCATCCAGGTGGCCTTTGCTAAGTTCAGTTCCCAATTTTTGAAAGTCCCTCCTCCAAGTGCTTTTAGGGTAGTCTTAAGTAGCCCATTGCACCGTTCAACTTTCCCGGCAGCTGGTGCATGATAAGGGATATGATATATCCATTCGATTCCATGTTCTCTGGCCCAAGTGCTTATGAGGCTATTCTTGAAATGTGTCCCGTTGTCTGACTCGATTCTCTCAGGGGTGCCATGTCTCCAAAGAACTTGCTTTTCCAGGCCCAAGATGGTGTTCCGGGCGGTAGCATGAGGCACAGGGTAGGTCTCCAGCCACCCAGTGGTTGCTTCCACCATGGTCAGCACGTAGCGCTTGCCTTGACGGGTTTGGGGAAGAGTGATGTAGTCAATTTGCCAGGCTTCCCCATACCTGTACTTCGACCATCGTCCGCCGTACCACAGAGGCTTCACCCGCTTGGCCTGCTTGATCGCAGCGCAGGTCTCACAGTCTTGGATAACCTGGGAGATACTGTTCATGGTTAGATCCACCCCTCGGTCCCGTGCCCATTTATAAGCGGCCTCTCTGCCTTGATGGCCTGAGGCATCATGGGCCCATCGAGCTAAGAACAACTCTCCTTTATGTTGCCAATCCAAGTCTATCTGGGACACCTCTATTTTTGCAGCCTGATCTACCTGTTCATTGTTACGATGTTCTTCATTAGCCCGACTCCTGGGGACATGAGCATCTACATGACGGACCCTCACAGGTAGCTTCTTTACCCGAGTGGCAATATCTTTCCACTCATCAGCAGCCCAAATTGGTTTTCCCCTACGCTGCCAGTTGGCCTTTTTCCACCTTTCCAGCCAGCCCCACAGAGCATTGGCTACCATCCACGAATCAGTATAAAGGTAGAGCTTTGGCCACTTCTCTCTTTCAGCAATGTCCAGGGCTAGTTGAACGGCTTTGAGTTCAGCAAGTTGACTTGATCCACCTTCTCCTTCAGTAGCTTGTGCGACCTGTCGTGTGGGGCTCCATACGGCTGCTTTCCACTTCCGGTTCATCCCTACAATGCGACAGGAACCGTCAGTGAAAAGAGCATATCGTGTTTCCTCTGCTGGTAGTTGGTTGTACGGTGGAGCTTCTTCAGCCCGCGTCACTTGTTCCTGCTCCTCTTCGTCAGTGAGGCCAAAGTCTTCACCTTCCGGCCAGTTCGTAATGATCTCCAAAATCCCAGGGCGATTTGGGTTTCCAATACGGGCGCGTTGTGTGATGAGGGCAATCCATTTGCTCCATGTGGCGTCAGTGGCGTGGTGGGTGGAGGGAACCTTTCCTTTAAACATCCACCCCAGCACCGGTAGTCGGGGTGCCAGGAGGAGTTGTGCTTCGGTGCCAATCACTTCCGAGGCAGCTTGGACTCCTTCATAGGCTGCTAGGATTTCCTTCTCTGTGGGAGTGTAGTTGGCCTCAGACCCTCTATAACTTCGACTCCAGAATCCCAGTGGTCGGCCACGAGTCTCTCCAGGCACCTTCTGCCAAAGGCTCCAGGACAAACCATTGTTCCCGGCCGCAGAGTAGAGCACGTTCCTCACCTCTGGTCCCGTCCTGACTGGGCCAAGGGCTAGCGCATGAGCGATCTCCCGCTTGATTTGGGCAAAAGCTTGTTGCTGTTCAGGGCCCCAGTGGAAATCGTTCTTCTTGCGGGTAACCAGGTACAGAGGGCTCACAATCTGGCTGTACTCAGGAATGTGCATTCTCCAAAAACCTATGGCGCCTAGGAAAGCCTGTGTTTCCTTCTTGCTGGTTGGTGGAGACATCGCAGCGATCTTATTGATGACCTCGGTGGGGATCTGACGCCGTCCGTCTTGCCACTTTACCCCCAGGAACTGGATCTCTCGGGCAGGTCCCTTGACTTTGCTCTTCTTGATGGCAAAACCAGCTTCCAGGAGAATCTGGATGATCTTCTCTCCTTTCCCAAATACTTCCTTTGCTGTGTTCCCCCCCCACAATGATGTCATCGATGTACTGCAGATGTTCCGGAGCTTCACCCTTTTCCAGTGCAGCCTGGATCAGTCCATGGCAGATGGTGGGACTGTGCTTCCACCCCTGGGGCAGTCGGTTCCAGGTGTACTGTACGCCCCTCCAGGTGAAGGCAAACTGAGGCCTACATTCTGCTGCCAGAGGAATGGAGAGAAAAGCATTGGCAATGTCAATAGTGGCATACCACTTTGCTGCCTTGGACTCCAGCTCGTACTGGAGTTCCAGCATGTCCGGCACGGCAGCGCTCAACGGTGGAGTCACTTCATTCAAGCCACGATAGTCCACAGTCAATCTCCATTCTCCGTCAGACTTGCGCACAGGCCAAATGGGGCTGTTGAAGGGTGAGTGGGTCTTGCTGACCACCCCTTGACTCTCCAGCTCGCGGATCATTTTGTGGATGGGGATCACGGCATCTCGATTCGTCCGATACTGCCGGCGGTGCACTGTCGAGGTGGCAATTGGCACTTGTTGCTCTTCCACCTTCAAGAGTCCTACTGCAGATGGGTTTTCTGATAGTCCGGGCAAGGTGTTCAATTGCCTAATGCTCTCTGCCTCCACAGCAGCTATCCCAAATGCCCACCTGAGACCTTTTGGGCCCTTGTAATAGCCGTTCCGGAGGAAGTCTATGCCCAGAATGCACGGGGCCTCTGGGCCAGTCACAATCGGATGTTTCTGCCACTCCTTCCCAGTAAGGCTCACCTCGGCTTCCAACAGAGTCAATTGCTGCGATCCCCCCGTTACCCCGGCAATGGAAACAGGTTCTGCCCCCACATGTCCCGATGGCATTAGGGTACACTGCGCACCAGTATCAACTAACGCTTTGTATTTTTGTGGCTCTGACGTGCCAGGCCATCGGATCCACACCGTCCAAAATATCCGGTTTTCCCGTGCCTCTCCCTGGCTAGAGGCAGGGCCCCTCTAGCACTGGTTACCATTCCCTTCCTGGACATACATACTAGAGGTTCCTTCAAGGGGATCTGTCAGATCATCCTCCCTTCTGTAATATCTGGCAGCTCGGTCCTGGGAGGTTGAGGCTACCTTCACTTTAGTGTTACTCCCCCGGTTAGTGTTTCCCTCCTTGAGTTGACGCACCCGTGCTGCCAGGACAGAAGTGGGTTTCCCATCCCACCTTCCCATGTCTTCCCCATGGTCGCGCAGGAAGTACCATAGCTCAGCTCGTGGGGTGTACCCTCTCCCTCTAGCTGGGGGACGTTGGGCTCCGACTTTGGGGCCTGTGACTTGTACCGGTGCCAAATGGGAACTGCTCCTCCTCACCTCCTCCTTTATTTCCCTCATCTCCTCTTGTAGGCTCTTAATCACAGCAGAAACGTTAGCCTGCATTGGGCCATTGATCATGCTTTCAAAATTTCTAAGTTTGCTCGTGACAGAACCCACTGTCTCTCGGTCGTTATCTGCATTAATCATTGCAATGAAGGTGGAGTATTCGGATGGCCCTAGATTTGCCAGATTCCACAACATTTGCCCTGTGCACCTGACTTTGTCAGGGTCGTTACCATGCTGTCCATCCCTCCCAAAGACTACCTCCAATACTGCCACTTCTCTCAGCTGCTGGATCCCTTCCTCAAGGGTCTTCCAGCGCATTCTATGATGGTGCTCCTGCATTCTCTCTCTGTGGACAAACCTCTCTCTCACACTCATTAAAAGCCGCTCCCAGAGGGAAAGGGTCCCCGGCTCCCTTACAAATACCAGATTGACACCTGAGTCCTGAGTCAAGGGTCCCAAATTCCTTGCCTCACTGCCATCCAGTTGCACACCCGTACCCATAAGATCCCAGACCCGAAGTAACCAGGTTGTAAAAGCCTCACGCCCCCGCCGTACGATGTCTTTGTGCAGATTACGGAGACTGTCATACGTCAGGGACTCGGTGAGTATCTCAACCACTGGCTCGCCTGCAGGTTCTGAGGGCCCTCCTTTCTTAACTGAGTGGTCTGATTTCATCTTAGATGTCCTCGTTTCCACAGGGGCGACTGCTGCTGGCTCTGACTGCCCTTGCGTTTCAGCTGGAACCTGGACGGTTGTAACGTCTGTGGGTTCTACTGCTGCACCATTAGACTCTCCCTCTTCAAGGCAGGAGGAGGGATTCCCAGCAGCTGAGAGAATGCACTCCTTCAGCATCTGGCCCATCTCACGTATCTCCTTCACCCAATCCGAGTGGTTCATTTCTGATGTGAGCTGTGAGGCAGGGTCAGATTCTGGAGCAGCATTCCTAGTCAGGGTAGTTACCCAAGCCAATCTCCCCTGATCTCTGAATACTGAATAAAACAGGATTATCAGCAACACTAGCCACTGTATGATATCATTAGCACTTAGGAAAGCTCTGAATCCTTCGAAAACTGGTGGAGTAGACCCAAAGAGCTGGGTTAGGGCTTGGGAGAAAGTTTCTCCCGGTGTCATTTCCTCACAGTAGGTACCATTATTAAAGTAACCCCAAAAGCATACATTTAGTGTTTGATAGCTCCGAATCCATGTGCCCGCCTTCCAGAGGAAGTTAATAAGCCATGAATTCCTCACCTTATTAATCCATAAAACAAACTGGATAACAGTCACGGTAGCCTTAGTTATAGGACCCATGTTTAGATAAGGGCCTGCAAATGGGAGAAATACAGCCACCACCACATGCCACACGAACCGGGATAAGCTAGCCCACATGATGCCACTTAACAAGGAATCTATATCCAATGCACAAAAACCGTTATTCCTTTATCTCTCGATGCCCTCGAGCCCCACGTTGGGCGCCAAAATCTGTCTTGGTTTGAAAAAGACAGGTGTCTGTGGAGGAAGGCAGGAGCCTCCCTTGAAATGGAGAGTGCAACCCCCTTCCCTCCAAACTATTATAATTTTGAAATTAACGGGCCTTCAGGCAAAGATATGGGGAATAGGAATAACAGTTCTTTACTAATATATATATATATAAAACACAAGGCAGGGAAAAAACAAACAACCCACTGGTTTATACTGACAGAGTCAGGAATACAACCTGACACCCTGTTAGGGTGGCAGTAGCAGTCCGATAAGATGCTGGCTGCAGTCCTCCTGAAGCGATGGGTGTAGTTCTGTGGAAGCAGCAATCAGGTAAAAGAGTCTGGTCTTCCTCCGAAGGTCCAGTGGTCGGCAGGTAGCTCTCGTCCTCTGGAACTCCAGTGGGGGGAAAAGCTCCTCTGGGAATCCAGTGGAAGAAAGGCTGCTAGGGTGTTCAAAATCTCCGTTTTTATTTGGCATGGACTGCTTGGCTCCTTCCCCCCCCCCTCCCCGGGCGGAGCATCTCACAGTGGGATGGGGAGTCGTGAGGCAGTTCCTTGATGGGCCATGAACAGGAGATAGCCCAGGAGCGAGTTACCGATGGGTCAGGCGATAAGGCATTGTTGTGCCCAGTAACAGGAGATAGTCCAGAGGGGGGGAGGCAGGGAGCACCGCCCCACCTGGTCTCTACAGCTCCTGAAGATGGTAATAGAATATATTTTTTTTCTTTTGGCACATTTTACACTGTAACCCAGGACATAATCCACCCCTTATTCTATTACCATCTACACCGTACCCAACCCAATGCCCCCTTACAGATACATATATACATATATACACAATGAAACCTTACACAGAGTTCTCACTTAAAATTAGGTCTCCTTGTGGTACACAACGGGTTTCCCCATTTTTCTGCATTACCCACCAAGTGTAACCAGGTCCTTGAGCAAAAACAACCCCACGGAGGGGTGTGCCTTTGCCTGATGTGGGATTAATCCAAACAGTCTTTCCTAACATACCTCTCGTGTGTACCACAGGGACTTTATCTCCGTCCACTGTGTGCAAGGGTCCAGACTGGGCAGGACCAGCTCGATTGATGGACCCTCGGGTATTGACCATCCAGGTGGCCTTTGCTAAGTTCAGTTCCCAATTTTTGAAAGTCCCTCCTCCAAGTGCTTTTAGGGTAGTCTTAAGTAGCCCATTGCACCGTTCAACTTTCCCGGCAGCTGGTGCATGATAAGGGATATGATATATCCATTCGATTCCATGTTCTCTGGCCCAAGTGCTTATGAGGCTATTCTTGAAATGTGTCCCGTTGTCTGACTCGATTCTCTCAGGGGTGCCATGTCTCCAAAGAACTTGCTTTTCCAGGCCCAAGATGGTGTTCCGGGCGGTAGCATGAGGCACAGGGTAGGTCTCCAGCCACCCAGTGGTTGCTTCCACCATGGTCAGCACGTAGCGCTTGCCTTGACGGGTTTGGGGAAGAGCGATGTAGTCAATTTGCCAGGCTTCCCCATACCTGTACTTCGACCATCGTCCGCCGTACCACAGAGGCTTCACCCGCTTGGCCTGCTTGATCGCAGCGCAGGTCTCACAGTCTTGGATAACCTGGGAGATACTGTTCATGGTTAGATCCACCCCTCGGTCCCGTGCCCATTTATAAGCGGCCTCTCTGCCTTGATGGCCTGAGGCATCATGGGCCCATCGAGCTAAGAACAACTCTCCTTTATGTTGCCAATCCAAGTCTATCTGGGACACCTCTATTTTTGCAGCCTGATCTACCTGTTCATTGT
Organism: Leptosomus discolor; assembly: GCF_034619465.1. Taxonomy (NCBI): domain Eukaryota; kingdom Metazoa; phylum Chordata; class Aves; order Leptosomiformes; family Leptosomidae; genus Leptosomus; species Leptosomus discolor. Next base: position 4,170,295 of record NW_028237772.1, read on the forward strand.
TACGATGTTCTTCATTAGCCCGACTCCTGGGGACATGAGCATCTACATGACGGACCCTCACAGGTAGCTTCTTTACCCGAGTGGCAATATCTTTCCACTCATCAGCAGCCCAAATTGGTTTTCCCCTACGCTGCCAGTTGGCCTTTTTCCACCTTTCCAGCCAGCCCCACAGAGCATTGGCTACCATCCACGAATCAGTATAAAGGTAGAGCTTTGGCCACTTCTCTCTTTCAGCAATGTCCAGGGCTAGTTGAACGGCTTTGAGTTCAGCAAGTTGACTTGATCCACCTTCTCCTTCAGTAGCTTGTGCGACCTGTCGTGTGGGGCTCCATACGGCTTGTTTCCACTTCCGGTTCATCCCTACAATGCGACAGGAACCGTCAGTGAAAAGAGCATATCGTGTTTCCTCTGCTGGTAGTTGGTTGTACGGTGGAGCTTCTTCAGCCCGCGTCACTTGTTCCTGCTCCTCTTCGTCAGTGAGGCCAAAGTCTTCACCTTCCGGCCAGTTCGTAACGATCTCCAAAATCCCAGGGCGATTTGGGTTTCCAATACGGGCGCGTTGTGTGATGAGGGCAATCCATTTGCTCCATGTGGCGTCAGTGGCGTGGTGGGTGGAGGGAACCTTTCCTTTAAACATCCACCCCAGCACCGGTAGTCGGGGTGCCAGGAGGAGTTGTGCTTCGGTGCCAATCACTTCCGAGGCAGCTTGGACTCCTTCATAGGCTGCTAGGATTTCCTTCTCTGTGGGAGTGTAGTTGGCCTCAGACCCTCTATAACTTCGACTCCAGAATCCCAGTGGTCGGCCACGAGTCTCTCCAGGCACCTTCTGCCAAAGGCTCCAGGACAAACCATTGTTCCCGGCCGCAGAGTAGAGCACGTTCCTCACCTCTGGTCCCGTCCTGACTGGGCCAAGGGCTAGCGCATGAGCGATCTCCCGCTTGATTTGGGCAAAAGCTTGTTGCTGTTCAGGGCCCCAGTGGAAATCGTTCTTCTTGCGGGTAACCAGGTACAGAGGGCTCACAATCTGGCTGTACTCAGGAATGTGCATTCTCCAAAAACCTATGGCGCCTAGGAAAGCCTGTGTTTCCTTCTTGCTGGTTGGTGGAGACATCGCAGCGATCTTATTGATGACCTCGGTGGGGATCTGACGCCGTCCGTCTTGCCACTTTACCCCCAGGAACTGGATCTCTCGGGCAGGTCCCTTGACTTTGCTCTTCTTGATGGCAAAACCAGCTTCCAGGAGAATCTGGATGATCTTCTCTCCTTTCCCAAATACTTCCTTTGCTGTGTTCCCCCCCCACAATGATGTCATCGATGTACTGCAGATGTTCCGGAGCTTCACCCTTTTCCAGTGCAGCCTGGATCAGTCCATGGCAGATGGTGGGACTGTGCTTCCACCCCTGGGGCAGTCGGTTCCAGGTGTACTGTACGCCCCTCCAGGTGAAGGCAAACTGAGGCCTACATTCTGCTGCCAGAGGAATGGAGAGAAAAGCATTGGCAATGTCAATAGTGGCATACCACTTTGCTGCCTTGGACTCCAGCTCGTACTGGAGTTCCAGCATGTCCGGCACGGCAGCGCTCAACGGTGGAGTCACTTCATTCAAGCCACGATAGTCCACAGTCAATCTCCATTCTCCGTCAGACTTGCGCACAGGCCAAATGGGGCTGTTGAAGGGTGAGTGGGTCTTGCTGACCACCCCTTGACTCTCCAGCTCGCGGATCATTTTGTGGATGGGGATCACGGCATCTCGATTCGTCCGATACTGCCGGCGGTGCACTGTCGAGGTGGCAATTGGCACTTGTTGCTCTTCCACCTTCAAGAGTCCTACTGCAGATGGGTTTTCTGATAGTCCGGGCAAGGTGTTCAATTGCCTAATGCTCTCTGCCTCCACAGCAGCTATCCCAAATGCCCACCTGAGACCTTTTGGGCCCTTGTAATAGCCGTTCCGGAGGAAGTCTATGCCCAGAATGCACGGGGCCTCTGGGCCAGTCACAATCGGATGTTTCTGCCACTCCTTCCCAGTAAGGCTCACCTCGGCTTCCAACAGAGTCAATTGCTGCGATCCCCCCGTTACCCCGGCAATGGAAACAGGTTCTGCCCCCACATGTCCCGATGGCATTAGGGTACACTGCGCACCAGTATCAACTAACGCTTTGTATTTTTGTGGCTCTGACGTGCCAGGCCATCGGATCCACACCGTCCAAAATATCCGGTTTTCCCGTGCCTCTCCCTGGCTAGAGGCAGGGCCCCTCTAGCACTGGTTACCATTCCCTTCCTGGACATACATACTAGAGGTTCCTTCAAGGGGATCTGTCAGATCATCCTCCCTTCTGTAATATCTGGCAGCTCGGTCCTGGGAGGTTGAGGCTACCTTCACTTTAGTGTTACTCCCCCGGTTAGTGTTTCCCTCCTTGAGTTGACGCACCCGTGCTGCCAGGACAGAAGTGGGTTTCCCATCCCACCTTCCCATGTCTTCCCCATGGTCGCGCAGGAAGTACCATAGCTCAGCTCGTGGGGTGTACCCTCTCCCTCTAGCTGGGGGACGTTGGGCTCCGACTTTGGGGCCTGTGACTTGTACCGGTGCCAAATGGGAACTGCTCCTCCTCACCTCCTCCTTTATTTCCCTCATCTCCTCTTGTAGGCTCTTAATCACAGCAGAAACGTTAGCCTGCATTGGGCCATTGATCATGCTTTCAAAATTTCTAAGTTTGCTCGTGACAGAACCCACTGTCTCTCGGTCGTTATCTGCATTAATCATTGCAATGAAGGTGGAGTATTCGGATGGCCCTAGATTTGCCAGATTCCACAACATTTGCCCTGTGCACCTGACTTTGTCAGGGTCGTTACCATGCTGTCCATCCCTCCCAAAGACTACCTCCAATACTGCCACTTCTCTCAGCTGCTGGATCCCTTCCTCAAGGGTCTTCCAGCGCATTCTATGATGGTGCTCCTGCATTCTCTCTCTGTGGACAAACCTCTCTCTCACACTCATTAAAAGCCGCTCCCAGAGGGAAAGGGTCCCTGGCTCCCTTACAAATACCAGATTGACACCTGAGTCCTGAGTCAAGGGTCCCAAATTCCTTGCCTCACTGCCATCCAGTTGCACACCCGTACCCATAAGATCCCAGACCCGAAGTAACCAGGTTGTAAAAGCCTCACGCCCCCGCCGTACGATGTCTTTGTGCAGATTACGGAGACTGTCATACGTCAGGGACTCGGTGAGTATCTCAACCACTGGCTCGCCTGCAGGTTCTGAGGGCCCTCCTTTCTTAACTGAGTGGTCTGATTTCATCTTAGATGTCCTCGTTTCCACAGGGGCGACTGCTGCTGGCTCTGACTGCCCTTGCGTTTCAGCTGGAACCTGGACGGTTGTAACGTCTGTGGGTTCTACTGCTGCACCATTAGACTCTCCCTCTTCAAGGCAGGAGGAGGGATTCCCAGCAGCTGAGAGAATGCACTCCTTCAGCATCTGGCCCATCTCACGTATCTCCTTCACCCAATCCGAGTGGTTCATTTCTGATGTGAGCTGTGAGGCAGGGTCAGATTCTGGAGCAGCATTCCTAGTCAGGGTAGTTACCCAAGCCAATCTCCCCTGATCTCTGAATACTGAATAAAACAGGATTATCAGCAACACTAGCCACTGTATGATATCATTAGCACTTAGGAAAGCTCTGAATCCTTCGAAAACTGGTGGAGTAGACCCAAAGAGCTGGGTTAGGGCTTGGGAGAAAGTTTCTCCCGGTGTCATTTCCTCACAGTAGGTACCATTATTAAAGTAACCCCAAAAGCATACATTTAGTGTTTGATAGCTCCGAATCCATGTGCCCGCCTTCCAGAGGAAGTTAATAAGCCATGAATTCCTCACCTTATTAATCCATAAAACAAACTGGATAACAGTCACGGTAGCCTTAGTTATAGGACCCATGTTTAGATAAGGGCCTGCAAATGGGAGAAATACAGCCACCACCACATGCCACAAGAACCGGGATAAGCTAGCCCACATGATGCCACTTAACAAGGAATCTATATCCAATGCACAAAAACCGTTATTCCTTTATCTCTCGATGCCCTCGAGCCCCACGTTGGGCGCCAAAATCTGTCTTGGTTTGAAAAAGACAGGTGTCTGTGGAGGAAGGCAGGAGCCTCCCTTGAAATGGAGAGTGCAACCCCCTTCCCTCCAAACTATTATAATTTTGAAATTAACGGGCCTTCAGGCAAAGATATGGGGAATAGGAATAACAGTTCTTTACTAATATATATATATATAACACAAGGCAGGGAAAAAAACAAACAACCCACTGGTTTATACTGACAGAGTCAGGAATACAACCTGACACCCTGTTAGGGTGGCAGTAGCAGTCCGATAAGATGCTGGCTGCAGTCCTCCTGAAGCGATGGGTGTAGTTCTGTGGAAGCAGCAATCAGGTAAAAGAGTCTGGTCTTCCTCCGAAGGTCCAGTGGTCGGCAGGTAGCTCTCGTCCTCTGGAACTCCAGTGGGGGGAAAAGCTCCTCTGGGAATCCAGTGGAAGAAAGGCTGCTAGGGTGTTCAAAATCTCCGTTTTTATTTGGCATGGACTGCTTGGCTCCTTCCCCCCCCCTCCCCGGGTGGAGCATCTCACAATGGGATGGGGAGTCGTGAGGCAGTTCCTTGATGGGCCATGAACAGGAGATAGCCCAGGAGCGAGTTACCGATGGGTCAGGCGATAAGGCATTGTTGTGCCCAGTAACAGGAGATAGTCCAGAGGGGGGGAGGCAGGGAGCACCGCCCCACCTGGTCTCAACAGCTCCTGAAGATGGTAATAGAATATATTTTTTTTCTTTTGGCACATTTTACACTGTAACCCAGGACATAATCCACTCCTTATTCTATTACCATCTACACCGTACCCAACCCAATGCCCCCTTACAGATACATATATACACAATGAAACCTTACACAGAGTTCTCACTTAAAATTAGGTCTCCTTGTGGTACACAACGGGTTTCCCCATTTTTCTGCATTACCCACCAAGTGTAACCAGGTCCTTGAGCAAAAACAATCCCACGGAGGGGTGTGCCTTTGCCTGATGTGGGATTAATCCAAACAGTCTTTCCTAACATACCTCTCGTGTGTACCACAGGGACTTTATCTCCGTCCACTGTGTGCAAGGGTCCAGACTGGGCAGGACCAGCTCGATTGATGGACCCTCGGGTATTGACCATCCAGGTGGCCTTTGCTAAGTTCAGTTCCCAATTTTTGAAAGTCCCTCCTCCAAGTGCTTTTAGGGTAGTCTTAAGTAGCCCATTGCACCGTTCAACTTTCCCGGCAGCTGGTGCATGATAAGGGATATGATATATCCATTCGATTCCATGTTCTCTGGCCCAAGTGCTTATGAGGCTATTCTTGAAATGTGTCCCGTTGTCTGACTCGATTCTCTCAGGGGTGCCATGTCTCCAAAGAACTTGCTTTTCCAGGCCCAAGATGGTGTTCCGGGCGGTAGCATGAGGCACAGGGTAGGTCTCCAGCCACCCAGTGGTTGCTTCCACCATGGTCAGCACGTAGCGCTTGCCTTGACGGGTTTGGGGAAGAGTGATGTAGTCAATTTGCCAGGCTTCCCCATACCTGTACTTCGACCATCGTCCGCCGTACCACAGAGGCTTCACCCGCTTGGCCTGCTTGATCGCAGCGCAGGTCTCACAGTCTTGGATAACCTGGGAGATACTGTTCATGGTTAGATCCACCCCTCGGTCCCGTGCCCATTTATAAGCGGCCTCTCTGCCTTGATGGCCTGAGGCATCATGGGCCCATCGAGCTAAGAACAACTCTCCTTTATGTTGCCAATCCAAGTCTATCTGGGACACCTCTATTTTTGCAGCCTGATCTACCTGTTCATTGTTACGATGTTCTTCATTAGCCCGACTCCTGGGGACATGAGCATCTACATGACGGACCCTCACAGGTAGCTTCTTTACCCGAGTGGCAATATCTTTCCACTCATCAGCAGCCCAAATTGGTTTTCCCCTACGCTGCCAGTTGGCCTTTTTCCACCTTTCCAGCCAGCCCCACAGAGCATTGGCTACCATCCACGAATCAGTATAAAGGTAGAGCTTTGGCCACTTCTCTCTTTCAGCAATGTCCAGGGCTAGTTGAACGGCTTTGAGTTCAGCAAGTTGACTTGATCCACCTTCTCCTTCAGTAGCTTGTGCGACCTGTCGTGTGGGGCTCCATACGGCTGCTTTCCACTTCCGGTTCATCCCTACAATGCGACAGGAACCGTCAGTGAAAAGAGCATATCGTGTTTCCTCTGCTGGTAGTTGGTTGTACGGTGGAGCTTCTTCAGCCCGCGTCACTTGTTCCTGCTCCTCTTCGTCAGTGAGGCCAAAGTCTTCACCTTCCGGCCAGTTCGTAACGATCTCCAAAATCCCAGGGCGATTTGGGTTTCCAATACGGGCGCGTTGTGTGATGAGGGCAATCCATTTGCTCCATGTGGCGTCAGTGGCGTGGTGGGTGGAGGGAACCTTTCCTTTAAACATCCACCCCAGCACCGGTAGTCGGGGTGCCAGGAGGAGTTGTGCTTCGGTGCCAATCACTTCCGAGGCAGCTTGGACTCCTTCATAGGCTGCTAGGATTTCCTTCTCTGTGGGAGTGTAGTTGGCCTCAGACCCTCTATAACTTCGACTCCAGAATCCCAGTGGTCGGCCACGAGTCTCTCCAGGCACCTTCTGCCAAAGGCTCCAGGACAAACCATTGTTCCCGGCCGCAGAGTAGAGCACGTTCCTCACCTCTGGTCCCGTCCTGACTGGGCCAAGGGCTAGCGCATGAGCGATCTCCCGCTTGATTTGGGCAAAAGCTTGTTGCTGTTCAGGGCCCCAGTGGAAATCGTTCTTCTTGCGGGTAACCAGGTACAGAGGGCTCACAATCTGGCTGTACTCAGGAATGTGCATTCTCCAAAAACCTATGGCGCCTAGGAAAGCCTGTGTTTCCTTCTTGCTGGTTGGTGGAGACATCGCAGCGATCTTATTGATGACCTCGGTGGGGATCTGACGCCGTCCGTCTTGCCACTTTACCCCCAGGAACTGGATCTCTCGGGCAGGTCCCTTGACTTTGCTCTTCTTGATGGCAAAACCAGCTTCCAGGAGAATCTGGATGGTCTTCTCTCCTTTCCCAAATACTTCCTTTGCTGTGTTCCCCCCCCACAATGATGTCATCGATGTACTGCAGATGTTCCGGAGCTTCACCCTTTTCCAGTGCAGCCTGGATCAGTCCATGGCAGATGGTGGGACTGTGCTTCCACCCCTGGGGCAGTCGGTTCCAGGTGTACTGTACGCCCCTCCAGGTGAAGGCAAACTGAGGCCTACATTCTGCTGCCAGAGGAATGGAGAGAAAAGCATTGGCAATGTCAATAGTGGCATACCACTTTGCTGCCTTGGACTCCAGCTCGTACTGGAGTTCCAGCATGTCCGGCACGGCAGCGCTCAACGGTGGAGTCACTTCATTCAAGCCACGATAGTCCACAGTCAATCTCCATTCTCCGTCAGACTTGCGCACAGGCCAAATGGGGCTGTTGAAGGGTGAGTGGGTCTTGCTGACCACCCCTTGACTCTCCAGCTCGCGGATCATTTTGTGGATGGGGATCACGGCATCTCGATTCGTCCGATACTGCCGGCGGTGCACTGTCGAGGTGGCAATTGGCACTTGTTGCTCTTCCACCTTCAAGAGTCCTACTGCAGATGGGTTTTCTGATAGTCCGGGCAAGGTGTTCAATTGCCTAATGCTCTCTGCCTCCACAGCAGCTATCCCAAATGCCCACCTGAGACCTTTTGGGCCCTTGTAATAGCCGTTCCGGAGGAAGTCTATGCCCAGAATGCACGGGGCCTCTGGGCCAGTCACAATCGGATGTTTCTGCCACTCCTTCCCAGTAAGGCTCACCTCGGCTTCCAACAGAGTCAATTGCTGCGATCCCCCCGTTACCCCGGCAATGGAAACAGGTTCTGCCCCCACATGTCCCGATGGCATTAGGGTACACTGCGCACCAGTATCAACTAACGCTTTGTATTTTTGTGGCTCTGACGTGCCAGGCCATCGGATCCACACCGTCCAAAATATCCGGTTTTCCCGTGCCTCTCCCTGGCTAGAGGCAGGGCCCCTCTAGCACTGGTTACCATTCCCTTCCTGGACATACATACTAGAGGTTCCTTCAAGGGGATCTGTCAGATCATCCTCCCTTCTGTAATATCTGGCAGCTCGGTCCTGGGAGGTTGAGGCTACCTTCACTTTAGTGTTACTCCCCCGGTTAGTGTTTCCCTCCTTGAGTTGACGCACCCGTGCTGCCAGGACAGAAGTGGGTTTCCCATCCCACCTTCCCATGTCTTCCCCATGGTCGCGCAGGAAGTACCATAGCTCAGCTCGTGGGGTGTACCCTCTCCCTCTAGCTGGGGGACGTTGGGCTCCGACTTTGGGGCCTGTGACTTGTACCGGTGCCAAATGGGAACTGCTCCTCCTCACCTCCTCCTTTATTTCCCTCATCTCCTCTTGTAGGCTCTTAATCACAGCAGAAACGTTAGCCTGCATTGGGCCATTGATCATGCTTTCAAAATTTCTAAGTTTGCTCGTGACAGAACCCACTGTCTCTCGGTCGTTATCTGCATTAATCATTGCAATGAAGGTGGAGTATTCGGATGGCCCTAGATTTGCCAGATTCCACAACATTTGCCCTGTGCACCTGACTTTGTCAGGGTCGTTACCATGCTGTCCATCCCTCCCAAAGACTACCTCCAATACTGCCACTTCTCTCAGCTGCTGGATCCCTTCCTCAAGGGTCTTCCAGCGCATTCTATGATGGTGCTCCTGCATTCTCTCTCTGTGGACAAACCTCTCTCTCACACTCATTAAAAGCCGCTCCCAGAGGGAAAGGGTCCCCGGCTCCCTTACAAATACCAGATTGACACCTGAGTCCTGAGTCAAGGGTCCCAAATTCCTTGCCTCACTGCCATCCAGTTGCACACCCGTACCCATAAGATCCCAGACCCGAAGTAACCAGGTTGTAAAAGCCTCACGCCCCCGCCGTACGATGTCTTTGTGCAGATTACGGAGACTGTCATACGTCAGGGACTCGGTGAGTATCTCAACCACTGGCTCGCCTGCAGGTTCTGAGGGCCCTCCTTTCTTAACTGAGTGGTCTGATTTCATCTTAGATGTCCTCGTTTCCACAGGGGCGACTGCTGCTGGCTCTGACTGCCCTTGCGTTTCAGCTGGAACCTGGACGGTTGTAACGTCTGTGGGTTCTACTGCTGCACCATTAGACTCTCCCTCTTCAAGGCAGGAGGAGGGATTCCCAGCAGCTGAGAGAATGCACTCCTTCAGCATCTGGCCCATCTCACGTATCTCCTTCACCCAATCCGAGTGGTTCATTTCTGATGTGAGCTGTGAGGCAGGGTCAGATTCTGGAGCAGCATTCCTAGTCAGGGTAGTTACCCAAGCCAATCTCCCCTGATCTCTGAATACTGAATAAAACAGGATTATCAGCAACACTAGCCACTGTATGATATCATTAGCACTTAGGAAAGCTCTGAATCCTTCGAAAACTGGTGGAGTAGACCCAAAGAGCTGGGTTAGGGCTTGGGAGAAAGTTTCTCCCGGTGTCATTTCCTCACAGTAGGTACCATTATTAAAGTAACCCCAAAAGCATACATTTAGTGTTTGATAGCTCCGAATCCATGTGCCCGCCTTCCAGAGGAAGTTAATAAGCCATGAATTCCTCACCTTATTAATCCATAAAACAAACTGGATAACAGTCACGGTAGCCTTAGTTATAGGACCCATGTTTAGATAAGGGCCTGCAAATGGGAGAAATACAACCACCACCACATGCCACAAGAACCGGGATAAGCTAGCCCACATGATGCCACTTAACAAGGAATCTATATCCAATGCACAAAAACCGTTATTCCTTTATCTCTCGATGCCCTCGAGCCCCACGTTGGGCGCCAAAATCTGTCTTGGTTTGAAAAAGACAGGTGTCTGTGGAGGAAGGCAGGAGCCTCCCTTGAAATGGAGAGTGCAACCCCCTTCCCTCCAAACTATTATAATTTTGAAATTAACGGGCCTTCAGGCAAAGATATGGGGAATAGGAATAACAGTTCTTTACTAATATATATATATATAACACAAGGCAGGGAAAAAAACAAACAACCCACTGGTTTATACTGACAGAGTCAGGAATACAACCTGACACCCTGTTAGGGTGGCAGTAGCAGTCCGATAAGATGCTGGCTGCAGTCCTCCTGAAGCGATGGGTGTAGTTCTGTGGAAGCAGCAATCAGGTAAAAGAGTCTGGTCTTCCTCCGAAGGTCCAGTGGTCGGCAGGTAGCTCTCGTCCTCTGGAACTCCAGTGGGGGGAAAAGCTCCTCTGGGAATCCAGTGGAAGAAAGGCTGCTAGGGTGTTCAAAATCTCCGTTTTTATTTGGCATGGACTGCTTGGCTCCTTCCCCCCCCCTCCCCGGGTGGAGCATCTCACAGTGGGATGGGGAGTCGTGAGGCAGTTCCTTGATGGGCCATGAACAGGAGATAGCCCAGGAGCGAGTTACCGATGGGTCAGGCGATAAGGCATTGTTGTGCCCAGTAACAGGAGATAGTCCAGAGGGGGGGAGGCAGGGAGCACCGCCCCACCTGGTCTCAACAGCTCCTGAAGATGGTAATAGAATATATTTTTTTTCTTTTGGCACATTTTACACTGTAACCCAGGACATAATCCACTCCTTATTCTATTACCATCTACACCGTACCCAACCCAATGCCCCCTTACAGATATATATATACACAATGAAACCTTACACAGAGTTCTCACTTAAAATTAGGTCTCCTTGTGGTACACAACGGGTTTCCCCATTTTTCTGCATTACCCACCAAGTGTAACCAGGTCCTTGAGCAAAAACAACCCCACGGAGGGGTGTGCCTTTGCCTGATGTGGGATTAATCCAAACAGTCTTTCCTAACATACCTCTCGTGTGTACCACAGGGACTTTATCTCCGTCCACTGTGTGCAAGGGTCCAGACTGGGCAGGACCAGCTCGATTGATGGACCCTCGGGTATTGACCATCCAGGTGGCCTTTGCTAAGTTCAGTTCCCAATTTTTGAAAGTCCCTCCTCCAAGTGCTTTTAGGGTAGTCTTAAGTAGCCCATTGCACCGTTCAACTTTCCCGGCAGCTGGTGCATGATAAGGGATATGATATATCCATTCGATTCCATGTTCTCTGGCCCAAGTGCTTATGAGGCTATTCTTGAAATGTGTCCCGTTGTCTGACTCGATTCTCTCAGGGGTGCCATGTCTCCAAAGAACTTGCTTTTCCAGGCCCAAGATGGTGTTCCGGGCGGTAGCATGAGGCACAGGGTAGGTCTCCAGCCACCCAGTGGTTGCTTCCACCATGGTCAGCACGTAGCGCTTGCCTTGACGGGTTTGGGGAAGAGTGATGTAGTCAATTTGCCAGGCTTCCCCATACCTGTACTTCGACCATCGTCCGCCGTACCACAGAGGCTTCACCCGCTTGGCCTGCTTGATCGCAGCGCAGGTCTCACAGTCTTGGATAACCTGGGAGATACTGTTCATGGTTAGATCCACCCCTCGGTCCCGTGCCCATTTATAAGCGGCCTCTCTGCCTTGATGGCCTGAGGCATCATGGGCCCATCGAGCTAAGAACAACTCTCCTTTATGTTGCCAATCCAAGTCTATCTGGGACACCTCTATTTTTGCAGCCTGATCTACCTGTTCATTGTTACGATGTTCTTCATTAGCCCGACTCCTGGGGACATGAGCATCTACATGACGGACCCTCACAGGTAGCTTCTTTACCCGAGTGGCAATATCTTTCCACTCATCAGCAGCCCAAATTGGTTTTCCCCTACGCTGCCAGTTGGCCTTTTTCCACCTTTCCAGCCAGCCCCACAGAGCATTGGCTACCATCCACGAATCAGTATAAAGGTAGAGCTTTGGCCACTTCTCTCTTTCAGCAATGTCCAGGGCTAGTTGAACGGCTTTGAGTTCAGCAAGTTGACTTGATCCACCTTCTCCTTCAGTAGCTTGTGCGACCTGTCGTGTGGGGCTCCATACGGCTTGTTTCCACTTCCGGTTCATCCCTACAATGCGACAGGAACCGTCAGTGAAAAGAGCATATCGTGTTTCCTCTGCTGGTAGTTGGTTGTACGGTGGAGCTTCTTCAGCCCGCGTCACTTGTTCCTGCTCCTCTTCGTCAGTGAGGCCAAAGTCTTCACCTTCCGGCCAGTTCGTAATGATCTCCAAAATCCCAGGGCGATTTGGGTTTCCAATACGGGCGCGTTGTGTGATGAGGGCAATCCATTTGCTCCATGTGGCGTCAGTGGCGTGGTGGGTGGAGGGAACCTTTCCTTTAAACATCCACCCCAGCACCGGTAGTCGGGGTGCCAGGAGGAGTTGTGCTTCGGTGCCAATCACTTCCGAGGCAGCTTGGACTCCTTCATAGGCTGCTAGGATTTCCTTCTCTGTGGGAGTGTAGTTGGCCTCAGACCCTCTATAACTTCGACTCCAGAATCCCAGTGGTCGGCCACGAGTCTCTCCAGGCACCTTCTGCCAAAGGCTCCAGGACAAACCATTGTTCCCGGCCGCAGAGTAGAGCACGTTCCTCACCTCTGGTCCCGTCCTGACTGGGCCAAGGGCTAGCGCATGAGCGATCTCCCGCTTGATTTGGGCAAAAGCTTGTTGCTGTTCAGGGCCCCAGTGGAAATCGTTCTTCTTGCGGGTAACCAGGTACAGAGGGCTCACAATCTGGCTGTACTCAGGAATGTGCATTCTCCAAAAACCTATGGCGCCTAGGAAAGCCTGTGTTTCCTTCTTGCTGGTTGGTGGAGACATCGCAGCGATCTTATTGATGACCTCGGTGGGGATCTGACGCCGTCCGTCTTGCCACTTTACCCCCAGGAACTGGATCTCTCGGGCAGGTCCCTTGACTTTGCTCTTCTTGATGGCAAAACCAGCTTCCAGGAGAATCTGGATGATCTTCTCTCCTTTCCCAAATACTTCCTTTGCTGTGTTCCCCCCCCACAATGATGTCATCGATGTACTGCAGATGTTCCGGAGCTTCACCCTTTTCCAGTGCAGCCTGGATCAGTCCATGGCAGATGGTGGGACTGTGCTTCCACCCCTGGGGCAGTCGGTTCCAGGTGTACTGTACGCCCCTCCAGGTGAAGGCAAACTGAGGCCTACATTCTGCTGCCAGAGGAATGGAGAGAAAAGCATTGGCAATGTCAATAGTGGCATACCACTTTGCTGCCTTGGACTCCAGCTCGTACTGGAGTTCCAGCATGTCCGGCACGGCAGCGCTCAACGGTGGAGTCACTTCATTCAAGCCACGATAGTCCACAGTCAATCTCCATTCTCCGTCAGACTTGCGCACAGGCCAAATGGGGCTGTTGAAGGGTGAGTGGGTCTTGCTGACCACCCCTTGACTCTCCAGCTCGCGGATCATTTTGTGGATGGGGATCACGGCATCTCGATTCGTCCGATACTGCCGGCGGTGCACTGTCGAGGTGGCAATTGGCACTTGTTGCTCTTCCACCTTCAAGAGTCCTACTGCAGATGGGTTTTCTGATAGTCCGGGCAAGGTGTTCAATTGCCTAATGCTCTCTGCCTCCACAGCAGCTATCCCAAATGCCCACCTGAGACCTTTTGGGTCCTTGTAATAGCCGTTCCGGAGGAAGTCTATGCCCAGAATGCACGGGGCCTCTGGGCCAGTCACAATCGGATGTTTCTGCCACTCCTTCCCAGTAAGGCTCACCTCGGCTTCCAACAGAGTCAATTGCTGCGATCCCCCCGTTACCCCGGCAATGGAAACAGGTTCTGCCCCCACATGTCCCGATGGCATTAGGGTACACTGCGCACCAGTATCAACTAACGCTTTGTATTTTTGTGGCTCTGACGTGCCAGGCCATCGGATCCACACCGTCCAAAATATCCGGTTTTCCCGTGCCTCTCCCTGGCTAGAGGCAGGGCCCCTCTAGCACTGGTTACCATTCCCTTCCTGGACATACATACTAGAGGTTCCTTCAAGGGGATCTGTCAGATCATCCTCCCTTCTGTAATATCTGGCAGCTCGGTCCTGGGAGGTTGAGGCTACCTTCACTTTAGTGTTACTCCCCCGGTTAGTGTTTCCCTCCTTGAGTTGACGCACCCGTGCTGCCAGGACAGAAGTGGGTTTCCCATCCCACCTTCCCATGTCTTCCCCATGGTCGCGCAGGAAGTACCATAGCTCAGCTCGTGGGGTGTACCCTCTCCCTCTAGCTGGGGGACGTTGGGCTCCGACTTTGGGGCCTGTGACTTGTACCGGTGCCAAATGGGAACTGCTCCTCCTCACCTCCTCCTTTATTTCCCTCATCTCCTCTTGTAGGCTCTTAATCACAGCAGAAACGTTAGCCTGCATTGGGCCATTGATCATGCTTTCAAAATTTCTAAGCTTGCTCGTGACAGAACCCACTGTCTCTCGGTCGTTATCTGCATTAATCATTGCAATGAAGGTGGAGTATTCGGATGGCCCTAGATTTGCCAGATTCCACAACATTTGCCCTGTGCACCTGACTTTGTCAGGGTCGTTACCATGCTGTCCATCCCTCCCAAAGACTACCTCCAATACTGCCACTTCTCTCAGCTGCTGGATCCCTTCCTCAAGGGTCTTCCAGCGCATTCTATGATGGTGCTCCTGCATTCTCTCTCTGTGGACAAACCTCTCTCTCACACTCATTAAAAGCCGCTCCCAGAGGGAAAGGGTCCCCGGCTCCCTTACAAATACCAGATTGACACCTGAGTCCTGAGTCAAGGGTCCCAAATTCCTTGCCTCACTGCCATCCAGTTGCACACCCGTACCCATAAGATCCCAGACCCGAAGTAACCAGGTTGTAAAAGCCTCACGCCCCCGCCGTACGATGTCTTTGTGCAGATTACGGAGACTGTCATACGTCAGGGACTCGGTGAGTATCTCAACCACTGGCTCGCCTGCAGGTTCTGAGGGCCCTCCTTTCTTAACTGAGTGGTCTGATTTCATCTTAGATGTCCTCGTTTCCACAGGGGCGACTGCTGCTGGCTCTGACTGCCCTTGCGTTTCAGCTGGAACCTGGACGGTTGTAACGTCTGTGGGTTCTACTGCTGCACCATTAGACTCTCCCTCTTCAAGGCAGGAGGAGGGATTCCCAGCAGCTGAGAGAATGCACTCCTTCAGCATCTGGCCCATCTCACGTATCTCCTTCACCCAATCCGAGTGGTTCATTTCTGATGTGAGCTGTGAGGCAGGGTCAGATTCTGGAGCAGCATTCCTAGTCAGGGTAGTTACCCAAGCCAATCTCCCCTGATCTCTGAATACTGAATAAAACAGGATTATCAGCAACACTAGCCACTGTATGAAATCATTAGCACTTAGGAAAGCTCTGAATCCTTCGAAAACTGGTGGAGTAGACCCAAAGAGCTGGGTTAGGGCTTGGGAGAAAGTTTCTCCCGGTGTCATTTCCTCACAGTAGGTACCATTATTAAAGTAACCCCAAAAGCATACATTTAGTGTTTGATAGCTCCGAATCCATGTGCCCGCCTTCCAGAGGAAGTTAATAAGCCATGAATTCCTCACCTTATTAATCCATAAAACAAACTGGATAACAGTCACGGTAGCCTTAGTTATAGGACCCATGTTTAGATAAGGGCCTGCAAATGGGAGAAATACAGCCACCACCACATGCCACACGAACCGGGATAAGCTAGCCCACATGATGCCACTTAACAAGGAATCTATATCCAATGCACAAAAACCGTTATTCCTTTATCTCTCGATGCCCTCGAGCCCCACGTTGGGCGCCAAAATCTGTCTTGGTTTGAAAAAGACAGGTGTCTGTGGAGGAAGGCAGGAGCCTCCCTTGAAATGGAGAGTGCAACCCCCTTCCCTCCAAACTATTATAATTTTGAAATTAACGGGCCTTCAGGCAAAGATATGGGGAATAGGAATAACAGTTCTTTACTTATATATATATATATATAAAACACAAGGCAGGGAAAAAACAAACAACCCACTGGTTTATACTGACAGAGTCAGGAATACAACCTGACACCCTGTTAGGGTGGCAGTAGCAGTCCGATAAGATGCTGGCTGCAGTCCTCCTGAAGCGATGGGTGTAGTTCTGTGGAAGCAGCAATCAGGTAAAAGAGTCTGGTCTTCCTCCGAAGGTCCAGTGGTCGGCAGGTAGCTCTCGTCCTCTGGAACTCCAGTGGGGGGAAAAGCTCCTCTGGGAATCCAGTGGAAGAAAGGCTGCTAGGGTGTTCAAAATCTCCGTTTTTATTTGGCATGGACTGCTTGGCTCCTTCCCCCCCCCCTCCCCGGGCGGAGCATCTCACAGTGGGATGGGGAGTCGTGAGGCAGTTCCTTGATGGGCCATGAACAGGAGATAGCCCAGGAGCGAGTTACCGATGGGTCAGGCGATAAGGCATTGTTGTGCCCAGTAACAGGAGATAGTCCAGAGGGGGGGAGGCAGGGAGCACCGCCCCACCTGGTCTCAACAGCTCCTGAAGATGGTAATAGAATATATTTTTTTTCTTTTGGCACATTTTACACTGTAACCCAGGACATAATCCACCCCTTATTCTATTACCATCTACACCGTACCCAACCCAATGCCCCCTTACAGATACATATATACATATATACACAATGAAACCTTACACAGAGTTCTCACTTAAAATTAGGTCTCCTTGTGGTACACAACGGGTTTCCCCATTTTTCTGCATTACCCACCAAGTGTAACCAGGTCCTTGAGCAAAAACAACCCCACGGAGGGGTGTGCCTTTGCCTGATGTGGGATTAATCCAAACAGTCTTTCCTAACATACCTCTCGTGTGTACCACAGGGACTTTATCTCCGTCCACTGTGTGCAAGGGTCCAGACTGGGCAGGACCAGCTCGATTGATGGACCCTCGGGTATTGACCATCCAGGTGGCCTTTGCTAAGTTCAGTTCCCAATTTTTGAAAGTCCCTCCTCCAAGTGCTTTTAGGGTAGTCTTAAGTAGCCCATTGCACCGTTCAACTTTCCCGGCAGCTGGTGCATGATAAGGGATATGATATAGCCATTCGATTCCATGTTCTCTGGCCCAAGTGCTTATGAGGCTATTCTTGAAATGTGTCCCGTTGTCTGACTCGATTCTCTCAGGGGTGCCATGTCTCCAAAGAACTTGCTTTTCCAGGCCCAAGATGGTGTTCCGGGCGGTAGCATGAGGCACAGGGTAGGTCTCCAGCCACCCAGTGGTTGCTTCCACCATGGTCAGCACGTAGCGCTTGCCTTGACGGGTTTGGGGAAGAGTGATGTAGTCAATTTGCCAGGCTTCCCCATACCTGTACTTCGACCATCGTCCGCCGTACCACAGAGGCTTCACCCGCTTGGCCTGCTTGATCGCAGCGCAGGTCTCACAGTCTTGGATAACCTGGGAGATACTGTTCATGGTTAGATCCACCCCTCGGTCCCGTGCCCATTTATAAGCGGCCTCTCTGCCTTGATGGCCTGAGGCATCATGGGCCCATCGAGCTAAGAACAACTCTCCTTTATGTTGCCAATCCAAGTCTATCTGGGACACCTCTATTTTTGCAGCCTGATCTACCTGTTCATTGTTACGATGTTCTTCATTAGCCCGACTCCTGGGGACATGAGCATCTACATGACGGACCCTCACAGGTAGCTTCTTTACCCGAGTGGCAATATCTTTCCACTCATCAGCAGCCCAAATTGGTTTTCCCCTACGCTGCCAGTTGGCCTTTTTCCACCTTTCCAGCCAGCCCCACAGAGCATTGGCTACCATCCACGAATCAGTATAAAGGTAGAGCTTTGGCCACTTCTCTCTTTCAGCAATGTCCAGGGCTAGTTGAACGGCTTTGAGTTCAGCAAGTTGACTTGATCCACCTTCTCCTTCAGTAGCTTGTGCGACCTGTCGTGTGGGGCTCCATACGGCTGCTTTCCACTTCCGGTTCATCCCTACAATGCGACAGGAACCGTCAGTGAAAAGAGCATATCGTGTTTCCTCTGCTGGTAGTTGGTTGTACGGTGGAGCTTCTTCAGCCCGCGTCACTTGTTCCTGCTCCTCTTCGTCAGTGAGGCCAAAGTCTTCACCTTCCGGCCAGTTCGTAATGATCTCCAAAATCCCAGGGCGATTTGGGTTTCCAATACGGGCGCGTTGTGTGATGAGGGCAATCCATTTGCTCCATGTGGCGTCAGTGGCGTGGTGGGTGGAGGGAACCTTTCCTTTAAACATCCACCCCAGCACCGGTAGTCGGGGTGCCAGGAGGAGTTGTGCTTCGGTGCCAATCACTTCCGAGGCAGCTTGGACTCCTTCATAGGCTGCTAGGATTTCCTTCTCTGTGGGAGTGTAGTTGGCCTCAGACCCTCTATAACTTCGACTCCAGAATCCCAGTGGTCGGCCACGAGTCTCTCCAGGCACCTTCTGCCAAAGGCTCCAGGACAAACCATTGTTCCCGGCCGCAGAGTAGAGCACGTTCCTCACCTCTGGTCCCGTCCTGACTGGGCCAAGGGCTAGCGCATGAGCGATCTCCCGCTTGATTTGGGCAAAAGCTTGTTGCTGTTCAGGGCCCCAGTGGAAATCGTTCTTCTTGCGGGTAACCAGGTACAGAGGGCTCACAATCTGGCTGTACTCAGGAATGTGCATTCTCCAAAAACCTATGGCGCCTAGGAAAGCCTGTGTTTCCTTCTTGCTGGTTGGTGGAGACATCGCAGCGATCTTATTGATGACCTCGGTGGGGATCTGACGCCGTCCGTCTTGCCACTTTACCCCCAGGAACTGGATCTCTCGGGCAGGTCCCTTGACTTTGCTCTTCTTGATGGCAAAACCAGCTTCCAGGAGAATCTGGATGGTCTTCTCTCCTTTCCCAAATACTTCCTTTGCTGTGTTCCCCCCCCACAATGATGTCATCGATGTACTGCAGATGTTCCGGAGCTTCACCCTTTTCCAGTGCAGCCTGGATCAGTCCATGGCAGATGGTGGGACTGTGCTTCCACCCCTGGGGCAGTCGGTTCCAGGTGTACTGTACGCCCCTCCAGGTGAAGGCAAACTGAGGCCTACATTCTGCTGCCAGAGGAATGGAGAGAAAAGCATTGGCAATGTCAATAGTGGCATACCACTTTGCTGCCTTGGACTCCAGCTCGTACTGGAGTTCCAGCATGTCCGGCACGGCAGCGCTCAACGGTGGAGTCACTTCATTCAAGCCACGATAGTCCACAGTCAATCTCCATTCTCCGTCAGACTTGCGCACAGGCCAAATGGGGCTGTTGAAGGGTGAGTGGGTCTTGCTGACCACCCCTTGACTCTCCAGCTCGCGGATCATTTTGTGGATGGGGATCACGGCATCTCGATTCGTCCGATACTGCCGGCGGTGCACTGTCGAGGTGGCAATTGGCACTTGTTGCTCTTCCACCTTCAAGAGTCCTACTGCAGATGGGTTTTCTGATAGTCCGGGCAAGGTGTTCAATTGCCTAATGCTCTCTGCCTCCACAGCAGCTATCCCAAATGCCCACCTGAGACCTTTTGGGCCCTTGTAATAGCCGTTCCGGAGGAAGTCTATGCCCAGAATGCACGGGGCCTCTGGGCCAGTCACAATCGGATGTTTCTGCCACTCCTTCCCAGTAAGGCTCACCTCGGCTTCCAACAGAGTCAATTGCTGCGATCCCCCCGTTACCCCGGCAATGGAAACAGGTTCTGCCCCCACATGTCCCGATGGCATTAGGGTACACTGCGCACCAGTATCAACTAACGCTTTGTATTTTTGTGGCTCTGACGTGCCAGGCCATCGGATCCACACCGTCCAAAATATCCGGTTTTCCCGTGCCTCTCCCTGGCTAGAGGCAGGGCCCCTCTAGCACTGGTTACCATTCCCTTCCTGGACATACATACTAGAGGTTCCTTCAAGGGGATCTGTCAGATCATCCTCCCTTCTGTAATATCTGGCAGCTCGGTCCTGGGAGGTTGAGGCTACCTTCACTTTAGTGTTACTCCCCCGGTTAGTGTTTCCCTCCTTGAGTTGACGCACCCGTGCTGCCAGGACAGAAGTGGGTTTCCCATCCCACCTTCCCATGTCTTCCCCATGGTCGCGCAGGAAGTACCATAGCTCAGCTCGTGGGGTGTACCCTCTCCCTCTAGCTGGGGGACGTTGGGCTCCGACTTTGGGGCCTGTGACTTGTACCGGTGCCAAATGGGAACTGCTCCTCCTCACCTCCTCCTTTATTTCCCTCATCTCCTCTTGTAGGCTCTTAATCACAGCAGAAACGTTAGCCTGCATTGGGCCATTGATCATGCTTTCAAAATTTCTAAGCTTGCTCGTGACAGAACCCACTGTCTCTCGGTCGTTATCTGCATTAATCATTGCAATGAAGGTGGAGTATTCGGATGGCCCTAGATTTGCCAGATTCCACAACATTTGCCCTGTGCACCTGACTTTGTCAGGGTCGTTACCATGCTGTCCATCCCTCCCAAAGAGTACCTCCAATACTGCCACTTCTCTCAGCTGCTGGATCCCTTCCTCAAGGGTCTTCCAGCGCATTCTATGATGGTGCTCCTGCATTCTCTCTCTGTGGACAAACCTCTCTCTCACACTCATTAAAAGCCGCTCCCAGAGGGAAAGGGTCCCCGGCTCCCTTACAAATACCAGATTGACACCTGAGTCCTGAGTCAAGGGTCCCAAATTCCTTGCCTCACTGCCATCCAGTTGCACACCCGTACCCATAAGATCCCAGACCCGAAGTAACCAGGTTGTAAAAGCCTCACGCCCCCGCCGTACGATGTCTTTGTGCAGATTACGGAGACTGTCATACGTCAGGGACTCGGTGAGTATCTCAACCACTGGCTCGCCTGCAGGTTCTGAGGGCCCTCCTTTCTTAACTGAGTGGTCTGATTTCATCTTAGATGTCCTCGTTTCCACAGGGGCGACTGCTGCTGGCTCTGACTGCCCTTGCGTTTCAGCTGGAACCTGGACGGTTGTAACGTCTGTGGGTTCTACTGCTGCACCATTAGACTCTCCCTCTTCAAGGCAGGAGGAGGGATTCCCAGCAGCTGAGAGAATGCACTCCTTCAGCATCTGGCCCATCTCACGTATCTCCTTCACCCAATCCGAGTGGTTCATTTCTGATGTGAGCTGTGAGGCAGGGTCAGATTCTGGAGCAGCATTCCTAGTCAGGGTAGTTATCCAAGCCAATCTCCCCTGATCTCTGAATACTGAATAAAACAGGATTATCAGCAACACTAGCCACTGTATGATATCATTAGCACTTAGGAAAGCTCTGAATCCTTCGAAAACTGGTGGAGTAGACCCAAAGAGCTGGGTTAGGGCTTGGGAGAAAGTTTCTCCCGGTGTCATTTCCTCACAGTAGGTACCATTATTAAAGTAACCCCAAAAGCATACATTTAGTGTTTGATAGCTCCGAATCCATGTGCCCGCCTTCCAGAGGAAGTTAATAAGCCATGAATTCCTCACCTTATTAATCCATAAAACAAACTGGATAACAGTCACGGTAGCCTTAGTTATAGGACCCATGTTTAGATAAGGGCCTGCAAATGGGAGAAATACAGCCACCACCACATGCCACACGAACCGGGATAAGCTAGCCCACATGATGCCACTTAACAAGGAATCTATATCCAATGCACAAAAACCGTTATTCCTTTATCTCTCGATGCCCTCGAGCCCCACGTTGGGCGCCAAAATCTGTCTTGGTTTGAAAAAGACAGGTGTCTGTGGAGGAAGGCAGGAGCCTCCCTTGAAATGGAGAGTGCAACCCCCTTCCCTCCAAACTATTATAATTTTGAAATTAACGGGCCTTCAGGCAAAGATATGGGGAATAGGAATAACAGTTCTTTACTTATATATATATATATAAAACACAAGGCAGGGAAAAAACAAACAACCCACTGGTTTATACTGACAGAGTCAGGAATACAACCTGACACCCTGTTAGGGTGGCAGTAGCAGTCCGATAAGATGCTGGCTGCAGTCCTCCTGAAGCGATGGGTGTAGTTCTGTGGAAGCAGCAATCAGGTAAAAGAGTCTGGTCTTCCTCCGAAGGTCCAGTGGTCGGCAGGTAGCTCTCGTCCTCTGGAACTCCAGTGGGGGGAAAAGCTCCTCTGGGAATCCAGTGGAAGAAAGGCTGCTAGGGTGTTCAAAATCTCCGTTTTTATTTGGCATGGACTGCTTGGCTCCTTCCCCCCCCCCTCCCCGGGCGGAGCATCTCACAGTGGGATGGGGAGTCGTGAGGCAGTTCCTTGATGGGCCATGAACAGGAGATAGCCCAGGAGCGAGTTACCGATGGGTCAGGCGATAAGGCATTGTTGTGCCCAGTAACAGGAGATAGTCCAGAGGGGGGGAGGCAGGGAGCACCGCCCCACCTGGTCTCAACAGCTCCTGAAGATGGTAATAGAATATATTTTTTTTCTTTTGGCACATTTTACACTGTAACCCAGGACATAATCCACCCCTTATTCTATTACCATCTACACCGTACCCAACCCAATGCCCCCTTACAGATACATATATACATATATACACAATGAAACCTTACACAGAGTTCTCACTTAAAATTAGGTCTCCTTGTGGTACACAACGGGTTTCCCCATTTTTCTGCATTACCCACCAAGTGTAACCAGGTCCTTGAGCAAAAACAACCCCACGGAGGGGTGTGCCTTTGCCTGATGTGGGATTAATCCAAACAGTCTTTCCTAACATACCTCTCGTGTGTACCACAGGGACTTTATCTCCGTCCACTGTGTGCAAGGGTCCAGACTGGGCAGGACCAGCTCGATTGATGGACCCTCGGGTATTGACCATCCAGGTGGCCTTTGCTAAGTTCAGTTCCCAATTTTTGAAAGTCCCTCCTCCAAGTGCTTTTAGGGTAGTCTTAAGTAGCCCATTGCACCGTTCAACTTTCCCGGCAGCTGGTGCATGATAAGGGATATGATATATCCATTCGATTCCATGTTCTCTGGCCCAAGTGCTTATGAGGCTATTCTTGAAATGTGTCCCGTTGTCTGACTCGATTCTCTCAGGGGTGCCATGTCTCCAAAGAACTTGCTTTTCCAGGCCCAAGATGGTGTTCCGGGCGGTAGCATGAGGCACAGGGTAGGTCTCCAGCCACCCAGTGGTTGCTTCCACCATGGTCAGCACGTAGCGCTTGCCTTGACGGGTTTGGGGAAGAGTGATGTAGTCAATTTGCCAGGCTTCCCCATACCTGTACTTCGACCATCGTCCGCCGTACCACAGAGGCTTCACCCGCTTGGCCTGCTTGATCGCAGCGCAGGTCTCACAGTCTTGGATAACCTGGGAGATACTGTTCATGGTTAGATCCACCCCTCGGTCCCGTGCCCATTTATAAGCGGCCTCTCTGCCTTGATGGCCTGAGGCATCATGGGCCCATCGAGCTAAGAACAACTCTCCTTTATGTTGCCAATCCAAGTCTATCTGGGACACCTCTATTTTTGCAGCCTGATCTACCTGTTCATTGTTACGATGTTCTTCATTAGCCCGACTCCTGGGGACATGAGCATCTACATGACGGACCCTCACAGGTAGCTTCTTTACCCGAGTGGCAATATCTTTCCACTCATCAGCAGCCCAAATTGGTTTTCCCCTACGCTGCCAGTTGGCCTTTTTCCACCTTTCCAGCCAGCCCCACAGAGCATTGGCTACCATCCACGAATCAGTATAAAGGTAGAGCTTTGGCCACTTCTCTCTTTCAGCAATGTCCAGGGCTAGTTGAACGGCTTTGAGTTCAGCAAGTTGACTTGATCCACCTTCTCCTTCAGTAGCTTGTGCGACCTGTCGTGTGGGGCTCCATACGGCTGCTTTCCACTTCCGGTTCATCCCTACAATGCGACAGGAACCGTCAGTGAAAAGAGCATATCGTGTTTCCTCTGCTGGTAGTTGGTTGTACGGTGGAGCTTCTTCAGCCCGCGTCACTTGTTCCTGCTCCTCTTCGTCAGTGAGGCCAAAGTCTTCACCTTCCGGCCAGTTCGTAATGATCTCCAAAATCCCAGGGCGATTTGGGTTTCCAATACGGGCGCGTTGTGTGATGAGGGCAATCCATTTGCTCCATGTGGCGTCAGTGGCGTGGTGGGTGGAGGGAACCTTTCCTTTAAACATCCACCCCAGCACCGGTAGTCGGGGTGCCAGGAGGAGTTGTGCTTCGGTGCCAATCACTTCCGAGGCAGCTTGGACTCCTTCATAGGCTGCTAGGATTTCCTTCTCTGTGGGAGTGTAGTTGGCCTCAGACCCTCTATAACTTCGACTCCAGAATCCCAGTGGTCGGCCACGAGTCTCTCCAGGCACCTTCTGCCAAAGGCTCCAGGACAAACCATTGTTCCCGGCCGCAGAGTAGAGCACGTTCCTCACCTCTGGTCCCGTCCTGACTGGGCCAAGGGCTAGCGCATGAGCGATCTCCCGCTTGATTTGGGCAAAAGCTTGTTGCTGTTCAGGGCCCCAGTGGAAATCGTTCTTCTTGCGGGTAACCAGGTACAGAGGGCTCACAATCTGGCTGTACTCAGGAATGTGCATTCTCCAAAAACCTATGGCGCCTAGGAAAGCCTGTGTTTCCTTCTTGCTGGTTGGTGGAGACATCGCAGCGATCTTATTGATGACCTCGGTGGGGATCTGACGCCGTCCGTCTTGCCACTTTACCCCCAGGAACTGGATCTCTCGGGCAGGTCCCTTGACTTTGCTCTTCTTGATGGCAAAACCAGCTTCCAGGAGAATCTGGATGGTCTTCTCTCCTTTCCCAAATACTTCCTTTGCTGTGTTCCCCCCCCACAATGATGTCATCGATGTACTGCAGATGTTCCGGAGCTTCACCCTTTTCCAGTGCAGCCTGGATCAGTCCATGGCAGATGGTGGGACTGTGCTTCCACCCCTGGGGCAGTCGGTTCCAGGTGTACTGTACGCCCCTCCAGGTGAAGGCAAACTGAGGCCTACATTCTGCTGCCAGAGGAATGGAGAGAAAAGCATTGGCAATGTCAATAGTGGCATACCACTTTGCTGCCTTGGACTCCAGCTCGTACTGGAGTTCCAGCATGTCCGGCACGGCAGCGCTCAACGGTGGAGTCACTTCATTCAAGCCACGATAGTCCACAGTCAATCTCCATTCTCCGTCAGACTTGCGCACAGGCCAAATGGGGCTGTTGAAGGGTGAGTGGGTCTTGCTGACCACCCCTTGACTCTCCAGCTCGCGGATCATTTTGTGGATGGGGATCACGGCATCTCGATTCGTCCGATACTGCCGGCGGTGCACTGTCGAGGTGGCAATTGGCACTTGTTGCTCTTCCACCTTCAAGAGTCCTACTGCAGATGGGTTTTCTGATAGTCCGGGCAAGGTGTTCAATTGCCTAATGCTCTCTGCCTCCACAGCAGCTATCCCAAATGCCCACCTGAGACCTTTTGGGCCCTTGTAATAGCCGTTCCGGAGGAAGTCTATGCCCAGAATGCACGGGGCCTCTGGGCCAGTCACAATCGGATGTTTCTGCCACTCCTTCCCAGTAAGGCTCACCTCGGCTTCCAACAGAGTCAATTGCTGCGATCCCCCCGTTACCCCGGCAATGGAAACAGGTTCTGCCCCCACATGTCCCGATGGCATTAGGGTACACTGCGCACCAGTATCAATTAACGCTTTGTATTTTTGTGGCTCTGACGTGCCAGGCCATCGGATCCACACCGTCCAAAATATCCGGTTTTCCCGTGCCTCTCCCTGGCTAGAGGCAGGGCCCCTCTAGCACTGGTTACCATTCCCTTCCTGGACATACATACTAGAGGTTCCTTCAAGGGGATCTGTCAGATCATCCTCCCTTCTGTAATATCTGGCAGCTCGGTCCTGGGAGGTTGAGGCTACCTTCACTTTAGTGTTACTCCCCCGGTTAGTGTTTCCCTCCTTGAGTTGACGCACCCGTGCTGCCAGGACAGAAGTGGGTTTCCCATCCCACCTTCCCATGTCTTCCCCATGGTCGCGCAGGAAGTACCATAGCTCAGCTCGTGGGGTGTACCCTCTCCCTCTAGCTGGGGGACGTTGGGCTCCGACTTTGGGGCCTGTGACTTGTACCGGTGCCAAATGGGAACTGCTCCTCCTCACCTCCTCCTTTATTTCCCTCATCTCCTCTTGTAGGCTCTTAATCACAGCAGAAACGTTAGCCTGCATTGGGCCATTGATCATGCTTTCAAAATTTCTAAGCTTGCTCGTGACAGAACCCACTGTCTCTCGGTCGTTATCTGCATTAATCATTGCAATGAAGGTGGAGTATTCGGATGGCCCTAGATTTGCCAGATTCCACAACATTTGCCCTGTGCACCTGACTTTGTCAGGGTCGTTACCATGCTGTCCATCCCTCCCAAAGAGTACCTCCAATACTGCCACTTCTCTCAGCTGCTGGATCCCTTCCTCAAGGGTCTTCCAGCGCATTCTATGATGGTGCTCCTGCATTCTCTCTCTGTGGACAAACCTCTCTCTCACACTCATTAAAAGCCGCTCCCAGAGGGAAAGGGTCCCCGGCTCCCTTACAAATACCAGATTGACACCTGAGTCCTGAGTCAAGGGTCCCAAATTCCTTGCCTCACTGCCATCCAGTTGCACACCCGTACCCATAAGATCCCAGACCCGAAGTAACCAGGTTGTAAAAGCCTCACGCCCCCGCCGTACGATGTCTTTGTGCAGATTACGGAGACTGTCATACGTCAGGGACTCGGTGAGTATCTCAACCACTGGCTCGCCTGCAGGTTCTGAGGGCCCTCCTTTCTTAACTGAGTGGTCTGATTTCATCTTAGATGTCCTCGTTTCCACAGGGGCGACTGCTGCTGGCTCTGACTGCCCTTGCGTTTCAGCTGGAACCTGGACGGTTGTAACGTCTGTGGGTTCTACTGCTGCACCATTAGACTCTCCCTCTTCAAGGCAGGAGGAGGGATTCCCAGCAGCTGAGAGAATGCACTCCTTCAGCATCTGGCCCATCTCACGTATCTCCTTCACCCAATCCGAGTGGTTCATTTCTGATGTGAGCTGTGAGGCAGGGTCAGATTCTGGAGCAGCATTCCTAGTCAGGGTAGTTACCCAAGCCAATCTCCCCTGATCTCTGAATACTGAATAAAACAGGATTATCAGCAACACTAGCCACTGTATGATATCATTAGCACTTAGGAAAGCTCTGAATCCTTCGAAAACTGGTGGAGTAGACCCAAAGAGCTGGGTTAGGGCTTGGGAGAAAGTTTCTCCCGGTGTCATTTCCTCACAGTAGGTACCATTATTAAAGTAACCCCAAAAGCATACATTTAGTGTTTGATAGCTCCGAATCCATGTGCCCGCCTTCCAGAGGAAGTTAATAAGCCATGAATTCCTCACCTTATTAATCCATAAAACAAACTGGATAACAGTCACGGTAGCCTTAGTTATAGGACCCATGTTTAGATAAGGGCCTGCAAATGGGAGAAATACAGCCACCACCACATGCCACACGAACCGGGATAAGCTAGCCCACATGATGCCACTTAACAAGGAATCTATATCCAATGCACAAAAACCGTTATTCCTTTATCTCTCGATGCCCTCGAGCCCCACGTTGGGCGCCAAAATCTGTCTTGGTTTGAAAAAGACAGGTGTCTGTGGAGGAAGGCAGGAGCCTCCCTTGAAATGGAGAGTGCAACCCCCTTCCCTCCAAACTATTATAATTTTGAAATTAACGGGCCTTCAGGCAAAGATATGGGGAATAGGAATAACAGTTCTTTACTAATATATATATATATAAAACACAAGGCAGGGAAAAAACAAACAACCCACTGGTTTATGCTGACAGAGTCAGGAATACAACCTGACACCCTGTTAGGGTGGCAGTAGCAGTCCGATAAGATGCTGGCTGCAGTCCTCCTGAAGCGATGGGTGTAGTTCTGTGGAAGCAGCAATCAGGTAAAAGAGTCTGGTCTTCCTCCGAAGGTCCAGTGGTCGGCAGGTAGCTCTCGTCCTCTGGAACTCCAGTGGGGGGAAAAGCTCCTCTGGGAATCCAGTGGAAGAAAGGCTGCTAGGGTGTTCAAAATCTCCGTTTTTATTTGGCATGGACTGCTTGGCTCCTTCCCCCCCCCCTCCCCGGGCGGAGCATCTCACAGTGGGATGGGGAGTCGTGAGGCAGTTCCTTGATGGGCCATGAACAGGAGATAGCCCAGGAGCGAGTTACCGATGGGTCAGGCGATAAGGCATTGTTGTGCCCAGTAACAGGAGATAGTCCAGAGGGGGAGAGGCAGGGAGCACCGCCCCACCTGGTCTCAACAGCTCCTGAAGATGGTAATAGAATATATTTTTTTTCTTTTGGCACATTTTACACTGTAACCCAGGACATAATCCACCCCTTATTCTATTACCATCTACACCGTACCCAACCCAATGCCCCCTTACAGATACATATATACATATATACACAATGAAACCTTACACAGAGTTCTCACTTAAAATTAGGTCTCCTTGTGGTACACAACGGGTTTCCCCATTTTTCTGCATTACCCACCAAGTGTAACCAGGTCCTTGAGCAAAAACAACCCCACGGAGGGGTGTGCCTTTGCCTGATGTGGGATTAATCCAAACAGTCTTTCCTAACATACCTCTCGTGTGTACCACAGGGACTTTATCTCCGTCCACTGTGTGCAAGGGTCCAGACTGGGCAGGACCAGCTCGATTGATGGACCCTCGGGTATTGACCATCCAGGTGGCCTTTGCTAAGTTCAGTTCCCAATTTTTGAAAGTCCCTCCTCCAAGTGCTTTTAGGGTAGTCTTAAGTAGCCCATTGCACCGTTCAACTTTCCCGGCAGCTGGTGCATGATAAGGGATATGATATATCCATTCGATTCCATGTTCTCTGGCCCAAGTGCTTATGAGGCTATTCTTGAAATGTGTCCCGTTGTCTGACTCGATTCTCTCAGGGGTGCCATGTCTCCAAAGAACTTGCTTTTCCAGGCCCAAGATGGTGTTCCGGGCGGTAGCATGAGGCACAGGGTAGGTCTCCAGCCACCCAGTGGTTGCTTCCACCATGGTCAGCACGTAGCGCTTGCCTTGACGGGTTTGGGGAAGAGTGATGTAGTCAATTTGCCAGGCTTCCCCATACCTGTACTTCGACCATCGTCCGCCGTACCACAGAGGCTTCACCCGCTTGGCCTGCTTGATCGCAGCGCAGGTCTCACAGTCTTGGATAACCTGGGAGATACTGTTCATGGTTAGATCCACCCCTCGGTCCCGTGCCCATTTATAAGCGGCCTCTCTGCCTTGATGGCCTGAGGCATCATGGGCCCATCGAGCTAAGAACAACTCTCCTTTATGTTGCCAATCCAAGTCTATCTGGGACACCTCTATTTTTGCAGCCTGATCTACCTGTTCATTGTTACGATGTTCTTCATTAGCCCGACTCCTGGGGACATGAGCATCTACATGACGGACCCTCACAGGTAGCTTCTTTACCCGAGTGGCAATATCTTTCCACTCATCAGCAGCCCAAATTGGTTTTCCCCTACGCTGCCAGTTGGCCTTTTTCCACCTTTCCAGCCAGCCCCACAGAGCATTGGCTACCATCCACGAATCAGTATAAAGGTAGAGCTTTGGCCACTTCTCTCTTTCAGCAATGTCCAGGGCTAGTTGAACGGCTTTGAGTTCAGCAAGTTGACTTGATCCACCTTCTCCTTCAGTAGCTTGTGCGACCTGTCGTGTGGGGCTCCATACGGCTGCTTTCCACTTCCGGTTCATCCCTACAATGCGACAGGAACCGTCAGTGAAAAGAGCATATCGTGTTTCCTCTGCTGGTAGTTGGTTGTACGGTGGAGCTTCTTCAGCCCGCGTCACTTGTTCCTGCTCCTCTTCGTCAGTGAGGCCAAAGTCTTCACCTTCCGGCCAGTTCGTAATGATCTCCAAAATCCCAGGGCGATTTGGGTTTCCAATACGGGCGCGTTGTGTGATGAGGGCAATCCATTTGCTCCATGTGGCGTCAGTGGCGTGGTGGGTGGAGGGAACCTTTCCTTTAAACATCCACCCCAGCACCGGTAGTCGGGGTGCCAGGAGGAGTTGTGCTTCGGTGCCAATCACTTCCGAGGCAGCTTGGACTCCTTCATAGGCTGCTAGGATTTCCTTCTCTGTGGGAGTGTAGTTGGCCTCAGACCCTCTATAACTTCGACTCCAGAATCCCAGTGGTCGGCCACGAGTCTCTCCAGGCACCTTCTGCCAAAGGCTCCAGGACAAACCATTGTTCCCGGCCGCAGAGTAGAGCACGTTCCTCACCTCTGGTCCCGTCCTGACTGGGCCAAGGGCTAGCGCATGAGCGATCTCCCGCTTGATTTGGGCAAAAGCTTGTTGCTGTTCAGGGCCCCAGTGGAAATCGTTCTTCTTGCGGGTAACCAGGTACAGAGGGCTCACAATCTGGCTGTACTCAGGAATGTGCATTCTCCAAAAACCTATGGCGCCTAGGAAAGCCTGTGTTTCCTTCTTGCTGGTTGGTGGAGACATCGCAGCGATCTTATTGAT
The DNA here is from genome assembly GCF_034619465.1 of Leptosomus discolor. Classification (NCBI taxonomy): domain Eukaryota; kingdom Metazoa; phylum Chordata; class Aves; order Leptosomiformes; family Leptosomidae; genus Leptosomus; species Leptosomus discolor. Next base: position 4,200,841 of record NW_028237772.1, read on the forward strand.
GACCTCGGTGGGGATCTGACGCCGTCCGTCTTGCCACTTTACCCCCAGGAACTGGATCTCTCGGGCAGGTCCCTTGACTTTGCTCTTCTTGATGGCAAAACCAGCTTCCAGGAGAATCTGGATGGTCTTCTCTCCTTTCCCAAATACTTCCTTTGCTGTGTTCCCCCCCCACAATGATGTCATCGATGTACTGCAGATGTTCCGGAGCTTCACCCTTTTCCAGTGCAGCCTGGATCAGTCCATGGCAGATGGTGGGACTGTGCTTCCACCCCTGGGGCAGTCGGTTCCAGGTGTACTGTACGCCCCTCCAGGTGAAGGCAAACTGAGGCCTACATTCTGCTGCCAGAGGAATGGAGAGAAAAGCATTGGCAATGTCAATAGTGGCATACCACTTTGCTGCCTTGGACTCCAGCTCGTACTGGAGTTCCAGCATGTCCGGCACGGCAGCGCTCAACGGTGGAGTCACTTCATTCAAGCCACGATAGTCCACAGTCAATCTCCATTCTCCGTCAGACTTGCGCACAGGCCAAATGGGGCTGTTGAAGGGTGAGTGGGTCTTGCTGACCACCCCTTGACTCTCCAGCTCGCGGATCATTTTGTGGATGGGGATCACGGCATCTCGATTCGTCCGATACTGCCGGCGGTGCACTGTCGAGGTGGCAATTGGCACTTGTTGCTCTTCCACCTTCAAGAGTCCTACTGCAGATGGGTTTTCTGATAGTCCGGGCAAGGTGTTCAATTGCCTAATGCTCTCTGCCTCCACAGCAGCTATCCCAAATGCCCACCTGAGACCTTTTGGGCCCTTGTAATAGCCGTTCCGGAGGAAGTCTATGCCCAGAATGCACGGGGCCTCTGGGCCAGTCACAATCGGATGTTTCTGCCACTCCTTCCCAGTAAGGCTCACCTCGGCTTCCAACAGAGTCAATTGCTGCGATCCCCCCGTTACCCCGGCAATGGAAACAGGTTCTGCCCCCACATGTCCCGATGGCATTAGGGTACACTGCGCACCAGTATCAACTAACGCTTTGTATTTTTGTGGCTCTGACGTGCCAGGCCATCGGATCCACACCGTCCAAAATATCCGGTTTTCTCGTGCCTCTCCCTGGCTAGAGGCAGGGCCCCTCTAGCACTGGTTACCATTCCCTTCCTGGACATACATACTAGAGGTTCCTTCAAGGGGATCTGTCAGATCATCCTCCCTTCTGTAATATCTGGCAGCTCGGTCCTGGGAGGTTGAGGCTACCTTCACTTTAGTGTTACTCCCCCGGTTAGTGTTTCCCTCCTTGAGTTGACGCACCCGTGCTGCCAGGACAGAAGTGGGTTTCCCATCCCACCTTCCCATGTCTTCCCCATGGTCGCGCAGGAAGTACCATAGCTCAGCTCGTGGGGTGTACCCTCTCCCTCTAGCTGGGGGACGTTGGGCTCCGACTTTGGGGCCTGTGACTTGTACCGGTGCCAAATGGGAACTGCTCCTCCTCACCTCCTCCTTTATTTCCCTCATCTCCTCTTGTAGGCTCTTAATCACAGCAGAAACGTTAGCCTGCATTGGGCCATTGATCATGCTTTCAAAATTTCTAAGTTTGCTCGTGACAGAACCCACTGTCTCTCGGTCGTTATCTGCATTAATCATTGCAATGAAGGTGGAGTATTCGGATGGCCCTAGATTTGCCAGATTCCACAACATTTGCCCTGTGCACCTGACTTTGTCAGGGTCGTTACCATGCTGTCCATCCCTCCCAAAGACTACCTCCAATACTGCCACTTCTCTCAGCTGCTGGATCCCTTCCTCAAGGGTCTTCCAGCGCATTCTATGATGGTGCTCCTGCATTCTCTCTCTGTGGACAAACCTCTCTCTCACACTCATTAAAAGCCGCTCCCAGAGGGAAAGGGTCCCCGGCTCCCTTACAAATACCAGATTGACACCTGAGTCCTGAGTCAAGGGTCCCAAATTCCTTGCCTCACTGCCATCCAGTTGCACACCCGTACCCATAAGATCCCAGACCCGAAGTAACCAGGTTGTAAAAGCCTCACGCCCCCGCCGTACGATGTCTTTGTGCAGATTACGGAGACTGTCATACGTCAGGGACTCGGTGAGTATCTCAACCACTGGCTCGCCTGCAGGTTCTGAGGGCCCTCCTTTCTTAACTGAGTGGTCTGATTTCATCTTAGATGTCCTCGTTTCCACAGGGGCGACTGCTGCTGGCTCTGACTGCCCTTGCGTTTCAGCTGGAACCTGGACGGTTGTAACGTCTGTGGGTTCTACTGCTGCACCATTAGACTCTCCCTCTTCAAGGCAGGAGGAGGGATTCCCAGCAGCTGAGAGAATGCACTCCTTCAGCATCTGGCCCATCTCACGTATCTCCTTCACCCAATCCGAGTGGTTCATTTCTGATGTGAGCTGTGAGGCAGGGTCAGATTCTGGAGCAGCATTCCTAGTCAGGGTAGTTACCCAAGCCAATCTCCCCTGATCTCTGAATACTGAATAAAACAGGATTATCAGCAACACTAGCCACTGTATGATATCATTAGCACTTAGGAAAGCTCTGAATCCTTCGAAAACTGGTGGAGTAGACCCAAAGAGCTGGGTTAGGGCTTGGGAGAAAGTTTCTCCCGGTGTCATTTCCTCACAGTAGGTACCATTATTAAAGTAACCCCAAAAGCATACATTTAGTGTTTGATAGCTCCGAATCCATGTGCCCGCCTTCCAGAGGAAGTTAATAAGCCATGAATTCCTCACCTTATTAATCCATAAAACAAACTGGATAACAGTCACGGTAGCCTTAGTTATAGGACCCATGTTTAGATAAGGGCCTGCAAATGGGAGAAATACAGCCACCACCACATGCCACAAGAACCGGGATAAGCTAGCCCACATGATGCCACTTAACAAGGAATCTATATCCAATGCACAAAAACCGTTATTCCTTTATCTCTCGATGCCCTCGAGCCCCACGTTGGGCGCCAAAATCTGTCTTGGTTTGAAAAAGACAGGTGTCTGTGGAGGAAGGCAGGAGCCTCCCTTGAAATGGAGAGTGCAACCCCCTTCCCTCCAAACTATTATAATTTTGAAATTAACGGGCCTTCAGGCAAAGATATGGGGAATAGGAATAACAGTTCTTTACTAATATATATATATATATAAAACACAAGGCAGGGAAAAAACAAACAACCCACTGGTTTATACTGACAGAGTCAGGAATACAACCTGACACCCTGTTAGGGTGGCAGTAGCAGTCCGATAAGATGCTGGCTGCAGTCCTCCTGAAGCGATGGGTGTAGTTCTGTGGAAGCAGCAATCAGGTAAAAGAGTCTGGTCTTCCTCCGAAGGTCCAGTGGTCGGCAGGTAGCTCTCGTCCTCTGGAACTCCAGTGGGGGGAAAAGCTCCTCTGGGAATCCAGTGGAAGAAAGGCTGCTAGGGTGTTCAAAATCTCCGTTTTTATTTGGCATGGACTGCTTGGCTCCTTCCCCCCCCCCTCCCCGGGCGGAGCATCTCACAGTGGGATGGGGAGTCGTGAGGCAGTTCCTTGATGGGCCATGAACAGGAGATAGCCCAGGAGCGAGTTACCGATGGGTCAGGCGATAAGGCATTGTTGTGCCCAGTAACAGGAGATAGTCCAGAGGGGGGGAGGCAGGGAGCACCGCCCCACCTGGTCTCTACAGCTCCTGAAGATGGTAATAGAATATATTTTTTTTCTTTTGGCACATTTTACACTGTAACCCAGGACATAATCCACCCCTTATTCTATTACCATCTACACCGTACCCAACCCAATGCCCCCTTACAGATACATATATACATATATACACAATGAAACCTTACACAGAGTTCTCACTTAAAATTAGGTCTCCTTGTGGTACACAACGGGTTTCCCCATTTTTCTGCATTACCCACCAAGTGTAACCAGGTCCTTGAGCAAAAACAACCCCACGGAGGGGTGTGCCTTTGCCTGATGTGGGATTAATCCAAACAGTCTTTCCTAACATACCTCTCGTGTGTACCACAGGGACTTTATCTCCGTCCACTGTGTGCAAGGGTCCAGACTGGGCAGGACCAGCTCGATTGATGGACCCTCGGGTATTGACCATCCAGGTGGCCTTTGCTAAGTTCAGTTCCCAATTTTTGAAAGTCCCTCCTCCAAGTGCTTTTAGGGTAGTCTTAAGTAGCCCATTGCACCGTTCAACTTTCCCGGCAGCTGGTGCATGATAAGGGATATGATATATCCATTCGATTCCATGTTCTCTGGCCCAAGTGCTTATGAGGCTATTCTTGAAATGTGTCCCGTTGTCTGACTCGATTCTCTCAGGGGTGCCATGTCTCCAAAGAACTTGCTTTTCCAGGCCCAAGATGGTGTTCCGGGCGGTAGCATGAGGCACAGGGTAGGTCTCCAGCCACCCAGTGGTTGCTTCCACCATGGTCAGCACGTAGCGCTTGCCTTGACGGGTTTGGGGAAGAGTGATGTAGTCAATTTGCCAGGCTTCCCCATACCTGTACTTCGACCATCGTCCGCCGTACCACAGAGGCTTCACCCGCTTGGCCTGCTTGATCGCAGCGCAGGTCTCACAGTCTTGGATAACCTGGGAGATACTGTTCATGGTTAGATCCACCCCTCGGTCCCGTGCCCATTTATAAGCGGCCTCTCTGCCTTGATGGCCTGAGGCATCATGGGCCCATCGAGCTAAGAACAACTCTCCTTTATGTTGCCAATCCAAGTCTATCTGGGACACCTCTATTTTTGCAGCCTGATCTACCTGTTCATTGTTACGATGTTCTTCATTAGCCCGACTCCTGGGGACATGAGCATCTACATGACGGACCCTCACAGGTAGCTTCTTTACCCGAGTGGCAATATCTTTCCACTCATCAGCAGCCCAAATTGGTTTTCCCCTACGCTGCCAGTTGGCCTTTTTCCACCTTTCCAGCCAGCCCCACAGAGCATTGGCTACCATCCACGAATCAGTATAAAGGTAGAGCTTTGGCCACTTCTCTCTTTCAGCAATGTCCAGGGCTAGTTGAACGGCTTTGAGTTCAGCAAGTTGACTTGATCCACCTTCTCCTTCAGTAGCTTGTGCGACCTGTCGTGTGGGGCTCCATACGGCTGCTTTCCACTTCCGGTTCATCCCTACAATGCGACAGGAACCGTCAGTGAAAAGAGCATATCGTGTTTCCTCTGCTGGTAGTTGGTTGTACGGTGGAGCTTCTTCAGCCCGCGTCACTTGTTCCTGCTCCTCTTCGTCAGTGAGGCCAAAGTCTTCACCTTCCGGCCAGTTCGTAATGATCTCCAAAATCCCAGGGCGATTTGGGTTTCCAATACGGGCGCGTTGTGTGATGAGGGCAATCCATTTGCTCCATGTGGCGTCAGTGGCGTGGTGGGTGGAGGGAACCTTTCCTTTAAACATCCACCCCAGCACCGGTAGTCGGGGTGCCAGGAGGAGTTGTGCTTCGGTGCCAATCACTTCCGAGGCAGCTTGGACTCCTTCATAGGCTGCTAGGATTTCCTTCTCTGTGGGAGTGTAGTTGGCCTCAGACCCTCTATAACTTCGACTCCAGAATCCCAGTGGTCGGCCACGAGTCTCTCCAGGCACCTTCTGCCAAAGGCTCCAGGACAAACCATTGTTCCCGGCCGCAGAGTAGAGCACGTTCCTCACCTCTGGTCCCGTCCTGACTGGGCCAAGGGCTAGCGCATGAGCGATCTCCCGCTTGATTTGGGCAAAAGCTTGTTGCTGTTCAGGGCCCCAGTGGAAATCGTTCTTCTTGCGGGTAACCAGGTACAGAGGGCTCACAATCTGGCTGTACTCAGGAATGTGCATTCTCCAAAAACCTATGGCGCCTAGGAAAGCCTGTGTTTCCTTCTTGCTGGTTGGTGGAGACATCGCAGCGATCTTATTGATGACCTCGGTGGGGATCTGACGCCGTCCGTCTTGCCACTTTACCCCCAGGAACTGGATCTCTCGGGCAGGTCCCTTGACTTTGCTCTTCTTGATGGCAAAACCAGCTTCCAGGAGAATCTGGATGATCTTCTCTCCTTTCCCAAATACTTCCTTTGCTGTGTTCCCCCCCCACAATGATGTCATCGATGTACTGCAGATGTTCCGGAGCTTCACCCTTTTCCAGTGCAGCCTGGATCAGTCCATGGCAGATGGTGGGACTGTGCTTCCACCCCTGGGGCAGTCGGTTCCAGGTGTACTGTACGCCCCTCCAGGTGAAGGCAAACTGAGGCCTACATTCTGCTGCCAGAGGAATGGAGAGAAAAGCATTGGCAATGTCAATAGTGGCATACCACTTTGCTGCCTTGGACTCCAGCTCGTACTGGAGTTCCAGCATGTCCGGCACGGCAGCGCTCAACGGTGGAGTCACTTCATTCAAGCCACGATAGTCCACAGTCAATCTCCATTCTCCGTCAGACTTGCGCACAGGCCAAATGGGGCTGTTGAAGGGTGAGTGGGTCTTGCTGACCACCCCTTGACTCTCCAGCTCGCGGATCATTTTGTGGATGGGGATCACGGCATCTCGATTCGTCCGATACTGCCGGCGGTGCACTGTCGAGGTGGCAATTGGCACTTGTTGCTCTTCCACCTTCAAGAGTCCTACTGCAGATGGGTTTTCTGATAGTCCGGGCAAGGTGTTCAATTGCCTAATGCTCTCTGCCTCCACAGCAGCTATCCCAAATGCCCACCTGAGACCTTTTGGGCCCTTGTAATAGCCGTTCCGGAGGAAGTCTATGCCCAGAATGCACGGGGCCTCTGGGCCAGTCACAATCGGATGTTTCTGCCACTCCTTCCCAGTAAGGCTCACCTCGGCTTCCAACAGAGTCAATTGCTGCGATCCCCCCGTTACCCCGGCAATGGAAACAGGTTCTGCCCCCACATGTCCCGATGGCATTAGGGTACACTGCGCACCAGTATCAACTAACGCTTTGTATTTTTGTGGCTCTGACGTGCCAGGCCATCGGATCCACACCGTCCAAAATATCCGGTTTTCCCGTGCCTCTCCCTGGCTAGAGGCAGGGCCCCTCTAGCACTGGTTACCATTCCCTTCCTGGACATACATACTAGAGGTTCCTTCAAGGGGATCTGTCAGATCATCCTCCCTTCTGTAATATCTGGCAGCTCGGTCCTGGGAGGTTGAGGCTACCTTCACTTTAGTGTTACTCCCCCGGTTAGTGTTTCCCTCCTTGAGTTGACGCACCCGTGCTGCCAGGACAGAAGTGGGTTTCCCATCCCACCTTCCCATGTCTTCCCCATGGTCGCGCAGGAAGTACCATAGCTCAGCTCGTGGGGTGTACCCTCTCCCTCTAGCTGGGGGACGTTGGGCTCCGACTTTGGGGCCTGTGACTTGTACCGGTGCCAAATGGGAACTGCTCCTCCTCACCTCCTCCTTTATTTCCCTCATCTCCTCTTGTAGGCTCTTAATCACAGCAGAAACGTTAGCCTGCATTGGGCCATTGATCATGCTTTCAAAATTTCTAAGCTTGCTCGTGACAGAACCCACTGTCTCTCGGTCGTTATCTGCATTAATCATTGCAATGAAGGTGGAGTATTCGGATGGCCCTAGATTTGCCAGATTCCACAACATTTGCCCTGTGCACCTGACTTTGTCAGGGTCGTTACCATGCTGTCCATCCCTCCCAAAGAGTACCTCCAATACTGCCACTTCTCTCAGCTGCTGGATCCCTTCCTCAAGGGTCTTCCAGCGCATTCTATGATGGTGCTCCTGCATTCTCTCTCTGTGGACAAACCTCTCTCTCACACTCATTAAAAGCCGCTCCCAGAGGGAAAGGGTCCCCGGCTCCCTTACAAATACCAGATTGACACCTGAGTCCTGAGTCAAGGGTCCCAAATTCCTTGCCTCACTGCCATCCAGTTGCACACCCGTACCCATAAGATCCCAGACCCGAAGTAACCAGGTTGTAAAAGCCTCACGCCCCCGCCGTACGATGTCTTTGTGCAGATTACGGAGACTGTCATACGTCAGGGACTCGGTGAGTATCTCAACCACTGGCTCGCCTGCAGGTTCTGAGGGCCCTCCTTTCTTAACTGAGTGGTCTGATTTCATCTTAGATTTCCTCGTTTCCACAGGGGCGACTGCTGCTGGCTCTGACTGCCCTTGCGTTTCAGCTGGAACCTGGACGGTTGTAACGTCTGTGGGTTCTACTGCTGCACCATTAGACTCTCCCTCTTCAAGGCAGGAGGAGGGATTCCCAGCAGCTGAGAGAATGCACTCCTTCAGCATCTGGCCCATCTCACGTATCTCCTTCACCCAATCCGAGTGGTTCATTTCTGATGTGAGCTGTGAGGCAGGGTCAGATTCTGGAGCAGCATTCCTAGTCAGGGTAGTTATCCAAGCCAATCTCCCCTGATCTCTGAATACTGAATAAAACAGGATTATCAGCAACACTAGCCACTGTATGATATCATTAGCACTTAGGAAAGCTCTGAATCCTTCGAAAACTGGTGGAGTAGACCCAAAGAGCTGGGTTAGGGCTTGGGAGAAAGTTTCTCCCGGTGTCATTTCCTCACAGTAGGTACCATTATTAAAGTAACCCCAAAAGCATACATTTAGTGTTTGATAGCTCCGAATCCATGTGCCCGCCTTCCAGAGGAAGTTAATAAGCCATGAATTCCTCACCTTATTAATCCATAAAACAAACTGGATAACAGTCACGGTAGCCTTAGTTATAGGACCCATGTTTAGATAAGGGCCTGCAAATGGGAGAAATACAGCCACCACCACATGCCACACGAACCGGGATAAGCTAGCCCACATGATGCCACTTAACAAGGAATCTATATCCAATGTACAAAAACCGTTATTCCTTTATCTCTCGATGCCCTCGAGCCCCACGTTGGGCGCCAAAATCTGTCTTGGTTTGAAAAAGACAGGTGTCTGTGGAGGAAGGCAGGAGCCTCCCTTGAAATGGAGAGTGCAACCCCCTTCCCTCCAAACTATTATAATTTTGAAATTAACGGGCCTTCAGGCAAAGATATGGGGAATAGGAATAACAGTTCTTTACTAATATATATATATATAAAACACAAGGCAGGGAAAAAACAAACAACCCACTGGTTTATACTGACAGAGTCAGGAATACAACCTGACACCCTGTTAGGGTGGCAGTAGCAGTCCGATAAGATGCTGGCTGCAGTCCTCCTGAAGCGATGGGTGTAGTTCTGTGGAAGCAGCAATCAGGTAAAAGAGTCTGGTCTTCCTCCGAAGGTCCAGTGGTCGGCAGGTAGCTCTCGTCCTCTGGAACTCCAGTGGGGGGAAAAGCTCCTCTGGGAATCCAGTGGAAGAAAGGCTGCTAGGGTGTTCAAAATCTCCGTTTTTATTTGGCATGGACTGCTTGGCTCCTTCCCCCCCCCCTCCCCGGGCGGAGCATCTCACAGTGGGATGGGGAGTCGTGAGGCAGTTCCTTGATGGGCCATGAACAGGAGATAGCCCAGGAGCGAGTTACCGATGGGTCAGGCGATAAGGCATTGTTGTGCCCAGTAACAGGAGATAGTCCAGAGGGGGAGAGGCAGGGAACACCGCCCCACCTGGTCTCAACAGCTCCTGAAGATGGTAATAGAATATATTTTTTTTCTTTTGGCACATTTTACACTGTAACCCAGGACATAATCCACCCCTTATTCTATTACCATCTACACCGTACCCAACCCAATGCCCCCTTACAGATACATATATACATATATACACAATGAAACCTTACACAGAGTTCTCACTTAAAATTAGGTCTCCTTGTGGTACACAACGGGTTTCCCCATTTTTCTGCATTACCCACCAAGTGTAACCAGGTCCTTGAGCAAAAACAACCCCACGGAGGGGTGTGCCTTTGCCTGATGTGGGATTAATCCAAACAGTCTTTCCTAACATACCTCTCGTGTGTACCACAGGGACTTTATCTCCGTCCACTGTGTGCAAGGGTCCAGACTGGGCAGGACCAGCTCGATTGATGGACCCTCGGGTATTGACCATCCAGGTGGCCTTTGCTAAGTTCAGTTCCCAATTTTTGAAAGTCCCTCCTCCAAGTGCTTTTAGGGTAGTCTTAAGTAGCCCATTGCACCGTTCAACTTTCCCGGCAGCTGGTGCATGATAAGGGATATGATATATCCATTCGATTCCATGTTCTCTGGCCCAAGTGCTTATGAGGCTATTCTTGAAATGTGTCCCGTTGTCTGACTCGATTCTCTCAGGGGTGCCATGTCTCCAAAGAACTTGCTTTTCCAGGCCCAAGATGGTGTTCCGGGCGGTAGCATGAGGCACAGGGTAGGTCTCCAGCCACCCAGTGGTTGCTTCCACCATGGTCAGCACGTAGCGCTTGCCTTGACGGGTTTGGGGAAGAGTGATGTAGTCAATTTGCCAGGCTTCCCCATACCTGTACTTCGACCATCGTCCGCCGTACCACAGAGGCTTCACCCGCTTGGCCTGCTTGATCGCAGCGCAGGTCTCACAGTCTTGGATAACCTGGGAGATACTGTTCATGGTTAGATCCACCCCTCGGTCCCGTGCCCATTTATAAGCGGCCTCTCTGCCTTGATGGCCTGAGGCATCATGGGCCCATCGAGCTAAGAACAACTCTCCTTTATGTTGCCAATCCAAGTCTATCTGGGACACCTCTATTTTTGCAGCCTGATCTACCTGTTCATTGTTACGATGTTCTTCATTAGCCCGACTCCTGGGGACATGAGCATCTACATGACGGACCCTCACAGGTAGCTTCTTTACCCGAGTGGCAATATCTTTCCACTCATCAGCAGCCCAAATTGGTTTTCCCCTACGCTGCCAGTTGGCCTTTTTCCACCTTTCCAGCCAGCCCCACAGAGCATTGGCTACCATCCACGAATCAGTATAAAGGTAGAGCTTTGGCCACTTCTCTCTTTCAGCAATGTCCAGGGCTAGTTGAACGGCTTTGAGTTCAGCAAGTTGACTTGATCCACCTTCTCCTTCAGTAGCTTGTGCGACCTGTCGTGTGGGGCTCCATACGGCTGCTTTCCACTTCCGGTTCATCCCTACGATGCGACAGGAACCGTCAGTGAAAAGAGCATATCGTGTTTCCTCTGCTGGTAGTTGGTTGTACGGTGGAGCTTCTTCAGCCCGCGTCACTTGTTCCTGCTCCTCTTCGTCAGTGAGGCCAAAGTCTTCACCTTCCGGCCAGTTCGTAATGATCTCCAAAATCCCAGGGCGATTTGGGTTTCCAATACGGGCGCGTTGTGTGATGAGGGCAATCCATTTGCTCCATGTGGCGTCAGTGGCGTGGTGGGTGGAGGGAACCTTTCCTTTAAACATCCACCCCAGCACCGGTAGTCGGGGTGCCAGGAGGAGTTGTGCTTCGGTGCCAATCACTTCCGAGGCAGCTTGGACTCCTTCGTAGGCTGCTAGGATTTCCTTCTCTGTGGGAGTGTAGTTGGCCTCAGACCCTCTATAACTTCGACTCCAGAATCCCAGTGGTCGGCCACGAGTCTCTCCAGGCACCTTCTGCCAAAGGCTCCAGGACAAACCATTGTTCCCGGCCGCAGAGTAGAGCACGTTCCTCACCTCTGGTCCCGTCCTGACTGGGCCAAGGGCTAGCGCATGAGCGATCTCCCGCTTGATTTGGGCAAAAGCTTGTTGCTGTTCAGGGCCCCAGTGGAAATCGTTCTTCTTGCGGGTAACCAGGTACAGAGGGCTCACAATCTGGCTGTACTCAGGAATGTGCATTCTCCAAAAACCTATGGCGCCTAGGAAAGCCTGTGTTTCCTTCTTGCTGGTTGGTGGAGACATCGCAGCGATCTTATTGATGACCTCGGTGGGGATCTGACGCCGTCCGTCTTGCCACTTTACCCCCAGGAACTGGATCTCTCGGGCAGGTCCCTTGACTTTGCTCTTCTTGATGGCAAAACCAGCTTCCAGGAGAATCTGGATGATCTTCTCTCCTTTCCCAAATACTTCCTTTGCTGTGTTCCCCCCCCACAATGATGTCATCGATGTACTGCAGATGTTCCGGAGCTTCACCCTTTTCCAGTGCAGCCTGGATCAGTCCATGGCAGATGGTGGGACTGTGCTTCCACCCCTGGGGCAGTCGGTTCCAGGTGTACTGTACGCCCCTCCAGGTGAAGGCAAACTGAGGCCTACATTCTGCTGCCAGAGGAATGGAGAGAAAAGCATTGGCAATGTCAATAGTGGCATACCACTTTGCTGCCTTGGACTCCAGCTCGTACTGGAGTTCCAGCATGTCCGGCACGGCAGCGCTCAACGGTGGAGTCACTTCATTCAAGCCACGATAGTCCACAGTCAATCTCCATTCTCCGTCAGACTTGCGCACAGGCCAAATGGGGCTGTTGAAGGGTGAGTGGGTCTTGCTGACCACCCCTTGACTCTCCAGCTCGCGGATCATTTTGTGGATGGGGATCACGGCATCTCGATTCGTCCGATACTGCCGGCGGTGCACTGTCGAGGTGGCAATTGGCACTTGTTGCTCTTCCACCTTCAAGAGTCCTACTGCAGATGGGTTTTCTGATAGTCCGGGCAAGGTGTTCAATTGCCTAATGCTCTCTGCCTCCACAGCAGCTATCCCAAATGCCCACCTGAGACCTTTTGGGCCCTTGTAATAGCCGTTCCGGAGGAAGTCTATGCCCAGAATGCACGGGGCCTCTGGGCCAGTCACAATCGGATGTTTCTGCCACTCCTTCCCAGTAAGGCTCACCTCGGCTTCCAACAGAGTCAATTGCTGCGATCCCCCCGTTACCCCGGCAATGGAAACAGGTTCTGCCCCCACATGTCCCGATGGCATTAGGGTACACTGCGCACCAGTATCAACTAACGCTTTGTATTTTTGTGGCTCTGACGTGCCAGGCCATCGGATCCACACCGTCCAAAATATCCGGTTTTCCCGTGCCTCTCCCTGGCTAGAGGCAGGGCCCCTCTAGCACTGGTTACCATTTCCTTCCTGGACATACATACTAGAGGTTCCTTCAAGGGGATCTGTCAGATCATCCTCCCTTCTGTAATATCTGGCAGCTCGGTCCTGGGAGGTTGAGGCTACCTTCACTTTAGTGTTACCCCCCCCGGTTAGTGTTTCCCTCCTTGAGTTGACGCACCCGTGCTGCCAGGACAGAAGTGGGTTTCCCATCCCACCTTCCCATGTCTTCCCCATGGTCGCGCAGGAAGTACCATAGCTCAGCTCGTGGGGTGTACCCTCTCCCTCTAGCTGGGGGACGTTGGGCTCCGACTTTGGGGCCTGTGACTTGTACCGGTGCCAAATGGGAACTGCTCCTCCTCACCTCCTCCTTTATTTCCCTCATCTCCTCTTGTAGGCTCTTAATCACAGCAGAAACGTTAGCCTGCATTGGGCCATTGATCATGCTTTCAAAATTTCTAAGCTTGCTCGTGACAGAACCCACTGTCTCTCGGTCGTTATCTGCATTAATCATTGCAATGAAGGTGGAGTATTCGGATGGCCCTAGATTTGCCAGATTCCACAACATTTGCCCTGTGCACTTGACTTTGTCAGGGTCGTTACCATGCTGTCCATCCCTCCCAAAGAGTACCTCCAATACTGCCACTTCTCTCAGCTGCTGGATCCCTTCCTCAAGGGTCTTCCAGCGCATTCTATGATGGTGCTCCTGCATTCTCTCTCTGTGGACAAACCTCTCTCTCACACTCATTAAAAGCCGCTCCCAGAGGGAAAGGGTCCCCGGCTCCCTTACAAATACCAGATTGACACCTGAGTCCTGAGTCAAGGGTCCCAAATTCCTTGCCTCACTGCCATCCAGTTGCACACCCGTACCCATAAGATCCCAGACCCGAAGTAACCAGGTTGTAAAAGCCTCACGCCCCCGCCGTACGATGTCTTTGTGCAGATTACGGAGACTGTCATACGTCAGGGACTCGGTGAGTATCTCAACCACTGGCTCGCCTGCAGGTTCTGAGGGCCCTCCTTTCTTAACTGAGTGGTCTGATTTCATCTTAGATGTCCTCGTTTCCACAGGGGCGACTGCTGCTGGCTCTGACTGCCCTTGCGTTTCAGCTGGAACCTGGACGGTTGTAACGTCTGTGGGTTCTACTGCTGCACCATTAGACTCTCCCTCTTCAAGGCAGGAGGAGGGATTCCCAGCAGCTGAGAGAATGCACTCCTTCAGCATCTGGCCCATCTCACGTATCTCCTTCACCCAATCCGAGTGGTTCATTTCTGATGTGAGCTGTGAGGCAGGGTCAGATTCTGGAGCAGCATTCCTAGTCAGGGTAGTTAGCCAAGCCAATCTCCCCTGATCTCTGAATACTGAATAAAACAGGATTATCAGCAACACTAGCCACTGTATGATATCATTAGCACTTAGGAAAGCTCTGAATCCTTCGAAAACTGGTGGAGTAGACCCAAAGAGCTGGGTTAGGGCTTGGGAGAAAGTTTCTCCCGGTGTCATTTCCTCACAGTAGGTACCATTATTAAAGTAACCCCAAAAGCATACATTTAGTGTTTGATAGCTCCGAATCCATGTGCCCGCCTTCCAGAGGAAGTTAATAAGCCATGAATTCCTCACCTTATTAATCCATAAAACAAACTGGATAACAGTCACGGTAGCCTTAGTTATAGGACCCATGTTTAGATAAGGGCCTGCAAATGGGAGAAATACAGCCACCACCACATGCCACACGAACCGGGATAAGCTAGCCCACATGATGCCACTTAACAAGGAATCTATATCCAATGCACAAAAACCGTTATTCCTTTATCTCTCGATGCCCTCGAGCCCCACGTTGGGCGCCAAAATCTGTCTTGGTTTGAAAAAGACAGGTGTCTGTGGAGGAAGGCAGGAGCCTCCCTTGAAATGGAGAGTGCAACCCCCTTCCCTCCAAACTATTATAATTTTGAAATTAACGGGCCTTCAGGCAAAGATATGGGGAATAGGAATAACAGTTCTTTACTAATATATATATATAACACAAGGCAGGGAAAAAAACAAACAACCCACTGGTTTATACTGACAGAGTCAGGAATACAACCTGACACCCTGTTAGGGTGGCAGTAGCAGTCCGATAAGATGCTGGCTGCAGTCCTCCTGAAGCGATGGGTGTAGTTCTGTGGAAGCAGCAATCAGGTAAAAGAGTCTGGTCTTCCTCCGAAGGTCCAGTGGTCGGCAGGTAGCTCTCGTCCTCTGGAACTCCAGTGGGGGGAAAAGCTCCTCTGGGAATCCAGTGGAAGAAAGGCTGCTAGGGTGTTCAAAATCTCCGTTTTTATTTGGCATGGACTGCTTGGCTCCTTCCCCCCCCCCTCCCCGGGCGGAGCATCTCACAATGGGATGGGGAGTCGTGAGGCAGTTCCTTGATGGGCCATGAACAGGAGATAGCCCAGGAGCGAGTTACCGATGGGTCAGGCGATAAGGCATTGTTGTGCCCAGTAACAGGAGATAGTCCAGAGGGGGGGAGGCAGGGAGCACCGCCCCACCTGGTCTCAACAGCTCCTGAAGATGGTAATAGAATATATTTTTTTTCTTTTGGCACATTTTACACTGTAACCCAGGACATAATCCACCCCTTATTCTATTACCATCTACACCGTACCCAACCCAATGCCCCCTTACAGATACATATATACATATATACACAATGAAACCTTACACAGAGTTCTCACTTAAAATTAGGTCTCCTTGTGGTACACAACGGGTTTCCCCATTTTTCTGCATTACCCACCAAGTGTAACCAGGTCCTTGAGCAAAAACAACCCCACGGAGGGGTGTGCCTTTGCCTGATGTGGGATTAATCCAAACAGTCTTTCCTAACATACCTCTCGTGTGTACCACAGGGACTTTATCTCCGTCCACTGTGTGCAAGGGTCCAGACTGGGCAGGACCAGCTCGATTGATGGACCCTCGGGTATTGACCATCCAGGTGGCCTTTGCTAAGTTCAGTTCCCAATTTTTGAAAGTCCCTCCTCCAAGTGCTTTTAGGGTAGTCTTAAGTAGCCCATTGCACCGTTCAACTTTCCCGGCAGCTGGTGCATGATAAGGGATATGATATATCCATTCGATTCCATGTTCTCTGGCCCAAGTGCTTATGAGGCTATTCTTGAAATGTGTCCCGTTGTCTGACTCGATTCTCTCAGGGGTGCCATGTCTCCAAAGAACTTGCTTTTCCAGGCCCAAGATGGTGTTCCGGGCGGTAGCATGAGGCACAGGGTAGGTCTCCAGCCACCCAGTGGTTGCTTCCACCATGGTCAGCACGTAGCGCTTGCCTTGACGGGTTTGGGGAAGAGCGATGTAGTCAATTTGCCAGGCTTCCCCATACCTGTACTTCGACCATCGTCCGCCGTACCACAGAGGCTTCACCCGCTTGGCCTGCTTGATCGCAGCGCAGGTCTCACAGTCTTGGATAACCTGGGAGATACTGTTCATGGTTAGATCCACCCCTCGGTCCCGTGCCCATTTATAAGCGGCCTCTCTGCCTTGATGGCCTGAGGCATCATGGGCCCATCGAGCTAAGAACAACTCTCCTTTATGTTGCCAATCCAAGTCTATCTGGGACACCTCTATTTTTGCAGCCTGATCTACCTGTTCATTGTTACGATGTTCTTCATTAGCCCGACTCCTGGGGACATGAGCATCTACATGACGGACCCTCACAGGTAGCTTCTTTACCCGAGTGGCAATATCTTTCCACTCATCAGCAGCCCAAATTGGTTTTCCCCTACGCTGCCAGTTGGCCTTTTTCCACCTTTCCAGCCAGCCCCACAGAGCATTGGCTACCATCCACGAATCAGTATAAAGGTAGAGCTTTGGCCACTTCTCTCTTTCAGCAATGTCCAGGGCAGGTTGAACGGCTTTGAGTTCAGCAAGTTGACTTGATCCACCTTCTCCTTCAGTAGCTTGTGCGACCTGTCGTGTGGGGCTCCATACGGCTTGTTTCCACTTCCGGTTCATCCCTACGATGCGACAGGAACCGTCAGTGAAAAGAGCATATCGTGTTTCCTCTGCTGGTAGTTGGTTGTACGGTGGAGCTTCTTCAGCCCGCGTCACTTGTTCCTGCTCCTCTTCGTCAGTGAGGCCAAAGTCTTCACCTTCCGGCCAGTTCGTAATGATCTCCAAAATCCCAGGGCGATTTGGGTTTCCAATACGGGCGCGTTGTGTGATGAGGGCAATCCATTTGCTCCATGTGGCGTCAGTGGCGTGGTGGGTGGAGGTGGGTGGAGGGAACCTTTCCTTTAAACATCCACCCCAGCACCGGTAGTCGGGGTGCCAGGAGGAGTTGTGCTTCGGTGCCAATCACTTCCGAGGCAGCTTGGACTCCTTCATAGGCTGCTAGGATTTCCTTCTCTGTGGGAGTGTAGTTGGCCTCAGACCCTCTATAACTTCGACTCCAGAATCCCAGTGGTCGGCCACGAGTCTCTCCAGGCACCTTCTGCCAAAGGCTCCAGGACAAACCATTGTTCCCGGCCGCAGAGTAGAGCACGTTCCTCACCTCTGGTCCCGTCCTGACTGGGCCAAGGGCTAGCGCATGAGCCATCTCCCGCTTGATTTGGGCAAAAGCTTGTTGCTGTTCAGGGCCCCAGTGGAAATCGTTCTTCTTGCGGGTAACCAGGTACAGAGGGCTCACAATCTGGCTGTACTCAGGAATGTGCATTCTCCAAAAACCTATGGCGCCTAGGAAAGCCTGTGTTTCCTTCTTGCTGGTTGGTGGAGACATCGCAGCGATCTTATTGATGACCTCGGTGGGGATCTGACGCCGTCCGTCTTGCCACTTTACCCCCAGGAACTGGATCTCTCGGGCAGGTCCCTTGACTTTGCTCTTCTTGATGGCAAAACCAGCTTCCAGGAGAATCTGGATGATCTTCTCTCCTTTCCCAAATACTTCCTTTGCTGTGTTCTCCCCCCCCACAATGATGTCATCGATGTACTGCAGATGTTCCGGAGCTTCACCCTTTTCCAGTGCAGCCTGGATCAGTCCATGGCAGATGGTGGGACTGTGCTTCCACCCCTGGGGCAGTCGGTTCCAGGTGTACTGTACGCCCCTCCAGGTGAAGGCAAACTGAGGCCTACATTCTGCTGCCAGAGGAATGGAGAAAAAAGCATTGGCAATGTCAATAGTGGCATACCACTTTGCTACCTTGGACTCCAGCTCGTACTGGAGTTCCAGCATGTCCGGCACGGCAGCGCTCAACGGTGGAGTCACTTCATTCAAGCCACGATAGTCCACAGTCAATCTCCATTCTCCGTCAGACTTGCGCACAGGCCAAATGGGGCTGTTGAAGGGTGAGTGGGTCTTGCTGACCACCCCTTGACTCTCCAGCTCGCGGATCATTTTGTGGATGGGGATCACGGCATCTCGATTCGTCCGATACTGCCGGCGGTGCACTGTCGAGGTGGCAATTGGCACTTGTTGCTCTTCCACCTTCAAGAGTCCTACTGCAGATGGGTTTTCTGATAGTCCGGGCAAGGTGTTCAATTGCCTAATGCTCTCTGCCTCCACAGCAGCTATCCCAAATGCCCACCTGAGACCTTTTGGGTCCTTGTAATAGCCGTTCCGGAGGAAGTCTATGCCCAGAATGCACGGGGCCTCTGGGCCAGTCACAATCGGATGTTTCTGCCACTCCTTCCCAGTAAGGCTCACCTCGGCTTCCAACAGAGTCAATTGCTGCGATCCCCCCGTTACCCCGGCAATGGAAACAGGTTCTGCCCCCACATGTCCCGATGGCATTAGGGTACACTGCGCACCAGTATCAACTAACGCTTTGTATTTTTGTGGCTCTGACGTGCCAGGCCATCGGATCCACACCGTCCAAAATATCCGGTTTTCCCGTGCCTCTCCCTGGCTAGAGGCAGGGCCCCTCTAGCACTGGTTACCATTTCCTTCCTGGACATACATACTAGAGGTTCCTTCAAGGGGATCTGTCAGATCATCCTCCCTTCTGTAATATCTGGCAGCTCGGTCCTGGGAGGTTGAGGCTACCTTCACTTTAGTGTTACCCCCCCCGGTTAGTGTTTCCCTCCTTGAGTTGACGCACCCGTGCTGCCAGGACAGAAGTGGGTTTCCCATCCCACCTTCCCATGTCTTCCCCATGGTCGCGCAGGAAGTACCATAGCTCAGCTCGTGGGGTGTACCCTCTCCCTCTAGCTGGGGGACGTTGGGCTCCGACTTTGGGGCCTGTGACTTGTACCGGTGCCAAATGGGAACTGCTCCTCCTCACCTCCTCCTTTATTTCCCTCATCTCCTCTTGTAGGCTCTTAATCACAGCAGAAACGTTAGCCTGCATTGGGCCATTGATCATGCTTTCAAAATTTCTAAGCTTGCTCGTGACAGAACCCACTGTCTCTCGGTCGTTATCTGCATTAATCATTGCAATGAAGGTGGAGTATTCAGATGGCCCTAGATTTGCCAGATTCCACAACATTTGCCCTGTGCACTTGACTTTGTCAGGGTCGTTACCATGCTGTCCATCCCTCCCAAAGACTACCTCCAATACTGCCACTTCTCTCAGCTGCTGGATCCCTTCCTCAAGGGTCTTCCAGCGCATTCTATGATGGTGCTCCTGCATTCTCTCTCTGTGGACAAACCTCTCTCTCACACTCATTAAAAGCCGCTCCCAGAGGGAAAGGGTCCCCGGCTCCCTTACAAATACCAGATTGACACCTGAGTCCTGAGTCAAGGGTCCCAAATTCCTTGCCTCACTGCCATCCAGTTGCACACCCGTACCCATAAGATCCCAGACCCGAAGTAACCAGGTTGTAAAAGCCTCACGCCCCCGCCGTACGATGTCTTTGTGCAGATTACGGAGACTGTCATACGTCAGGGACTCGGTGAGTATCTCAACCACTGGCTCGCCTGCAGGTTCTGAGGGCCCTCCTTTCTTAACTGAGTGGTCTGATTTCATCTTAGATTTCCTCGTTTCCACAGGGGCGACTGCTGCTGGCTCTGACTGCCCTTGCGTTTCAGCTGGAACCTGGACGGTTGTAACGTCTGTGGGTTCTACTGCTGCACCATTAGACTCTCCCTCTTCAAGGCAGGAGGAGGGATTCCCAGCAGCTGAGAGAATGCACTCCTTCAGCATCTGGCCCATCTCACGTATCTCCTTCACCCAATCCGAGTGGTTCATTTCTGATGTGAGCTGTGAGGCAGGGTCAGATTCTGGAGCAGCATTCCTAGTCAGGGTAGTTATCCAAGCCAATCTCCCCTGATCTCTGAATACTGAATAAAACAGGATTATCAGCAACACTAGCCACTGTATGATATCATTAGCACTTAGGAAAGCTCTGAATCCTTCGAAAACTGGTGGAGTAGACCCAAAGAGCTGGGTTAGGGCTTGGGAGAAAGTTTCTCCCGGTGTCATTTCCTCACAGTAGGTACCATTATTAAAGTAACCCCAAAAGCATACATTTAGTGTTTGATAGCTCCGAATCCATGTGCCCGCCTTCCAGAGGAAGTTAATAAGCCATGAATTCCTCACCTTATTAATCCATAAAAAAAACTGGATAACAGTCACGGTAGCCTTAGTTATAGGACCCATGTTTAGATAAGGGCCTGCAAATGGGAGAAATACAGCCACCACCACATGCCACACGAACCGGGATAAGCTAGCCCACATGATGCCACTTAACAAGGAATCTATATCCAATGCACAAAAACCGTTATTCCTTTATCTCTCGATGCCCTCGAGCCCCACGTTGGGCGCCAAAATCTGTCTTGGTTTGAAAAAGACAGGTGTCTGTGGAGGAAGGCAGGAGCCTCCCTTGAAATGGAGAGTGCAACCCCCTTCCCTCCAAACTATTATAATTTTGAAATTAACGGGCCTTCAGGCAAAGATATGGGGAATAGGAATAACAGTTCTTTACTAATATATATATATATAACACAAGGCAGGGAAAAAAACAAACAACCCACTGGTTTATACTGACAGAGTCAGGAATACAACCTGACACCCTGTTAGGGTGGCAGTAGCAGTCCGATAA
Organism: Leptosomus discolor; assembly: GCF_034619465.1. Taxonomy (NCBI): domain Eukaryota; kingdom Metazoa; phylum Chordata; class Aves; order Leptosomiformes; family Leptosomidae; genus Leptosomus; species Leptosomus discolor. The sequence goes on from NW_028237772.1 coordinate 4,221,754, forward strand.
GATGCTGGCTGCAGTCCTCCTGAAGCGATGGGTGTAGTTCTGTGGAAGCAGCAATCAGGTAAAAGAGTCTGGTCTTCCTCCGAAGGTCCAGTGGTCGGCAGGTAGCTCTCGTCCTCTGGAACTCCAGTGGGGGGAAAAGCTCCTCTGGGAATCCAGTGGAAGAAAGGCTGCTAGGGTGTTCAAAATCTCCGTTTTTATTTGGCATAGACTGCTTGGCTCCTTCCCCCCCCTCCTCCCCGGGCGGAGCATCTCTCAATGGGATGGGGAGTCGTGAGGCAGTTCCTTGATGGGCCATGAACAGGAGATAGCCCAGGAGCGAGTTACCGATGGGTCAGGCGATAAGGCATTGTTGTGCCCAGTAACAGGAGATAGTCCAGAGGGGGGGAGGCAGGGAGCACCGCCCCACCTGGTCTCAACAGCTCCTGAAGATGGTAATAGAATATATTTTTTTTCTTTTGGCACATTTTACACTGTAACCCAGGACATAATCCACCCCTTATTCTATTACCATCTACACCGTACCCAACCCAATGCCCCCTTACAGATACATATATACATATATACACAATGAAACCTTACACAGAGTTCTCACTTAAAATTAGGTCTCCTTGTGGTACACAACGGGTTTCCCCATTTTTCTGCATTACCCACCAAGTGTAACCAGGTCCTTGAGCAAAAACAACCCCACGGAGGGGTGTGCCTTTGCCTGATGTGGGATTAATCCAAACAGTCTTTCCTAACATACCTCTCGTGTGTACCACAGGGACTTTATCTCCGTCCACTGTGTGCAAGGGTCCAGACTGGGCAGGACCAGCTCGATTGATGGACCCTCGGGTATTGACCATCCAGGTGGCCTTTGCTAAGTTCAGTTCCCAATTTTTGAAAGTCCCTCCTCCAAGTGCTTTTAGGGTAGTCTTAAGTAGCCCATTGCACCGTTCAACTTTCCCGGCAGCTGGTGCATGATAAGGGATATGATATATCCATTCGATTCCATGTTCTCTGGCCCAAGTGCTTATGAGGCTATTCTTGAAATGTGTCCCGTTGTCTGACTCGATTCTCTCAGGGGTGCCATGTCTCCAAAGAACTTGCTTTTCCAGGCCCAAGATGGTGTTCCGGGCGGTAGCATGAGGCACAGGGTAGGTCTCCAGCCACCCAGTGGTTGCTTCCACCATGGTCAGCACGTAGCGCTTGCCTTGACGGGTTTGGGGAAGAGCGATGTAGTCAATTTGCCAGGCTTCCCCATACCTGTACTTCGACCATCGTCCGCCGTACCACAGAGGCTTCACCCGCTTGGCCTGCTTGATCGCAGCGCAGGTCTCACAGTCTTGGATAACCTGGGAGATACTGTTCATGGTTAGATCCACCCCTCGGTCCCGTGCCCATTTATAAGCGGCCTCTCTGCCTTGATGGCCTGAGGCATCATGGGCCCATCGAGCTAAGAACAACTCTCCTTTATGTTGCCAATCCAAGTCTATCTGGGACACCTCTATTTTTGCAGCCTGATCTACCTGTTCATTGTTACGATGTTCTTCATTAGCCCGACTCCTGGGGACATGAGCATCTACATGACGGACCCTCACAGGTAGCTTCTTTACCCGAGTGGCAATATCTTTCCACTCATCAGCAGCCCAAATTGGTTTTCCCCTACGCTGCCAGTTGGCCTTTTTCCACCTTTCCAGCCAGCCCCACAGAGCATTGGCTACCATCCACGAATCAGTATAAAGGTAGAGCTTTGGCCACTTCTCTCTTTCAGCAATGTCCAGGGCTAGTTGAACGGCTTTGAGTTCAGCAAGTTGACTTGATCCACCTTCTCCTTCAGTAGCTTGTGCGACCTGTCGTGTGGGGCTCCATACGGCTGCTTTCCACTTCCGGTTCATCCCTACGATGCGACAGGAACCGTCAGTGAAAAGAGCATATCGTGTTTCCTCTGCTGGTAGTTGGTTGTACGGTGGAGCTTCTTCAGCCCGCGTCACTTGTTCCTGCTCCTCTTCGTCAGTGAGGCCAAAGTCTTCACCTTCCGGCCAGTTCGTAATGATCTCCAAAATCCCAGGGCGATTTGGGTTTCCAATACGGGCGCGTTGTGTGATGAGGGCAATCCATTTGCTCCATGTGGCGTCAGTGGCGTGGTGGGTGGAGGGAACCTTTCCTTTAAACATCCACCCCAGCACCGGTAGTCGGGGTGCCAGGAGGAGTTGTGCTTCGGTGCCAATCACTTCCGAGGCAGCTTGGACTCCTTCATAGGCTGCTAGGATTTCCTTCTCTGTGGGAGTGTAGTTGGCCTCAGACCCTCTATAACTTCGACTCCAGAATCCCAGTGGTCGGCCACGAGTCTCTCCAGGCACCTTCTGCCAAAGGCTCCAGGACAAACCATTGTTCCCGGCCGCAGAGTAGAGCACGTTCCTCACCTCTGGTCCCGTCCTGACTGGGCCAAGGGCTAGCGCATGAGCGATCTCCCGCTTGATTTGGGCAAAAGCTTGTTGCTGTTCAGGGCCCCAGTGGAAATCGTTCTTCTTGCGGGTAACCAGGTACAGAGGGCTCACAATCTGGCTGTACTCAGGAATGTGCATTCTCCAAAAACCTATGGCGCCTAGGAAAGCCTGTGTTTCCTTCTTGCTGGTTGGTGGAGACATCGCAGCGATCTTATTGATGACCTCGGTGGGGATCTGACGCCGTCCGTCTTGCCACTTTACCCCCAGGAACTGGATCTCTCGGGCAGGTCCCTTGACTTTGCTCTTCTTGATGGCAAAACCAGCTTCCAGGAGAATCTGGATGATCTTCTCTCCTTTCCCAAATACTTCCTTTGCTGTGTTCTCCCCCCCCACAATGATGTCATCGATGTACTGCAGATGTTCCGGAGCTTCACCCTTTTCCAGTGCAGCCTGGATCAGTCCATGGCAGATGGTGGGACTGTGCTTCCACCCCTGGGGCAGTCGGTTCCAGGTGTACTGTACGCCCCTCCAGGTGAAGGCAAACTGAGGCCTACATTCTGCTGCCAGAGGAATGGAGAAAAAAGCATTGGCAATGTCAATAGTGGCATACCACTTTGCTACCTTGGACTCCAGCTCGTACTGGAGTTCCAGCATGTCCGGCACGGCAGCGCTCAACGGTGGAGTCACTTCATTCAAGCCACGATAGTCCACAGTCAATCTCCATTCTCCGTCAGACTTGCGCACAGGCCAAATGGGGCTGTTGAAGGGTGAGTGGGTCTTGCTGACCACCCCTTGACTCTCCAGCTCGCGGATCATTTTGTGGATGGGGATCACGGCATCTCGATTCGTCCGATACTGCCGGCGGTGCACTGTCGAGGTGGCAATTGGCACTTGTTGCTCTTCCACCTTCAAGAGTCCTACTGCAGATGGGTTTTCTGATAGTCCGGGCAAGGTGTTCAATTGCCTAATGCTCTCTGCCTCCACAGCAGCTATCCCAAATGCCCACCTGAGACCTTTTGGGTCCTTGTAATAGCCGTTCCGGAGGAAGTCTATGCCCAGAATGCACGGGGCCTCTGGGCCAGTCACAATCGGATGTTTCTGCCACTCCTTCCCAGTAAGGCTCACCTCGGCTTCCAACAGAGTCAATTGCTGCGATCCCCCCGTTACCCCGGCAATGGAAACAGGTTCTGCCCCCACATGTCCCGATGGCATTAGGGTACACTGAGCACCAGTATCAACATGTCCCCATGGCCTAACAGACCTCCCGAAGTAGAGCCGAAAGTGAGCTCAAGCCAGATGTCCCGACATAGAGTTCAACAGACGTCCGGACGTAGTGCCCAACAGATGTTCAGACGTAGAGATGAAAGTTAGTTAACAACAAAATTAGAGCCCAGCAGGCATCGCGGAGTAGAGCCCAACAGAAGTCCCGACATACAGCACAACAGATGTTGCGATGTAGAACCCAAGAGACATCCCGACAAAGAGCCCCACAGACTTCCAGATGTAGAGCCAAAAGCGAGCTCAAGCCGTAAATCCCGACATAGAGCGCAACAGAGGTCCCGACGTAGAGCACAACAGATGTCCCGAGTTAAAGACTAACAGACCTCCCGAAGTAGAACCGAAAGCGAAGTCAAGCCAGACGTCCCGACATAGAATTCAACAGACGTCCTGACGTAGTGCCCAACAGATATTCACACGTAGAGATGAAAGTTAGTTAACAACAAAATTAGAGCCCAGCAGGCATCGCGGAGTAGAGACCAACAGAAGTCCCGACGTACAGCACAAGAGATGTTCCGATTTAGAGCCCAAGAGACGTCCCGACAAAGAGCTCAACAGACGTCATGACGTAGAGATCAACAGATGTCCCGAGTTCAAGCCCAACAGACGTCCCGAAGTAGAGCCAAAAGCGAGCTCAAGCCAGACGTCCCGACATAGAGCTCAACAGACGTCCGGATGTAGTGCCCAACAGATGTTCAGATGTAGAGTTGAAAGAAAGCTAACAACAAAATTAGACCCAACAGACGTCCCGACGTAGAGCCCTAAACAAGTCCCGAGGTAAATCCCAACAGATGTTTCGACGTAGAGCTGAAAATTAGCCAACTGCAGCCGTAGAGCCCAACACACGTCCGACGTAGAGATCGACAGATGTCCCGACATAAAGCCCAACAGATGTCCAGACGTAGAGCCAAAAGCGAGATCAAGCCAGAAATCCCGATGTAGAGCCCAACAGACGTCCCGACAAAGAGCCCAACAGACGTCATGACGTAGAGATCAACAGATGTCCCGAGTTCAAGCCCAACAGACGTCCCGAAGTAGAGCCAAAAGCGAGCTCAAGCCAGACGTCCCGACATAGAGCTCAACAGACGTCCGGATGTAGTGCCCAACAGATGTTCAGATGTAGAGTGGAAAGAAAGCTAACAACAAAATTAGACCCAACAGACGTCCCGATGTAGAGACCTAAAGAAGTCCCGAGGTAAATAACAGATGTTTCGACGTAGAGCTGAAAATTAGCCAACTGCAGCCGTAGAGCCCAACACACGTCCGACGTAGAGATCGACAGATGTCCCGACATAAAGCCCAAAAGATGTCCAGAAGTAGAGCGAAAAGCGAGCTCAAGCCAGACAGCCCGACGTAGACCCCATAAGACGTCCCGACGTAGAGCACAACAGATGTCCCGAGTTAAAGACTAACAGACCTCCCGAAGTAGAGCCGAAAGCGAGCTCAAGCCAGACGTCCCGACATAGAGCTCAACAGACGTACGGATGTAGTGCCCAACAGATGTTCAGATGTAGAGTTGAAAGAAAGCTAACAACAAAATTAGAGCCCAACAGACGTCCCGAAGTAGAGCTCAACAGAAGTTCCGACGTAGATCTAAATGTTAGCTAAATCCTGATGTAGAGCCCAAGAGGCATCCGGACGTAGAGCCCAACAGACTTCCCGACGTCGAGCCAAAAGCGACATCAAGCCAGAAATCCCACGTAGAGCCCAACAGACGTCCCGACGTAGAGCCAATAAGACGTCCCGACTTAAAGACCAACAGACGTCCCGAGGTAGAGCCGAAAGCGAGCTCAAGCCAGACGTCTCGACATAGAGCTCAACAGACGTCCGGATGAAGTGCCCAACAGATGTTCAGATGTAGAGATGAAAGTTAGTTAACAACAAAACTAGAGCCCAACAGGAATCGAGGAGTAGAGCCCAAAAGAAGTCCCGACGTACATCACAACAGATGTTCCGATGTAGAGCCCAAGATACGTCCCGACAAAGAGCTCAACAGACTTCCCGACATAGAGCCAAAAGCGATATCAAGCCAGAAATCCCACGTAGAGCTCAACAGACATCCCAACGTAGAGCCCAACAGACGTTCCGACGTAGAGCTGAAAGTAAGCTAAATCCAGATGTAGAGCCCAATAGACATCCCGACGTAGAGCCCAACACACGTCCCGAGTTAAAGACCAACAGACGTCCCGAAGTAGAGCCGAAAGCGCGCTCAAGCCAGACGTCCCGACATAGAGCTCAACAGACGTCCGGATGTAGTGCCCAACAGATGTTCAGATGTAGAGTGGAAAGAAAGCTAACAACAAAATTAGACCCAACAGACGTCCCGACGTAGAGCCCTAAAAAGTCCCGAGGTAAATACCAACAGATGTTTCGACGTAGAGCTGAAAATTAGCCAACTGCAGCCGTAGAGCCCAACACACGTCCGACGTAGAGATCGACAGATGTCCCGACATAAAGCCCAACAGATGTCCAGACGTAGAGCGAAAAGCGAGCTCAAGGCAGACAGCCCGACGTAGAGCCTATAAGACGTCCCGACGTAGAGCACAACAAATGTCCCGAGTTAAAGCCTAACAGACCTCCCGAAGTAGAGCCGAAAGCGAGCTCAAGCCAGACGTCCCGACATAGAATTCAACAGACGTCCGGACGTAGTGCCCAACAGATGTTCAGACGTAGAGATGAAAGTTAGTTAACAACAAAATTAGAGCCCAGCAGGCATCGCGGAGTAGAGCCCAACAGAAGTCCCGACGTACAGCACAACAGATGTTCCGATGTAGAGCCCAAGAGACGTCCCGACAAAGAGCCCAACAGACTTCCCGACGTAGAGCCAAAAGCGAGATCAAGCCAGAAATCCCGACATAGAGCTCAACAGACGTCCCGATGTAGAGCCCAACTCACGTCCCGACGTAGAGCCCAAAAGACGTTCCGACGTCGAGCCCAACAGACGTTCCGACGTAGAGCTGAAAGTAAGCTAAATCCTGATGTAGAGCCCAACAAACATCCCGACGTAGAGCCCAACAGACGTCCCGACGTAGAGCCCAACAGACGTTCCGAGGTAGAGCTGAAAGTTAGCTAACTACAGACGTAGAGGCCAACACACGTCCCGACGTAGAGATGAACAGATGTCCCAACATAGAGCCCAACAGACGTCTCGACGTAGAGCCAAAATCGAGCTCAAGCGAGAAATCCCGATGTAGAGCTCAAGAGACGTCCCAACGTAGAGCCCAACAGACGTTACGACGTAGAGCTGAAAGTAAGCTAAATCCTGATGTGGAGCCCAACATACATCCCGACGTAGAGCCCAACACTCGTCCGGACATAGAGCCGAACACACGTCCCGACGTAGATCCCAACAGACGTTTCGAAGTAGAGCCCAACAAACGTTACGACGTACAGCTGAAAGTAAGCTAAATCCTGATGTAGAGCCCAACAGACGTCACGACGTAAAGCCCAACAGTCGTTCCGACGTAGAGCTGAAAGCAAGCTAAATCCAGATGTAGAGAGCAATAGACATCTCGACGTAGAGCCCAACAGACGTCCCGACGTAGAGCCCAACAGACGTCCCGAAGTAGAGCCCAACACACGTCCCGATGTAGAGCCCAACACACGTCCCGATGTAGAGCGCAACAGATGTTCCGATGTAGAGCTGAAAGTTAGCTAACTACTGACGTAGAGCCCAACACACGTCCCGACGTACAGATCAACAGATGTCCCGACATAAAGCCCAGCAGACGTCCCAACGTAGAGCCCAACAGACGTTCCGACGTAGAGCTGAAAGTAAGCTAAATCCTGATGTAGAGCCCAACAGACATCCTGACGTAGAGCCCAACACATGTCCCGACGTAGAGCCGAACACACGTCCCGTTGTAGAGCTCAGAAGACGTCCCGACGTATAGCCGCAAATGAGCTAAAGCCAGACGAAGAGCCCAAGAGACGTCCGGACGTAGAGCTCAACAGACGTCCCGATGCAGAGCCCAACAAACGTTCCGACGTAGAGCTGAAAGTGAGCTACAGCCAGATGTAGAGCCCAAGCGACGTCCCGACGTAGAGCCCAACACACATCCCAACGTAGAGCCCAACACACGTCCCGTTGTAGAGCCCAAGAGACGTTCCAACGTACAGACGAAAATGAGCTACAGCCAGACGTAGAGCCCAACACACATCCCGAAGTAGAGCCGAAATTAACCTCAAGCCAGACGTAGAAACCAACGTATGTCCCGACGTAGAGCCCAACAGACGTCCCAACGTAGAGCCCAACAGACGTCTCAACGTAGAGCCGAAAGCGAGCTCAAGCCAGACTTCTTAAAGTAGAACCCAAGACACGTTACTACGTACAGCCCAAGAGACGTCCCGACTTAGAGCTCTAAAGACGTCCTGACTTAGAGCCCAACAGACATGCCGACGTAGAGACCAACAGACGTCCCGACGTAGAGACCAACAGATGTTCCGATGTAGAGCTGAAAGTTAGCTAACTACAGACGTAGAGCCCAACACACGTCCCTACGTAGAGCCCAACATACATGCCGACGTGGAGCCGAACACACGTCCTGACGTAAGGCCAAACAGACGTCTCGACGGAGAGCCGAAAGCGAGCTCAAGACAGATGTCCCGACGCAGAGCCCAAAAGACATCCCAACGTAGAGTCCAACAAACGTTCCGACGTAGAGCTGAAAGCAAGCTAAATCCAGATATAGAGCGCAACAGACATCTCAACATAGAGCCCAACAGACGTCCCGATGTAGAGCCCAAGAGACGTCCCGACGTAGAGCCCAACAGATGTTCCGATGTAGAGCCCAACACACGTCCTGACGTAGAGCTGAAAGCAAGCTATATCCGGATGTAGAGCGCAACAGACGTCCCGATGTTGAGACCAACAGACATCCCAATGTAGAGCAGAAAGTAAGCTCAAGCCAGACGTAGAGCCCAAGAGATGTCCTGACGTAGAGCCGAAAGCGAGCTCAAGCCAGACATATTGAAGTAGAGACCAACAGACGTCCCGACGTAGAGCCCAAGAGATGTTTCGACGAAGAGCAGAAAGTGAGCAAAATCCAGACTTAGAGCCCAAAAGACGACCCGACGTAGAACCCAAGCGACTTCCCGACGTAGAGCCCAACACCCATCCCGACGTAGAGCCCAACACACGTCCCGACGTAGAGCCCAACAGACGTCCCGACGTAGAGCTGAAAGTAAGCTGAATCCTGACATAGAGCCCAACAGACGTCCCGACGTAGAGCCCAACAGACGTTCCGACGTTGAGACCAACAGACATCCCGACGTGGAGCCGAATGCGAGCTCAAGCCAGACGTAGAGCACAAGAGATGTCCCGACGTAGAGCCCAACAGACGTCCCGACGTAGAGTCCAATACATGTCCCGTTGTAGAGCCCAACATACGTCCCGACGTAGAGCCCAATATACGTCCCGACGTAGAGCCCAACAGACGTTCCAACGTAGAGACGAAAGTGAGCTACAGCCAGATGTAGAGCCCAAAAGACGTCCCGATGTAGAGCGCAAGCGACTTCCCAACAGAGCCCAACAGACGTCCCGACGTAGAGCCCAACAGACGTCCCGACGTAGAGCCCAACAGACGTCCTGACGTAGAGCCCAACAGACGTCACGACGTAGAGCTGAAAGCGAGCTCAAGCCAGACGTACAGCCCAAGAGACGTCCCAACTTAGATCTCTAAATACGTCCTGACTTAGAGCCGAACAGACGTCCCGATGTAGAGCCCAACAGATGTCCCGACGTAGAGCCCAACAGACGTCACGACGTAGAGCCGAAAGCGAGCTCGAGCCAGACATATCGAAGTAGAAACCAACAGACGTCCCGACGTAGAGACCAACAGATGTTTCGATGCAGAGCAGAAAGTGAGCTACAGCCAGACGTAGAGCCCAACACACGTCCTGACGTATAGCCCGAGAGACGTTCCGACGTAGAGCCGAAATTAACCTCAAGCCAGACGTAGAAACCAACGTACGTTCCGACGTAGAGACCAACACACGTCCCAACGTAGAGCTCAGAAGACGTCCGGACGTATAGCCGCAAATGAGCTAAAGCCAGACGTAGAGCCCAAGAGACGTCCCAACGTAGAGCTCAACAGACCTCCCGACGCAGAGCCCAACAGACGTTCCGACGTAGAGCCGAAAGTGAGCTACAGCCAGCCGTAGAGCCCAAAAGACGTCCCGAGATAGAGCCCAACAGCTGTCCCGACGTAGAGCCGAAATTAACCTCAAGCCAGATGTAGACACCAATGTACATTCTGACGTAGCGCCTAACACACGTCCCGTCGTAGACTTCAGAAGACGTCCCGACGTATAGCCGCAAATGAGCTAAAACCAGACGTAGAGCCCAAGAGACGTCCCGATGTAGAGCCCAACAGATGTTCCGACGTCTCTACAGCTTGCAACAGTCTGGCCATTGTTTTTTGGAAAGTTTCTGGATATAATGCAGGTCAGTTCTTGGAATGTGAAACCTAAAAATGGGAATAGTATTGTATTTGGCTGCAGAAGCAAGAAGGGGAGAAGACAGGTCCATGAGGGTGAGAAAAATTCTTGCCCCTTTTACCTGCAAAATGACACAGTATGAAAAGACTTCTTGTTCAAGGCTTCCCAAGAATTTGCTAAGGTGCGAGGGAGAGAGTTTGAAGTGGGAGAAGGAAGAAACAGAAGAATTTGGGAATGGAAGCTAGGAGGAGAGAGGGTAAGAGGCTTGAAAGTGGAACTGAGAGGAAAAGATGGGCTGTCTGCAATCGGAGGGAGATGAGAAAGAAAAGGAGACCTGTGAGGAAGGATGGAATTAGTAAATGGACAGTCAGAAAAATGAGAAGTGAACAAATATGAAATATAAATATTCTCTCATAGGTTGGAGAAGTAAACACCTTTTAAAAATATGGCTGGAGAGGTGGATGAACTCTAGGTTGTAAAAAAGAAATGTAATGGTCATTAGAAAAATAAAAAAGAGAGAGAAAACAGCACCTGAAAAGCTGAAGGAGGAAATACAGCAGGTAAATGAGGAAATGGAAAAGCCTAGGAAGGACTGAAGCAGAACAAAGAACAAAGCACATTCGGGATAATGGTTTAATGTAGGGTGAAACCAATGCCCAAAATATGTGCAAAGTCACAGCAGTTTGGTTGTCAATTTTCCTATTCTCACACTACGCTCATGCAGTCTTCTGAGACAAATCCTCACCCCAAATGCACACAGCTGGTCCTCAGCAACACACAGCTCTGTCCACACTCCAGCACAGGTACCCTTAAAACCATCCCCCTTCTCCCTCACACACCTCTCGCTGATGCTGCTCCCAAGGCCTAACTCTGGCTAATGGCCACGTCCTCTGTTCCCCTTCAGGGAGGGGCGTTGCTCTCAGCCGTGTCCCAGCTTCAATCTCCACAGCAGTAGCACATCATTTCTTTCTAAATGTGCGACGAAGTGTTCCGGAAGGGGCCCAGGACAGCGCGGAAGGCAAACAGACCAGCTGCCACGGGAACGCAGACCGGCTGCGGCGGGAAGGGCAGCGCCGCCTCCGGCAGCCTCCTGCCGCGGCACCGGCGGCGGGCAGCACACCTGCGCAGCCACGGTGCTTCCTTCCAGCCGTTTCCGGTTAAGATCTGCCTGGAAAGAAAAACGTATTCTTTGTACATTAATTGAGATAGTTCCCACAGCTTCGGGCAGTAATTTTTGATCGATTTATTGCAGAAATGCGTAAAGATAGCGAAAGCAAATGAAAGGTGTGTTAAGTACACCTAGCTATCCAAAATGTCAGCCATAAAATATCCTTGGCAGTATGCTCCACCTTTGTGGCAACTATAAGCTTTCCTGGGACAAAAGAGATTAGGAGCCAGGCAGAAGAAACGAGGGAGACAAAAAGAGTAGCACGCCAGATGGTACAGTTGTGCCCCCTCCTACCAGTTTAGATCAGAGCAGGGTTGCTCAGAGTTCCCAACAAGCTTCAAAGAGCTATCAACGTGATAAAGCAGCAAGTAGCATTGGTCAAAAGATCTTCAGCTGATCCAAGACAGAAAAGTGGGAAGCAACTGCAATTGCTGCAAATACAGCACGGTGAAAGCTAGAAAGCTGTTAATGATGATCTTTAATTTCAAACGGTACCTAAATTCTGTCAGTGATCATTAAAACTGGTAACTACAGTGCCTGTCATGCCAGCTGCTGTGCAAAAAGAAATCTGCATGTACTCCAGAGGAGCAAAAAAGAGGTTGCAGATGAAGAAACACCGTCTTAAAGAAAAATGCAGCTATTTCAGAGTTAGACAAAGAAAAATACAAGCTTCAGAAAACAGGGTTGACATTACTGATGCCATTAGCCTCAGAGAAGGACCTAGAGACTCCAGAAGCAGCAAAGAATGGGGCGCAAGGCAAGCAAGGAAAGTGAATGATTCATGCTAACTGACGCAGGAGGATGGAAAGCTGTGATCACAGACACTCAGCATGCTCCCAATTCATGAGGCAAAGCAAAACTATGACTAGGCTGAACACTGATTAGTATCAATTACATAGACCACTACTGGGGCAGACCTGTAAATCCATTTATATGGTACTGCACACATGAAGTCTGCAACTATTTGTACAAGAGAGCAATGCTCCTGTGGGCTGACCCTTGATTTCTACATTCTGGCCCCCTTTGGACTAGATGTACTTTTTTTGTTTTTCCCCTCTAATGAGTACTTTTTAACAGCTTCTTAACATAACATGCTAAAAAGAGCTAGTTGAAAGCAGTAATTTTTGTCACATGAACAGCTGGAGCAGGAACTGGAGCCATTTCCATAACAACTGAAAGTTTTCCAATGACTTAGGTAGATCTGAACTCAAAAACTAGTTTGAACTTTGTTTACTTTGACCAGTGCAAGTCACAGAATAAGTTATCAGGCTGCATATTAGTCATGTTCCACAACATTTTATTATCTGTACTCTCAGTAACATTCCAAGGCTTTTAGAAATCTGACCAAATTAAAGAGCGATGACAAAATGGTTTCTAATAAACTGAAATGCTGAGATAGCTGAATGGTGGTTGAGAACAATTAATGTGTTAGGTTTCTGAAAATGTGCTCAGTCACGTAATAAAGAGCATCTGCCATTCGTTTGTGGCCAGCCCAACCCTAATCCATGACACTTTGAAAGGTGAGGAATCGCTGAATGACGGTCCTCCAAGACATTGTTGTGAGACCCATGGGACTCCATGCAGTTTCATTCTGAAAACCCAGTATCTGGTGCTGTCCTGACCCAACTTGTGAGCAACACCATCATAAAGTATTTAATTTGTAGTTACCCACCCTGAATCTGTTCCTCATGGTTAACTTACCATAAAAAGGTTATTTCCTTTTAATCCGTTAATACGAAACTTACAACTGATCCTTCAATATGAACTATATGACATAAGAAATTTTTATTTTTACCTTAGATGGTTTTCAGGGGTTAAATCATTGTAGACTTCCGAGGCTGACAACAGTGCGCTATTCTTCAAATAACACAGGTAAAACCAACTTAGCAGTGAGGACAGGTTGGAAAAGAATGAAAACGAATAGGCTTGTTAATTCCTGAGAACCTCTAGCGGTTTATAAGGGAGAAAACGACCCCGCGGCAGACGGGGCTCCGCCACGCGCCGCGCCGGCCCAGGTCCCTCACGGGCAGCACAACGCCTCCAACAGCCCGCCCAGCTCCCGCCCCCTGCCCCCTCACCTCCCCCCGCCCCCCCAGCTCCCTCCTCCGCCCCCGGCCCCACCTGCTCGCAGCCAACCGCTGTCCCCGCAGCCACGCTTCCCGCCAACGGCCACAGGCCGGCACGCGCGGCGGGGGCGGGCCCGCGGGCAGGGCCGAGCGCGGCGCTGGGAGACACTTCGCGCTGCGACCTGCGAGCGGGCAGCGGGCACAGGGGCGGGAAAGCGACCCCTCCTCGGCGGGAAGTGCTGGTGAGCGACTGCCGGCCTCGGCGCTGCCGAAATACGGCTAACCTCCCACAGCCCGTACTGGCGCTTTTACAAAGGATTTTTGCAAAGGAGCAGGTCTTCACCTTGGCAATTTGTGTCTGGATATAGAACCCGGGTTCGTTATTTATAAAGTGGCCCAAGTCTTCAGTGTGGAAAAATAGGTTTTCTGTGGACAAGTCTAAATAACCAGCATTCACGAGACTAGATCTAAATTAAATATGTTGCCGTGTTCCTTATTAGATGCCTTCAAAATAACACAGATAGTCTCAGTCTTCAGAGGATTAGACTGTCACCCAAACTGCTGTGGCAGCATCGAAGTGGGGAAAGTCTCTAGGCTGAGCTGATGCTGCAGCATCAACTGCTTGCTTTCAATGTTGCTGAAATTGCAAAGCAGGCTAACGTAAGAGGTCTGAATTCTGGTGTTCCACTAGTGCCCAGAATATTCCCCTCTGAGGACAGGCTGAGAGGGTTGGGGTTGTTCAGCCTGGAGAAGGCACCGGGGTAGACCTTATAGCGGCCTCCCAGTGCTTAAAGGGGGCCTGCAGGAAAGGTGGGGAGGGACTCTTGATCGGGGAGGGTGGTGATAGGACAAGGGGTAAGGGTTGCAAACTGAAAGAGGGTAGGTTTAGACTAGATAGTGGGAAGAAAATTTAGGGTGAGGGTGGTGAGACACTGGCACAGGCTGCCCGGAGAGGTGGTTGATGCCCCAGTCCTGGGAACATTCAAGGCCAAGGCAGACGGGGCTCTGAGCAGCCTGATCCAGCTAAAGATGTCCCTGCTCCTGGTGGGGGTTGTTGGGCTAGATGGTCTTTAAAGGTCCCTTCCAGCCCAAACTCTTCTGATTCCGCATTACTAACTCCACTGAGGCTTTATCTAGACATAGAGCTATTTTAGCATAACCAAAAGTGCCTTTTAGGCGCATCTTACCTAAAGCAATGCCAATTTTTGTTCTGGACACTTTAAAACTATCTGTGTAAGCCAGGCCAGGTTTAAGTTAGTGACACATGTTGAACCATGTAGGCTGATTTTATACCTAACGACGTGTATCCAAGAGTTTGCACTGGTTTGAGCATATGTTTAGATTAAACGCTTTATTGGAAATGTCACACAAAGGGAGAAGCGATGAAAGTCATCCACCCAATTACTGTACTTTCAAGGAGGAGGACTTCCCTGCTGTGGGAAGCTATATGCAAACATAATTTTAAAAACTAGGTGATGTCTCTGCTGAGATTATTTGGAAAATCTTGCACAGAACAAATTAATCTAGCCTTTACAAGTAGGATCAAGTTGCCAGTAAACCACCTTTGACAGTACTGAATTTTAGACACAGTGCAGAAACATTGGAAAAGCTGGCAACAGTCCATCTGTGTAAAATACACACTATGGCAACTTAATATATTGTTCTCACTCATGCTAACACATTTTCTATCATATATACACAAACTCTGCTTTTTTTTAAAATTAAAAATACTAAAAAAACCAGCAGGGGGCATAGATTACATACTTTAATTTAATCATACAATCTAATAGTCAAGGTCATTCATATTCTCTTAATGCACAAAGCTGTAGTTTTTTTTTTTCTAAAATTGTGTCATAGCACCATCTCCCTCATCTACTTACACGCAAACCACCAGAAGCTGAAATCAGCTTACAGTCTTCCATTCCTCTGCAATCAGTTTGCTGGCAAGTACCAGTTATCTTTACCTTCACCTCTCTGAAGTGGGAAGACTTTAGAAAACCTGTACAAATAGCTTCTGGGTAGCTATGAAAACAAGCTAAATTAGAAAAGACGTAAACCCCCCTCTGGTGACTTGGCAGTAATCTTGCAGTCTACAACTTCTTTTACATAATTATTTGCTACTAGGCCTAAACTGGCCAAGCATTTACCTCTGTCTTTAGCACTCACATCACACAGGAATAACATCCATGACCTGGGACTGTGAAGGAATGTGAATATAAAGCCATATTGTCCCTTTTCTTGTAGTTAGGATGGAACTTTGCTCTGCTAGTCAATGAGAGGTATTCTGCTCTGAGAATGTAAATATGTGTATCGTGTGTGCCGGTTGTGGACAGATTTCTCATCATGCTTACTCTAATCGCTTCTCCAAAACACAAGTACAGTGTGTTTATCCTTACAGAGCATTTGGTAGAGCAACAGGCACGCATTTACTACTCAGAATTATGGTCATCCAAGACAAAGTCAAAAACTGAATACAATGGCAGTCATATGACAAATATGAACAATCCACCCAACCTCTGTCCACTTGCATTAAAGCTGTGAGATTAGCAATATCAAGGATCCTGCTAGTTTGACCAAGTATCTTTCGGCTACTTATATTCAGATGTATATTTAAAAGTCTTTCAAACTGTTTCCATAGTGTCAATAGCAACAGCCTAGCTACACTTCAAACAGAACTTCATGATCCAGACCTTCAGCAGTTAACTTATACTTCACCTTTGTACACTTTCGGTGTTCGTTCATTTGTTTTTCTGAGACTGCTAACAAAGTGGTTGCTTCATTCATGGTTTCTTAAGTAAACTTCACTAGAAAGGGTGGCTGAACTAAAATCCTATTCCAAATGCCACTGAACATCTATAGGTTTTAAAACTGAATTCAGAGCACACAGCATCACGACTAGAACAAAAATCTTCTAAGGAAAAGCTCTGGGTTCTTTTCACTGATTTTACTTTGTTATTTGTCACTTCACTTTAAGGAGAAGCAGTAAATCTGAAGAGCATTTGACATATTTTATTATAAATGGTCATGAATACAGAACCAAAGTAATCTTTATAAATAGCTACAAAAAGCACAAATGCAGGTTAAAAAACATTCTCTAGAGTGAGCAGAGGGCTTGTGGCGCCTTTTTTTTTTTTTTTTTTTTTACTTTCTATGAGCCTGTTCTTAGGAAAGAAATAATTTTAATAGGCTTTTTTTTTTTTCCAAGTATGCTTTTTTATTGGTTTTGTTTTTAACTTTCAATGTGAAAACAAAGCTCTGTTGATTTATCCAAGAGAAAACCAGAAAGGGTGACACATGACATTTTTGTCCAGTAAATCTGGAATAATCCCACTGTACTGTGGGTTTAATGCTAATTTAACTGAAAACAGAAGCTAGTCCAAAGCATTTCAAAACCCCATCTTCCATACTTTTTTTAGCATATTGCCTGTCCGCCTCAGTGTCAGCATGAGGACCCAGCAAATCATAAAGGCTTCATTCCTGTCCACACTGGAGAGTTGCTGTCACCCAGAGTCTGGATGAAAGCATGCTACAGTCTTGCTTCTATGCAACTGTTAAAACGATTTTGTACCTTGCTAGCTGCCCCCCTTTCCTGTAATCTTCAATCGCGCAAACACACAATGTCATATACAGAACAGCCCCACCTGTTGCTATCCTTTGTGATCAAGAAATTAATCCAGTACTGCCAGTAGAGGCTTTAGCAAGCCTCTAAGCAAATCACTTCAGATTTAATCATTACAGATGAACAATGTTATGTAACATGGTAGTTATCTGTCCCCCCAGTCTGCACAGTAAGAGCTCGTGTTCTCTTTCTGCTTTAAAAGAACAGAACAATGCCTGTTTGAGGAATGTGTGTGTGTGCATATACGGTGGAGTGGGGTGCAGGGTTGGAGGAGAGGCAGTATTGCCCTAGTGGTTGAGTACTTCAGGTTATTATTTGTGAAATGGAAATTTCCTTGTCCATATGCCATTTCTTTTGTGCTATGCTCAATGGACAAGTGGAATTGAAGGTGCTACCTTCTGGAGTTTCACCTGCATTTTAAGAGGGAACACCTTCATAGCAGAGTTGCCTGTCACTGCATAAAACTGTGTCCCCAGCCTAACAGATATACGAGCAGCAAATTAGGTTCCTGGGATCTTTAAACACAGTAATATTAAAAGTCCAACCTACTACTAGCACCAAAATGACAGCGTTTACCTTTCCCTATGTTTTTGTCTTTTTTTCCAAACATATTTCTGTCTTACTGACATGCTGATGTGATCAACACTTTGGGCGCTGCTCAGCAACACTTCAGTCAGCCAGCCATGCAGTTGAATGTAAGCAAAGGGACAGTAAAAAGCAAGAAATAACACTGCGTTCCATTTGCAAAATGTCACTCTTCCCACTAGCACACTGTACTTGACCCTTCTGGCTGGAGAGGTGTCAATGATTTTATTCAAAGCGTCGCAGATGATTGTATAAAGACTGGACATAGGTGAAGACACGCATGGGATCCGGCTTATGACCCATCACCATCATGTCATCCACTTCTATCAGACGATCGCAGTGAGCCATTTTCCTGTAGCAATAATAAAACAGACACAGTGAATCAAGAGTTAAATCTAAGGCCTGTAACTACTTCCAAGACTCATTTGATGCTCTGATCACGCTGAGCATCACTGAGGCATTAGAGAAATCCTGAGGTTTAGCAGCAAGATTTCATTTCACAATGAAATGGTCAGGCTCAGGTTGGAGATTATTTTTGTGACCATGGAATATTCCTATTCTTTCTCCTCCTTCCTCTATACTGGGATCTGATCCAAAGCCCTGTAGGTCATTGGGTTTTTTTCATCTACTGACTCCCATTCACATCCCTGATATCTGTAGCATGTAGCCCAATCTCACATTCCCCTGTCCAAGTCTCAGTAAGCAAGGTCATGCGAGTTCGCAAATCACGAGTTTTTCTGGTTATTACACAGGAAGCTCCAAAAGAATGGCAAAACATGAGAAGAGATGATATGTGCCAATGAAGGCCCACGTGGCTGTGGGCTGTTTCTTCTCCACCACTCCATATCTTCAAGGTGTGTGTGACTTGGACAACAGTCTCAGATGATCAGGTTGGAGAGCAGAAGCCTGACTGAGATCTGGCCCAACAGAAAGGAACAGATCTGCTGAGGCCCAAGATGAAAAATCACAAGAGCAGGAAGCAATTTGATCAGCAGAGCTCACACTGAGGTGAACAGCAATAACAGAGAAAAGCCTTTTCTGGCACTAGAAGAGAACAGTTAGTTTAAAGGCAATCACACCTATGAAGTAGTAATTTCTGTAGATACTCTTACCTAATGTTTCTTACTGTTGTGCGCATGCTGTCTTTTGTTCTCCCCTATACTTACTGAGATAGAAAAACACTGCAACTTTCCTTTGAGAGTTATGGATAGTTTTACTTTAGAGATCAACCACCTAAAAGTGTCATAGAATCTCTTTCAACTCACTGACAAGCAACAAAATTTTTTTATATATACGTATAGATATGTGTGTATTAACACCTTGTAATTCCCAAATGAATTCCTTTGCTAGGGGCTGTAATAAGGAGAGCCAACATTACGCTAAGAATTTTCAAAGCTTTTCTTTGGAATGGCAAATGGCAAATCCAGTTCTGTAAGTTATTACTTGAAAAAAAGAAAAAAACCACTCTGAATGAACCCCAGAGCTTCAGTGTGGTGGTACCAATGTTTGAAGCTGTATGAGAAGCTGCAGGAAACTAGCCATGTATTCCCACATCCTGTTAGTATTTGGAAAGTGTACCAAACCCAGCTGCATACCACATGGAGTGTTTACTGTTACACAAGTCAAATAAAACAGTAAGTAAGAATCATGTTGATACTGGGCTCAGAAAGTTACTATTTCTAGCTGACAAGTTCACACTCATGATGAATTTAATAAACAAGTTACCATTTAATTGCCTGGTATACTGCATCAGAAAGGATCAGGTCAGTGTGACTGAGGGTATTAGCTCTGTTTTACAAAAATGCAGTTACCAGGTTGAGCAGCTCTCAGCCTTGATCTAACTCTACTTACACTGAATTCAACCTTTATTCTTGTTTAACCAAAGAAACGGAGAGAGAGATGTGAACCCTGCCACAAAACCCAATTCCAAAAGTTAATCTACTTGCTCCCTGCCGTTCAGGGCGTCACAGTTTTTCCAGAGAGACTGGATGGATATATTAACATGCCTCAAGTTGAAATTTGGTATCAAGCAGGTGGGATTGGCTAAGAAAATACCAGTTGTATATCCGGTTTCTATGGACTGTTGGTTAGTAAACATTGGATGCCTTGTGCTCTATGAACTCAAACGTCTTTTTTAACAATTAATATTGGCAAAATCATTAAGAATCATTCATTACTTGAATAAAATAATTAAAAAAACAAAACAAAAACCAGAAAGAAGTAGCATTTTTTCCTCTTCTGTCCAAGTATAACTCATGAGGCCGATTTCTCAAGTGTCAGTGCTAAGACTAGTGAGAATCACAGAGGTGAGAAAGCAGAATTCAAGTACTGCCTGAAGACGATGAATGACCTGAACCCAGGACTCCATGAACTATCCTGTGCCTCATAAAACCACCTCTGATTTTAGACTGCCGAGTCACCTGTTCTATGCCTTCTCTATGCAGAGCTTTATTATCTTTTTTTTGGCATGACACGTGTAAGCTGGTGATACCGGATCTACAAGAAGAATGATTAAACTTTTTACTGCTGCCCAGCCACATTAGACTTGAACTGGAAGTACTTCACAGAGATCTAATGTGATACTCACTCAGCCATGGTGAAGGCCAGCTCAAAGTTCTGCTTGCGATTGACTGGGTCAAGCTTATTATAATCAAAAGCTTCAGGAAAGAAAGAATGCACAAGAGCACAGAATGCCATCCCATCATTCCAGCTTGAGGAGAAGTTTTGGAGATCAATGTGCTGTCATGATGAAAAAAATATGCATGTTAATGCAGCATGGGGGAACAGGGAAGAGCTGGTTTTGCTCACTGCAGTTTTCTGTCCTTCTATCCCACTAACCAAAGCAACAGAGCATAGGTTTTATGTTTCTCTTCCCCTCTTTGTAGATCCATTATATTACTTGTATTCTGAGGAAAAAAAAAACAAAACAGCACACTCAGCAATTAAAGCCTTTTTGCCTGAAATGACCAGATGCAAAGCAGACATACAGTCAAGGACCCTGATCTAAAGCCCAGAAAGAAAATACTGGGAAGAATCTTGTCGATGTCAGTGAGCTCTGGAGCAGGCCCAAAGCACCAGTATCTGCAGAAACCAAGGACACCGCTTATCCCTGTGAGGTATTTATAATGGAAGAATGGTTCATTTTGTGGCTGTGAATAACACTAGATAAGGACTACGTTTGCTTGCTTTGCTTTTCAGTAAGGCCCAATTCAATGCCTGTTTACACAGATCAGTAGAAATATAGGAAGAACTAACGCCTACTGCAAAATCAGATTCTTAGAACAAACGCTTATTGTTACTTTCTACCACCACATTCAAAAGAAACATACTCGGGCTTTTGTCTCATGCTGCTTTTCCGTCATATAAAATTCAAGCCCCAGCTTTTCTGGTAAGCAACTAACAGTAATTTTCACTAGTTCTGCTTGTGAATACTATAATTTAGAGTTTAGCAATAATAATGCACATTTTAAAATAATGTTGTGAAACATATTACAGAAAAAAAGCCTGTACTATTTTCTTTCTCCTGGAAATTGCTTTGGCACCTGCAGTTTAAGGCCAGGTAAAAATCACAAAAATCTCAACTGCTGAATTCTTTTAGCTACACTGATGTTACCTCATAGAAATTAGGTCATTAACACCATGGGATTCAACCTCAACCATTTACTACAAATTCCCTTGTCTAATACCAGTAGAGAGTATTTTGGTCTGCTGTGTAGAAAAAGGGCCATAGTCTCCTTGTACTGGCAAAATGTTATTCAGATCTTGCCCTATATAATAAGAATGCAAAAATAATAGCCTGAAACTAAGAAAAAAAAATGTGAGCTTATACTGAAGTCTACATCCATAAGCACAAAAATGTAGGCTTTCAGACAAACACTAATGCATTGCTTTGACAGACATACAGAATCTCATTCATGCAATCACTGACTGTCTTGAAGTGCTGCCCATACAAACCATGATGTTTGTGTTACCCACACAGAACTTGATGATCTTGAGGAAGTTAGCTCATTGTCTAGCATGTTTTACATTCACTTTGAGTATATTTTTTTGGAAAATTCTCCCAAAAAAAGCACACTGAAAATGCTAACACGTCTTCACCTTGTATCCTATATATATATATCTATCTAACAGAATTTGTTTAATGCTGCTAGCGCTGGCAACCCCAAAACTCTGCGACCTCTTCAGCTTAGCTCTGGATTCTCCTTTTCCTCTGGAAAATTAACAGAGATGAGATTAAATTAAATTCTAGAAAAACTTAAACTTATTTGTCAGCAACATCTATGCAACCTTGCCCAAGTCAGCACCTGTCCAGGTGATCTTTGAGAAACACGTTGCTGAAACTTCAACTTGCTGGTCCTCCAAGAAAAACTCATTTTCATTTCACTAAAGCCAGTATTCCAAGCCCTCTTCTATTTAAATCATACCCCCATCGCTGTGCATAAGGAATAGTCCATGCTTTTGTTCCTTAATAAGTGGCAACAGAAAGTCGCTATATTCCCAGTCTTTTATAATAACGGAGAAGGCAGCTTTCACAGCACTCTTTCCTGATAAAACATACCTGCTTCTTCAGCTGAAGAACTCCAAAGCCAGAGGAATCTGTAGCGGTGAATTTCCAGGGCTCAGCCTGGGAAGTCAGTGAAGCTATCCACGCATGACCACATATTGTCTCTTAGCTCAAAATCCTACACTGAGAGAGTCCTCCCACCCAGCTGTCCTCTGCTGGTAATAATTGACAAATTAGTTTCCCATTAGCCAACCCATTCTGGAGACAAGGTGTGTGACATACTTTCCACCATCCTGTTCAAATTTCTCAAAAAGCGCTTTCCTGGCCTGTGTTCCTGTAGTCCGTGGGAGTGTCTGAGACCGCACCAGTTCTCTCCTCCTTTCAACTCGGCGATGTACAGTGGGAGGAGACGAGCGAGAGCTGGGGGTCACATCACAGCAGCTGCCAGTGGCACTGGAGAAACAAAACATGAAAAGTATGTGGTTAAAGAAAAAAAATAACTCTCTGCAGTGCCAGGAATCAGCATAAAAGTCCAACTGTTGCCTACTCCAAACCTCCCACAACCTCAAGAGTACCTGAATGAGTCAAAAGCAATTTAAGTAAAAGTCAGAGTTTTATTGACAAACAACAGCACTTAAGTATAGAAGAGTCTAAGGTACTTTTACAAATGAGACACAGCTGGCCAAGTCACAAATGCTTTGTGACAAAGCACTAAGTAGAACAACACTTAAACACTTTTAAGAAAAAAACAGAAAAGAAAAATAATAATAATTAAAAAAAAAAAAAAAAGACATGGCCACACAGGAGCTCTGAATCCCTTTAATTTACAACTGTGGGGTTCCTGGAGGGTAAGTCACATTTTAAAAAATGTAACTTGAAGAGTAATTCAGGCAGCATTGCCCTCGTGAGACCCCATCTGGGATACTGCATCCAGCTCTGGAGCCCCCAACACAAAACAGATATGGAGCTGTTGGAGCGAGTCCAGAGGAGGGCTACCGAGATGGTCAGAGGGTTGGAACACCTTTCCTATGAGGACAGGCTGAGACAGTTGGGCTTGTTCAGCCTGGAAAAGAGAAGGCTCTGGGAAGACCTCTTAGTGGCCTTCCAGTACCTGAAGGGGGCCTACAAGAAGGCCGAGGAGGGACTTTGTGCCAGGGCCTGCAGTGACAGGACGAGGGGTAATGGTTGGAAGCTGGGAGAAGGCAGGTTTAGACTATATACAAGGAAGAAGTTCTTCACCCTGAAGTGGTGAGACACTGCAACAGGTTGCCTAAAGAAGCTGTGCATGCTCCATCTCTGGAAGTGTTCAAGGCCAGGCTGGATGAAGCCTTGAGCAACCTGGTCTAGTGGGAGGTGTCCCTGCCATGGCAGGGGTGTTGAAACTAGATGATCTTTGAGGTCCCTTCCAACCCAAACCATTCAATGATTCGATGAAGTACCTTTGAAATTTTTACTTCTAGTATGCATAATTTTGAGCTCATGTCAGTGTTGCTTCACTGACCGCAAACTGGTCATTTGATCCAGAAATACAGAATTATCTTCTAATTTGTGTTTATTTGAGCCATAAACCACTTAATCAGCATTAATGAAGTAAGGCACACATAGCATTTGGAAATGTTCCCCATGACAGAGCTGGGGAAACTGAGGCAAAGAGCAATGACACCACTGTCACACATTAATTTCTGGTACAGCTGGAGGTCAAATCTGACAGCAAGTTCTCTAAGGTGCTCAGTATATCATGACTCAAATATCAAAATGCTGATGTTGGAACTAAATCAGAAGAAACATAATGGCAAATTTGGGATAATTTTCAGGGCAGATGCAAGCCCAAGTTAAGAGATTTAAATTGGCTGCCCTCCTATTTTTCTTGATGGATATTTTGCATGCTGAGGATGCCTGGATATGCCAGTAATAATTGTGATACCATGTAATCCTATACTAAGCAACTGCATCTTTGAGTTAATCAAGAATGCGTAACAGTCTTCTGTCCTCAGCAAGGGATTTATCTACCAACCAAACTCTAGGCTAGACAAACAAAGGATATTTGATGGCAGTCATATGTTGGGCCTACAAAAATAAGCCCAAACTACAAATTTCACACAGCTGAGTATTTTTACAAGTGTTTTCAAAGGGCCTGACAACTTGCTCCTCCTAACAAAAATCCACTGCTGGCACTGAGAGTTTTACTGACTAACACTGTAACCACGCTGAAATCCACAATTAGATCTGCTTTAAACTGCTCTACAAAAGATATTTATCCCTTCCCATCTCTGTTCCACTTAGCCCTGAGGAAAGCTCACAACCTTTAATGGGCTTAAACCACAGCATCTGGGACTCACCTGTTCTCCAAGCCATTAGAACACCTGTCCCTTGAGACCATACTGACCACAACAGCCTAACAAAATGTCAAGAAAAAGTGTACCTTTCACCAGTTTTGGTTCTACTACTCATCCCATAGCTCACAGTCGAGACAGACTCAGTGACAGAAGTGGTGTTCTCTGTACAACAGCAGGAAAAACAAGATATATCAGGGCAGAAACTTCTTTTATCTCCTTTTCTCATACATTTTCAAACTATTTCCTGATAGCTACAACTGATTTTTACTCACCACACTGAAAAGCTGCAGGTCTCTGTCTAATTTCCAGCATGAGCTAACAAGCTGGGCAGGGATTTTCTCCAGGGGTTCAATCCCTCTGCAAAATTGC
The DNA here is from genome assembly GCF_034619465.1 of Leptosomus discolor. Classification (NCBI taxonomy): domain Eukaryota; kingdom Metazoa; phylum Chordata; class Aves; order Leptosomiformes; family Leptosomidae; genus Leptosomus; species Leptosomus discolor. The sequence continues at coordinate 4,246,546 of NW_028237772.1, forward strand.
TGCACTGCAGCGAGGATGGTGTAAACATACTAGAAAGGGCTGTGAGAGGATGCCTTTGATAAAACTGCATTGAGAAGGCTGGATCATTCCAGGCCCTTGTGCAGACCTCAGACGAGGGCACGCTGTCATGGACATTTCAGTGAAAGGAAGAAGTGGTGATAGAGCTCAGCTTGCAACAATCATTCTGGCAGACATAAGGAGTCTGGGAAGTCTGCTATGACTGACAGCATAATTTAAATGACCCGATTTCCACCAGGAAACATTTTAGTTTGTAAAGTAGAACAGATTCCAAAGGTTGCAAAGGTAGCTTAAAACTAGCTTTGCATCTTCCTCCCCCTACCCCTGAGGTTCTACCTTTAGTACTTTGCCTTTTAAGAGCTGAGCTCTGGACTCCAGCTATACCCTCTAAACGCAACGGAGTGGCTTGCCCAGTTTTAACACACTAAAACCAAAACTTGTTGCAAAAGCCAGCAACTCATTTATTGAAGGCTTCTTCTATAAACAAAGAAGAAAGACTGGCATCTTAGAAACAATCCAACCTCATAACTGTCCTGAACTTATAGAAGGGATCCAGATCAACTAGACTTCTCACATAAAACACCCTGGTAAATGCCAGCATACGGATGTCACAAATTTGGGACCACAAACAACTGCCAGATATATGTACAAATCTCAGTGGTTTTAAGCTGAGAAAGAGTGTGATCCCTACTCTGGATAAGCTACATCTTCACTAAACTGACACTTGAGACCACTGTGAAATACCAGTACACTGTATAGACAGTAACAGCTTGGTGACATCAATCAGAAGTACTTTTGCATAGAGCTCAACCCATCGATTTTGACTGAAATCAGAAGTCCTTAAGGCATTTAATCCTTTGACACATTCATATATGAAGGAGACTACTTACTGCTATTCTGCTCAAAGGAATTTGCTTCAACATCCATAGGGTGGGTGCACCACTTTCCAACTGCCATTACCTTGCATTCAGTCACAGTTTTCACTTGGTTAGCTGAAATACTCACTGCTCAAGCTGTCTGTTCTGCCACACTTTTCTGGCATCTATTGTTTCTACTGCAGAGATTGCCTAACAGTACACATGTACACCACTGTGCAGACAAGGATAACTACCCCTTGCTTTTTGAACTGATTGAGAATCTGATACAGCAGAACAAGTTTCTGTGATACCTGGGAAACTGAATCTGCATGCAGTCTTGTTAGCAATTTTAATATTACCATGTACCTACCAATTGGAACTACATGCTCAGATCTGAATCCCCCAGACATTGAGCATGGAATCCCTCTCAATTTATGTTGCATAAGGACATGCGGATAGGAACACTCACCTCCAGTGGCAGGTGAACCCACAGATGTTCTCACTGTACTTGAATTCCAGGTCTTCACTGAAAGAGCAGAAAAAAAGACAAAGGAAGGCTTTGCTCCATTCTTAGCTTTAAGATGAAAGTTGAAAGAATAATCTGCAAATAATCTCTATCTCTTGCTGGCAATTGCATCTGGTCTCTCTCTAATTTCTGATCTCTACATATAGTCTGATCTGTAAGCATCGCTATCACTAAATGTATATGAAATACAGCTCAAAGATGAATGACTTCAATAGGAATGAAATAAGGGTTTTTTTTAAACTCAATTTAGATATAAATAAGATTCTGCAATCATTCTGACTTGTGTATATGTGTCAGTCTGCTGTCAGTCAGTCCTCCCCCCAAATGACTGTTGAATCCGTTTGACAAATATCTGTCTAGCCTCTCAAGGGGCCTCAGGTCTCAAAGCACTAAAAACTCCTGCATAGTTTATTAAAATAGCTGGACACATTGAAGAGATACAGTAACTGTGCTAGAAGTTAGGCTGCACTATGCACTCAACTATATTAGGCAGCAAAAATTCTCAGCAGATGTGACATCATAGCCTGAAGCCCCACCTAAGACCCAGAATATTCTAAATCAGTGTCCCACCATGGGATATGGAGCCGTAGAAGGGAGGTTTCATAATTACCACAGGACAAACCCCGTAGCACCAGTTTCTTGAAGTAAAGAAACGGGACACAGCTTCAGCAAACAAGTTACTTCTGTCTCTTTTACCTGACTGGTTGGAAGTTTTCACTGCCATTCCATTTTTGCTCTTGCTCTGTTCCAGCAGGCCAGCAGATGCATTAGTTGTTCCTGTTGAACTGATGGTCTCTCCTGAAAACTTCTCCGATATCCTGGTTACTGCAGTAACAGGAAGATGGGGCATCTGCAAGGTCACTGCAGGGGCATGGGCTTCAGGGGAAGAGTCTGAAAAGAGTCTGAAAAGAGGTCAGTTCACGGAAGACTTTTGCCTGACCTAGCGAATAAAAAGAAAAAGGAGAGAGGAAGTAAGTTTATTTGAAGATTTGTAACAAAGTTACTAACAAACCAATTTCCATGCAACAACTTTATTTTTCAATATTCTATTTTGTTCGGATTATTCCACCTAGTTCTCCCTGTGGGGCATTATACCATTTACAGCACGCGGCAGAAACAACTCTAGTGTAAGTGATCCTTGCAGCGATCATACCTGTCCTACACGAATCTCAGCAAGAACAACTTCTTCAGATCATTAATCCGCTATCATCTGCATTCGGTAAGCTACGCCTCTTCCTCTGTGCAGCCCCCGCCCCCAATCTCCTGCCATGGGTTAGAAGCCAGCATTCTTGCTCTTCTCATGGTTTTATGAAACGCTTCCTCAGTTTTCTCTAAAATGGAGAGAGTAAGTCCTTCCTCCACTGAAGGAGGATGGAAGCACACAGGTAATCTGCAAAATGTTTGGGGATGCAGGGCTACAATGGCATCCAGAATAGCAGGCCTTATTATCACTAGTGCTCCAAGATAATGTGACAGTAATAGTTTCTAATTTATGAAACACTATAGTGCAAGCTTAACAATAAACGTAAAATTTAAAAGTTAAACTCCTAAGTAGGAAATAAACTTAAATGGCATTAGTGCCACAGCACAATATCCATGCTGAAACCATAGCAGATTCCAATGCTTCCAACACGTGAGAGCTGCTCTGTGAATGCCAGGATCAGGTATTTTACAAGGAGTGCTACGTCATTTCATGCTCTGTTCCTACCTGATGAAGACTGACGCCCATTTTCAATGATTGAAGAACTAAAAACTCTTCTAAACTCAGGTTTGTGGTGGTCCTCCAGGTCTACACTCTGTCAGAACAGACAATAGACACAACAGCTAAATTTTAAACAGCAGCAAGATTTAGAAGACTATCGAGAAATACCTGCCAAGAACAGGTCTTCCTTGTGTTAGTGACCACAACACAAGGTGGGAACAGTTATCTAACCCCAAGAGCCAAAACTGCAAACCGAGCACTGGCAACGCAGGACTTGCATCAATATTTACATACTTGTCCTCACAGACCCCATGCACCTAGGGAGGGTCTTCCACTTCTGTTAGATAAAGGTATCACCATCCACTGTGAAGGTGATAATCAGGAGACTCCACGGAATAGTGGGGAGATTGATTGAGATTGCATAAACCCTTAATGCTCTGCAGGTTTTTTTTTCCTGTTTGCTACAGAAAAACAAAACCAAAAACATTCTGATAACATATTGTAACAGCATTACATAAAGCAAGTATGACCCTAGAACTTTACCGCTACATTATAATCTGCAACTTCTGTAAGGGCAGTTTTTTCCTGGGAAAAGCACCAATTTTCCCCATAATGTTTGCCAACATAATTCCAGAAAAATCAGCCAAGAATTTTTTTGGCTTTTTTTTTTTTGTGTGTGTGCGCACATGCAAAAAAAGTCACAAGGACTCTGCGATTTAGCAGGAACTAGAGAAAGTAGAAACTGCTTCACAGACACACAATTACATCAATTAAAAAAGTGTAGCTTCCAAGAAGCAGCATATAGAAGCAGTAGAGTGAAATTCCTCAACACAAAGTTCAAGAAAAAGTTTTAATTGATTCCAGACAAGTATCTAACTACTAGATTGGCCAAAAAAATGATGAATAAAAAAAAATTCTACCGTGCCATTATAAACGTAATTCAAAATTCTCATAAACTCAATCGAAACAAGTTCTGGGTTGTTTTGTTTTTAAAGACAGACAGAAAGACTGAAGATAGATACTGAAGAAGATTTTTACACTGCAGGTAAGTACAGAAACAACAGAACATAACAGGAAAGGAAAGAGGCAGGGCGTATGCATGTAATAACTTAATTTGTCTCTGCTTTTCCATACACAGGAAATATGAGGCAAACCAATGGTTTGATTTTACTTATTTATTCCATAGCTTCATCACAAATTATTAGAATAATTTATCTATAGGGTGTAAAACTACATCTCATGTAAGACACAGAAACCCTATGATCAATTCAAGATAAATCAACAGAAAGAGTTTCTTGGAACTTGTCTGCTGTTTACCATGCATCTGTTTACACTCATCCAAACTTAATTAAGAACACCAGATAACAACATTAACCACCTTTGAGATTTTTTAAAAGCATTCAATCTTGTCAGATGCTGCAGAGTTCACAGACTGTTTTAATATCTGTTACTTGAGATACTAGAACTTTTACTACCTCAAGTAGTCCAATCCCAGTCAACTCCTGGTAACTACAGTCTGAGATCTTGCTCAGAATTTGTTAACTAGTATTAGATTACAGTAAGGTAGCCTAAACACAATTTTGTCATAGACTATTCAGTTGTGGGCTTAGATTCTGATCCTCCTAGGTATTTAAGTGTCAACTTTCAACTGATTCCAACAGAACACAGGTGTACAGAGCAGAATTTGAGGTAAACGCCTACACTACTGAAGTTGAGAAATATCTCCCTCCTTAAGGTTGGGCCCTACATTCTCAGATCACAATAGGTATCCAGGCTTTTCAAGACTACAGCGTAATTTGGAGAAACCATTAAAGTGTGGTAAAACTCCATTAATCTGACTTCAAGATGAGGACCTACTGCCTTGTAAGGAAGCATCTTACAAAGATGAATTACAATAAAACACAGAAAGGAATGGCAGGAAGACATTGAGATACCATGAACTGTCTTTAAGGCTCAGCTTGGATGGTGTATTTTATTATATTGGGGTTTACACTATTTTTTTAACCAAAAAAATTCAGATTCTCAGGTCAATTTTTTTCATGCTAGGTGACGAAAAGAGATAGCATCACCTGAATATGATTTTCAAACCAAACAATACAAAATTCTCCAGAAAAGGACTGGAGACTTTCCAAAAATGTGGAAGATGTACTCTCAGAAAAGACGACTTTTAAAGGTTTCTCAGCCAGGAGCTTTCATTTAATTCTCTTGCCAAGTTTTCAATGATCTTCCTGGGGTTATATAGGCACTTATGTGCTCTGCTAGATAAGAGTGCAGATGTTATACGATGAGCCAAGACATTCCTTAGTCTGTTTACCATGAAAATGCACAAGAGGCTGCTTTTTTTTTTTTTAATTTATTATTTTTTAAAAGCAACCACCACTCAAACAAGCAAAGACGCACAACACCATGTTCTAGCACAATGTTGGTTAATAAGACTGACAAATTTCCACTGGTGCCCAACGAAGGCTGCAGGTGCACCTAAGATAGCTGGGAGTTAGAATGTCCATTCCACAACTAGGTTAGCCTGCCTTAAGACACACTGCAAGTGCTACAAATCAAACCCGTAATGAAGTTTAGTGTATCAATCTGAACAAGGAGAACTTTTCCTTCATTTTAACTTTCCTCTATCTTTCTTATTTAAAAAGAAAGGAACATAAACTAGATTGGGGAATTGGGAACCCTCATAATTCTCACTCTTTCCCAATATCTAAAACTTTCTTACAAGCGGAAGCATTACAATTCAGGTATCTAGGCTCCACTGATTTTTGTGGGACCTCTTGCATTTGGCGGCCTCATTACAGACAGGTTATCAGAAGAAGTCACATCCAACAAAGCCGCACTCTTTAGATAGTTACTCAGCTTAGGCCCAAAAGGAGTGACAAGTTCTTTTGCAAAGCTAGTCTCCAAACTTCTTTCACAACAGATCACCAGAAGAACAGCTTCTTTAAAATAACATTTGTCTCTCCAATAATCAAAAATATTTTTCATTTTTATACCATCTGCTACCCCACAAAGAATGCTTCCATTCCACACAGTCTGACTTACTGCTGCTAAACTGGATTTGTGTCCTTATATGCAGATCTTTTAATTTGAGATAATAAAATTATTTTAAAACTTTTATACTTGTCAAGAAGGAGGCACTATGCACTAATAAATTCAGTTATGACTAGCTGCCAGGATTAACCTAAGAAAAGCACACAAAATATTAATTATACAAACCACGCAGAATCAGGGGTTCAGAACTTTTAATGCTGTATTTAATGGAACTGAGATCCCAGTCAACAATTATTGTCCATATCTAGAACTGAAATGTAAAGCACAGCTAATGCAGCTCCCTAGAACGTACCTGTGGTATATAGAATTGTTTATCCATTCATGTCAGCCATTATGACCTGAATATGTCAAATGCTGATATAGACTATAAACACGAACCTACTTTACAAGCTTTGGGGGTGAGCAAAACAGTCAAATGAGGTGGTCATTCCAAAGATCATGTAGCATCCTACACACTGAACTGGTTTCTTAACGCAGTAACAGGTGCCGCATCAATTTATTTTATGCAAACCTGATTACGTTTTGGCTAACAATGCTCAGGAAGAAACTTGATTCCACGCTCGAGGACAGGGAAGCCCCATGTGCTGATGAAACACTGGGAGGATCTGTGATCAGATTCTACCATGCATTTAGTGGTGTCAGGCTAAAGTACTTCAAAATCCACTTTGTTTGGAGAGGGCAGCATTCTGACAAGTGTGTAACACTACTTCCTCTGTCAATGCTGGCTACACAGATTGTAAACATCGGGGGACACAGATACCTATATCCATGCTTAATAATGAGAAGCACCCATTTGTACAACTCAGGTTACAACAACATGATGAGGAACTGGTTAAAGAAAAGAAAGTTAACGCTAACGTTTTGCATGTCTTACTCAGGCTTACTCTTAGAACTAATCTCTCAGTAGCTCAGAAGTCTCCATGTCATGTAGGGTGATAATACTTTCCATAGTCACAGGGCTGCCAGAATTCCTCCTTCACTGCAAAGATGTTGGACCTTGGGGATCCACAACGGGAAGCTGCTATCAAACTGGCAAATATCATAACCCAGTAATGAAAATCACACACATTCAGAAAAGAGTAAGCACCAGATCATGAGATCAGAAAGAAAAACAATTTTTATTTCCTCTCTGAGACTCTGAAGTGCACATGTGTTATCTCGTCAAGCTTTTGCCTGCAACAAGGTCAAATTGTGGAAGAATGACAGAAAAATGAGATTACTCTCTCTCAAATGAGGCATCAGTCATCCAAAGCCTTTCATAAAAGCACCAATTATCAAAAGGGTTACAATAAAAATAATTGGATCTAGAAATGCTGTTTATCTGTGAGAAGTACCTCCCTCTCTTGTTACATACTGGATGAAACTGATGCTTCACTTCGGTGAACAGCAAAAGCACCACTGACTTCTGCAAGGCAAGATTTGACGCTGTTCCTTTCATAGAAAGAGATCACTGATGCATCAGAAATGGGGAATGATGAAATGTCTGAGGAAATGCAAACAAGGCTCCTAGACACCAGCAAGAACTGCACCACACTTACCCCTTAATTCTTCTATTGGAAAGCCATTGTCCCTCAGAAAACACCAGAATTCTCTATCTGTAACTGACCCTGCAGCTTGAAGAAAAAGCCTTGAACACCACGAGCTTATTAGGAAAGCTTTTGCAGATGAAGTAATCACTGAAAAACAACAGTAGAAGCAGTTTTCACAGAACCTTTTTTGAAGCAACACTGGATAAAAGTGGACAGCAGGGAACAATTCTACCTTGGCAGTTTCAGCAGGTGCCCACAGCTACGTCACACTGAATTAAAACAAAACAAACCACACAACAAAAAATAATCCAGATAAGTATGAAGGCAAGCTTGGAATGAATGCCACCCTTCCAAAAGGACACTTGCAGGAAGTGCAAGAGAACAGTAAGAAGGAAATGGAACTACCAGATTTCCTTTATTATAGGAAGTTGAAGAGTCGAGATGGTTTAGAATCATAGTATACAACGCCAGGTGATTGCTGGAACAGTTAATCTCCCTGCCTGTATACCCTAGGTCATTATGTCTCATGCAGTTACTCCAAGGCTGACTGTTGGGTGCCATCAGGTCACCACAGAGAGACACCAACGAGTAATATTTGTTTAGATCTTCCCATGTGGTCATAACCTACTACTCATCTCTCTGCTGTCCTGACCACTGCGGGCAGGTTCTCTGCAGCAGTCTGTCCAGCAGACTGTCCACATTGTACAGAAACTCTTCTGACAGCATAAAAATAGAACACCCTTACGGTATTTTTAGTCTTTCCTGTTTGCTCAACCACAAACACCACGGAAAGATCATAAGTGATAAAGCTCCTGACAAAATGCAAGATCTGACCAACAAAAAAGGTCAAAATCTTCCTTTCTAATAATCACAGGCAGGTAGGAGAGAGACCTCAGTGACTGCAAAGGATGACAAACAGCAACAAACTGCTCAGTGAGGGATAAATCCTCAGTAGTGCAGCTATGGCTCCAGGATCCTACTTTAAAGTTAATTCTTTGAACACCCTATTTTCCACCTTTGCAGAAGCAGCTGTCAGATTCTGGCTTGGTTAGAGTGCCAAATTAAAGTTCGGTATCAAAATATCAGAAAGGTTCACCTGCAAATCACAGTGGCTAATAGCCATTTAAAATTACATCTAAATCAGCACTTAAACTGTGGTATACCAGATTCAAGGACAGCAGAGCAGAGACTGACTGAAGATTAGAATTAAAAGCTTTGTGTCCTTACTTCTGAGCTATGTTTGGAACTCCCTGGCTTTACTTTTTTCAATCAAATTACCTTGAAAAATAATCTAGCAATATTAGAAAATAATGGTTCAAACACTGAAGATGCTCGGACTCTCCAGTATCCAATCTGCAAGACAGTCTTAACTCTTACCCCAAGTATTTTGCTAGAAAAGTTGAAAGCAACAGAACCCAGCGTTTTGTTGGGGTAAACACTGCATTGACCACACAGTAAAAAAAGAACTCAACCAATAAATCTTTTTAAGAGCAAAATAGCATATCTTGATTCGCTGCTATTTCCAGGTCAGTATTATTGGTTCCTCATATCTCATACTTATAGAAGTATTTACTAAGGCTAGTAAGTGTCACTAATTTTATCACAGGTACTCGTTTATCTGAAAACATACACATACGGTACCCTGTTTCAAGTGCTTTGGTCACATAACCAGAAATCACAAGCAACTGAGGGAACACTTTCTTCATTATAGAGAATCTGGGTGACTAGACCAAGGCTTGCTCTTTAGTCATTTGAGCACAGCCACCTCAGAGCCTTACCCACAAAATCATGTTTTCACTGCATGTATTTGGTGTGTGTAGATCTAGCTGCGTCTCCCGTAGTTCTCAGTACTGAAATTCCTTCTCGGTCAGCTATGCTAACTTGGGAAGTTGTGCAACTGTCCAGGGAAAATTGTTGCAAGGGCACTGAAGAACTACCATTACTCAAATGATCTTCCCTGAACCCTTAAAGCAAAGCGGGAAGGCTCCAATTCAAACAAAAGCACACTCTGTGCTTTAGCACAGACCAATACCTGAAGCTAGATATTGCCATAACCTCAATGCAAGACTTTTCACAGAACGTGAAGTACACACTACAATGTAGGCAGTGGTGATGGAACAGGTGAGATGGTGTGAGGGACCACACCCCCTTGTCCCTTCCATGTCACTTGGCTCACTTCTGCTCCTTGCAATACAAACAAGCGTGGATGGCTCCATGAAACAAAAAGCAACGGATCTGAAAGCTGCATGTGTACTGAACACCTTTGTCACATGGGGGAAAAGGCAGCAGTTGCCACCACTATGTTGGAACAATGCATCAAGCAGCAGCTTTACCTTTTCACTCGCCCAGCTGTAGGAAGCCCTATGCCCCCATTCTTGAATCAGCAGGAATGAAAAGGGTTGGAATACAATACAGACTCTGTTCGCTCCCACCAATTTAAGTGACTGAATTTCATTTTCAAGCTTTTCTTTTCCAGCTCCAAAGCCTCGACAGACTACAGACCAGCTTTTCATGCTCCAACAGTCTTAAAGACACCCTAACACATGGCTTACTGAAGATTACATGAAATAGGCCATCATCTGTGAAAAGCAAGTCTCCAGTACTGCAGTTTTATGCGACTAAATCATGTGTACTGCCTGGCTGCCACCTCCTGGTGTCAAGGATTGTACAGGAGCTCCCAATTCTTTCCATAGAGCTGGACACATAGAAAAAGTATTACACAAAACATCTCGGTTCCAGATGAGCTTTCCACTAACTAGGGTTTCCATATACTGAGTAACAAGGCTGGGGGGAACGTGCGTGTTTGTGGTAGTTTAGGTCATGGAAACCATGACAACTTGCATGAGGCCCACCTCTCGGGGATGAGCTGCAGCAGTGCAGGTCAGTGGTTGTGCAACAAAACAGTCTCACTGCAGGATATTAAATCACTGTCTTAGGAAAACATGTTACTCCCTGCTATATGCTGAGCTGTTCTCCTTTGTGAGCTTGCCAGCTGCCAAACAGCATTGCTGGCACACAGATCCCCCTGAATCGAGTCCAGAAAGGATACACAGATATTCGCATACATATGTATGTTGATAGCTGAGACAGCTGCCGCTTCTCTTCTTACTTCTAACCACACTGAACTGATAGGTTGCTACCACTCTAACCAAGATCCCGGTTTGACCAAGCAGTGCTACAATCAGGAACAGCTCCAGGCGGTATCAGGGCCAAGACCATTTATCACAGCACCTCCCAAAAGCCCGTTGACCCTGCACTGCAAAAAACGAGCCCCGTGTCCCTAAACGCTCCCCCATGCCAGCGCAGCGCCTGGCAACACCCGTGAAACACCCGCTCACGCTCCCTCTCGGCCCTCCCTCCCGCCGCCTCCCTGGCCGCGGCCAGCACTTACGTGGCTCCGGCCAGTGACCGTTAGCTTGGCATGGCTGGAGAACCCGCCGCCGGCCGAACTCTGCGCCGAAGAGCTCCCCGCCGCCTCATCCGCCCACTCTTGCGGCAGCCCCGCCGACCGGCCGAGGGCCTCCACCTGCCGGGACAGGCGCTCCAGCTGCGCCCGCAGGCGCCGGTTCTCCTGCTGCAGCTCGGAGACGGAGCGCGCCAGGGGGCTGGCGAGGCGCAGCACCTCCTCTACCTGCCGGCCCACCCCTTGCTTGAACACCTGGATGTCGCCGTGGATCTCCCGGATTGTGCCCCGCAGCGTGTCCTCGTAGCGGCCCAGGGCCTCGCAGACAGTCTGCGCCTCCCGGCTGTGCGCATCCTCCATCTCGCCGGCCGCGGCCTCCGCGGGCCGCAGGCTGCGCGGCGCGGCCCGTCGGGCGGCTCAGGAGCCGCTAGCGGCGGACGCCCGGCCGCCTCCCCTCCCGCCGCCGTCTCTCCCCCTCGCGGCGGGCGCCCTCTGCCACCCGGCGGCTCTAAGCCCGGCCCCCGCGCTGGCCGGCCCCCATTGCCGGCGGACCACGGCCCGCGCTCTCGGTGCGAAGGGGGGGGGGGGGGGGGGGGGGGCACAGACGGCGCACGCGCGAGAGCGGAGCGCCTGTGCTCCTTCTGCGGAGGAGGTGTAATTTCAGGAGGCAACGGCGTAAGAGGGCGGGAGTAGGGGCGGTGGCACGGGCTTGCTCACAGCTGCCCGGGGCTGAGAGGGCCGGGCGCGGTGGGCTGTGGGCGGGGCCGCGGGAGGGGGACGGCCTGAAGCGGGTCGCCGCGCCAGTGCGGGGAAGGGAGAGGAAGGAGTCGGAGATGGGTGTCGGGGAGGAACGGGAAAGAGAGAGTGAGGAGAGGAGAGGTGAGTGTTTGCTGTTTCTAGGGTTGCTTACGTGACAATGCCAAAGCAAGCACAGCTTATCTTTTCCGGGGGGAGCGCTGAGGCAAAGGGAGAGGAGAGTGATTCTGGCAGAACGGAGACAGAAATGCACACGCATGCACCTTTAGACATGCAAGTTGAAGGCTGACGTGTCCCTTCACGCATACAAACTTGGACCCACACCCACCATGCTCACCCATATGCTGAAGAGTTTCCCCCTGTGGGCTGCAATTTGATGGGCATTAATACTAAGCTGCCAAAGCACTCAGCAGATCCAGTGTGTGTGCATAGAGGATGAGATACACATTTCTGTCAAATTAGCCAGAGTCACAATGGGTTATTCTTTATTGCCTAGTGCAGTGCCAGGCAGTACCTCGTGCATAAAGCCTCATAGGAAAAGGAAATCTGGAATATATTTTAAGCAAATTTACACCATCAGTTAGTCTATATGTGTTCAGCACTTTACGTTCAGCGCTTTTTGGTACCATACAGGATTTACCATGTTACAGAATCATTGCCTCTTTCTGTCAGGAACACTGCATTCACAGGCAAAACTCATTGACTTACACACATGTTTACAAGCATGCCTAGACTCCTGGATGTTTGCCAGAACACTACAGAGATAAACCCTGCAGGTCTGTGTCAGAACCCTCCAGCAGTGAAGCAGGACAAAGATGCACACTGTCATTTAAAGCTTTTTGCATTTGATAATTTTTGTATGTACAAGCTTACGCTCCTCTGTGGACATGGGTATGTGTGTGTATTTGTATGTAATAACCCGTTTATCTAAGCTACCGATAACTTTACATACCAACTTATCCCTTCCTTTTTTCCAGTACCACTGTAATCCTTGCTTTTCCTTGCTCTCCCCTTCTCTTACCTCGAGCTCTTTTGTGGGATCTATTTTACAGCATTGAAACACTGCTGTAGAAAAATGCCAATGTCTTACAAGATAATGAGTGCTTTCTTACAAAAAAGAGTCATCATTTAACAGTGGTCAACAATCGTTCTCTTAATAGCTGAGCCTGTAAATCTAGAATGAGCAGAGAAAGCTGGAGACATTCTGCCTTGACTTTTAACCCCATCTCCAGGTTGCAGAGTGTTTAAGTCAGGATGTGTAAAACCCTACAGCAAAAGTAACGGAAGTCAATACCACTTGCTCATAGGTAATTTCTTAACATATACAACCCTACCTCATAATAATATATATGTGTGTGTATATGTGAATATTAAAGTTCACAGCTCACAGCTATCAGCTAATGCTACTAATACTGTAAATCTTTGGAAAATATTCCTCCTCCTATGGTAAAGATTTCCATTTTTATAATATTTTTAATTACTAAGGAAAGCTTATATTTTTTCACAGAATATTAATTTAGTTGAAAGTTCAGTTTTCTGACAAAAAGTGTTTCGAAAGAAAAGTTTCAACCCACTCTCAGCAGGATCTATCAGAGCAAAGAAAATCAAATTCTTTTGTTGTTTCCAGACTCAGCAACCACAGGATAATCATAAAAGCCTAGTATATTTAAAACTGCCTCTCATTCATGCATTTAGAAGAATTTACAGTACAAGTTAGGATACAAACAATTCAGATACTTCCTAACCTCGCAGCAAATTTAAGTGCAACTTTCACTCTCTCTGTCTGTCTGCACTGCCACAGATGAGGAATTGGCTTCATACTTCAGTACTCTAAAACCACACCCCCCTTTCTGTTCCTGTTTGAAATCTCCTGCTTTTGAGCTCTTGCAGCTGGACAAAGCATGGGAATACATTAGTCTTCAAAAGCCTCTCAAAACAGATAGTATTGTAAGTAAATACCATAAGTGAAACCCAAACCAAATGATATGATTCAAAGATGGAAAGATGACACACAGATTCTCAGAGCTTAATTTTACCTGAGAGGTTTTGATGCCCAAGGCACACTAGGCATTTGATGTTCAGCTGTCCTTCCCTCTTTCTGTCTCAGTATCTGGTGCTCTTTTTCAGCAAGAAAGAGGTCCCAGTTAGCATGCCTTCAGACATGATTTAGAACCTTAAAGAACACAAAGTTCCAGCTAAATTAGCTGGTAACACGGCTTGGCTGGATGTCATGGGGAGGATGAATAAGTGGTTACATCCAGGGTTTCCAGAGGAAGGATAGCCTGACTGAAGATATTTGGCATGTGGGAAACCTAGACAAGAACTACAAAATCCTCAAAACCTCATTTGGCAAAATCTCCTGGCAGGATAAGAGGAAACACCCAGGAAAACCTGACTTATGATAACCCTGTCAATATTCTGTTAGCAATGGTCCAAATACAACAGCCTACAGTAATGTGATAGTTTGAACAATTTGTGTAGCAGTATCACATGTTTCTTGTAAGGGCCTTATGGCATTTCTACAGTATCTAATCTACCCTACAAGCAAACCAGCATCCATGGAACATACTACATTCCATAGCCCCTCTCTCAAATAGCTAGTTTAGCCCTCTTAAGGCAAGGTTCTGCTTGGAAAACTGTCATTGAAAAATGGTATGGCCAGGCACCAAACTAAGAAAAGAACAAAAATGTTTCAGTCCAGAACAAAATATGCTCAATTTATGTATAGAGGAGTCTTGAGTTTTTCTTTAGATAAATGCCAGTCCAACATGCTCACCACAGGCTCCCATAAACAAGTTTGAGTTCTTTCCATCTAGTGCCCCACCAGGAGTGATAATGTACAACAGGCTACAAGATGCCCATTTTGCCTTCTCTGTAAGTCCACTGCCTTCCCTGGTCCTGGACAGGAACTATGGATTAGAGCATTATGAGTGACTCGTGCAAGTATTAACAATCCTTTTGAAAACCGATCTGCGCCCAGTAGAACAGCTAGGGTATACAACAGTTGCATGATCATTTTTCCAGCATTGCCCAGGGAAGTTCATTGTATTTGCATTTCTAAGCAGAGAATAGAAACGCTTCCGCAAGTCTATTAAGATTCCTGATAAGATGGTAAAAGGAAAAGCAAAGAAAGAAGTCTGTCTTATTTGATGGGGACAGGAAATAACACCGTATTACATAACCCATTAAATGTTCCAAGCTTTACTTCACACTAAAGCTCAATGCCAATGGTTTTATATATGTGTGTGTGTGTTTTTGTAAAAACCTGTGTAGCTGTTCTGGCAGATCTGCACTGATCCATTGCCATAATTTTTTTTTCCCAGTGGTTCAAATCTCTGACACCAACCCAGTGCTCTAGTACAAAAATACTAGAGTACAATAGTTCAATTTCTAGTGCTAAGGTCTAAATTGTTTTCCCTGTGGTTTGAGAGTGAAAATTTGGCACATCAAACAGGCCACAAGATCATCCAAATTAAACTTCATCCAAACAATTGAACCCACTCCTGTAAACACAGTAAGCAAATTTATATCCAAGCATTTGGCTTTACATTGTTTCGAATTATTTGCTAGCATATATGGAACGTGATAAAACAGGTGATTACTCAATCACTGGCATAAAATGCACCAAAAATAAATATAAGCTAATATTAGTTGGCAAGTTCTGAATGATCCAGAGGTTCCCTTTAACATGCGCATTTGAGCTTCAGATTTGGGAAAGAAAAAGTTTTCTTTTAGTCTTGAGTGTTCACGGATTACGTCCACTGCATAGTAAACTGCTTTTCATGGTATTTTAATAGCACTGTGGTGTTAAAAATACGCGCGTAACTATAGTATCATTTTGCCAGAATGCATTTAAAGAGTATGCTGAAAGATATATTTCAATGGCAAATGGTGACAGAACAAGAATATATTGGGGGTGCTTTCTTTGGAGATTTAATGGGTCACTTCTTAAATATACATGAAGTGGTAAAGCCGCAAAGGACCGGCTACATTGAATGAGGGTCTCACTCCAAAATCGCTGAGGGAATTTTTTAACACTTTGGATCTGATCTAAATGTTCACTTGGTGTAAACATCTGGAAGATGTTTACTTTCTACAGTTACAGCCCAGGCCAACCGAGGAGAGAGGAGTGATGGCCTGTAGTGAGTTATGTGCTCAGCATTGTTGCCCAAAGGCCAGTGTAGTTGAAGGGACACCGGCCTAACTGCATCTGTGCTGAGGAGTAGCCAGAGAAGGCGTGCCGTTTAAGTAGGTCTTTAATTTGAAGGAGCCCAACTGAAAGGCATCCTGTCTCTGGATGCAGCCATTGACTGTTCCCTGCTGCAAGGCATTGGCATACACATGCATGGCCCTGTTACACAGTCTGACGCATGGCTTCTCATAGGATAGGACCCAGAAATGCTTGAGCTGCCTGCCTTTTCTCAAAGGGGCTCTACGCACACAGATGCTAGCATACCTCCATGGAGCTCCCCCTAAGAAGTCTGTGGCAATGCTGCATACAGCAATTGCCTGTGATTTTCTCGTGGTTCTTCCCTTTAGTTGCAAAAGGATTTGAGCAAAGCTAGTTTGTTCCTTCCAGCATGGGCCACGTTCTCTGTGCAGGTGCACCACTGTAATTAAAACTGGAGTAACTCTAATGACTCCCATTTACTCAGGTTACTGCAAGCTGGTCCTGAGATGAAGCATAGATCTTGCTGCCTCCTCCTCCTAACATAATTGTTAAGGACATAAACTACAACTGCGTTCACTGTGACTACTGAACTAGAGGGTAAACAGGCTTAGCACAGTAATATAGAGGATTTAAAGTCATGGGTTCTTATGCCTGTTAACAGTCTAGTTCCAAAGATCTGATCCAGGTTCTGTTTATCTGTGGTGTAAATCTAGACTAATTCGATGTGCTCAGTGGAATTGTGGCTGTATAAAGCTGAATGAGAAGAGAATCAGCATGTAGGTATCAAACGTGGTGGACAGATGTCCCCTTCAGGATTCTTCTGTTTCAGTGGTAGGGGATATCACCTCCAGCTTTTCTTCAGTCACCTGCAACAATCTGGCAAACTCGACTGCAGAAAAAGCAGTCTTTCTGCTACCTAGGAGAGATATTCTACCGTTATACTTCAACCCTGTGTGAAGAAGGGACATCCGTTCATTGCTTGAAAATAGGACTTGGAGGCAGCTCCTCAGTAAAATTTAAGCCAAATATAGTTTCTGCCCTTCTGAAATATTTTGAAGGGAAGGAAAGAAGCGAAGGACTGTCATACTAAGAACTTCTACCTTCATGTTTTTATAAAACTCGTGGGTCACTGCCCTTGTTTTTCACCTGGACAGCTGCATCTAAAGGCCTGTAAGGCTCGAGAGATTAAATGCATTGCAAGTATAAGAGCGGAAAGACACCTAAAGACAGCATAACCTGGATTCCATCTTTCAGTTTTTAAGAAATGCTGAATTTTGGTAACGACATTACATAAGGTAAATTAGGAGTTATTTTTTGGTATCCATCCAAACCTTCCTGGGTAAGATGTGATTTGACCTAAAGAGGAGACAGGCTCAAGAAGAAAACCAGACATGCAAAATTGTTTGGCTGTTCTTGCTTGCTCTGATAAATACCATGGCCGGAGCTAGGGTAGCTTCTCTGAAAAGATGACTGTATTTATCATGCTATCAGATGTTTACTAAAAAGAATTATGCTCTTACTCAGTGGTATTGTAATAGAGGACATAAATTAACACAGTGTTTTGGAACTATGCATATTTTTTTCAGCCAAACATTTGGCCTGCGGCCCAGATAACAATGAGGTTTAGGGCAAAGCTGTGCACTCTGAGTAACCCATGGGATCAACAGCTCCCTTTCCCAACACACATTTTATTTTTACCTTTCCATTCTGTCTCTTCCTTCCCAATTGGAAAAGCAAAATTGAGACAGTAATGAAAACAATGAGACACAATACATTGATTCAAGGATTCCAAGTGCTCCTTGCCCATATACATCTTCCGTGTCCTTTTTGGTCATCAAAATGCCTTTGAATTAAGGAGGAACTTAGAGCAATGCTCTCAGGCAAGAGAAAGAGAGACCATGTGAGGTGGAAAGATGGGTCTGCAAGACAGGGACAACTTGGAAAGCCATACTCTAAGACTGCAAAACCTCTTTCTTCAGTGAAAAGATACATACTGATCATTTCCTCATTGGTTACTGCCATCACACACAAGGCAACTCGCTTCTCCTGTTCCGGCGTAAAACTGGCCAGTTTTTTTTTCCTTCTCTTTTAGGGCTCAAACTGGCAAAGTGCATGTTAAGGTTCAAGGCCTTGAGAAACTCTGGAGCAAGTGGAAAGTTCTCCTGGGTTATAGTATCATTTACTGATAGAGCTTTACCTCTGCTGATGCCCCTATTACTGTCCACAAAGTCAGACTCCTCTGCTTACGGATTTGTTAAGAGCAGTCTTCTAAAGGACACACTCCCTTGGCCTTTAGGGACCAGCATAAAACTCGCATACAGTGCCCGTGTTTTCAGGAGACTAAGACTCTGGCTGGTTGCCAACACAAGTGAGAAAAGGATAATGGATCTTATCCCTTTGAAGAACAGACACAATATAGCAGCCTTTCTCCTCCATCCCCTTTGAAGTACACGACAACACAGAGGAGACAATGAAAAAGACGGAAATTTAATGTGAATGCACCTAGGAGTAATCAAAAAAAGATCCTCTTCTGCAATTTGACCAGAAAAGCACACCCTTCTCGAAGGAAGGAACTCCCATCTAAAAGGAAGTTCATTCAGAGTGAGGGAGGTCATGAATGTGCAGCATACGGCATATGCTACACCTGTTCCTTATACAGACACTCATGGGGTTAAGAGAGATGATATGGTTGATCTAATCTAATGGTACACTGTGGCCAAGACGGAAAGCCAAGTCTCCTGTTACCATCCTCACTCCCACTGTTTGTGTCATGCCATTTCTGGGTTCATCAGAACACTTCATGAGGCAATTCAATCATTCAACCCAACAGAAAACCAGTCCAAGCAAAAAAGAAATGGATTTGCCCTCTTCTGGGCTAGTAAGCTCAGTCAGCAACGGACAGAGCAGGAAAGAACTGGTAGCACTGAGAGTGGCACTGAGAGTGGCGACTGGAAAGGAAGAAGACCACTCTCACTGGGCAGCAGTGTGTGGCTAGTCTGGTTCTTGGCATGCAGTAAGACTACCCTTGAATGGAATCAGTTCCTCAGTCTCACTCTTCACAAAGCATGCTGATTAATTAGTGCACAGCAAATTTGTATCATACCTTATTGCGCAGTAACTTCCAATGGCAGACATAGCTCTTCTCACGCTGGCAAAGCTTCATAAACCAATAGGGCAGCAGGGATCAATGCCAGCAGGGAAGCTGTCTCTGCTTTGACAGGGAAAAAAAAAAATCTAAGAAGAGATGCTTTCCTTCCAGAAAGGCAGTGAGACACAACTGCTGTATTCTCTCATAGGTACCCACTGGGGTGGAAAATGTTTTCCCTGTGGGAATGCTGCTTTCAGCAAGGTGTCAGAGAACAATGCTGTCACCAGCCCCAGCCACATATGATTTCCATGTCTCTTTCTATCTTTTCTTCTCACATAGTTACTTGTGCGCTTTATCTGGCTGGAGCAGGGCCATTTATCTCCTATGGTACATTGCTTCCCAGGTCAAGTCTGCCTCTCCCTTCCCCCTTCTCTCCTCAACAGCTTCAAAAACATACCTTAAATTCTGTAAAGTAATCGAAGGCCTTGTTCTCTGCCATCAAAAGAGTCTAAAGGGCTTGCTGTGAAAGATGCTGGACAGTTCTGGTACTGGCAACCTCCGTACTCCTGCCAGCCAAAATTCTGCTCGTGACGAGACTAAGACTATATCTCTCCACTACCGCTCTCTTCTGCCACTGCCAAAAGAGGAGTGAGAATAAAGCAGGATCCTCAGGGTCTCTGTACTGAAAGCAACTAAGGAGCAAAGAAGTGAGAATAGAAGCTGAAATGAAGGACTGAAGAGCACGCAGTAGGAGGAATGGATATGTGTGATTTGTGGTGTTGTATGAGCACCTGGAGTTTCAGTATGCCTGGGTCTATCCCATCTACACTCCACTTACTCTTAAACTGGGCTGTGAGAATAAATTTAGTGTTGCCTGCAGATGTGTAACCACTTCTCATACTGTACCTTTTCCGCTTGGCAAGAAAGCACTATCTCTAGCTAAAAGCTGAAAGTAAAGCTGTCTCTGTTTTTTGTGCACAGACTGACAGGTCAGTCTGTGTTGCTTCCCTCTGGTGAGGAAACTCCTGAGAGTATTGAGTCATTGGTTTCCTGCCATTGCTGGGGCAGAGCAGAAGCACAGTGTCTGACCTCAAAGAGGACTCAGTTCAGGGCTCCTACTTCTGCAACATTAGTGACTGAATTTTGCAGATACTGACATTTCACCTCAGCAAATGGTAGTCTGACAAGGACTGGCAAATAGGGAAGCTCAGAGAGGAGCCAACACATACCTGATTCCCACAGAGTCTGTTGTCTTCCTGCAAACAGATGACCTTCACAGACAGCCAGGTGGCAAGCACGTGGGAACACTTGGAATTTTTAGAGGAAAAATGTGGCAGGCTTTTTTTTGCAGCAGGTATTTGCTCATCCTCTTGCTGACTCTCCATTTCCCAATTACCTGCAAAATGCCTTCTTTTAGAGAAGACTCCCATAGAAAGGTTTACTGCACGAGTGTTTACTGTTTAAGAGTTTCAGTCCAGAGCAAGTATGTCACAAATTCTGTCCCTTCTGGCAATCGGCCCTTAGCAAAAGATTTCTCTAAGGTTTAAACTGAATGGCGGCATGCGTGTGCATTTCGTACTGACAAGTAAGAGGTTACGGCTGTCGGGGGCAGTTTGTTCATGAGCCAGCCAATTTTGTAGCAAGGATGCATTGGATCTGCGATGGAGGAACATTATGGTTTCTATTCCTCTGACAAACGTGCACGCTTCAAATGATGCCAGTCCTTCCTCAGCTTATCCTAGTGCTCACTGCAATTTATATGCCAAAACCATTGCTATTCCTCTCCCTGGCATCCCAGCTGGGAGAGCTCTGGGAAGGGAGAGAATCAATTTTCCTGGCAAGAAGTAGGTCACATGGCAGCATGTTTTGCCCATTTTTTCTCTGCCAAGCCCCATCCTAACATACCCTTGTCCTCTGCCGATTCTGATAGGCTGGTCTTTTTCCAGAGTGGACTGGGAAACTAGCTAAAAAAATAAAACAATCAACCAGCTTCTGCTCAATGCCAGATGCTGTGCTTTGTAAAAATGGCTCAGGTGAGATCCTGCTGGCCAAGTCAGTAGGAGATTTGCCAGTGGTGTACAGGATGCCACATCAGGCTTTTCCAGCAAGAAGCAGTCTTGGAATTTATTACAGAAAGTATCCTTTCATACTAACAACAACCACCCGCAAGATTTGGTTCCAAAGGAGTCCAAAATGCAGTGTACAGACTGGATGTAGAGGTGTAATGGATTAAGGATGGGAAATGTTTCTTTCGGATTCATTTTCAAGACAGCAGTTTTCCTATTTTTTTATGCCAGGCCAGACACTTCAAAAACTACAGGCATAACTGCTTCATGCTGTAGCCTGAATCGCTTCAACCATTCTGTCAGAGACATCCTCCCTGCACTAGTAATTTTCATCCCTCCTCTACCTCAGTTCACCTATATGCAGAATACAGCTAATAACATCCCCTCAAGTAAAGCACCTTCCATTGACTGTCTTGCTGAATATCGTGGTCAGCTGTTTTGGTCGTGGACTATTTTTTACCCCATGAATTACTGGGCAGCATCCAGCATAACTGGGAACTCTCAGTACTCCTATAATAAAAGAAGTACTTGTAACACTGGCACCATTCATAAGGCAGCATGCCATCCTAACCACCAGCTTAACCCATCAGCTCTCGGCACATTCCCAGGTTTAGGCTTGGAATCTTGATGACTATGACAGACCACCAGGATACATGTCCAGCTGTTAGGATGTGCTTCTTTCCCCTTCCTCTGACAGGTACCAGGCTACCAGAGTCTAAGCAGCAACCTGCAAGATGGCTCAAGGCTTCCACTGGGAGACCATTTCCTATGCCAGCAAGCAGTGCCTGGCATCTTCCATGGCTCACTCCTGCTCACTGTCATTTGTATTCCAAAATTAAGCCTCAAAATTAATGAGGAGATTAAGTTAGAGAATAAGATTCAAAGTTCTAGGTTGCTGCAAACAAGACACCTTGGATTAATCAGCATACATGTTTAAAACAGATTATAATGACTGGTGGTGTCAAAGTGGAGCTGAAAAATACAGTTTATAAAAGCGCTGGATTAAGCAGGCAGCTTCATGGCATCAGGCAAAGCAGAGGGAATAACTGCATCACTGAAAAGCATACACGTCTGCTTAACTCTGACTCAAAAAGATGCATATGCCTGTGTCCAAATTTGCATCTGATTGGCTTTGTTCTTAAAAAAGATACTCGAGTGTTTTGCTGTACTTCAGCATGACACAAGAAACAGGCGTGCAGTACCAAAGCAAGCACAAGCCACATCAATGCACGTGCAAAAGACCAAAGGCTTTGCACTTATTGTGTGAAATATGATTATTACCAAAAGGCAAGTGCACATGCAAAAAGATTTCTAGTGCACTCAATGTGATTTGCCAGTGTGTCGCATGCTGATCAACACAGCACACTGCAGTCCTAATTCTGGAGTCCTTAAAATCAACTGTGCACTACAGCTGCATATGATAAGTGCTTCACTGTCGGATTTTCCTTACTTCAGATTTGTTCCTCTTTGGACATCTTTCTAAGTTGGTTTTATTTTATGAACTGTTTTAGTTGCTTGAGTCTCTTTTCATTCATGTTAGCAGACCAGTCAGAGCAGGGACTAGCAATGGGGCTCTGGTCTTCCCTATGACACTGACTTTCCAGCAATCATTGGGCAAGCTCCTGAAACTCTGGGACTACTGAGGATTAAAGGCGCTTTATGCTCTCCTGCCAAAACTGGGGTGACAGGAAGTGGATGTGACTTCAGTTTGCTGTAAAGTTTCTTTTGCTTGTGAAAAGGGCATTTCTAGGTCTCCCTCTCTCCCTGCCTCCATTTATCCAGGTCCCTGTTGATTGTGGGAAGTGTGGTGGGTTTCCACTGGCGCTTTTGTTGTATTTTCTTCCTCTGGTTGAGGAAAGGAAGTGATGGAGCACCTTGGTGGGCACTCAACAGCCAGCCAAGGTCAACCCATGGCAGTTTGCTTCTACTGGGCTCTCTGTTCCTGTTTTTTCCTTCTTGCATGTTTCTTGTACCCCATCGCTTTTGAAAGTTTCTACCTCTCCGTTCCTGTCTTTTAACTTCTCACTTAAGTCTCTTGAACCCAGTCGCTTTTTAAATTTTCTTGCAACCTCTCTCTTGCTCTCCCCCTCCCTGACCTAATTTTAATTTCTTGCCTATGTTTCTCGTCTCCTGTTGTTTTTCACATTTTTGCCTGCATCCCTTTACGCAGGTCCATATACCTATTCTTTTAATTCTTGTACCCTTTCACATTTAAAATATTCTTTCTGCTTTTCCCTCTGTCCATCTCCCTGTCTCTAGTTCTTAATTCTTCCCTCTGTGTCCTCTACCCAACCACTTCTTCAGTTTTGCTTCTTCCATCTGTCACCCTGCCCCCATGTGTTATTTCTTGCCTGTGTTTCCCGTACTCCATCGCTTTTTGAAATATTTGTTCTACATGTGTTTCTATTTGGCTCCCTGTTTCTATTTTTAATTTCTTGCCTATGTTTCTTTTCCCCTGTTGCTTTAGAATTTGTCCCTGGCCCTTGTTTTGCCTCTGTCTCGTCAGTCCCTTCTGCCTCACTCCCCATCTCTCCCATTTGTCTCTCAGTCCCTATTTTCTGGTGCAATCTCTCAGCTCTCCTCTCTACACCCTTGTCCCCCTCTCCATCCCTCTCTTGTTCATGGTGTCCCATTTTCTGGCTCCCTCTCCCAATTTCTTAATGCTTTCCCGTGTTTCTTGTGCCTCACTGCATTGCAATTTCTCTTTCTCATTTTCCCTCCCTCTGGCACCCTGTCCCTCCTTTTTTAATTCCTCTCTCTGTCCTGTATGCTCTCACTTAAAAAAAAAAAAAATTCTTCCTCAATTTTCTTCTATCCACCTCCCCAACCCTATTTTTAAATTATTTCTGTTTCTTGTACCCTGTTGCTCTTAAAGATTTCTATCTACTTTTATCCCACATCCTGTCTTTATTTTTTAATTATGCCTTATCTTTCCTTACCACCATCCTTTTAAATTTTTCTTTCTCTGTCTCCATTTTTGTTGGCTGTCACTTTCTGTATTTTTATATCTTTCCCCTTTATTTCCCTAATCCCTATTGCTTACACTGTATTTTCTACATCTACTCTTTGCTTTTTGATATCTTAAGTTTTAACTTTTTCTTTTTCTTCAGTGCCTTTGCTTTATAGATTTTTCTTTCTACTTCTCCATTACTATTTTTATTTTTTTCCCTTATTTCCTTAATCCCCATCACTTTTAAAAGTTTCTGTCTACAGACTTGCTTGTCTGTGTTTCACTGTCACGGTTTGGCTGGTCCAGAATCACAGCCCAGCAATGCTCAGCAGGCTGTTAGCAGTTTGAGTCAGCTACAGGTGTAGCCCGGACCATTGTGTCATGCTCAGTATAAAGCGGGAAGGTTTGCTGAGGAAGGGGATCTCCCGCGGGGCTCCTGCAGGGCTCTCTCCTTTCCCTGCTTCTCCTTGCTCCCGAGGACCCCTCTCCTGTCGATCGTGGCTGCTGCACGTTCATTTGGCCCAGTGTAACTTTGCATGCCTCTGTTGGTAGTGGTGCTGTCTCGTTAAACCCGATTTCACTTCGACCCGCAGGTCTCCTCCCCTTTTCTCGACGCCCCTCCCTGGCTAGTGAGGGGTCATCGGGGGACAGGGCAGCTGTTGCCGTGTAGCCCCGGACACGGGCTGGAGGGGCACGTTCGCTGCCTTTTCTGTCCATCGCCCCCGGATTTCCTCAGAGCCCGCGCTTCTTAAATGGGCTTTCTGCGCGTTTCAGTTCGCTTTGCGGCGCTCTGCTGCCACCATGCGGCCAAGGGCAGGTACTGCAGCCCCGACCCGCGCATGCGCGGTGTCGCTCGCTGTTTCCACGCTGCCGTTCGCCCGCAGCGGCCATGCGAGACCGCGGGGGCTGCCTGGCGCCGTCTGCTGCCTCCCGGTAAGGCAGCCCCGCTGCCGCTCCGCGGGCGCGGGGCCGGCGCTGCCGTTCTGCCCCTCGCCCTCTGCCCGTTCGCGCGCCGGCTCCGGCCCCTCCGGCGCGTCGGTGGTGGGCGGGGCAAGCGCGTGTCGGGCAAACGCGTGCCCGGCAGCAGCACGGCGGCGCGCCGGGGGAGGGCCGAGGCCACCGGTGAGGCGAGCGAGTCATCCCTTTCGGCGGGTGCGCGGGGTCTCCTGGTCGGCGGCGGCCCGGAGGTGCCGTCCCGCTCCCTTCTCCCGCCCCTGGTGCGCGTGCTTTGGCGCTGCCCAGCGGTGCTCCCGCCCGCCCAGGGGTGTGTCTTCCATGCTCCCCCCGCCCGGCAGGGGGCGCGCTTTGCCGCATCCCCCCGTCCTGGTGGGCGCGTGTTCCTGCATCCTGTCGCGCCGCCGGAAGCGTCACTTCCGCCTCTCTCCCCG
The DNA here is from genome assembly GCF_034619465.1 of Leptosomus discolor. Classification (NCBI taxonomy): domain Eukaryota; kingdom Metazoa; phylum Chordata; class Aves; order Leptosomiformes; family Leptosomidae; genus Leptosomus; species Leptosomus discolor. Next base: position 4,272,054 of record NW_028237772.1, read on the forward strand.
CCCCTCCGGGGCGCGTGGCTTCCTGCACTCTCCGGTGCACCGCCCGGCAGTGCGAGTCGCGGCAGGAGCGGCGCGGTCACCGAACGTTGCGGGGCTGGGGCTGCGGCTGGGGCTCTTCTGGCTCGGGCTCCGCCGGGGGAGCGGGTGAGTGGGGAGCGGGCGATCGACCGGTGGGTCCCGGGGAAAGCCGTGAGGCGGGCGGCCAGGCCGGCGGGGCCCGTGTCGGAGGCGCGGAGCGGGGGGGGGGGGCTGCGGGCGGAGCCGCGCCGTGTGGGAAGGAGCGGGGGGGAGCCGCGCCGTGGGGGGGAGGGTGGGGAGGGCGATGTCCCCGCAGGGCCGGAAGCCGGGCAGGCGCCTCTCGCGACACGGCGGGAGCGGCGGTCCCGGGGCGCGGCGCTGCCGGGCTGCCCTGCCGGTGCGCCGGAGCGGGCCGGGCGGTGCTCGCCGGTGTCTGGGGCGGGGCGGCGGGGCCTGCTCGGTGCCGGGCAAAGGGGACGGAAAGGGGCCGGCTGGGGCTCCAGGGGGCCCTGCCCGGCCCCTCGGGCAGAACCTTGCTCGGTCTTCTCGCCGCTGGCCGGGCGACCTGACCAAGAGGTTCCTGTTCCGCCGCCTCTTCCCGGCGTCGCGTTCCGCGTCCCACGAGGGAGATCCCGCGCGGGCGGATGCGGTCGGTGCTTGGGCGATGGCCCACGTGGGGCTGGGGGAGCGCGGAGGGGCCAGGGCGAGTGGAAGGGCCCCGCCGCCCCTCCCCACCCAAGCCCGGGGCAGAGAAGCTGGAGACAAAACGCCGTTAATGGAGCACGGTTCGTTCCCCGGGAGGTCTCTTGGGAGTCGAGAGTGGTTTTTTTTTCCGGGCCGAGGAACAGACTTTCCTCCGTGGTAAGTGCAGAGCTGCCTGTTGCCGCCTTGAGAGTTTCTCTTCTCGTGGTTCACCCTGATTTTATGGGTGGGGTGGAGATGGCTTTTTATTTTTAGATGCCCGAGTACATTGTCAGTAACCTGTGGTGTGAGGACAGTGAACTCTTGAGCACCTAGATGCCGGTAGAAATGTAACCAAAGACACAGGATGGACAGTGATGTTTAAACTTGGTTTATAGTCGATTTGGTTTTTTCATTAGAGTGTTGATGACTGCTTGTCCTGTGGTTCAGTCCACATGCTATTCCGTGGAGCCCTCAGTCTGGGACTTTTATGTGTTAAAAAAAAAAAAAGCTTGTCCTTCAAAAAAAAGAACTAGTCCTTCGTAGGACTGAGGTATAGACTTGGGGAGTCTCTTAAAGACGTGATCAGAATTAAAGCTGGATTTCACTTAACGTTGCTGCTGTTTGTCTTTGCTTTTGTTACTGTCCCCACCGCTCCGTCATGATTGGGAGCTCCGAATCATGCCCTTTTTTTTTTTTCCAATTTGTAATGCCTTTCTCCCCCCTGCCCCTCTCCTAGGACTGTAGCGTACAGACCCTTCATTTAAACGTTAGTTTGTTTCCTCACAATTGAGTTCTGATGATTGAAATCACAGAAATGACACCTGTCTGTCTTACAGATTCGGAGTATTTCTGAACATGTACCCTCACAGACAAATGCTGTGGGGATACGCATCTTCTGCACTTCATCCTCCAGCAGGACAATCCGCCGAGACGGGGACGAGCTGTGAAGGGGCAGTTTCTGCAAGGAGGCGGTTGACAAGGACAGGTGGGTCGCTGTACATTTTAAGGATAGTATTCGATTTGGGATGTCTAGGGTGAGGAAACCCTGGCTCTGTGTAGGCTTGAGAAAAGGTGCGTAGTTATCTGTGTCGATCTAAGGAAGGGAGTTCTGGTGAGACTGAAGCTGCCAATGAGTCAGAAGGAGGAAAAAAAAGAAAAAAAAAAAAAAAGGCAGAAAGCACCCAGTTTTCTATGAAAACCAAAATCTCTAGTGGCCTGTCTCAACAGCTGTACCAAAGATGATGCAAAATGCTTTTTCCTCCACTCGGTTGTAGTCATTGCAAACCTTCGCCGAAATAGGAAGCTTTTGATTCCTAGCCCGCTTTGTGCTAAAAGGTGGCTTGTTTTTTTTTTTTTTCCTCTCTCAGCAGACTATCAACTGGCATCATTTCACCATGGTGACCCTTTCTTCTGCCCTGGAGGTACAAGACTGGCCCAGAGGATCCCGAGTGGCCTGCAAGGACAAGGTACATCTGCCCCGTGCGTCTGCATTTTTCCCCAGGTACTTGTAGTACGGACTTTAAAGTGAACGTGAAGAACGTGCCAGCTCTCCTTCTCTAGTTTTGATAGGAAGTGCTTCAGCAGAAACACTCAAAATAAGATCTGTTCTGGAGCACGTTGTGCCTGTGTGAAGTGTACTCCCCTCCGTTTATTTGCTCTTCCTGAGAGCGTGCGTAGCTTTCTGTTTTGTGTGCTTGCTGAGAAACGATTCTGTGAGAATCGTGTGGTGCTGAAAGGGGAAAGAAACTGTGTGTCAGAGTTTGGATGTTCTGAAGAAATGGACTGTGTTCCAGATAAAAGCTTTCTCCTTTTTCAGTCCTTAAGTGTTTAAAATATCTCATAGGGGTACGTGAAAACCTGACTGAGATACTGACATCTGTACTAAGAGCAATCAAGGTCGTGGGTTGGGTTTTTTTTTGTGTTGTGTTGTTTTGTTTTGTTGTTTGGGGTTTTTTTGCTTGTTTGGTGGGTTTTTTCCCCCCACCTCTCTCTGGCAAATCTTCCAGTCCTGTTTGGTAGCCTTAAGCATTGCAGAACTGGGTAGTTGATTTCTGCATTGTGTCGTCATCCCTGTCCGTCATCGTCCCGTCCGTGTGTGTGTCGTGTGTGTGTGTGTCCCCCAAAGTAAAATAGTATGGGGATCTCTTATCTTACTAATTTTTTATAAGTTTCATTTCTGATAGGAAAAAACCCCAAACAGTTCATGTTGTGTAATATACAAATGAACTTGCCTTGTTTAAACTGTAACCGCCCGCGAGCTTCAGGGTACGATTGAAGAGGGTGTTTAAGCAATTCGGTATTTCTTCTATGTGTTTAAAAAGAGAGGCTGCTGAATGTTATGGGTGGTTTTCCCCATATTTGGAGGGAGCACTCCAAAGTACTTTATTTCTGTCTGGCTTTCGGTGGTGCATTTCCCTGGCCATTTGGTGGCATCTCTCCTGGGCGGTGCAGCTGCCCAGATGTCCCTCCTAATGGTGTAATGCACAAGAAACCCCCCAGTCGGATGGGAACGGTGTATTTTGGAGACAGGTGATTTAATGGTATCTGCTTGCAGCTGGGTGAGTGCAGTTAACGCAAACATCAAATCAAATACTTTGGTAGTGTAAGCGTTTTTGTTGGATGTACATGAACATCCACGTGCTTTTTCGGTATAAAGTGAACGACTGAGATTTGTTCTTTCTTTAAAGAACGTTTTAAACATGACTTTGTTATGTTTATTTAGAGTTTTACACTTCACTCTGCAGATTTATTGACTGAGCAAGCGAGACGTGCAGCAGCAGCGGCGGTGGTGCAAGGGCTGTAGCTGTTGTGGTGAGTCCGAGGATGGTACGAGGTCTTCATGCGGTCTCACGGGCGGGGGGGGGGGGGGGGTGTGTGTATCTCCCCCCAGGGGTGCTGTGAGAAAGGGACGAGACGTTTTCCAGCACTATCAAGGGTGTTTGCTTTTATGCTGAGAATGCTTTCAAAATTGTATTGATGAGTCTTAGTATTGATTTTTTTTTTTAAAATTTTTTTTTAAGCGTACCGATGGCTCTGGCTTTGAACAGATGTGTTGTAGTTTGAGCTGACCTCCTTTAGCTCAACTGCTATCCTATCCCTCATTCTCACTGAATTCTTCTGCTTTCTCCTGTGTTACTTTTCTCATATGCTGAGACATAACTTGGGATTTTTGTTCTTGAGCTGCCGTGTTGTGTCTGGTGCTGCTCGGCAGCTCCCCCTGCCCAGGTTTGCCTGCCGGCCGTTCAGCGTGCTCGCCCGGCGGCGCCAGCCCTGCGGCCGGAGGCTCCTGGCTCTGTCTCCAGCGGGGACCTGCGGGTGCTGCAGCCGGGGCTGTCCGGTGGGGAGAGTCCGGGGCCCAGAGGGTCTCCTCCCCGCTGTTCTGCCCGCCCCCGCCCCCCCCATCCCTGTCGTCCGTCATGTCGTCCCGTCCCGTCCCCCCCCCCCCCCCCCCAAGTGATTCCCATGGAGATGTTGCCCCATGCGAGGTTTTTGCGGGACGTGCCCCCGAACCCCCTGCCCTCCGACCTTGTGCCCCCTCCGCCCCACCATGCTCGGCACCGCCCTCCCACCGCCCCTCGGGTGCCGCCTGCACCCCCCGACTTGCCCCTCGCCCCCAGCCCAAGCTCAGACCCGCCCCTTCCCCGCTCCCGCCCCGCCGGGGGCGTGTCCTCCCGCCCCAGGGGCGCGGGGCCGGCGGGCGCTCGGCGCGCAACGCGCGGGGCTGCAGCGTCGGGGCCGCCCCGGGCACGCGCCGCCCGGCGGGCGCTGCTGCCGCGCGGCCAAAGCGCGGTCCCGCAGCGCGGCGGTCGCGCGCCGGGCGTGGACCTTCCGGCGCGCCGGCGGCGGCTCGCGCATGCGCGGTGCGCGAGAGCAGCATGGCGGCGGGTGAGGGGCGAGGCCGGCGGTGAGGCGAGCTCGCTCCTTCGGCTGGTGCGGGAGTCTCTGCTGGCCGCTGGCCGCCGGGGGTGGCGGGACGGGAAGCCTCAAGGCCCGTGCTGCGGCGGGCAGCCCCGGGGAGCTCCCGGGAGCTGGTGGGAGGGAAGAGGGGAAGGAGGCGGACGCCCCTCCAGGCGCCGGGTGCCTTCCCAACTCGCCAGAGCTCCCCTTGAGCCTTCCCCGGCCCCGCTGGCCCCGCGCAGCTGCCTCCAGCTCCAGCACCTCCCCTGCAGCCTGTCTCCCCAGGTCATCCTGTTGTGATGGCAGCAAGCTGGCCCTCGGATGCACTTGATTCTGCCTTAACGTGGATGCCATTAGCTGCAGTGCAGGGAAAAAGTGGCATCTCCAGAAGCTGCTGTGGAAGGAGGCGATTTGGCCGGGGATGATCTACGATCATAATGGTCACTGATTCTCCTTGTCTCCCAGAGGCTGCACTGAGGGCACAGGTGTCCCTTCCTCCCCTGAGGATGCTGTTGTCTGCACCCGCCTCGGTCTTGCCTGGGTTGTCTCTGCCTGACCTCGCTCTCGTCGCGGCGTGGGGGCAAAAAGGGGCGGGCGGAGCGCTTGCTGGCTGTGGGCAGTGGACAGGAGCTGCTGCGGCTGAAGCTGGAGAGGCCAGAGAAAGAAGAAGGAATCAGAGGCCGGCCGGCCGGCAGCTGCCTCCCGCCGCAGGCAAGCGGAGAGTCCATGTGCGTAACCCATGGCGTGGTACGGCCGTGTGACGCATGAACGAGCGAGGCTACATGTCTAGGAAGCCTTGTCTCGCAAGAGTTGAGACAGCCATGTAATCTTTTAGGTGGAGAACCACCATGTGACCGGAGCTGCAGAAGAGGAAGGGAGGAGAGGAAGAGAAGGAAGCGTCTGAACGGGCAAATTCTCCTGGCAGCACTGAGAACAAGGGATGCGGTGAGTCCTGGGCCCTCAGGGCCCCATCGCCCCACTTGTGTGTCCCAGGCCCTCCCTATCCCCCTCCCCTGGCCCCCTGTCTTTCACATGGTGCTGTGATTTCCCCCTTGCCCGCCCCCGTCTTTTTTTTTTTTTTTTTTTTTTCCCTCCCCTTTCTCAGTCTCTCTCTGTCCAGCTCCTGGTCTCTAATTTTAAATTCCCCTCTCTCTCTGGAAGCCTGTCAGGACTTTTCTCTGTCTGGCTCTCTGTCCCTGTTGTTTAATTCCTTCCTGTGTGCCCTTTTAGGCCTCACCATTTTTATTTGCTCGGTCTCTCTTGGTCCAGCACAAGATCTGGATTTTTTAAAATTCCTCCCTCTCTGCCCTGCAGCCTGTCGCTTTCGAAGTTCGTGTTGCGATTTCATTCCTTTTGCCGTCTCTCCCTGCTGGGATTTTTCAATTCCTCCCTGTCTGTCTCGCAGCCCGTTGTTGCTTTCTTGTTCTCTCTGTCTCTGTTGGGCTCCCTGTCCCTGTCTTGACCCACTTCTAAAAATGCCTTCCTCTCTGCCTCGTATGCATTGTTCTTGAAACTTCCGTTTCCCGACGTCTCTCTGTAGGTTGCTCCTGGTCCCAGATGTTTATTTCTTCCCTCTCTGTCCTGTGGCCTGTTGCGATTTGGTGTTTCTGCGTGTCTCCTGTTCCCGGCTCTCGGTCCCCGTTTTTCAGTTTCTCTCTCAGCCCTGTAGCCCACTGCTGTTATCTGTCTGTCCTCATCTCTCTCTGGCCAGTTGCCTCTCCCCACATATGTGGTTCCTCCCTCTGCCCTGTGGCCCGTCACTGGTTTTCCGTTCTCTGTCCTGCTCCTTTTCCCCGAGTCTTCAGTTGCTCCCTCTCTGTCCTGTAGCCCATCAAGGGGCTTTGTTTCTTTCTCCATCGCTCCCTGTCCGTCTCCCTGCCCCATCTTTTTAATCCTTCCCTTGCTGCCGTGTGGCGGCTCCCCGCTATCTTCCCTTTCTTCATATCTCTCTCTGGACGGCTCCCGCTTCCCTGTTTTTCAGTTTCTTCCTTCTGGGCCCTGTAGCCTGTGGTGATTGTGCTGCTTTCTCCTTCTCTCTGTCCGGCTGTGGATCCCATTTCTTTAATTCCTCCTGCTTCTCCCTGTAGCCTGTCTTTCTGTCTGCCCTCTCCCCCTTTATCTGTCTCCCCACTCCACCTCTGGCGCCCTGTCCCTGTGTTTTAATTCTTCCCTTTCTGCCCTCCAGCTGTTGCTGTGCTTCCTGCGTGTGTCACACTGGGTCCGGCCCCTCATCTCTGTCTTTTCATTCCTCCCGCTCCTCCCTGGAGCTTGTCGCTGTCATTTTCTTTTGCTGTTGCTCTGTCTGGCTCCAGATCCTCGCAGCTTCCCCCCACCCCTGCCCCGCCTCGTTGCTCCTGGCTGTTTTTTCTGTCTCGATCTCTCTGTGCCTGGCTCTGGCTCCCTGTTGTTTCACTCCTCCCTCTCTGTCCTGTAGCCCATCGGCACATTTTCTTTCGTTGGGCTCTCTTTGGCCGTTTCCCTGTCCCTGTTGTTCAGTTTCTTCCTTCTCAGCCCTGTAGTGTGCCGTGATTCTTTTTCTTTCTCCCCCTCTCCCAGCTCCCAGTCCCTCCCTTTTAATTCCTCCCTCTCTGTCCTGTTGCCTGTCAGGAGTCGTGTGTCCTGGAGTCCCCGGCCCACCCCCCCCCCCCCCAGCCCCTTCTCACTTTCGCACTTCCTGTCCGTGTTTTTTAATTCCTCCTCCTTTGCTGTGTAGCCTGTTGCTTTTTTCTTTTCTCCATCTCTGTGTCTCAGTGCCCCCATTTTTTAATTCTTACTCTCTGCCCTCTACCCTACCCCTATTTTCACCTTTCTCTGACCCTCTGTATCCAGCTCCCTGTCCCTATCGATTATTTTCTCCCTCTTACTCCTGCACCCGCTGCTATTCCCTGCTGTCGCCATCCCTCTCTGTTCAGCTCTCTGTCCCCAGATTTTAATTCCTTCTTCTGCCCCTCCGTAGCCTGTCTGGATTTTCCCCCTGCTCTCTGTCTGGCTCCCTCTCTCTGCCTTTTCATTCCACATTCTCTGTCCCATAGCCCCAGGCTATTTGTCTGTGTTTCTCAGTCTCTTCTGTCTGGCTCCCTGCTGCTGTTTTTTCTTTCCTCCTTATTTGTCTCATAGCCCATCACTGTTTCGTGGTTTGTTTTTTTTTTTTCTGTCTCTTTGTCCAGCTCCCAGTCCCTGCTCTTGAATTCCTCTTCCCTGTAGCCCGCTGCTGTTTTTTTCTGTTCTCGATCACGCTCTGTCTGGTCCCCTGTCCCTGTTGGTCAATTCTTCCTTCTCTGCCCTGCAGCCCCTGCAGTCTTGTACTTTTTTCTGTCTCTCTCTGGCCGGAGCTCTGTTGCTGCTCATGAGTTCCTCCCTCTCTGCCCTGTAGCCTGTTGCTTTTGTCCTTTCTCCGTCTCGCTTTCTCTGGCTCCCTGATGACGCTATTTTAATATTCCCTCCCTTTTTGTATGAATCGCTATACTTTTTGCTCTCCAGCTTTTTTTTTTTTTTTCCTGGCTCCCCGGCTCTATTTTTTAATTCTTCCACCTGTAGTGTGTAGCTCTGTGGTTTGTACCGTGTTGTTGTTCCCCCCACCCCCGCCCCTTCCCTCCATCGTTGGCTGTCTTGGCTCCCTGTCCCTGTTGTTTCATCCTCCCTCTCTGCCCTGTTCTTTGTTGTCTTTCTCCATGTGTCTCGGTCCAGCTTCCTGCCCCTGTTCTTCTTTCCTTCCTCTCTGTCGTGCTGCCTGTCCCAGTTTTGTCCTGCGTCTCCGTCCTCCTTTGTCAGTCTCTGCCCTGCTCCCTTCTCCCTCTATCTGCTGCCTCTCTTCTTCTCTCCCTGCTGCTTCTTTCTCCACCTGTCGGGCTCCCTGTCCCTGTCTTTCTCTCGCCATCCTGTTCCCTGCCTCAGGCGCTCTCGCTGCATCCGCTACCTGCGTGACTGAAGAAACGTTCGCAGTCTCCTTTGCCCTCCCAGCTGCGTTTGCAGTCCCTTCACAGCAGGCGAGGGGCTGTGAGGGAGCCCAGGGGAGGAGGTGCTGCGCTGCGGGGGTCGAGTGATGGCCCCCCGCTCCTGCGGCACGGCCCAGCCCTCGCCACAGCCGCCGCACGAGCTGTGGGCTCGTTGCCAGGGCCGCATGGCTGCCTGCGGGCGTCCGGCTCGGGCACCATGCTCAGCGCTGCATCCGGCGAGCAGCAGGCTGTCCTGCCGGCGGGCGCCGCCGGTAACGGCCGCGCGATGCTGCAGGGCCTGTGGGATGGGGCCGCCGTGCCCGCTGCCACTTCCCCGTGAGGAAAGGCCGCTGCTGCCCCCTGGGCACAGGGCTGGTGGGCGTGCTCTTTTCACCCGCCTGGCTCCCTGACCCCGTTTTCCTTCCACAGACCAGGACTCTGTGTCCTTTCTTTATCTGTGTCTCCCCCTCTCTGTTCTTTTCCCGGTACCTCTCTTTCTCTGCTCCTCAGTTCCTCTCCCTCACTTTATTTTTCTCTTTCTGTTCCTCTGCCCAGCTCCCCATGGCTGTGTTTTCGTTCTCCGTACCTGCTGCCCCAGCGTGGACTGCCGAGCGGTCCCAGGGAAGGGTGAGTGGACGGGCTCTGAGCCCCAGAGCAGGCGTGTTCCTGGCACTTAGATGGGTTTGCAAATAAACCCTCGCTCTGTCTCCTTTGTACTTGCTGAGCAGCGGTCAGAGAGTCCAGGGGAGCAGGTACACAGCGGGGGTAAGGGGCCATGGCTGCAGCTGCGGGCTGGTGCCGGAGGAGCCCCGGAGGGAGCCAGCGAGGCTGATGGCGATGGCCGCTCTGTGTCATGGGGCCGCAGCCCCAGGGGATGGTGCTGCTAGGGCACGCCTGCCCGAGAGTGCCGACAGCAGACGTCGGGCCCCGTCAGGGCAGCTCCCAGGGGTTTTGTGAGCTGGTGGAGAGGAAGGAGGAAGAGGGGCAGATGGCTGCCTCCGGGCACCTGGAGGCCTTCCCACCCCCTGGAAAAGTGCTCCGGCCTGCGCGCCCCATGCAGCTGCCCACAGCTCCAGCACCTGTCCCGTAGCCCCTGACCACCCCAGACCCTGCCCTCGCAGCAGCAAGCTGACCCGCGAACGTGCTTTATTGCCCCATAAGCACGGGTGCCGTTGGCAATGGTCTGGGGCAGGAGGGGACGTCTCCAGGAGCTCCTGCAGAAGGAGGGGTTCCTGCCTGGGGAAAGGGGTGGCCGTCGCTGTGGACAACAGTTGGCCGTTCTTTGTGTCTCCCAGGGGCAGCGCTGAGGACTTGGTTGCCGGTTCCTCCCCGGGGATGTTGCTGACTGCACCTGGCTCAGGTTTGTGTCCTTATTCTCCCAGTTAAAGCGGTTCCGTTAGTTTAATTCCCTGCCCGGTCACGTTGCTGGTGCCGCAGATACCTGCAGTAGAAGAGCAGGTGTCGGCCTTTGCGGTACGGGTCGCTGTCTTTGCTCAGTGCTTTGTACCCCGTGACACGGAGGCAGGTGAGGAAACTCCCCGCTGCTCCTCCGGCCGCCCTTGTGTCTGCTGGGGGTCGCCCCAGCCCCTTTCCCAGGGGATTGCAGGAAGGGTGGTGAGCAGGGCCCCGGGTGTACGAGCCCTGGCCTCTGCACAGGGAGCCCGTTCTGCTCCGGGGCTGCTGCGGTGCGGGCGCTCCGCTGGTCTGGTCGCTGGCGGCAGCTCTTGGAGCCGGCTGGGCTGCGCGGGCGTCGGGGGTTTGCTCACGGCAAGAAGCGGAGGCGTCGGTGTGAGGGAAGAGTTTCGAGACCGGCCGAGGTTCGGCTGTAGGCATAGTAGGAAGTACCCTTTTATGCAGTTGTTTTTGTTGTTTCAGGCTGGCGGTTTTCCGCTGAGGGTTTGGGGGTGGCAAAATGGTTTAATAGCCTGCCATTTTTTTTTTTTAAATTTTAGATGCATTGCATTTTTTTGGAATTCCTGACTATGGGAGATGGAACCTTGTTTTTTTTCCCCACCGTTTTTACTGTGTGCTGTGTAAGTTGCTGATGTCTTGATCTATGCTCTTTTTTCTCTCTTAATAGGACTGATGGTGAAATTGTCCAGCGAGGGTTAGGGTGAGCATCTTGTACTCGCCTGTATACGGAGCTTGAGAGTTTCTCGAGAAGGCATCTTCCCCAGAACTTCTCAGAGAAGAGGGTCTGCGTTCTTTGCGCTGGTAACAGTCTCCAGCCAGGGTCTGTCTTCTGTCGTAGGCCCGGGCACGCGAGCCTTCCCATTACTCCGTTTCTGACTTTTTCATGACGCGCCTGATGAGACGTGTCGTAGTGCCGGTCACAGCAGTTACGTTTCCGTGTAGTTTTTCACCTGTTGTGTGTTTAGCACCGGTTTCTGTGGTTGTAAGGTGCCTGTGTTAGATCTTTCAGCCGCCGTGGTTTTTCCGTCAGCTGACCGCCGCTGTGATTCCTTGAGGGGTTCAGTGGTAAGGAGGCGGTCGGTGGTGCTTGTTCCGTGTGCGCTATACTGCACATTAATGAGGTCTCGATGCTCCGGAGGTTTATTCTTTTGCGGTAGGCGGGCGCATCGGTAGCCGCACCGAGGGTCTCGTGCTCCTCGACTCACCGGGGTACCGCCGACCGAGCGCTCCCCGTCTCGCGCGAGAAGCTCCACACACAGATCTGTCCAGCACGTCTCGTGTCCGAGAAGGTGACGAGTGGTCCAGGATGCGCTGGGGTATCCGCTGTCGAGCGGTCTGTTCTCACGGAGCCCTCTTCTGGGACGACGACTTCTCCGCGTCCTGTGGATGTTGGGTCTTGGGGCCCGGCTTCTCGCGCGTCCACCGTTGCGGTTGCGGCCGCGGCCGTATCTTTTCGTCAGGGGCCGTGGCATTTGACTTCCGGGGTGGAAGGTGCTAAGGGTCGTACGCGTAGGGCCAGGTGTTGCTTTGGCTTTGGTTTTCTGTGATGGCTGGCTGGCTGTTGTTGGAGTCTAGAGGGTATTCCTACATGGAAAGGAGATCTCCGGAACCGTTAAGCTGTTGCTCCGCAGCCGGGTGACTCGTTCGATGCCGTTTTCAGATGCAGTGAGACGAGCCGTGCACCAAAGGGTTAGAGGAGGGGCGGGGGAGCGGCCATAAGAAGGTGGGTTGGCACGCAGTGTCAGCGGGCAGATGCGGCCGATGGCTGTGTGAGCAGCTGACAGGTCTTGGTAGGTTTGTTGTATTCCAAAGGCACGAAGTAGCGAGCGAAGCAGGGTATCGGCACTGCGGGTGGCTGGGGCGAGGTGAGCTGGGACTGGTGGGCTGCAGCAGAGAAGTTACTTTTCAGGCGTTGTGTCGTTTGTGAAGTTTATAAGCATCCCTTATGGGTTGTGTTTTACAGGTGGTACCGGAGCCTCAATGCGGCAGCTGGCAGAGGTAGGGTGGGTGGGCGGCCGAGGTAGAGGAGGAGGAGAGGGGAATGGGCACGGGCAGGCTGTGGTTTCGGGCGGTATCTCAGCACGTGCCTTTTGTTTTGGCTTTCGCAGGTCACGCACGTAGCCTCGGAGGGGCGAAGCTGCGCGCCGACCAGCGGCCTGAGGAGGCGAGGCGGTTGTCAGCCGGGCCGGCGTCCAAGAGCGGAGCATCCTGCGGCAGCTCGGTCAAGCGTTTCTGTGCGTTTGTGCAGGTGTTACGCAGCTGCCTTTGGAGTTGGGTGAGCTTTTGAGGTGGTGAGCTAAGGAGCAGCAAGGAGGAGCGTGGGGCTGGTGATTTCTCCCAAGCGTGACGGTATTTCTCTGTCTGTTGCTACCTTAGGGGGGCCGCAAGCGATGACAGCTGCAGCGTCCAACACGGGAATCGGTGCGGAGCAGTTGAGCGGAAGACCACGTTCCTTTTGAGGAGGAGGGTGTTTCGAGGAGGTCTGTGGTGACCCGTGTGACAGCTACCACTGTCAGCGGTGTGTGTGGTTTTTTTTTTTTTTTTCTGTAGGCGATGAGGAGGAACGTGGCAACTGCAGGAGTAATCAGGTTAGTTGATGTGGTTTCTGCTGAGGATGGACGCGGATCCCCAGCCCTCTGGAAGCGAAGCTGAGGGACCAGGGACCGTTGTCCTGCAGTGCGTAACTTTGATTTCAGTTGGAAAAGGGATTTTCCTGGAATGGAAATCTTTCTCCTTCAAAGAAATTGCGTTGTACGAACTGCCTGTCGGACTCTGTGTGCTTGGCTGTAGAAGTCATGAGCAGTGAGACTTTTTGCCCTCTTTTGAAAAACAAAACAACAGCAAAGTCAATTTGTTTCCAAAGACTGAAGCACAGCAAGTGTTCCAAAAGTGGATGGCGTCGCTGGTCTTTACATTCTCGGTTGCAACGGTCGAGATACGATTAAAAAATGTTCCTCTGCGTGCTTTGGTACAGCCAGAAGCCTTAGTGCATCTGCCAGTCCTGTTCGGTGGCCTTACCTGTTGCAGCCCTGGGGATTTGAATTTCTTTTTTTTTTTTTTTCTTTTTAATGAGTAAAACCATGTGGGGGATCTATTATTTCACTGATCTTTTCCTGTCATATATGAAACTCTAGAGAAAGTTAAAATTGTATAATTGGCAGAATGACTAACGCGGTTTAAACTCGCTGCCGAATCAGTACAGCATGTAATGTATGAGGTGTACTTAAGCGGTCAGGGGTTTCTCTAACTCTTTCCAAGCCAGAGGCAGCTGCATGTTACTGAGTTTCTTCCCTGTGTTTTGACAGAGCGCTCTGAAGTACTTGGTTTCTAATCATGTGACATGATAGAACAAGGTGGGGCAGGAGCAGAGTCAATTAACAACTGTGTATTTTGGAGACAGGTGTAAGCATAGATCTAGATGGGGGTGTACAGCCTTGTTCTGCAGCAGCGCTCTAAGGAAGGGCATCAAACATGAGCAAGAGCAGTTGCTTTTCTGCTAAGAAGGGGTTGGAAATCGTATCTGTTTGTCTTTCTATGGAGTGTTAAGTATTCAAATCACTCTGGTTTGTAGAGGATGTGTCTGTATTTCGGGCTGGTCTCCTTCAGTTCGACTGCTCTCCTGTCCCTCGTTCTATTGAATTCCTCTCCTTGCTTCTGTGTTGTTCTTCTAATGTGCTGAACTATGGCTGGGGCCTTTTGTTTCCCGATGTCTTGCTGTGAGTGTCCGGTGCTGCGCAGCAGCTCGCCTCCCCCCCCAGGTTTGCCTGCCGGTGGCTCAGCACTCTCGCCCCGCGGGGCCAGCTCTGTCTCTGTCCAAGCTTTCTGCCACGGCTGTCCGATGGGGAAAGGGGCAGTTGTTGCTCTGGGGAGCCCGTCCGGGCGTGGTCCGAGACGGGGAACGTGGCAGAGCCGAGTGCGAGCAAGAGCCATGGCACCGTCCTTTGGCAGACGCCCTGCCACCCCTCTGCTGTGCGGCAGCCGGCGTCGATGATCTGGCGGGGGGCAGGCATCGAGCATGGATTCTGTCTCGTGGGCTGTGGCAGGTGAGTGCTCGTCTGTGGGTTATGCCGGGGAGAGCCGTTGGTGTCGGTCATCCCCCACCCCTCTCCGGGTCCCCCTGTACCCCCAGTGTCAGAGAAAGACGCAGGTGCTGCTGCGCCGCTGTGACCGCACGGGGGTGCTGCGTGAAACGGCGCTTTGTGCTGCCTGCGCGTGGGGGGTGTGCGGTACTGCAGGCCGGGGTACGCGCATGCGCGCTGGCGGCCGCCCGCGGCGCGCTCTGCTACCACGATTTGACTAGGGTTGGGTACTGGGGCGTGGTACACGCGCGTGTGCGGTGACACCGATTTGTGGCGCTCCCTGCTGCCACCCTGTGACCGAAAGTCGGTACTGCAGGCCCAGCGGAGCTTTCCGCGCTCCCTGCTGCCACCCTATGACCAAAAAGCGGTTATGCAGCCCCGGCGGCGCTGCCGCGCACCCTGCTGCCACCCTGTGACCAAAAGACGGTACTGCAGCTCCGGGTGCGCGCTGCCGCGCTCTCTCCTGCTACCGCCTACAGTGAGTGGGCTACGCACCGGACGCTCTCACCTTAGTGCCCCGCGGCGGCCCCTTCCCCTGGGGATGTTTGGAAAGGCAGTGGGCGGGGCCTGGGGTAGATGAGTCCCGGGCTCTGCCCAGGGAGCTCCTTCTGTGCGAGGTGAGAGCTGTGGGATTGGGCAAGCTCCAGCAGCACCCACAGTAGAGAGAGCCCTGGGATGCAGCTTGGGCTTTTTTTTTTTATTATTTGTCAGCAGTTTCATACGGAGTGTTAAGGGGTGATGAGAGGGTTCTAAAACACACAGCTTTTTTAACTGACAGTTTTGCTGTGGTTTTGTTCTAGGTTGTCCTGGGTTACAGTGCAAAATGTGCCAAAAGAAAAAAATATTCTATTACCATCTTCAGGAGCTGTTGAGACCAGGTGGGGCGGTGCTCTCTGCCTCCCCCCCCCCCCGGACTATCTCCTGTTACTGGGCACAACAATGCCTTATCGCCTGACTCATCGATAACTCGCTCCTGGACTATCTCCTGTTAATGGCCCATCAAGGAACTGCCTCACGACTCCCCATCCCATTGTGAGATGCTCCGCCCGGGGGGGGGGGGGGGGGGGGGGGGGGGGAGGGCGGGGGGGAAGGAGCCAAGCAGTCCATGCCAAATAAAAACAGAGATTTTGAACACCCTAGCAGCCTTCTTCCAGTGGATTCCCAGAGGAGCTTTTCCCCCCACTGGAGTTCCAGAGGACAAGAGCTACCTACCTACCACTGGACCTTCGGAGGAAGACCAGACTCTTTTACCTGATTGCTGCTTCCACAGAACTACATCCATCGCTTCAGGAGGACTGCAGCCAGCATCTTATCAGACTGCTACTGCCACCCTAACAGGGTGTCAGGTTGTATTCCTGACTCTGTCAGTGTAAACCAGTGGGTTGTTTGTTTTTTCCCTGCCTTGTGTTATATATATATATATATATATATATATATTTATATATATATATATATTAGTAAAGAACTGTTATTCCTATTCCCCATATCTTTGCCTGAACGCCCGTTAATTTCAAAATTATAATAATTTGGAGGGAAGGGGGTTGCACTTTCCATTTCAAGGGAGGCTCCTGCCTTCCTCCACAGACACCTGTCTTTCAAACCAAGACATAGGTGCACTGGATTTTCCTGGAATTCTGAACTTCCTGCAGGATGGCAACTTGTTTTTTGTGACAAGGGTTTGTGATCCCATTTCCTTTCCTAGGACTGAAGGTGAGATTATCGAGTAGCATGAGGATGTGCACCACATCTGCACCTGTCTATGCCCCCCCATACCCCTGTCTCTGCCTTCAGGTGGGGTTTTTCCCATGCCACCCCGATCTTTGTGGCCTTGACTCCCGTGTGTGTGCCTGGCCCTACTTGTCATGTCCCTGCCTCCCATGGGCCTGCCTTGCCTGCTTTTTTTCATGGTAGGGATGGACAACGACAAGAGTATATGTAAGAAGGCAGTCTTTATTAAGTTGCAAAAACCAAGATGGCTGAGATGGTGCAGCAGAAAAAGCGTACCCTTTTATAACCTTTCTTATCTGTCCACCTGTTCATGCACTAAGGCTGCTAAAATGATTCGCTCAATAGCTTTGTCCATTCACCTCCATTCACATAATGATTGGCTGGAGCTCCTACTGTATTTCTCACTGTACCTACTGTTCTCTTGCCAAGTTTCTGCTCTGTGGTATTACTTGCTCAGTCTCTTCTTGCTCAATCTCTTATAACTTCCTCAAACTTGTTTACAACATTCTTCATCCACTTCTTCTGTCTTTTCAAGGGTATACTGGAATGCTGTCAAGGTCAACTTCATCTTCCTCAATCAGGTTATCCCTGACAGATTTTTGTACCCACTTTATGGGTGTGCATAGCTCACACCCTATCCTCCCCCTGTGCACCTGCCTTCCTCCCCCCCCCCCGCCCCCCCACCATGGGTGTGCCTTGCACCTGCCTCCCATTACCATGTTTTGTGTCCCCCCCCCTTGTCCCTGCTCCATGCACCTGCCTTGCCCCCACCACTACAAGAACTGCTGCTCCAGATGCAAACTGTTTTAAACAAACTGTTTGCATTCCAAACTTCGCTCTGGCACTTCCTTGGGCCCAAAATGCCATCACCAGTAGATATCAGGGGGAATGAGGGGCACCCAGCAGGGACACCCTGAAGTCTCATGGTTTCCATCAGGCTTTCCCAAGGGCAGGGGTGGGTGGGAGAGTGGAAAAGCAGTATTGCTTTTTACATTTTCTTCCTACATCTCCCTCTTCAGAGCTCCTTGTCCCTGGGTGCTTGTTCTTGCCTGTGGCCCCTGTTCCTGATGGGCTCCAGGTGTGGCCAGTGGGGCTAATAACAGGGCCGGCCCTCCTGTGGGCTATAAAGGGGCTGCCTGAGGGAGCTGATAAAGGGGAACTGGCTGAGGAGGTAGCTGGAGGTACCTCCAGAATGGAATGGCTGGTCCCTGTGGTAAGGAAGGATCCCCCTGAGCTGTCCATGATGGAGCAGACCACCAGCACACGTTGCTGGCAGCTTGGTGCCTGCATCGGCTGTGTGTGTGAGCCGCTGGCCAGCCTGGCAGTGGAGGGGAGTTGAGAGAAAAGTGTTGGGGTGCTGAAGATCTGAGCTGGTGCCAGGAGCTGGGGTGAGTCACACGTTCTCCTGTGTGTGTCCCGGTCCACCTCTGCTGCCCTGCCTGCCGCTCCTTCTGCTGCCTGGGAAAGGGCTGCCCAGGGATGGGGAGGGCCAGCAATGGCTTTCTGTCCTGGCCCCTTTGCTGTGGGAGCCTGATGGACAGCCTAACACCTTCCTGATTGCACTGGGGCTTCCCCTCAAGCCAGGGGGAGAGGCAGGGCTGGAAGAAAGTGGAGGCTGAGATGGGGTGCGAAGTCAGGGAAAATGTGGAAGTCAAGATGGGGGTGGAAATGGTGTCACTTTTTACATTGTCTTTGTAAGGCTCCCTCTTTTTGTCTTCCTGACCCTATGTGTTAGTTCTTGCCTCTGTTTCTTTTCCCCTATTGCTTTACAATATTCCGCTGTCCCTTGTCTTGTCCCTGCTTTGTGGTCCTGCTGGTCCCTTTGGCCTCTCTCTCCTGCTCCTCCTCGCTCTTATGTATTCCTCCATCTCTCCCTGGGTTTTTTGCTCAGTGTCCCAGTACTCCTCTCTCTATGCTACTGTCCTGCTCCCTGTCCCTCTCCTGTTTGCAGCATCCCGTTTACTGGCTGCCTGTCCCCCACCTCTTCTCTACCTTCCTCCTGCTTTTTCCCTTCTCTCCTGCTGCGTTTGCTGTGTTTGCACACCGAGCCTTGTAGCCAGCTAAGTGCCAGGATTTGTTCTGGGCAGAGGTGAGTAAACTTTTCCTGCCTCCTCTGTGCCCCTGGATGGTATTCAAGCCCCTGGGTGCAGAGCTCGTGGCTGTGGGCAGGTGCCGGGGAGGGGGCCATGTGCTGTGGGGCTTTGGCCAGGCCCCTGTTCCTGATGGGCTCCAGCTGGGGCAGGTGTGGCCAGTGAGGCTAATGATGGGGCTGGCCCTACTTTGGGCTATGAAGGGGGCTGCCTGGGCATGCCTGCCTGCAGGAGCTGGCTGAGGAGTCAAACCAAGGGGCTTCCACAGGCAACTGTCTCCAGCTGGTCCCTGTGGCAAGGAAGGATCCCTCCCACCCATCCACAACAGAGAATGCCACCATAACACAGCACCAGGACCTTGGCGCCTCTGTTGGCTGCACACGTGTGAGCTGCTGCATGTCCAGGAAACCTCGTGAGAGAAGTGCATTGAGTCACCCACCGCCTGCTCCTAAGGTCAGGCAGCTGGCACTGTGGAGGAGGAAGGGGCAGAGACAGAGAGAAAAGCCTCGGGGCGGTGAAGGTCTGCCGTTGTCACCAGGAGCCACGTGTCCCCTCGTGTGTGTCCAGGGCCATCCCTGCCCCGGTTCTCTGGATCTCTGCCTGCCTCCTTGCCTGTCCCTGCCTCTGTCTGCCTTTCAGGCTGTCTAGTTCCCCAAAGCTTTTTGCTCTTTTGCTAGCATTGCCCTGTAAAGTGTCACCTTCTACCTTTCCTTTCTATGTCGTTTCCTTTCTGGCACCCCACCAGCTCTGATTTCATTCTTCCTCATTGCTTGTGAAACTGGCATTTCTAGGTCCCCTCTCTCCGTGTCTCAGTTTACCCAGTTGCCTATGATTTTGGGAAGGGTGGTGGTTGGGGCCTGGGGTAGATGAGCCCTGAACTCTCCCAGGAAGCTCCTTCTTACGTGCGAGGCAAGAACTCTGGGACTAGGCAGGGTCCAGCAGCACCCACAGTAGAAAGTGCCCTGGGATGAAGCTTGGGCTTTTTTTTTTTCTTGTTTTTATGTCAGCAGTTTCCTAGGGGGTGTTCAGGGGTGACAGGAGGGTTTTAAAACACACAGCCTTTTTTTTAACTGATAGTTTTGGTGCTGTTTTGTTCTAGGTGCACTGGATTTTCCCGGAATTCTGAACTTCCTGCAGGATGGCAACTTGTTTTTTGTGAGGAGTGTTTGTGACCGCATTTCCCTTCCTCGGACTTGAAGGTGAGAATATCGAGCAGCCGTGAGGATGCGCACCACGTCTGCACCTGTCTATGCCCCCCCATACCCCTGTCTCCGCCTTCAGGTGGGGTTTTTCCCATGCCACCCCCAACTCGGTGGCCTTGCTAAGGGTGGGTGTGCCTGGCCCCAAATCCACCCGGCGCCTCCCCCCCGCCGTGAGCGTGCCTTGCTGCTGTTCTTCGGCACTGGCCACTGTAGGCGTGCCCTGCTTGCCCCCCCCCCCCGACCCCCCCCCGTCTGCCTTTTCTGCCCCGGCACCGCCCCCCCCCGTGGGCGTGCCCTGCTTCCCTGCGCCCCGCCCCGGCACCGCTCCCCCCGTGGGAGTGCCTTGCTGCTTTGCACCTCGCCCCAGCACCGCCCCCCCCCCATGGCCTCGCCGACAGTGGCTGTGCCCTGCCCGGCCCCCACCCCCTCCCCTTCCCGGGTTTGCCTTTGTTATTCTGCACCCCACCCCAGCACCGCCCCCCCCGGGCGTGACTTTTTTGCCCCATGCCCCACCCTCCTGTTGGCGTGCCTTGCTGCCCCCCCCCCCCCCCGGCCCCGCCCCCCCCTTGTGTCCCATCCCCACCACTTGCCCGGGGGCGGGGCCTGGGGTATATGAGCCTCGGCCTCTGCTCAGGGAGCTCATTCTGCTCTGGGGCTGCTGGCGCTGGCAGCTCCAGACCCAGCTGCCTCTGCGGGCATGGGGCTTCGGGCGCGGACAGGAGCGCAGGCGGCTGCGGCAGGGAAGAGCTGCGGCCGGGGACACCAGGCCACCCCTGTACTCCTCAGGCCCCCATTGGCTCCAGCCCCTCAGCGAGGACCAGATGTGCTCCTGGGCCTGGCCAGGCCCTGCCGGGACGCGTTCCACCCCGTCGGGCCCCCTGCCACCAGCTACGCCGAGCGCTGCTGCCTCTGCCCGGCCCCGGGGGCGCCGGGGCCAGAGGTTGTCGTCCCCAAGTGGGGTCACAGCATCTTTTGGGGGGGGTCGATGGCACCGACGCCGAGCCATCCTGCAGCCTGGCTTTGCACCGCAGGCATCTCCGTAAGCTGTCCGAGTTCCTCCCTCCCCTTCGTGTGCCCCTCAGTCCCCTCCATTTCCCATCCAGGCACCAGAATCAATCTGCGTGACAAGTGGCCTTCTCAGAACCACAGGCCTTCAAAGGGCCTTCTCTCACTTGCCTAGTCCTCTCAGAAGGACACGGGCGTTGCTCTGTGTGGACTCATTTGTCTTTCCTGGCACCTCTCCTGAGGTGCTTTGTCACTTGTTTTGGTTCGAGTCGCTTCAGTGTTACTTAAGGTGCTTGGTACAGTTCCTGATGCTTTGGGGTTCTTTTCCCCGACGGTTTTTCCTTGGTTTTGGTTTTTGGTTTGGGTTCCGTTTGATTTCAACCCGATCCTGGGGTTTTCTGTCCTTTGGGACTTATTTCTGTTGAGGGAGGCAGATGGAGAAAAGTAGGAGTCTCAGTGTCTTACAACTGCTGGTGATCTACAATATTCCCTTTGCAACCAGAGAGCTCTGAGAGGAGGATTCTTGCAGGCTGTCATTCGGCTTTGTCATTCGGTCCCGTCCAGAATGTAGCGCTGGTACAAGTTCTGCAACAGACAGGAACGGGTCTAGCCTTGTTACGCGGGCTTTCTTTTTCCTTGCAGGTCGGACTTGAGACTTGCAATGGCCTTTTCCTTCGCTAAAAAAACACGCCCCGGACTCGCCGCAGACTCGGCAGCGTCACGGATTTCGCCAGACCGCGCCGCTGGCAGAGCCGGCGGCCGACGGGGTCGCGGGCGCTCGGCACTGCGTCGGCCGGAGGCTCCCGTTGGCGCAGCAGCGACGGTCGGGGGCGGCGCAGCTGGACAGCCGGAGGTTTGGTGTCGCGGCGTATCTGCTGTGCGCGGGTTCGCTTCCCCGGGATTTTGGGCTGCTCTGGAAAAACGGGTGGCGGAGCCGGAGAGAAGAGCGGGCGGTGGCTACAGGCCGAGTCGCCGCTCGGGGAGGTTGCGCTCCGCGGAGCTTCAAGCTTTGGAGACGGAGTGCAAAACCGTCGAGCGTCCCAAGTGGACCGCGGCAGGCGTCCTGGCTCCGGTCGCGTCGAGGCGCTCCGGTGGTTTTTCCTGGGGAATTCCAAAGTGGTCAGTTTCTATTAGTTTAATTTTTACCGCTCGTTTACGTCAAAACGTTTAAAATAAAAATGTCCGTCACAGTAACCAGAATAGTCTTTGGGAGCAAATACTGCCCGTCGTCCGCTCTAGCTATTGCTTCCCGCTTTGCAGACAGTACTTACTCCCCATTGATGTAATCAAAGGGCAAGCAGCAGAATATCAACAACAGAGCACTAACTGGAAGGAATACCTGTAGCGAAACAACTCTAACAGGAAAAGAAAAAAATCACGCGTCCTAGTTAATCCACTTCGTGGTAAAGTCACAAAATATTAGAGCGCGCCTAAAGAGAAGAAATATTACCTAGGGTTGAGTAATGACTAAATTTAGTGGCAGATGTTACTTAATGAACCGGGCAGTAATGATTCCCGGTCCGTATTGCAATTCAAAAAATGAATAGTTTAGAGACCCTCTTGAAGTGATAAAGACAGAAAACTAATTGGGAGTCGTTAACAGCTCCATTTAAACATAACCACTGCTAAACCAATTGAACTGGAAACTAATTGGGAGGCTCTAACGCTTAAACGATCACACCGCTGTAAGCAAGCTGGGAGGCAACAGTGACTCCTGCTTAGAACCAAAAGAGTAATCGAAGCTTTAGATCTTTAGATAAAGAGAAATAAAAAAAGGAATCGTTCAATAACGGCTACGTTTAAACGTAGGTACTAAAAGAATTCCCGGGCGGTGGTGAACTAACATAACGCTAAAAGATTTAGATTTAAAATAAAAGGAAGATTAGAAAACCAACAGGGAGTCACGACTGCCAAAATTTAAACATAGCCGTTGGGGGGGGAGGAGGGGACGGGTACCAATTCCTTCCAAGTAGAGCTAAAAGAAAAAACTGACGCCCATTAAATCCGACGAACAAAAACTTAGATTTCATTTTAGAAACAGATCGAACGCTAACTGGGCATCATGAATGCCCGTTTAACAATACTAGCCATCTTAAACTGATGCATTAAAGATACCCCCGCAGCACCATCAGGTGAAAATTTTCTCCTTGGGAAGCAGAAATAGAATACCAATTGGGAGCAGTTTAGGGTAACGGTCGTCGTGAACGTACCCCTAATTCGAGTCCTAATTCACAATCCGAAACCGTGATTTCCAACGGTAATGAACCTTTTCCTCTTGTGTCAGTCGGGTGCCTGCGCTTTGCTCCTGCTCCCTTCAGCAGCGGTACACGGAGCGCTCGCTGGCTGTGAGCCGTTCGTTCAGCGGCTTTTTGTACCAGTCAACTCTTCAATCGGGCCATTTAAATAACAGACTATTCTCTCAAATTCCAGCTCAAACGCGTGGCACGAATTAACGGCGCCCGAGGACCATGCCATTTACTAGTGCCGCCCCGGAGCTGAGCCTGCTTATTGCGAGACTCTTCTCGCAAGAGCCCCTCACGCACGCCCGCACGCCCGCAGGTCCCGTCACCGGTGCTCCGCGCCGGCCTAACCGCGGACCGGCAGGGCGGGCGGAGAAACTGCCCGGAAGCCGTGGAGAGCGAGACGGATTCGAGAGCGAGACGGATTCAACAGCGATTCCTGCCGAAACACGCAAGGAACGCAGCTCTGCACGGCGGGGCGGCGGCCTGTCCCCTCCTGGCCGCGCGGCCCCATCCCCGCCGCGGGCAGCCTCAGCCTTCAGAAGATGGCGGCGCCATACCCCCCCCCCCCCGCCCCCCTCCAAGCACCGGCCGCAGCTCCGGAGAGAAACGACGCGGATGCGGCCCCGAGACAGCGGCGCCGCCACCGCGGCCGCCGTCGGCACTCGTTTCGCGGGGGACTCACCGGCTCCTCCGGGGCTCCGGCAGGCTCCCGCCGCTTCCCCGCGGTCCTCCATGATGCCGGAAGTGCCCCTCAGTCCTCCGAACTTGCGCTCTATGGGCCCGCAGTCCTCCAGGATGCCCAAGTGCCGGTTCGGTGCGGGGGGCCCTGGAGTAGATGAGCCCCGGGCTCTGCCCAGGGAGCTCCTTCTGGGCGAGAGCTGTGGGACTGGGCAGGGTCCAGCGGCACCCACAGGAGAGAGTGCCCTGGGCTGCAGCTTGGGTTTTGGTGGGGTTTTTTTGGTTTGGTTTTTTTTTTTTTTTTTTACGTCGGCAGTTTCCTACGGGGTGTTCAGGGGTGACAGGAGGGTTTTAAAACACACAGCCTTTTTTTAACTGATAGTTTTGGTGCTGTTTTGTTCTAGGTGCACTGGATTCTCCCAGAATTCTGAACTTCCTGCAGGATGGCAACTTGTTTTTTGCGAGGAGTGTTTGTGACCGCATTTCCCTTCCTCGGACTTGAAGGTGAGAATATCGAGCAGCCGTTAGGATGCGCACCACGTCCGCACCTGTCTATGCCCCCCCATCCCTCCGTCCGTGGCTGCAGGTGGGATTTTTCCCATGCCACCCCCAACTCGGTGGCCTTGCCAAGGGTGGGTGTGCCTGGCCCTACTTCTCGTGTCCCTGCCTCCAATGGGTGTGCTTTGCCTGCTTTGTGTTCCCTCTTTATGGGTGTGCATAGCTCACACTGTTGTCCTCGCCCTGTGCTTCTGCCTTGCACCTGCCTCCCATGGGCATGCATTGTCCCCCCCTTGTCTCTGCTCCATGCAGCTGCCTTGCCCCCACCTCTCCAAGTATTGCTGCTCCAGGTTTACAGCACGAATAAACTGTTAGCATTCCAAACTTTGCTCTGGCACTTCCTTGGGCCCCAAATCCCTAAGACTACCGCAAAATGCCATCACCAGTAGATGTCAGGGGGAATGAGGGGCACCCAGCAGGGACACCCTGAAGTCTCATGGTTTCCATCAGGCTTTCCCAAGGGCAGAGGTGGGTGGGAGAGTGGAAAAGCAGCATTACTTTTTACGTTTTCTTCCTACATCTCCCTCTTCTGAGCTCCTTGTCCCTGGGTGTTTGTTCTTGCCTGTGGCCCCTGTTCCTGATGGGCTCCAGGTGTGGCCAGTGGGGCTAATGGCATGACTGGCCCTGCTGTGGACTATAAAGGGGCTGCCTGAGGGAGCTGGTAAAGGGGAACTGGCTGAGGAGGAGCTGGAGGTGCCTCCAGCATGGAATGGCTGGTCCCTGTGGTGAAGAAGGGTTCCTCTGAGCTGTCCGTGATGGAGCAGACCACCAGCACTGGTTTCCAAGAGCTTGGTGCCTGCATTGGCTGTGTGTGAGCCGCTGGCCAGCCTGGCAGTGGAGGGGAGTTGAGAGAAAAGTGTTGGGGCACTGAAGGTCTGAGCCGGTGCTGGGAGCTGGGGTGAGTCACATGTTCTCCCATGCACATCCTGGTCCATCTCTGCTGCCCTGCCTGTCGCTCCTTCCGCTGCCTGGGAAAGGGCTGCCCAGGGATGGGGAGGGCCAACAATGGCTTTCTGTCCTGGCCCCTTTGCTGTGGAAGCCTGCCAGGCACCCTGCTGCCATTCCGATGGCACTGGGGCTTCCCCTCAAGCCAGGGGGAGGTGGCAGGGCTGGAAGAAAGTGGAGGCTGAGATGGGGTGCGAAGTCAGGGAAAATGTGGAAATCAAGAGTGGGTGGAAATGGTGTCACTTTTTACATTGTCTTTGTAAGGCTCCCTCTTTTTGTCTTCCTGACCCTATGTGTTAGTTCTTGCCTCTGTTTCTTTTCCCCTATTGCTTTACAATATTTGCCTGTCCCTCGTCTTGTCCTTGCCTTGTGGTCCTGCTGGTGCCTTTGGACTCTTTCTCCTGCTCCTCCTCTCTCTTATGTATTCCTCCACCTCTCCCTGGGTTTTTTGCTCAGTGTCCCAGTACTCCTCTCTCTACGCTACTGTCCTGCTCCCTGTCCCTCCCCTGTTTGCAGCATCCCGTTTACTGGCTGCCTGTCCCCCACCTCTTCTCTATCTTCCTCCTGTTTTTTCCCTTCTCTCCTGCTGTCCTGCTGCGTTTGAGCACTGAGCTTTGTAGCCAGCTCAGTGCCAGGATTTGTTCTGGGCAGAGGTGAGTAAACTTTTCCTGCCTCCTCTGTGCCCCTGGATGGTATTCAAGCCCCTGGGTGCAGAGCTCGTGGCTGTGAGCAGGTGCCAGGGAGGGGGCCATGTGCTGTGGGGATTTGGCCAGGCCCCTGTTCCTGACGGGCTCCAGCTGGGGCAGGTGTGGCCAGTGAGGCTAATGATGGGGCTGGCCCTGCTTTGGGCTAGGAAGGGGGCTGCCTGGGCATGCCTGCCTGCAGGAGGTGGCTGAGGAGTCAAACCAAGGGGCTTCCACAGGCAGCTGTCTCTAGCCGGTCCCTGTGGCAAGGAAGGATCCCTCCCAGCCG